>NC_065877.1:8750000-10000000 GCF_933775445.1 Argentina anserina | reverse complement strand
ACAGACAATGCACCTTGGCCGAACCCAAAGATCCCATCCACCGCTTTATCTGTCTTGGCCAAATCCCCAGACTGAAATGTGCTACACCTGTTTCCAACATGAACATCAAAGGCAATAAGCTCAACAGATATAGTCAGAACATCAATGCTGGAACCATAGCAAATGAAGAAGTTTCTTCACGGTATAAGATTATCGCTGAAATAAATGGTTAAAGTCAGATTGCTTAAATGAATTCTCAACAGGCTTAAAACAGAAGCACTCAGAACCAGAGCATAACCAGAGTAATACTGCACAGTTAACTATGTTCTTTGGGCACACTTCAAGCTAGAACTTGGCTGTGTGGACCTGGTTGGCTCTGGTATTCCAAATATCCTTTGTAATTATACACATACTAAATCATGCTACCTGAAACTGCAGTTCTACTCTATCTATGCATACAAATTACTAATTAGCACTCATGATAGATGGTTGGTTATTCTTATTTTCTGTCTTTTCGCTATCTTTATCCTTTCTATGACCGTGATAGGTTTACATTCCACAAAGATAACATTTCAGTTTCAGTGAAAACAGCTCACCCGAAAACGATGGCTGCCGAAGAGTTGGCCATAAAAGACTGCCCCAGGATCATATCAAAATATAGTGCATCTGTTACATAGTGTCCAGACGTCCCACTTCCATCGCCGTATTGAAAAGTGTAACTGCACTGGTTACTCTCCGAGCACTCTGTTGCTGAAGTTTGAACTGCAGAACTGCATATCGGGTCCGAACAGGAGATGAACCCTGCAGTTGCAGAGCTTCCAGAATCATATAAATTGAGCTGAATCTGTAACAACAACAAATATTGGTTAGATATATGATTTGGCTCTTTACTCTACAAACTTCTTATAATGACAGTAAGCAATGAAACTTCGTTCAGGAATTCACCCCAAGTCCACTTGTCTGGGGGCAATCACTGCAGGAATTGCATGTAATCCACAAAATATCGCTTCCCGTATCGATCTGCACATTGTATTCTTTCGGTGGAGAACCCAATTTTACTTTTGTAAAATAAAGCCTAAAAACAGAGCCAGTATAGCAACAATTGAAGATGAACAGAAGTCATTAACATTATAGACATTACTGGACAAATATTAAAGATGCTCAATCTCACTCACAGAATAAAAACAGAAACAAACTGAATGCAACCAAGAAAAAGATTCATACACACAAAAGATCCAATCCACTTATCCACCCTAATGCTCAGTGGCAACAGCAAAATGCCAAATTTAGTCAACCATTTCAATTTAAATTATATTAATGAACAAAAACAAAAATCATATGCCTTTTTCTTTCAAATCTAAAAACCAATCAATTCTCTAGCACTGGGTTTCCACAAATCACCAAGAAAGATTGAATTATCACTCATTTTTTCCACAAACCAAATAAAGTATATACTGACCCTAAACTGAAAAGGAAAACCAAGACTGAAGCTTTAAGCTTACTTTCCTTTTGTGGAGCAAGAATAACAAACCCAGTAATAAAGGCTTGCCCAGAACTCATTTCACAGTTTGATACCGACCCATTAATACCACTGAACCAACATTTAAAGCTTCAAGCTTTGACGACTGAGAAGTCATGAACTGGTCTCTTTCTCTAAACCCAGGTGAGAAATTTACCCGACGAGGTAGGGATCGGAGGAGCCGGCGACAGAGAAGTCGACGACGCCGCCGACGACGACGTTCTGGAGGAGGCGGCCGTGGCGGGCGCGGTCACGTGCGCGGAGGCGGTCGAGCTGGACTCGGTGGTGAGTAAGAGGGAGGGCTCGGTGGAGAGAAAGGAAGGTGGCGGCGGCGGAGGTGGCGGAAAAGAGGAGAGAGGGGAGGAGTAGGAGGGCGAAGATCGCAGCGAGAGAGGCCCGCATTTTTCGGTGGGTCGGGTTGAGGTTGAGTTCGGGTTTAGTGAGTTTGGGGAAATTTTTAGTGGGAAATAAGAGGGTGGTGGTGCTCGGTTTTATGCATTTTGGTATAGAGAGAGAGAGAGAGAGAGAGAGAGTATCAGAGAGAGGACAGAGACAGAGGGGGTTTGCTGCTGCTGATGATGCTTAGCATTTTTATGGATAAAGATTATTAACTCAAGTGTAGCAAGTGATTTAGGCACGGCAAGCGAAGAGGGAAAGACGGTTCTGCCCCTCCGACGGATGACCATTGCGTTACGTTTTTAAAGGTTTTTCGCTCTCCTTTTGTGGTAACGGTTCGGTTCATGTCTAAGTCTAAATTATGGGTGGATTTGTAGGTATATCAACCTTATTTTTATAATATCATGTACTAATTAACATATAATTGGTATAAAAAATCCACAATTTAAATCAACCAATAACGTTGGTATACCAACTAATTAATACGGTTGGTACTCGGTTAGTATGGTTGGTAATAGGCTTTTACTAATATGTTTATGGCTCAAAAATTTAAATACTCAATCCAAATAAGTAATAGAAAATAACAGCACAAATACAAAATTTTATACAACTTCAACCAAATTATTAAGTACAAAGTCATAAATTAAACATGTCAAAGTCTAAAAATTATAAATTTAACAAAAATCTACAGTTGAGATTTATTTTTCAATAAATTTACGGCTGAAATATTTATGGATATATATAGTTTTTAAGAATATATATTATTTTGCATGAGTTGTTGTAATTGCAATGATAGTCTAGTGGTAGTTTGCTTCAACTTGCATGAAAGAAAACCAAAATCGACTCACCATGGATGCATATATTAGGGTTTTTGTTTTTCATAAAACTTCTATTTCAGTTGGTACGACATACCATGGTACATGAAAAATTTGTACCACCTACCAACCATCTTTTGAAGTGTGGTACGGTATACTGTACCGTGTACCATATAACAATTTGGTGGTATACCAATACATTTAGTACGGTTGGTATATAAATTGGTTTGAATATAATTATATACAATTGCCACCCCTAGTTTAAATTGCAACTTGAAGTGAATTTTGTGTGTGAGTTTCTCGGGTTCTTACTTCTAAGTAATGATGTGTTGAGAGAGATTTAAGCCAAACTCAAATACTCTAGAACGTTCACTCACTGACTTAACAATGTCATCTTTTTTAGTCAATGACATTTGTTTTAGCAATAATTTTCAAGTCTTCACATGATGAAGTCTTTTGAGTTTAGAATAGTCAATATCCATCTTTTGTTTTCATTTTTCACAAACTATACTTGAAACAATGAGGTTTTATGGATATCTTACGGAACAAATTCTACTATTCTTTCATAGATGACGGCTGATTAAAAGTAGCCATAAAAATATTTATTAGTTAGTTAATAGTAAATTTTTGGCGTTCAAAAGAGACTTTGACTTAAACATGACCAATTATGAATGAAATGAGTAATTAGGTTAAATCAGACATTCTGACCTTACTAAAAGTGTCAAATACCTACTTAGTTACTACTTACAACTATGAAGACGGGGCCGTCTTTGCCTATTTGGAATTGTATAAATCGAGATACACAAGGAATTGAAACATAAGGGTATTTATGACCACGTAGAAACGAATGGGTTTATCACTGCATTAATAATTGAGATTAACCCCGAAATTCGAAGTAAAAAAGTGAAAATATAAAGAGGGTGGGAAGAATAAAAAGGTCTGCTCAAACTGCGTGGTCCGGCCTAGTCACGGCACGTACGAACCGCTGCGTCTTACGCACACCTTTGTTGACCAGCGACGACCGACCAAGTCAGCCGCAGGTAGTAGCCGTTGCAGTCAGCGATTCCTAAGCACGCGCTCTGCTTGCGAGTGTGATGACGACGGTGGAGGCGGGTCCCGACGTGTGTGAAAGGGAAAATGTTACCCCTGTCGCTTTCGGATGTCAGGCGACAATCACAGACAAAGAAGCTTTTAATAAAATAGAAAACTATAAATAATCAATGTGAAGCACCATATTTTGTGAGGGTGTAAATTTCATTTTACTGATTTTTAGTAATATCAAGAGTTGAAAAAAAGTTACAATTTATAATTTATGGAGTCCAATCTGTAAAGTTATAATCTGATTTATTTATTTTGAAATGAAAATGTAAGAACATTGCGCTCAACCAACTGAGACACACGAGCATTTATTTTATCTAATTTAATTATTAAGAAAAAGAAAAAAAAATGTATAGACACATTAATTGTATTCACTGCATACTTGAAATTTTATTATTAACTCATTCTGATTAGAACAAATTGAAACTGATCTCATTGAAATTAAAATTTATTGAACCGTTCGACGTTACTTAACATAATAGAAGCCTATTTGAGAGCTGATCTAGCTGTTGTTGTAGACTCGATGTGCATGTACATAACTAGAAAGCTTGAGTGACAACAAAATCCTCAATCTATGTTGGTTAGATCTATGTTCTTTATTTGTTCTATTTTGTTCAGAAATTTGAGTTACAAATGTGTGTGTTAAAATTAAAATCGATGGGAAAAGAGAATTGATTGAGGACTTTTAGATATAATTCGGTAAGATTTTTCTCTCTCGTTTTGCACTTTTGCATGAAACATGAGATTGCTTGGCTGAGAAAGAGAGAAACCGCTTTCTTTATTTCGTGGGTGTGCATTTCTGAACAAATCGAAGTACATATGCAAAGAGTGCTCACAATCCCATCCAGCATATCAGTTGGTAGAACTTTTAACGGGGAAAGCTCGAAAATTCTTACATTCACCCCGTGAACATTCACCTGTTATTAAAATTGATGACGTGGCATAATATGAGCCACAATTTGAGTTAGATATTTAAAAAAATGACTGACTATGTTGTGTAAGTGTGTAACACTTGCCTTTAGCAAATATGAGGTGAACTTAAACCGGGTGGATGGAAGAACCTCTGGGAAAAGCTGGCTAAAAGAGAAAAGACGAGTGCTATTGTGAAGTTGCATTTCGAACACATAAACCTCCAATCATGCATACCATATTATTGTCCTAACAATTGTAAACGAATTAAAGCTAACTTCACAGCTTTGGCTTGTACAAATTTGTTCACGTCAAAAAGAATTTGCAAAGTCGCCCTCAACATATTTATTATGTCTTTTTTTTTTATCAAAATTGAGTGAATATGAATAACTACGATATTGTATGACTGGTATTCACATTTCATTGATTATCTGGATTTAATACATGGATTATCTCAATCAAAATTTTGAGTCGTCTATGAATTCAATTAACATGTTCCCAGACAATTGTTCAAATACCTGTTTACGTTCGAAAAAGTTGTGAAAACAAATTTCACATTTTAACGAATAAAACAAATTTCACATGTTATATGATTTGTTTTTAGATGGATAATTCTGTCTTCTTTCTTCTTCTTTTTTTTGGAAATATCTGTCTTCTTTCTTCTTAATATCCTGCCTTAGCCATATCCATTGTACATGCATTTTTGATTGCGTACTTTAAGTCCGTCAACTCATGCAAATCATTGTCAACATGACAACATTCGTACTCAAAAACCCATTTCTTATAAACCTGACTGATAACGATCCTAATCAATTCCCATACAACATGATTGCCCACTTTCCTTGTAAATTTACACACACCACCATTTTCCGCAAGAAACAGTTGGAAAATGATGTGTGTTTGTCCTAATTTGCTCACCTATAGAGTATAGTCTATTCAAATGGCAGATTCCATGACCAAAACCCTGGAAATTGCAAACCAAACATCTTGAAATTGTGGGAGAAGCTTCCTATATACTCATAATCCGAGCTTTTCAATAAGAAGAAATATGAATGGGACCTTGTTGAGGATGGCAATCACATCCCTCCACGTTAAACTCTCATCATGCATGACACTATGACAGTATATTCATTCTAAAACAATTTTGCGCCGGGGGTATTCGAGTTTGAACAAAACCAACGCATGGATTTGAGAAAGAGGGAAATTGGGTGCTTTATGATATCACTGATATGGGTAGTTAGCGACTTTAGCTTTAAGCTAGAGTTGGAAGAGAGCTAGTATCCAATAGGATGGCTTTTGGTATTACAGAACTATGTTCCACCACCAGAATCAAAGAAAGTACCAAAAGAATACCATTTTCTTTTACTACGAATATGACTCGACCTCTTTTCTATGCCACGCTTTGTTGAATGCTTTTCGCCCAATTTACTTGAATTGTCGAGGAAAAACTCACGTACAACATTGTATTTTGAATTGTGTCAAGTTATTTGTCCTCGTTTCATTTTAATTGCCACTTAACTTTGTCAATTTAGATCATGATACTGAGATCATAAAATAATTAAGTCTGATACCACTATGTTATTTGTTATTTGATCTATATAACGTGATAAATATGACGGAACAAAAGAAGCCTTGTACAAGAAGTCAATAACTCGATCACCGAACAATGAGCTCAATCATCAGTTCATCACAACTCACAACCCACACATAACAGAGCTATGCCAGATTAGAGTCAAAGGTTTATGCCATATAAGAAGCTCATAATTAAATGCATGCATATATTGATGAACACCGGGTAAAATTTCATAGAGTTTCAAACTTCAAAGTTCAAAACAAAACCACTCTCCAACATGTAGCAAGCGTTAGATGCTTAACTAGCTAGGATAGTGAAGATCACAATGCTTAATTTCAAATCGTGTGCCGCTCACGTTTACTGGTCCAAGTGAAATAACTAGGGTTTGGCGTGGTAGTCCATGGGGTAACAACTCATACTCTTCGTGTCCCGGTGGCTCTGATAGACGTAGATAAACTGGACGAGGTTCAGCTATTGAATGCACTAATAATAATCGTTATCAACCGTCGAATTTAAAATATATAACATATATTGATGTATAATCAATTAATTCATTAAATAATCATGTTGCTCAAAGTTCCTCGGGCATATATGTTACACGTACCGACTCCTCAGGTAGTCAGGTATATCAAGTACATAATTCATGCCCGCAAAAGGGATCTGTTGCCTCTCCAGCCTCACAAGCCGAGCCCAAAAAGAAAGCATGGTCGCCCAATAGGTAGTATGAACAAATAGAACTATGAAGTGACTTCCTTATGGCACTGCAGGTACAGTACATATATAAAATACGGGGATCGAAAGGAGCACAAGATAATAAGATCGAGATTTCCTAATGGAAATCTTTCTAATATTGCCTAATAAGTGTATCCAAGCCGTTCGTCGTATATCAATGGCATATATCACTTCTCCTTTTTTTTTCTTTTTACAGTAAAACTTCATTAAATTAATACATGATTAAATTAATAAATGATTATTTAATAATCTCATTAAAATAATAATTTTTACAAGTCCGACTCGGGCCAACTTGTTAAATTAATATTTCGCTAAATTGATAATATAATAGAAATTTGAAAATTCATATAGACCTCATCGAATATATAAATTAATAGTGACATAATTTATATAATGAATTTTAAATTTTTGAGGATTTCATTAAAGAATTTTATTAATATAATATTTGAACAATGTAATACATCGGAAAAAACAATATATATTTAACAAGGTATATATGGTAAATTAAACAATGTAGTGTACAAACAAAGTAAACAATTTTTTTTCTTTGAAAAAGTGAAACAAAATATTTATTATGCTTTGATAAATTAATAATTTATTAATTAATCGATAAATTAATATATTATTAATTTATTAATATATTAATATCTCGCTAAATTAAAAAATTTCATTAGTCCCAAATGCATTAATTTCTAGAGATTTTTACTGTATATTCTCTCTCTCATCCCCAAATCTCCTTTGGTATAATCAATATTCAGTCCTCGACTCTCTCTCCTCTCTCCCCAACTCTTCCATCCCCGAGTATCCCCCATCTATACACCACCTTAGTACCTAGCTAAACTGTCTTTTACTACTTTTATTAGGAAGCAAATTTGTCGCCCACCCTATAACCACATCTCTTAATACATGCCACGTGTATCTTAACACTAACCATAGTTAGATATAAATATAATAAAAATATAATCAAGTCTTATTAATGAGAAAACATTTTACCAAAAACTAAATTTGGTCTCTCTCTCTCTCTCATAAAAATTGCTACAAGTCTTCATTCTTTTTCGATCTCTTTCAAACATGGTGGTTTTGTTTTTGTTTTAAGCTTGTCTTTACCACCATATGTGGATCTTCAATTGGTTTTCTACATGGGAGCTTCTATTCATACCTCCTAAAATGGTACTTGGACCTCTTTTTTTTCCTAGATAGTTTTGACTTAGTCAATGCATATGAAATTACAAAAAAAAAAAAAATTCTTAACTTATCTAATCTAAATTACAAATGTAGATAATTATCCTTTATATTTATTGCTAAAAAATCCCAAAATGGAATATCAAATTTCATAAAATGATTTAATTGATTACCTTCTTTTTTTGATAAACATCATAAGTCAAAATTTAAATGTAGATGATTAACATCAAATTGAATGTAGACGATTTAATGTATAAACTATATGACTATCTAAAAATTTTCTCATAAACTTTGATTTGAGTCAAAGAATCAAATTCGTTCATTAGAAGTTATAATATTTCATATATGTTGATTTGGTGAGTTATATATATATATATATATATATATATATATCAGTGAATGAAAAAAATTAGTCTACCATTTTTATTATAAATTTAGAAAATAAGTGGAAGAGTGAATTAATTCGAGATAATAGTTTGTGTGATTATTATACATTTTCTGAGTTGTATATAATAAATGAATTTGAAATAGAGTATGAAAGAAATTAATTGATAATAGTATGATTTAATATACCAAATTAGATATTGTGCATTTTTGGAAAACCATGGAGGTCTAAATAACATTTTAGGTTTCTATAAAAACAAAATAGAGATCCACTTACCGTTTTTGGAGATATGAATATAAGTTCAATTTTTATAGAAATCTTTTTCATTTCATGAGCAAATTAACTTACAATAATATTAAATTTATATATAGATCTAAACCAAAATTTTTGCAAAGAAATTCATAAATTAAAAATTAATTTTCTCCAAGATATGAATTATATATAAAATTAAAAATATTTAGTTTATTGAGATGGTTAACAGATGAAGATGAAGAACAAATATGCTGGGTTTAGAAACTTATTAATTTGTTTGGAAAACAAATTTAATTTTTCAGTTTAGAAACTTATTTATTTTGATTGTATTTATGGAAATAAATTTGTATCATAGTTAATCATGGTTACCTTATAGAAATAAATAGACTATGTATTATTAAATTGGAAGGTGGGCGTAAGGTGTACGACAAATTTTGAACCGATTTAATTTGCTTCCCTTTTATTACTGCGTCAGTACCAAGCTAAACCGCCTTAACATGCACAATCCGAGTTCATATAAAAGCCCAGAACCCTTCTAGTCTTCCAGATACCCAAAGTTCTACTGAGCTTTAACCCCTCTGCGACTCCACCGATCCAAACTTCAATCTTTTACCGCCATGGCCGAGACCGACTCCGCTACCGCCGCCACTACGTCGCCGCCAGTTGACACTCCCTCCGCCGACTCTGCCACCACTGCTCCTCCCCCGCCCGCCAAGCCCGAGATTAAACGCTGGGCCGACGAGGAGGATGATCCGCCGGAGGAGCCTGAGAAATCCGAAGCTCCGTCTACTTCAGAGACGCCGGAGCTCGAAGTCGCCGCACTGAAGATCACCGAGAACAAGTTCCTCGACGATCCGGAAGACTCCAATATCAAAGCCGTACGCTCTCTCCCTCTCTCTCTCACTTCAATTTCTCAATTTCGATTTCTAGGGTTTTGATAGAAAATTAGGCATTGCAATCTTACTTAACCTGAGGGATTGATTGAATTGGATTCAGGTGACGGAGGGCGATACGCCGTACACGTCGGCGAGTAGTTTCGAAGACCTGAACCTATCGGAGGCGGTGCTCAAGGGTTTGTATGTAGAGATGGGCTTTAAGAAACCAAGTAAAATCCAGGCCATCACTTTGCCTATGATTTTGACTCCGCCGCACAAAGATCTGGTTGCTCAGGCCCACAATGGCTCCGGCAAGACGACCTGTTTCGTGCTTGGGATGCTCAGCCGTGTTGATCCCAGCTTGAAAGCTCCCCAGGCTCTCTGCATTTGTCCCACTAGAGAGTTGGCTATTCAGGTCGAGTTTTCGAACTAAGTCGCTTACTATTTTTAACTGTTTTCGTTGCGAATTTGATGAGATTGAGAGGGTTTATTGTGTCTGAGATGTGTTTTTTTCAATGTGGCAGAATATGGAGGTTCTTAATAAAATGGGGAAATACACTGGGATAACTGCAGAGTGTGCTGTCCCTTCCGATAGGGACAGGAATGCACCTTCGCCTAATTTCCGTGCCCCGGTATCGTCTCAAATTGTGATTGGAACTCCTGGTACTATCAAGAGATGGATGTCGGTGAAGAAGCTGGGCGTGAGCCGCGTGAAGATCCTTGTTTTCGATGAGGCTGATCACATGCTGGACGAGGTAAGCTGAACTAGGATGATTGCATGTATACTTAGGTTGTAGTGAAAGAAATCAATTGTTTTACGCTACAGATTCAGCCTTTGGGAGAATTGGTCATTCTTATTTCTTTGCTGATGGTTTAATTCTGTTACACATTATTTGTTCAATAATTTTGAGCATCCTCAGTTGTTTGATATTATAAAACATTACCGGTGTTGCAGATTTGCATAATAATTGATGCTTTTTTAATTTATGCTGACTGCCTGTATATATGTATGAGCAGGATGGCTTCCAAGATGATTCTTTAAGGATAAAGAGGGACACAGAGAAAGTTAGCCCCAACTGCCAGGTTTGTTAAACTAAGTTTGAACTTCTACTGTGCTGGGAAGTTTATTGCATGAAATACATTACTGTGGTTCAGCAAATCAACTGTTGTCATTACTACCCATTTTCTTCATCACTAATTGATTGAGGGTAAAATTCAAATTTAAGGTATAGCCGTATAGGTAGTATCAGAAATGAGAGAGTTTTGTCATAATTATCTCTTTCGTTGCTTTGTAAAATGCATGATAAGACTAAAGAAATATTGATTTAATGCCGTGATTAGATCACAGCTGCTTGTAATGGCCATTTTTCTGTTTATTACATTATTTACATATATGGATACAGTATGAACGTATAGAGTTGTATGCAATTTTGGTTGAATGCTTTCTTGTTGTGCTTCTTTTCAGGTTCTTCTGTTTTCAGCAACATTTAATGATAGAGTCACAAATTTTGTCTCAAGGGTTGTGAAACGTGGTAGCAATCAACTTTTTGTCAAGAAAGAAGAGCTATCTTTGGAGGGTGTTAAGCAGTACAAGGTGTACTGTCCTGATGAACTGAGCAAGATTGAGGTTATCAAAACCAAAATTTTTGACCTGGGAGAAAAATTAGGACAGAGGATTATATTTGTTCGGACAAAAAATAGTGCAAGAATGTTGTATCAAGAACTTTCCAAAGATGGTTATGCGGTTACTGCTATTCAAGGTGCACTCAACGTCGAGGAAAGAGACAAAATTATCAAAGAGTTTAAAGAGGGTTTAACCCAAGTTCTCATTTCAACTGATGTACTTGCCAGAGGCTTTGACCAACAACAGGTGCAGGCTTTATCTCCTTTCTTTTTATATTATAGCTTATATGCCTCACAAAATTTATATGCTAACATCTCTTATAGGTTAATTGTGTTGTCAATTATGATCTTCCGGTCAAATATACACCTGGTCCCCGGTCGCAACCTTTAGAACCTGATTATGAGGTGTACCTGCATAGAATTGGCAGGGCAGGGCGTTTTGGCCGCAAGGGTAACTTTCTGATTCCTAAACCTGTTATATGGACTGTTCAATTAATGTCTTTTATTCCCTCGCTTACCACATAATATTAGGACTGCTACACAAAAATATGTAGATATATGTTTGCACACACACTAGGTTGGCTGGAAACACAATTATTTTAAGGGATTTAGAGGAAGGACTTTTCGGAGGGGAATCATGGGTGTTCATGTAGTTGTCAGTGCCGGTACATATATCATTTTTCACATCACAAATTGAGAGGGAGGAGTAGGAACTTTAAAGGGAGACAGTCTGTTTGGCAGTGTATGAATGCAGCTTTTGTTTGTTTTATTTTCCTTGTGGGACAAGTACTTAATAAGTTGGACCTGTTGTTGATAGCCGGCTTCTATGGGAAGCAGATACTGACCTCAGTGGCTTGTAGATGGGTTTTCAAAACTTGTTGGCTTGTATTAATGGGCTGGTTCTTCTATTAGATTCTTGGGCTTAACCTCCTACTGATCATCATTGGGATTGGCTGTCATTGTTCTTGCCAATCCTGCTGAGCTTAGTTCAATCGCTCTGTTCTCTGGAGGTAGATCTTTTGAAATTGAGGTTATTGTTACCTTGAAGGATTGCATTTGAAGTCAATACCTCTGACTCACTTGGCCGATCTGCTTGTTCGATTGGCAGTTGTTGAGACGTGTGATAGAAACTTAGCTTTAGGGAGATGCTGTATGTTATATGGTACACGTCCATTACTTCAGACACTAATGCTCCAAAGCATCTCTCTTTAAAAGAGATGCAACTTTTAAAGTTATCTCATGTGCACCGATCAGGCTTTTCATTAAGACAAGTTTTTGGTTGTATAAAGATATTGCACTGATATCTAAAACTGAAGACGTTGACCAACTGTCGTATATATGTAAATCTGCAGGAGCTATATTTAACTTGATTTGCGATGATAATGATGAGTTGGTCATGTCAAAAGTTGAGCAGTATTTTGGCATCCAAGTACCAGAGGTAACTACTCGTGCCCTTCCTTTTACATAAACTCATTAGCATCTAATTGAATACATCAGGTTGAGAGGCTTTGAGAAGTTCTAAGTTCTAAAATTCTGGTTAGAGATTTGATTACTGGGGCAACCTTAAACTAGTCTGATTGCTTTCTGTTTTTTTTTTCAGGTTCAGAATACAGATGAGGCTTTTGAAGAGGCTCTTAAAACGGCTGGCCTACTGTAAATTTTGTAATGTCCTATGCAGTTCTCAGTGCAGTTTTGGGGCAAATAGAGTAGCTGGCCACACCAACGCAGGAGTATCTTGAATCTTGCAAAGATTTTGCTTTGTCTAGTTTCTGTAAATGTGGCCCTTGCATAACAAAATAGGGCAAAGTTTTCTAAGTTATCCATTGTTGCTTTATTGTGCTATATGGATTATAGTACAACCCGTCTGCCTCAATTTGTTTCTGCTTCTGTTGATTTCTAATTTACTACGATTGACGTGTCCTACCATATGAATTAAGATATGTTCTGTTTCTGCTTCTGTTGAACTGCAAACTCAGACGTGCTATTTTTTTTTCCCTCGCACCACCCACTCACCCAGCCCAGTCTTCAAATATCATATTTCGTAGAACATACACCAGATGTATGAACAAAATACAGAGATCAATTTTTTACCTCTCTTCTGCGAGGGAAAGCACATATCATGTATTCTATACTGATATTAAAACCGAAACATTTTTGTACATGGCACTGAGAAAGACTAAGAAACAATTTCATCTAGATAAGGCAGTGGAAACCTCAAAATTGCCGCAATGCCGGTCAGATTAGCTAGCTCCTCTCCAGATACATGCTTCGACGAAAACACAAATGCCTTCCCTCCTGCCTTCTTCACCGACTCCACAAACTCCACAGACTTATATCTCGTCGCACTTTCCACACTCTCATACAGATCATCGGTAATCAGGAGCGTTTCAATGGCTTTTAACTCATGCGCCATCTTCACATTCTTGGCACCATAACATACTCGATCCAAATCCGTCGTTAGCAAATCCGAAAAGTCCTTATAAGCCTTGATCTCCATCACAGCTTTGGTGTCCTTGATCAAGTTCATCACAATACTGTCATGCAAAACCTCATTGAGTCTAATGCTGCCGTCTTTCCCTTTGTTCCTCGTGTTGAAAACGACAATGCGTTGCTTGTTGTTCTCCACTGACTTCACCTTCAACCTATTCGCCTCCGCAATCATGAACCTTCGCGTTTCCCTCACTTCCTATTACGACACACCGTACGACGCTCAGGTCGACGTGCTTCACGAAAGCCCGGAAAATATTCTCGAAGTACTTGTGAGGGTTGGAGCGACTCTCGACCTTGGCACATAGCTTGGTCTGTCTGAGACCTACCAAGAACACTTGTGTGAACCCAGTTGGCTGCAGCAGAACCACGGCGAGGTCGGCTCCGGCAACGTTTTTGGACCCTAGCAGCAGTTTCTCGACCGATGCTTTGTCCCAGACCTCCCTGTAAATTTCAAACTCTTTGTTGATCTCGATATAAACTGTGTGGAACGAACCCTTCTTGATGTACTGGCTGGTGAGGGTTGTGCCGTGCACGCACAGGCAGTCCTTGTGGTATTCGACGGTGGTGACCGAGATTCCAAGGCTGAGCCTGACGCGAGAGCTGTACTCCTTGACATTGCGGGTGGTGGTGGCGATGATGACATCGCCACGGGAGATGAGGTCGTAGACGAACCATACGTCATCGGTGTCTTCGGGGAGGATCTTGACCATTCCTCATTGGTTTACAACGATTTTGTTTTCTATTACGAGCTTCATCTTCTTCGATCTTCCTCGTTTTATTTCAAAAATTGAGATGATCCTTGTAACTTGAACGTAAGTCTACCTCTATCAATCTATCGGTGGGTGGAATACTGATCCTTTATCGTTTTATTTCATCGTGAGATGCTCCTTGGATTACTTGCGCAGTTGTGCTTTAAATAACCTGCAGGCCTAAGGATTCCTTTTTGTAGGTTGTTTCTTCTTTGATTTAGAGTACTAATCCATTAGTACTACTACATCAAAGAGGAGCTAAACAGCGGTAAATTAAAGAGGGCCTCCCTCACTGGTCTCATCAGAAATGGGCATCAAAGTATTACTATTGTCCTCCTCCAAAACACATACACAACAAAAGCCATGCCACTTGCTTTGGTGCACCCTATTTTCTTTTCTTTTCTTGTCCTTCAAGTGATAACATGAGTCTTTAAAGTCATCACTTTCTTAGTTACCTCATGAGATCTAAGTAGTAAAATGAGTCATCAGAGTGGCAAAATTTTTTAGGACTTTAGTAATGCCCTTTTTTTTTTTCTAATTGAGAAACATGTATGTGAAATGTCAATCATGTTCACATGGTTACTAGTTCACCATGAAACTAATTCTTAACTACATTCAAGGGTGAAGATAATCTTTTTAAAGTTTGAGTTATTTTATTTTCAACCATTGGATGTAAATCAAATGTTAGTTGAGTATGAGTTTCATAGTCAACTAATATATACAAGTTTGAAATGAGTTATTCTAAAAAAGAAAACTTGTAATGGATTCAAACCTTACTAGAATGTAGGTTATTTTATAAATTAGATAAGAAGTTCTTAATCTTACCCTTTGCCTGGCCTTAGAATGTAGAACAAAAACAAAAGAATGCGAGACTGTCGATAAAAAAAAATCTCTATTAAAATAATAATAATAATAAAAGCAAAATTAATATTTTAGCTATTTATAGCCCCAACTGGCCTCAGCATTCCTCACACACTCTGTTCATCAGCGAGTTGAGTGAGAACACTGAGTTCCAGAAATATGTTTAGAGTGAGTTTCTTAGTGTTGCTTGCCATGGCTTTGGCAGCAACTAGTGCTCATGCTCGCTTCCAAGAATCAACCAGACCCTAATTATAGTGATTACCTATCCTTTAATTTGCTAGCTTTAGATAAACTAGTTCACCTCAAGATTTACATGCTCATCTTATTATATTCTTAAATTTTTGCGCGTTGTTTACACGATACTTTACATTAGACATGTATTACTTGTGTAATTGATTATCTTTATATTTTTGAACTACAAGGAGGAAAAATTCCATATCTAGTTTGCAGACGTATCTGTAACGATTGCACTTGCGATAGGCGTGCGCCTGAGTATGCAGAGTGCTATTGCAATGACTGGGGAACAGCTGAAGCTCTCCACAAAGTCGTTAAGTATGGACCGTACCTGCAGCACTGCCCTGAGCATTCATAACCGATCGATATAGATCGAGAGATCTAAGAACAAGTGCAATTATATAAACAACACACTGACTCTGTCCTTCTTGACATATCTGATAAAATTAAGGTCGAAGGAGTAGATGAGAGACATAAAATGGATATACTTACTCTAAATTTATGATTTATATATTGATTGCTAATAGTCTAAACTAATGCACCATTAATTATTGTTTTTGAAGAAGTGCAAGTGCAGCTGAATGGAAAATCAGATGTCAATGAGTCGTCCTTGAAGCGCATGCCATTATCAGAATGCAGGAATAGATGTGATGACTGTATAGCATGCACGCGTATGTGGCCTCCCGAAAAAACACTTGCCTTTGCGTGAAAAACAGCATATCCGAGAAGCCAGCTTCTCTAGTCTAAGAAGTAGCTAGCAGAACGAACTACTGCATTATCAATAATTGCATAATGAATTGGACTTGGCCGGCATGGTCTCCAATTCATTCAGTTGTAAAGTCACTAGAGCACTGGCACTCGAGTTGCCTTAATGATATGTGTTAAGACCACCCCTGAATGAGGTGATCTCCGGCTTAGTCTCCTCATATTCCGGTCGCCGGACCGGTGACCGGAACCCTAGTAAGCCCAGCTGGCAGATAGTCTGGTCCGATAGCCTCACTGCTTGCTCAAGTATCACCATTAATGCTACTCACGGTGGCTCGTCTAAATGATAGACGCTATGTGCTGACGCACATTCCCACATTGAAGGAAGAGCCAGACGTATTTCCCAATGTACCTATAAATAAGCTGCCTAAATCACCTAAAAAATGTAACGTATTCCTAAGTCCTTAACTCTGGAACTTAAATTCCGTACCGGATTCTAACTTGAGCTTCGGAGGATTGAAGGCCGGTGCACCGCTAGCTCTTTGACTTTGAATCTTGTTGTGTGCAGGTCCCACGGAGCTGACACATCGGAATACAAAGATTTGGCGCTAGAAAGAGGGTCATCGTTAGCAAGACTCTTCCAGCTTGATAACAATGGTGAGACTGAATGAACACGAGAATCAACAATCGCCCCACCGGTCCCCTCTCCCGGAGGCGAACACAACCCGCAGCTCGAGGACAGGGGACAATTCCCTAATTCGCAAACCACAATTGGAAGGTCGTCCCAAGTTCCATTCACAGACCCCTAAGCTGCTAGAGTTGGCTCTCCATGACTACAAGAGGCTTCACGCCGAGATGGAGGTGGAGCGCCAGGCCACGCGTGCCGTCTTGGCATGCTCAGCTGCGCTTGAGAAAGAGCAACAATTCCTCTGAACCGCTCTCAAGGCCGAATAAATGCGGATAAGGCCCTGTAAAACGGCGCGACAGCGGTTTCGTAGCCTGGATACACGGACGCTAGTCGCAACATAAACGCTCGCGGCTTTACGATGTCCGGGACCACCACGCAAAGCGGTGCAGATCACCTAACTTCTGATCAATACATTATTGGACGGGCCGCCCTCGGCACCGCAATATGTAGACCTGGGCGTGGAGAACCCTGAAATGGATCAGGACGACCCAGAGGTCCCGGTGGGCCTGCCCACGCAAGATCTCCAGACTCAGCTCTTGCCACATATGAATGATACTTTGGAGCGGTTGATCACCAGGGTCAATGTGATTGAGGCCAATGGCACGCCTCGCCCATTGCATGAGGGCTATAGGGGCTGAGCTGTCCCATTCACCTAGCTGGTTGCAAGCGGAGCGACGCCCATCGGGGGACAAACCGCTCAAGGTCACCAAATACAATGGGCGCTCTGACCTATACACCCATTTGGAGAACTTCCAACCTACCTTAGCTAGCAAACGGTATACAGATGCCCAGTTGTGCCACGCCTTCTAGGAAACGCTCACCGATGAGGCCTTGGGCTAGTTGTTCAGTCTCCCATCGAATTCGGTGGATAGCTTCGGTGAGCTTACACGCAAATTCCTCAACCATTTCATCTTGCAGGTCGATGCCCACCATGACACCAGCTCCTTGTTCCGGATAGAGCAGAGGAACGACGAGAAACTCCGGGACTTCGTATTTCAATGACAGACTACCACGGAACAGTGCCATTATTTGGATTACGTTCTTACCAAGGTGGCATTCCGACAAGCGCTCAGGACGGGAGATTTCCTCCACAAGATCAATAAGAATCCTCTCAGAATATATGAGGAGCTAATAGAGATAGTGACATGGTGGGCGGAGGCCGAGTACCACACTTATAGGAACCCCAATAGAGCGGGCTCCTCCATGCAGACCAATGCCCGAGACAACGGTTAACGCAGTGAAAGCTATGGGTAAAAAGATAAGATCGGTAGACAAACGTCAAGCCGAAATATAAAGGTATTATAAGAGATAAATATCTAAATAACTTAAATTATATTGATTGATTGAATGGATAATACAACATAGATGATGCCTTTATATAGGCTCTAAAATATGGCTAATCCTATTAAGACTAGAACTAGGAAATAACAAACCTATTAGAGCTATAAATTTTATGAATGTAAGGAAAAGTAAACCTAGGCATGGTAGGAAACATATGTGTGTTTACAACCTTGCTTCGCCATACGTTTCTCAAGCTGCTCCTTGAACTCCTTGGCTAGCCGTTCTACATCAGTCTCCCCCACTTGAGAAGAACTCGTCCTTGAGTTAATATTTGGATAAGAAGCATGATCATCTACCCAAAATTCGTGGAGGTCACTTACATTGAAGGTCTTCGAAATTCCCATAGTCTCAGGCAAATCAATGATGCATGCATTGTCATTGATCTTTTGCAAAATTTTGTAACGACCATACTTGCGGGGTTTAAGCTTGTTGTAAATACCAACGGGAAATCATTCTTTATGTAAGTAGATCATCACGTAATATCCTTCTTTGAACACTTTCTCTCGCCGATGAGAATCTGCATAGGCTTTGTATTTAGCATTGCTTGATTCAAGGTTCTTCTTGACCTCATTTTGAACCTCATGCAGTTCCTTAGCCAAAGACTCGGCTGCCACACTAAATCCTTCATCTTTAGAAATTCTTGCCAAGTCAACAACATGCTTTGGTGGAGAGACGTACACCAAAAAAAATGGACTCCTTCCAATTGATCTGTGTAGAGAATTGTTGTAGGCAAACTCGACTTATGACAACACAAAGTCCCATTGTCTCGGTTTTTCTCCATAAGTACTTCATATCATATTTTCCAATGTTCGGTTTGTGACCTCATTTTGACCATCAGTTTGTGGGTGAGCAGTGCTACTACGATTAAGAGAAGTTCCAAACATCTTCCACAAGGTAATCCAAAAGTGACTCAGAAACTTTGTGTCTCGATCATAGGTGATACTACATGGTACTCCATGCAAACGAACAACTTCTCAGAAAAATAACTTGGCAATATGAGAAGCATTAGAAGTCTTCCGGCAAGGAATGAAGTGTGCCATTTTAGAAAACCTATCGACCACCACGAAGACGGAGTCGACTCCACGTTGTGTTCGAGGTAACCCAAGAATGAAATCCATACTAAGGTCTTCCCATCAGGGACCGGTAATGGCATATATAAACCTGTGTTCTGTGATTGCCCTTTCGAAGCTTGACATATATAACACTTTCGAATTATGTTGCCGACATCCTTCTTCAATTGAGGCCAATAGTATATTTCTTCTAAACATGCAATTGTTTTGTCTCTTCCAAGATGTCCACTTAATCCACCACCATGCAAGTCACGTACCAACATCTCTCTCAAGGAAGAACTAGGTATACATAATTGATTCCCTTGAAATAGATAACCATACTTAAAAAAAGAAGTCTCTGCATGGTTCTTGTCTCATGCACTTACGCCATATCTCTTTGAAGTCATCATCATCTTCATAATTATTCAAACCCTATGACTTCTTGTGACAGAGTTACTAATAATTGGCTCCTACGGCTTAATGCATCGGCCACGCGGTTTAGGGTCCCAGACTTGTGCTTGATGAGGAAAGGGTTTTTTTTTGTAGAAAAGTAGCCCAACGTACATGCATCTTTCTCACACTCTTTTGGATATTAATGTACTTCAAGGCTTGATGGTCGGTGTAAAGAAAAAATTCACGTTGCACCAAATAATGCTCTCATTGTTTTAATGCTTGAACTACGGCATAAAACTCTTGATCATAAATACTCCACTTTTTTCGAGCTTCTCACTAAAATAAGCAATTGGCTTCCGTTCTTGTGATAAAACGGCGCCAACTCCTACACTACAAGCATCACATTCTACCTAAATTTTTTTTCAAAGTTCGGTAGTACTGGAGCTGTGCACAATTTATGCTTAATCAAAGCAAAATTTTTCTCTTGCTCTTCTCCCCATTGACATTTTCCTTTCTTCAAACAATCGGTAAGTGGCGCGATGATGGCACTAATATTTGGAACATGAAAACTCCACACATCGTTGATAGTCTTTGGAGTAGGCCAATCCTTAATTGCCTTCCCCTTGTCTTCATCCACATGTATTCCTTCCGAGCTCACTACATACCCCAAGAATAACAATTTGTTGGTGAGAAAAGAACACTTCTTCAAGTTAATGTATAATTGATTTTCTTAAAGGATTTCGAGGACTTCTCTAATGTGCTCAAGGTGCTCTTCTTCTGATTTACTATAGATGAGAATGTCTTCAAAGTAAACAACCACAAATTTGCCCATTAGCCATCATAATGCCTCGGTCATGAGATGCATAAAAGTGCTCGGGGCATTGGAAAGTCCAAACGGCATCACTTACCACTCGTAAAGACCATCCTTGCTCTTAAATGTTGTCTTCCATTCATCTCCATGTCGAATTTGAATCTGGTGGTACCCGCTCCGCAAGTCAATCTTAGAGAAAAATTTAGATCCCCCAAGAACATCGAGCATGTCTTCCAAGCACGGTATTGAAAACCTGTACCTGACAGTGATCTTGTTAATGGCTCGACTATCAACACACATACGCCAGCTTCCATATTTCTTTAGAACTGATAATATAGGCACTGCATATGAACTTATGCTTTCGCGTATGAACCATTTTCGTAACAGTTCTTCAATTTTCTCTCTCAGAATGTCATTCTCTTTCGGACTCATGCGGTAGTGAGGAAGATTAGGCAAGCTAGCTCTAGGAATTAGATCAATCCGATGCTGAATATTTCGCATCGGTGGTAGCTCATCTGCTAAGTCCTCTGATATTAGCTTGTACTACTTATTAATTATACCTTGCACTTTTTCTGGAATTGGTGCCTCTTTCACTTGTTCGGTGGAGAACCCTTTTCATCACAATACGACAACAAATAAGTGTATCTTTGATTCCATCATCTAGATCACGTTCTCAACTTGATATTGTGAGAAAGCTTGTTGTCTTCTTCTTTTCTTCATAATTAACCTCACATGGGTTTCTAGGCTTTAAGACAATCTTGTTGTTTTTCCACAAAAACATGTAGGTGTTTTCATACACATCATAGGAAACTCTTAAATCATATTGCCATGGCCTCCCAAGAAAAATATGAGGTACATCCATGTCAACGAAATCACACTCAATTTCATCTTTATATGGCCCCAAAATTACATGAACTTTGCATGTTTTTGTCATTGGTTCTGCAAGTCCTTTCTTAATCCAACCAACATAATATGAAGCTGGATGTTTTGCTGTTGGAAGCTTGAAATGGTCTACCACTCTTTGGCACACAAAATTCTCGCAACTGCCATTGTCAATTATAAGATTGCATGACATGCCTCTAATGTCACACTTGGTGCAAAATATGCTATGCCTTTGAGTGTCAAGTCCTCGCTTTGCTAGTAAAAGTCTTTGACAAACATAGAACTCTGAAAATCATCGCCATCAATTTCAGTAGTTGCAATGTCATTATGCTCTTCCTCATCGTCTTGCTCCTCTACTAGATTCAATGTCCTTTGTTGAGTGCATTTGTTTGAAGTATGACCAGGAATTCCGCATCGATTGCACTTATCACCACTTGGTATGGCATATTCTCCTAAACCACCTGGCTGTCCTTGTTTTTGATATAGAATAGGAGCTTTTCCTC
Organism: Argentina anserina; assembly: GCF_933775445.1. NCBI lineage: Eukaryota > Viridiplantae > Streptophyta > Magnoliopsida > Rosales > Rosaceae > Argentina > Argentina anserina. Next base: position 9,977,956 of record NC_065877.1, on the reverse strand, counting down.
GGTCTTCGGCATTTGTTTCTGTTCTGGTGGGCCACTATGTTGTAGGATCTTTAATTTGTATCCCTTTCGAAGTTGATGGCTCAGTCCAATTTCTACGAAAACTCACAGTAGTCTGCTGATTAACTTTAGGTTTTGCTAGTAAGGTTGGTGCCTTCAGTGCTAAGTTCATGGCTTCTGCTAGAGTCTATATTGTTTGCAATCCTATCTTGTCTCGGATTTCCGGCTTCAAACCAAGTAAATGCCTCGCAACCTTTTGACTCTCCCTTTCTTCCAATTTGTTTCGCTTGCTAAGCCGCATAAACTCATGATTGTAGTCAAATATAGAACGGTTTTGTTGAGCACATGCGTAGTACTTCTCGAACAAGGTCTGCTCATAATCACGAGGTAAGAAATGTCTTCTAATTAGAGATTTTATCTTTTGCCATGTTTTGACAGGTTCTTTTCCTTATCGAACTCTTGACTCTTGCAAATCATCCCACCAACAAGCGGTAGTACTTTTCAGTTTCCAAGCAACCGTCTTCACTTGCTTGTTTTCAGGAACATCTATTAAACTGAAGAACCTATCAACTTCTGAAAGTCAATCAAGAAATTCTTCAATTTGTAAGTTTCCATAGAAGAAAGATATGTCACCTTTCATTCTGTAATTTTCTTCATGGCGATTTTGTTGTTGATTGATTGGTGGGCCCCTTTCTTCTTCCTCCTTAGAATCATAGTTGTTTTCATGTCAATGGTGTTGGCCTTGGGCAAATCCTCCAACTCGCACATCCTTTGACAGCTTATGCACTGTAGTCGCAAATTGATCAACAAGAGTTGATAAATTGGTTATATCTTGACAAATATCGCCAATTTTTTTCTTCATTGTAGTAATCTCCTGACCAACATCGGTGATTGTGGTGATAGTAACTTCCTGTTCGCCGCCTGACATCAATGTAGGCGAAAGTAACTATTCAGACCAACCACTAATCTTGGACATTCATGAGCATGAAAAGAACAATTATTAGTAACTTTACAAAGTATGAAATACAAGTATAAATAAATACAAACTTTTTTTCTTTCACTTTTTTTTTAATTTTTTGTATTACTAAGTATTACTAAGTTTAATTGATTTTATTCACACATAATCCTAACATTTAAGGTATGTGGAGCAGAGGAGCTAATTGTGCAATGGACTGAAACAGCCCCATGTAATGGTTTTGCTTTATCCGATATACCTTAAAATTTAGAATATCATTTTCTTTTGAAAGATAGAGTTACAAAGTTATTTTCTAAATTATAAAGATAAAGTTTTTTTAAATTATTATTATTACTAAATTTTTTTTTACAATTTACAAGTATTTTTACATTTTTACAGTTTATAAAAAAAAAGTAAAAAAAATTTACAGAGATTTACTTTTTTTTAAGTTGTAAAAATACTTATAATTGTTTTACTGAATGTTACTGTTCAAAGTACTGTTCACATGAATTTATTTTTACAAATATACAATATAGTACAAAATTAACACTTAAAACAATTTAGATTTTCTCAATTCCTCGGTAACGGCGCCAAAATTGGTAAAACGTTAATTAAAACGTCTATAATAAACCATGTAAAACATCATCATTAGTATAGAATAAACAGAGATCGTTCTTTCTGGGGAATTGAAGGGAATTCTAAAATTTTAGTGTTAACAAATAATGATAGGTTTGTGATTGATTATTAACTACTAAAATGAAACCTAAATTACTATTTACATAATGGACTTCTCTTTAACAAACTTAAACCAAATTCACCACTACACCACATAATTACAAGTTCGAACCTATCATGCATTCTAATTCGACCAATTATATACTTTTTAGACACCAATACAATTAGAGCCTTAGGGGATCATCTAATCATGCAAGATTTCAATTAACATTTAAATTGACTTAGGGTCTAATCTAAATTTAGATACAATCGAATTCAATAACACTTAGAGTAGAAATCAAACAAGATTACATTTAAGCACCAAATCTTTGTTTGGAGACATGTTTCATGTATGGCGTTACCCACCATGGTTTCACATGCAAATTTTTCCAGAATTTTTACCACTTTTAATCAACCCAAACCAAACCTACCTAGGGCATGATTCGATTTGTGTCAATATGGTTGATGAATCTAGCACTCAAACACAATCTTAGGGACTGCATCCAAACACTAAATTCATATGCACATATCTGAAAATTATCTAAAAGTATTAGAAAGATGATTATAACACAACAATAGAAATACAAACTCAATAATTATATGAAACCATCAATTCGACAAAGATAAAAAAATCCAATAAAAAAATCTGAAAATTTTGATTATTAATACAAAACAATAATCTCACACAAACATCATACTACAATCTTTATAGACAAAGTACTGTAAAAAATCAAAAACAAACAAACCCATGAAGAAGAGTTGCGAGAATCACACGTTGTAGGGACCTTGGAGGTGTGTCTTCGATGGTGATTTCGGTGGAGATGAAATTGGTATATGAGGGAGAACAACTTGCTGTTTTGGTGAAGGATATTTTTTGATAGAGTTTTGGCTCTTGAATGCAAATGAAAAGTGATATTATTTAAGAAGTGAAACCATGTATATATAGAGGAAAGAGGGAGGGTTTGAACTTGCATTTTTCTTCCTATAATAATGACATGATTTATCTCTCTAAATCATGTCATGATTTATCTCCCTTAATCATGCAATGCTTTATGCCTTTAATGATTATCTTCTATTTAATTGTTGCATAACTTGGCTCCATTTCATTTTCTTTAATTATCTCTTCAATCCAATCTGAAAATAAGAAAATAAAATCATAAGTAAGAGATAATTAGTTTCGAAACCTAACAAGGATTCCTAGTCAAACTAGGACTCTAGACCAATTATGCGTTTTTAACTCGTGTAAGCACAAAAATGCATCGAATACCGTCCAAGACTCTTACTACAACTCAATGACTCATTAGTACAACAATAAGGGCTAAGCAAAGTACAAATTGAGGTAAAAACATGTTAAGAACGTCGTACAAAGTGCTCTTATCAACTTTCTTTTGATCTGCATCTGATTGAAAATAAAACAGTATACGATCTGAGTCCTCCCATTGAAAGATTGTCACTTCACCCCTCACTGACCATATCCGATTCAAAGTACTCCGAAGTGCCTTAAAACAAAAAGGCTTGTTTGTTAGCAGCCTTCCGACCATCCAGAAGCTCCCCGAAGCAATCTCCTTTGGGTCTGCAATTTGGATGATATTTAGATCCTCCTCGTCCACAATTGCAAACTTCTTTGAGAAACCATCGATGACTTCTTCCATTCGTAGCAAATACCAACATAGAACAAAATAACCCCACTTCTCCAGAAAAGACAACCACCGCATTCAACAGCCGCCTGGGAAATACTCACACCTCCTGCACTATGACTCTAACCCTCACCCTCAGAAGAGAGAAGGGACTTTCTCTCCTTTCTTTTTTCGAAGTTTTTACTCAGTGATTTCAAGTTTTTTCAATCTAAACCCAAATTAATTATTTTAACCTAATATTTTTATAACAAATATTTTTCATTTAGAATGGTTTCACTTTTTTACCCTTTAGGTTGAGAAATTGGAACTCCTCCTTAAAATTAGTTTTTACCAACTTTCTAATTTAGTTAACATTTAATTATATCTATCATAAATGAAAATTGTAATTTCATTTTGGAGAAATTTGAGAAAATCGGGTATCAACATTAATCTAGAGAAATTATAGAATATACAAGAGTGAAATAGATGTATGATTGAATGAATTTTGATTTTTTTTTCTTATTTAAGAAGATTAATTATTTGAATTTTTCATAATGAGCCTTAAATTTTGCCTCAGTTTTTATTTCTCTACATCTATTTAGCCTCATATCACTTTATGTTATCAAATATTTTTTTCATATACTTGGAATATACTTTTTATTCTCTCACATATTCAGCATATTGAAAGCACCTATCATAAACAAAAACAACCATACACACTACAATTTAAAGAACATAATGAAATACTCATAATTGCCTAATTCCAACACTATGGATGCAGATCTCACTACCTACTAAGCAATTATCAACTTTACGTATACCTGTTAAATAGATGTAAATATTGTTACATACTAAGTAGATTTTAATGCTCTATAAAATAGAACTTCTTCCCTCAACCTTAGATGCACAACAAAACCACACCTACTCTATATATACAAATCCAAATCAAATTGTGAAACCCACCTACTCAACAGAATTATGAAACCTACAAATCCCAACCAATACACAAGTAAGTGAGTGACCATATGAATCCTCTCACATATTTAGCAGACTTAAGAGAAAACATACATATTTCATAGAATCACGTATTCCACTGAACAATAAGGATTATGCTTTTTACCGTTATATAGGTTCTTCAGATTTAACAAACAAACAAACACACACACTGAAAATATATAATAACAAAAAATACATACTCTAAGGTAGTATTTTGGTAAGAGATTTAGAGGTGACAAAGAATTTCAAAAATTAAGGGATTTCAAGGTGAATGGATTAATATAAAGTGATGAGATATTAAATTGAAGCTACAATTAAGTAATTCAAAAACATACCAAATGTATTTGTACCAGTGGCAAAGAAAATAATTTTAATTAAGAACAAGTTTTATTTCTTATAGCAAATAATTTTTTTATTTCTTGTTTAACCTAATTCAAAGAGTTTTAAGGGTAGGTTTAGATTAAAAAGGGTGTTGATTTTTGGGTCTATAATCAATTACCCCAAAGCATGGCTGGTGCAAGAGTAAGCTATCTTTCATGATATATTTCATTCCAAAGCTTGAAAAATTAGTCTGGGCTTATAATTCGTTCCTAAGCTAATGATGTTTTAAATTTAAACATGTATAAGAGAATCTGGTTAATAAATATGGAAACCTAAACCTACACAAATTGGTCATATTAAATCTTTAACAAATAGTATTCCCCATTCCTGATAAAAACTAAACTATAATTAGTGAACTATGTTTCCATATATTCAAGACATATGTATTTCAATCTCAGCGATCGAGTTCGATGGACGGAGACAATAAAGAGATGAGGGCTATGTACTTCAACCAGGCAGTTACTGATGAATATTTTCGCTCTCTTCCACCTGGTTATCGTTTCAACCCTACTGATCAAGAGCTGATCATATATTACTTAAATCGAAAGATATTGAATCAGCCGCTGCCCCTGAACAGGATTCATGACTTGAATATTTACCAATATCAACCCCAACAGCTTTCCGGTGAGTACTAGTACATGTTTTGCTATCATCGATCTTCTTCTTTGATTCTCGTCAGTACTGGCATGGTCTTTGAGTGCCTCATGTTTCACTTCTAGGGCTAATTTGGATTAATCATGAGGTGATGACGATAACATACCTGAACGTGTAATTACACCATGCATATTCTTTCCTTGTTTTGGTGATAGAACCTTGTTCTTACAAACTTCATGTGTATTTTTATTTATTTTTGAATGATCATGGTCATCGGTCTTATATTGTGATAGAAAAATAAGATATGAGGTTCTTATATATTGACGATGATAAGGAGTTTTTGATTAATTCACATGTACTATATTGCGGAGTTATGTGTGTTGGTGCTATATATATTCTTTTAGGTCACCAATTTTAATTTGTGAAGATTGTATTCAAAGTCAGCATATTATTGAGTAAAGTATAGATCAAATTTATTCTCTGTTGCTTATTGCAAATATCCGGGTGACCAAGAAAAAAAACAAAGAATTTTATGCATGTATTAAGGACATTATGCAGTTTTACACGATAACTTTTTCATATGTATTATTATTTCATTGTGATAGATTTTTTTTTGTATTTTGCTTTAGATATGTACGAAAAAATTAGAGAAGATGGCTGGTATTTTTTTAGTACAAGGGACCGAAAGTACCAGAATGGTACTCGGCCAAATCGTGCAGCTCATGGTGGATGTGGATGTTGGAAGGCAACCGGAAGTGGTGTAAATATCACTGATGAAAGTGGTAAAAAAATTGGACACAAAAGAGTACTAGAATATAAGAAAGGGAGACATCCAAACTACATAAAAACAGAATGGAAAATGCATGAGTATACAATCAATAAGGATGAGAAGGAAGCCATCCCTCTTCCAAAGAAGAAGAAAAAAGGTGAAGGTAATATGAAGGTACGTACGATCAATATGTTCATAGTTTTCTGTCTGAAATTATATGTGAGCTTTGTCTAATATATTATATTTTTCTTTTATGTAGTTGGATGTTGTTCTATGCAAAATATATTTGAATACAAGAGGCAATGGTGATACAAATAGCGACGGTGCAATAACCCCTACAGAAAATTCTGATCAAGGAATTATGATTACAGATGCTGGTACATCTCATGTCAGAGAAATATCAGTACTTCAGCAAAAAGCTGTTCTAGTTCAACCTCTTGATTCATCAACGATATACAGTCAGCAACCACAAGTCCATAGTAATACCACTGGAGGATTCAACTGTTTGAATCACATATCCGGTTCTTCCGCAATACCTGAAAATTGTTTTTATTCATCAACTTCTATGAGCAACGAAGTTTATGAATCTACAAATTGTACCCCTTATGATGGCGGGTCTATGGCAAATAGAGCTTCCGGCTCCGTGTATCAGTGGGGATCCAGCTTCACTCAATTCCATCATCAAAATTCCAAGTACAACATGTACTCGGAGCAGATGCCTTCATCTTCATGTTCGCCAGAGATTTGGACACAGTCGGAGCCTGAAAACCATGAGATACCTCCACTAGATGATTCAACTTATGTGTCATTACCTGCTCATCATCATGTCACAGAATATGGGGCTATTATTGCCAATAATAATGACGAAGCTGAGATGATGCCCGTTAAGCATGTCAATAAGGTCGACGATGTTGATGATTATGGACTACAGTTTCTTAGCTTTCCAGATGAAGTTCAAGAAGATAATCCCAAAACAGACTAATCTGTAAGAGGATTTTCTCTTATATATGGTCTCAAGGCTGGGCAGTCTCTCACCATCACAGTTTACTATAATCTCTTTTTGTTCTACTTATTTTGATTCACAACTTTTTACTGAATGAATTCAAAATATGCACACACTTTTTAGTGAATTAAAGAACAACTTCGTGGCATGTGTCTCATCTTGATTTTCATTTATGAGTGCTTGATCCATATGTCTATACCGAAGATTAGAGTGTATATTACACAAAATTAATGTATATATATATGTCACAGCCCCGAAATTTTGAATGATAAAAATTCGAATTTAAAGTCATGAAAACTTTAAAACAATCTCAAATATATTGAAATCATCTTATAATAACAGTGTATCGAAACTGAGTCCACCGCACGACTCAATCGACTTGAATAATACATAACTAGTTTATACCTCAGTATTATAACCAATGGAAATGTAAAATTCACTCAATCCTCACCAAAAACAGAAGAAAGAAATCTTCAGAGTAAGCCCTCCGAATCTGCTGATCCCCATCTGCAGAACTATCCCCTACACCATCGAATTGGTGCACCGGGATTGTAAACAAAAACCCGGTAAGCTTTTCAGCCCGTATGAGTAAACCAACAGTATAACATACATCACATACAAATGAAATATGACAGATAACATTTAAAAACAAACATACTCATGTGACACTAGGTAACTCATCTGTTACCTAATATTATTTAAAAATATGTGTAATCATGAGACACTGGGCAACCCATCTGTTACCAAAAATCATTTAAAAACATGGGTACTCATGAGACCCAGGCAACCCATATGTTGCCCCTCATGCAGTACACCGACAGACACTGGGTAACCCATCTTGTTACCCAAAATCATTTAAAACACGGGTACTCATGAGACCTAGGTACCAATCTGTTACCCCTCATGCAGTACACCGACAGACATTGGGAAACCCATATGTTACCCAATATCACTCAAAAAGATGGGTACTCATGAGACCCAGGCAACCCATTTATTACCCCTCATGCAGTACACCGGCAGACAAACTAGAGCTCTAACTGATCGTAACCGACACCCGGCCAAGGCTTGGTTTCGATTACTACCAACAACGTCCGAAGACCAGAAAACATTTTAACAAGACTCAATATTAAAACTACGTACAATATAACAATCCACACACGTTATTTTTAGGGGTGGGCATATAAAACGGAAATCCCGATCCCGTCCCGAAATTCGTAGGGACGGGACGGGACAGAGGTCTAAAAACGTTTGTCCCGTCCCGATCCCGTCCTGTTTCATAATAGTGGGATGGGACGTGGGACGAATAATTTCTATCCCGCTTCGTCCCGTCCCGTCCCACCTTCAATGAAAACTTAAAAATTCTTATAAATTTGTATCAAAATGAAACTAATTTATGTTCTTAATAACTCCAAATTTATATTAATTCAAATAATAATGGTAAATTATAATATTTTGAACATAATATATATTTTTTTGGTTAAAATTTCATTATTAAATGTTATTTTGTTAATGAAAAAGTAAAAATATAGGTTTTTATTTAATTTTATAGGAAGGTGGGATTTGTCCCGTCCCGTCCCGATCCCGTCCCGATCCCGTCCCGTCCCAACCGGGATTAATCCCGAGTGTGATGCATTCTTAAAAAATCTCATCCCGTCCCGATTCAAAAGAGTGGGACGAGACGTGGGATGAGCTCCGTCCCGTCCCATCCCATCCCGTGCCCACCCCTAGTTATTTTACTACAACCCAGTGACTCTTGCACAACAATGTAAATATAGTCACCACAATATAATCTCATATTTGAAATAAAAACCATAATATTATATAATATAACAACCTATATCTATGTATCGTATTTACCATTTGTGGTACACATACACAACCCACTATATTATATAGATGTCACAGTTCACTCTTTTTAAGAAATCATAAATATGAGTCACCGTCCAGAGTAGACTTATCATAGTGAGATTTACTCACATTCACCATAGTTCATAATCACTAAAACATTTTAAAATCATTTATTAAAATAACGTTTCACTTACCCATGAACCGTATATGATCAAGTTCACGTAATTTAAACCAAAACATATTTTTATAAGATAGTGATGCAATGACTATAATAACAACTCAAACTAAATTCAATAATTATAACACTACTTCGATCATGATGATCATTGTGAGGTTTACTCACCTTATTTCATGCGTGCAACTTCCACGACACCGAGAGCGATTCTCTCACTCGTTTCGTCGGTGACCTAATAGCATGATAAAGTGATTAGAAAACGATACGTAAAGTCTCAGGTGACGATTCATTACAGCTGAACAATGTTAACAAATCATTGTTCATGAAACATTGTTCATGTACCACCACCGTTCCGGTGACCACCAATGGTCACCAAAATTTACCACCACAACCTAAACAACATTTCCAACAACATTTCCAACAACTTTCTAGTTGACACCAAAATCTAAATTGAAACCTAAACAGTCTAATCGATGAAGAACATAAAATCGGCACTATTCACAAACCCTAGAAAAAGAAATCGTCGATTCTCCTTGTGTGTTTCGAAATAGATAAAACTGTTTTAGAGAGTTGATATACATCCTACAAGCTTCAAAACACAAGAAGAATCATCTTGATTGGTTGTCGGAGGAGGGAGTTCTCCTCACTTCTTCAAACGGAGCAGTCGTATTGTTTCTTCATTTCTGGGCTTCAAACAGCTCGAATCTGTCTCAAACACTAACCCAGATCGGTATGGGACGAAGAGACGGTTCCAACACCACTGGTCTCACTCAATTCCGTCACCAAACGACGGCGATATGGCCGGAGAAAAATTCGGCAACAAAGAGAGAAAAATCGCATGAACATTAACCGAGCTCGGGTGAAATCTCCTCCATTTCCTTTTATACTCATCCCAAAATCGGAAACCAAACTTCCGTTGCTAACAACTTTCACATATGACATCTGATTAAAGCGTGTTGTATGTCTACGAACATGTATTGACAAACGCTACGACTTTCATGAATGAAGTTTCTGAGATTCCTAACGGATAAAAAACAACTATTGACCCCTCACGATAACGTTTCTGAGTATAAATCGCTCGAACAGTTCCGTTTTTTCCCTCGTACTATATAATCGGATCACCACCAATTTAAATATCGCCGAACAATAATTAGAAAATAATTATAAATTTATGAGATATTATAATATATCCTTGAATAGTTATTCAAAGAAATAATAATATATCCATGAAAAGAATTAAACTGGAACATGCCCTCGGGCAATTAGTCAATTACAAGTTTCAAATATTATTTGAGTTCATAGAATCCAAAAGCCTAAATTGAGAAGGAAAACAAAAACAAAAATTGCCGCAAATTTTGCGCGCTTAAAACTAAAGATGGGATTCAACCCAACGCAACCACAGCGTCATTCTTAAGCTACTCGGAGTCTATATATACCTCTCTCGCAGCGATCATAAGTTCATAACGTTTCAAACATCCTAAGTTCCCCAACACTCTGTACTCTTCTTCACCGCAATGACCGAGGCACATCCACCCCACGCAGTTATTACACCTCCGTCCACAATATTGGATATCGGCGATAACAAGCCTTCAACTTGCGAAGCTGAGCAAAAAATCGCCAGCGAGAACACATTCCTGGATGAACCTGAAGACTCGAATATCAGTGCCGTACGACGGTTATCTCTAACTTTCTTTTCGGATTCTTCTTATCAGTTAGGGTTTTGGTACCATTCAGAGAGAACTTAACTAGCTAGTGTTACTTTTAGATTACGTTTTGTTATAATGATTGTGGATGGTGGAAATTAAGATCGTAATGGAAATATAGGTTTTAACAGGTGACACGCCGTACACGTCGGCGAGTACTTTCGAGGATCTGAAACTATCGGAGGAGCTGTTGAAGGGTTTGTATGTGGAAATGGGGTTCAAGAAGCCTAGTAAAATCCAGGCAATCACTTTGCCTATGATTTTGACTCCTCCGCACAAAGATTTGGTTGCTCAAGCTCACAATGGCTCGGGGAAGACGACATATTTTATGCTTGGGATGCTCAGCCGTGTTGATCCGAATGTGAAAGCTCCTCAGGCCCTCTGCATTTGTCCCACCAGAGAATTGGCCCTTCAGATCATAATTCTTGCTCTTTTTTTTCTTTTTAATAGAAAATTGTGATGAATGTATAAAAATATGCATAGGACATGGAGTAATTAAAATCTTGAGGTTTTGTGAATGTGGCAGAACGCAGAGGTTAGTCGAAAGATGGGGTCATACACAGGGATAAACATAGTGTGCTATCCCAATGGATAAGGAAAAATCTACACCAGTGAAGTACAGGCCACCGGTATCAGCACAAATTGTGATTGGCACACCTGGTACAATTAAGAACTTGATGTCATACAAGAAGCTGGGAGGAAGCTGCTTGAAGATCCTTGTTTTTGATGAAGCTGATCACATGCTGGCTAAGGTATTATATATGTTGTTCATGTAGTTATTAGAACGTGTCTAAAATTCATGGTTACTCGAGTACTCATGTAATTGTAGTTCTTGATTATCTGAAGTTCTTGATGCATTCTACTTACGCATAAGACTCCAATCCTAGCCTCTGAATATTTATGTTTATTGAATGAAAGGTCTTTCTCAATGTGTTTTATGTCACGAACAAACTTCTGTCGGCTGTTATGCGTATATATGATTGGAGTTGGCTGAACATATATATATACATAATGTTCTACAGTGTAATAACCCGATTTTTCGGAACGATGTTTGGATGGATTAATTTATGTTAAGTGGTGAAATTCATTAAAATGAAATTTGGATTGCTTGCAAAATTACGAAACACGAACGGAAACGTTTCGGAACGTTTAATTAGTAAAAACGTTACATTTCCGCAATGTATATATCGACTTTTATTTCGTTGCTCGGTTGCGAAAACTTTATTCACGAAAGTTGTAGGGCTCGTCGATACGAGTTCGTGAATATGTGACGCGTTCTAATCGGACATTGTACGTAAAAGTTATTAATGTTAGAAGTTGTTTCAGACTTTTGGAAACTAGTATAAAAAGGATGTTTAATCAGCTAGGGTTTCCAAAAGTGGAAACCCCTCATTCTCTCTCTTCTCTCCGCCTCCCTCCCTCTTTCTCTCTCCCCGAAAACTCTCTCCTTCTCCTCAGAAAATCGCCTCCGTGCGATCTGCCTCCCTGGACCGTCGTGTCGTGCACCGCCGCTCTCTACGGCATCACGAGGCCCTCTGCACCAAACCCCGAGCTCGCGCCGCTCTGTCTCGCCGCCGAGAGTCTCCTCTCTCTCCCCGAGCCTTCCTCTGCATCACGTCGCGATCCGCCTCTAAGCCATCGCGTTCCTCACAGCCGGTCCCTGGAGCACCGTGTGACCTCCGCAGCAACCCTCAAGCTTGCCGTTGCTCGAATCGACGTCGCCGGCTTCTCACGCATCACCGACGAAAAATCGAGCTTCCGTCGTTCGAATTAGGTAAAAAATTGATGTAATTGAATTGTTGTTTGTGTTTGTTGGATGTTTGGGATTGATTTGGGAGATTTCTGGATCGATTGGAGAATGTTGGAGGAGAATCGGAGATGTAGGTGGTGAGGGTTGAGCACCGCTACCTTAGGCGGCGCGTGTGAGAGAGTGAGGTAGTGTAGGGGTGGTCTTGGCCGTGGGAATGGCAGAGGAAGAAAGGAGGATGGTTTCGGGGTGGCGGTGGCGTCATACGCGCCTTGGTGGGTGTCGGCGCGTGGGCCCCACGCGCCGCAACGTGCGGCGGCTTGAACAGTATTTCCGGAAGGGTAATTTAGTAATTTATTTACGTACGGTAAATGTAAATGTAAATTTTATTTACGTACGGTAAATGTAAATGTAAATTACTTTTAGTAAAGGTAAAAAGTAATTTTAGAAGGGTAATTCGGTAATTATTATTTACTGAAACAGTACGTACATTTAAATAGTATTTGTACGTATAAAATACGTAAGCAGTATGTACTCGTACAGAGATAAGTATTGGATGTGTATTTGTACAGTAATACACAAATAGTAAATACGGAACAGTGAATAGTGAACAGTAATAGTGAACAGTGACTAGTGAAGGAAAGGAAAGGAATGATTTTCGGAAATTGTGGAATTACGCTCGAGTCGATAAGGTGAGTAAAATCTCACATATTTACGAATCTACCCTTGCGGAGATTCAAGATTTTACAAGAGTTTTTAATATTGAATTACGACATGTATACGATATAGTGGATTACATATATATTGTATAAATGGTAATAAGTACATATATATATAGTTTGCTATATTATATACTGTTATGAATTCATTGGAATTGGTCATTTCGATGACGAGAATTAAATATTGAGCATGTGATTTGATTTTTGTACAATAAGATGTGTGATTATCGTACGTGGTTTTAACATGAGTTTGTTAAAATGTTTTGTCTTCGGACGTGTTTTTATGAAATATGACATGTATATGATATAATGGATTATATATATATATATATTGTATAAATGGTAAATATGTACATATATATATATAGTTTGCTATATAATATACTGTTATGATTTTATCGTGATTTATGTCATATTGATGACGAGATTTATATATTGAGCATGTGATTTTGATTTGTACAATATGATGTGAGATTATTGTACGTGATTCTAACATGGAGATTGTTAAAATGTTGATTTGTTTTCGGACTTGATTTTTGGTACAATATGATGTGAGATTATTGTACGTAATTTTAACATTGAGATTGTTAAAATGTTGATTTGTCTTCGGACTTGATTTGGTACAATATGATGTGAGATTATTGTACGTGTTTGGCAAGTCGGAACCTAGCCTTTGGCCGGGCGAAAGTTACGATACAGTTAGAGCTCTAGTCTGTCTGCCGTAGTACTGCATGTGAGGTAACGGGTGGTTATCTGCTCATGGGTACTCAGATATTTTTAGATGTTGGGTAGCGGGTGGCTATCCAATATCGGCGGTGTATTACGAGAGGGGTAACAGATGTGTACCAGCGTTCTTGGTACCCGTATTATTAATGCATTTGGGTAACCAGAAGGGTTACTTAATTTCTCATGAGCGTTTCATTTCATATTTCTTTGGGACAACCAGATGGGCCGTCCATTGACTCATGAGGGCATTTATATTTGTTGATTTGTGATTTTTCGTATATATTGATATGCGAATTATATTTTCATTTTACTCATACGAGCTATAAGCTTACCGGGTTTGTGTTTACAATCCCGGTGCACCAATTCGATGGTGTAGTGGATAACTCTGCAGGTGTGGATTAGCGGGAATTGACGGACCGCTCAGAGGACTTGAAGTTATTTGTCTCCAGCTTGTGTGAGGATTTTGTGTGACTATCTTGTGAGGTTGTTGTGAGGATTAGACATTTCCATTTGTTATAATGTTGAATTATAATTTGGTTTGTAATAATCGGTTTGACTGAGTTGTATTTTGAACTCAGAGATGATCCGCTGTGGCATTTTAAATGATTTCGATTTCATCGAGATTGTTTGGTGTTTCACGATTTTGAAATTTTGAGTTTTTAAGCTTGAAATTTTGGGGTCGTTACATGCAGTTTCAGAATTTATAGCATTGTTATTAGCATAAGGATTGAAGAATTATTTTGTTCATAATGTTTTAAGCTTTTAAGTGCACATGTTGACCACATGTGTCTATACATTCATTTGCAGGATGAATTCAAAGATGATTCTTTGAGAATAAAAGAGGAGGTAGATAAATTTGACACTAACCGCCAAGTTTGTCAAACTAAAGTGTACTCTTTATTAATTGTCCCTGGATATGTGAGGTTTTTCCTTGTATGTACATTCTATTAATTTCAAAAAATATTTGTGTATGTCCATATCATGGTGCAATTACTATAAATGATATATGGCTCTCTGCCTCTCTGGTAGTAAAGAAAGTTTCCATTTGGTAGATTTTGGGAAAAAAAATCATTGTTAATGTGGCTTACCTGTGCCAGATAATCTGGAAAAGATTATCTAAGATGATAATTTTGATTGATATATATGCCTGATTATATGGAGTTAATTATTTTGAGAGCCTCAACTACAGCTTCTCTGTATTGTTTCTGTGTTTTCTCTGCAACCTGAGGCGAAGACTATGCTACAAGTTTCGACTTTTGATACTGACCAAAGACAATGGTGTCAAGTGCTTGTACTCGATACAGGTCTTGCAAGATATTGATCATTGTGCCTAGCTAAGACATGTTTGATACTTTGATTTCATGCCCTCGGTCATTTGATGGATTTTTGTAGCATAATTTAGCTAAAGAGAAGTTCTGCCTTCGGGTTTGACTGACTGGCCCCATCATGCCCATCATTGTGAATCTAGCTTGTTGATGTCCTTTTAGCTCTCCGGCCAAATGTGGTTCTGAGAGCTTTATAGCTTTGGGGTTCCTCCAGTTTGTTATCCTATATATGTAGCTTATTTCTGTTATGTTAGTCGTTATTTGTCATTTGTGGTTATTTGGTACAAAAGTTCAGTTTCATTGACAACCATATTGATGTGTACAAAAGTATTGTTATTTCTTGAATATTTCCTCTTGATATCATGATTAGAATTCCTCTATAAAATTGATATAATGTGTACAATTTACTATGTTGCCGAGTATTTGTTATAAACTTATAATGTACAAGGATGAAGGGTTTGACAATCTTTCCGAACATTAATTGCTTTCAGGTGCTCCTGTTTTCTGCTACATTTGATGAAATAGTCAGAAATTTCATTTCAAAGGTGAAGGACAAAAATGAACTATACGTTCAGAAAGAAGAGCTGTCTTTGGCGGCTGTGAAGCAGTTCAAAGTTTGCTGCCCTGATGAACTAACCAAAATTAATGTGATTAAAACCAAGATATTTGACCTAGGGGAGAACATTGGTCAGCGAATCATATTTGTAGGGTCAAAAGCTAATGCAAGAATGTTGCATGAACAACTTCAGGAGGATGGTTATGCAGTTACAAATGTTCATGGTGCTCTCACTCCTGAACACAGAGATAAGACAATTACAGATTTCAGAGAGGGTTACACTCAAGTTCTCATTGCAACAGACATGCTTGCTCGAGGCTTTGACAGCCAGCAGGTACCATCAGTTGCTCCCATTCACCTCTTGACGATTATTCCCATTTCTTGCATTGACTTGATGCAATGATCCCTTATTGTAGGTTAACTGTGTGGTCAACTATGATCTTCTAATAAAGTATCAAGCTTGTTCTAGTGCGCGAGCAGCTCCAGAGCCAGATTATGAGGTGTACTTGCACAGATGTGGTCGGGCAGGGCGGTTTGGTCACAGGGGTGAGTTTTCTGATGAGGACCTATCTGTTCCTTTTACGGTTTCAAACGTTGGTACTACAAAGATACTGCATTGCCTGAAGCCCAAGAGCATAACCCTGCAGATAATTTCTATTAAGCTTCCTCATTTGAACGAATCATTGAGTACTAACTGGTGTTGCTGCATGGTACCTGTGTGTTTTTGCAGGAGCTGTGTTTAACTTAGTTTGCCATGATTCTGATCAGCAACTCATGGGAAAAATTGAGCAGCATTATAACATCCAAGTACCAGAGGTAAGAGTAATCTTCCACCTCGTTTGTTTTTTTGAAGGGATCTTCCACCTCATTATGTGCCTATAAAAATGGATATGAGAGACTCACATTTTATACATTGGTGAACATGGAAAGGAGTCACATAAAACTTTGTATTCTTCAAACTTATACTTCTGCCTTGTTTAGCAACTTAAGCTAGTACTTCTAATGATTATCTAGTCTCTTTTGTTGCAGGTTAACATAACTGAAGAAGCTTTTGAAGATGCTCTCAAGTTAGCGGGATTGAAGGAATGACTGATCGGCATGGCCAAAGTCAATCCGTCTGGGCAAAATTGATGTGAAGGAATGCGTACAGAAATGAAGTGCTAAGCCCTTTTGTTCTGATTCTGCATTCTTTCTTGATTGCCAAATGTTATTACAGTACGTAGTATTGTACTTGCAAAATGGGTCTACATAGAAACTACAAAGTACAAACCAAAACCTCTGTAATTACAATTTACAAGCAACTTTGCTTGGTCATTACTTCCCTGATTCT
Source organism: Argentina anserina (assembly GCF_933775445.1). Taxonomy (NCBI): domain Eukaryota; kingdom Viridiplantae; phylum Streptophyta; class Magnoliopsida; order Rosales; family Rosaceae; genus Argentina; species Argentina anserina. The sequence goes on along the minus strand of NC_065877.1, from coordinate 9,960,802 downwards.
TATGTGCCCCTTTTCAGAATCAATAGAGAAGTTATCAGATTCGACTCCTAGTAACAAGACTTAAAAATTGTTGATTATTATTATTATTATTATTATTATTATTATTATTATTATTACTATCTCATTACTCATGACTATAGTGTCTATATGCAGCATAACATCATTAACATGCACTATATATGGCTCTTCCAGTTAAGCTAGGACTTGAAAGTTTGTACGAGCAACGATCATGATTCATGACATTGTTGGTGTGAGAAGTTTGTTTTACAGTAAAATCTCTATAAATTAATAGGTTTAGGATTGACAAAATTATTATTTTAACGAGATATTAATATATCGATAAATTAGTAATATATTAATTTATCGATTAAGTGATAAATTATTAATTTATGAAGGTATAATAAACATTTTCTTTCACATTTTCAAAGAAATTTTTTTTACTTCGTTGATGCACCATATTATTTGATTTATCATGGAAACTGTTATTTAGAATATTATGTTGTTCTATGTATTGTATTATTTTTATTTAATAATAATTAAATCAACAAAATTCTTCAATGCAATTCTCAAAAATGTAAAATTTATTATATAAATTATGTAATTGATAATTTATATATTCGATGGAGTCTATATAAATTCTCAAATTTCTATCATCTTACAAATTTAGTTAATTATTAATTTTGCACGTTAGCCTCGAGTCGGGACCAGTAAAAAATATTATTTTAGCGAGGTTATTAATTAATCGAGCATTAATTTAACGAGATTCCACTGTAGTCTAATATGTGCGCGTCTTCCTTTCTGACCATTATTTGAGAACGAAGTGAGATTTAATGAATATATATATTTTCACACCTAAACTTCTTTCTAACTCAACAAAGCGATCACCTAAAATTCACTCATTCTTAGAATCTTAGGTCCTACAATTTTTTTTTCTTTTGAGATAGAAATTACCAATTTTTTTTAGGGATTCTAGTTGCACCTCTCATTTTGCTATCTAGACCTCTTTTAATTTTTGTAAAGTCTTCTTTCCCATTTTACCCTCTAACAAAACTAGACCAAATGAATATAGATTGTCTGTTTATTTAGAAAAAAAAAAACAAAGAACAAAGATTCATTTTTAGTGAGTGTTCAAATCGGAAGAGAAGCTTACCATCAGTGCAATCTCTAGTCACAATGAAATCTGTAAAAAACAAAAGTTCTACACTTATACCTCTCTATCTTTTGGCAATCGTGTTGAAGGAGAGACAGAGAGAGGTCTTTTGTTCCTCAAATGGAACATAAAAACAATAGGAAAGTGAAAAACAGAAAATTATGTATTTTTGGCTGATTATGTTTAGAGGGTAAAACATAGAATACATTTTTACAAAAATTACATGAGGTACATATAGTAAATTGAGAGGTGCAACTAAAATAACTCATATTTTGTCCATAGGAGATGAAATCTAATGGCACCTCTCCACTAAGGTTGGGGGTGTGGTGGCTTTTCTCTTTGATTTCCATCCACTCCAATACCGTCTCTTCTTCTCGGAGGACATCTTTTTCGACCCTTGTGTCGAGTACATCGAGTTCGATTCCTGTCAATTCATGGTTTTACAGGAACTTGGGGTTGGCCTGTTAACTCAGATCGATCTGTGGTGTCCATTGGTTGCATATATGTGGCAGAAGGTCATTGGAGCTCCAGCGGTTTGCTTGGCGCAGATCTTTTGGATTTGAGAGATCACATGGGTTCGAAGAGAGGTCAGGGATGAGATCTGGGTGTCGGATATGGGATCCGGGGCTGCTCTTGTCAGAAATTGCGGTCATCTGGTTGTGGTGGAGATCGAAGCAATCTAGTGGTGGCGCGGAATGGTTAGGCTTGTGGTTGGATGAATGGATTCAGAGGAGAGTAGGTTGTGGTGAAGATGGTACCCATCATCGTCAGTCGCGGGTGCTAAGATGCCGTCAACCTTCATCGTTGGCTGGACGGCGGAGCAATTCATCATCTGGGTAGCATTCGGTGTCCAAAGAAGAGCTAAGTGCCCAACATTGGGTGTTGGGCTTTGTCTATGAGGCCTACTCATTCTTTGTTCCGAATCTAGGACCCATGAGGTATCACTCGGTAGTCATTGCTTCTCAGTTACGAGTGGTGTTACATTATTTGCAGCATTTTCATGGTGCACTCCTACAATTTCACTCAAATAAGTGGGCTTTGCTAACAAAAGATATTTTCTAGTTACTTTATGGGTCGAGACTGTAGAGATTCAGCATTGCGATGTGAGTTTCTAGTATAATATTGCTAGTTTGCTAGGAGTTAATCATTTCACAAACTTTTGATTATTGTTGCTTCCTATTAGGGAGTGAAAGTTTTTTTATGTTATTTCGTACATTACTTATTCTAATATATGACAATTCGTCGTTCTTAAAAAAAAAACTAAAAATGCTCATTTTTTATTAAGAATGAAATGATAAAGAAACTAAGAAAAAAACAACAACAGACGATTACAAGCAAGGTCTAAAAATCGATAATTTTGCCGATATTCGGCGACATTTTCGGTTTTTCGAGCCTATAACATACCATCTTGTTTTTGTTGGAAAGATCCGAAATGTCGCGATAATTTCAGAAATACCCAATATATGGGCGATATGTTTGAAGTGGTCTTATAGCTTGACATAGGCCAATTCACCAATTAAGTGGTCACTTGATTTAAATTCAGCCAATCAAGTGGTCCCTTTGATTCAAATGCCAGAAAAAGGGGGCAATGTTTGCTCCAAGGGGACTCGGACCTTGATTAGCCATGTGAAAGCATAACATCCTTACCATATGTGCCACAAGTAATAATGTGTACTACCTTCATATTAATATAAATATACTTAAAGTTTCTGTCGAAAATTTTAGTTATATCGATATTTTCCGATATTTACACCGAAATTTCCATTTTTTGAACTTTTGATATATCCTCGATAGGAGATATTTTAGTCCTTGATTACAAGACACGTTTAACCCTAGTTTACAGCTCGGTGAGGAGCTTTGAGGATCTGAATCTGTCGCCGGTGATTTTGACGGCTTTGTATGCGAACATGGGCTTCAAGAGGCCCAGTTATATTCAGGCAAAGACTTTGCCGATGATTTTGACGCCTCCTTTTAAGGATTTGGTTGCTCAAGCTCACAATGGCACCGGCAAAACTACTTGTTTTGGGCTTGGAATGCTGGGCTGGATCGATCCCGGTGTCAAAGCTCCTCAGGCACTCTGCATTTGCCCACCAGAGAGCTCGCCATTCAGGTATAAACTTGTCGCATTGCATAGCTTAAAGTTACGATTTTTGTTTGTATTGTTTATGATAGAAAATTGTCGACATTGAATATTTGGATGAATGAGTTGGATTTTTGATGTTGGTAAGTGAATGTGGCAGATAATGGAGGTGCTTGAGAGGATGTCGGTGTCAATGATGCACGGATACATCCAGAAAAGTGAGTACACGTATCGTATCCGTATCAGATACGAGTATGGGCTGGATACACTATATATACATACCGAAAGCTGAAAATACGCACCTAAACTATGTAGTATATGTTAACTCTGTAGATACGGTCAGAGTACGTTTTGAATACGTTTTAGAGTTATAATTGTCATTGTCACGTAAATAAAACTTAAATCTAATACCCTCACTCTCTCAGCCGTATTATTTTGTTTTGCTTAAACTTATTAAGTATTTAATTCATGAACTTATGTTTATTGTAAAATTGATGAGATTTAAGTGTTCTAATTGTTTGTTTGATCAAATTTTAGAATTTAATATATATGTATATAATATTATTTTACAAAACGTATCCAAAATACTACATTTTAGAAAATAACGTATCTCGTGTCATGTCGTGTCTGTGTCCGTGTCCCGTGCCCATACTCGTGCATCATAGGTCGGTGTACATGGGAATAAAAATCGAGTGTGCTGTCCCAAGTGTGACGCCGAGCTCTACATCTGTACGTGACCGGGCGCCAGTGATGGCGCATATTGTGGTTGGGACTTCTGGTACGGTGCATAAGCTTATGTCGTACAAGAAGTTGGGAATAAGCAAGTTGAAAGTTCTTGTTTTTGATGAGGCTGATCACATGCTTGCTGAGGTAATTATCGTTTACTGAGTCTATTTGTATGTTTATTGTGGTTCTCGACTGCTTGGCTAGTGTTGCTTGTTAAAATGGGAGCATCTCTGATTCTGTGTTCTATTGAGCAGTAGTTAGAGACTTAGATCTGTTAGAATGCAATGCAATTGTGTGGCTTGGCATAAGAATTTTGTATTTGTCTTCCAATGGTTTATGCTTTTGTTGTCATACAGTAGATCGTTAATGGTTTAACATGTTTGTGCAGGATGGCTTTAGAGATGATTCTTTAAGGATAAAGGAGATTGATAAATTTAGCCCTCACTGCCAGGTTTGTCAAACTATCTTTCAACTATTATGGTTCTCGATCCTCTGTCCAAACTTAAGGTTGTGTATATATATGCATGTTCATTGTTTTGTGTAGTCATTTGAATGGTTCTTCAAACATGTTTCTGGTAGTGGCTTAAGAGCAAGGAAGCATATAAACTTAAAGATGACTATCAATACTTCAATACTCTCAAATGGAGTAAGGAATAAGGTATTGATATGTAACTATGATGACTGGACCTCCTTAGTAATGAAAATTTCCCTCAGGCATGTTAATTGGAGACCAGCTCCAACCATTGTAGGTCTGAATGTGTTGCATATTTTTCCATGAAAATTACAGATGTGTCTAGGGTAACAGGAATGGTTATGGCATGCAGTTCAATAGTGCCTTGTGCATACTGTGAATGTCTTTATTATATGAATGCAGTTCAATAGTGCCTTGTGCATGCAGTTCAATATTAAGTTACAAAGTATGGTAATTCTACCTTCTCCTGTATCGTTCTTTTCCAGGTGCTTTTGTTTTCGGCTACTTTTAATGAAATGATCACAAAGTTCATACCTAGGGTGATGAAAAATTATAATAAGCTAACTATAAAGAAAGAAGAGCTGTCTTTGGAAGCTGTGAAGCAGTACAAGGTTTACTGTTCAGATGAGCTGGATAAAATTGAGGTGATCAAATAAAAAATATTTGAACTAGGAGATTACATTGGACAAACTATAATTTTTGTGCGGTCAAGAAATGGTGCGAAAATGTTGCATGAAGTACTTGTTGGAGATGGTCATTCGGTTACTACCGTACATGGCGCTCTCAGTCTTGAAGACAGATAAAATAGTCACAGAGTTTAAAGAGGGTTTAACCAAAGTTCTGATATCAGCTGATCTCCTAGCTCGAGGTTTTGATCAACAAAACAGGTGCTGACTTTCCCTGTTCAGTTGGCCTTCATTGGTTCCCCTTTCTGTCTCATGCGCCTTGTAAGATTCATGTGCTGACATGATATCTTGATGTAGGTTAATTGTGTTGTCAATTATGATCTTCCAATCAAGCGGGAAGCTTCTCCAAACACACGGGATCCTCCGGAGCCTGATTATGAACTGTACTTGCATAGATGTGGCCGGGCAGGACGTTTTGGGAGCAAGGGTAAGTGTGGGATCAGGAATATAGCTTTTTCTTTCATGTGCACTCTAGCTCTCTCCATATAATTCAGTTATGATAGAATGAAAAGATTACTCTACCATAGAAAACAAAACACTCTAACATTCCTTAGATTGAGTAATGGAAAGATTGATTAAGTGGAATGGTATATGTAATCATGCAGGAGCGGTGTTTAACTTGCTTTGCCTTGATTCGGATAGCCTGGCCATGGCGATAATTGAGCGCTGCTATAACATCCAAGTACCAGAGGTAATAACTTGCACCTCCATTTTACGTCACATTCGAATAATTGAGACTTGATGGACTTTGAGAAGTTCCAATATTATTTTGTTCTATATTCTTTAGCTTAGAGCTTAGATATCATAATGTGAGTCTCAAATTGGGATAAATGTTTTAGTAAATTGCTTGGCTAGGGATTAGGCCTTTTTTGGTCTGCAAGTCCAATCCAAACACGCAACTCATTAGATTGAAGTAAGAAATGGAGGATAACTTCCAACATAAATTTTTGAAAGTTGAAGGAAAATAGGTCAAGGGACTTTAGTCTTTCCAAATTGAACAAAAATGGTGCGGCGTCAACTTTGCTCACCAATCCTACCTGCTTTGTACTTGGAGTTTGAAGTTGGTATTCATTAAACGGGGTTGTAATCGATTTCTATGTCGAATCTAATGACACCAAACAGGGACATAACATGCATGTGTAAGATGATCTTTGCTCCAAGTAATTGCTTTCATGTTCCATTGCTTGCAGGTTACAGTCAGTGAACGGGCTTTTCAAGGGGCTCTAAGAGCTGCCGGACTACTGTAGTGATCACGCAGCTTAACTCAGTTTAGCCAATTTTGTGATCAAACATAGGTAGAACTAGCTAGCTGCAGCTAGTAGTTTAACACTGATATTACCGTGTATCTATCTATGTTTAGGTCAACTGTTGTTATAGGTATATGTTCGAACTGAGAGTTTTCATCAGTAATGTAAAACAATGATCCGAATTACTTATTTTTATAGCTATTGGTTCTAAAATGAATCCCCAACATTCCTCAACCCGACCCGGTCCACCTTTCCAAACACGAGGCAGCTTCGATTCTTCTGAAGCCACGTGGCAGAACCTTAGCCGCCAACCCCGGCAGTCACAAAATAAAGCTCAGTCCGCCAGAAGCTTGGAGCTGAAGAATCGTCGGAGCTGAAGAATCGTCGGAGCTGAGATCCTTCGTAGCCATGGCGGCCCCACTTGCGCGGAGAACAATTTTTTCATCTTCTCTTTTCCGGCGATCAAGGCTCCATGATTCGTCTCTAACGGCGGTCACCGTCGGCCGCGGCGTCTCTGAATCCAGGCGGCAATCGTCGTCGAGTAACAAATCCGAGAAGCCGGAGAAGAAGAAGCCACTGGACCGTTTGTCGACGGTTATAGACGCCGTTAACGAGCGCAAACTCCCTCCTGACCTTCGCGGTCAGCGCAACACAGTCAGGTAACTTAATCTTTTACCTTTTTACTAATATTTTCACGGTAAACATTTAGTGTGGATTGTAATTTAGGGAGCTCCAACTTCGTAACTTTTGTTCACAGTTGTTGATTATACTGATTTGAGTTGGGGATGTGGGCAGGTCGGAGACTGATATAATCAACGTGGTGGAGCAAAGAATATGGCATTCAATGGAAGAAGGGCAATTTGAGAATCTACCAGGGAAAGGGAAACCTCTAGACCTGAGTAGCAACCCTCACGCAGACCCAGCAGATGATACATTGTACAGAATCCTCTCCAAGAATGGTTGTGCGCCGCGGTGGGTGGAGCTGAACAAAGAGATCAGGAGTCAGGCGGCGGAATGGAGGAGAGCTCTGAAGAAGGCTTGGGAGAAGAGAAATGGTGATGGGGGTCAGGAGAAATGGAGGGAGACTTCTGAGGCCTTGAAGGTGCAGATGAAGCAGATTAATAACAAGGTGTTGGAGTATAATCTGATAGTTCCTTTCGGGCGCCAAATGTTTGGAATCAAGTGGGAGAAGGAGATGGGACGAGTGGAAATGAAAGAGTGATATTGCTTTTCTAGACTAGAGAAGATAGTAGAAGTTGTTTTGGAAGTTTTATCTGTTTACACTACTGCAAGTGAGTTTGTACACAAGAATTTCTATTAAAATTGAATGCTATGACAAGCAATTTACCAAATATCACACACTGAACAGAAATCAACGATCTAAAGCATTGTTTTTGCAAATTGTTCTAATATGTTCTACTAGAAGGTATACATTCTTTTTGCCTTTTGGTAATGATTATTACAGTTTCAGCCAATTGAAGATGTTTTGGCTGCAAGATGAACAAGCGCCCGCCGGTGGTACGTGTTGCGAAGCTTCTTATATTTTGGAACGAAAGTACTGATATCGATTTCACCATTGAGGAGTTGCCTGTGCAAGTCTTCAGATTCCTCCTCCGTCTTATTCATTGCTTCTGCAGTGACAAATAGTATTTCATGACCAACAAACTCTCAATCATGTTAACAAACAATAAAGAAGTCTGATATTGCCTCAGGCTTTATAAATACAAACACATATAGGCCTGCTGTATAACTTTATAGCTTCAGATTAGTGATATTCCATACCTTGAAGCCTTTGGAGAAGAGAAGCAGGTGCACATGATTTCAATGTATCTTCTTTCTGTCGTTCAAGCTCATTTAGCCTCTCTTGAGCGGCTGCCAACTCAGTTGTTCTAATTATTCTGCACTGTGACCATAAACACAGGAAAGAAGAGTATTACAATCAATGCAACAGTTTGCCACAGGTATGAGAAAGACAACAGTTATAAAACCCAACCTGGTTCCTAAGTTCCACCATCCGCGGTTCCTTTTCCATGTTTTCCCCTGTTTGATCAAATTATAGTTCAGTCTTATTTTCTGTTGTGTAAACCAAGAAAATCAAATAATTATTTAGAACATGACAGCAGAACAGGATGCAAAAACTCACTGGATAATTGCAGAGTTTCCTTTCGTAGCTCTTCCTTTAGCTGATGTCACGCAAAGGAAAAAGGGTCACCACATGTCACAAAATCCATAGTATCAAGACATAAAGCAAGTCCATATCATGTTATATACATATCTACTTATAAGGTCTTCTCAGAATCAGAATAGCTATAATCTCAAGCACACATCCTCTACTATTTAAAAAAAAAACACCCTCATTCACCTCTATACAATAAAAGGCAACTATAGTAATCGTCACACTTTCTATTAATTAGTTTGTAGCAGGTGCATTCTAATTTTCCTCACTCAGATCTTATTTCCACTATAATCAAGATTTGCTGTTATTGCAGAAAACTTCCTTCATGGTACAAGTATACATCATTACATCACATGCAGCTAGTACAGATTTTATTAGGTTCAATGTGAGTGGATATGCAGCCGACAACTTTCTTAAGAAGAGCATAATTTCAATTCATACAAACCAGGCCTCAAGTGGTCTTGATTACTACTCATAATAAAATCAGATTTAGTCAATAGAAGTATACTCCAATTAATAACTTAGTCAGAAAATATGATTAATGTACCACATAACCACAATGTAAACACTATAAACAAGTTTCATGCGGTGCTACTTGTACAACATTTAGGAGTGATTGTACATCTTAAAGTACAATCAAAAAGTCAAACAATTAGAACTTACATTATTTTGAACTTTGACCTGCTCAAGCGATAGGAAAAATTGATGGTATGCCTCCTTGTCGGACATAAGCTTCCGTAGTTCGTCAACACTACACGTATTAGCAAAAGAAATATCATGATTAGTTACAGCAGAAAGTAAGAACATTATAACATACAAATCACTATACATGACACGAGAGTTTATCTCTGCACTGCTGGAGACATTCGACATTAATGTCCAATACAATGTTTTTAAGGCATTAAAAGAACAGAAACAAAGATAACAATAGAAAGATCACAAAGTATCCATGCACAATATAAGAAATATAAATTTGATTTTCAATTATAGGGACGCCCCAAATAAAAATGCCTAGCATTCCCCAAAAGCAACTGTGCTCTAGTGAAACTGAAGGAATCCATTGTGTCGACAACTTATATTTTTGTGATGTAATATACACATGGGTATATAAATAAAATACCGTCGATCATAATGCATAACTGGTAGAAGAACCACTAGAGTTGTCTTGTATCTGTAGATTCTCGGATATAACATCTGAATTGATCATGTGTATGGTTTTCTAACAGAAACAGACTGATATTTAACAAGACTATAATAAGACTACTGGGATGTCACCAGTAGAGTGACCCCATGGGTCATACCTAGGGGCTAGGGCCAGGCCGCATGACCCTAATATCGAGAGGAACATGCTGCCCCTAATAAGGTCATATCTCAAAAGTACAGACTATTGTATGAAGATGCTAAGATAAATCTAGAATAACTAGTATCAGATAATTCAGGCAACCTAAAGTTTATTCCTCAAATTCTGTAAGCAAAACCTATATATAAATCCGCCATCTTCTTCATCAGGAAGAACTCCTAGTAATGGCTGTTCAATTACTTGAGTGAATTGAAAAGTATGATTGATGTAAGAACCAGGTAGAACATCATTTTCTTAAAAAATGACCCTAATAAAGTTGATTAATTATAGTTTTCAATTTACTCATGTAAGATCCTGGGTAGGCCATCATTGTCTAGAGAATGCCAGATTGGAATCTGGACCCTAAACTCTCTTTACCACATCTATAAACCTTTAAATGACTTCTCCTACTTAGAATCTCCATCAACAAAACAGCAGAGAACATTATAGAAAATGCTGATAACTACTGGTAAGACAGAATGCATGCGCTTAGACACCAATATATTATTTATGAGATGATAATAAGAAAGAAAATGTTCTTATCGGCTCAGAAACATATCAAGGTTCACTTTTTAAAATGATTCACTATGCCCAAAGCCTTTCCCTAAATATGATAACTGTAAAATTAATACCTATAAGTTATTACTCACTGTAAGCTAACTATTGCCTTGTTAATTATACTATATAATACGGAGAAAAGAGTATCAACAATATAGTGGGAAAGTTTCACCAAACCAGTCCATAGGAAACTGAGTCTTCAATAGAGATCTGAATATATCATGTTAAAACAGCTGCTGTTGTGTACATTACCAAACATATCCAACTTTCACCCCTTCCACATGTGACGTTTTCTATTTCTGAAACTACCTTCACTTTACAGATGTACTGTGTGTGCAAACCAATTTAATTTATAAAAGAGAAATAAAATTGACAATTGGACCAAACAAACCTAATTTAAAACTACTTTTCTACAATTTTCACCCCATCAAAACTTTGTTCTCAGTATCAGGTTGTGAACCAGTTCATACGAAACATACAACTACCCAAAACAATCAACAAGGAATGACAACAAAAGGACTGACCAGGCATTTGTAGAGTATCAAATCTAAAGCAGGATCCCTACCAAACGAGAATCATGAACTTGATAGACAGTGAAAGTTAAAAACTGTGCCATGAGCACCACAGAAAGTTCAAATGTAAAGAACCATCATTGAATCAAAAGATATCAACAGCACCAGGATCCCTACCTTTTGTCCTTCAAAGAAGCAATAACACCAGCAGCCTCGGTGGGAGAAACAGGCGACGGCGAGTTAGCTCTGGAACCCAAATTAGGAGTAGAAGAGGTTCTACTCGGAGTTAATGGCCGTGGCGTGGGTGAGCTAACTGAAGGAGGATACCAAGACTGCTGTGATGAAGCAGCATCATCATCGGGACGCGGCTGAGCTTGTGGCTCCTGTGATCCCCTGTAATAATAACCAACAATCAAAACCTCCATCATCCAAAATCAAAGCTACTAAGATCACAAATCCAATGAAATTTTCGCTATCGATTTCGGCAACACATAAATTCAGTTCATATTGCTCATCACAGTTTCGGAATCTGATTCAATCAATATTATCAGCCACACAAATCGGCATATGAGATTGTGAAATGAAGGAGATATCCTAAGCTGAATTCACCGCTAGAATTAGAGAAGCTATGATTGAGAATGGCCTAGGGTTTAAAGGAGAAGCGAGATGTTACCAGAATTTGAACATGGCGGAGGATCGTCCGATCAAATTGGAGCTGAGGCGAATCGGAAGCGAGTGGAGACGGCGACGGTGACGGAGTTGAAGACGATGAGAAAGAAGAGTTGGAAGTGGGGGTTTGTTTTTTCCGGTTAGGGATATGGACGGTTGCGTCTTCGGAGATCGTTACATGGGAATACGCGTGGAAGATGAGAAACGCAGAAGGAGCACTGGGGAAGTATAGGCTTGATTGGTAATTTCTCTCTTTTGTGGACAATTATTGTATTTCGTATCGACATAGATTCATCCTCTATTTAAATTTAGGGTTAGTAATTTGATCAAATAATCCGCTGTGTTAAAGCAGACAAAGAGTATGCTCGCTCTATTACGTTCACGCGACATAAGCCTTCACTGCAAATTATTATCTCAACGGGCCTTAATAAATTTAAATAAGTGACAGGCCGGGCTGGGTATTTTTAAAAATACGAAGATTCAAGCCCGCCTACCTAAGATGGGCCTTGCGGGCTTTTGCGGGCCGGGCCTTACGGGCTTGTATTAGAAAAATAATATAATACTCTAATTTAAGGGTTTGAAACAATAAAAGAATTGTTAGAAAACATTCTAAAACAAAAGTCACAAATAAATTCTAGTTTCGAAATATTATCGATCGACACCAATAGATGTGATCGATATATATATTTAGGGACCGTGTAACAATTTCATCCAATTCAGACCTCGTTTAACCGTCGGAATTTTCGGTCAACAAAAAAAATAGGCGTTTTCACATAATAAAATCTCATTGACCGGGGCTTTGCCAAATAGATTTCTTCAGTTCGACCGCGCACGATAGGTAACAAAAATTAGGTGATTTCAAATATATAAACAAATTTCCACATTCACATCTTGGTAATTGGTCCCCCCTTAGGGCATATTAGTGTTGTTTTTGGTTTACCGGAAATTCTAACGGTTAAACGAGGTCCGAATTGCATGAAATTTTAAAATGATCATTAAATATATATATTGATCACATCGAATGGTGTCGATCGATTCCGAAAAGTTTCCTTCATATAGTCGCTTCATAATGTGATAGTTTTATTATAAACCTAATATAAGGTTATAATACATTAGTGGACATTTCGTCGATCGACAACTCAAATTCAAAATATGGTCGATCGACACCAGTAGATGTGATCGGTATATATATTTAGGGAACCAGTAAAAATTTCGTCCGTTTTGGACATGGTTTGACCGTTCGTACCAACGGTAAACTAAAAAAGAGGCGTTTTCACATAATAAAATCTCATTGACCGGGGCTTTGCCAAATAGATTTCTTCAGTTCGACCGCGCACGATAGGTAACAAAAATTAGGTGATTTCAAATATGTAAACAAATTTCCACATTCGCATCTTGGTAATTGGTCCCCCCTTAGGGCATATTAGTGTTGTTTTTGGTTTACTGGAAATTCCGACGGTTAAACGAGGTTCAAATTGCATGAAATTTTAAAATGATCATTACATATATATATTGATCACATCGGATGGTGTCGATCGATTCCGAGAAGTTTCCTTCATATAGCCGCTTCATAATGTGATAGTTTTATTATAAACCTAATATAAGGTTATAATACATTAGTAGACACTTTGGCGATCGACAACTCAAATTCAAAATATGGTCGATCGACACTATTAGATGTGATCGGTATATATATTTAGGGAACCCGTAAAAATTTCGTCCGTTTTGGACATGGTTTGACCGTTCGTACCAACGGTCAACTAAAAAAGAGGCGTTTTGACATATTTAAACCTCATTGACCGGGGCTTTGCCAACTAGATTTCTTCAGTTCGACTGCGCACGATAGGTAACAAAAATTAGTTGATTTCAAATATGTATACAAATTTCCACATTCGCATCTTGGTAATTGGTCCCCCCTTAGGGCATATTAGTGTTGTTTTTGGTTTACCGTAAATTCCGACGGTTAAACGAGGTCCGAATTGCATGAAATTTTAAAATGATCATTAAATATATATATTGATCACATAGGATGGTGTCGATTGCATGAAATTTTAAAATGATCATTAAATATATATATATTGATCACATAGGATGGTGTCGATCGATTCCGAGAAGTTTCCTTCATATAGTCGCTTCATAATGTGATAGTTTTATTATAAACCTAATATAAGTTTATAATACATTAGTGGACACTTCGGCGATCGACAACTCAAATTCAAAATATGGTCGATCGACACCAGTAGATGTGATCGGTATATATATTTAGGGAATCCGCAAAAATTTCGTTCGTTTTGGACATGGTTTGACCGTTCGTACCAACGGTAAACTAAAAAAGAGGCGTTTTGACATATCTAAACCTCATTGACTGGGGCTTTGCCAAATAGATTTCTTCAGTTCGACTGCGCACGATATGTAACAAAAATTAGGTGATTTCATATATGCAAACGGCTTTCAGCATTCACATATTTGTAATAGATCCTCCCTTAGGGCATAATAGTTGTGTTTTCGATTTACCGAAAATTCCAACGGTCAAACGAAGTCCGAATTGGATGAAATTTTTACAGGGTCACTAAATATATATACCAATCACATCGGCTGGTGTCGATCGATCCCGACATGTTTCTTTCATATAGTCGCTTCATAATGCGTTAGTTTTAATATTAACCTAATATAAAGGGTATAATACATTAGTTGACGCTTCGGCGATCAATAACTCTCGTTCAAAATGTGGTCGATCGAGACCAGTAGATGTGATCAGTATATATATTTAGGGAACCCGTAAAAATTTCGTCCGTTTTGGATATTGTTTGACCGTCCGTACCTATGGTTAACAAAGAAAAATACGTTTTGACATATTAAAATCCTCTTTGACCGGGGCTTTGCCAAATTGGTTTTCTTGGTGCGACCACACACAATCGGTGACAAAAATTAGGTGATTTCAGATATGCAAATGACTTTTGGTGTTCGCATTTTGGTAATAGGTCTTCCCTTATGACATATTAGTGTTGTTTTCGGTTTACCGGAAATTCCGACGGTCAAACGAGTTCCGAATTGGATGAAATTTTTACAGGGACACTAAATATATATACTACCGATCATATCTACTGGTGTCGATCGATCCCAAGAAGTTTCCTTAATATAGTTGCTTCATAATGCAATAGTTTTATTCTAAACCTAATAAAATATGTATGTATAATATTTTATTATTTGGCGGGCTTTTACGGGCCGGGCCGGGTTTCACACCTCTAATTTAAACCCGGCCCTCTACCCACGGAAGCGGGCTTTGGCGGGCTTTCTCGCGGGCCGGGCTGGGTAAAAGCCCGTCGGGCTTGCGGGCCTCCGCAGGCTTTTCGGGTCCGCGGGCTAAATGATGAGGCCTATCATAACAGGCAGTGGAAAAAAAAGGCACTCATAATTTCACCGATATTGTTCTCAATTTAACACTACTTTTCACCGCATTTTATGAGTAAATTATTTTTAATATATACACTTCTAAAACCACCTTGAACTTTATTCTAACCTTTTATATATATGGCTTCTTATAAAAAAATCTATATTGACACATGAAATGAGAAAAAAAGTCATGAAAGATTTCAAAATTAGAAAAAGTCGAATTGCTAAAAGCTTAAAGCGTTGCCCTTGATTTTCATGATATTTACACGCTGCCACTGGCTTTTATTATTTCCCGAAAAAAAAAACATACATGAGCTTCAAATCCTGACCGAGCCTCGGCGACCAAAGCAGGGAGGTGGATGAGATATGCCCGGCGTCATCTTCTTCTTGGGTAATACAGCTAAAGCACTTGTCGTAAGCACCTTTGTGCGTGCGAACAGTATGAACCAATAGATATTTGGACCTTCTTCTGTCTGAGCTCTTGTTTGAAAGAAGTATAGCAGTTCCTCCCATTCGAAATAAACAATTTGAAACGAGCTTTGAATGATAGTTCACAATCAAGATTCCAATGTCCTTCGGCTTTACAGATGTCCTGGAAAAAAACTCGTCAATGGCACCATACATCAGTGCCTCAGCTTCTTTCCTGGCTTCTTTCATTGAGGGATTTGGAGGAATGTTGAGTACAACCTCTAGAGGATATGTTGAATCACCAAGGCCAGATTTCTCAAGGATCCTTCTCTGGAACTGTAGATTCTCCTATGTGAACGAACCAGTCATCGTAGACTGACCCATAAAAATATTTTTCGTACATTTTCGAGTTTCTCCTATGTGAACGAAATTTTGTGTTGTGACAGATGCTGTGATAAGTAGTGTGATTGGTGACAGCAGCTGTGATAGGTAGTGTGACAGCGGGTGTGACAGTAGTTGTGACAACATATGTGACAGGATATGTGACTGTATCTGTAACAGGATATGTGACAGCATCTGTGATAGAATATGTGTGCATCTGTAACAGGATATGTGACAGCTTCTGTGACAGCATGTGATAGGTAGTGTGACAGCGGGTGTGACAACATTTGTGACAACATCTGTGACAGCATCTGTGATAGGTAGTGTGACAGCGGGTGTGACAGCATCTGTGACAGGTAGTGTGATAGCGGCTGTGATAGGTAGTGTGACGGCAGGTGTGATAGTGGTGTGATAGCAGGTGTGACAGTTAAGAGATAGTGTGACAGTGCTGTGACAGTGGTTGTGACAGGAGGTGTGACATGCCTAGAGGAAATGTGAAAATATGCGAAATTTTGTTAAAATTCAAATGACATTGGTATAAGTATGCTCAGAATGAAGAGAATAGCTATAATTAGGGAACATTGAGCTTCTGTTTCGCCGTAATTGCTTAGAGCACCGCCATCGATGGCGGCAACCCTTTGCGATGGTTGTTGCGCCTTGTATGGTTGGTCGATTCGGAGTAGGTAGTATATCAAATGAAAGAGGGGAGCAAGATCTTTCTAATGGTATCAATTTTGTCAAAATCTATCGTCGGACGGGAAAGTTATGGCCGAAATTAGGGAAAAAAATAGTGAAAATGGCAAAACATTCCAGAAAATATTTTTAAAGTGATTGTTTTCTAATTTTGTTAACTTTTTATAATTTCTAATTAAATGTGATGACTTTTTTATAATTAATTCATAAATAATGACTTTTATCTAATATAAGGTAGGAGATTATAACTTTTTATAATTTACCCTTATATATACTCTGCCATAGAATTACAAAGCATGTTGAAGTACAATAGCATGTACCATTGCATTCAATAATCCTATAGTTAACTTGTTTGATCTAACCACAAACCATCGGGCCGAGAGGATAAGCCTCCCAGATTGTCTAGGTTCCAGACCTCTTTCAAAAAAAAAAATACTTTAAGTCTCACAAACCATTTAACCTCAAATATCATCATGTCATCCATATTGCGTCTAATGCAAAGCCTTAGAGAATCTGAGTTAAAGGCGAGAACCCTTCTCTCTCGAACTTTTCCGACAGACTATACCTTATTCTCACTGTCTGAAGCTCCATCGAAGGATTTGAAGCCGTTGCTGTTGTATTAGTGACAAAAATATACTTCTGGTTTTGATTTGTTGCTGTCTACCTGTACGTACAGGTTGCATCTTAGAAGTTTCTTTGTACTTCTATCTGTTAGAGTTTGAATAGTATTTTACGGTTTCTGCAATTTTTGAAATCAAAAGGACAAGTCTGATCAACTTACCTTTTGGATTTGGACAAACAGATTTTTGAAAGGATACGTTGTCAACATCCTACATACTGAAAGGGTGCCTAGGAATCTATATAACCCCTCCCAGTCTTCTTCTCAACTACAGAGAAAAAAAAAATAAGAACAGATTTTCTTCTATCTTTCCCTTTCCATTCAGAGAGAAAAAACACTGAGTACGTTCGCTAGAATCCAAGGTCTGGTGCTAGGCTCTTGGATTATCGATAGTTGTATCCTAGTAGTCAGAAGCCTAACGAACTACAAGCACTGAGTAGGGGTGAAATTTTGTCTAAAGGACATTGCCAATCTGCAAGCCTCTATCGAAACACAAGTAAGTAAACTTGCAATTTCAATTCCTTTATTTTACATCTGCTGTATTTGTATCTGATCAATTGTGTAGTGATCTTTGTAATACTTTTATATCATACAAGTGTATATTCAATTCATTGACATATATCCAACAATCTTTAGACAGAATTTTATGGATCAAGTATCAATGAATGGTGTGAAAACTCATGTGGAGAAACCAGAAAAGTTCAAGGGTGTGGACTTTAAGCGATGGCAACAAAAAATGTTGTTTTACCTGACAACTTTGAACCTTGCTCATGTTGTGAAAGAGGAAGTTCCAAAGGCAGAAGGAGATGATGTGACTGCAGAACAATTGAATGCAATTGATGCATGGAAGCACTGTGAGTTTCTATGCAGGAACTATATTCTCAATGGGCTAGATGATACTTTGTATGATGTGTATAGGTCATACAATACTGCAAAGGAACTCTGAGAATCTTTGGAGAAAAAATACAAAGTGGATGATGCAGGTTCAAAGAAGTTCATCATTGGGAAATTTCTGAATTACAAAATGGTGGACGGCAAGACCGTTGTTAGTCCAGTGGATGAACTCCAATTGATAATTCATGAACTTCATGCTGAAGGTATGATGATTAATGAAAGCTTTCAAGTTGGTTCTGTTATAGAGAAATTACCACCTTCTTGGAAAGATTACAAAGTGCACCTGAAGCATAAGAAGAGTGAAATGACAATGGAGGATCTGGTTTTGAAACTACGAGTTCAAGAAGACCATCTGAAAAGTGAGAAGCAAGGCAATAGATCTATCTTCGAAGCCAAAGCAAATATGGTTGAGGGAGAATCTTCCAAGCCGAAGTTCAAAAATCAGAAAGTCAGAAATAATAAGCAAGCTTTCAAGCTAGCACCAAAGCCTAAGAACTTCAAGAAAATTAAAGGCAGTTGCTGGGTGTGTGGAAAGCCAGGACACAAGGCGCAAGAGTGTCGTCACAAGAAAGATGGAAATGCTACCAATAGGAACAACAACAACCAAGCAAATGTGGTTGTAGCAACTGATGATTTTGTGGCTGTTGTTTCTGAAGTAAATTTGGTGAATGACAACAAAGACTGGTGGATTGATACTGGTGCAACAAGGCACATTTGTGGAGATAAAAATCTGTTCATTACCTATCAACCACTTAATGGTGATGAGCAATTGTTCATGGGAAATGCATCTGCATCAAGTGTTGCTGGAAAGGGTAATGTGGTCCTGACATTTACTTCTGGGAAAAAACTCACCCTCACTGATGTGCTACATGTTCCTGAAATAAGGAAAAATCTTGTGTCTGGTCCTTTGTTGAGCAACAAAGGTTTTAAGCTTGTATTTGAATCTGATAAGTTCGTTCTCACTAAGGGAGGAACTTTTGTAGGAAATGGCTATCTTGCAGAAGGGCTCTTCAAACTCAATATGTATGATGCTGCTATTAATAATATAAATAAGTATTCTACCTACTTGCTTGAGTCTTCTAGTTTATGGCATGCTAGATTAGGACATGTTAATTACCGTTCTTTACATAGAATGTTTAATCTTGGTCTGCTGCCGAAATGCACAATAGATGCTGCACAGAAATGTGAAACATGTACAGAATCAAAAGTTGCAAGGCAAACTTTCAAATCAGTTTTTGGTAGATCAAATGAGGTGTTGGGACTAATCCATAGTGACTTATGTGATTTTAAATCCACACCAAGTCGTGCAGGAAAGAACTATTATGTTACTTTCACAGACAATTGCAGTAAGTACTGCTATGTTTACTTGATACATAGTAAAGATGAAGCTTTGAATATGTTTAAGACATATAAAGCTGAAGTTGAGAATCAACTCAATAAGAAAATTAAAATCCTACGTTCGGATAGAGGTGGTGAATATGAGTCGAATGCATTTGCAGAATTTTGCTCTTTACATGGCATTATACATCAAACAACTGCACCATATTCCCCGCAGCAAAACGGAATTGCTGAAAGGAAAAACAGAACATTTAAAGATATGATAAACTCTATGCTAAATAGTTCTGGTCTTCCTCATAGTTTGTGGGGTGAAGCATTGCTTACCGCTAATGCAATCTTGAATAAAATCCCTCACAAGACAACTGATAAGTCTCCATATGAAGTATGGAAAGGAAGAGTACCTACATATAAAACACTGAAAGTGTGGGGGTGCCTTGCTAAGGTTCAAATTCCTTTACCAAAGAGAACCAAACTAGGACCGAAGACAATTGATTGTGTGTTTATTGGTTATGCCAATAATAGTGCTGCATATAGGTTCTTAGTATTCAAATCAGAAGTTGCTGATATACATATAAATACTATAATAGAATCTGTAGATGCAGAATTTTTTGAAGATATATTTCCATACAAAACTAGAGTATCTTCAAACAAGAGGAAACATGATACAGATCATGCTAATGGTTCTACATCATCTGGTGTTCAAGGTAATAACTTGGAACCAAATGATAATAATAATAATGACCAGGAGAAAAACCTGGAACCAAGAAGGAGTAAGAGAATCAAAGTTGCAAAAGACTTTGGACCTGAGTTTCTTACTTATATAGTTGAGTCTGAACCACAAACATATAAGGATGCAATGACCTCTCCAGATGCTCCTTTTTGGAAAGAAGCAATTAATAGTGAAGTTGAATCCATTTTACATAATAACACCTGGGAATTGGTTGATCTACCTCCTGGTAATAAACCAATTGGATACAAATGGATTTTTAAAAAGAAATTGAGACCAGATGGTACTATAGACAAGTATAAAGCTCGTCTAGTTGCAAAATGATACCGTCAAAAAGAAGGGTTAGATTTCTTTGACACTTACTCACCGGTTACAAGAATTACATCTATAAGATTGCTAATTGCAATTGCATCAGTATATAATCTGGAAATTCACCAAATGGATATTAAGACGGCATTTTTAAATGGTGAATTAGACGAAGAAATATATATGGAACAACCAGAAGGGTTTGTGGTACAAGGTCAAGAAAAGAAGGTTTGTAGACTTGTTAAATCTTTATATGGACTTAAACAAGCTCCTAAGCAATGGCATGAAAAGTTCGATCACACAATGATAACAAATGGATTTCAGATCAATGAATGTGATAAATGTGTATACATAAAGAATTGTAAAAATTCTTGTGTCATTGTATGTTTATATGTAGATGATATGCTCATCTTGGGATCCAATCTGGATGTCATAAATTCTACAAAGAAAATGCTGAACTCTAAGTTCGATATGAAAGATATGGGACGAGCTGATGTGATTCTAGGCATTCGTATTCAAAGGAGTGCAGATGGATATATTCTAACTCAATCTCACTATGCGGAAAAGATACTAAAGAGATTTGGTCACTATGATAGCAATCATGCCGTGACTCCTTTTGATTCCAACTGCAAGTTAAAGAAACATGTTGGTGAAAGTGTATCACAGTTGGAATATTCACAAATAATTGGTTGTTTAATGTACATTATGAATAGTACAAGACCTGATATAGCCTATTTCATAAGCAGGTTAAGTAGATACACCAGCAATCCAGGAAAAGATCACTGGGAGGCTTTAATAAGAGTACTATGGTACTTAAAATACACCATTGATTATGGATTGCATTACACAAGATACCCTCCTATATTAGAAGGCTACACAGATGCTAATTGGATTTCAGACAGCAATGAATCCAAATCCACAAGTGGATATGTCTTTACACTAGGAGGAGGAGCAATATCTTGGAAATCATCGAAGCAAACGTGCATAGCACGCTCGACAATGGAATCAGAATTTATAGCTTTAGACAAAGCTGGAGAAGAAGCAGAATGGCTTCGCAATTTCTTAGACGACATTCCATTGTGGCCTAAGCCTCTTACAACTATTTGTATACATTGTGACTGTATGTCAGCAATAGCTAGAGCAAAAAACCATATATATAATGGTAAATCAAGGCACATAAGACGTAGGCATAATACAATCAAGGATATGCTCAAAAATGGAACTATTTCAATTGACTATGTTAAATCAAAAGAGAATATTGCAGATCCTCTTACAAAGGGTATACCAAGAGAGCAAGTCAAGTATACATCGAGGGGAATGGGGTTAAAGCCAATTCAATGAGTCAAGCTTGGCGGAAACCTAACCTAGTTGATTGGAGATCCCATGGTCTAGGTTCAATAGGCAAACTAGTTGAGTGAGATTCAAAACATTGAACACACAACATAACTCATTCCTACGGTGGGAAGTGTGTTACCTGTGATGAAGTGAAAGGTTGAGTTCGATCTATATTCTTAATGACACTAATCTCTTACTTTTTAAGAGGAATATGACAGGATATTCACAAATTAGGTGTCACCTATATGAGAGTAAATGTGGGTCGCATTTATGAGAATTACATGGCTAAGTTCTCTAAAGCTCTCATGAATCCGGGATTTGTTCAGGACCAAAATGAACACAAACGTATGAACTGAAAAGTGTCGAAAGAGATACATGTGATGCTTATTGTCTTGGCCTACTACAACGGTGGACAGTTCAAGATTTCATATTCACTGCGTCACCAAGTATGTCCGATAAGTATTTACTAAGGTAGGTTCAAGTCCAAAAGACACCTCTCCTGATGCGTATCAATTTCAAGTTTCTCACGAACTCTTCCTATTTTCAAATCCCTATTCAAATGTGGGGGACTGTTAGAGTTTGAATAGTATTTTACGGTTTCTGCAATTTTTGAAATCAAAAGGACAAGTCTGATCAACTTACCTTTTGGATTTGGACAAACAGATTTTTGAAAGGATACGTTGTCAACATCCTACATACTGAAAGGGTGCCTAGGAATCTATATAACCCCTCCCAGTCTTCTTCTCAACTACAGAGAAAAAAAAAATAAGAACAGATTTTCTTCTATCTTTCCCTTTCCATTCAGAGAGAAAAAACACTGAGTACGTTCGCTAGAATCCAAGGTCTGGTGCTAGGCTCTTGGATTATCGATAGTTGTATCCTAGTAGTCAGAAGCCTAACGAACTACAAGCACTGAGTAGGGGTGAAATTCTGTCTAAAGGACATTGCCAATCTGCAAGCCTCTATCGAAACACAAGTCAGTAAACTTGCAATTTCAATTCCTTTATTTTACATCTGCTGTATTTGTATCTGATCAATTGTGTAGTGATCTTTGTAATACTTTTATATCATACAAGTGTATATTCAATTCATTGACATATATCCAACACTATCAAGCTAAATAAAATATACGCAGCAGCAAAGGGGATCGATCGATCATCATATCATATTGGTTTGCAACTTTGCAAAGGACCAATAATGCAATATCCAGAAGATCAATGGGATTTGATATATGATTGGAAGGTAAGCTGCATTATTAACAAAAATGCTTGGCTACTTAACGACATTGGAAAGTAAGCTAGCTTCATTATCATGTTGGTGGTTAATACAAAACTAGCATTATATGGGATTCAATTATATTTATATGGGTTGAGTGGATTTGAGGTGTTGGATATTGCAGGGGATCATCGAGCATTGAGCTATTGGATCGATATATTGCAAGGAAAAATATCCCCTTAGATGTGTCCTTGCAAAAATGTCCTCGTTAATCATTAATTATGTACGTCGACCCTAAATTCTAGTACGAAAATTTTGTTTGATTATTCTCACATGAGAACTAGTCTCTTGTGTATGATTAGTGTATATACCTCTATTTGTTGAATAAACATTGAATTCCTTCAATGCCACATACAATTCAGTGATTCCTTTCCCATTATTTGCATCGTACTTACATTATTGTATTGCAACTTTTATCCATATTTCTTTTTCTTGTGTCATCTCCTATATAGCTGCTGTAAGTTATGTAAATTCATATAGCACCGGACTTTGCCTTGAAGCCTATGAGGCTATAACGAACATCTTAAGAATCTGTCTGGCCGGTATGCTTAATTATTGATTTCTTTTCATTCATTTATGCTTTTATTTGTAAGATTTGGAAAAATGGGATGAAGACATTACCCAAACTGGTTTTGAAGCACTTCGTATTGAAACCCTGTAATGCAACAAACTGATACATTGTAATTCATTTCTATTCATTTGTTCTTTCAGTGAAACTTGCATCGATCTGTTGTCAAACTATATCCTTCGGCAACGTTTCGTCCGCCCGTCAAGACGCTCCTTTAGCCCCTAAAATACATTAACAACCCACGTAAAAGACTTCGTACTTTTGCCTAGTTAATCGTCTACTCAAGTTCCTTCGGTAGTAAGTCAAACGTTTTCTTAAGGTAAGAAAGATCTGCCAAATAGAAAGAAAAAAAAAGATAATAACACTAGAAAGGTAATAACATGCATGAAGATTATGACATACAATATTTATCCTAGTCTATATAATATATATGAGATCAAAGAGGAACTTTATGTTCTCATGATGCCAGATTGCAAGCCTTTATTAGTTCATATACAAACTCACAAAAGGTAACATTATTATGTATCAAGTTATAATCTTCATGTTTAATTAGCGTACAAATAACACAAAAATGATTCCTAGCTTTTTTTCGTTTGATCGGTCATCACAATGGAGTTTCTCATTGGTTAATTGTATATATATCCATGCAATAGCAGTTATATTATGATGTTGCACGTACGGACGTATCCTCTTTGTTATCTAATGCATTTGATTAATGTGGGTTCAACAGGTTGCTCGAACGTTTGGTTTATCAGAAAATTAGAGATAAACCTAATATTGGAGCTTTTTTTTGAAATTAAATCCACACCTAAATGTTTTTTCAATCTATACTCAAATTTTTTTTATATAAGTTTATTTTGCCTTTTTAATCATTTTAGTTTGCTTAATTTTAGCATCTATTTATAAATTTTCATTTTATATGTCTAATTCAAATACTCTAGTAATTTTTTATTACATTAAATTACTGACAGATTTGATTTCAAATTTTTCTTGAGAAAAACTTTTTTATATAGCTAATATCAAAGTTTCAGAACACAAACACTAGTCTAACTTTTATAGATTCTATAAGAGAATTTCAAACTAGCTTGTTGTGTATTTATATCATTTGTTCGTTTCAATTTTTTGACTCTATCAATAATGTACGTTTGTCGTTATCCATGCAATATGTGCGTATATATGTTTTCTTAAATCTTTTCTTTTCGAATCATTGTACATCAACTTTGTATGGCAATAAATCTTTGTTCTAGGTTTCAACTTTTTTTTTTCACTCTCTTCTAATACCTAATAGATAGAAGCATGCATATTAGTATAAATTACAAATTCAACCTATGAAAAGAGATTTTTGGAATGATAGATACCTAACAAACAGGTTGATATAAAAATTTCTTAAAAATATGTAAACATCCATATAGATACATCATACATACCTAATCATTAGGTTATAATTAAAAATAAAAAAACCTATTAGATAGGGGAAAAAACTTATATATATACCTTAAACGTAGGTTGCATTGTTGTTTATATGAAATCTACCAATGAAATAGAATGTTTAAATTATTCAAAAAAATGGAAAGTTTGTGTCACCATTAAGTAATTTCAATATTGAATTGATTTAAATTTGAAAAGCTTCTGAACTCTAGATATGTAATTAAGGAATATTCCGTTATTTCTAAAATTATGATTAGTAAAAGAAAAATTGTAATTATTAAGGGACTATGAAAATTTATAATTAAAGTAGTAAATGAGAGTATAATTTATTGATTGACTAATCAGCTTTTAATAATGACATCTTGTAATTTAGATTTAAGAAAATGTTAATAATTCAGTGTATAATAAAGAAAAAATTATGTGGATTTCTTTTAAAATAGTTTTTAAAAATTGAGTGTATAGTGAAATACCCCTTGGTTTATTTTGGGAAAGATTGTTGTCATGAACAGCTAGCTTCGGCTTCGTTAGCGACGAAAACGAAAGTATTGACTAGCTACCAACTTGTAGATCGAGAAATCTATCACCTTGCGGTTCCTGCACATTCTTTTTAGGTTTGCAACACTTCATTTGGAGATGAAGACTGTTAATTATAAGATTTATTTTTGGTTAGTGAAAAAAATCAATGAAAATTAACTATATGCATGATTCACGTTTTTTCTTCTAATGTTATTGTTTTGTACAAAGTTATCGTTGTGTTGTTTCTATCTTTTATGGTCTGAGTCGGATACATTTCACTAAAGCTCAAAAGAGCAAAGCAATACATTGAAGAAAAGGGGGGAAAATATAGCAGCAAAAGAAAAGAACCAAAACAAGATAAAAAGAGCAGCGCTAGTGTTAGCTGATATTGAGCGCATGAGCTCTGGTACAAAGATAAATTAAGCAGGGCTGGGGAGATCAGAAGAGAAGATGCCAATCAATGAGGTTAGTTGGAGGTCCATTTACGTACCCGGCCATTCCGAAGAACAGAACCTCATTCTATTTTGCAAGCTTAACTTGCTGCATTTGCAGCTAAATTTACGGGCAATGTAACATCAACTCATATGCTCTAGATAACTCAAATAAAGATAAATTTTCAGGTCATGGAAGGATAATTCTCTAATCCCAGTTTTGTTGTCGAGAAATGCTAAACTTAATCAAGCTTTTTTCAAATTAATGGATCTTTGTGTGCCAAACATTGATTTAGCTGTGCCAATTAGCAGACATCTTGTGAAACAACTGATCGATATAGTGATTTTAAGAAATACATATACACCTAGAAGCTTGGAGCGGCAAGGGGAAGAAGATCGACTAGCTAGAAATCGAATGCGAATAAGAAGCCTAGCTGACGTTGGAATGGGAAGAAACATGAGAGTCGACTAATGTTATAGTTAACCGCTTTATAGTTTGCATATATTCAATTTTTGTCATGTATGCTCTGATAATTCGATTACACTAGCTAGCAATTGCAAGGATCGAACTACTATATATGATCTTTTGTACCTTTCGTCACCAGTTTCGTTAACACCATTATAATTAATATAGCTTAAATCATAGCATCACTTGAAAATTAGAAGTTTAAAACTTTAGAATAGCAAGTCTTGGTCGTCATTCGTTTTTATAACGAAAGCATCTTAGCTAGAGATAAGAAAGAAAGAATCAAAGGTTAATTTATGAGATGGAGAACTTTCAAATTATGTGGGTTGGAGTCTCTTAAGAAGTTTAGAACATAATATATACAAGGCTATAGCTTTTTGAAGTCTTTTGCTTATGTATGTAGCTTTTTAAGGGCTCATATTCCTTCCACAATATATGCATGCCAACCGTTTCACATCGTTGTCCATTCCTATCTATCAATCTTTATCGTTCTTTATTTTGTTTGTTTTACAAGAAAATTGCTTTTCATCGATGTGGAAAACCACCCCTAATTTTGGTCTTTTCCTTCTTAGACCTTTAACACATTTGCAATAAGAAAAGAGGCCGGGCTAGCCTCTTTTTATCCAAGCCTCATTCTACATGGGAAATTCTCTTAAGAGCTAAGAAATGGTAACGAGATTTCAAAATATAAAAAGAATGGTGATCGTACAAAAAAAAAATCAGTTCTTCACAACATATATGTAATTGAGAAAGAATTGGGTATTCCAAGTTTCCCGCAGCATGTAAGCTTTCCAAATTCATTGACTCATATGTTGTTTTTTTTTGTGAAACCTTTTTTTTTTATTTAACAAAGAAGGGGGGTAAAAAAACCTGACCTCATATGTCTGATAAACTCCAACAAAGAGGATAAACAAAAACTCAATCTAGTATGTATACACCCACATATGCAAAACCATAGATATAAAAACCCCTAGCAAATAACAAAACCTCAACCAATAAACATTTAATCAAAGAACGGGGTCGCCTAAATATACTTTGAGATCGAATAAGCAAGATCGACTAAATTGTGAAGGAGAGAAATTAAAAACCCCTAGCCATCAACAACGTACGAATGTATTTAATACCTAAATATGGTGCTTGTAGTCCAACAAGCGAATGCAATGGTTAACCATTGAAATGGATAGATAAACTAATGAAGATGATATATATGATTTAGATCACATAGACGATGGGAAACATCCTAGACTTTCTGGTCATGCAATGAATGGCTATCTTGGGTTCTTGAAGCAACCCTTCGAGCTTTAGAAAACTAGTTGCATATAACGGATTGCATACTTTAATTTAGAAAATGAAACCATAGGGAGAACTAAGAACAATGTTACAAGAACCCTAAGTTGAAGGAAGAGAGATGAAAGCTTCTGGTCTTCTAGATGAGGTCAAGATTTCATAACTTTCATTTCTTCGCCAACTGACAAATCACTCGTGTGGATACTCGTACATTACTATCAATTGGGAGTCTCTTCAATAAATATGTCAACGTATAGATACTGTCGGGGAATGCGGAAGAATGAATTGTAGAATGTAAATCGAAATAATTCACAACCACAAGCAGAAAATAAAAAATGATAGAAAACACCGGGATTTAACGTGGTTCGGCAAAGTGCCTACGTCTACGGGTAGCAACAATAAAGAACCTTCACTATACGAAAAAATATTACACTGAAAGAAACACTACTTCAAGACCCACACTTGAAGGGATACACTCTCACACACTTTATTTTGCTACACACACAAAACTCTCTACTTGAAGTTTTCTCTCTATCCCTTACTCTTGATTACACACAAGATAATCTCTCCCTCTTGAACACCCTTTTGTTCTTGAGTATTTTTCGGCCTTTAGGAAGCTTCACCATCTCATAAGTGTCGTTTTTCAGTAAAGATTCCATCTCAGACTCCATGGCTAGTATCCATTTTTCGTGGTCTTGATGAATCTGTGCTTCCCTATAATTTTCAGGCTTTCCGTCATTGGTCAAAAAGATGTAATTTGCATAAGGATCATCTCCATCATTAGTCACCAAAATATATTGAGATCGATGATGGATACTTAGTGGATGGAATTTGCCTCCTGGTGCTTCTACGAACAACTGCTTGATTATTCACATGCTGCTGCTCTTGATCAAGCTCCCCCTCATCTTCGACTTTAGCATTTCCCATGTCAGGTACATTTTCAACTCTATCACTTTGCAGCCCAACGTTGGATTCTTGCTGCAACGGTGAATCATAAATATGACTATCACTTGTTGCATTTGGTAGTACCTCTTTGTCGAAATCTGCAATAGATTGGTCTTCATGGAACACCACATATCTGCTTCGTATGAATTTCTAAGTTTTTTCCACAACCGGTAGCCAAACTCTTCTTCACCATAGCCGATAAATATGCATTGTGTTGCCTTGTCATCCAACTTTTTCCTCTGCTCCTTAGATACAAGTGTGAATGTTTCACATCCAAATACTCTCAAATGTGAGTATGATGCATCTTTTCCGGTCCAGACTTCATTTGGAGTCTTAAATTCTAAAGGTACACACAGTGCTCTGTTGATCAGCTAGCACGTAGTCTTCACAACTTCTCCTCAAAATTCTTTTGACAATCTGGTCATCTTTAACATGCATCTGACTTTCTCCATAATGGTACGGTTCATCCGCCCTGCTACGACATTATGTTGAGGGGTGCCAAGAACTGTCTTTTCATGTCTGATGCCATGATTTGCACAATAATCTTTGAATTCGTGCGATATGTACTCTCCGCCATTGTCACTGCGAATGCACTTCAGTTTTATTCCAGTCTCCCTTTCCACCATTGCGTGGAAAATTGTAAACGTCTGGAACACTTGGTCTTTGGATTTCAACAAATAAAATCAAACCTTTCGTGAAGCATCATCAATATAAGTAACATAATACTTATGCATACCTAATGATTCTTCTTCCATCGGGCCACACACATCTGAATATACAAGATCTAGAATATTTTCTTTCTTTGTGAAAGTCTTTGAAAAACTAATTTTCTTACCAAATAAACAATAATCACAAGATTCTAGTGAGTTACATTTAGCAACATAGATTAAAGACTTATTTTCCAACAACTCCAGTCATTTCTCACTCATGTGGCCAGACGTCTATGCCACAAATCTGGAGAAGATTCCTCGACTGCATTTAGCTCACTCTTGCATATCTTTCCATAGGTCTTGTAGAGTGTGCAACACATTTTTCATCTGGAAACTACAAGAGATCCATTGGTAAGTTTCCATTTTCCATCCCCACCATGATGATGAAAGACTTGTCGATCAAGTACACTAGTTTACATAAGATTGAGACGTAGACTAGGAACATGTCTCACATCTTTCAACAATACCTGATAGCTCACATTTGTCTGTAAGCAAATATCTCCAATCCCAGCAATATTGGAATAGCTATCATTACCCATCTTCACTTTATCAAAGTCACCTACTTTATATGTAGTGAAGAACTCTATGTGAGAGATGGCATGAAACGAGGCTCCAGAATCAACGATCCATTGAACTCCAGGATTATCTACTAGTAGACATTCACCTCTAAGTGACAGAAACTCACACTTATCATGAGACACCGCAGCATCAACATTGTTTGTGTCCTCCTTTTGTTGATGAGTAGCATCTTCTCTCGCTTCTTTGAATTCCCGCTTCAATTTGTTACAATTTTTCTTCATGTGACCTGGAATTCCCACTCATACTCCTTTCGTGACCTCCGGGTATTTTGCTCTTGCTCCTTCCTCTCCTCTCCACAATGAAGAATTGACCATTTTCTAAACTTCATGAAGAACTCCTTCTTGTTTCTTCATTGAGTACACTCTGGAAGTTGCTGAGGTAC
This sequence comes from Argentina anserina, assembly GCF_933775445.1. Classification (NCBI taxonomy): domain Eukaryota; kingdom Viridiplantae; phylum Streptophyta; class Magnoliopsida; order Rosales; family Rosaceae; genus Argentina; species Argentina anserina. The sequence continues at coordinate 9,930,506 of NC_065877.1, read as the reverse complement.
TCGGTCACTCGAACGCCTCCCCGATACTTCATGTTGACGAGCTCTTTAATGAGAAAAGCTTTCTTGACAGTAGTCTTTTTGTCAAATAAGGACTTCAGCTTCAACCAAAGCTCATGCGTGCTGGTTTCATTGGCAACATGGTGAAACACATTATCGTCCACCCATTCACGAATATGACCGATGGCTTTGCGGTTCATCTGGGTCCAAATTGCTGGTGAAATCTCACTTGGCTTGGCATCATCTCCCTTGATCGGCACATGCATATCTTTGCAATAGAGAATATCCTCCATTCTCGGCTTCCAGGTAATCCAGTTTGAGTGGTTGAGTCTAATCATAGTACTCTGTGATCCTTCCATTCTAGCAGCTCCCAATCAGAAGTAGGAGCTCTGATACCACTGTTGGGGAATACAGAAGAATGAACTGTAGAATATAAATCGAAATAACTCACAACCACAAGTAGAAAATAAAAAATGATAGAGAACACCAGGATTTAACATGGTTCGGCAAATTGCCTACGTCCACGGTAGTAACAATAAAGAACCGCTCATATACGAAGAAAGGTTACACCGAGAGAAACACTACTTCAAGACTCACACTTTAAGGGATACACTCTCACACACTTTATTTTGCTACATACATAAGACTCTCTACTTGGAGTTTTCTCTCTATCTCTCACTCTTGATCACACACAAGATGATCTCTCCCTTATTGTTCTTCTATGTTTATTGTATCACTTCTTATGTCTTTATATAGGCAAACATCTTTGTGCAATTAATGCATTTGCATGTAAGATGCATGGAAGCAAAGTCAATATTCTTCTTTGATTCATGCTCAATGTTGGTATACTCATTAATGCATTCTTCTTTCTTTGTCAAACAAATCAGCCACATACCACCTCCTTAAAGTTGTAACTTTGTTTCTTACCTTCAACAAAGGCTGCTCCAAGTTTCAACAAAATCAACTCTATCAATTAATAGGTCACCAAAACAATATGTGTGTTTGATTTACTTATGTGAACATCACATAATTCTCTCTGAGACCATCTCAAGTAATATCATTATCAACTGTAATGATGAACCTTGTCGAATGTCGATCATGATCATCATCTTCCGAATTCTAAGATTGATTTAGGTACGAGTTGAAGATTACAATTAGAAGCAAGCAACCATTATTCATTTTGATACGTGCATGCACCATATTGTTTAATCTTTTGCCTCTCTCAGATGGCTCCTAATAGATAGATGTGGTGCGACCACAAGTGACATATATGCTTAGCAATTTTCAGCAATGCTGGATGCCACCATAGGCCGGCACAGTATGCTGTCATTGTATTTTGTTTTTGAGTTATAGTACGTTAAATTAAAAGAAAAACACAAACACCATTTTGGTTAAGCTAATTAAGCACATTCTTTAGTTTAATTCATCGAATATTAAATCCCTTCAGACAAGATATGGTGCCTAAAGTTGTGCATAAAGAGCCTAGCTCGAATCACCGAGCCAACGCCACCGCCCAGCTGGTAATCTGTAATCATATTAGCCAAAATATCATCGCCATCTTTTGTTGTTTAGCAACACTAGCTGACTTCATCAAGAAAGTATTCGATCTTTCAAAACATGCTAGGTGCGAACAAAACGATAGAACATCGTTATATTTGCAACAAGTTTTTGCGTAATAATAACAAGTAAAGAACTTGGAGTGACTAGTAATTGGCCTTAGATTCACCTTATTCCTACTTAAATGTGTGGAAGACGAGAACGTACTCTTTCTCTAGACTGCATTGGAGTCTCAATATCATATACGCTCCATATACACATGAAATCCTTAATCACACGGCCGGGCAATGTCTTGTTTGCAACATTGTCACCCAAACAACATGGAATTAATCTAGTTTTAAACTCTAACTCTGTGACAATCTGATTCTAAACTCTATAACTCTGAGACAATCTGTTTTTTTTCTCTCTTTTGACTCAATTTTACACATGTATTTTGAATCATCGCAAATTGACTCTTAAAATAGTACAAACTTATAAGTTATAACAAGGCTTTACTTGCACTTCCATGATATAAGGAAATGTATCATATAATATAGTTGGAAATATGTCATTTTCCGTTAATAAATTACATCAGAGTCTGATAGTATATTTATGAGTTGTTTAACAGAATTTAATATTATGTCTGTTGTTTTAATAATTTTATAATTTTTATCGGATTTTTTTACTAAAAACCAATAAATAAAATTCTTTTTTCTTCATATTTACGTACTAATTCAGTAAGCAATTTTCAGTTTTCTCGAGATTGGATGAATTTAAATTTCAGATTTTTCTCCAATTGGACCGTCAACAGTAAGCCACGTGTAAAATCCACCACGTGTAGGGCAAAGAGTCCATAACAATTTCCTGATGAACGACTAATTGGCTTAAGCGTAGCCAAGTGGGCGACCTCGAGCCTACGTAGAGACGCAAAGAAGATCCAAAGTGGCGTAAGCGCCAAACCTACCCATCCCTGTCTAAACCCCCATCTGACGGCCCAGCCCTCACTTCAGCCACTACGCCCAATCTCAGCCCTCCATTCCCTAAGCCTCGCCACATTAGTTTATGAGCCTTTGTCCCCTAGTCGAAAGCGTTGTTGTGTTGTTGAAGTCTAAGTTTGCAGGGTCGTTGAGGCCCTCTGCCTCTGCCTCTCTCTCTCTCTCTCTCTCTCTCTCTCTCTCTGCAATTTCATCCGAGACAAAAGTACCTCCCTTCTGTGAATTTCTGGCTCCCATTGGGGTGCCTACCATAGCTGTACATTACCCTCTACCACATTTCTCCAGACAAACCCACCTCTGCAACATTTTTTTTAGCTTTGAGAAACACAATGGTAAAGTTTGCATCTTTTTTTTTTCCTTCTCTTCTCTTTGTTCATTTCCAACCCCATTTTGCAATTTTGGGTTCTGACCAAGAATTCTATGCAGGACACAACAATGTTGGTACCCCCATGGCTAGAGGAGCTGCTGACCTCGTCGTTCTTCACTATCTGCCGAACCCACGGCGACGCAGCCAGGAGTGAATGCAACATGTTCTGCTTGGACTGCAGCGGAGATGCATTTTGCTTCTACTGCCGCTCGTCTCGGCACAAAGACCACCAAGTGATCCAGGTCCTCTGGTCAACTAAATTTCCCCCAATTTCAAAGCTTTTTGAGTCTTGTTTTCTCCGGCATTGTGGTTCATTTTCTCAACCAAGTTTTTTTGTCATGGGGTTTTTGTAATTACAGATAAGGAGGTCTTCTTACCATGATGTGGTGAGGGTTTCGGAGATACAGAAGGTTCTTGACATCGGTGGAGTTCAGACCTATGTGATAAACAGTGCTAGAGTTATGTTCTTGAATGAGAGGCCACAACCCAAAGCTGGAATCAAAGGAGTCCCCCACATTTGTGAAATCTGTAGCAGAGGACTCTTGGACCCATTTCGATTCTGCTCTCTGGGTTGTAAGGTGAGCATTTCTCTAATCTCAAACACCCAATTTGCTTCACATTGTGTTCTTTAAGGCCATACCACACATTTCTCTAAAAACACCTCATTCTGCAACCAACATTTGAGCCTCTGAGGCACTGACATTGTAGATCCAAAGCGTTCTCATTTTGAAAATTGGTTAGTTTTTGCAAATTTTCTTATTTTCTTTTATTTATTTATTTTCTGTTTGTGGGGTGGAAAAGCTTGTGGGAATAAAGAGGAATGGGGATGCCAACTTTACATTGGGGGCAAGGAATGAAGAGGGAAATGGAAATGGAAATGGAAGAAGAGAAGGAATGATAACATCATCAACAACAAGGAGAGTGACAGTGGGAGAAGCAGAGTTGCGTGAAGGCTCACAACAAGACATGTACCCGGACACGCCTCCGCCACCTCCTTCTTCAACAACAAGGAGAAGGAAAGGCATTCCTCATAGAGCACCATTTGGGACCTAAATACCTAAAAACACCAAAATTAGGGAGCAAATTTACCCTCTTTCAAAATTCAAACAAAAAGTTTATTAATTTATTTTCAACTCTTGTTTATGCAGAAAACCCACTGGGTTTTTCTTTCTTTCTCTTTTTCATTTTTCTTGGTCATGTACTTGGTCAAGAATGTGAAGAGAAAGAAGAGAAGAGGGTACAAGTCTACATGAGAGGCTTTGGAGACCAAGAAGAAAACAAATGGGTGTGTATTGGAATTGGGGTATAGGAAAAAAAAAGTTGTTCCTTTTAGGTTTTGGGGTCCCAAAAACAACAAACTTCTCTCCATTTGCGAATGTGAGAAGAAGAAGAATGCCAATAATGCATAGTTGTTATTGATAGTTGCAAGGTGTATATGTCAATTAAGAAATTTAAAGCAAGTCTTTGTAGAATCCGATTTATAATTTTCATGGGCCCACGCACCACATGGGCCGTTTACATAAAGATGCAACACCTTTTCATTTGTTTAATATTAAGCTAATGGGGCTAATTAACTTTACTATCATCCCTTGCCGAGTTTGTGGAGCTCCGGTAAAAAAAATTTGAATACTCAATAGTAACTCTAGAACACCAAATTAGTGATGATGCTTTTTCACCAATGACATAGACTCCATCTGAATGTAGCACAATGTCACAATGTGGTCAGGATGTTGCGCCGTTAACATGTGACACGGTTAGCTTATGAAAGATGTTGTCTTGTCTTAAAAAAAACTCGTAAATTCAGGATTTCTGGATTATCACATTACAAGTGAATACATGTGTAGAAATTTCGTCTTAAGATGTACTATGCAGGTTGTGAGTTTTACTTTCCAATTGCTTCACAAATATTATTCAAAACTTTCTCTTAAGATATTACGTGGATTACCCCTCAAAATTTGGATTCTACTAGAGTGGCATGAGATCAATTTAGTAGGGTAAAAATGAGGCAATTGGTTGTCTTTTCATTTATGATTTAGATTATGCATACACCAAAATTTACACAATGGTATTGGATAAATTGCACTAATTATGTGGCACAAATAACAAAAAGACAATTTATCATGGACAATCTGTAAGTTGAGACATCTTATGAGCAAACTATTATGTATTTATGAATGAATATGTGTATTTTGAAAATTGATCCAAAGCGAAAACGTGTAATTTTCTCAAGATTTAAAACTATATTGACCCATTTTGATAGCTAAAGAACAAATTAAAAGAGTGACCATTGTAGTTCTCAATCCATGACACCTTCTAAGATTTTGCCAAGGAAGGGAAGCGCAGCATGTAGGTGGGGTGGATGGGGATTGATGGATACTTGGTATCACATGGTGCCTCTACCACGATTTAACAAGTAAGAAGGTAGGTATACTATTGCTGTTCAAGATTTAATTAGACCGATTTGTGACATTTTTTTTCTAAATATCCATGATTGGAGTTTGCTCAACCGCTCGAACATTAAGTTTTTTCTTCTTCTTCATCAAGTCACACATTCTACCCGTACCTATGTGTTTACACTAACTCTTGTACTCTGTCCTTCTATACTGTACTGCTATGACTCTTCTTGTCCTTGATGCATAATTCACATTGCACTGATTGCACACTCATTTCAGGGCTCTAACCTCAGCTTAATGTCCTTATCTTTTTGTACCAGTTTACCTTTATGATAATATTTTTCAAGTCTTACATAGTTACATCATTTCTTCCTTGAACTATTTGTACCGAGGAAATATCTATTAGTAATGCAATGCATGTCCGGGGTGATCTGTAAGCTTATTTAGTTTGTATTCGCTAATTAGGCGAACTTCGATCAATCTCTCTGAACAATGTGGGAGATGGAATTACTAGCTTAAGCTGTTGTATGTATGTGTATATATATATATATATATATATATATATATATATATATATATAATGCAATGCATGTCCGGGGTGATCTGTAAGCTTATTTAGTTTGTATTCGCTAATTAGGCGAACTTCGATCAATCTCTCTGAACAATGTGGGAGATGGAATTATAGCTTAAGCTGTTGTATGTATGTATATATATATATATATATATATATATATATATATATATATATATATATACTGATTTTTCTCAGCCAAGGAGGTCCTCATCAATAGTTTTGGAGGAGATTTCTATTTTTTCACCATTTTTCGATCGCATTTCCTCATCTTCACCATATAGTATCTAGATAATCTGTAAAATTTCAACCAATTTGGTAATTGGTAAGACTTTCAAAATCGAAAACTAAATGGATGAACTGAAATCTGTCAAACATAAACCGTTCATATTTTTAACAGAAACATGCAATTTTGATGCCTTAACGATTATAAAGTTGCTGAAATTTTGCATATATGATCTACATAATATTATCTAGATATTAGACGGTGAAGATGAGAAAATTCGATCGAAAAATAGTAAAAAAATGAAAATCTAGACCAAAACATTAGTGCGGACCTCCGCAGCCAAGAATAGCTCTATATATATATATATATATTTATTTATAAAGATTTTGCATATGCTCCATTAAACTTAAAAGACTGAATTTGAATTGGTTGTTTATCCTCTGAGCTATGATTAAATGCTCTGCAATTCCGTACACACAATCTTTCAGGTTATGTCTACATACTTCTTTCCAAGTATTGAATGCCATGAATTCTGGGTACAATAAATGTTACTGACATGCTAAAAATGTCGATGCAAGAAATGTGAAGTCTCGATGCAAGAGAGCAGAGACTGAGGAACTTGTCTACAAATGTGCTGCTTTTCTATGTCATTCTCCAAAATTATGGTGCTGTCTCTCTTATTTGCTTCACTACTTTCCTATTATTGCACATGATCAGTTACACCACATAAAGATGACTTCAACTCCCCAACTTCTGCTCTCTCTCAGACTTTTTTTTTAATTTGTTTTTATTTTTCTCATATGTAGCAGTCTTGGAAAAAAATTTATAACTGGAAAAAGGTATGAGCAGGCTGTAAAACTATGCCAAGTCCAACCAAGAAATAATAAATACTAAAAACTGAGGCTGGAATAATCGAGAAATACATTATATGAAGAAAATTAAAAACATACAAGAAACAAAATCAGAAAAGTTAAAACAATTAAGTCTCTTTGTAACAAAACCAGGAAGAACCATAAAAAATCGTAAAACACCTAAAGAAGTAAGGTAACGCATCCCACCAAGCATTGCCATCAATCTTGGTTAGCAAGAGGATCCATTGTGTTACCTTCACGAAGAATAAGAGATACATGCAGATACATGCAGCTACAGTTACCTCTGTTTCAAACTAAACGAAGGCGCCACATTCATGACAAGGATTGTTAAGAAAATGGATGGGTTTGTAATTTTCAAGGCTTTCAAAAAGGCGAATATATTTATATATCCGCCTCAAGAAGCCGCCACCCTCTTAAAGAAATTCCCTAATTATAATGGTGAGTGATCCTAAAAATACCACCGGCATCGGCCTAGGATGGACTACAAAATGACCGGACATTATACATCGATCTTCAACCAAGGAGGCTCAGGAGCAAGCCAAGAAGCAAAACCAAATTTAGGAGCCTCATCCCTCATGCGAGCTACCAGGCATACTAAAGATGGGAGGATTACTGAAAGAGGGACTAACATAAGGAAAAAGCAATGCTAGCCGAGTCCTTAATGGCATTAAAAATTGAAGAGCTTAAATCCCGAAGGACAAAAGACTACCTCATTAAGGAGGAGGAGGAGGAGGAAAAATAATTTAGTTATCCAGGCGGCAATTCCAGAGGTGGAGCGACGATAGAAGCCTCCACATCCATGGCACCAAGCAAGGTAGCAGATGGTCTTGCGATGGAGGCAACAGGTTTGAACTCGGAGACTGGTACATAATAGCTTTCCTAGTGCGAGTAGGAAAATCTAATGGAAGGTAAAACCTTTACTTTCGTGAAAAGGTACACTGTTGGGTCTCTAGGCCTCAAATATTGACTTTGATGTTCTTTCCATGAAGATTAATTAATTTGTAGGTTATTGCTTTCTGGTTGCTGAATCAGTTCGTGGAACATTGGTTTTCTCTTTGGTGTTAGTTAGGGTTAAAAAAAAACTTTTTTGTTGGACCCTTTATTTTTTTTATTATTTGTTTTTTGCTTCGTTGGGAACTCTTTCTATGTTGACCCGTAAAATTGTAAATAAATTTTGTGGGCGACTTAACAATGGAATATATTTCATTACATTCACACACACACACACACACACACACACAAAGAGCTTCTCTTTCTAGCTAGCTAATTGAGATATTTTACGGGTTTATGCTTTCTTGGGTTCGTTTAGTTTTGTCAAAAAGTATCAACAATAATAAAGTGAGTGATAATGCAGGCTAGTAATTGAACAATGTCTTTGCCTCAGGAAGCAAGGTGTTCCGTGGTCTATAGCCTCGATTGCGAAGTGATTCCTTCAATGTGTCCTTGATATAATGATGAGTAGTTTTTGCAGGTTATGAGTCCGTCTGACTTTAGGGTTTTTTTATGTTTATCATGTTAATGTAATATTCTGGTCTCTGGACGTACTTCAGCTTTAATTTATGACTTCGTTAAAGAAGATTGACAACAGGCACTCATTCTAGCTTTTGTTGAAGTAGAAGAAAATGCCTAATGTCGTTCTTGTTTTTGATTGAAGGAATGCATAATGTGAATCTAGCTAGCTAGCTTATTACTTTCACAAAGAAAACAAAAACAAAAAAATGTCCCAGTAGAATATTATTTGGATAAGAAAGAAGAAAAATGAAAATCCTAACAAGGAAGAATTTCACGACCATTAGCCATGCTGCTACTTTGCCCCACCCGCAACTGCGAGAGAGATCGTATTAACACTGTCGACATCCGATCGAACTGTCTGAGAGATCGTTCCCTGAATGATCCACACTCTACAAGAACCGCTTTAGAATTGTGAGGAGGAGGAGGAGAAGAAGATGATGAAGAGGGCTTCTGATCATCACATTCTCTTTGTACGTTTATGAGGATGTGTGAGAGATCCAAAGACAAAGACCTCTCCAACCCATTCACAAACCTCTGCTGCTTATTACTCCCTTCTATAGGTAACAGCACAAGCGAGACACAATTCCTTAGCAAATGATTTGGTTTTGGCAACTGGACGCTAAGTAGACCTCTTAATTCCTCGTGACTGTTAGGAGACAAAATCAAATTCGAAGTCGAATTAGGACACTCGATGCTGCTAAATGGATCTCGAACTTCTTGATCTTGGGTTTCTTGATCTGCAGGCAAAGGTTCTACATATTTAACGGGCGCGGCTATAGGTGCCCTACAAACGGGACAGTTTGTATGTTGCAGGAACCATTTGTCTATGCATGGATTGTGAAACACATGTTTGCAGTTGGGAAGAAGCCTTACCATGTCACCATCTTCCAGTTCACCCAAGCAAATCACACATTCACTTTGATGCAGACCGATTTGTCCGTCTTTGGTGGAGTAAGAGAGAATTGGGATAGAGCTCAAAACTTTCTCATCCACCCCATTTAGGTTGTTGATGTTGAGGTTTGCTTGCGGCGAGAGATTAGAAAACACTTCGAGTATTCTCTGTCTCTGCCTTTGCCTATGCCTCATGCAGAACTTCACCACTATGAAATGATATGCTATTACTGCTAGAGTAGTGGAGACTATTCCGGCCAGGGAAATCAACAGGGGAGTGAAGTAGGATCCTGAAGAAGGTCGGAAGTTTGATGCAATGTCCTCCATCGCTCATTTCACTTCTGAGTTTCGCCAATCCGAGCTCGTTGCTGGAAGTGTGTTAGATGTGTTAGATAAAACGACTGAGTATAGAGAGAGAGAGAGAGAGAGAGAGAGAGAGAGAGAGAGAGAGAGAGTTGTGGAGTACTATATATGCGCTATGACACTTGGTTCAAATTATAGATAGGAGTAAAGGGTAGGGTTAATCTATTATACATCAATATATGTTATACATCCTTCATTCAATGATTGACAACGAATGTTATTTTTCTGACCCCACTTACAAAACAATATCGACCGTTGAATGTGGGATGTATAACATACATTGATGTATACTAGAATTTTCCAAAGATAGCACTTTGATTTCGTAGATTGTTCCAATAATTCTGGGTTTTGATCCGATTTGAGTGCTTCAAGTGGCTTACACGTACCCAATGCTGGGGTGGACACTGAGAATGCTCTAGTTTTATGGTTACAGCTTGGACAAGTGTAACTATAACAATTTACATGAATATTATTGTTGGTGATGGAGACAACCATAGATTTGGTCGTTGGAGATATCCAAGCACCCACAAAATTTTGGTTTGAATATATTTATTCTGGACAGATGGATTGCTTAAGGGCATAGTGAAAAATACACAGGTGATAAGTAGGTGTATTTTACGTTGAGATTATCCAATAATCTTTGACTTGGTGCCCTCTTATGGTTATGTCTTCTGTGGCCTTTTGTGGTCTGTGAGTTGGAAATGGTGGATGCTGACCGTTAAGCACACAAGATTGTTACGTATAACTTTGGCTGTCGGTGTGGACTGTGTCCTCATTCGTTTGGATAAAGATTCATGGTTTCTACTGTTGCTGCCGGTCATGTTTGAAATCCATGTCAAACGGCGAAGCAGATGCTCATTGTAACCGGAGCACTATGGAACTATCGTTCAACAGGTGAGTCCTCTTTGAAACATTGTCTGATTGTGTCTGTAACCCTGATACAAGTCAAGTGAAGCTTCTGTCCCAAGGTGGAAGGAACGATAGAGTAAGGAGATGCACGTAGGCCTCAATATTCCCACGACTTGAGTAATTGCATCATTCTATATGGACACCCATCTTAAGGTTTTTAATCTGTTGCTAATAGCCTACTACTACAAATGCATAATTGCCTCAGAGGAACATGTTCCTTCAATGTTTTAAGGTTAAAACACCCAAGTTGGTTCAATTACTTCAATATGTATATGTGTGTGGGTGTAAACAATATTTAACCCTAATTATTTAGTAGGTAATCAAACTAGCTAGACAAAACACAGAATTTATGGACCCATAATAATTGGACAACACTGCTGCATTATTAGCTTTGGGGAACAACTCAATCTAATCTAAAGATTTAGTTGTTACAGCCAAAGATATGACGGTGTCACGTAGCAATAATACATCTTCATATAATTTGCTCAGTGGCGCCTTAATAAAATCGTGGCATAGTGAATAATTCCCCAACAAGTAATTCTTAACTAGTAGCAACGTAAGAGGGGATTGTTGTTACATTTTTTCTTGATTGAGGGATTCTTGTTACATTGAAAGAATTCATTAGACCGCAATCAACAAGAGAAATTGGTGCGGGACTACAAGTCTACAACCATACAGCTCAACTTTTAGACTTGAATGTAATTAACATAATAAACAAAGAAAGCTGTGTTGGTTTACCTGGAAATTTCCAAATGTTTGATTGTGAAAGTAATATATTCTTATGATTTGCGTACTTGATCTGCCATCTAATTAACCCATGATCCAAGATTCTAAACTCCAGAATATAGAATGGTCAACTTGTGGGACTTCCATGGTACCCCATTCATTCACACAAAAACAAGCATTCTCATTGGCATATAGCAGCCACACATCATCTATCTCAATTTGATACCATTGATTCAACTCTCTTTAGGAATCCCAGTGAATCATGGTGCCCAGATGTCTCAGCTTCCATCTCCATCCCCCTTTTCCGGCATTAACCAGAAACCCAAGACCCTGCTCCACCTTTCTGACCTCTCCCTTGTTTCCAACTAACTTGACAACCAAGTTGCAAGCCCCCCATGTACAAGCTCACCATCCTACTCTTAGAAGCCCCATTTTCACCCCCATGGCTTCAATCCAGTCCACTCCTAGTCCCAAATTCGACGACTTTGAATCCGATCCCACTCTCACCAACGACGATCTCAAGCCTACAACGCCGGAGCAGCGCAGTTTTTCCCGGTGGGAATTGGCTAGTCTTTGGATTGGCCTAGTTGTGGGAGTGCCAACTTATTACTTGGCTGGTAGTCTAGTTGACCTTGGAATGGCTTGGTGGCAAGGCATTGCTACAGTTGTAGCAGCCAACATAGTACTACTAGTACCACTAGTCCTCACTGGTCATCCGGGGACTAAATACGGCATCTCTTTCCCGGTTTTGGCCAGATCCTCATTTGGGATTCATGGTGCTCATATCCCAACTCTTCTTAGAGCCTTGGTGGGTTGTGGTTGGTATGGAATTGAGACGTGGATTGGTGGTGAAGCAATCTTTCTTCTACTCCCAAGTTCAATCAAAAGTTCCTCTCTGTCACATTTCCTGCCTTGGCTAGGCACATCCCCACTAGAGTTTGCTTGTTTTATTGTCTTTTGGGTTGCTCAGTTGGCTATTGTTTGGAAAGGCATGGATGGAATCAGAGAGCTTGAGAAGTACTCTGCTCCAATTCTAATCACTCTCACTTCCTGCCTTGTGACTTGGGCTTATGTCAAGGCTGGTGGTTTTAGTCACATGCTTTCCATAACCTCCAAACTCACCTCTCAACAATTTTGGTCACTCTTCTTTCCTAGCCTCACTGCAAACATAAGCTTCTGGGCTACTCTTGCTCTCAACATACCTGATTTTACCAGATACGCCAAGAGCCAGACCGATCAGGTCATTGGCCAGGCGGGGCTCCCTATCTTCATGGGGGCATTCACATTTGTTGGCCTAGCTGTAACATGCTCCACTGAGGTGATATTCGGGCGTGTCATTTCTAATCCAATCCAACTTTTAGGTGAGATTGGAGGGCTAACAACAATAGTCCTAGCCATTTTTGGTGTTAGCCTTGCTACCCTTACAACCAACATTGCAGCTAATGTTGTGGCACCAGCAAATGCGCTAGTGAATCTTAGTCCTTCAAAGTTCACATTTAGACGTGGAGCTATTGTTACAGCTTTGCTTGGCATTGCGTTTCAGCCATGGAGGCTTCTTAGATCAAGTGAGAGCTTTGTGTACACTTGGCTTGTTGGATATTCTGCTCTGTTGGGTCCTATTGGAGGCATAATTCTCGCAGATTACTATCTTGTCCGGCGCACAAACTTAAGCATGAAGGACTTGTACACAGTAAGTCCTTATGGCGCGTACTACTATTCAGGAGGCTACAATTTGGCAGCCATGGCAGCTCTTGTGGTTGGGATTCTGCCGGTGGTTCCAGGTTTCTTGCAGAAAGTTGGGGCTCTTTCTTCGGTGTCAAGTATATTCGTGATCATCTATAACAATGCCTGGTTTGTTAGCTTTTTCTCTGCTGGTTTTCTCTATTGGCTTCTGTTATCTACGAAAGGAAAACAGAACAAGTCTCTTGCTTCAGCAGACCCCCTATTGCCTCCTGCAAACTAACATTTTGATTTCAAACACAATAAATTTGCATACATTCTGTAAAAATGTAATCTCAATTCAAAAGCTGTAAATCTGTATTAGTAAACTTTAATAATATTATAGCTACAAAACAACTTCTAGTATATCGCTGCACATTACAGTTTGAACATGTTGCATGATTGAAAGTTGCATTATTGGTATGTTCCCTTTAGTTTTCAATTATTTGATTTATTTCAATTATTTGGCTGTGAATGAACAAAGCAAACCCGGAGAAAACCGAAAATTGTACATTCTTTCATCTAAAATTGGGTGCATTTACCAATATCCAACTTTACTAAAATGAACTGAGAATGTACAGTGAAACTAATAATATCATTTCACTGTCAGGCAAAATTACTTCCCACTTCCCAGTTCTCACATTTAAATGTTCTGAAAATTGGTAGTGTTCAAGGCTGATATGCAATGCCCTTGCAGATGAAATGAATTGTTGCTACTAACAACCAAAGTTACTCCTTAGTGTCCCAATTTAGAGGAATTCTTAACAGTATTACCATTATAGTATACCCACCAAGCAAAAGCAACATATATATTACGGTTCTAGCTTACACCCATCTTTGGATAAAACTCTGACACAATATCAAATCACATGCTGCTTTCTAAAACAGAGAGGATTCGAACTTACAGTTTCTTCCGAATGACAAATACTGCTAGGCTGATAAAATAACTTGTCAACATCTTCCAATAATCAAAATATTCCCAGTAAATGCTATAACTATATTACTAAACACGACAACTTAAAGCATAAGTGGGATATATAACTAAATATGCAAGTAAGATCGATATTTCAACTTTGCAGGCTGGTATACTGCATCAGCCACATAAAATGAAAAATCTTTTATAAATTAAGAAGCAAGGAAAAAAAAACGCTTCATTAATAGAGACATTTCGCATTCCATCACTTTTGAGTTGAGGACAAAGTGTTGATCCCACAACATTCCAGGGATATACTTCATCCTTACAAGATTGGTCCAAATCAATTCCAGGGAAAGGCGACGTATGTTATGTCACAACATTCTTGATAACAACTTCTGCATCATGTCGGACTACAGTGCACAACGGTTTTGAGGTTGGTCATCTATTTAGTATTGTAATGATATTTATCAGGTTTGCTACAATCTGTTCTGCCTAACATTCCCTCATGGAATAGCATCTCATTGTCCGACTCTTCAGCATGTATCCAATGCTCAAAGCACCATGACAGTGTGTCTAGAGGGGTCATACAAGTGGGATACAATCGTAAAAATACCATGTATTATAACGTTGTAATTCATATGAAACTGGAAAGAGCTCAGAACAACTGACTGTCAACACATATGCTATCTGAAGATACTGACCATTTTAACACACTCAGTCAAGACTCAAGACTAATTAGCTGTTGATGTTAATGACTTCCTGCTGCAACTAGGAAACTGCTGCAGAAAAATCTAATAAGATTTTCCAGCTGCAGTTTACTGTTTTCTCTACTAAAAAAAAATCATAGATATTTTGTGTAATTCAATTTCAGTTTGAGTTCTTCTCCTTGCATATTTTGTAGGTTAATCTTTCATTTTGCTTCACTATATAAAGTGAGAGATGTTTGATCAATATGTAAGGACAAAGGAAAATTATACGATCTGAAAATATCAAGAACAGTTGCAAAGTTCAGTTTGTTTTTCAAATCTATATTTTGTTCTTCATACTCATCTTGCTACTGCAAGATTGATTGTTCAATTTGCTCAATCATATCCTGTTACATAACAAGATAGAGGAATCAAATTCTAACATGGAATCAGAGCCTCTTTGATCAAATATCAACTGGGGTGTATCATCTGTTAGAAGAGATTAAAAACAAACAAACACAAGTTTATTCTTACTGCTACTGAGATGGGTCAATCAGATGAAATAATCAAAGTTCCTATCTTTACAGGAGTGAACTTTGATTATTGGATGATCAAGATGGAAACAATGTTTCTTGGTAGAGATCTGTTGAGCTATGTGCATGAAGGTTACACAGTTCCAACAGCTGAAGAATTGGAAGCTATGACAATAGCACAAAGACTTGAACTGAAAAGTCAAGTCAAGAAAGATGCAAAAGCCCTTGGTATTCTGCAAAATTCAGTTTCAGACGACATCTTTCCTTTGATCTCAAATGAGAGGACAGCTAAAGGAGCATGGGAGGTTCTGAAGCTGGAGCACAAAGGTTCTGATAAGGTTAGAGCTGTTAAAATTCAGTCCTTAAGGAGAGAGTTTGAATATGCAAGAATGAGTGATACTGACTTGCTAGATATTCATTGAACTAAAATAACTAGCATTGTTAATATGTTAAAAACTTACAATGCACCCTTAACTGATGAAAGAGTAGTTGAGAAAATCCTAATGAGTTTGAGCAGAAAATATGATGCTATAGTAAGTATTATAGAAGAAACTAGGGATATTTCAAAACTAGGAGTTCAGGATTTAGTAGGGACTTTGAAAGCCTTTGATCAGAGGTTAGCTAGTCATGATGAACCAACAGAAAAAGCCTTCCAAACACTTAGCCTTACCCCTAAAACTAGTGAACCATCTGGTTCAAATACCAAACAGAAAAAGTGGAAAGGAAAAGGCAAGAAGTGGGGAGGAAAATCAAACCAGCAAGGAGGAAAGTCAACTTATGAGAAAGGAAGCAGTTCAATCAATCTAAACTATACCAAATGGCAACCTGTGAGAAAGCTCACTTAGGTGAATGCTGGTTTAAAGGTTAGTCAAGATGTCCACATTGTAATAGGTTTGGACATGCAGCAAAAGATTGTAACAAAGGAAATCAACAAGCAAACTGCACAGAGGAGTGTGATACAAATGTGTTCAGTATGACACAAGCTGAAGCTCTTGCAGAAAACAAAAATGTGTGGCTTGTTGATAGTGCTTGTAGCAACCATATGACTGCAAATGCAAATCTCATGTATGATGTAGATTACAACAACATTACAAAAGTGAAGATGGGAAATGGAATGTTAGTGGATACAAGAGGAAAAGGGAGCATAGCTATTGAAACTAAAAATGGGAAAATGTTCATCAGAGAGGTGATGCTGGTTCCTGACCTAGACTCAAATCTGTTAAGTGTAGGTCATCTTATTGAGCATGGTTATCATCTACTGCAAGATTGATTGTTCAATTTGCTCAATCATATCATGTTACATAACAAGATAGAGGAATCAAATTCTAACATTAGCCACTTAAAAGGATTAGCCATGTTAAAACAATAGGTGAATCTGTGAACCTTCCATTGTGGTTTTTGTTGTTGCGACGGCAGGATTGGCAACCTCCCAGTCACCTGGCTTTGCACTTAGACTTTTAGACATATGTTGGGTGTTGCCATCCTCACAGTATCAAAAGGTTTTCTTCAGAGTAATGCAAGGAAGACCAAGATAATGCCCTAAACAAGTTTCTTCTTTGTGGTGGTGTATTTAGATAGGAGGAAGAGGTGTAGACTTGATGAAGCAGAAATGCCTACTTTTAACAGTTTCCAATATAAAAACCTTCTCTCTTTTATGTGCCAAGGTATGCATGTTTGTCTTTTGACAGCAATTATCTAACCTAACAAGTTGCAACAGAATATACTCAATTCCCTTATAATCTTGTATGCCACTTACATTCACATAGTATTTTTAAACCAGAAATGAAGCTGGGGGTTTTTAGTACTAAGAAAACAAAGAGCTACCCCTTTATTCAGTGGACAAATATCAACATCAGTAATGATTAAATCCGTCTTTGCACATTAATTTTAAATTGATTATCCCGCCTGATTAAATATCCAAATGGCAAAACAAAATATAAGCATTATGCCAGCCCTAAACGGTGACCCCTTACCGACCATATCAAGAAACAGAACACCATTGGGATAATTCATAGGATAGTTCATGCTCATGGAGACAACAAAGCTAAGACATCCATGGATAAAACATGAAACTAGGCACTTGCTGCAGATTGATTCAGAGCAACTAAAGTACTAAACAATGACATGAACTGAACATGAGGGAATTGCCATGTGTCGTCCGAGGGAAAAATAAAGTCAGTGAATTCAATGGCGATGATGAAATGCAGCATAGTTTTCATTAGGAGCTTACTGATGCTGATGTCGTCTAAATTACACACAAAGGCATGTAATGTAAAATATAATATTTGTGGTGTCAGCAATGCTACTAAACTATCAAGCACCATAATTCACAACCAAAATCACCAGTTTCAGTATATCATGTTGATAAAACTCGCAGCATATTCATTATTCAATGATCACACTTGAACATATAAACTAACACAAACATGTAAAACACCCAATTCAAGCAAAGAGAGACCCAATCAAGAAATGAATACAAAATTAGAGACTTGGGCAAAAGAGGAAAAACCTGGGCAATGTCGATGATGAAGTGATGAACTGCATGAACCTGAGGCAATGGATTTGCAGATGATTTTCAGGGCACGGGTTCCTAACAGGTAGGAGCATACTTCCAAGAGACTAGAGAATTTGGGTTTCAGGGTTTTAAGCAAATTTCTGGTAAAGACCGAGGGGAGTTACAGAGACTTTAGTTTGTTGTTGTTTGGTTTTGTACCTTCGGAAAAACAAAGAAAAATAAAGAAAACAGAATTGTAGCGTTGCTCACGCGCCCACATAAATACCACGCCCTCTTCTCAATTTGACTGTTCCAGTCTTCCAGTTCTTCATGAACCCTGACTCCCTGAGCAACAGAGTAGGAGAAACTCAAGTTGAGAGAAGAACCATGAGCGGACATCACTAATTAAGGTCAAGAAAATTTTAGATGATTGGGGAAATTGTTCATATTAGTCTCAGTGATTTTATATTGCTTGCATTTTTTATTTTATAATTTTTTTGTTGGGTTGAATAGAAATGAAAACAAGAATGGGGGGAATACTTCAGGATGGTAGCTGGGAAGCATGAAGGAGACAGATGATGAATGAGGACCAGCTTTTGCCAGGTATGCCATATTTTGTGTTTTGCTCTGTTTTTATATGAAGCTCTATATTTCTGCATCTTCAGTCTGGTGTAGCCAATATTTATGTATAATTTGGTGGATGTTCATATGGGATTGATATGTAATGTAGGATGTTTCTGTATAAAAATTTTTGCATGTTTTTGCGCTTTTGCACTGTTATAAGCTTATAACAAATCAAGTTTGTTCCTTTTGAAAGATAAATGGTCAGTAGTACTACATGGCCAGACTAGACAATACTTAGAAGGCAATATTGCAGGGCGTTTGCGTTTCTAGTTTCCGAATATCCTTTGTTTGAAAGTTTCTATCATAAACAGGTTCAGTATCCACGTGTTCCTTTGGTTCAAACTTCAAACTGGTGTTTTCTGAAATTTTCACACTGAAGTTTGTCTTTTTTTATCACATTTAGAAGAAAGTAGAAGAGAAGTTCAATGACATAGGGATAGGTGCGAAACAGGGGAGCTTGAACCTGAAGGCGCCTACAAGTTCTTCAAGGAGTTTGAAGATGAGATTTTCATGGAATATACAGAGAAGGTAGAAGCTCAGGACGCCCCCCCCCCCCCAGCTGCGAACGTTGTTCTAAGAGGGATGATACCCGTTGGTACCGGATTCAAAGGATTAAAAAAATTTTGATGAGCTAGCTGCTCAAACATGAAAACAGACATAGATGGCCACCAGGTGAAGGGGCCAATCCCTAGGTGGCAAACAGGAGTGGTTTTTGCTTGTGATGGTGATGCTTGGCAACCAAAGAATAGCAAATTGAAGCTGTCCGTTACGGTCTAAACTCTAAAGTTATTTGGGCTTTCAAAGCATCAATTCCACCAGCTCACATAATTGGTTGCAAGTGATACAATCCAGGGAAAGATGAGCGCACTATTACTAGTGAGAGGTAAACAAGTAACACCATGCAGTGTTTCTTTTATTATCGGGTGTCAACATGGCCAATTGGCCATGATGAATGTGCACTTCTCAGAGACAGAATTAGCATGTGCTTTCTCTTTTCATATCGTGGAAATATAGTTTGTACTGAAATTTTACTTCCTCTTTTACTCGCCTAGTCCTTTTAGTGAGATTGCAAGCATGATTAATATTACTATTGTCTAGTGATTCTAGTGCCTGCAGAATATATGTCAAGATTCTTTTGTCCTGATCCTTAAAATATTACTTCTTCTGGATATATAGTCTGAGAGTGCTTGAATTACCTGGTTAGTCATTACAATGATTACTTACTTCTGTATGGCAATAAAGCATATGCAAGTGCATTTATAGATGGTTTTACTGCTCATATGTTCTTCCATTATAACATCTATTGTATTTCATGCAATTACTGTTATTTTTCCTTACGGAACTTTCGTATAGTTAAAGGATAATAAGTTATCTCCGTTTCTCTGGTGAAGGGTTTTTAACAGAAAGAGGAAAATAGAATGGGTTGCCTTAGGACTCTTCTTTCCCTCGTTGAGGAATCTCAGAAAGCTAACAAACTGGCTGAGGATGCTGGAGTTTCGTATGTCAAGGAGAGATTAAGAGTAAATCCAGCATTCACAGCGTAACAAGGCAATGAGATTGCAAGGACATACCACAGTGACGGCTTGAGGTCTTGTTCTGCAGGCCCTTGTTGTTCAGGTTTGAGATTTTGACCTTGATTCAATAAAAAAAAAATTTGTAAGCAAGCAATTAGGCATTTGTAAACTACTAGTTTCAGTCAGCCATTGTCCTGATACTTGTTAAGCTTGAAACTTTTGTTATTCTTGACATCTCGTGAAACTTGGTGTAGAATGCTTCCATACCTACTACCATTTAAGATCAATTTTATTCATTGAAATCTTTCAAATGTATTATTTAATTTAAAAATGCTAACATTTGCGCAAAGTATTATATGTTCTGTGGTAGATTACTTACTAATGATATAGTAGAAAATGTTACATTAGTATTTTTTTTTACTAATGGAGTAATGGCTACTAGCCTTTCTACACGCTCTATGCGCGTGTGTGTACGCCTACACGTGCGTCGTTCAATTTATTTTATCCATCGCTCGTTGGGTAAATCGTTAAGCAATCATATAAAATCAACTCTTCAACACCACACTGAAAAAAAAATAAAGTGAATTAGAGATAGTAAATAACCCTGCACCTGGGTTGTCTTTTCTTTTAGGAAATATATACATATACTATATATTGACGTTCTTGGCTACGGAGGTCCGGATAGTCCGGATTCACCGTTTCCGGCGATGGCAGGCCGCAACTGCGGGGCGGACCACGACAGCCACATTACTCACCTCCCGCCGATCCCTTCTGTGCCGGCCAAAGCTCCATCGGCGACTCACGGCGGACAAAATCTGCAAAAAACAAGTTTATGGACAGATTTCGGTGATTTCGCCATTCCGGTCGCCGATGGAACTCCGGCTGGCATATACGGAATCGCCGGGAGGGGGAGCATGGTTGGCACCATCCGAACCGTCGTAGCGCGTCGCCGGTGGCCGAAATGGCCAAATCCAGACGGTCCGAACTTGAGAAAATATGTATATATATATATATATATGCATAGTTTTCCCTCTTCTTTTATGATATGTTTTAGTTGTTGCCAGCTCATGAGTGTAAATTAATCAAATTTAGACAACAATCAAACTAAACAACATGAAAGAATTTAAAGTAGTTGTGCGTATGAAAATGAACTCCAATTTAATGTAAGAAGAACTGGAAAAAAAATGTCTTGCTCCCCACTCTCAATGGAAGAAATAAGAAAATAGAAAGTACATAACTTGATTAAATTAAACAATCTGGGCATCAGTGAATCAAACTCATTGTCTGGCCCTCTCATTGTCAAGTTTCAGTGATTGTTCTCAAACTCTTGTTGTGGGAATTTGGGATAGAGAAGGAACCTGAAACATAGGAGAATGTGGGAGGATATGTAATAACTGCCTATGACTATGAGATTGGGTTTTCAACAAACGTGAGAAGTTTTTCTTAAATACCATTTTGACATACTTTTATTTAATTATTTTCTGTAAGATTAACATCAGGGAGGGGTAATTTAGTAATCAAGGTAGAAAGCAGTACCATAAGCCTTATTCTTTTAATTAATATATACTGATATATCCTCAGAACATTTGTTTATCCTAGTATTGTGTTGGTTTCAGGCGGTTGTGGTTTCACAGAGCTTAGTCTGAACCAAACTAACTTTAATGGCATCTGCAAGTACAACCATATGCAACCCTGATGTCTCTATAAATTTTGATGTATGCTATCAGATGTTCTGTTTTAGATTCTGGTTCGTTTATATGAATAGACTTGTTTGTGTATCCATGCACCGTTGTTGAAGTAAGATTCGAATTGTTGCACTCTCTAACCATATGCAAAGAGGTATAATGGTTTTTCATAGGACCAAGAAGGTAGATAGAGCCAAAGAGTTTATCTTCAGTGCTCACTCGCTTTGCATTTCATGCCTTGTCAACCGTTGTCCGGAGTTTTGAAGTCTGCAGCAATAACCAGACCGAACGTTTCCTCTCTCTCTCTCTCTCTCTCTCATGCCCAAACTCTTCGACCTTCTGTTTCTTATCAATTAAAATGACCGCTCTATCTCCTCCTCTCATCTCTGTCTTTCATCCCAGAAAGTCTGCCGCCACCTATAAGCCCCCGTTGCTGCAACCACCTACCCCGTCGCCGCCGCCGAACTTGGTGCTCGTCGCCTAAGCCTTCTCGTCGTTGTGCTCCTCTATGTGGTGGTGGCGTGTGTTATCGTTGACAAAAGAGAAGAAATGGAAGATACAAAGCTCAGACATCCATGGGTTTTCGGGTGAACTTCGCAGCCCCTTTTCTAGCGACTGTTCGAGCTACATGAGCTTTCATTGTAGCTGAACTTCAAGTGAATTAGAGGTTGAATTCCAGAGAGGGATGATTAAGAGAAAAAGTTAGAAGACGACTTTGTTGTTAGGAGTTCGTTGATGAGATTCCTGCCAATTGAGATTTTTTTAAAAGGTAAGGGTAAGGGGATCAAAATATCATACCCATACTCATTTTCAATTACGTCCCCGTACCTGCCCCAATCTCTGTTATAAAGTTAATGGGTATTCCCCGCGCCCATTCCCGTTGGGGATACCCGTCCCAATATCCGTTAACGAAATTTTATTATATTATATGATAATTCATATGAATTATAGAAAAATGTAAAATCTAAAATGAAAACATAATATCAAGATAAAATTAGTTTTTTACATTAATCCAACTTAAACAAATATAAGTCTAATTCAAAATAGAATAATAACAATAAGAAAAGTTTTTATTTACATAAATATTTATTTATTTATTAATATTAAATATATATATATATAATATATATTTTATTTTTATTGGGTGGGGATGGGGATGTGGATCAAAATATCATTCACACCCGTTACCCGATTCTATAATTCGAATATAAGATATCTCCATACCCTTTCCTGTTTTTACACATTGCACAACCCCATTAGGGTCGAATACCCGCTAATACCCTACCCAATTATATCCCTAGGATCGACGAGGTACAAATTGGCTTCTTTTTCTTCAGAGTTTGTAATTTCGGTTGTCTTGTGTTGTTGTGGAACTTGTTGGGAATGTTGGGTGATAGCATGTCGAATTTGATGATTATAGATGTTAGATTTTAGGCCTGAATGTTGATCGGAGATGTGGGAGTAATTCCCTGATTTTTACCATGAGAAATTTATCCTTTTAGAGTTTTTTATAGTCAATGAGAAATTATGTTTTTGCCCCTAGCAGAAAATAACAATTTCACTATTTGACTTTTATGGTTTTACCATTTGACTTTATTGTTTTACGGTTTTATCATAAGTTACTTTTTTACTATTTATCAAATAATGTTAATGGTTTTACATTTACTTAAGGTAATTTAGTGAAAACCCAATTTTAACTAATTGGCGACGATCTAACGTAACGTTTAGTTACGACAAGTGTTAGTTACGATTTCGCCTAATTTTTTAGAACTCTATAACTTAGAAATGTGTCGGTTAATAAATAAGTTGTCAATACGATTCCATGTAGCTATAATATCCATAAAGTATGCTTAGTGATGTCAACAACGCAAGGGCGGCTATAATGATTAAGCGATACCTAGACAAACATCTCCAGGATGAGTTTGCATTCGAGAATGATGCTCATGCTATTTGGTGTTGGCTCCATGATAGTTTTTGGGACCAACCTCTAGCTTAAAAATTGTGGAACACAAAGACAAATATGCCAAAATAAGCAATGGGCGCTTTGATAGATGGATGCTTCAAAGTTTGCTTAATTTTACTATTTTCCAAGAACAATTGTAATGACATTTGCCACAACTTTCTCTTACCTTTGTTGGTTAGTTTTGGAGTAGAACTCTTTCATTTTTATTTGGCAAGAAACTTTGATGTATTTCGTTGGTTTTAATAATGAATAAAATTTCAGTTTTTTTATTCTATATTGAATTATGTTAATGTCGAAGCTTCTATTTATAGGAATGGACTTTGAGAACTTGGTTGTCTCGCGAATTGTGCAACCACACACACTATACTTCGAGCATGCAATTATTTTTAGAAATTTTTCCCACACATGCCACTATAAAAACAATTGATGGCCCTTCAAATAAGGTTCAAGGTCATGGATTAACACAATTCCTTTTTCCTAATGGCACCTTGTTTACTATCCCAGATGCTCTTTATGCTCCTAGAGCTTGTAGAACCCTCTTGAGCTTTAGAGACATTTGAGCCAATGAGTATCATGCGCAAACGCATTATGAAAATGAGACTGAATTCCTTTTGATCACCTCTTATGATTGCGGACGTAAGGGCATCTTAGAGAAACTCCCGGGACTATCTAATGGACTCTATATGATCACTATTCGAGCTATTGGATCTAATAATATCATAAGAGATGCCTTATGAGATTCAAACACATTTGCTTTGGCACGACCAGTTAGGTCATCCTGGTCATGATATGATGATCCAAATACTAAAAACTTCACACATACATCCTTTCTTTCGAGCTAAAAGAAGCATGAATCAGAAAGTAATTAAAAGAGCCCCTGGGGTTACTGTAATGCCAATACGCACAAAAGCCAATCATTATACATCTAGTGCAAGTAGCGCCACTGCTCCTACATGGTCTCAGTATGTTTAGACCCCAAAAGTGTCATACATAACCATTCTTATGCTTCTAAAGCCTATTGTGGTGTTTGGCCCAACCAGAATCGTCCTCGGTTGTTTCTAAGGGCCCTCGCTCATTCTGCAAGGCCTGGTCCTTAGGGAAATTAGGCTCGAGACCGTCCTATGGAAAGGATACAAAAGCACCTATCCCATTTTTACACAAAATCCAAGGGGATATTTGTGAACTTGCAGACCATTTAGATATTTTATGGTGCTGGTTAACGCGTCGACACACTGGTCACATGTCACACTATTATCTACATGAAATGTTGCTGACGCTAAAATCCTGGTCCAAATTATTCATTTACGGTCTCACCATCTAGATTATCCTATTAAGTCAATACACCTCAACAATTTTGGAGAGTTTACATCAAAAACTTTCGATGATTATTGCATGTCCATTGAAATAGACGTTGAGCACCCTGTTCGTCATGTACACACCTAAAATGGTCTCGCGAAAACTGCAATCAAGAGACCTCAAATGGTTGCTAGAATATTGGTAATACACACCAATCTTTCGATTTTTGCTTGGGGATATGCAATATTGCATGCATATGTACCCATTCGCTTGAGGCCTACTGCTACTCAATCTTTTTTTGCATTATAGTTGGTGACTGGGTATGAGCTTAATGTCTTGCACTTACACATACTTGGGTGTGATAGCGCACACAAATGGGCCCTCTACGATGAATTGGTATTTATGTTGGATATAAATCAACGACAATAATTTGCTATATAGAACTCTTGACAAGCGATCTCTTTATTGCTAGATTTGTGGATTGTCACTTTAATGAGACAGTCTTTCCGTCGTTAGGGGAACATAAGAACGTTAATGTTCAACAGAAATGACAGGAATTGTCATGGTCTATTCTCACTTTGTCTCATCTTGATCCCCGTACCGCACAATCCGAACTTGAAGTACAAAGGATTATAAATCTACAAAATGTAGTAGATTCTATGTCTGATGCATTCGTTGACATTGCTAAAGTGACGAGATCATATATACCTATTGCAAATGTGTCTACAATGATTGATGTTCCTAACGAAGGATATGAGGTCGCCGGAGTAGGCACCAATGTGGCAACATAGGCCACAAGTCCTGCTAGAAAGTGTGGGAGACCTATAGGTTCGACAGATTCTCGCCCAAGGAAAAAAATGAGTTTGTCACAACATGATCCATTAATCATCTACATGCAAAATCTCTCTCATGAAAATATTCCGGATTATGGTTATGTCCAAGAGACA
The DNA here is from genome assembly GCF_933775445.1 of Argentina anserina. NCBI lineage: Eukaryota > Viridiplantae > Streptophyta > Magnoliopsida > Rosales > Rosaceae > Argentina > Argentina anserina. The sequence goes on along the minus strand of NC_065877.1, from coordinate 9,904,771 downwards.
TCATTGGAGGACGCCTTAACGCCAAAACCAATTCCTGAGAATATAGAGATCTCTTTTAACTACACTAGTATACATGGGACGTGGGATAGAAATTTCATCATAATTGATGATATATTCGCGTACTCTGTTGCATGTGAGATTATTAATTTAGATGATATCGAACCTCACTCTATTGAAGAATGACAACGTAGAGCAAATTGGCCTAAATAGAAAGATGTGATATAAGCTGAATTAGATTCACTAGCGAAGAGGAAGGTCTTTGGGCCCGTTGCGCCAATACCTCGTAACATAAAACCTGTTGGATATAAATGGGTCTTCGTTAGAAAGCGTAATGAGAAAAATGAGATTGTAAGGTATAAAGCTTACCTTGTAGCACAAGGCTTCTCACAACGCCCTGGAATTGATTATAAAGAGACTTATTCTCCCGTAATAGACGTGTTAACGTTCCGCTACTTCATTTGTTTGGTGTTTCCAAAAAACTAAATATGCAGCTAATGGATGTGGTCACTGTGTATATTTATGGGGATCTAGATACATAATAATATATGAAGGTTCATGCTGGGCTTCAAATACTTGAATCAAGTAGCTTTAGACAATGGAGTGCGTATTTAATTAGGCTGAGCTGCTCACTATATGGATTGAAACAATCTGGACGTATGTGAACAACGAGTTGTGCCCTTGCGTCTTTAGTAAAAAGACAAGTTCAGGGTTTGCTATTATGGTGGTTTATGTTGATGATATGAACCTGATTGGAACTCTAAATGAATTAGAGGAAACCACAAAGCAACTCAAATATGAATTCGAGATGAAAGATCTTGGGAAAACATGGTTTTGTCTTGGTTTAGAACTTGAGCACCATGCCGATGGAATATTAATTCACCAATCGGCTTATATACAAAAAAAATGCTCAAGAGCTTGAATAGAGATAAAGTCAAACCTGTTAGCACTCCTATGGTCTCCTAGAGTCTTGACCCTAAAAAATATATGTTTCGTCCTAAGGATGAAGACGAAGACATGTTAGGGGCAAAAGTGCCCTACCTAAGTGCAATAGGGGCATTATTCTACTAAGCACAATGCACAAGATCAAATATCTCATTTGCAGTGAACTTGTTAGCTAGGTATAGGTATAGCTCTGCACTAACGCAACGTCATTGGATTAGTGTAAAAACTATCTTTCGCTATCTAATGGATACAATATATATGGGCTTTGTTGGGGGTATTTTGTGCTTGTGGATTTTAAGCAACAAACCTCTCTTGATTAAGTGAAACCAGGCCCAAAATCGATCGAGGGTGAGTCCCAAGAACGAAATTATTGTGATCAATTCATTAGTAACACATTGATTTGCTTGATCATAACAACATCCATCTTTCTTCCATAAGAACAATGAAACTTGCAAATGAGTGTGGTGGGGAGCTAGAAGCAAGTGAGTTTAGTGAGAGAATGCATGATTACAAGTTATGAATTGGGACTGATTGAGTATCAGCAGTATATTATTCATATATGAAACTTGATCTCTTGCTTGAGGATTTCTGGTGGTTTCTTGATTGATCACCAGCGACAATGGAGTCAGCTTTTATAGCCGAGATAGAGGAAGAAGATTACTAGTAAAGACTTTAATTTGAGGTAGATAGTTACTATACTTTTAAGATTGATTTCTTCTATGATACCAAATTGGTGAAAATACCATGAACCATTGTCTGGGCTATAGGTTGTAGAACGGCGATGCAAAGATATAGGACGGTGGCTTTTCCTGATTTATGGTGCTATGAATTTGGGAAGTTTGGCTCCTTAAAATCTAGTATGGGGAAATGTGATTAGGATTCATTGAACAATGAGCAAAGAGTATCTTTGAAGGGTTTGTAAGGATTTTGGATTTTTACAAAGAATGGAGCGACATTAATCTCAGCAGCAAAAGATATCATGCGTTGGTTGGGATGAGGATGATGAAGATATTAGTTTTTTTCAATAAAAGGCTAATTTTAATGGGCTTTAGAGGAAATGACTATAGTGGGCTATGAGGGTTAGTCGGGCTTGCTTGTATTTCTCTCACTAGCTGATGTTAAGACTTTGGTCTATCATGCATGAATTTCGGTCCGAAGCCCGAAATTATCGACAAACCTCATCTTAGTGATAGGCCTCACGGGAATCGTTACCTTCCACATCACAACCCCATTTGTAAGCCCCAATAAGAACGTAGTTTGGTCTACGTCTAATGTGTAGTGATACGACATAATATGCTTACATGGTAGTCACTCAAGAATTTGGACTTGCCTTACTTTCCGAAGGTCCCTCTTAGACTATAATGAGCTTACTCAAAAACCTAACGACACCATAAACATACGTCACACGAAATAAATGAATTTGTGGAATTTTGGGTGTCAACATGTGTATTCTATCCCTATAAAGAAAAAACAAATGATGATTTGATGAAGTCGGACTCATCATATCCTATAAGTGGCTCTAGCACTTCCGTATCGGTCAAAAATGTTGTCCAACATTTGTCATCCTTCCGACGAAACCCGAATGATGTTTTGATCGAGTTTGTTGACACCGAGTATCTTTCTGACCCATATACAAGGTTCTAAAAAAAGTTCTAGGCGGCCGCCTAGGCGCTGTGCACTAACCTGCCGTTACGACTTTAGCATAATCAGGTGGTATGTGCGTTGCAGTAAAAAACAGCCGCCTAGGCGGATCCTGGGCGGTTTAGTCAAGGCTAAGCGGAACAATGCCTCGGTACTACTCTTATATTTTTTTAAAAAATCCCCTTGGCCTCTCACTTCTTTCTACGCCTCATCTGCTCCTCAGTCCTTACTAAAAGTCTAAAACAAAAAAAACTCACTGTAGTGCCTCGGCCTCCTCCCTCAATCTCGATCGGAGATTCAGCAAAGCACGAACCCATAACCCAGAACCCAACCTCTACCAAGTTGAAGTTCACGACCTCGCTATAAGTTCCTTCTCCTCAGTCCATGACTCTCTATCGTTCGAAAGTATCAAAACCCGGAAATCCAGCTCCCCGCAACTCCAATTTGGCTCTCTCTCTCTCTCTCTCTCTCTCTCTCTCTCTCTCTCTCTCTCTCTCTCTCTCTCTCTCTCTCTCTCTCTCTCTCTCTCTCTCTCTCTCTCTCTCTCTCTCGCATCTCCCAACATCTCCCTTTCCCCGCAGCAGTCTTTGCTCTCTCAAATTCTCCCAATCTCAGCCCAACATCTTGAGGTTTCTGGGTAAGACGCCAAATCTTCAATTGGGTTTTCAAATTTTATGTACTTTGTAGGCAAGCCGCCAAGCTTCAATTGATTTTTTCACTTTTGTTTGTACTTATTTAATTATCAAATTGATGTATTCAGTATTCTTATGAATTTAATTTTGATTTTGTTTTGGAATTCTATAATTAGTTTTGTGACTTTGTTGCATCTTGTTTTGGAAATGAATGAATATATGTCTAATGTGGTATGCATAATATTATTGCATATATATTGGACTAGTTCTTAATATTTATGTTTTGGTCATGCTTCTATTTTTCTTTTCTTTTGATTATGGCAGGGCAATAATAACTGACACTAATTCTTCATCTGCATCTAATGCAATGTCGGGTGATGTTGGATGGGAATATGGGCATATAGTGGAGGCTACGATGCATGGAAGCTTCACCGGAGGTCTGATTCCCGCTTTGGAATAAGAATCGGAATCGGAATCGGAAGTGGAAGCGCTCATTAGCGCGGCGAAAGCGCGCTCCCGAAAAAGATGGTTTTGGAAGTGCAAGTTTCCGGATCGAAAGCGTCGTGGAAGCATCATGGAAGCGCGAGAGTTGTTGGGCTTTTATAGTTTTCTTCTCTCTTTTCTAGCTCTAATATAAATCTCTCTTAAAATCTTCATATTCTAAGGACTCGATAATTCATGAAGATAAATCAAAATCTATAATTGAATGAAAACCTATAAAACATACAGTTGAAGCCTCGTTCAAGTAGGTTGAATGAGATTTGAGAATTTGTTTGAGCTTTTATTTTTGTGTGAGACAACAAGGGCATATAATATTATAGATGAGTTTGATTTGGAGCTAGATACTGATTGAAACTAGATAAGTGAAAAATCAGTGTTGTGGATTTTGGGGCTAGACTAGGATGAAGCTTAGAGAGAGAGCGCAAAGTCCTTCAACTTTGGGATGCGCCGCTCAATGAAAAATGTAGATACATATGTTTTTAATTCCACATATTTGATGAGTGTGATTGGAGAGATCATCAAGTGTATGATGGATTAACTGAAAGCTGATGCGCATCATTTGTAGTTAGCTATACTACTAGTTATTGTTTATCATGTTAGTTATTGAAGTGTTTGTGTTGTTTATTCTATGTCATTCAACAATGTTTATTGAGCTCATTTTATATCATATTGTTTTTCTATAATATTAGAAATTAATTTATTGTTTGTTGATGCCTCTTTTTTTCACAAGGCCCCAAATGCAAAGATCTGAGTCCGTGGTGTTAAAATCACGCCAAGCTTAATATCAAGCCAAGCGACAAGCGTAGTTTAAGCATGTTATGCAATTCTTGTAGACCCAAGTTACGTTTTGGGGCTTACACGAAGGGATTTAGTGTGAAAGGTAACGGTGCCTATGAGGACCATTATTTAGACAAGGTTCGTCAATAATTTTGGGCTTGGGAGCCAAAATTCACTCTTTACGAAACCTAAGTCTCTACATGGGTTAGTAGAGAAATGAGAAACGAGACAAATCAAGCTCAAATCCCACTAAGCTATTCCAAGGCCCAATACCCATTAGAAACAGCCTAAAATCCACCAAGCCAGTCCTTCCCCTAAACAGATACCACATTTTTGGTCAGATTGCTGCTGGGATTGGTGTTCAGCCAATTCCAGTAAACATTCTTGAATTCATGAAAAGGTAAACTATCACATATCTTCTAAAATCTCTTCAATTCCCAATCTTTTGTGACCTCCTCTGAGCACGTTTAAGGAATCAGATTCCTTCATAGACACAACAGCCTAAGCCCTGCAATATCACCATCCTAGCTATCCCTGTGTCACCACCCCTAACCTTCATAGCCTTTAACGAATCTGATTCCACCTTTTGAAGTCTCTTCCCTCAATAATGAAAAGGTACACCCCAAAACCATCATTCCTTAAGGGTTCTCTTCTCCCCCCCCCCCCAGCTTCAATATAAAAAGGGATGTTCACTCTTTTTGCATGACCAACAGACAGAAGGGACAGAAACCCAGAAACCTCAAGGAAGAAATCATGCTACATCTCTTCAAACCCAACTTTATCCAATTTGCTTTAGTTGTTACCTAAAACCATGCAATACTCTCTCTACTAAACTCCCCGGCATCCAGCTCTCTCACCACACTTCTTTTGTAAGTTTTGTTACTCTTGTTAAAAATAGAAAATAGATGATGTTACAAGTGAATCACTGTTGTTATAGTCAAACCAATCACAACAAAATCATTCTTAGATCTTTTCCTTAGTCGATTTTGAGCCTAGTCGAACCGCAAAAACACCCTCTACATTTGGTGATTTCACTGGGGAGACTAGGTTGTGATTTACAAATCAGTTCATATATGTAGTCATGCAATCCAACTTGAGGAGCTTATGTTATGTTGGATGTAACTAGCTGCGGCTTCCTTGTTCGTTTTGTTCATTTTATACAGTTTCATATTCAAATGGAGAGTATAGGTTTCAGCCATGCTATTTGGAGACAAGAATCTATAAATGACAGCAAAGCTTTGCAACAAGATGACTTTTGTTGCTAGAGTTAAATTGATGCCGCCATGCATACATCATATTATATGCAATCATAACAAGGCCTCTTGTTAATTTACTACTATGTTAGACAAGCAAAAATTATTGTGGTCTATGAATACATTTTAAAAAAAGACCAGATAGAGCTTTCAATTTCTTATCAGCACATCCATCAAGTTAAGTTCAAGCTATTTTTTCTTCTAGTTATGGTCACTATATTCAGACCCTCTTCTAAGACGCATTTGCAATCATAGTCAGAGCCAAAGTAATCATCTAAGCACACTCATTCAAGCCTTTATATATGGTTGTTAACAAAAAAGTCCACGACAAGCAATTCTGAAACTTCTATTGCAATTGCTATACTTCAGTGCAGTTAAGACCTGGCCTTACAGATGAAGTTATGTCCTGATGTCAAAAGTAGTTACTGATGCATGTTTCCTTTTCAAGTCGTACCTTTCCCTTTAAAAGCATGTCTTTATAGAAGTACCAAACTTCGTGACTACCGTAGTCAGATTTGGCGCATGCCAAATGTCTCTGCTGCAAGCATTTTATAGAATTGGAACTTTTAGTTTGGTTAATGCTTTCTCTTAGCCAAATTTCTACTACAGTATAAACATGTTTCTAAGTCGGATTAAATACTTCTGACACCCTATATTTTAGGTGTAAAAACAGTTTTGTCCTTCTATTTTCAAATTTAATCTGTATATTTTTTAACTCTTATTTTTTAACAGTTTTGTCCTTTTACTTTCAAATTAAACTTGTATATCCTTTAACTCTTATTTTTAACAGTTTAGTCCTTCTTTTTTAACAGTTTAGTCAATTCCATTAGTTGACCATCAAAAAATTATGTTAAGCCGTTAAAATGCCTAGAATACCCCCAATTCAAATAAGATTTTTTTTTCTTTTCTCATGCCTTTTTTATTTTCTCTTTTTGTTTTCTTGGTTTTAAATTTAATTCATCATATGTGCTATCAAATATATATAATTGTAATCAACACAAATTATCAAATTAATTGTAAACAAGAGGAGAATTAATGACAATTGCTTAACATCAAGTTGGAAATAAATAATTTGAAACTATTTTTGCATCAAAGTATGGATATGATAGTAGAAGTCTTTTTTGTCTTAGCATTATAGAAATTAATCAAAATATGTTTGTAGAGCATCATAATATAAAAGAAGTTTATAATTGGATTTGAGTACTGGCACTCACATGTCATTTTAGGCATTATCCAATTGATTATAAGATGTTTACAATTAATTTGATAATTTGTGTTGATTATAATTATATATATTTGATAGCACATATGATGAATGAAATTTAAAAACAATAAAAACAAAAAGAAAGACCAAAAGAGAAAATAAAAAGGCATAAGAAAAAAAGAAAAATTATATGATTTGAATTTGGGGTATTTTAGACATTTTAACGGCTTAACGGAATTTTTTAACGGTCAACTAACGGAATGGACAAAACTGTTAAAAATAAAAGTTAAAGGATATACAGATTAAATTTGAAAGTAAAAGGACAAAACTGTTTTTACACCTAAAGTATAGGATGTCACAAGTATTTAACCCTACTAGTAATATTGTCCTACAATAGACAATTTTCAATAAGATATAGACATGCCTAGCACTCATGCTATATGTGATTAAGGAGATGATCTTCTTAAATTTATTATATTCGATGTGTTCAGGAAAATTAAATATTGTGTCCCATGCATAAGTTGTGCTAAATGAATCTCATACTGAAGTATGAGTACTGCTGCAAAATACTAGCAACTATAGTACCAGCAACACTGTTTTCTCCAAAAGATTTCCATACTCAACTTTAGACTACTCATGCTTCACTACTCATTCTTTGCCACTTATATTCAGGCATCGGATGCAATTCCTCTTGAGAAACATGCTAATACTCACTGCATCTCAAGCTTATTGCTCAATAATGTTGTTTATGAGACTTCGAGCCTTAAGTTCCTGTAAAAAGTATTTAAGAAAGCCATGAATATCAAATTTATTCATCCAATATTCAAGCTTCAATATTGAGTGAAGAAATTAAGAACTCTATCATTCTATCTATGAAAGTTATCTCACTAAGAGACTTCAACTGAACCAATCAGGCCACAAAGAATAGCCTCATCACCAACAATATTTTCCAAATTTGTTAAGGTTTGAACCTCATACTTTGATTTAAACCATGATTCTAGTAGCTAGCCTCTTCTTTGCACATATATCAAGGTGATCTCATATCTTTGCAATCACTATTAGGACCATCTTAAACCCACTTGCAAGCACAACAACTATTAGCATCACAAAATTATCTTGTTTTGCTCAGCCTTTTTTCAGGCATTTCAGCCATTTTTCATTAACCTTACCAGCAATATGGAACACATAATATCAGTTTTTATTTGTGCTTATAACAGGCCTAAATAAGCTCATATACTAAATCTCAAAACGTCACTCTTCTGTAAAAGTGATTTCAAACACATGTAACAATATTTGGGGGATTTATTATAATGCAATTCAATTTTACAACATTGATATGCGCTTTAGAAAAAAAAACATGCTCTTGCTTCATGGAAGAATTTTCTTATACCATCCATGCTTCTGTTTTCATTAGATTAATTAATAAATGCATGCAGTGAAGCAAAACAACAACAAGTCTAGCTCAAAAAGATGCAAACATGCTTAGTGTTCTTCACTTTTGAGACTGAGATTCAATTTCATGTTCTTTATTTTCTTGTGAGCCACTTATTCGCTCTAGACAAGCATATATGTGAAATGATGCTTTGTTTTTCTCCTCATAAGCCAAAAATCTAGCCATTGAAAATTAAAGAAGCCACATTTTCCCACTTCCACTCATACTTTGAGACTTTCTATTTCCTAAAACTTATATCGCTTTACTCAAATTATATTTGAATGTTTTAATCTGAAGGTTATTATTTGATTCTAGTGGCAATCACTGTTGAGACCAGTTTATTAATACCCCTACCTTGTAACCATTTCAACATCAACTCAACATAATCTTATTGTTGTCCCACTTTTAAGTATTTTATACCCTTCTACTAAATCTTACCAAGCAGCAGACTCAAGTTTTTTCACAACAATGATCATAAGTGCAAGCTTATCACACTTTTCAAATGATATTCATTGCTGGGAAAGATATTAATCAAGCTACTGCACTTGGGGATGATGATTTGGTCTATGTCATTACCATTACGACCGACTCATTTATCCCAAGCTTTTTAATCTCATACTCATGCATCAAGTTGATCCATCTGAGAACCAAAAAAATAAAGGATCCACATCAGGCAAAACAACTAGTCTTACATGCCATAACCAGCAACAAATTATACCAATGCAAAATCTAGATTTCCAAAACACCACAATCGATTCATTTCTCAAAAATCAGGCATGCATTCCATTTAGATCTATTGTCCAACTTAATATTGATTTATACCAGAAATCATTAAGCACTTTTACTCTCGTAATCAAGCTTTTACCATTTGCATCAATCCAACCTACCATTCCAAATCCAATACCAAAGCCAATCAGTAACAAGCAACTTTAAAAAAAAAACAGAAAAGATATATCAGATCACTTACATATCTAATGCATAATTTACCAGCTTGATTTCAAAGAAGCAAGTTATCCAAGTAGACAATAGAAGTGAGAAAAATCGAAACCTCAAGTACAACTTCCACCTTGTTGAAACAAAAATAGAAAATGGAGAATGAAATCTGTTTCCTAGCATAATGTCACATCCCGCCAAAGTTAAGCCAAATTTTACCTTGAGCATTCTAGACGGATCCGGAATATGGCGGAACTCCTTGGAAGGTCATAGAAGATCCTACAAGATGGTGGAAGTCTCAAGAAGCCTTAAGACATTTCCGGATTTCTCTACAACCTTGGAGAGGCTAGTGGAACTAGACCACTCTAGAGTTCTCTAGAACACTCAAGGATCATCTTAGAAACATGTAGAGTTGTATAGACTTATGTAGAGTTCTCTAGAATTCTCTACAATGTACTTAGTCCTAGAAATATCTAGAACTTGTAAAGTAGGATGAGGAGGCCTATAAATAGCAAGGCACCCCTCTCATTTGTTCCATCAAGCAAGAAGCAAGCTATCAAGCATACTTGTAAGTTCTTTCTTGTTCAATATAAGTTCTCTTTCAAGATATTCTTCTTTGCCTTTCAATTGTTCTAGCAGGGCGTTTGCGAGTTTAAGGCTGACTTAGCATAAGGGAGTTGCTAAGGCCGCACGAGTTGGATAGCAAAAGAGTAAGCTCGTGACAGTTGGTATCAGAGCCGAAGTTCGATCAAGAGGCTAGCTCGACACCATGGCAAAGAATGGCAATCCTGTTGGTAGTGTTTCCGACGACACGCAAGAGAAGGGTCATGAAGAACTTGTCAACCCGATGGTTCCAAAGAAGGAACGAGTGAAGGACATGTTAGCTGCAATCGACTCACGACTAGCTCAAGTGGAAGAGAGCGTGAGTGGCATGGGAGCCCAGGTGGAAGACTTGGAGGCGGAGGACGCCGCAATCCACACTGCGATTAAGGGCATGATGCTCAAGCTAGAGGAGTCCTTGCGGGGCGAGATTGACAAGGTTCGCGAGGAGTTCATGGGGGAACTCGCCCGGATGCGTGAAGTGCAAGAAAGGGAGCACAATAGCATGCTTGCACGCATGGAGGAGATGCATGCAGATTCTGCACGCATGGAGGCAATGCAGGCAGACCTTGCCCTATGCAAGCGCGCACTAGCCGCGGGGGCTAGCACCAGCAGCAGCGTAGAGGCCAAGCGGATCGAGGTGCTAAAGCCAAAGAGCTTCGGAGGCATGCGCAACGCTCGAGAAGTAGACAACTTCTTATGGGGGCTAGATCAATACTTTGGGGCCGTAGGCATCATGGAGGAGGATGCCAAGATAAAGACCGCGACTCTTTATCTCACCGACACCGCCATGTTGTGGTGGAGGAGAAGGCGAGGAGATGTCGAAAGAGGTATGTGCACCATCTCTACCTTTGATGACTTTGTTAAATAGCTCAAGAAGCAATTTTATCCCGAGAATGCCGAGGATGAGGCTAGAGCTCGCTTGCGAAGGCTCAAGCACACTGGGCCAATTTGTGACTATGTTAGAGAATTCACTAACTTGGTGCTTGAGATTCCCGACCTATCCGACAAGGATGCTCTCTTCAATTTCATGGATGGTCTCCAATCATGGGCCAAGACGGAGCTTAGGCGACGTGGAGTGCAAGACCTTGCTACCGCCATAGCCGTGGCCGAGGGCTTAGTTGATTTCTCAAGTCCAAGAGAGTCCACCAAGCCAAAGGAGAAGAAGAGCAACTATGCCAAAGGTGGGGGAGACAAAATCCAACGCAAGGAGGAGCCCCGCCGTGAGAGCTACTCGGCAAGGTTCAAGGATAAAGGCAAGTCAAGAGACATGCGGAGCTCGGACAAGCCAAATGACAACAAGTGCTTCCTATGCGATGGTCCGCATTGGGCTAGGCATTGCCCACAAAGGAGAGCACTAAGCGCACTCTTAGGAAGTCATCAAGGCGAGAGTGAAGCCGAAGGTGGCAATGGAGGTGCACACTTGGGGTCTTTGCAGGTGCTTAATGCAATCCGCTCTACACCCAAGGTCCAAGCCAAAGGTTTACTCTTCACGGACATCACCATAGGTGGGAAGCCAACAACGGCAATGCTCGACACGGGAGCAACCCACAACTTCATTTCCATTGAGGAGGCACGCAGGCTAGGACTAAAGGCAAGCAATGGAGGGGGCTCCATCAAGGCGGTTAACTCACCTGCCCGCCCCATACAAGGAGTAGCTCGAGGAGTCAAGACAAGCGTGGGAGCTTGGTGTGGGAGCCTAGACTTCTCGATAGTACCGATGGATGACTACAAGATAGTCTTGGGGTTGGAGTTCCACGATCAAGTCAAGGCATTCCCGGTGCCATTCGCCAATAGCTTATGCATCATGGATGGCGAGAGGTCGTGTGTGGTGCCAACAACCCGAGGATCAAAGCAAGACATCAAGGTCTTATCGGCATTGCAATTCAAGAAAGGCATCAAGAGGGAAGAGGAAAGCTACTTGGCCATCCTTAGTGAGTTTGATGATGAGGAGCCAAGGCCTTAAGATGACATGCCCAAGGAAGTAGCAGCAGTTCTTGAAGAGTTCAAGGATGTATCACCCACGGAGCTGCCCAAGAGATTACCCCCAAGGAGAGAGATCGACCATGAAATCGAGTTGGAACCAGGGACCAAACCACCCGCCATGGGTGCATACCGCATGGCGCCGCCGGAGTTAGCGGAGCTAAGAAGGCAATTGAAGGAGCTCTTGGACGCGGGGTTCATTAGACCTTCGAAAGCCCCGTTCGGTGCCCCGGTCTTATTCCAAAAGAAGAAGGACGGATCTCTACGCATGTGCATCGACTATAGGGCGCTCAACAAGATCACGGTAAAGAACAAGTACCCTATTCCTCTCATTGCCGATCTCTTTGATCAATTAGGCCATGCACGATATTTTTCCAAGTTAGACCTTCGCTCGGGGTACTACCAAGTGCGCATTGCGGAAGGAGATGAGCCAAAGACCACATGCATCACAAGGTACGGTTCTTATGAATTCTTGGTCATGCCATTCGGTCTAACTAATGCACCGGCAACCTTTTGCACCTTGATGAACAAGTTATTCCACCCCTACTTTGATCGGTTTGTGGTCGTCTACTTGGACGACATAGTGGTGTATAGCAAGACCATGCGGGAGCACGTGGAGCATTTGCGGGAAGTGCTTAAGGTTTTGCGGGAAAACCAGCTATACATCAAGATGGAGAAATGCTCATTCGCGAAGCCGGAGGTGTCGTTCTTGGGGCACAAGGTCAAGGACGGCAAGCTTATGATGGAGGATTGCAAGGTGCATTCCATCCAAGAATGGGAGCCACCCACCAAGGTACATAACTTAAGATCTTTTCTTGGGCTAGTTAACTATTATCGCCGCTTTATCAAGGGATACTCGGCGAGGGCTGCACCATTAACCGACCTTCTCAAGAAGAACAAGGCATGGGAATGGACAACAAAGTGTCAAGAAGCCTTTGAAGACTTGAAGAAGGCAATATGCGAGGAGCCCGTACTTAGCCTACCGGATCACTCCAAGCCATACGAAGTGCACACCGATGCTTCTGACTTTGCCATCGGTGGAGTTCTCATGCAAGAGGGACATCCAATTGCTTATGAGAGTCGGAAGCTCAATGACACGGAGCGGCGCTACACCGTGCAAGAGAAAGAGATGACTGCCATCATCCATTGCCTTCGAGTGTGGCGACATTACTTGCTTGGGACCAAGTTTGTGATCATGACCGACAATGTAGCAACAAGCTACTTCCAAACTCAAAAGAAGCTAAGTCCAAAGCAAGCAAGGTGGCAAGACTTCTTGGCGGAGTTCGACTACACCATGGAGTACAAGCCCGGGAAGGCGAACGTGGTAGCGGATGCACTAAGCCGCAAGGCGGAGTTTGCAAGCATTTCGCAAGTCACTAGCCCATTGCTAGGCAAGATCAAGGAGGGATTAAGGGTAGACCCTCAAGCACAAAGCCTCATCACCTTAGCAAAGGAAGGCAAAACTCGGAGGTTTTGGCTAGACGACGACCTTCTCTATACAAGAGGCCGCCGCATCTACGTACCAAAGTGGGGCAGCTTGCGAAGGGAGCTAACTAAGGAATGTCATGATTCCAAATGGGCCGGCCACCCAGGTATGAAACACACACTTGCCTTGTTAAAGTCCATATATTATTGGCCTAGGATGCGAGACGGGGTCGAAGAGTATGTGCGGACATGTCTAGTTTGCCAACAAGACAAAGTAGTCCAGCAGCAGCCGGGGGGCTTGCTTGACCCCTTACCCATACCGGAGAGACCGTGGGAGAGTGTCTCTATGGACTTCATCACTTGCGTACCGAAGTCCGAGCAGTTTGGGAGCATCATTGTGGTGGTGGACAGATTTAGCAAGTATGCAACTTTCATGGCCGCATCAGCCGACTGCACTGCGGAGGAGACAGCAAGGCTATTCCTACGCAATGTAGTCAAGCTTTGGGGAGTTCCAAAGAACATTGTCAGCGACAGAGACCCGCGCTTCACGGGGAGATTTTGGACGGAGCTGTTCAAAATGTTGGGGTCAGACTTGAATTTTTCAACAAGCTTCCATCCACAAAGCGACGGTCAAACGGAGCGCGTCAATGCTCTCTTGGAGCTATACTTACGGCACTACGTGAGTGCCAATCAAAAGGATTGGGCCAAGCTTTTAGATGTGGCGCAGTTTTCCTACAACTTGCAGCAAAGTGAGGCCACCAACAAGAGTCCTTTTGAGATCGTTTTGGGACAGCAGCCTACTACCCCTCTATCCCTTGCCACTCACTATGAAGGGAAGAGTCCAGCCGCATTCAAGTTCGCCAAGTCATGGCATGAGCAAGCGGAGTTAGCTCGAGCGGCGTTGCACAAGGCTGCCAAGAGGATGAAGAAGTGGGCGGACAAGAAGAGGAGGCATGTCGAGTTCAAGGAAGGCGACCTTGTACTTGTGAAACTCTTGCCGCATCAGTTCAAGGCCTTTAGGAAGGTGCACAAAGGCTTGATCCGCAGGTATGAAGGGCCATTTGAAGTTATCAAGCGCATCGGCAAAGTTTCATACAAGCTCAACCTCCCGCCCAAGTTAAAGATACATCCGGTCTTCCACGTGAGTATGTTGAAGCCATACAATGAGGACGAGGAAGACCCATCGAGGGGAATATCGCATCGGGCACCAACGGCGGTAATCACCAACTTCGACAAGGAAGTCGATGAAGTACTCGCAGATCGAGTCATTCGACGTCGAGGCGTACCAAGTTACAAAGAGTACCTCATCAAGTGGAGAGGTCTGCCCGATACGGAAGCAAGCTGGGAGTCTGAGGATACGCTTTGGCAGTTCAAGGACATGATCCAGCGATACAATGGGGCGCGATGAGGGCATCGCGAGATTTGGTGGGGGAGAATGTCACATCCCGCCAAAGTTAAGCCAAATTTTACCTTGAGCATTCTAGACGGATCCGGAATATGGTGGAACTCCTTGGAAGGTCATAGAAGATCCTACAAGATGGTGGAAGTCTCAAGAAGCCTTAAGACATTTCCGGATTTCTCTACAACCTTGGAGAGGCTAGTGGAACTAGACCACTCTAGAGTTCTCTAGAACACTCAAGGATCATCTTAGAAACATGTAGAGTTGTATAGACTTATGTAGAGTTCTCTAGAATTCTCTACAATGTACTTAGTCCTAGAAATATCTAGAACTTGTAAAGTAGGATGAGGAGGCCTATAAATAGCAAGGCACCCCTCTCATTTGTTCCATCAAGCAAGAAGCAAGCTATCAAGCATACTTGTAAGTTCTCTCTTGTTCAATATAAGTTCTCTTTCAAGATATTCTTCTTTGCCTTTCAATTGTTCTAGCAGGGCGTTTGCGAGTTTAAGGCTGACTTAGCATAAGGGAGTTGCTAAGGCCGCACGAGTTGGATAGCAAAAGAGTAAGCTCGTGACAATAAGCCAAGAAAAAAACACATTTTGAGCATACAAATGCTAAGATTGGAGCCTAATTTGACAATAAGCCTTTCAAGCATACAAAAGAACAACTTCAAGCACAATTCATGCATGAAGGCAGAAGCAACTAAGCATCATGCAACTCAAGAAATACCCCAAGCAATTGAAGCATTCCAAGAGAGAATAAAATAAGATTCACTACTGGAACCAGGCCAAGACTACACACGTCTATTTATGATTAAGTTGCTAGTCATGCAAGTCATCACTCATCCCATGCAAAAAGGAGACCAAGAATGCATGCCCTCATACCCCAAGTATTCAAAAGTTCCAAGCTATACCGAAGACTTAATAACATGCAAAGGAAAGATAGGGGAGACTCATATACTAAAGGTTCCAACATGCTTGATAAGATGCTACGAAGTCTCTTGAAATACCAAGCCTAAGCCTCAATTCAAGCCTATGCATCATATGTTGATCATGAGATTTGTTTCATGTTTATTGTTGTTACTGTTTGCATCAGTATATCAACTTATTTGCGGCTGTGACATCAACAATTAAACCCATTTTACTGCTGGGAATAAAGCTGATGTTCAAATTTCTCCACAAAGAACTAAAGTTAAGTTCAATCTTATTTATGCAATGAAGAAGGGCCATCAAATTCAGAGAAATGGAGCAAGCAAAATATTGTTTAATCAAGAAGCAGTTATTCAAGTTCCAAGCCTTTATGTGCTACTCATTAGTTTCAGACAATCAAACATATGATCCTCAAACCCAAATTTTATACCATCATGCCTTCAATACCTAACCTCCTCACCAAATACTTTTATTTTCTTAAAATCAAGCATCGAGTGGCATCCTTATGTTCCTCCCATTTTTGTTTATCCAAAGAAAATTCCAACCATTTTTCATAATTTTTTGTTTTATTCACTCAATAATATCAACCAAACAACTAAGAAAATCATTGAGCTTATACAAAAACAAAAATCAGCATGTAGTAGCTACAAATCCAATACAAGTCTAACAATTCCTACCCGTACTAAGCTAGAGGTTAGTCAGCAAGTAATTCAATTGCACGCAAGCTTAAAACTCTATTACATAACTCAAGCAAGAATCATAGTTAGGTGAGCAAATACATAAGTGTTCACGCATATCTACAGATTTGCTTCACTATCGTGCTACATGAAAACTTTTAGTTTTACGTGAAATAAGGTCAATAAACTTGAGGGCTTGGTGAAAGACAATTCATCATGAGACGCACATGCCTATGATCTATTGATTCATTGGAAAATACAATTATTAGTTCAAGCTTCCAAGTAAACTACTATTGGACATGTCTGATCAGTATAAACTGAGTCAACCTATACAGTCATTACTATATGATCCGTCATTACCACTATATGTTAAGTAATCTTTGTAAGACACAACAAAACTCATGCTCATCCCAAGCCTATGCTCAAGCTCAAATCTCTCTATACAATGGCAAGCTTGTGCTTATGCCATGCTCTCATACTTAGGCCAAGCGGATCCTCGACCATGAGTAACATGGCGATGTTTAAACGAGCTAATACCAAGCAAAAATATATATACTAAAAATAAATTTATGCCATGCAAAACTATTTTTAAGCATTAAGCATACAAGCACCAATCATACCAAGCTCTCTCGAAGGTCGTGTATCCAACAAAAACCTAACAAGCATACAAAGGCAATTTGCTTCAATCCCTTATTATATAAGGAAGATTATTTATATATGCATCGGAAACTAGGTGATATCCACGCCAAGCTAATACTCATAAGTTCATGCTTTGTAATGGAAATGTGCAACCAGTTGGCCATCAATGGTGCCATGAGGAAATTAAAAGCTGAAATTATCACAATACATGCCTAGGACATGCTCATACATAAGAATCAGTATTCAAATTCGGGCAAGCAGACATCATGCAAACTTATTCCCTTACCAAGCGAATCTCCTTATGGCACAATAGACTAATCAAGACATATATGCATGGACGGTCAAAGATAATTTGAACAGTTAGGTTGTCAATGTTGCTGTGAAAGCACTACAAGCTGTTGTTGTGTCGTCGGATTGGTATCAAGGGTGTTCCCCTTATCACTATATGAGAACCCCACCTTTTGTTAAGCCAACATGTTAGCCCTATTTTCAAGCTTATCCATTCTAAAGTTCCTCTAAACCACCACTTGCTTCTGTGACAGCCTAATCATACTAGCTAGACCAAATTTTATTTATCTTAAGAATCAGAACAAATTCCGAAAACCAAATACATCTCTTTATCAATAAACAAATACTTTGTCCTTTTAAACAATCATCATGCCAAGCTAATGCTAGAAGACCAAATTCATAGGCCAAGCATATTACAAGCAAGAGAACTATGCCACGCATATCTCTTTAGAACCTCATGCTTTAGAACATGCCCAAACAAGGCCAAGCCAAGCGAAGGTATTTCTTACAACATTAAAGCTAATCAAGCAAGATTAAGCCATATAAACTAATGTAAATCCACGCCAAGCAAAAGTGATTGAGCAAAAATCAAATCCCAACAGTAAGTATGGTTTCAACCAAAAGAAAGGCTAATATGATGCTTCAATTTGTATTCAATATCACAACTTTCAAGAATCAAAAGCAAGCATACTTCATTGTTGAAATGATGCTCATCTGGATATCATGATCGATCTCAATGTATCAATTTAGCTTATCATTCCTAATTCCAATAACTAATCAATGTTGTAGAAACGATATCCAATGATTCCAATCACAGTAGCAAATTGAAGATGACAAAAACCAAAATATACACTACAACACAACAAGGAGCCAATGATGATCCAGACTATTATCACATCCAAAATAGAAGAAGGAGGAAGATAGAGGTAACCAATGAAAGAGATGCCTATACCAAGCAATAGAGAGTCTGACTCAGCATGGGTATTGAACAATCTTCATCTTATTTCTTTCTCGATCTCGGGCGCATATTCTAATCAATCTTCAGTTACTTTACTAGAAGCTCGACGCAATCAAACTACTAGAAGCCCAACAAAGTAATTCATGGAGTAGAGAGCCGAGCTATTCAAGGAAAGACTATTACCAGCGTCAAAGAGATGAAGAAACATGTCCGCTAAGTTTGACTAAGAGATGACGTTTCATGCTAGTGAGTTGCACTCATCTAAGTTATGAGACTACTATTTAGTGTTGATTATCTGACCCATTCTCATGTTTTCATGGCCCATATATAATCAAGGGGACTAATGTTGATGCCTCTTTTTTCCACAAGGCCCGACATGCCAAGATCTGAGTCCATGGTCTTAAAATCACGCCAAGCTTAATATCAAGCAAGCGTAGTTTAAGCATGTCATGCAATTCTCGTAGACCCAAGTTACGTTTTGGGGCTTACACAAATGGATGTGGTGTGGAAGGTAACAGTGCCTATAAGGCCCATCGTTTAGACAAGGTTTGTTATTAATTTTGGGCTTATGAGCTAAAATTCATGGTTTACGAAAACTAAATCTTTTTATGGGTTAGTAAAGGAATGAGAAACGAGTCAAATCAAGCCCAAATCCCACTAAACTATTCCAAGGCCCAATACCATTAGAAACAACCCAAATCCACCAAACTAGCCATCTCCTTCTCCTAAACAGATACCACATTTTGGTCAGCTTGCTGCTGGATTGGTGTTCGGCCAATTCCAGTAAACATTCTTGAATTCATGAAAAGGCAAACCATCTCATATCTTCCAAAATCTCTTTAATTCCCAATCTTTTGTGACCTCCTCTGAGCACGTTTAAGGAATCAGATTCCTTCATAGACACAACAGCATAAGCCCTGCAATATCACCATCCTAGTTATCCATGTGTCACTGCCTTTAACCTCCATAGCCTTTCACGAATCTGATTCCACCTTTTGAAGTCTTTTCCCTCAATAATGAAGAGGTACACCCCAAAATCATCAGTCTTTAAGGGTTCTCTTTTCCCCCCAGCTCCAATATAAAAAGGGAGGTTCACTCTTGTTGCAGGGCCAACAGACAGAAGGGACAGAAACCTCAAGGAAGAGAACATGGTTCATCTCTTCAAACCCAACTTTATCCAATTTGCTTTAGTTGTTACCCAAAACCATGCAATACTCTCTCTACTAAACTCTCAAGCATGCAGCTCCCTCACCACACTCCTTTTGTAAGCTCCGTTACTCTTGTTAAGCATAGAAAATAATTGTTGTTACAGTCAAGCCAATCACAACAAAATCGTTATTCGATCCTTTCCTTGATCGATTTTGGGCCTAGTCACACCGCAAAAATACCCTCTTATATTTTTTATACAATATCTTTTTCGATATAAATATATATTATTTTATTATGATGCTTCCAAAATGTACCCACTTCCAAAAAATTCAAAAACATCACTTACGCGCTTCCAAAGGCTTCGCTTCCATGTACCCGCACTCGATTCCATACAGCTTAGGGCGGAAGATACAAACTTGGATCGAATTCAGTGTAAGTTGTGTGGAAAGTGGTGAGTGGTGGAATATATCGAATCAAGCAACATATTGCTGGCATCAAGGGGAATGTGTCATCTTATAAAAAGTCTACCGATGAAGACAAAACCAAATGCGGTTTGAGTTTGAGACCGATACGGAGGGAGTAGCGGTGGGAGTTGGAGAAGAAGAATGTGAACCATAAGCTTGGAATAATTTAATTTTCTTATTTACATCTGTCTTTCATATTTTTTTTAAGAACATTGTTGTTGGACATTTGATTCATCTATTTTTTCAGTATTTTTCTTATTTTGAACCATTAAAATATCTTCTCATAACGTTATTTTAATTTTTATATGTTATTAAAAATAAAAATATTAATTAAATATACAAACTGCCTAGTCCCCGACTAGTCCTCTAGGCATTAGTTCTCGGCAATCTGTCCGACTAGCTCCTAGCATTTTTTAGAACCTTGTCTATATAAAGGTCGTTCCTAGACATGTTATGTATTCATCATGGGAAACACTGTGATATCTTGGAGGTATACTAAATAGACCCTAGTTGCTACTTCCTTGAATCATGCAGAGATCATAGCTCTTCATGAAGCTATTCGTGAATGTATATGGTTGAGGTCTATTATTGGGCATGTCTGAGGCACATGTGGTTTGAAGTCTACCACATATGAACCTACATGCATTTATGAAGATAATATTACTTGCATTGAGCAAATGAAACAAGGTTACATCAAATGCGACAATACCAAACATATATCACCTAAATTCTTCTATAGTCAGTAACAACAAACATTCCTCAAGATCAAAGGGAATCAAGTTCGATCTGAGGATAATGTGGCATAAATATTTACTAAGTCAGTACCTAAAGCCACATTAGAAGCATGTGAAAAGTGTAAGACTACAAAAATTATATGAACTCCCATGATTGTAATAATCAGGGGGTGATGCCGACATTAGGGGGATGATTTGATGTCCACATGCTATAAATCGAAATGTGTGGTGTGTTGTGTTTTTTTCCCCTTTGACCGACGTTATTATTATCCAACATGATTTTTGTTACTTGGCATGGTTTTTAACTTTTTAATGAGGCAACAAGAGAAGCACCACGTTTTGGATCGCATAAGGGGGAGTGTTTTAGGAATATAGTTATGTGCTTATCCAAACAGTTTGAACTAGTCTAAGTTTAACTTAGTCAAACGATTACTTGATAGTAGGGGTGGACACGGGTCCATCCGGTTCGGTTTTGGACAAAACCCATAACCCAACCCAAATTTTAAATTCGGTTCGGTTCGGTTATGTTTTTCTATTTTAGAGACTGTTACCCACAACCCAACCAAATTTATACGGTTCGGTTTGGTTCGTTTTTTTTTTTTCGATTTTACCCGTATGTAAAATACGTAATATTATATATTAATTTTAAAAGTACAAAATTTAACATAAAGATGAAAAACTAATGGTCTAATGATTATTTCATATCTAATTGACTTATGCCTCATCATTTAACCCGTGGATCCGAAAAGCTCGCCGAGTCCCGCAAGCTCGATGGGCTTTAACCCGAAAACAACACTAATATGTCATAAGGGAAGACCCATTACCAAAATGCGAACACTAAAATCCGTTTGCATATATGAAATCACCTAATTTTTATCACAAATTGTGTGCGGTCGCACCAAAAAAACCCATTTGGCAAAGTCCCGATCAATGAGGATTTTAATATGTCAAAACACCTTTTTTTTGTTGAGCATAGGTACAGACTATCAATCAATATCCAAAACGGACGAAATTTTTACGAGTTCCCTAAATATATATACTGATCACATCTGCTGGTGTCGATCGACCATATTTCGAATTAGAGTTGACAATCACCTAAGTGTCAACTAATGTATCATAATCTTTATATTAGGTTTAAAATAAAACTATCGCATTATGAAGCGACTTTAATGAAGAAAACTTCTAGGGATCGATCGACACCAGCCGATGTGATTGGTATATATATTCAGTGACCCTATAAAAATTTCATCCAATTCAGACCTCGTTTGACCGTCGGAATTTTCGGTAAATCAAAAACACCACTATTATGCCCGAAGGGAGGACCTATTAGAAAGATGCGAACGTCGAAAGCCGTTTGCATATCTGAAGTCACCTAATTTTTCTTACCTATCGTGCGCGGTCGCATTGAAGAAATCTATTTGGCAAAACCCCGGTCAATGAGGTTTTATTATGTGAAAACGTCTCTTTTTTAGTTGACCGTAGGTACGAACGGTCAAACCATGTCTAAAACGGACAAAATTTTTACGGGGTCCCTGAATATATATACTGATCACATCTGCTGGTGTCGATCGACCATATTTCGAATTAGAGTTGACGATCACCTAAGTGTCAACTAATGTATCATAACCTTTATATTAGGTTTAAAATAAAACTATCGCATTATGAAGCGACTATATGAAGAAAACTTCTAGGGATAGATCGAGACCAGCCGATATGATCGGTATATATATTTAATGACCCTATAAAAATTTCATCCAATTCATACCTCATTTAACCGACGGAATTTTCCATAAATTGAAAACACCACTATAATGCCCTAAGGGAGGACCTATTACAAAGATGCGAACGCCGAAACCCGTTTGCATATCTGAAGTCACATAATTTTTTTTACCTATCGTGCATGGTCGCACTGAAAAAATCTATTTGGCAAAACCCCGGTGAATGAGGTTTCAATATGTCAAAACGCCTCTTTTTTAGTTAACCGTAGGTACAAACAGTCAAACCATATCCAAAACGGACGAAATTTTTACGTGGTCCATAAATATATATACTGATCCCATTTGCTGTTGTCGATCGACCATATTTCGAATTAGAGTTGACCCTATAAAAACTTCATCCAATTCAGACCTCATTTGACCATCGGAATTTTCGGTAAATCAAAAACACCACTATTATGCCGGAAGGGATGACCTATTACAAAGATGCGAACGCCGAAAGCCGTTTGCATATCTGAAGTCACCTAATTTTTGTTACCTATCGTGCGCGGTCGCATTGAAGAAATCTATTTGGCAAAACCCCGGTCAATGAGGTTTTATTATATGAAAATGCCTCTTTTTTGGTTGACCGTAGGTACGAACGGTCAAACCATGTCTAAAATGGACGAAATTTTTACGAGTTCCCTAAATATATATATTGATCACATCTGTTGGTGTCGATCGACCATATTTCGAATTAGAGTTGACGATCACCTAAGTGTCAACTAATGTATCATAACCTTTATATTAGGTTTAAAATAAAACTATCGCATTATGAAGCAACTTTGATGAAGAAAACTTCTAGGGATCGATCGACACCAGCCGTTGTGATCGGTATATATATTCAGTGTCCCTATAAAAATTTCATCCAATTCAGACCTCATTTGACCGTCGAAATTTTCGGTAAATCAAAAACACCACTATTATGCCGGAAGGGAGGACCTATTACAAATATGCGAACGCCGAAAGCCGTTTGCATATCTGAAATTACCTAATTTTTGTTACCTATCGTGCGCGGTCACACTGAAGAAATCTATTTTGCGAAATCCCGGTTAATGGGGTTTCAATATGTCAAAACGCCTCTTTTTTAGTTAACCGTAAGTACGAACGGTCAAACCATGTCTAAAATGGACGAAATTTTTACGAGTTACCTAAATATATATACTGATCACATCTGCTGGTGTCGATCGACCATATTTCGAATTAGAGTTGACAATCACCTAAGTGTCAACTAATGTATCATAACCTTTATATTAGGTTTAAAATAAAACTATCGCATTATGAAGCGACTTTAATGAAGAAAACTTCTAGGGATCGATCGACACCAGCCGATGTGATTGGTATATATATTCAGTGACCCTATAAAAACTTCATCCAATTCAGACCTCATTTGACCATCGGAATTTTCGGTAAATCAAAAACACCACTATTATGCCGGAAGGGATGACCTATTACAAAGATGCGAACGCCGAAAGCCGTTTGCATATCTGAAGTCACCTAATTTTTGTTACCTATCGTGCGCGGTCGCATTGAAGAAATCTATTTGGCAAAACCCCGGTCAATGAGGTTTTATTATATGAAAATGCCTCTTTTTTGGTTGACCGTAGGTACGAACGGTCAAACCATGTCTAAAATGGACGAAATTTTTACGGGTTCCCTAAATATATATACTGATCACATCTGTTGATGTCGATCGACCATATTTCGAATTAGAGTTGACGATCACCTAAGTGTCAACTAATGTATCATAACCTTTATATTAGGTTTAAAATAAAACTATCGCATTATGAAGCGACTATATAAAGAAAACTTCTAGGGATCGATCGACACCATCCGATGTGATCGGTATATATATTTAGTGACCCTATAAAAATTTCATCCAATTCAGACCTCATTTGACCGTCGGAATTTTCGGTAAATTGAAAACACCACTATTATGCCCTAAGGGAGGACCTATTACAAATATGCGAACGCCGAAAGCCGTTTGCATATCTGAAATCACCTAATTTTTGTTACCTATCGTGCGCGGTCGCTCTGAAGAAATCTATTTGGCAAAACCCCGGTTAATGAGGTTTCAAATGTCAAAACGTCTCTTTTTTAGTTTACCGTAAGTACGAACGGTCAAACCATGTCCAAAACGGACGAAATTTTTACGTGGTCCCTAAATATATATACCGATCACATCTGCTGGTGTCAATCGACCATATTTCGAATTAGAGTTGGCGATTGCCTAAGTGTCAACTAATGTATCATAACGTTTATATTAGGGTTAAAATAAAACTATCGCATTATGAAGCGACTATATAAAGGAAGCAAGACGGCTAAATAATGCGCCTCTTTTATATTAAGTCAATTAGGTTAGAAATTAGGTGCGGCTGTGAGGCCGACTACACTATTTTTTTATTAAAAATAATAATAATAATGTAAAATTATAAATATGACAAAATGATGTCGTTTTCTAACGTTGACCATTGACTTCGGGTTTTTCGGGTCGGTTCGGTTTCTAAGGGACTGAACTCAAAACCCAACCCAAACAGAATTGGTTCGGTTCGTTTTTTTTATTTTCAGTTCGGTTTTATTCAGATTTCAGTTTTTTTGAGTTCGGTTTGATTTCGGATCCGATTTTTTTCAGTTTTCGGGTTAGTTTGTCCACCCCTAATTGATAGGATTTGTTTATAAGGATATTATTTGTTGTAAACCCTTTTATAAGGGGCCACCATCTAGCAATAAAATAACTCAGTTTTCCTAGTACTTTCTATGTTCACCATTCTCTCTCTATTTTTCTCTACAATAACACTAACTGCTAAACGTGTTGTGGTTTCTCTAATGCTTTATATCATGTGTGTGTGTGACAATGTCTCTAAATCTCTAATGCTCTACAGTTCTTGCACGAAAAATTCAACAAGGCAATGAAAGCCGCATTCTTTGGGTGGAATTGTGGAAATTTAGATGAGACTGGCTAAACGTCGGAAATGTTTAATCATTCTTGCAATCTTAGATCATTAGTCCGATGGAAACTCGATAAACCCTTTTTATCCATTGATTTCATGACTTGGTGTCTTGACAACTAAATTTTGCAAAGGAACTTCCGTCCTTAATTCTTTCTTCCCAGCACGAGCTAACTGCTAAGAATTGCACTTTTCTTCCGTGCATGGTTTCATTTTGTAGAACGTTAGTTGCATCTTATTTCCACGAAATAAGGGTGGTCATATAAACTTGCGACTTCTTCTTTCGAGAAAATTTGCTTCTAGCTCAATGGGTTTGGTAGTTCTTTAATCTGATACTTATTTTCGTAGAAAATAAAAAACCAAGATGAGATTTATACATTCAAGCTGCTGTTTATACGTTTCTTATTATTTTTTCCCGCGCCATTCAAATCTAAATATACATGTACAGATGTACCACAAATCAGCAATAAGTTGTATGTAAAATTGCTGCAAAAAGTAAGGATCTCAATGTCTCTCTATTGACTCCTACAGTCATCCACCTCTCTCGATAAGCTCGCATGGAACAAGCCAATATCCAACTCAAAGAAGCCATACATTTGTAATGTAATATTGCAGGCAATATATGCAGCTTTCTTAACGATCTCGGGTGTAAGCCATATATACATGTATTATCATCGACTAGTAATTATTACCTTCGTAGGAGCCCAGAGTGACAATGGGTTGCTATATTATTTAGTACCTCGATCTGTGCACTTGAGTTTAATCCAAAGCTTACTAATGTAATTGAAGCAGATCTCCATGTAACTCTAAACTGTACAAGATGAATACTAATTGTTGTTTCTTCCATTTCGTGACACCAGCTACTTATAAGGACAAAGTGAATTTTTAGTAGGAATCCTCGGGTTACAAGTTTGATTCTAGCCAGTAAAGAAGAAGTTAATTTATCTTGGTTTGGAACGCCAGAGAGGAAAAAATCTTCTTTAATTGTGTTTATAAGTTCTTACTTCTTACCTCTTACTTCTGACAGTGAAAATATTATGCTCAAAAGAATCTATCATTTGACCGAAAATTGTGTTTTATTAAAGTTCTCATTTATATGTCTTTCACCGATCGATAAGTATTCTTGAGTCTTGATAGTATGCCATAATAGTTAATCGATCAAGGTACGTATGTACATAATTTCTTTCATTCAAAAAATGACTGTGGACAGTAGTAATTCTTACATGTCAAATGATGATCTGCTGGACATGAATCTGCTTAATTAGTGAAACTACTCCCCTCTAATTTGCGAATCTGCGATCATACCGTAAAAGTTGAATTCAATATATATTCATGACCTGTGACTAAATATCTAGACGCTTGATTTTGACAAAAACGTGAACAGCAGAGCTAAATTTCAGATTTGAAACAGAAGTTCTACATATCAGGAAGATATCTTCAAACTTTCATAAATTCTGAATAGCTAGCATATCCAAATTATAGTCGACAAAGAAAATATAGAAAAGAAGACATTAGAATTTTGGGGAGCTGACATGGACCGGAAACAATGCAACGAATGAGGAGCAAAGGACAAATATTAGAGTTGAGAATCGGATTTGATTGGAAGAAGGGCACAAAACCACCATGCATATACCAATAACCAGCTCGGCATCACCCCAAAACCACACACAGGCGGGTCGTCTGGTCGTCCCTATTTTGCATGGTAGGGTTTTGATAATGGCACATTGACTTAGAATTAAGTTGCATATATATAGAGGATTGGATTTTATCCTAGCTACCTTCTACTAGGTCACTCGTGCCTCACAGTCAATGAGTCATAAACAATAATAACCAGCTACCTAGCTAGGGTTTTGTTTGGGGGTTTGAGAGGGCATATCAACTATTACAGTTCAATATTAGGCTTAGATCCAAGTTGAGCAACCTAACTAACAGCTCAATATGTGATTAATCAATTGCTACCCTAAACTTCTTAATTAGCTAGCTTGCTAGCTTTTGACCATTTTATAGCTAGAAGCGATGACCTAATTACATTAAACAACACGTCCACTTTGATCCAAGTATCCAGTACGTACATAAACAGTTGACACACTACGTTTTTACATTGTTACTCAAATACAGTCACATACTCATGAACTTAATTAAATCTAAAATATAATAACTACAGTGCATAATAAAAATTATGTCATTAGGTGGCACATACTTAATTTAGACTATAATTTCATCAATAAGGTGTCCAACTTACACTGATATGATCGATAATCAAGCTTAATACAATTCTAATTAAGCTGATTAATGCAGAAGAGGAGTCACACTGGCTAATTAGTATTAGGGCCGGCGTTATGGAACAATCGCAGTCATTACTCATGAGCTTTAAGCCGATATATCGAAGTGGCCAATGCCATTGCAAATTATATCTTAGGGACTTTGAATAATCTAATTACCCCAGCCAAAAAAATTAAAGTTCCAAACGTGGCGTATGGATCATGAGAGTATTAAGCTAATTGAACTGAAGAGCCATTACTGAAGAAGAATGGCAGGGAACAACGGACAAGATCATAATTAACAGTGAGCAAATTAGGCGAAAGAACACATTCAGAGAATAGGGTATACGTACGTAGGAAACAAACTACGACATTGAGTTTAGACTTAAGACAACTGAGAAGAACGTAATAAAAAATAGTAATTAATATTATGACCATATAATATAAGACGTACTATTATATAGCTAAGCTAGGTATCCTTTAACGTACAGTAGCTTGGCTTTTTTTGTTAGGGTTCACCTAATCATATTACAACTATTAAATCCGACCAATTAACAGGTTTCTACTACCAAAAGAAAAGAAAATGTTAACTTATGAAATCAATATATGCTTCCTGGCCATGGCCAGCAGGCTCTATATGAGGCAGAGGTTGCGTTACACTATTATAATTAATCTAGTTACAACCCCGGCCCCTAGCTGGTTATATATATAGCAACTTCGTGATATTCTAATAATTAAGCACATATGTATGCACACGCACGTTTAGTTGATTAAGCTTTTATTAATTAATAAAAACTCAAACTATAAACACTTGATTAAGTACATGAACTTTGAGCTTAACAGCTGTATAGGCATGGATAAGCTTAATCAAAGACGTGTTATTAAATTTAAATAAGTGGCGGATTGGGCTGAACCGGGTATTTTCACAAATACGAAGATCCAAACCCGCCCACCTAAATCGAGTCTTACGGGTATTGCGGGCCGGGCTTTGCGGGCTTTTACGGGCCGGGCCTTGCGGGCTTTTATTAGAAAAAAAATATGATACTCCAATTTAAGGGTTTGAAACAACAAAAGAATTATTAGAAAACATTTTTAAAAAAAAGTCACAAATAAATTCTAGTTTCGAAATATTGTCGATCGACACCAATAGATGTGATCGATATATATATATTAAGAGACCCTATAAAATTTTCATCCGTTTTGAACATGGTTTGATCGTCTGTACTTACGGTTAACGAAAAAAGAGGCGTTTTCGCATAATAAAACCCCATTGACCGGGGCATTGCCAAATGGGTTTCCTCATTACGAGCACGCACGATCGGTGACAAAAATGAGGTGATTTCAAATGTGTAAACAGCTTTCCTCATTCGCATCTTGCTAATGGGTTCGCCCTTAGGGTATATTAGTGTTGTTTTTTATTTACTGGAAATTCCGACGGTCAAACGATGTCCGAAATTGATGAAATTTTAAAATGATCACTGAATATATATACTGATCACAACAAATGGTATCGATCGATTTTCGAGAAGTGTCCTTCATATAGTCGTTTCATAATGTGATAGTTTTATTATAAACCTAATATAAAAGTTATGATACATTAGTTGATACTTCAACGATCGACAACTACAGTTCAAAATATGGTCGATCGACACCAGTAGATGTGATCGGTATATATATTTAGGAAAACCGTATAAATTTCATCCGTTTTGAACATGGTTTGACCGTTCTTACCAACGGTCAATTAAAAAAAACGTTTTGACATATTGAAACCTCATTGACCGGGGCTTTCCCAAATAGATTTCTCAAGTGCGACCACGCACGATATGTAACAAAAATTAGGTGATTTCAGATATGCAAACGGTTTTCGGCGTTCGCATATTTGTAATAGGTCCTCTTTGGGCATATAAGTAGTGTTTTCGATTTACCGAAATTACGATAGTCAAACGAGGTCCAAATTGGATGAAAATTTTATAGGGTCACTAAATATATATATACCGATCACATTGGCTGGTGTCGATTGATCATGAGAAGTTTCTTTCATATAGTCGTTACATAATGCGATAGTTTTATTGTAAACCTAATATAAAAGGTTATGATACAATAGTTGACACTTAGGCGATCACCAACTCTAGTTCGAAATATGGTCGATCGCACCAGTAGATGTGATTGGTATATATATTTAGGGACCCCGTAAAAATTTCGTTCGTTTTGGACATGGTTTGATTGTTCGTACCTAGGTTCAATAAAAAAGAGGTGTTTTGACATATTGAAACCTCATTGACCGAGGCTTTGCTAAATAGGTTTCCCTTGTGTGACCGTGCACGATAGGTAACTAAAATTAGGTGATTTCAGTATGCAAACGGCTTTCGGCGCTCGCATCTTTGTAATGGGTCCTCCCTTAGGACATATTAGTGGTGTTTTCGATTTACTGGAAATTTCGACGGTCAAACGACGTCTGAATTGGATGAAATTTTTACAGGATCACTAAATATATATACCGATCACATCGGTTGGTGTCGATCGATCCCGAGAAGTTTCCTTCATATAGTTGCTTCATAATGCGATAATTTTATTATAAACCTAATAAAAAGGTTATGATACATTAGTGGACACTTCGGTGATTCATAACTCCAGTTCGAAATATGCTCGATCGACACCATCCGATGTGATCACTATATATATTTAGGGAACCCGTAAAAATTTCATCCGTTTTGAATATTATTTGACCGTCCGTACCTACGGTAAAAAAAAGGTGTTTTGACATATCAAAATCCTCATTGACCGGGACTTTGCCAAATGGGTTTCCTTGGTGCGACCGCACACAGTCGGTGACAAAAATTAAGTGAGTTCAGATATGCAAGCGGCTTTCAGTGTTCACATTTTGGTAATGGGTCTTCTCTTATGACATATTAGTGTTGTTTTCGGTTTATCGGAAATTCCGACGGTCAAACGAGGTCCGAATTGAATGAAATTTTTACAGGGTCACTAAATATATATATCGATCATATCGACTGGTGTCAATTGATCCTGAGAAGTTTCCTTCGTATAGTTGCTTCATAATGAGATTGTTTTATTCTAAACCTAATAAAATATGTATGTATAATATTTTTTTATTCGGCGGGCTTTTACAGACCGGGCCGGATTTCACACCTCTAATCTAAGTCCGGCCCTCTACCCACGGAAGTGGGTTTTGGTGGGTTTTCTTGCGGGTCGGCCTGGTAAAAGCTCATCGGGCTTTCGAGCCTCCGTGAGCTTTTCGGATCAGTGGGCTAAATGATTAGGCCTAAATCAGAGCTTATATATAATTTAGTTCATTAGGTTCAAGGGCGGATCCAGCCTAGTTTTGACTGGGCTGGAGCCTAGGTGAAATTGAAACCAAAAAAAAAAAACTCAACCCTTTATAAAAAAGAAAAAAAAAGAATTGTTTAAGAGCACAGGCTGCACGAAGTGAGTCTCTCTCTCAAACTTCTTTAGTTCTTCAGCTGTTCTTGACTCCCCGAGACTCGAGTCTTCTACTCTTCTTCTAAATTCTAATAATCTTATTGTTCAAGGCTTTAAGGCTTCAAGCCCGTCATCACTCGTCGTCGGCCCCTCACCAGACGCCACTTGCCCGCACCGCTGAAGCTCATACCACAGATTTAGCTCTTCTCCTCTAAACTCTTTCAAAATTGAATCAAATTTTGGATTATAGAATGATTAGATACTGAAATTTGGTGAGTAGGTCAGAGAATTGGATAGTATAAATACTGGGTATATGGGTTAGTTGTTTGTGTGTTTGTTTGGGAGGCCAAGTGAGATGTGTTTTGGCATATAAATTTTCTCACTATTTTCGAAATGATGTTGGTGGGTGAACTGAGTTTATAATTTTCAGAATAGACGAACAGTTCACAAGTTCTTACATAATCAATTTGGTATTTAGTATCAACCCATTTATGGAGCACAATTGATTAATGTATAAGCAAAATAATAGTCTGAACTTCAGAACAATTGTGTATTAATTTCTCTCTCGGCATAAGAATAATCATGTTGTAATACTTGTTTGAGATGTTCTTTATATATTTATTAGCTAAAAGTGTATGGTTTCTTCTTATTAAAATGAAATATCTTGAACAACTGAAATGACAGCGCCTTCTTTTCTTGATTTTGTATTTTCATATTCATCATTATAACTATGCTTTTGGATCACAATAGTTTATCAAGTGTTTGAGTTAGATTCTTTTTCCCTCAGCGATTGCTTATAATTCCTCCTGAGCTTGCATATGGAAGCAAAAGAGTCCAGGAAATTCCTCCAAATGCAAAAATAGTGGTCGCTTGATTTCATCAGTGCCTTGCTCTTTCCTCATCTGGGCTTTTAGTTATCTTTACTGTATTCAAACTTAACCAAAATGCTTAAATTTCTTAACTCACATATTCATCCTTAGTCTCATGATGTTGTTACAAAGTAATATTCTTCATTATAACCAAACTGATAATCTATAGTTTGATAAAAAAAAAGTTACATGTGCTTTTTAGTACTACTGTACTACCCTCATGAAAACTTGGACTAATCTATCTCTATCATACTTCTCCTTCGACATGTCATTATATATTCTTTAAATCTTTTTACTACCTTTTATCATGGGTCTTCCTATATTCCTCTTTACCATTTTGTATTTTTCTATAATTTGCAGTTGGATGTTGAATTACTGGCCATCAAACAAAGTCCATCTGGGTAAGTAAAGGTGGTATGTGAAGTGTATTTATCACTTTTAAATGTATGGACGTAGAAGATATACTGGAAGTAAATGTGAATCGATCAACGTATGACATACTAGAATCTACAACTAAAGTAGTGAAGTTTATTATTGTATTATTCAGGATGTCTAATGATGATCACATTAATAGTGTCAAAAGGCCATAATATAAAGAAATTGATACATGGTTTAGTAGAAAGAGTGATCAACCATCAACATGTTCACAAGCTTCTGTAAGCACTCTAATTGCTATTGAAGTAAATGAAGAACCATCTTCTGAGTCTACTTTACCTAGTTCATTGAGGGACGAGGTTGATCCACTTGGTAATGACAATGCCATTGAACGTGATCCAGGCAAACGGTGTCCTATATGGAGTATCAGGTGAATCGACGTGAAGCCATTCGAAAAGCTTATATTGCATTGGGTCCATGTCAACTTAAGCTGAAACATTATCCTTTT
Source organism: Argentina anserina (assembly GCF_933775445.1). Lineage (NCBI taxonomy): Eukaryota > Viridiplantae > Streptophyta > Magnoliopsida > Rosales > Rosaceae > Argentina > Argentina anserina. The sequence continues at coordinate 9,872,055 of NC_065877.1, read as the reverse complement.
CCAGTTCATAGGGCACAAAATCGTAAGTTTAACTTTAATTGGTTTGAAGGTCATCATTGGCTTTAGTACTCGGTGCATCAAGACAAGATATATTGTTTTCCATGTTTTCTATTTGATAAAGAAAACACTCCTCACCATGTGTTTACTATATATGGGTTGAGAAATTGAAATGATAAACACGTGATCAAGGTACATATGGGGGTTAAAGACAGTCCACACAATGAAGCCATGGAGAAGTGGTACTTACTGAGAAATGTGGCTACTGAAATTGAGAGAGTTTTTGTATAAAAAAATCAGCAAAAGAGGTGGAGCATAATCGATTAAGGTTGAAGGCTGCAATAGAGGCTGTGAGACTTCTAGCAAATCAAGGACAAGTATTTAGAGGCAATGATAAATCTGAAAGCTCTTTTAATGGTGGAAATTTTATGCAAGTTAAGAAGTCTCATGACTAGTGAAGAGATTATGATGATATTGCAAAATGGTCTGGAAATGCCAAGTACACAAGTCCATATGTTCAAAAGCAGCTTTTGAACATTCTTGGTAATAAAGTGAGGCAAATGATTTGTGAAGAACTTGGTGATGCAAAATTTTGCATTCTTGTTGATGCAGCTGGCAAGGAAAAAATGTCTATAGTTTTGAGATTTGTTGATCGTCAACGCTTTATTTGAGAACGGTTCTTGAAGATAGTGAGTGTTCCTGACACAACCTTATTAACTCTTAAATTAGAGATAGTTAAAGTTCTCAGTATGTTCAATTTGCAAGTGAGAAATATACGTCGTCAAGGAAATGATGGAGCAAGTAACATGAGTGGTATTTGAAATGGCTTACAGGCAATATCTCTAGCAGTGTCTATCTGCATATTACGTTCATTGTTTTGCTCACCAGTTGCAGCTAGCATTGTATGGTGTGGCTAAGGGTGTTCATGATTTATGCCGCTTCTTTTCTACTATGTTGTTAGTTATGAACTTTGTCGATTCATCTGCTAAGTGCAAGGGTGCACTAAAAGCTGCTAGAGAGGATGAAATCCAAGATTTCATAGCTCTTAACACTCTTCAAACTTTTATTATATTAATATCATTAGATATTTTTATATTCTTGGTTTACTTTAAATTCTTACCACTATTTAATGCTTATTCTCATTCACCAAATAGGTATGGGGTCTAATCAAATTCGTTGGAGCTCTCATTTTCGCTCTATTAAAAGTTTGATTGAATTATTTTTCAACCGTAACAACCCTATATCATATCATGGACACTGCATCCTTACATATTCAGGGAGAAACTAGTGGTATTCTTAGAGCTATGAGAACTTTTGAGTTTTTTGTTTGTTTGATTATGATGGATAAAGTCATGAAAGTCACAGAAGTACATTGTCAAGCAGTACAACGAAAAAACATTGACATTGGAGAAGCAATGAAGTTTGTTCAATGTACAAAATAAATTCTACAAGATATGAGAGATGATGGTAGGGATGATTTAGTTATGGTTCGTGCATCTTTTGTGAGAAACATGATATTGTTATGCCTGATATGAGTGCTCGTTGGTTTGATGGTACAAGTCGTCCATGTCAATAGAAGAATTTCATCACCAATGAGCACCACTTCTGTGTAAAGGTATTTAATGCGGTACTTGACTTTTAATTAAGTGAGCTAAATAAGAGGTTCAATGACAGATCTTATGAACTCCTTATGCTCACTTCAACTTTGGATCCTCATGATAAGTTCAGCCTCTTCGAAACTCAAAAGGTACTCCTTCTTGCTAAGAAGTTTTATCCTCAAGATTATGCATGCTGACCTTCTTACTTTGGAATTTGAGTGTGCATATTATAAGAAGGATATGACTCACGATGTAGCATTTCACACCTTAGATTCTTTGTCTGATCTATGTCGGCTACTTGTACAAAGAAGAAAATTAGACTTGTATCCTATGATCTATAAGTTGATTTGTTTGGTGTTAACTCTTCATGTTTCTACTGCAACAACTGAGAGAGCTTTTTCATCCATGAACATTATCAAAAACAAACTTAGAAACAAGATGGAAGATGATTTTCTTGATGATTGCATTGTGCTTCACATTGAAAAAGAATTTACTGAAGCGGTTGACAATGATTATGTGATTAAGGAGTTTGAAGCTTTGGATACTCGTAGAGTTAAGTTTAGTTAGTTTTTATTAATGGGTTTGAGGGTAAGGTTTGCAAGTCCCCCTACGTATGTTAATTATTTTCAATAAATCACAATATTTAATACCGTTGAGCAAATTTTTATCTGTTTAAATTAGCCCATGTCACATTCCAATCCTGGATCCGCCACTGACTAGGTAAAGTATTTTGCTATCGTCTTTTGTTGTTTCGTGAAATGTCTTTGTTACACATGTTAAGTATTGGTATTTCAGAGTAATTATTCTGTATACCCGGAACATCACGTGGGACTGTCGTGTAGTATACACAGGCAATCGTATTACTTCATGGTGTAATAAATATGCACGCGGTGAAAGAGGAAAATTTATTTAAATATGAATAAATAATCAGAAACAAACACAGTAAAAATAACATTAAAAATGTACGTCACGTCAACTATGTATCGGATACATATAATAAGTTTTATGTCATCTCACTTTTGTTTGCACACGGCAATAGAATCGGTGAAGATGATGAGTTTCATCACCTAGGGTTATGGACGTCACAAGGCAATGGACCAATGACTCAGTGACAACTCAAAACCCCAATACACAAATGTCAACGCTATCGATTACGACGGGCTGATAGGTCCCGAAACGATCTCCATGCAGAAGCTAACATTCGGTCCTTACCTTACAATATACGCATATTTAATCAGAATTATTAGGTTACTATGGCTTGGTTCTTTGTTTTGGAGATGAGCTTTTCTAGTCTTTTGTCTCTTTTCCTATATATCACTTTCACCGAAACTACTTGATAATTCAAGGATGAATATTTCTGGTCTGAAAAAGGCCATCGCATACATCATCTATACTAACCGTATTATATATATATATATATATGATTTTTCTCAGCTACGTACGTCTTTGTGTGGATTTCAATTTTTACATCACTTTTTAATCACATTTATTCATCTCCATCGTCTAGTATTTAGATAATAATGTGTAGATCATCTATGTAAAATTTCAACCAATTTAATAATCGTTAAGGCCCTCGAACTCGAAAAATAAATGGATGAACTGAATTTTGCCAAAATTAAACCGTTCATGTTTATAACAGAAAAACACAATTTTAAAAGCCTTAGATTGCCAAATTAGCTGAAATTTTACAAAGATGATATACACAATATTATTTATATACTAGACGGTGGAAATAAAGAAATTTAGACGATAGAAATGAAAAAATTTAATCGAAAAGTGGTGTAAAAATAGAAATCTGCACCAAAACTATTGGTGCGCATATATAATTGATCTCAGATATAAATTCTCAATCAGTTGCAGGGCGGTATCATTACCACCTTTTTCTTTGTATATTCAGACGCCCAAAAATAAAGAATTTAAAAACGATCTCGGATAGAGATTATAGGTGCATGTGTTAATAACAACACACCCGCACCCTGTAATTGAATGAAATAAAATAAACCTTAACGTGAACCTATATAGTTCTTGGTATTGAACCACGTTCACATGCCTTGATCCCAACAGTGTAACATATCCACCCCACACATTTTGTTATTTCCCCATCGAATATTCTTTTAACATGACCATCCATCGACCATAGTAATCATAATCCCTTGGTATGGATTTTGGCTATGTTCCGTATGTAAGAGACTGATCATGAGAAAGATAGAAGCTAACCAAATACATTTATGTAAAGACAAGCTAGGTAGTTCTAATTATGCAATTGGAAAACTTTGTGTGGACTCAACAATGTTGGGAACCCTTAATCTGTCAGCGATTTTCAGCCAGAGATACTTCTAAAGATATCGTCGTCTTTCTTTTGGATCCTTCGAAACATGGCTGGGGCATATATTCACATGTTTACATCCGTATCCATATGGACAACAACATGTCCTTGCAAATCTACAGGACGACTGATTCTTGAGTGTTTAACTTAGCATGCATATGAAATGTTTGTCATTTGCAATTTATAGACTGATTCTCTGAGTCTAAATGTACCATCTATACAGCGTTGAAATTGTCCATCAGATATGCTCCATATATATCACCATATGGATTACTTGTTTCCAGCCAGCGCGTAGGACATTTCGCAGTAATCTACATAGTCTTAAACTAAAAGATAACATAAAGCCATAAGCAAACATAATATTGACGTTAGAAAGAATCCCAGATGTAATATAAATTAATGCATGATGATCGAAACACGATAACTTTTCCATTGACAGGCTTCATTGATTCTTTTTGGAGGGCAGTCAAAAATGTTCCAACGTGAAAACAATATGGTTTTGTACTAAGACGACTCCTGATTAATTAGCTCATATTCTCACGTTTTGTAGTACAAAATTGATGACTTTGTGACTTTAATCACTTGAGTAAATAGGTTAACCCATAGGTTAATTAAGAAACGAAAAAAAAAAACGCTAATGCTAATGCACGAAACGAACTTAACTTTGAAAATGAAATTCAGAGCCTCGTACGTACGTAGGTGTTTTTATCCTCCTTCAGTCCTTCCTACGACCTAAAGTACGTCATGCAGATATTGATGTGTGTATATATATATATATAGTTGTGTTCGTATTCGATTGGTAAGTACGTACTTTGGTAGTGATCGATGATCGAGTCGATCGATCGAATGATTTCATTTAGTGAGTACGGAGCATTAGATGGCGATCTCGATGTTGTTGCCATATGTCCATGTTTTTGAGTGACATGGAGATGGTGATTGCATTAAAAGCTCGGTTCCGTAGATATGCAATAATTAGGGCTCGAATTCGAGCTAGGAGGGATTATTAAAGATGGTTTCGGTGAATTTTAGTTCCAGAGTACGTGAGCACAGTGGCGAATCTAAGGTTTAAAACTTAGGTGAGCGGAAAAAAATTTAGGTAAGTGAGCCACTGCCTCACTAAGTCTGCTCTTTCTAATTACCGTGTTTTTTTTTCCAATGTAGGCTTTTGAAACCTACCGGACTAGAGCTGGGCTTGCTCCTATGTAAGTCTGCCACTGCGTGAGCATATCGATGACCTTTCTTTGGACATTGTGCTTAACACCCCTATATCAGCTGTGAAACTATTGAAGTAAAAATTGAATATTTTTTCTCTAAAAGTTCAATTTTGTCTAAAATACATAGTTGGTTGGAGATGCTGTTAGTGATCTAATTTCTCGAATTATCACATCATGCATGTTCTTTTAATGTTTATGCTTAATTGATGAATTAATGTCACGTAGTTAGGAAAATATAGCTACCAATTTTTTTTTTGATGAACTATATACTTCTTATTGGTTTTAATTAATTATTCTCCTTTTTTTTACCACATATATAAATAAAGCAAATTGTACAACTAGTTTTTTGTGAGTCGAAGTTACATTGATATCCTCACACTTATGGAGGGAAAATTATACCAGTCCACTTCTTACATATTGGGTTAATACAATTTTCAAGAGGAGTTGAATAAGAAAATCGAAGAAAAAGTGAGAGAGCTTAGAACTAGAATGGATAGAATCCTGAATATATTCGCAAGGAAGAAAATTATCAACGAACGTAAAACTAAGTGAATAACCTGTCAATTCACAAAACTTAAATGAGAGTACATATATTTAAATAAATTAAAGCATATCAGTACTTTACGGTATTTCACATAATTTTAGAAGAACAAGATTCAGTGAATGAAACAAGAGTCATTCCATTATTTTGACGGTGTTAGTTGTCTCTTCATGATTCAGATCCAGGTCTTGTTGACGCAACAAATATGATATTTTCTTTTATGTTACTTTGACTTTGAATATTACTTTGGCAATTTTTCTCGAAACTGGCTAGTTCATACTTAATACATCCTATGGTTTAGTGAAATGCTTCTTTGGCTTTTGGATCAAACGGGGGGAAACAGTTTGAACAGAGGTCATTGAAATTACCTATTTCCAACCCAAAGATGGAAAGGGACCGCAGCTACGTAGATATACTTAAATTAACTGATCAACGCTTGTATGGGAAAATTCTAGTAAACATTGATGTATGATATACATTTTACGTCCGATTGTCGATATTGTTTTATAAGTAGGGTCAGAAAAATAATATTCGTTGTGAACCGTCAAATATATGATGTATAACATGCATTGAATTTATACTACGTTAACGCGCTTGACTGCGACAAAAAAAAATGCCTGCATGCCAGAAGTCAGCCATGGTATCCTGCCATTTTTAATTTCCGGAGAGATAGATAGAGATCGACGAAAAGAGGAACGCTCTAGGAAAGAGGACAAAGCCATGAGATTATTAAGATATATGCTCTAATCTTGTGTGTCCCTACAACTTCATCTTTCCGTGGTGCGTGTTATGACTCCAACTTTGTCAACGGTTTCATAATCTATGAACCAGTCAGAGTCCTCCAGTTTTCTCCAAAACTTGCTACTGTACATCAGTACATGTCAAGTCCTCAGATTTTTTTGCTATATATCCCCCCAAAACTTTCTCAGAATATCGCAACTTGTTCATTTCGTCCTTCTATATTATTCTTCGACTCCTTTCCTTGTTTATTTTCCTTCTGTTCCAGCAGGTAGTTCTTTCAGTCCTTTCATCGATCTTTCTTTAAACACACCCCTATACCCACGAACGAAGCCTACGTGCTTTCACAATCGATATTTGAACGCTGTTTCCATGTTTATGCTTGCAGTTTCTAAGATTAGGGTTTCTGCAACTCCGGCCGGGCCATGTCTCCAGCAATGGCAGTTATGACAGTTGAGAATGAGGAGAGCCAGTACCAGAATGGAGTGAAGCGCTTGTATGAAAATGGAATAAGTAAAGTTCCAAGCAAGTACGTACTCCCCGTATTGGAGCGACCCAGTATTACAAAGCAACAGCAAGCAAATATACCCCAGAATAATCTTAAGCTCCCGATCATTGACTTCCAAGAATTGCAGGGTCCCAATAGAGCCCAAGTCCTACAGTCGCTCGCCAATGCTTGTGAAAATTTCGGCTTCTTTCAGGTGAGTCTCAGTTACGTACGTACATGTTGATAGAGAAAGTATGGTAGTATCGATCAGATAAATAACCGTTCTATTAATTTGTTTTTGAAAGGTGCAGTCTAGACTGTGCAAGCTTTAAACGAATTTAACGGTCAGTTTTGGGTTCTTAATGCAGCTGGTAAACCATGGCATTCGGAGCGATGTTGTAAGCAATATGATTCAAGTGGGCACAGAGTTCTTTGATCTCCCATTTGAAGAGAGAGCCAAGTACATGTCCTCTGATATGCGAGCTCCTGTTCGTTACGGGACTAGCTTTAACCAGACCAAGGATAAGGTGTTTTGTTGGAGGGACTTCTTGAAGCTAATATGCCACCCTCTACCAGACGTTCTTCCTCACTGGCCTTCTTCACCGGTCGACATGAGGTACGTAAGAGCTCGACTTTATGTTCTTTACCTATCACAATCTAACTCCTGGACCCTTCAATATATAATTGGAATAATATTGCTAGACTATATATCACTAGAATTATCACAACTTCAAGACAAACTGCTACATATATCGAAATTTCCACAACACATATCGATTATGATCGATATACCCCAATCAAGTATAAATATTGCTCTTAATTGATTCGCTTTTTTTGAACTGTTAAGTGGAAAACTGTAAGTGGAAGTTTAGGAACTTTCATATGTGAGTTCCCTGGATATTGCACGTGTAGGAGAGATTGGTCAATTGAAGTTAAATTGTTCATTGGTTATTTAGTTTTAACTCTCTCCTGTATATGCGTGCATAATTAAAAACTATTATCTAACCCTAGAACTAGGGGCTGTGTCGTTAATATTTGGCTCGTGAGGAATCGGCCACTAGCTCACCATGACACCATCTACTCAGCAAACTTATTTTACTTCTTAATCAAGCAAATAATTTAAATCTAAACAGATGATCTGTAAACACTTACTGCATGCTGGCTCGATCTGTTGGCCTGTATGTGTTTTTAATTATTTGGTTCCTTTCTTCTACTTTTAATTAGGAATTTGGCGGCTACCTACGCAAAAGAAACCAAGCATTTATTCCTAATGCTAATGGAGGCCATCTTTGAGACCTTAGGACTTGTGGATTCATCAGCTGCCAAGAAGAACATGACAGAAGAAGATGAGGTGTTGAAAGAATTCGAAAATGGAAGCCAGCTAATGGTTGTCAATTGCTACCCGCCATGCCCAGAACCTGATCTAACCCTAGGGATGCCTCCTCACTCTGACTATGGATTTCTCACACTGCTCCTCCAAGATGAGGTAGAAGGACTTCAGATTCAATTCCAAGATAAATGGGTCACCGTCGACCCAATATCTAACTCTTTCGTTGTCAACATCGGTGATCATCTTGAGGTGAGTTTGATTAATTAGTAATAATATTGATGACTTATGGTAATATTGGATAGGCTGGCACCGCAACTATTTTTCAACAGTAATGACATTTAAGTAGCAGTCACTTCTTTAATATTGTGTATCAAACATGCAAAGTGTGACCTCAATATTACCATTAATATCCCTAGTCTTTTATAATTAATAGTGAATCATCGACTGATTGGTACTTTGTTGTTGTTGTGGCAGATATTTAGCAACGGAAAATACAAGAGTGTTCTACACAGAGTCCTGGTGAACTCCAGAAAAAACAGGATTTCAGTGGCTTCTCTACACAGTCTTCCTTTCATGCGTTCCGTTGGGCCATCCCCAAAACTTGTGGACGAATCAAATCCAAGGCGATACAAAGAAACCAATTTTGCCAGCTTTCTAGAGTATATTTCTTCCCGTGAGCCTAAGAAGAAGAATTTCCTCGAGTCCAGGAAATTGACTTGACGATTGAAAAAAGGCAATACTGTGCATGGAGCTAGCTACCAACAACTTGGAAATCAGATCGTTGACCTTCTACAGGCTCAATTATATGTAGCAATGATTTGTGAGAATTGTATCTTCAATTCTATTTTGATTTTTGGGGAGGGAATGAGAATCAAACCCAAACCTTTACGTAGCTCGATCAAGGCATAGGCTTCGTAACTTTGCAAATACTACATATTCATGAATATATGATAATCAGGGTCCTTCTGTCCTTCCATAAGCAATCATCAGAGTTTTAATGTGAAGTTGGGAACTAATAATTATTAACTGAAGATGTATTAACCACGAATGATCATTTGGCACCAAAAATAAATCAAGAAGCTAGCTACGTACGTGCTAAAACAAACCATCGTATAACATGGGTGTGTACAAATCAACAGTCTAGCTAGGTCGACCTAATAGCGGGGCTGGCCAGCCGGTGACGAATCAATTCAACAACATCGCTGCCGGTGGCAGTGGCTCCACGCCCATGCGACCTAATGTTTGCCGATGAATTGACCGTACGTACAATAAAAAAACACCCTTTTGGATCAACCTCATAATATACATGATCATACAGGTTTACTGAATAGCTTGGATCAACTGGAATGATGACGTATACTTATTGACTTGGATCCCAATTATGAAACCTAGCTTTTCTTAAACCTAAGATATATGGCAAGGATTATTCATAGAGCCAAGAGGCCCAAGACACACTTTTGTACTGTTATAAGAGGGGCCGGGGGTCATGATTATATTTCTCTCGTCAAAGCGTTGTATATATAAAATATATTTTCATGCTTGATTCAAAGGAAAATTCTAATATAAAGAATCAGAAACCAGCTTACACATATATAATCGAGCACCAGCCAGGTCAATCATTTCAGAATCGTTCCACGCACTTCCTAGTTTTTTTTTTCTTTCTCAAATTTGATAAAAACCACTATACTTAGTTGGATTTGGACATAGTAGTTTAAATTTACAAAACTGCTAGCTACTTAATTAGTGTCATGAAATTGCAATACCAAATTAAATATGAGCTGATCGCAATCACTGCTACATAGATAGTAATGCATATAACTATGTATTGGTTGACAAATAGTTTAAAATGAGTTTATTTGGTCAGTTGGAGATGGTATGTGGTTCATTTTAAGCACTTAATAAAGCGACGACTTTTTTTGCTTATGTATAATTATTCATGAACATACAAAGCAAAACCAGATCAAAACATCGTCATGCATGCTATGAATAATTGAAATCATGCATATACATGATTTAAGTCGTTGACATGATATAAGACAGCTATATTTTCTTAAATGTCAATCTGTTTTTTTTTTCTTCTAGCTTACGTACGTCTGAGTTTTAGATACGAGTCATTATCTACAAATTCATCTACAAGACTACAACTTTTATGTTCTGCTTTTCTTAGAATCCTTATGAGAATTTCATAAGGAATCTAACCGTACGTACAGTACTAGTCTACTAGATCGAGAAAGCTCGAGTAGCTCACAAAAAAATTTAGAACGGTACGTATAAGCGAGGGTTTATGTTGAGTTCTTTTTGCACATATATACTTGCTACAAAAGAAACAAGTTTTTCCATGCAAGCTTAATGTGATCAAAGCTTCGTCGCTTTCATATGGATTATAGAGCACAAAGTTTTTCAGATAAGTTTATACGTACTTCATGATCCAAAATGAGAAGATTTCTAGATGATAGCTACGTACTGGGATATATAGTTTTCCTTGGATCTTTTGATTCTCTTCATTGGTTCGGGGACTTTCGGGAAGACAAGGCAGGTAGGTAATTAACTTCCAATACCAAAGATGGGGCTAGGGTAATCAATTTTCCACTCATATCTCGTTCAACAACACTTCGATTCAATTACAGAATTTAAAGCCGCCTGGGGTCAAATTGTGTGTTTGAATTTCAGGATAGATGGCTCGGACTTGTGTTTGATTCAAGGCCGACATGCATGGTTTTGACTTGGACAAATTCGCCGCGCTGGTCTTGGTCTTATGGTCCGGTCTAGCTAGCCAAATATTTGGTGATCGTCGGCTTGCAGGTGACTTTGGCATAGGGTGCTAATTTTTTGGCAACGGTCCTCTCTATTATAGTATATAGGAAAAGAATTGAAGAAGTTAGAAGTGCATGAACCATCACTACATCACATTACCATGTGAACGTACAAAGTACAAACTAGCTACAAGCGTACGTAACAGATACAGAGCATTGAAAGATTATGGTTATCCAACTAAATACGTAGAAGAGGTAAAGAAAATAATAAAAATATAACAAGACATTGTGTATATTCTTAGTAAATATCAAAATGAGCACCGCTAGAACGCCATAATATGACGTCACATTCAGCCTCATAATTCTATGTGACATGTCATATCAGTAATTAAAATAATCATAAAATTATATTTATAAATGAAAAGACAATCAGATCATTATCAATCCAACGGTAATAAAAAAAAGTTATCTTATAAGTGACGATAACAAGATTATAATTTTATGACAATTTATTAGATTTTATGGGACAAGCAGTTAAAGTAACAAATGTTTTTTTTCATGTATACTCTACTCTTAATTTCCATTTTTATGTCAATAAATATGTCAAGAAAATTTTCAAACTTAATTCATGACTTTTCTATTTTTTTATTTTATTTATATTTACAAATTATACTAATTAATAGCTATAACTAAAGATAACAATTACCATATATTTTCTATCAAATTACAAAAATATGAAAATTTTGAACAAAATTATTTAGAACGAAATAGTTTTATTTTAAAATATTTTTCGCGCACACGTCTTAATTTTTCTCGAATGAAGTAATTTTATTTTAAAATTTTTTTTGCGCGCATGTGTGTGTGTCTATATATATATTGCATACTTTTGTAAATATCAAGTTCTTTTCTTACATTTTGAAAACATTATCGTGATGGAAAAAATTAATGATAAAAATAGATTACAAAGATATATTTTATGTAATAATTTATAGTCGTTAAATTAATAAAGATATGATTATTTTTTCATTTAAAAATAAACTTTTGTGATTATTTTAATTACTGACGTGACAAGCTGACAAGACATGCCACATATGATAATGGCGCCAAATCTTGCGTCATATTGTGACGCTAAAACATTTTCCAACCAAAATATTATAATTTATTCCCTTAATCGTTTATATATATATATATATATTCCTATATTGACCAAGGTTATAAAAAATGCTATGCGTTAATCAGGCGAACAGCTGAAAACCAGCACCCAGAGGATTAATCAGGGATTAATCGGATTTGTATTTTTATATATATTTTAAATTTTTAATAATAAATAATTATATAAATAAGAATAGAATGCATGAAATTAATCTAGAATACTAAAAATACATATGTTCTTAATCCTTAGAAATGTTCAACGATATTGATCTAATGATCTTAGGCTCTTAGGGAAAAAAGAAACACATTTCACCAACCCTTTGAAAAATAAGAAAAACAATTCAAACAACGGAAATGCATTCTTGCAAGCCTAATCCCTAGGAGCTCATCAAATTATTCTTCTTCATATCATTCAAGTACTTCTTCTGTAATCGAATCAAACTCAAAATCAAGAACTTAAAAAAAAAACCTGCCGCTCAGGCTCCGCCCAGCAGCCACCTAGGATCCGCCCAGCCGCCTAATACCGCCGTTTAGCACAAAATCGCGATGGCCGGGGGTCTCTGGGCGCCTAGGCGGCGATTTTTAAAACCTTGATATTGACAAAAGTAAACTTTTAATACAACCTACATTCTTTATCGGCAAAGATGAACACCGCAGATCGAATTGAATGGTAGATTGGAAGAATGGGATGTAGGGTTTTAGACTTTTTTTGATAGAAAAGATTTAGGTGAGAGTTTGGTTACTCTACACCACCATCGATAGGGCAAACCTACAATCTCATATTCACTGAATTTGAATATTTCTAAATTGCGGTATTGTAAAATATTTGGTATTGTAAAATAACTCTGATTTTCAATTCGTGATAAAAATAATATTTAGATATTTATTTCTGTAAGTTTTATTGAGAAAACTTTTGTTTTAAGGTCACACCTCAAATTCTCGGCCTTTTGACTAAGATCAAGTGGTAGGGTTTTAAATTGGCATGGGGGAAATTTCATGCGGAAGTAAGAAAATAACCAGAAACCCAAAAGCCAAAATCACAAGTTGTAGAAAAATCATGGTTTGAAACCTTGGGCTTTGAAACCATGTTGAAAATCATGGTTTTATTAGAATAACATGCATGTAGAAAAATTAAAAGGAAGATGCAGAGAATAAGATGCATGCATATCAACTTAGCGCTTTTTGATGAAGCGTTTTTAAGGCCATAAATAAAATTATATAGGAGATAGTATAGTGGTTAGTAAGGGTTATCATTATAAGCCGGGGATTGAGGGTACTCTGCAAGATAGAGTGTTAGTAAAAAGATTATCTATAATACTTACATATTTACAAGAGATAAATTGGTTTGAGATTGTGATTTTGATTTCCAATTCATACGAGAAAGAAATAAATGATAAACATATATACAGTTGACCATCCGTAAGCGCAACAAAAACACAAGAACACACATATGAGAATCTAGCAACCCTACTCATGTTCATTTCGTATCCAAGTCAAATTCAAGAGAAAACAGCCCACGGGGCCAAGTAATCTCTCATGTCTTAAATAACTATCCCAAGTACCCGAGAACGCCTCTGACAATGCTAGAGAAATTCCATGTAACAAAAATACGCTCCATATTACATGAATCATTAAGTTAAAGCACAATTTGGACATACTAACACACAAATCTGAGCACGCTTCTGACAATCTATACGCTAGTATGCAACCTATGATTAATCACTACCAAATATACTCAAATCCATGCACGCCACTGACAACCTAAATTATTAGTACATTCCAAATGAAGCACATATAGTCATTAGTACTTATAATCGAAACAACATGATTTAGGTAGCTAGATAACAATCACATCACAAAAAATGAGAAGAAAGAACAATGAAATATACTAAAATTAAAATAGAATAACAAAACAAGGTCATAGTTTACACCTTTTATTCTTTAAAACACTTGAATCACGCCAAGAAAAACTTTAACTATCAGAAACTATGTCTATGGCCAAAGGGAAATAGAAAAACCTAAACAAAACTAAGAGCTTTGTGGTGAGAAGAGAGGACGTCAGAAAAAGTAGAGGAGAAGAGAGTTGCTGTGGCAAAAGGAGGTACCCAACTCCTTAATTAAGTCGCCTATATATAGGAAACAATCCCTATAAAGTTGAATTAATCTTGGCCCTTCTTTGAGATGATGCTAAAGTGATCTAAGGGCTTGAAATAATGTATTTTGATGTCCATAATTAACACTCAGAAAAACCCTAGTAGAAGTCCAATTCATGGCCACCTTATTTCCTTTCTTGACTAGGATTGCTTCTTCTCTTCATGCTCGAATAGTTTGATCTCTGCTCACTAAATCAAGCATAACTTCCTCTAGAAAACTAATATTTATGTGATTCTCGGCCCTTCTTTGAGATGATGCTAAAGTGATCCAAGGGCTTGAAATAATGTATTTTGCTGTCCACAATTAACGCTCAGAAAAACCCTAGTAGAAGTCCAATTCATGGCCATCTTATTTCCTTTCTTGACTAGGATTGCTTCTTCTCTTCATGCTCGAATAGTTTGATCTCTACTCACTAAATCAAGCATAACTTCCTCCAGAAAACTGATATTTATGTGATTCTAACGACTTTAAAAACTAGACTCATAGATATTTCTATGAATATATTATTCATAATTGTTCTCTAAATAGTTACCCTGCTATTATCTGTCGAAGTTGACTATTCTGCAGAGACAGAATCCGAATTTCGGGTTATTGCTCATTTTGCTTATTTAAACACATATTCCTCATATTTTGCTCCAAAGTACCTAAAACAATAAACTAACTTAAAATAGACAATATTAAGAGAATAACTAAACTAAATGAGAAAGATAACATATTAAGAACATCGCATTATATGCTCCTATCACTTTTATTGTGGAAGCCTCTTACTTTGGAAAACCGTTAGCTATTTGAGTTGATGGGGGAGACTTTGGTAGTGGTAGTAGGGCATAAGATGACTACCCTTCAGTACTGTCGGTGAACATGGTGCCCAAATCAGTTTCAGTTTGGGCCTTTTAGGTTTGAGTTGGAGCTTTTGTGTCTCTGATGATGTGGGTCCAAATCCTCTATTAGGTCTGGACCCAACTTGTTAGACATTCATCTTCTTGGATTATGGTTTGGGGTGTGCTCGACTAGCAGCCTTTGTTTTGGCTGATGGATGGAATCCCTAACTTTCTGATGGGACTGAATGAGTTGGGTGCAACGTTAGAGATCTTGGTTGTTTATTTTAATGTCTACTTCTAATTTTTCTAGCACTGTGTGACTCTGTTACTTCATTGCTTTCTAGGTGTACTTTAGGTTTGTGAGTCTAGTTTATATTAGACTAGATTTGCGAATCTTAAAGAGTTTCTCTGATTGTAAGCCTTCAAGTGGGTTATTTCTTATACTGCTTGTTGAGCTTTAATACATTATGTCCAATAGAGGGATCGTCTACAACAAGGGATTATGTAGTGTTTGATAAAAAAAACAAGGGATCGTCTACAACACCTTGATATATACTATAATACCAATTTACTACTTTTCAAACCAAAACTACAATTCAATTTAACTATATTTACAACATTATGAACAAATTTACAATATGAGTTTTATATATTTACAAATAACTAAAATAATTTGTTCAAAATTTTATAATAATGTCTTATATGAAGTAATTACAACCAATATAACTAAAATTATCCAAATAATCACCTTATTTACCACAATGGCAATGAATTGGTGTGATATAAGTAAATATGAGATCACATACATGTAGGTATCACAAAGAATTCTAAAAAATGAACAATACAAAGCTTTAAATAGAAAAACCTAATGTAATGACGAAACTGCATGATGATTAAAACACTAGTACATATTAAGCCTTGATATGTAAATTTATTCAAAGTAGTATTCAGTATTCACTCCATTAGATATTTTTTGATGCGTGTCATTTTAAAAGTTATGGGACTGGTTAATTCGAACCAAACTGCTGCTTAATGCATGGGCATGCAAGAGACAACCTAGCGAACTTAAACATTTATGAGCACATTGACCTATTCATGTGGCTGAGAGCCTTCACAACCCAGGCACAACGACGCATTATCAGAGGCACGCTCTACCACTGAGCTGATAGCCCACCGTGTGGGCCCCTCTATGCTTTACGCTAATGATTCCTCTAGCATTACGACCCAATACTAGATGCAGAGGTGCATAGATTGATATGAACATCATGAGCTGTCTAGTAACAAAACCAATGTTCCGGCCCTGGGGGGATTATATTAATCACTTGACGCCCATCTGATGCCCCATGGGATCCCTATCTACCAAAATTTTAACTTCTGGTTCCGGCGAACGCATTTGTGTATTGATAAGACCATTCACTATTTCTTGAAACCCGATCTCCCCTCGGTGATGGTTTTATTTTCTGAACCTGGGTTTTTTGGTGCATACCTAAACCTGCGGATGCTCCCAAATCTTTTTGAGTGCTAGGAGAGACAAGAAGAGGTCTATAAATATTTGTGAGATGGCTTAGTTGATCCACGATTTATGTTTCGTCTTTCGTTTCCTTTTTGTGTGTTTCGACCAAGAGCGGTAAAAATAAAAAAATCAAATCGCACCATCTCTGTAATAAGTGGCATGAAGAACATAAGCCAGATGAAGGAACATGAAGACCTAGGATGTAGAAGATCATAACATGAATTGAAACTGGTCATGCTATGTGTCTATTATGATTGTGTTAATCTCACATATTGTTTTATGAAAGATTTTTTGGGCCTACAAAAAGGTACTATGTATCATTTGATAACCCCCAAATTCCCCTATTTTAGTGACAAACAGATGCTTATTCATCTGCTTCCGAAAGAAATCAAACTCTCAGTAGGATTCAAACCCAGAGTGAAGTTCTAACACAAGGAAGTAGTTACCTACTCTTAACAGTCAAAGCGACCTTTAACAAAAGGGTACCTATATCCAAAACCAACACATGTGGATAGGAATATTTAACGGTTCCAGTTTGTTCTGATTTATTTTCTATTATGGTTATGTCTTTTTCAATGTAAAGGGTGAAAAAAAATGTGACTTTGAAAGCTGAAGGTTAGAAAAGTTAGGGATTAGTCTGAAAGTGCCGTGGAGAGCGACAAAAGTCCACTTGAGGAAAGGTTTAGTTTAAAACCCTAGTTCGAACATGAGAATCTTTTGAATTGCTGCTTAATCCATGGGCATGCAAGATACAACATGGCGAATTGTTGAGCGGGGCTGGTGCTTTTAGCTCGTCGGGTCCTTTATATGGAAATCAGGTTTCAAACGCCTATTCCATTTTTACACAGCAAGGTTATGAAGAAAATGTTTTGAGTTGATTCTTTTTAATGACTAGATCTGATTGTAACTTCGCAAGAACGGACTAATGGGGTCAACTACTCAACAAATCCTTTTTAGTTGGAACTTTAGGTGGTTCGCGAAAAAAGATAGCGAAAAAAAAAAGCCACTCGGAATTTGATTGATTTATTTATTCCTCCCTTCCCTCTACTTTTAATTTTTCTAATGTTTTTTCCGTTATTTGCCGGAACATTGAGGAATATCCATAAAGGCATTTAGGGCAAGCTGAAGTACGGTAGGGGCAGAGGGAATTTCCAGGAAGGTAATAAATAAGAAAATACTAAATATTTGAGTCATAGCCTGTTATTTTGAAGTCATATCTAGTATTCAAAGTTTGTCTCAATTTGGTACTGCTTTTGCGGCCTTAAATTGAATTATACATCCAAAATAACCCTAAGAAAACATGATCCCAAGCTATCTATGGATTAAAGTCAAAATTATCTAGTTACAAATGTCCATTTTATTTTCTAGAGACCAACTAGATACTCTAAAATATAAAAAAAAGAATAAAAAAAGATAAGATTATAATACTTTTACTACAAAAAAGGGTTGTGATAAGAAGTTCTCAATTAGAAACCTTTGCACGCCTCAGTTACCTTTTACTTTTGTTTTGAATAAAAACTTCTTGAATTATCCTAATTTCTACGAGAAATTCTTTGATTCGTCAACTTCAATGAAATCGCACCAATTGTTTGGAAGTTCCTCTATTCAACCCTTTTTCCTTCTTCTTACTGTTGGATACGTTGTTCCTAAAAAGAGAGGTTTTAATTGAGTACCGAGGAGCAACCTACATGAATTGTTCATGATATTTTTAAAAAGGAGAAAAGGAAGTTTTCCAATCACTGACTCAAACCCATTGTCGAACTCCACTCAGCGAAATAGCCATTATCCTACTGTAATAATTCTTGCTAAGAAGAACGCCCATGTTGTGAATAGTATCATAAATAGCTACTCCGGTATTACCCACCCACCAGGAGGGAATTGGATTGGTCAATCGATTCATAACCTTATTTATTTTATTTCACATTTATCATCAATCGGTTTTTTAGTTTTACTCAATTCATCTACTTTTCTTTTTCAATGGATAAGTAATTCGACTCATTCACATCCAGATCATGAATGTTTGGAATCCATATCCCGAGGGACGGAGGAGGCTAGGTTAGCCGAAAGATGGTTCTCTACTACGGTGACGATACTGTATGGGAGGTCCTGTGGAAATATAGCTCGACGCCAGGATGATAAAAAGCTTAACACCCCTCGTTCTTATTACTTTTTCAATATGAAAAAAAATGAAAAATGAAACCTTGCGGCTCATTACACCAAAGGCTTTTAGTGAACTATTGAAGCTATCGAGAGAGATTTTTAGATAATAGTATATAGAAACAACGCTTGTAAGGAGTCCTATTGAAACCAAGAAATACATTGGTGTCATTGGGATAAGAGATGCAGTTTCTAGGTTCAAGTGCTTGAATAGCATATCCGTATAATATTAGAATTAGAAATCTACCCTTTACTCTCTCTTTTTTCATAGATATGAAAGTTCTGCATATGATTTGGCTATCAAAAAGCCTTAGGCTTTATTTGTAAAGTTTATATTCCTTGGTAATTGCGAAACAAAAACCTCGGGGAAAAAATGTTATTGAGTTATCAAATGAATCCTCTTTCTAAATCACATTAGGTCCTCTGATACAAAAGGTAAACGTTGGGTGCGTTCTGGGAACATATGTCTACTAGCGAATCTTAAGCAGTTTCTCTGATTATCAGCTTTTAGGTGAGTTATCTTTTATACTGCTTACTGGGCTTTAATACATTGTGGCCAAAGATTCAAAGAAAAAAAAAGCAAATGCATGCGGAAAGAATTATGTATTGTTTTATAAAAAACAAGGGATCGTCTACAACACCTTGATGCATACTATATACCAATTTACTACTTTTCAAACCAAAACTATAATTCAATTGAACTAAATTTACAACATTAGGAACAAATTTACAATATTGTTTTAGGATAATTACTACTCTACCGTTCTGTGTGTCATAGGCTTATTATGTTTCTTGTTAGAGATAGATTCACATCTCTGTAATAGATTATGACTCCAAATCCTACAGAATTGTGGTTATGTAATGCCCTAAGTAGCACGGACACAGACACGAGTGTCCGTATTTGACACGATTCGATACGTAGACACGACATATAGAAATTTTTTTGGACACGGACACGCGGTGGACACGTTAATTGAATATTATTTTTATAAATTTGAAAGTATTTAGAATTTTAGATGTATATATATGTCAAAGTGTGCATTAAAATGATGAAAACATAACTTGTTAGAATGGCTAAGGACTTGATAAGTACCTTGGATAACCAAGGTTAGAATCCCACCACAAACATTCTTATTTTTATCATGAGTTTCTCTGCTTATATATATTAAAGTGTGCATAAATATAACAAAAACTGAATCTGTTGGAATGATTGAGGAGTTGTTGAATGCCTTGAATAACCAAGGTTCGATTCTCACCATAAGCACTTTCACTTTTATTATGAGTTGGTGCGTGTCCGCTTGTCCGATTCAGACACTCACGTGTCCGGACTGTGTCCAAAGTCAGTTCGCGTGTCCAAATGCGGACACGCGTGTCCGGCGCGTATTGGGGCGTGTCCATGTGCGTGTCCGTGTCGGACATGCGATACGCCAGTGTAATGGCGTGTCCGTGCAACCTAGGTAATGCCTATATATAGGCCCCATTATCAATCAGTAAACATTTACATTTTGTTCCATTACGTTGTTATTATTCTTGTTTCATTATCCTGCAACACGTTATCATGCACTTTGTTCTAAAGTGTCTGAGCGACGAGGCCACCACTAGAAATTCATCTCTAGCCTTGAATTTCCCTCTCATCCCCCACCTCCACCCCCACCCCCGGCAGCCTTTTCTTTTTGTCATTGCCGGAAATTCTGATCATATCCGACAAATTGTTGTCGGAAGAGAAAATAGAGAGAGAGAAATCCAGAATCGCAATTACTATGGACACCAAAAATTTGGGCACCCAAGCTCCTTCTCTGATCGATCTGAGTCCGTGAATGCCACATTGTCGATCTGCTGCTCCGGCCTCCGTCTTCTCTATCTAATTGTGTTCTGCCAAGCCTAGCGTGTCTCTCTCTCCCTGCGTCGACGAGCTATGCCTTCGATGTGACCCGCGTCGCCGCTTCCCAGTTCCTACATTGTCCCAGACTCATCTCTTCCTTGCTCCCTTGAGCCGACGACGTCGAAGTTTTCTCTGTCCCGACGACCATCTTTGCAGCTCCCGTACTAGCTTCGACCCGGATATGCTTGATCCGACCCGTGTCTAACTCCCAGACCCTACCCAGCACGGCCAGATCTTCTGGGCCTCAGGCTCTCCGAACCCAATAGCCCATTGGGCTTTAAACTCTATTTTTCCTTTTCCTATTAATTTATTTATGTTTCTTTGCACATTTTAGTTTCTAACTATATTTCACATGCTAGTATAGGAAAAATAATCAATTGTCGTACCATTGTGATGACATGCATGGCAGAGATGGACGTTACTCAAGCGCTTTTTATGTCATCAATACAAAGATCAAAAATTAATTTATCAAGCACATTTTCTGAACGAAGATCGATTTGGAGAACAATTTAATTATATGCGGTCTATTTGATAGGCTAACAAGTATGTTTTTCTTAAAGTTGCTGCTTTTGAACATATAAATCATCGGGCGCTATTAGCATTCTTCATCTCTATTTTCCGGCCTTTCTTATAACGCCGATGGCAGTCCTGGGGAGTCACGTTATTATTTAAAGGGAAGAAATCGATTTCGTGTGGTTTTCTGAGTACACTGTTATTTTGGGTGTGATCATGAGGTTCGCCGATATGCATCAATTATTTTGTGACCATATACCTCACAACCCTTCTAATTCCGGTTACATACTTGAATAGTTTGATTATTCAAAACATATACAACCCTCGTTTCTTATAGATGCGTCGTCATCACGACTGTTATTTGAATGTTTGAGTTTTCTTAAACTCGTGTCTATAAACGATAATTCCAAGGTCTACGTACTCATTTATTTCAGTTGAAATCCATTACTCTGAAACAACACTATTTGCTGACAAAAGATCCCAAAAATAGCAAATTTTATGGGACACACTTAAAGTGATTCGATAAACGTCTATGATGTTGTATTACCAGAGTTAACCTTGATGCATGCTCCACATCCAAGAAACATATGCCATTTTTTGTCATCTGTATCTATTTATTGAGGGTATTTTGGGGATGGAAACTTAAAATTCTTCCATTCTCAAGTAAGCAAATTTTTTAGCCTCAGGCTAAGGCTCCGTCTGATCCGATATGCAAGATTTTTGTTGCTACAGACATTTGATTAGTCAATCTATTTTTACCATGTTTTATGCTTACTATTTTTCAAGTATGACGTTGGCATGCCATTTTTCTTGCTCGACTTTAATCTAAGTCGTCTATTGGAATTATAAGCTTATTTGTGTTGTATTAAATATGGGCATATTTAATAAAATTTCTCGTATTTCTTGTTTACAAGATGGTCTCGTGATAATTTTATTTGCCTTAGCTTAGCATGAATGGTCAACGTTTGCAACTTACGTGGTTTTTAAATTGGCCGCTTTTGGGTTATATGAGACCATAATAGTACTATATTGTGAATTTAGACTTTTAAATTTGGAAAACAGACCTCGAAACGTCAAAATTGACGTCATTTTTCTCGGTTACTGTTCCGGTATTTTGCTGGCGTTTCCGGCGCCACCACCCGGTGTCTTTCGACGTCCCATGTCGGAACTGCTGCTACGGCCGCCGCATTTATACCATGTTATGTTTTGGTGCCATATTTTTCCAGTCCAAATTTCACCCGGTTTTGAGTTCTTTTGACATGGTTTTCCGGTTCATTTTCCGGTTTTCTCCAAGTCGTTTCATAGCTCAACCGATTTGTTATGTTTTGGTGATCACCCGCACCAATTGGATGATTTTTACCACCCTAATTGTTTGGTGTTCAATGCTACAAGACCATGTTATTCTAACCCTTAAAGTTGAAGAATGTAGTTGTATTGCCATGGGATTACACTTTGTTTCAATCCTCCCTTTTACAATATTCTACGGTGTATTGTCTAGAGAAGTTAACCGTGTCGTTAAATCTCTTAATTTTATTTTAGGCATGTCCCGCAGTAAAATCAAGTGTCTTGCTAATTGCGTAACCACTCACACTGTTCTATGGCGTAGGTAGTTGTTTTACAAATCTTGTGCGGAGATTGTGTTCTATATCTTCGTGCCTTACTAAGTTTTAAAGGCCATACATGTCAATGATACAGTTTCATTTTGATACTTGTGTTGAGAATGAAGAGGAATATCTTTGTGTTACCTCTAAGAAAGCAGCCCAGTGCCGCATCTTAGGGAAGATAAAGAGTCTCGGGAATTGTTTGTATCTTTCTTCCATTCGAATCTTTGAATCATATGCGGTTGAACTCAACTTTTGTGGTTGAAACTCTTATATGCTTTGGCATGCCCGTCTGGGGGCCCCTGGACGTGATATGATGATTGGAATTCTTAAGACTTCACATGGTCATCCATTTTTCAAGTCCCATAAGAGATTGGAGGATCACCTCACTCGTGCTCCACACGGTGAGGCTGTGCCTATCCATGCCATGCACGGTGAGGCCGAGCCTACCCCTCTTAGCGGCTCCATGGCATTCAAACCGTCGGTGGTGGCGTCCCTTCCTTTATAGGATTTTGTGATGCCTCCAGTGTTTTCTAATGCCTCCATGGCAATCTCTGATACCCATCGCTTGTTTTGCAAAGCTTGTTCTTTTGCTAGATTTCAAGGAAGTCTTTCATTTCCTAAGGCTCCAACTGAGAACATTTCAATCTTACAAAGTATTTAAGATGACATTCGTGGACCATATCCAACCGAATGCAGACATATTTCGGTCTTTTTATGGTATAGGTTAAGAGCATCAACGCGTTGGTCACACATCGCTTTACTTTCCACAAGGAACGTTGTATTTGCTTAGTTTTTAGCTATTCTCATCATACTAAGGGCTCACCACCCTTCTCATCTTCTCAAATCTATTTGATTAGATACCGTTAGAGAGTTCACCTCCAAGACTTTTGATGATTTCGCTTTGCATGTCTACTGGGATCGTCGTTGAACATATTATTCCTCATGTTCATTCACTACACGATCTAGCAGAGCTCGGACTTGGTTATGGGTACTAACCTACCGATCTTTGCATGAGGATATGTAATGATGTTACATGCACCGACACTTATTCATTTCAGAGCCACAACTCACCAAGCATTTAGTGCGTACCAGATGGTCACTAGATACGATCCCAACGTTCTTTCATTAACGCCTATTTGGTTAAGTTGTTTATGTGCCTCTATTGTAGTAATCTTAATGGGTCTACTTGAAACGCTTAAGTATTTTGGTTGGTTATGATTTATGAATCACCAACACGTGTCCGCTATTTCCAATCTACAACCGTGGTTCTCTATTCTGAGATTTTTAGTAGACGGTCACTTTGATGAGACATACCTCTCGTCCTTAGGAGGAGATATGGAATGCGCTCATTTCGATTTTAACGCCAGGAATTGACGTGGTGTCGCAATATGTCTCATTAAGATCTCGCACTGCTTTGAGTAAGCAATAAGTGCAATGCACTATCTACCTCCAGAAAGTCAAAGATTCGATGCTCAATGACTTTACCAAAAATGTTATGATGTGCTGGTAAGGTTGGAACTCTCATTATATGGGAGAATTTCATATGACCTGGTCCTAGCATTGTTGGCTCCATCCCTGATAGTGTGAAGGAAACTAGCGATGGTACCATCATGCGCTGTGGTGTTGTCGGCGCCCTTGGTATTGCACCAGAAAACAAGGGCGCCAAACACAAAGATTGACTAGTAAGGGTTAATATTTTGGTCTTGGCTCCTACCTAGATGAGGGGGAGACCATTATTCTCTGGAATCAAAACCAGAAAGAAGCGAGGTGCGTAGGCACAAGTATTTCTCCCATCATCAAGAGATATTCTCTAAACATGTGTATCAACTAAATTTATGTGAGACGCTACAGACTCCTTTTGTTGATGTTAGAGAAGAATAGAAATTTCTTAAATTGATTGTATAAGCGTGCGCGTGTGTTTAATGGATTGATCTCCAATGAATGATGATGTATTCATTTATGCTCTTATTCAATTGTAAAGTATCAACAATGAGCAACTTGACCGAAGTGGAAAAAACTAATACATGCTTAACTAGACTTGTTATGTTAACCATTGTTCGTAAGTGTAATGAGAATGATGAAGTCATGCGATATTTGCAAGACTTATGGCGGAGAGATTGTCTCATTATCCTAGTATTGACTACGATAAGTTATATTCTCTCATTATGGACATAATTGTTTTCCCCTACTTGATCAATAGTAGTGTCCATGAAAACTGATTTGCAGCATATGATAGTGGTCATAGCATATCTGTAAAGGGATCTTGATGCAGATATGAGTGTGCCCGAGGGACTTTAAATGCCTCCAGACCACAGAGAGCTTATGTAATCAGATTGCGACGTTTGAGAGAACGTAGTACAATCGGTTGCAAGAACATATACCCATACGTGTTCATATGAAAACCAAATTTGGACTCTCTATTCCATCTAAGTAAAGATGATGAAGAGATTCAATGAGCTATGGATTCATGCATGTAAGTGTTGTTGGGATACTATTGCTTTCATTATGATGTGATTAATTATGCGCCTATGCATCATCATTAGACTTGCATTGCTCGCTTGACATGGGTTTAGTTCTACACTTAGTGAACCAACACAAATCCTATCGACACCAATGCCGCCAGCAGCTCCAGCAACATCAACGTACGCATTGGTGTAGCAGTCGACTCTGGTAGCGTAGAGGATGTGTAGAGTTCCGTCTCGGACCAAAATAAGTTATTCATTCGTCCATTCCCCCATTCCTTTGTGAAAAACACGTTGAATGTGACAAATCAGAATTTGTCCAGTTTCGTAGGTCAACTTCAACGAGACCTACATAATAGCTCGCTCAATGAAATACGGTGAATTTTGTACCATTGAAAATGTCTATGTGTCTACTTTCAAGTGACACTAACAATTTGTTCATAGCTATCAAATTGAGTGAGTTAGGGCCGTTATAGCAAAGTAGGACAGTTCTGTCCAGAAACTTGCAAGTCAGACAATTTCAACAGAGCACTGTGAACTGCTCCGATTGAATTAGGTTCTGAACTTTATGTCATAGGAAATCCACGGGTGTCTAATTTGTAGAACATTTTACGGTTCGCTAATACCTATTGTGGCAAAGAAGTTATGGCCGTTTAACTGAGTGAGGGTCATTCTTCCCAAGAATCTGATTTTCATTGCACACTTTTGTTTTGAGTTGTTATGCAATCTTGTTTCCTAAGATCTAAATTTGGTTATGTATAGCATGTATGATATAAGGATATGTGGTGAGATTAATGATTAATAATTAACCCAAGACTACGTTTGAGAAGCATGTACTGAACGTTGTATACGTTGTTTTTTGTACTCCATGATTATGACACTAATTAGGGGGAGTTGTTTTGTAGACTTCAGGGGGAGTCTACCTCACATGATGCTATCAAATCTAGACGGTGCGTTGTGCTCTTTTTCCCTTCAATCAAGCTTTTGTTTTTATCCAAGAGGTTTTTATTTTGCTTGACAAGGTTTTTACCGAGATAACGATGTGTGCACATGCAACCTAAGCATGCGACACAAGGGAGAGTATTCCGGAAGAATTACTATTCTACCTTTGTATGTCTTAGCCTTATTAGATTTTCTGTTAGTGATAAATTTGCATCTCTGCAATAGATTAGGACTCTGAATCCTACGGGATTGTGGTTATGTAATACCTATATATAGGCCACATTATCAATCAATAAATAGTTATGTTTTGTTCCATTACATTGTTATTATTCTTGTTTCATTATCCTGCAACAAATTGAGTTTTATATATTTAAAAATAACTAAAACAATTTGTTCAAAATTTTGTAATAATGTCGTATATGAAGTAATTACAACTAATAGAACTAAAATTATCCAAACAATCACCTTATTTACCACAATGGCAACGAATTGGTGTGATATAAGTAAATATGAGATCACATATATGTAAGTATCTAAAAACATTCTAAAAAAGGAACAATAAAAAGCTTTAAATGTTGAAGGAAAAATACAATTAGTATGTCTTCGTTAAAGTAAATAACGAAATGAGTTAACGACGTTTATGATCAACACGCATAACGGATCAATCACCACTATATAGCTTTAATTACCATTGTAATTACTATTTACTTCTATTGTAATCCTCACTCCTATATAAAGGGCATTATCAATGAGATGAGTAGACCCAACACTTTTTCAACACTTTTCTCTAATGTTGATTTTTTCAAGCAAAGATAAGAAAAAAAAGTGAGATCTAAACCCTAGGAAATTTTGTCAAAAAATTGCAGAAAAAAGACAAAACACAGTATTATTAGTTTCTATCTCGGGCACCCAAGAAATTTCTCTGGGCATCGATCATCTCCAATCTGCCTTGATTGGGTTTCCCGGCCGACGTCGTGGTTGTCCTTTCTGGTCGCCGCCTACCCCAATCGACACAACCTCAGCCTTGATCATTTCGATTCCAGATCTGGCTCTTGTTCATAAGCTGCACCGACGACCTGATCGCTGAAGACGATCCTGCTGGATCCTATCAGCCTCGACGATCCGACTCGACGAGCCTGGGTCGAGGCTTCAACGAGTTCGACCACGATCTGGCCTTCTAGATCGGTCTGATCAACCACGACGACCGATCAACGTGGAATCGAGCCCGCAACTGTGGATTGAACTAATTCGAGGCTTGTGGGGGAACTGATATACATCGGCGCCGTCGGCACCAGTCGCTGGAGTAGACAATTCCAACCGGGTCAAATCCGACACAGATCTGGGTTTTAAGGGTTTTAACCCATTTGGTAATGAATTGTTTCTAAAGTTACCATCAGGTAAATTCTAAATTATTATTCACTATTTACTGTAATTAGTTATTGGTTACATTTTTACTCTTTAAACAACGTAAATCAGTAGATATAGTTTTTCAAATTACTATCTAGTTTATTTAGTATATTACAATATCACTATTGTATTAGGTAAATTAAATTTATATTGATTAAAAATGACTAATTATATAAATGGTGTTTTCCTCATGTGATTTATTAATGACCACGTGACGAGTATTCGAGCAACATGAAATCACGAGATTAAAAATTACTTAATATTAGGGGTGGGCATAAAAAACAGAAATCCTGATCCCGTCCCGAAATTCATAGGGACGGGACAAAGGTCTAAAAACGTTTGTCCCGTCCCGATCCCATCTCGTTTCATAATAGTGGGATGGGACGTGGGACGAATAATTTATATCCTGCTTCGTCTCGTCCCGTCACATCCCACCTTTAATGAAAACTTAAAAATTCTTATATATTTGTATCAAAATGAAACTAATTTATGTTTTTAATAACTCCAAAATTATATCAACTCAAATAATATTGGTAAATTATAATATTTTGAACATAATATGATTTTTTTTGTTAAAATTTCATTATTGAATGTTACTTTGTTAATGAAAAAGTAAAAATATAGGTTTTTATTTAACTTAATAGGAATGTGGGATTTGTCTCGTCCCGTCCCGTCCCAACCCGGATTAATCTCGAGTGTGATGTATTCTTAAAAACTCTTGTCCCGTCCCGATTCAAAAAAGTGGGATGGGACGTGGGATGAGCCCCGTCCCGTCCCATCCCGGTCTGTGCTCACCCCTACTTAATATGCAGTTTATTTGACAACTTACAAGTAAGATCTAAATTCATGTTGCCGCTTTTGTTAAAATTCATTCATATAAATGAAAGTATATATGTTATATGAGAAAAGTACTCTCTAAATATTGTGCATGTTATATGTTATGCTTATTATCAAAATTTGATTGCTTAGCATGTTATTAACTGTGCTGCTATGATTTAAATTTTTTTAAGCACTATATATTTATACATGGTGTCTGACATGTATCATGAATACGATAATTGCCTAAATTTTGTAAAGTATTTAACAATGTTAAATTATGTGCTCTGTTTGTTGCATATGTTATGTCTATATAATTTTTATAATTATTTTATTTAGTATATTATATGAGCATTATCATGATAATGAAATTTCATGAGAATTTTATAATTAAAAAAAAGGACAAACATATTATTGTGATAAAGTATTTTCACGAAGCATCGAAAAATGCGACCATTTCAATTCTTGGTCTTGCAATCCGATTTGTATTTATTAGAAATTATTTCAATTGTATCTCATTATTGTGATAAAACAACTTCATAACGCCCCAAAGTGGCAATAATGTATCTTGGTATGTTTAATTTTCGTGTAGGTCTATTTAGAGTTTTAGACTGTGAAACTA
Source organism: Argentina anserina (assembly GCF_933775445.1). NCBI lineage: Eukaryota > Viridiplantae > Streptophyta > Magnoliopsida > Rosales > Rosaceae > Argentina > Argentina anserina. The sequence continues at coordinate 9,843,026 of NC_065877.1, read as the reverse complement.
ATAAGTCTCGTACTTTATCTATAGTTGGTTAAACTAGCACAACATATATTGGACTCTAAAGAATTTGCGTACAAACCTCCCATACAAGCCAACCAAGGCTCAACCGTGATCAAATCGTAACTTGGAAGCGTAATTGAAATCTTGAATGACAAAGAAATGCCTCTCAGAGCAAAGAAGTTTTCTCAGAACAAACTATGGATAATAACGAAGTATAACTCTAAAGAAAATGGCGAATATTATGAACATGTAGGTTCATACATACCGATCAATGACAATTGATAACAATGTACCGTTTGAAAAATGCATAGGGGATATGACATGTGTAATGAAATGCCCTATTACAAAAAGAGTATAGGATAATAAGAGTACGGCAATTTGAAAAGTATATTCAAATTTAAATTACAAGGCGAAAGCTCCAAATTTTAAGACCGACACAAATCTAGGTCAATTCAAACTGTTTCAGACTTCGATTACAGTCTGACACTAATTTTCCAAGATATAATTGTAATGGTTATTATATATGACTAAAATTTCATAAGACTTCGGTATTGAAGTATTTTTTGATTGGACAAGACCTTGATGCAATCGTTGACAAACAACCAAGATTATGAATTGAGAATATTCGAATATTAATTGAGATATACGTGGTTTGATTTTTAATATTTTGACTTTGCGAAGTACCGCATACAGTAAAGCAACTTCACAAAATATTAGTATGACATAAATAATTGAATGAAAAGAAATGCATCATGTGATCTTCACAGTAATAGTACTGAAAAATGATAGTTAACTGTGGATATAACTAAAATATTAAAAAGGATTGATCATTTCTAATCCTTTGAGATTCACAATATACATACTTTATGGGATGTAAATATCGTTTTACGATTCTATCAAATTACTCTAAAGAATTTGAGTTTATATTCAATTTTTATGTCTTAACTATGTCCAATGACACTTTATGCAATAAGAGCCAACAAGAGATGATCAAACTATTTTATTTTTAAAAATATTTTTATGTCAACGACTATTTCATGTGAAAAGAATTAGTGAGATTATAATTGACTTCCTTTGCATTATTTCTAATGACTGCGGATGTAATCAAGAATTAGAGAAGTTTATATCTCTATTTAGCAAGTATATATGTAATTGCTAAAGTTAATCCAACAATATCAAAAGAAATTTACCTTTGAGATTTTGACATATTTGGGCTTTGACACGATTCATGGGATTCCCATGTCGTGATATGTGCGTCTGTATATTTAAGGAATTATATATGGACACTCATGTTATAGATAAATAGAAGCAAGAACAAAATAACTGTAAAAATCCTTAAAATATAATTTTATGGAGGAATTGAAAGATATGATTTCATTCCCATATTTCGTCGCCCCCCTCAGGTTAAACCGTGAAATGTTTGATGCATAAGTATATGCACTAAGTCTATATTATGATTCTTATGTCCATTGTGATTACATGTGTAAAGGTAATTATTCAAATCCTATCACTTCAAGAAACTAGGATTGAGATCATCATATGCAAATGACACATGTATTTTCATTACGTTCAAACATTAAATGCAACGAAAATTACGTGGATTAATTCAACCAACTTGCGGACACTTTAAATAATTTATGGTGATAGTTGTTGTGTCGACACGCTGGTCATGTGTCATCACATCATTCACTACTAAAACTAATGCTACTTATGATAGTTACAAACCCACTTGGTCTCACGGAAAACGACTAAAGTACTAGTCTTGATATTGGTAAATGGTAATGCGCACCAATCTTTTTATTTAGGGTAATGTAATTTTTGCATACACAACTTCTAAGTCACTAGTTCTTGGCTATCACCATAATCATTGTAAACGAAATTACAATTCATAACATCAAATGATCGAAATACTTGATATCGCTAGGAGTGACATGATCTACAATCCTTGAGCTAAACTAGATTAATCTACTGCCAAATTGCGATGCCACATCGCATAATGGTGAAGCCAATTAATGTGAAGAAGTGTTCTTATTGGAGACGAGCATCCATATAGTCCGCTATATTGCAACCTTGACAAACGATCTTTTTTTCCGCTAGATACGTGGAATATGACTTTGATGAGACAATCTTACCGTCGTTAGGGGGAGATAAGAACAAAGAATGTTCAAATGGAAAACATGAATTGTCATGGTTTGTCCCCACTATGTCTCATCTTGATTCCCACTATTGCACAAAGTGATGAAATCACAGATATTAGCTGCAAATATGCTTACAAGGTTCAATGTCCTAAGAAGAGGACATGACGCCACCCAAAACGAATTGGGCATTGTGTTGCCACCATAGATGGTGGCATGTTGACACCATAAAGTGGCATAAATGGTGTCACAGGCCATGGCTCTCCAAGGAAGAGGGGAGATCACCTTATGTTCGATATATACTCGATCAAAGGAAGAAAGCGAGTTTGGCAATTGGATCCATTGATTCATAATCTCAAATCTGCCTCATGAGAATTCCTGAATTTTGGTTATCACTGGGGGATGCCTCAGATGTTAGATCAAATCTTTGAAAATAAAGAAATATCTACAAGTATAAACCACATAAGGACGTAGGATATTGAGTCTTGATATCGAACCATACTTCGTTGAGAAATACCAACGTAGTAATTTTAGCATAATAGAAAGAAGTGATCCAGCATGAACTAAGGTTCGCTAACAAAGAGATAGGTATTTGGGCAGGTGAAGCCGACACCGCAAGTGTAAACCCTACCGCATGTCTTTGTTAGGATGTGTAATGAGAAATAAGAGGTTAGACTCACCTTATGACGCAATGTCTCTCACAAACGCACTGGAATCGACTACGAGGAGATATTCTTTTGTAATGGACCACAAAGAGATATTCTCATAATGGATGTCATTGCACTCCACTACCTTATCAGTTTGGTTGTTTCCGAAAAACTGACAAATGCAACATATGAATGGTGAAATAAGGTATCTCACTATCTCTATGGGGATCAAAATTAAGAGATATACATAAAAGTCATAGAATATACTTTATCTACCCAAGAAATGATTCGAGACCACGTAGCGTTACAAAAGGAATTGAAACGTTCACGAAGTAAAATACTTGATTATGAATAGGGATCATATGTGTTATGTCATTACATATTCAATATAGATTTGCAGAGTCTTTTGATGAACTAAAAAGATGTCACCATTACAAATCCTAAGTTGAGAATGAAAAAGATCTTTGGGAAGACCAGTCTCAAAAATGGATATGGAGCACTGTAATATTGATGATTAAGCATCAATCGGCTTTAAGCACTCTAAAGGTTAAAAGTGAGGCTCATATAACTCCCATGATCAGTCGAAGCCTTTAAAGATAGATCCGTTTTTGTCTAATTGAAAGATGACGAATAAGTGTTGGGAAATGAGATTCCTTATACAAGTGCAAAGACGCATTATTGCACTTAACACAATACACTTGACTCGACCTCTCATTTGTTGTATAGCTTAGCGCCCGCGCAACAACAATATCTAAAGGTTTAGGTTTATAGTCCATATAAAGAAAAGAGAAAACGACATGATGAGAATGGATAATATTTACGTCGTTGCATATTGGCGTAAAACAATATGTACCAAATAAAACGCATAATTAAATATGTAAAAGTTATCAAAGCTCACATGATTAATGTAAAGATTAAGGGGAGGTGCAGACATCAAGGGGAGTCTAGCACATATATGCTAATCTTAAATGTAATAGGTGTGTTATGCTCTTTTCCCATTTGACCAAGGTTTTATTTTCTCCCACTGGGTTTTGTTACTTGGTAAGGTTTTTAATGAGGCAACACCCTATGCACCATTATATCTTTAAACTCGGCACAAGGGGGAGTGTTGAAGGAAAAACACCATTAGTGTGTCTTCGTTAAAGTAAATAACGAAATGAGTTAATGGCGTTTATGATCAACGGACATAACGGGTCAATCACCATTATGTAGCCTTAATTACCGTTGTAATTACCATTTACTTTTATTGTAATTATAACCCCTATATAAAGGGGATTATCAATGAGATGAGTATACCCAATTCCATATTTCCTACAACATTAAATAGAGAAAACCTAATGTAATGATGAAACTGCCTAATAATTAAAAAACTAGTACATTAAGCCTTGATATGTAAATTTATTCAAAGTAGCATTCATTCTACTCGATATTTTTTTGATATGTAAATTTATTCAAAGTTGCGGGGCCGGACCTTTAATTCGGACAGTCGGAAACCCTTGACCTAAGGGTGTTGCCTCAACCGGCAACCTTTAGGCCCAGCCTTTAAAAATTGTATGAGTTTGGAGTATGAATCGAGTACACATGATTGAAATTAAAATAAAATTTTTGAGTTAGCATCTTCAACGCCGTCTTTGGTATTTCATCTCATCTACAATGTGTAGTTATGCCCAATGTTTTAAAAAACTCGCCTGAGGCTTAAAAAGATTAAGGTTATTTACATAACGCCTCTGTTTTTCGGTCTGTGCACTGAGGCTTAAAAAACTTACGCCTTTTACATTTTATGTTACGTTTTTCACGCATTTTACTACGCTTTAGAAAATAATCTTTTAGGTATATTTTTATATTTATTTATATAATGTGTTTAATTTGATGAAAACTATCTAAAACATTTAGATTATCAATTTCATTATATCAAAATGCAATAAATTGGTAAGTTCTTATGTATATTTGTATGTGTATAATTATATATTTACACATTTAACTACTAATTTTTTATAACATAAGGCTTATGTCTTATGCGCCTCAAGTTTTAAGGCTTAATGCTCTTAAGAAAACGTTTTGGAGTACGTCTTCAGTTTTTAAAACATTGGTTATGTTTATGTTTATCTACTGTATATGGACTAAGTTATGCCCCAGCACATACGTAGGTAACCAAACTTTGTCGGCCAGAACAATCAGTGCTCATTCTCATCCGCCTTCTGCCTCATAGTGTCTAGTAGGGGTGGCAATGGTATATAAAACCATCCCAACCAATTCGTATACCAACCGTACCAAATATGTTGGTATACCAAATACTCGGTACACGGTATATAGTACACTATACCGTACCAACATTAAAAATACGGTAGGTAGGTGGTATAGATTTTCCATATACCATGGTATATTGTACCTACCAACTTATATTATATTAAATTATTTAATTAAATATATATATATATATCTTTAAATTTCAACCGTAGATTTATTGAAAATAAATCCAAACCGTATAAATTTACTAACCTTAATCTAATCTCTCTGAGTTTCTTTTTCAATTAAACTCTTTTGCTCGTCTTCAATTTCTTTATTTAATTATGAATGAATCGACTCAATCAAATTCTCAAGTACATATACTTAGACCTATCAGTAGCACCATCACTGCTTACAACATGTCAACATATATCGCATTTAAACCTATCATTTATTTTTTCAATTGTTTTGGACTTTGGTTTTCTATTTATGATTTTATATTTGGTAATTTGGTTGAAGTTATATAAGACTTTGGAATTCTATTACTTATTTGGATTGGATCTTTAAATTTTTGGGCCTTAAATATGTTGGTACAAGCTCATTATCAACCGTACCAACCGAGTACCAACCGTACCACTTAATTGGTATACCAACGTTATTGGTTGGTATAAATTGTGGATTTTTCATACCAAATATATGTTGGTTGGTATATAGTATTGGAAAATTAAGACTGGTATACCAACCAATCCCGCTCTAGTGTCTAGCTTCATTGTCTTTCCCTACTCTCGTAATCAGCGTTCAATTTGGTTCAGGTGAGCTGCGAGTTAAAAACAATGAAACATCGTTTAAAAGCTCCGAGAAAAACTTGCGTACAAACTAGTATGTACGCGTGCGTCCAAACTCTCGTTTATTTGGACACTTTAGGAATATAAATACATGATTTTAACCGTTCAAAAGTTTAGTTTATTACTAAAGATCATTTATGTAAAAGATCAACATAAACAAAAATCGTCTTCATAGTCGATTGCATCAAACAAATTGACGGTTGATCATGAGACTACTAACTTTCACCATAACCGTTAATTTGTTTGATGCAATCGACTATGAAGATGATTTTTGTTTATGTTGATCTTTTACATAAATGATCTTTAGTAATAAACTAAACTTTTGAACGGTTAAAATCATATATTTATATTCCCAAAGTATGCAAATAAACGAGAGTTTGGATGCACGCGTACATACTAGTTTGTACGCAAGTTTTTTCCGTTTAAAAGCCTCCAAGGCCAAATTGGTTGGCCAAACCGGTTCGACTCAGCGAATGGCATTGTGGCAACGTATACCGAACCGGAACCGCACAAAAATGCTAAATATCCAAAGATCATAGATAAACGGTTGGTTCTCTCTATCTTAGTAACAGCTTCAGTTGGAGTTGGAGATGTCCATAGTTGCAGAGCTACTCATCACTCACTAAAGTGACTAAACACAGTAAAAATGCTTTGCTCTCTCCATTCTTTCACATCTCTCACTCTCCCCTCTCCTTCTTCTCCAAAACCGACCACTCCACTCCCCTCCTTCTCCATCAGAGCCTCAACCAACAACAAGGACCCGAATTCAAACTTGAAATCCAAGCCGAGCTCGTGGGTCAGTCCGGACTGGCTCACTTCTCTGACCCGATCCCTAACCTTATCCACAAACGACGACTCCGGCATTCCCATTGCCTCCGCCAAGCTCGATGACGTGTCTGATCTTCTGGGCGGTGCTCTGTTCTTGCCTCTGTTTAAGTGGATGAATGAGTACGGCCCTATATATAGGCTGGCGGCTGGGCCTAGAGACTTTGTGGTGGTCAGTGACCCTGCTATTGCTAAACATGTGCTTAGGAATTATGGCAAGTACGCCAAGGGTCTTGTTGCCGAGGTTTCTGAGTTTTTGTTCGGGTCGGGTTTTGCTATTGCTGAAGGCCCACTTTGGACGGTAATCCGCTCTTTCCTTGGTTTCTAATGTAGTTTGTTTGTGATTTCTTCTTTTGTAATCTATTTAGAGTCTGTCTTGTGCTTTTTGAGGTTCATGCTTGTGATAGTTGGTATTGGATTGTTGCTTGAATAGTAATGTAATACCTCAATGTTCTAATGTATTTTTGTTTCTAAATCTTTGCTGGATTAGTAATGTGGTGCCTCGTGATTGGATATATGCTTGGTGTCAAAAGTTGGGTGTAGTTTGTTCTAATGTAACTTTGTTATTGTGCAATTTATGGTTCGTGTGCTTGTTACAGTTGGTATTGGATTAGTAACTTGGCTAATTGGTTGGGTACATTGACAGAAATGTATAGACATGTTTTAGCTTCAGGAACAAAAGGCACCGTTTTTTATTCCGTGTTTTGCACTAGTGAGTCTTACATCATCTGGTTGTCTTGTTAAAGCTGTTATGTTTCAATGGGAATTTAGAGATCAGTGCTACCAATGAGTATATGAGATATTTTATATTTTAAATAGGGTTTTGTTATGATATTATAGTTTTCAATCTACAAGCTTCCAACCTGTGATATTAAGTAGATGAAACTGTTTGTGGAATCAGTAGGATACTTTTCATCTCATTTGAGCATGATATCTGACATATACTAGGCTAGGCGCAGGGCTGTGGTGCCATCTCTTCATAAGAAGTACTTGTCCGTGATAGTTGATCGGGTATTTTGCAAATGTGCTGAAAGATTAGTAGAGAAGCTACAAGCTGATGCACTTAGTGGAACTGCTGTAAACATGGAGGAAAAATTTTGTCAGTTAACTCTTGATGTTATAGGCCTCTCTATATTCAACTACAATTTTGATTCTCTCAACACCGATAGCCCTGTCATTGATGCTGTTTACACTGCACTAAAAGAAGCGGAGCTTCGTTCTACTGATATATTACCATATTGGAAGGCATGTCTTCTCAACTTGCTTAATCTTGTAAACTGCTGTACTTTTTTTGTTTTCTTGGGTTTCAACAGTACTTTATTTAGTTTTTGGTTGTTTCAGGTTGATGCTCTGCGTAAAATAGTCCCAAGACAAATAAAAGCTGAAAAAGCAGTTTCAATTATTAGGAATTCTGTTGAAGAACTTATAGCTAAATGCAAAGCAATTGTAGAAGCTGAGGGTGAAAGGATTGAAGAGGAAGAATATGTAAATGAAGCTGATCCAAGCATCCTTCGCTTTTTGCTTGCAAGTAGAGAAGAGGTCAGCATATGCTTATACTGATCAATCATAACTCTTTTCTTTTACCTTTTTTTTATTGGATACATGTTTTCTTTTACCTTTAGAGTGCAGTATGGTGCAGAGATTTATTTCAGATAGGAATGTATCGATAAGCAATTATAGGCTTAAAGAAAGGTCTTTTTTTTATTAGAAGGTCAAGTACCATGTTCCGAGAGAAGTTGATAGGCTTGTTTGTAAAAAATTGGTTAAGGTTCCTGTGGAAGAGGAAAACACTCGATTCCTCTTCTTGATGCATATGATGAAAATGTTCATCTCATTGTTCATCTTATGCTGGGTTGTACTGGATTGTACAAGTTTTTGTGACAGGTTCTCAAGAAGTTGTTTATTATTCTATTTATGTTACTAAGAATGATTGAGACTGAATTCATTAGTTCAACACTAATCTGAAAACTGGAGTTACCTCTCTTTGATATATCTGTAAATATTAATCTGAGTAGACCATATTCGTTTATGCTAAAGTGAAAATGAAGACACAATAATTTCAGGTTTCAAGTGTACAATTACGAGATGATCTTTTGTCTATGTTGGTTGCTGGACATGAGACGACTGGTTCAGTATTGACTTGGACGTTATATCTTCTAAGTAAGGTAGCCTTCCATTTATATTTATATTTTTTATTTTTCTTGTGCAAATACAGGTTCAAACACTGAGATATGATGCCTGATGTATTCTTCATGATTGATTTATTTTTAATGCAGGATTCCCATTCATTACGTAAAGCACAGGAAGAAGTTGACACAGTTTTACAAGGACGGCGTCCTTCCTACGATGACATAAAGGATCTGAAGTTCTTGACTCGCTGCATAATGGAATCTTTGCGTCTCTTTCCACATCCTCCTGTATGTTTAATTTCCCATTTTCTTAACTGCAACACAATTAGGAAGTCTCACGACAGTTTCTCATAAGTTATATGAGACTCGTGCTTTTTCGTGATGGCTGCATTCTATTGGTTCATAGGTTTTGATAAGAAGGGCTCAAGTTGCTGACGTGCTCCCTGGAAATTACAAAGTCAACCCTGGTCAGGATATTATGATTTCAGTATATAATATCCATCGTTCTTCAGAGGTATGAAAACACGTGAACAAAGTTATCTATGTGAAAAAAAATGGATGTGACTTATGTTTTCCGGCACTTTTTCCTGATGATTTTACAAGGTGTGGGAGAGAGCAGAAGAGTTTTCACCAGAGAGATTTGATATGGAAGGTCCTATACCTAATGAAACAAATACAGATTTCAGGTACATTTTGCAGTTATAAAATCTCCCACTTTCATCTATCAGAGAGTTTCCAGTTAAATAAACATATCTTTTGCTTGTAGGTTCATTCCATTCAGTGGAGGGCCACGAAAGTGTGTTGGTGATCAGTTTGCTTTGCTGGAAGCTATTGTTGCTCTGGCAATCTTTATTCAGCATCTGAACTTTGAGCTTGTTCCTGATCAGAACATTAGCATGACAACAGGGGCAACAATTCACACTACAAATGTAAGTTTTTCACCTCACATGCAAGAATACTTTTCCTAGTTTCCCCGAAATTCAAATGTGGATTAGATATATAAAAGGGAAATCGTATCGGAAGAAGGACAAACAACAGCAACTGTGTTGTTGGGGTAGCTTTATATTTGCCTCAGTACTTGGTAGCATAGTTGCTGATCACAGAACTTCTGTACATAGTTTCACCTTTGCGATAGTTGTGGCAAGTAATGTGATTTATAAAGATTAGTGTGACTTATGAAGATTGAAGTCGTATACAGTCTTTTGGCCTCTTTTAGATCTATATCAGTAAACAGATATTTATTTTGGTTTCACCTCTTATCAAAGCACAGAGGGTCTAACAGGTCTGCTGTTTGTTGCAGGGTTTGTACATGAAATTGAGTCAACGGCAAGCAAAATCTGTGTTTGCTGCTTCCTCTGTCTAACTATATCTCGTAGCTTTTACATCCTTCTGAAAATGTCAGAAGCTCTGTCAGAATAATCACTCACGATGTATAATATTGTTTCTCTTTCGGCAAAGGTTTGATGTATGCTTTAAACTGCCACTTCTCTTGATACTATGAGGCTTTAATTTTAGTCAAGAATGGTACACACCTCCACTTGCATGATGCGCGAGGTGAATCCAAAACCCAGATGTTTGATGTGCACAACGACGTGAGAAATAGTTTTGAGGTTCAATCCCGCTTGTGGAAACAAGTTCATATGTAGCATCAGTCAACTACATAATCTGAATGTTCCATGCCCGCTTAGTAAGTCTTTCACATTGAAATCATGATCATTTGGCAGCAGCTTTGAAAATTAGGTTCAGATTTACTTGCATGTAACCTGAACACTCAACACTTGGACACAAAAGGAGACATTGGGCTTCAAAGGAGGAACATTCCACCTCTAGAAGACCAGGTAGGAGACCGCTCTCCTATGCTGTGCTCTGATAGAAGGCCTCCGAACGGTCTTTTCAGTTTTCCTTCAGAAGTAATCCATTCTCCATAAATAAATAAAAGAGATATAAACTCATTATTTCTAAGTCTCCTTTAAAATAAATCTATGCATATTTTTGTTTCTTCATTTTATACCAATTCCACGTAACCAAACATACCATGTAGAGGGTCTGTTTATAATAAATGGTGTTTTCCATTTTTCATGTTACTAATTTGCCCTTCAGATTGTAAAATGTTATATTTGGTATGTGACGCAATTTTTTTGTATCAATTTGAATTTCAAACAATAAGCTAAAATTTAGTTGAATTTAACTTTATCATAAATTTTACACTGTTAATTTCTTACCTTATTTTATATTTACTCTACTCCCTTGATTATGTATATTCTCTTCGTCAAAGTATTTCATTTCGAACAAAGTTTCATATTTTCTTTCAAAAGATGAAAGGAGACTTTGATTAGAATCTTCAGAAAGATTTGTATTATTGTTTCAAAGTAAGGGAAGAAGATAAATGTTCATAGTACTTCGTGCATATGTCTTTGTGAGTTAATTGAAGAAATATTCTGAAAGAAAAGAAAGAATTGAAGAAGAGTGAAGAAAGGAGAAGAGTTTTGACAACAAATTGAATTGCATTTCAGTCCTAAGCTCACATTGATACCTTGATTTTCATACTTTGAAAAATGTCTAATTGCAAGGTACATAATTTTTTTCTTTGGCAATTTTTTCTCTTCTTTTAGGTAAATTATTATTTCATATTTAAACCTGATCCAAAAAACCTTTTACTCTCAACTATTTACAACTTTGTCTACCTATTAACTATATATATATATATATATATATATATATACATGATATGAGCACTTTGTGCGACGTTCATAACATGTTTTTACCTCCATTTGTACTTTGCTTAGCTCTTATTGTTGTAGTATCAAGTCATTTAGTCGCCTTATGAGTCTATGGTGGCGTTGGTTGCATTTTAGTGTTAAAACATGTTGAAAACAAAGAAATTGTCGAGAGTCCTATTTAGAGTATGATTCATTGTGTAACTAGGAAACCTAGTTGAATTAGGAGTCTTCATTAATCTGCATTTCTATAACATTTGTGATAATTTGAGAATCATATTTGTATTATGAGTCATTTTTAGATTAGAAAACGTATTATTTAAGAAATTCCTACTTGAACTGAAACGCTTATTCTGTAACTTTCCTAAGTTTACTCTCTTATTCTAGTAACTTACTTAATCTTTTTATATGAATTATCTTGTCTTTTATTATTTTCAAATTGTACAATGAAGGAAAAAAAATAGAGGAAAAGTCAAGCAAAGGAGGAAAATAAAGAAAGAATGAGACACCTAAAAAAGAGAAAAAGAAGGAATTTATCAAAGGAGATTGCACCCACCAATGACAAAAATAAGTGAAAGAAAAAAAGAGAAAGAAAAAGGAATAGAATAAAAAGAGATAATGCAAAAGAGAAAGAATGAGACCTAAAAAGGAGAAAAATAAGGAATTTATCAAAGGAGATTGCACCCACCAATGACAAAAATAAGTGAAAGAAATTGAGGAGAAAAAGCCAAGCTATAATATTCAAGGAGCCAAAACTCTTCTATAAATAACACATCATTCACAAAGAAAAATCATCACTTCTCCTTTGCATTCAAGAGCAAAAACTCTACCAAAATACTACCTCAAACATTCTTCACCAAAACAGCAAGCCGTTCTCCCCCATATACCAATTTCATCTCCACCGAAATCACCATTGAAGATACACCTCCAAGGCTCCTACAACGTGTGATTCTCGCAACTCTTCTTCATAAGTTTGTTCATTTTTGATTTTTTACAATACTTTGTGTATAAAGATTGTAGTATGATGTTTTTAATGGGTAACTAGAAGAAATGGAGACCAAGAACTAGCTAATTTCTCCTCTATTAGCACATTCCGGTGAGGATATGAGAAGGAAAAAAATGAAAAATAGAGAGAGAAATGAAACAATGTTTGCAAATTAACAATCAAATTCCTTCTCGCAGGGGAATCTTTATATATATACATATATATATATATATATATATGAAATAGTAGATCGCAACCCACCTTTGATCCATTATCTCTCTTTTCCGTGTCTCATAAACACACAAATATACGCCCTCTTTCTCTTCCTCACAATCAGATTTTGGCAGCCCAACTCTTTTCCATAAGTGAGCCACGTAGAAATGCCTAGAGGGAAAGAGAAAGAGAAAGAAGCAAAGATAAATCCTTTTCTTGAACCGGAAAGAACCCATAAAGATTTATCTTCATGTATTTTCATAACCGATCTCTGGTGTTTGAAAATTCACTTATAATTGTTCTTGTTCTGGGGTTTTTTTTATTGTTGGTGGATTGTTTCATTCTCAACCCAGGTCGAACCCCCTAAGAACCCGCCCATATAACCCTGAAAAAACCCCCAATTTGGCATGTTTTAATCGCAGCCACTTCAAAAAAAAAAAATTTGCAGCCTTTGAAATTCATGTAAGAGAATCTAAAGGTCAGCATTTCACATCCATAACTTATAAAAGATACGGAGCTTTTTTCAGGCGCGGTTATATATATATATATAGTTCATCTCTGCTACGGATGTCTAGACAGTCCGCACCGTGCGGATTCGGCGATTCCGGACATCGACGCACAACGACGACGTCAACCAGCACAGCCACACTCCCCTCCTCCCGGCGCTCATGTTTGTGCCGGCCGGTGCTGCATCGTTGGCCCACGGCGGCCGGAATCTCGAAAATTCAAGTTTCTGGACACCGTGAAAAGAGTTCAAGATTCCAGCCGCCGTGGGCCGATGTTGCATCTCCGGCTGGCACAAACAAGAGCGCCGGGAGGATGGGAGTGGGGCTCTGCTGGTCGGCGCCATCGTTGCGCGTCGCCAGTAGTCGAAATCGCCGAATCTGCACGGTGCGGACTGTTCGGACGTCCGCATCTGAGAATTTTTGTATATATATATATATCAATGTTTAAAAGGGCGAATGTGTGAGGCGAGACGTTTTATAAAAGCCTTGAGGAGCCAAGGTGAAGCCTTTCACGCTTTCTAAAATTTTAAATTACAATATATATATATATATGTATATATATACATTATATAAAAATAGTTCTTAATTCCAATAATTAGTTAAAAACATTCAAAATACATTAATTCATACATCTTAATTTAACAAATAAATAAAATGACTTTCATTCATTCCAATCTCTTTCCTCTTCATCAGTATGAAATTCATCCCAAGCATCAAAATGAGGAGGATAATTTGCACTATCAAAATGAGCACCCATCTCTGCATCAACATCCTCATTACCATCATTAAAATGGGAACCCATTTGTGTATCAACATCCCCCTGAACATCATCATCTTTACCATGGTTGGACAATTCTTATTGGCTCTACTATTACTTATTCGTGCAAGCAGTAAAGAAATATCATAATATGATACAAGCAAGGCAATATGAGCTAATTAACTTTCTGAAAGATTACTTGTACTATCAGTTCTCTTTCTTTTGTGAGTAGTAGATCCATTTCCAACAGGTATAGTAGTTGATTGAGAACGAGTATGATGCAAGAAAAACTACCGCGGGGAAAACCCAAAAAAGAGGTTGGTGCGGAGAAACACCAATTTGTTAAGATACGCTCACCACTCCAAGGAATCTACCAAGGATATAAGAGCAAAACTGGGTTTGATGTAACAAAATTCGATGAATGGATTAAAGAAGCTAAGTTCAAATAATTCTAAGAACCATTCAAATATGATTTTTAGGCTTCCATGCTTTGGAGTTTTGAGACATTTGGAGAAGCTGCAATGATTATTGCTAATAATTTATATCTTTATGTTTAAGTTTTTAATATAATATTTCTGTTCTCCTTTCCTTATTCTATAAAATGAAGCTATGTTTTCATTGTAATCAGACTTGAGACTTGAGTATTATCAGAAATAGAGTATAATGGTGAAGGAGGTCTTCCCAATTATCATCCAAACTCTTATCTCTTAGGTGAATTTCTAAAGTGGCGAGTTTTACTCTTATCTCCTTGGTGGATTCTTTGGAGTGGTGAGTGTATCTTAACAGATTGGTGTTTACCCGCACCAATCTCTTTATGGTGTTTACCCGCACCAATCTCTTTATGGGGTTTTCCCTTCGGTAGTTTTCCTATATCATAGTACCACATCTACTTCCACTAGTAGGTAAAAGAGGAGTTGGCTGAGAACGAGTAGCATATCAACTTCCACTAACATGTGCAACAGTTGGCTAATGTACTATGTGAGGCACAGGGGTAGGAATCACAGGTGTAGGAGTTGGTTGAGAAGGAGTAACAGATGTAGGAATAGGTAGACGAGGAATAGGAGGTAAATCATGAGCAATAAATGAAGGAGTTGTTGATGTACTATGTGAGGCACCTTTGAATATTAGAACGGGCACATTCACTAAGGAATTATCAAATAACTCTTGTGAATTAAGTTATACCAAATCTGTAGGATAAACTGGTTCTTCAACTCCATTAATCCATTCAACATCAGAATCTATTTCATCAACCAATATTGGATCAAATTTTACCCTCCTTCTAATACTTTTGTATCTTAAAGCAGTAATATACTTGACATAAACCAAAGCATTTAATACTCCAATCTATTTATCCTCTTTGTATGAATCTGATTTGCAGGGGAAAATAAATAACAGTATCAATTCACACTTTCTCATTACTAGACTTTTATTGTTCATATCCATTTTCAATAAAAAAAAGCTTAAACCTTACCGATTCAAACGTACTCCAGATTCTTTCACACGCTGAAGAACTACATGTCAAACTAAGAATTCGGACTGCAAAGCTCATCAACTCAGGTGTGTCCTTTCCAAAACGCAGCCATCAATTTACTAGAAAAAATAATAATAGGAAGAAAATAGATGAATCAACAGGGCAATATATATATATATATAATTATATAATTATATATATCTAAAAATGATGAAATCTTGAATTTAGTTGCACAAGTACCTAGAATTCTCTTTTTCCTTGACTTCACTGCAATTAGACTTCTAAATTCACCTTGTGCAAGATCATATGAATCTAATTGAATACAGCAGCTAGACAATCTTCTTCACTTAACATCCTTTTCATGCACTCTTGCAATCCATATCTCACTTCTGCAATATCATAGAAATGTTCTTCGTATCGTAATTGTTGGTTCAAATAATATCCAGCTGCGTGCAAGGGTCTATGAAACATCCTCTTCTATCAGTCATCTATTCTCTTCCAAATTGGTTTATATTTCCTCTCAACTCCACCACAATTATAGGCAATCTTCTATTTTGCTGAATGCAATAACTGATAAAGGTATCACATGGCAGCTCTTTCTTCAAAGTCAACTTCCCTTAATACTGATACAAGTGGAACGATACTCTTGATGCAAAAGCAGACTTGGTTCCAAAAGAATTGATCAAATAGTACAGTTGAACGAGCCTTGATACCTTCTGAATGTCTAGCAAATGGACCTTCCGACCACTTTGTAGAAGAAAACATAGCTATTAGATTATCTTTTTGCTTGTAAATGCTTTGAAGAGTCAAAAAATGTTGTTGCAAAGCGTGTTAAGGGCTGGACGAAAGATCTCTTTTCCTTTTGTGAATTCTCTCATTGTAGACAAGACCATGTGTGAGCATATATAAACTTCATGACTTGCTTGACATTTCGATTTGAATCTGCATATATTTTCAACTTGCTAAAGTCTCATGCATTAGATCAATGCAGTGTGCTGCACAAGGTGTCCACCAAAGTTTCTCCCTCTTTTCCATAAGCCTCTTCCCAGCATTCTTATAATTTGATTCATTATCAGTTACAACTTAGACCATATTCTCTTCTCCTACTTCTTCTACAATCTGATCGAGACACTTGAACATTGTCTCACCATCTTTACCAACTCTGATGCATCAATGGATCTAAAAAAACCAACCAGCAAGGGAGTTAACCAAAAAGTTGATAAGAGTTCTTCCCTTTCCATCACTCCACCCATCAGGTATAATTGTGCAACTGTAATACTCCCAATACTTTTTATGCTCATTCAGTATCAAATTCATATAATTAACTTCTTCTTTGAGAATCCATGTTCTCAACTCATACATAGATGTGGCTTAAATCCCTTTCCACAATTAGCAATAGCATCTACCATAGCCACAAAATAAGGGCTAGTAGCCGCATTGAAAGAAAAAGCATTAGTGTAGAAAAAACGACCAATCTTTCGACATACGATCTTTCTTTCTTCTTTTTAAAAAGAAGTGTTTAATGTCGATTATTGAGCATTTGAAGAAATATGCTTATCCATTGGTCTCGTAGGCCAACTCCCTGCAATTACATAATTACTATCATCCATTGAATCATCTATACTATCACTACCCCCTCCACAACCTTCCCCCACTTCACGGAAAATTCAGTTTGCTTCATCTTTGTAATCCTGAAAGTCTTCACAGCATTAATACAGAAATCTTTGGCCTTTTTTGAAACTTTCCTACATGGTTTTATACCACCATGTGTGCCAGACAAATGTTTCTTCAACCTTGTAATACCACCACTACTCTGTTGATTACAAAATGCACATCTTATGTATTTTTCTCCTTCAAATTTTTTTGCCCAGACCCAAGCATGATCTTTTTCCTTCTCAACCCTTTAAGTTTGATCATTAGCAGACGAACTCATGATCAATGGATGATGCAAAAAGCCAAAAACCTAATTAAAATTGAAGAATGAGGATTAAGAATTGAGATTTTGTGAATCAACTATCATAACTATTAACTAATTATTGCAGAAAACAAGCATATATCATGATTATCGACTTATCATTCATAACAAATTGATTGAAAATCCAAAACTGAGTACAGTAGAGAAGATTAGTCGTTCAACCTTGGCTGCCCAATCACCTCTTCAATTCACAGATTCACACCTTCTTCTTGTCAACAAACCCAAGCAATAACTCTCTAAAGCCTTCACAACACCCTATTGACCTTATCAACTTACGTAAAAGAAAAGTAAGAAACCCTTTTTTAACCTTATATATGTGGTAGTGAAGTACCAAAAAAAAACATGAAAGGCGATGCTAAGGGACGCCTCGGGCCGCATCACACGCTATAGCGTGCCTTGAGATGCCTTTTGTGTGAAAAGCCTCATAGAGAGAGCCTTGAGGTGAAAATGGGATGCCTTGCCCTTTTCAAACCTTGATATATATTGCTTGCTATAATGATAGTTGTTAAATCCTATATATAACCTTTTATGCTTAATTAACTGCTATGATTACATGTTATATTTTCTATGTGATTTACAATTCAACATGCTTTATTACTTGGCAGTGGATGTTATCAACATGGACAGATAGCGAGTGCAAAAATTGATACTGAAGAACTGTTACAAGGCGATTCCTGCCAGAGGCAAATTGATCGCTTGTGAGCCGGTGGTGCCGAAGAAATCAGACGACAGTCATCAGACACGTGCTTTTTTAGAGAATGACATATTCGCGATGACTATGTATCGCAAAGGGCAAAACTTGAACTGAAGAAGAATTTCGGCAGCTTGGTCACTCTATCGGCTTCTCTGATTTCCGACCAATCTATATCGATTACTTCTATACCGTTGTAGAGTTCCAAAGGTGAGTTCGATTGCTATTTAGTATTTAGACAAATTAATAATTACTAGGAAAAATTGCCAAAATACACCCTGAATTTGACTCAAATTGTGAATTTCTACTCCGAACTTATAAATGCGAAAATTTGCCTCCTCAACTTGGCAAAAACTACCGGTTTGCACCCTCACCGTTAAATTTAACATTTTTCATCCAATTTGTGGTCACATGCCATTCACATGATGAACATTTTTGTCATTTAATATTTATTTCATTTTTCAATGATAAAAATATACAAGAAATTTAAGTTTTGTACAATTATATTTGCTAACTCATTCACTTCACGATATTTACCTTTCTTGATAATTTTTTTTTCAAAATAACAATACATAATTACGACCATAAGTGAAGAATTAAAACTAATTAATTATGTTTATAGTCTCTAGAAATCGTCAAATTTACTTCCAATGTTTTGTCGTTTCAGAAGTTTGAGTTTTGTCTCGTGTCCTCACTTAATTAGCTGATGATGAATGTTAAGTGTACTAGCGGGGAAAAAAATATTAAGAAAAAAACATCATGAAGTAAATGAGTGAACAAATATAATTGTACAAATATTAAATTCCTTGTGATTTTTGTTATTAAAATGAAATATATATTAAATAACAAAAATACTCATCATGTGCATGACATGTGACCACAAATTAGATGAAAATGTTAAAATTTAACAGTGAGGGTGAATCGATAGTTTTTAACAAGTTGAGGAGGTAAATTTTCGCATTTACAAATTCATGGTATATTTTAATAATTTTGCCTAATAACTATATTAGATTGGAGTAAAATGCGTTCGATCAATAATATCTTGACTCTCACGTTTAAGAGAGTAAATTGTTCGAAGTGTCAAACAGGTTGAGCTAGCTGCAAGCCTGTATGGATTTGGTTTCTGGAACATTACTTCATTAAGTTGTCTGAAAATACCAATATATTGATGAGGTTAGTGTATTTTTAAGAAATTCTGTTAGTTACGCGAAAATGTGGTGCCTTTAGCATTACTCTTATTATTGAGGGAAGTCCGGGGAACTGAAGACCAGGTCAGCTATGAATGAAATACACAAGTTCTGTGACTTCAATTAACTAGCAACTCCATCAAGAAAAGTGTTGGAAATAGATCGGGATCTGATTGAATGTGATGATATATTACCGTCATGATCTGTAGGCATGGTTGCTATTTAGTAAACGTGAACTTGGGTG
The DNA here is from genome assembly GCF_933775445.1 of Argentina anserina. Classification (NCBI taxonomy): domain Eukaryota; kingdom Viridiplantae; phylum Streptophyta; class Magnoliopsida; order Rosales; family Rosaceae; genus Argentina; species Argentina anserina. The sequence goes on along the minus strand of NC_065877.1, from coordinate 9,823,476 downwards.
GCTCACTAAATAGGCATTGCACAATCTGCACGTACATCTTGGGTGGGTGAACTTTCAATTTGAATCATTAAATTGAAATATAGCATGGAAAATGAGTCATCATCATATCTAGCTGTAGGCATGGTTGCCACTTCGGGTTTGAGTATGTACGTTCTGGACAGATTCGTACAAACTAGTCTCTCAAGTCTCAGCTTGATACTTTCAATCTTGAACTACAATTTTTCTTTTTATGTTCTGATAAAAAGTTCCCAACTATCAACGTTAGTCCCTAAATTAACTTACTTCAAAGTGACACTCCACCACGGACGGAACTACATCGGTTTTCTTGTCCGCCATTGGATAAGAAACTTGACTGAGTCTTACTAGACCGAAAGAAAAAATTCTGACCAAGTCTATGGCAAAAGATTTGCATTAATTTTGACCGTAAAATTCAATCAAGTGTCAAGCCCCAAAGTCGTATCATCCTGTAAATGTTTTCTCGTGACTCATTTCACATAGGTAGAGTAACATGCATGTAGTTTTCTACGTACCATCCACTCAGATAATTGATATGATTCACTTGTCAAGTAAGAGTTCCCTATAAAACATAGTCCTTTCTCACGACTTTCGATTTCAATAATCTCCTAATCTTATCCATTTTAATAGAGTATAAGTAAATATCTGTAAACTCACAGTACAATTAGATTGTACTGAAGATTATGAATATATCCAACTACATGAAGGTCACGTTTAGGGGCAATTCAATTTACACCCAATTAGAATAAGAGAGTTTCAATTAAACCCAATCTTTTTTTTCATTTCAATTTACACCCAAAAATTCTCATGTATAATTAATATTAAATATGTATTCTCTCAAAATTACAAAATTTGTCACTGAAGTCAAATTTGTAGCCTATCTAATTTACTAATAATTAACTTAATCTATTTCATAATTAAATCTTATTACATTAAAATAAATATTAATCACAAATTTGTAATTCGTAGTCTTAATGTAATTATTGATTGTCTCAAAGTCATGTAATCTAGATTTGTAAACCAAAGTTAAATAAGCTATTATGTACTCTTTTGTATTTAAAAATATTTCTATCATATAATATATTATTTAATTAAACCTACTATATAGGTACGTTATTCTACCATATAGGTATATTAATTAAACCTACTATATATATAATTTATTTAATTTTACCATTTAAGTATATTATTTAATTAAACATACTATATAGGTAATTATTTAATTATGTCATATATGTATATTATTTAATTAGTCATACTATATAGGTAAGTTATTTTTGAAAATAACTTATTTCAACTTTGTAAATGACGTTGGTCACCCATGTATGTATGTTATATTTTACTATATTAAATTGGTAAGTTATCTATTTTTACTATATAGGTAAGTTACATATTTCTACTATATAGGTAAGTTATATATTCAAATGTAACTCTAATCCTTTGAGTTTTTCTCAATATCTTGTCAAAATGTAAATTAATTTAGATACCTTGCATAGTTGTGTGATTTATTAGTAAATTATACTAGAGATTTGTTTAAAAGATGACAATATATACCTATATATATATATTATACAAAGTAATCTAATAATAAGATATGTACCTTATGAAGAGAAACACAAAGTGTAAACACGTTCGTGGAATCCATGACATGTCTTGTATTATTCAAAACTTTTTCTCAAGTCCTCAACTATCACTTGGAAAAATGGCGGAAAGTACCATATACATAATCAACCTCATCATTTCTTCAAAGCATATATCTCCGTCTCCATATCAAATCTCTCAATCTTATAATATTGGAATGAATATACCTACTAAATAGATCAAGAACTACAAATTTTTGTTACAAATGAAATAGTTTTGTAATGAGTATATGTGCGTGTGTGTGCGCGCACGCTCTCAAGTCATCAAATTATGATAAATTAATGGATGAAATTGATTGAAATAAATTTAATAAGATTTAAGTTTAGTTAAAAATTTCAAATTTAAATAAAAAAATACTAAAAAGATGCTAAAGGGCAAATTAGACTTGGTAAAAATATTAATTACAAACATAGAGTTTATATGGAAGCTTTAAAATATGAATTGGGTGTAAATTAAAGGTGTGTATTTATCTTAAAATGGGTCTCCTAATTTGGGGGTTTCTCTAATTTTCTCATAAATGACCCAAAGTCATATTATCCTCTAGAAAATTTCATTTCACACGAGTGATATTTATCATTAGATATTTAGACAGTTGTTGTGAACTCCGATTTATTTGTAAAATAAAGAAAGTTTAAACCATAATTATAGAAATTCCAAGTTCCCTCCAAAACATATTCATTTCTCACAACATTGGATTTCAAGATTCTCACAATCTTATCCATTCAAATAGCGTATAAGTAAATATCATTATAAACTCACAGTAGATCGAATTAGATGGATTGAACCAAGAAAGAGACTTCAGCTACATCAAGGTGATATTTCACCATCAAATGTCCAAACTAGATCCACCCACCACTTCTTCCTGGCCACCATCGATGGAAGGTTGAAAAAACAAAGTCACTAGCAATTGTTGAAGTTATATATACAACACCTCTTTTTTTTTAGGAGACTGAATTTACTTCATTTGACGACAACGTCGTGCACGGCTACAAAGACTAAATATGAGAGGTGACTCAAGATGTGACATGTCACCTCTCATACATGTTAAGTTTAATCAAAGCAAATAAATGCGCAAACACACTTATTATACAAATCGAAGATTGAAATAAAGTCCAACAAGCGGACATAACTAGAAATTAAATGCGAAACAAGCAAAATAAAACTCCAGGAACCTTAGAATTATCAACGCACCCAGCTCGAGCCTATGTCATCAATTTAGTACCCTACATTGGATGCCTCCAAACTAAAATCATGGGTTGCAAAAGTCGTGCTAGTCCCAAGTAAAATATATAGAGAAAGGAAATGAAACGAACCAAACTACCAAGCTTTAGTACAAACCCCAATAGGCTGGCCCATTGCCCATGCCCAACATGCCTCACCCCGACCTGCCGAATGGTTAAGCAGGGAAACTCCACCACCGACCAGCACTGGCGTTGCTCAACCTCTGGTGGATGAACTCGCCCCTGCATCATCACAAGAGCAAATAAACTAGATCAAGGTAATGTCACCTCGAAATCCGGCGCCATCTTAGTTTTCAAAGGGAGAAGACGAAGACGACGATAAAGCACCGTGGCTGTGATGAGATCTTGGCTGGATTTTTTGCTGGAATCGATCACCAAGGCCAGAAACATATCTTCAGGCCAAGCTTTGCTGCCCATTACCGAGTGTTGGAACCGACTTCAACGTCGACGAACAAACCTTGCGACTTTCCATAAGATATGAAAACATATCCTATATGTCCACCAGTGTACGAAGCTTGGATTCGCAACCGTGCTCAACCCGAGGTAGAGCGTCGGTGCCTTAGTTTACCACAAGCTTCGTCCTGTTAAAACAAGATCACGCCGCCTCCATGAAACCCTAGGAAGGGTTTTGACTCACAGCTCCGAAAAGAACGGAGCTTATACTCTAAACTCTACAACCCTCGTGCATACATTATCCTATATAATCAATCACTACTAATATGTTACATCGTTAACTCTAAAATCCGCAAACCCTGAACTCTACAAAACCAACTTTATCGATCAGTGTTGTCTTTCGCAGAAATTTCCACCCTAATAACGACATAACGCGATGAACATCACATGTTTGACAGTGTGTACTTTAGTTTCCACCAAAAAGAACGCCGTTTACAAAGAAATCAAAAGATCCAATTCTTGTCGTATCATTCCACATATAGCACCTTAACTCCTGAAGCCTCGTTCGCAAGGTAGGCCCTAGTGCCCTACTACAAAATCTAGGGGGGAAAAAAAGTATACAAACTAAGACGACGACGTCGATGGCGTCGATGCTAATTAATTAAACCCAAAACATTCCCTCCCTGATCCCACCATTTCCTTATTTTTATCACTTCCCGACTGCGACCTTCTTAATCACCTAACCCACTCAATTCTCGCCACGCGTCAGGTGCTGACTCCATTTCCCACGTGCCGCATACAGAGAAGCGGGTGTACGAGGCTTACTGTAGTCTGGTGTGCATAAGATTACAGAAGCCAAAGGCTTTTCGGAGGGAGTGAGGGGGATGTCGAAACGGCAATTAGGTAATAACGCCAAAAAAAAAGTAGAGGAGGGGTTTTATTAACTCCACCCTCCGCTACAATGACCACCTCTCTCTCTCTCTCTCTCCCTCTCTCTCTCTCTCTCTCAGGGTGACGTTGCATTGTTCAAGACGATGAGCTGAGCGCGAGGAGGAGGAAGAAGAAGAAGAAGACGAGGATGTTTAGGATTCACAGGAATCGGCCGGCCAAGTCCGGCGAGAGAATCGACTTCAAGTTCTCTCAGTTCAAAGCCGTTCAGGTATCACTGATTTCGCTTCTCTTTGAATTCGTTCGTTGTTTGAGTTTTGAGAGTGGAGGATCAGTAATGGAGGTAGTGGATTGTGTTCTGTGTATGAAATTTGTGATGATTCTTGATATGGAATTTTGGATTACGCTTTACGGTTTTCGTTTTGATTATGATTTTGATTTTGTATCATGATCTTGATTTTTGTTGCTATGGAAATGTGTTTTTTGATGCTTATGCGGTATAAATTATGGTGATTTTGTGTGTCATTGATGAAGAATTGAGTGTGGAGAAGCTTGATTTGGTTAGTGATGATGATGTATGGTGGTATGTGTGTGTGTGTGTGGTTGTAGGTGCCGAGAGGATGGGACAAGCTGTTTGTGTCCATTGTGTCTGTGGAAACTGGGAAGCCGATTGCAAAGTCAAGCAAGGCACTGGTGCGTAATGGGAGCTGTCAGTGGATTGAGGCGCTAACGGAGTCAATTTGGATCTCGCAGGATGATAATTCCAAGGAGATGGAAGATTGTTTCTTCAAGCTGGTGGTTGCCATGGTATTCTACTTGTCAATGTCGATGATTTTAATTCAAATGTGCTTTACTTTTCAGGATTAGAATCTAGCTTCCTTTTTGTTTTTCGTTGTTGTGAATTTTGACATTGGTGTTTTCAACTATTTGCTCATAGGGATCGGCTAGATCCGGAATCCTTGGAGAGGCTACAGTCAATATGTCGGATTATATAGCGTCAAGTTCTACTGCTCCAATTTCTCTTCCACTGAAAAAGTGCAACTATGGGACAGTTTTACAGGTTTGCTTTTTACACATTTATGTATTTATTGATTTCTTTCTTTGTAATTGTATGACATGTTGCACAACAATCGTTCCTTTTCTTCTGAGGTATTAGAAAGCTATGTGTTGAATCAAATCAAAAGAGTTTGTGTTATGGTTCGCAGAATTTGCAATATGCCAACTGAATGTAGTATAGTATTATGTATCTCTGAGGATTATACTATGTGAATCCTTAAAGTCTGATCTGATTTTATATAATTATGGTCATTCTTGATGTTTTAAATCCTCTAGCTTGATGTATTCTTGTGAAAAATACTATTAAATTTATTTTTATGTTTTCTGATCATTTGGAAGATACTGGCATTGCCAGCAGTCTATATATGTGCAGTCAATCCAGGATTGTTCATGTGAGTGCTTTATTGTAACTATCTAGGTGGAACGATGATTGTGTTGATTGTCCTTAACTCCGCTCATTCCACTAAAAGTTCGTGTTGGGGTAGTCTTCTAAGCAGTTCTTTTCTTGGCTTCTGTTTTTCAGGTGAGAATTGGCTGCCTAAAGCCAAGAGCAAGGTTCAGGTTAGTATTAAATTATTGCTTATATTAGGTTATAAATTGAGCTTTTTATTTGATTGTGAAGATACTTTGCGCACTTTGCAGAGGTGAAGAGTCAAAAGAAACAAGCAGTAATTTGGAAGAACCAAATGCAAGTGGTAATGATGTGGACGGCAAGTCAGATGGATCTGATAGTACATTTGGAAGGAGTCTTGAATCTTCCTCCACGAAAGAATTTGGCTTGACCTTAAATCCTGGAGAACCTGGAAGTAGGGTATGTCACACATTCCCTTAGTATACTATCTTGTGTATCTTCCTTACCAGTGATTATGTATTTTCAGAAACTTGTTGCAAAACGAACATTACTTCCTTAGCACCTTTCCTTGTATTGTGTCATGTATAAAGCGTAATCTGGAGATGAAAATTAATCTGTTGGACACATGGTTTATGAAATTGATGTTTCATATATAAAAGGTTCCATTTTATCCGTACAAACCTTCTGTAATCAAGAGTTTTAAGATCTAGACCATTATTTTTACTATTTTGGTCTAAGCCATTACGATATGTTCACAAGTTACATTCACCGCATTCTTTTCAATAGTCTCTCCTTGTTAATAAGTACCTTAATCACTTTTTGTAGGGAAGTAGTTTCTCTGCTGCGGGTTCACTTTGCAGCTATGAATCTGCAGAGGTTTCAGTAAGAAGGGGTCCTGTTTCCCCAGAAAACAACCTTTTTGGTGAAGGGAACCTCCTGATTGGAAGACAAGATTCAACCAGCTCTCAAACTGATTCAATGCCTGGCAATTTTCCAGCTTATCCATCCAATCATTCATCATTTAACTCGAGGATCACAGGTTCAGGAAATCATTCTCAGAATTCTCGCAAAGATATTCCAGGATCACCTTTGAGAACCACTGGTTCTACTAAAAACCTTTTAGAAACCGCAGAAGTTACTATTGAAGAGCTACATGCAGAAGCTAAAATGTGGGAGAGGAATGCACGGAAACTGATGCTTGATTTGGATATACTGAAGGCAGAATCCTCTGATCAGTCAAAAAAGCAGGCAAATTTGAATATGGAGCTTTCAGCAGCATATGCTGAACGTGATAGCTTGAAGAAAGAAGTTGAGCACTTAAAAATGTCCTTTGAAAGTTCCGCGATGAGACAAACAGCCAGCGAGGATTTATCTAACAAAGGAGAGTCTCCAATAGAGAAGGCATTGCAAGATGAACTGAAGTTTCAGAAAGAATCTTTTGCCAATCTGAATCTGCAGTTGAAGAGGAGCCAAGAATCAAATATTGAGCTGGTTTCCATTCTCCAGGAGCTGGAAGAGACATTACAAGAACAAAAGATGGAGTTAGAGAATCTATCAGAGCTACAGTCGAAGTTCATTGATATGGAAAATTTAAACCAAATAACTACAGAGGAGAACAACAATCTAAAATGTCAGGTGCAAAAATTGCAGGAATCAGAGAACAAGCTGCATGATATGGTGCAACAGCTGGAGCAGGCTCTTGGCGAGAAAAACCGTGATGTAAAAGGGTCTGGTCTGGAAGAACGAACCCTTTCAGATATTGAGAAAGAATACAAAAGTGCATTATTTCTTAAAGAAGAAGAGATTGTTCAATTGAAAGAAAAGCTATCTGCTTCTCTCAAAGAATCGCATTCTGCAGAAATGGGGTCAATTACCATGAATGGAGGAGAAACAGATCTGATCAGGCAGATTGAACTCTTGAAAGAAAAGTTGCAGGAGCTAGAGACAGATTGCAATGAGCTGACAGAGGAAAACCTTGAGCTCTTACTCCAGCTTAAGGGAGCAAATAACAATTATGCAGGGGTACATGCACCTGTTGATCGTCCCACCACTGAGATTTTGGTTAATTCGTTTACCAGCTTTGCATCCAAAGTGACTGAATGGAGTTCCCACATACATAATGCAGAGGAGAATTGCAATAAGATAGTGCTTGGGGAGATGACAAATAATCATGATCTTTCAGTTCAAGTGCTTGAGAGTTCAATAATGGAACTTGAAATGAAACTCACAGATCTGGGGAAAGAATTGACTGAGAAAAGGTCTGAGATAGCCAAACTGGAGGATAACTTGCGAACCCAAGAAGAAGAAACCGGAGTTCTAAGGCAGGTGCACAATGAATTAGAAGCTCAGTTTTTCAATTTACAAAGGGAAAAAGCTAAGCTAGAAGAACACATGGAGTTTGTGCAAAGAGAAAGTGAGCTCACCACGAAATGTTTGAATGATTTGCGAAATGATTTAGTGGTGCTTAGCAGCAGTGTGGATTCACATGTTTCTACCAATAAGATACTTGAAAAGAAATCCTCAGAGCTTGAAGCTGATAAATATGAACTGGAAGTTCTCCTGTCTGAGCATCGACAGCAGAACACACAATTATCAGAATGTATTTCTGCTCTAGAAGCACAGCTCAGATGTTTGACAGATGAAAAGGAGGCTAACCAATTAGAACTAGAGAATTCAAAATCATATTCTCTGAGTCTCCAAGATGAAATCAGTAGCCTAAAAGCTGGGATGGAATCTGATAAAGTTGAACTGAAACAGAAATTACAGGACTTGCAAAGTCAGTGGTCAGAAGCTCGAGAAGAATGTGAATTTCTGAAAAGGGCAAATCCAAAGTTACAAGCTACAGTGGAGACCCTCATTAAAGAGTGCAACTCACTTGAGAAATCAAATGAGGAGCTGAGAGCGCAAAAGATGGAGTTGCATCAGCAATGTACCCACTTGGAGGCAAGGTTGACTGAATCTCAGGAGGGCTTTGCATATTGCTCGAAAAGAGTTGCAGTGTTGGAAAGAGATCTATCTTTGATGATGGAAAGCATAGCCTCAAAAGAGAAAATTCTAAATTCAGAGTTGGATGCACTTCGTGATGAAACCATTCAACATCAGGAGAAACTTATATCTGAACATAGCATGTTGAATAAGATGTATTCGGAGAAGGCAGTTGAAGTTGAGAACCTTCAGCAAGAGGTAGAACTACTCACCCAGCAACTTTCTGAGACTCATAAAGGAAGTGAAGAACTAGCTTCATGTGCTTTCCAGGAAGCCTCCAGATTACGAGCTGAGAAGGCAGATCTTGAGTCTGCTCTGCAGAAGGTTCAGTCGAGAGTATTTAAGACTGAGACTGACCTCAATACTATGAGAGCAGAGTACGAACAGAATCTACAAGGCCTGTCAATTGATCTTACTGCTTCTAAACAGATCCAAGAAACAATGATGGCTGACCATGAAAGGCTATTGAAGTTGTTGGAGAATTACAAGTCAAGTGAAGCAAATCTGAAGACTGCTGTGAACAATTTGGAACTAAAGCTTACAGTTTCTGATTATGAACAGCAACAGCTGGTGGAAGAATCTTCCAATCTGAAGGTTCAACTGCAGATTTTGAGTCATTGTCAGGATGAAGTGTTGGCTGTTAAGAATGAGCTTGATGTGACTAAGCTTGAGAAAGAGAAATTGGAATCACTACTGGACTCTCAACTTGAGAAATTAAATCATTGTGAGGGTGAACTGTTGGCTATAAAGACTGCACTTGAGGCGACCAAGCTTGAGAAAGAGAAATTGGAAGAGCTACTGGATTCTGTGTCCGAGGAATATGAATATATGAAGGCAGAGAAGAATTCATTCCTCGAGAAAATTTCAACATTGGATAGAGTCTTATCTGAATTGGAGGATTGCAAACATGATAGAGCTGTCTTGGAGAGGAAAGTTCTGCATATGCAAGGTGATCTAATTGTAAAAGAGGCTTTATGTGCACAAGATGCTGAGCTGAAGAATGAGCTCTACCAGTTCAGAAGAGCCAATGAGCAGTATCAGCAAAAACTACAGCTACTTGAGGAGGAGAAAAATGAGTGCCAAAGAAGATCTCAGTCCCTTGAACAAGAATTAAAACTAATTAGGGAAGAAAAACAGAACCAGAGGGATCTAAAGTCAAGAAGCAGTACCAAAGTAACTGAAGAGATGAAGCTCTCAAAAGTAAGTACGGTTTCTTCTTTATTTGCATGTTAGCATTTAATTTGAGACCAAAACCGTATGTATTTCTGACTCACATTCTTTTAACAGAATGAAATAGATAAGAATACCAATCATCGTCGTGATAATAGAAGGAAGCGTCTAGTGAAGAATGGTCAGGTACAGTGACTTACAACAGATCAATATTATTCCAATAGAAAACAGTATTAGAGAGGTTAGACATCTAAAATGATAATTTCATCCTGCTTGTGCTGCTGACGTGACTATAATACTTTCACATTATATATGGTCATACGCAGACATATATATGGAGTTAATTTGTGCATAACAGAAATTCATAAAAACACCCAATGGGTTTGGGGGTGTGGGAAGTTATCCAAACACAGTGGGTGATTTTTCATGTCTTATTTTATGTTATTTGTGATTTACTTGTTCCCCTTTTGAGTTTATTTGGTTTGTATATAGGTATAAGAAAGAAATGAAGCCTCCTTTATTATATATAGGTATACACAAAATACACACACTTTTCGAGCTCAATGTGATGATCTTATGTATCTTTTCAAGCATCTATTTGATATTATCTTTCCCTTACAGGGTGATAATGGAATTGACAGCCGTGATGGGAGTTCTCGTGATGATGGAGTTGATCATGGTTTGAAGATTAAGATGCTTGAGGATGAACTTGTTAAGGCATTGGAAGCAAATAACACTTATAAACTTCAACTTGATGGGTGAGTGTAAGAGGAACATATTAAACCCTAAAAACACTAAATGCAAGTAGCAGTTTGATTTGATCTTCACAGACATTAATATATATTGCTCTACCCCACAGGCTAGCCCGACACAACCTTGCGGATGGTCATCAAAATTCAAAAGCCGAAGTAGTGGCAAAAGATAGATTTGAACGGTCGAAATCATCTCTAGAGACAGAACTGAAAGAGATTCGTGAGCGCTACTTGAGCATGAGCCTGAGATATGCAGAGGTAGAAGCTGAGCGTGAGGAACTAGTGATGAAGCTCAAGCAATCCAAGAGTGGAAAAAGGTGGTTCGAATGAATCTATTGATGTCATCAGCAACCTGTTTGAATGACTGAACGTCATGTTCTTGAGTCTACCTATCTCAGGTAGCTTTCAACGCATAGATCTTTGTATATCTTTCCCTTTTTCTCAAGTGAATGCCTAGTATATAGCTTTTTAGAAGAGAATATGCTTAGTATAGCCACAGGTGTAAAACTAGTTGGGGAGCGGTAGCTAATAGTATTGAAAAATCACAATAAAGAAAGTAAATAGCAAATACTGAAATACATATATAAACAGAACTTTTTTGGCTTCATCCCTTGTTTATTTTTTATTTTTTATATCAAGCTTCATCCCTTGTTGTAGATCTTGGTCATGCTAACCGAGATTTCATTAGTTTGCGTAATACACTTATCATATGATTGATAAATTGTAGACAGTTATGTTGTCAAATAATTTCATATTGTTAGTCAGAATTTCATATTCAAATCAATACTAGGTAGGAAATAGGGGACTGGGATCTCTATTATATGCAATTTATGTTCTGCAATATGCTTCTGATTACAAGATTATAATATCTCCTTTGTCGAAAAAAAAAAAAGGTTATGAAATCTCCTTATTGTGTCCATGTCTTGGGACCTTCTTTAGTTTTCCTTGTTCAGCTTGGAACTTGGAAATCCATATTGCAATTTGCTCTGTTGAGTTAGTATAATGTTTGGCATCTGATAATATACCTCAGAAGCTTTAAGGCTTCCCTATATGATAATCTATATATCAACATTTAGTGTGTGTGCGGCGCACTGTGCCTGATCTCACTGAGGTGAAAAGAATATAGAACTATAACTTATGTGAGATCACACATGTCAACATTCTCACATTAGTATCCCTTACATTAGCTTTATTGCCTGGGATCAAGACTTGTATATGGCGAACAATAACATATGAGATGTAAGTCACATAACACATTCTACTCTTCTACCTTAAAACTCACCAAGGGTTTGCTTAAAACTACGCTGGAGCCTATTGATGTCGTACTTTTGTGAGAGTCTGATGTGCTGTATTATGTGATCCTTAGAATTGTGAAGCTTGTGGGTACTCTATATGGTTGGCATGTGAAGCTTGAGCACCTGACTTTACATAAAATGGTGTCACCTGACTCGGAAAGATTCAAATAGTAGTCGACCCTTGGGCAAAGAGCCACCAATAGAGAACCTTCTTTCACAAGGCATTACGTTAGAAAGAGGATGTATCTTGTGCTTATCAAATGGCTGGTGTCACTCATTTTCACTCAAACAATATCACCCACCTGACTGTCGTATATATCCAACAGTAGACTGAAGACATAAAATTCTCCGAGGGTAGAATGGCATGTATTATGTATACTTACCCAAGTATCAGTTTGTATGCATGACATGATTTGGGGACACCCAGCAAACCGAGTGAAGTGTTTTTGCTGATGATTGATCTAATAGTATGTTAGAGGGTTTATTGAACTACATTATTAGAGTTAGCCGAGGTTTTGAGAGAGTTAAACTGGATTACGATTAAGATAAATCGAAGCTGTAATTAGTGGGCGGGTGAGATTCACATGAACGTACTCTTAGTCTCTTACAGTACAACCCTAATGCATGACACTCACAAAACCTCTCGTACTGATAGAGTGAACAACAAAAGCATAAAAATAGCATATGGCAAAATAGCATGATATAATATGCGTAGTGTGATGTGTAGTGTACGTAGGTGTTTGAGAAAGAAACATGAAAGCCAGAATGAGAGGGATGGAGGAGTTGTCATCAAAATGCATATGCCAATGGCATATCCTTTGGAAGATGCTTAAATTGCAACCTCCATTTCTGCCTTTTTCTCTCTACTTTCTTTTTGGTTTCCTTTAACCGACTAAAAAGTCCCCAAGTCATCACACCCTTTTATTACCCCCATGACCAGAGCAAAGAAAATCTTATAACAATCCATCAAAACCTCTGTGATTGAACCCTCTTAGTACCACTACTGCCGTGTTCCTCCGTTTCATGCTTTCGCTGGCCGGCCACCCCCACTGTCACTAGCTCTAGTGGCTCAAAACTGGCGGGGGTGGCTGGTTCGCTCTCGGTTGGAGGACAGTGAATTATGGTGGTGTTCTTTTTCTTTCTGCTAAGTGTGTGTGTGAATCGTGCTGCATATCAGTATGTTTGGAAGAATAAACCATCTTTTAGTAGCTGAATCGTCTTCTTGAGGGCGGATTCTCTAAAAGGGCAACTTCAAATCTTTGGCATTTTCATTTTCTGCAAGGAGCTAGTTTCTTTTGCTTCACTGCAAAATTGGTCTCTCGGCCACGACAGCATATTGTGAGAGCTGGTCAGAGTCAGACGATAGCTAGCACTGGAGTGGCTTCAATCTTTTCCTGTTGTTTGTTTCTTTAGGTATGGAAACTATGTGTTTAGTTTGTAGTTCATGTGTGTAGGCCTTTGGCCAGATTAATAATTAAGCCTAATGTTTGATATACTCAAGCATAAGGCCAAGTGTTTGTAGACTTAACTGCATTGCTCTACAAGTTGTCATTAGGTAGATAGATAGTTGAGCTTTTATTGCTGTTTGCTTCTTTCAAACCTTATTTAATAACCTGAACAAGGCTAAACTGTTCTGCATGTACAACTGGGTTCAGCTTGATTAGACAAACATACGCAAAAATTTGATCGTACGTTGCTGTTTTTTCTTCTAAGTGTTGGTAATCAATTCTCAGTTTCTTGCACATATTTCATACTCTTCCGGTCTTCCCTCAATCCTTCACCTTGTTGCGAGATGTATACGGTCTATATAGGGTACTGTTAATCACAATTAAGGAACTGTGTTTACCTGCAATGTAGTGTAATACACCACAAATTATAGCTAGCTAGTAATTACGTTAATTGTATATCCCCGAATTACTGCAAATATATAGTACCCCTTGTGAGAATACAACATTCATACAAGTTGGCGATGGAAAGTTTTGTGGACAGCAGACAGACGTTGTAACCAAGGGTTTGATCTATATTATAGGCAATAGTAATGAATAATATTGGCATACATAGGTCTTGGTTCTATCATATAAACTTAATTGATCAAAATAGCATACATCGAATTGATCTAAACTGTTTTAGTTAATTAATAATGGTGAATAAACATAACATTTCCAAGCTTAGACGAACATCCACAAGAACATGAAGTAGAGGTGTTGAACTACTGTTCAAGTGTGGGTAATGAGATGTTTGGAGTTAGTCTTTGCAACGACATTTTTGTAGGAATTAAGGTGAATTCTAAAGGCAATTAATAAAGTTTAGAGATTTTTCATTTAATTATATAAGTTTTGAGAATTCTACAAATGTAACGATTTTTTTCATATAGTTTCCAAAACAATATATTTTCTCTTTTCTAATATTTTTATGACTGATTCTAGTCACACCTCCATAACTATATCTAAACCTCTATCATTAATTTTTTTTCCCTAAATTTTTCAAACCCTTTAATTTCTATTGACACCTCATTCTATTTTTCTTTTTTCGTTCTCATCTTCTTATATTTCAATCTAAAACTGCATTGATTTAATCTTTATCCTCATATTTTTCTGCTCCAACCTGAGACTTAGGGCTAGTTAGGTATTGCTATGACTTTTAGAAAAATTTGCTTCTACTGTATTGTAAACAAATCAATTTTGAATTAAAACATGTTTGCGTTTGGTAAATATTACTTTTACAAGTGCTTTGATAAATAAATTGGTTGGTAAATGATTAACAAAATTATTGTAGATGTGGTCAATGACAAAAAAGGACAAAATTTTGTTTTAACATACAATATTGAAAATGATTATAAATGGGTGTAATTTGAGAATTCACAAAAAATATTAACATTTATTGAACTTTGAGTAAAAACAGCTTCTAAAAGCTGTTGTGGTGATCTATAAATTAAAAAAAAACTGCTTTTTTTTAAATTACCAGACACTATGAATTTTAAAAGTGGACATAGAAGTTGATTTTTTAGGAGTAAGTTGTACCAAACTAGGCATTAATCACTTCAAATTAAAAACAACGATCTCATATACGTTAATTAATACATATTTGTTTCATAAAATTGATTTACAATAGATTTTTAACACAAAAAAAAATTAGAAATAAGATTTTCAACCTGACACTCTTCAATTCGACTACATCAAAGGTTAAATTGAATTTGATTCAACTCCCAAATTATAATATGCTTCAATGGAAATTGGAAGTTTGTTGCAAATACAATAAATGAGAGAGAGAGAGAGAGAGAGAGCTTTTAAATAAGATTTATAGAATGGGTAAAATATGATTTAAATAATTAATAAGGTACATATAGCAAATATGGTGGTGTATCTAGAATCATCATATTTTTATTTTATTTAAAACTATCTTTTTTTATTACACAATTCAATTTCTTCTTAGATACAACCGAATAATAGAATTTCAAATTGATGAAATTATAAATGATGAAGTTTAAAATTCCTTCGTTCCAGAATTTCTCAAGAATTTAAAAATGTTTCATCGAAACACAATTTAAACATCGAAACATCAGTAAGAGGGGCATTATGCAATTGTAAGGCACCAAAGAAGAAATGATGAATGCAATTCCAAAACTTCATCTCATAAGGATGCATAAAAGTCATCCAACTATGACCCAAACATCTCGATGAGCACTCAAACACTAGCATGTAGAGTGATCAATGGAAGAGGTAGACTTTCAATAGCTGCATATATATTACAACCCCATTGATGCAACAAAAAAAAATTATGTTAACTACTACAAAAAATTATTTGGAAATTTTATATGGAGGCTATAATTAACCAATTGATAATAGAAATTGCATATATGTGAAGTCATATGTAATGATCTAAAGATAATAGACTAAATTTTTTTTTGCCTTTCCTCCTTCATTTTCAATCATAGAATGAAGCTCCTATTTTTATTTCATCCGTCGTTCGAGTACTTGATGATTTCAATGATGAACAATTTGCAAATCTATAAACTAGGCATCTACCATATCAAAGAAAAACATAAGTCTTAGCTTGATCTAATACGATTAGATAAATTGGCTGTGACAAGTGAGTAAATTTGTTTTACATGTCTCAAAATTGACTAATACGATTTTTTTGGGTTTTGATACTTATTCATTAGTTGATTGTAATGGTTTCTGTTGTAATTATTCAATGATATATATATATATATATAATCATAAAATAGTCAGAACGTTAATGATTCAAATATAAATTTAAAATTTCAACAAAATGTAATTTAAAACTAAACTTGGTTCATTACAAATACAACCACACTGAAATAAACATAAAGGCAGTAAATTTACAGCCATTATCCAACCGACTAAGTCACGACAAATTATCACAATCTAGAGGAAGATGTACCAAGCTTCTTGTACTCATTGTTGTGAATACCCTTCTAGTGGCTCAACCTGCCCTCTATAGATTCAAATGGCTTGGCAGGTTGCACAAGTTACACATATGGACTTTCTTCTTAAGTTTAGTTTTCAAACTCTCATTTTCAAATCCAGACTCCTTATCATGCTCATCATTGATGTGCATCAAAAACTCAATCTAACTTGAACAATTGAAATCACAGTCGAACCCTTGACACTCGTATTTAGGGGTGTCAGTGGCATGTGGATGTCGTAGCAAAAATGTGGCAAATTGCTTTCAAACGAGAGTTTGTCTCTTCCTACCATGTTACTAAGATGCTCGACTTGCGAGAGAGAGACATATGGATAAGCTTGTGTCACTTGTTCAATAATATATTGTTTAACATTGATTAATTTACAAGCATCGTTGTTTGGATTGTGTTTGATTTTTTTCCCTATAAACTACCTAGATATGAAATTTCCTATTGATGAGTAGAAAGTTAGCACTTATCTCATTTTGCTACCATGCGGATATGGGGTTTGAACACTCATGTAGCCCACATAACAATTAACTAGATATTTCGACATGAGTGATCGATGGAAGAGATAGACTTTTAATAGCTGCATATTATAACCCAATTGATGCAAAAAAAATATATTTATGTTAACTGCTACAAAAATTTCTTTGAAAATTTATATGGAAAATATAACTAACCAGTAGATGACAGAAATTGCACATATATATATATATAAACAGTTTATATCTAGAGTGAAGCTTCACTATGAAATTATAGAGTGAAGTTTCAATTTTGGCACACTTTTCGGTCAAATATTTTTATCATAAATGATTTAATATTTAGGTATGCTATTCAAGATCATCTTTACAAAGTTTCATTTAATTCGACAATGGTTTGAGTTTTTAAAATTGAGATTTACACGAACGGTTCATGTTGAACATTTTTAATTCATTCATTGATTTAATCTAATTTCAATACCTTAACAATGTCCGAATTAGATGAAATTGTGTAGAGATGATCTTGAATAACATACTTAAATATTGAATTGCTTATTATATATATATATATATATATATATATATATATATGAAGTCATATGTAATGGATCGAAAGATGATAAACTAAATTTTTTATTTCTTTTCCTCCCTCATTTTCAATTATCAGATGAAACTCTTAGATCATTCCATCCGTCGTTCGAGTACTTGATGATAAAAATTCAAATTCGAAACCATGATAACTGTAAAACAATCTCAAATATAATTAAATCGTCTTACAACAACAGTGTATTGAAACTGAGTTCACAGTACGACTTAGTTGACTTGAATAATACATTACCAGTTTATACACTCAAGTATTAAAACAATTGAAAATGTAATATTCACTCAATCCTTACCACAAACAAAAGAAGAAAACCTTCAGTAATCCTCTGAATAAGCTCTTTGAGCCAACTAATCTCCACCTACATGACCACGCCTACACCATCGTATTGGTGCACCGGGATTGTAAACACAAACCCGGTAACCTTTGCAGCCTGTATGAATAAACCAACATTATAACATACATCACATACAAGGGAAATATAACATATAACATCTTAAGACATGTGTACTCATGTGACACTGGACAACCCATCTGTTACCCAATATCATTTAAAAATATGTGTACTCATGAGACATTGGGCAGCTCATCTGTTACCCAATATCATTTAAAAATATGTGTAATCATGAGACACTGGGCAACTCATCTGTTACCCAAAATCATTTAAAAACATGGGTACTCATGAGACCCAGGCAACTCATCTGTTACCCCTGATGCAGTACACCGACAGACACTGGGCAATCCATATGTTACCCAATATCATTTTAAAACATGGGTACTCATGAGACTCAGACAACCCATATGTTACATGTCATGCAGTACACCGACAGACAGACTAGAGCTCAAACTGATTGTAATTGACACCCGGCCAAGGTTTGGTTCCGATTTAATGCCAACAACGTCCGAATACCAGAAAACGTTTTAACAAAACTCAATGTTAAAACATGTACAATATAACAATCCACACATGTTTATGTACTGCAACCAAACAACTCTTGCACAAAAATATAAATATAGTCACTCCAATAATCCGTTATACCGGAAGATACGTTATCTCCCTTCCGGTCCTATCCGCCACAATTAATCGAACACAATACAACTTCATAATTTAAATAAACACTGTAACATTATATAATATAGCAACCCATATATATGTATCGTATTTACCATTTTCGTACACATACACAACTCACTATATTATATTGATGTCATAGTTCACTCTTTTTAAGAAATCATAAATATGAGTCATCGCCAAGGGTAGACACGTCATAGTGAGATTTACATTCACTATAGTTCATAATCACTAAAACCTTCTAAAATCATTTATTAAAATAGCGTTTCACTTACCTATGAACCGTAGATGATAAAGTTCACGTAATTTAAACCAAAACGTATTTTTAGAACAATTTTTATAAGCTAGTGATGTAATGACTATGTTAACAACTCCATCCAAATTCAATAATTATAACATTACTTCGATCATGATGATCATTATGAGGTTTACTCACCTTAGCTCCCGCAGTGTCTTCTACTTAAAACAATGAAGGTACTAGCTACCACAATCACTCCATAACCAAGCAACAAGTACCTAATTTATGTCAAGGTTGCAAGTTATTAACACTTGAGACACGACAACAACAATTCAACTTAGAATCGTCAAACCTTTA
This sequence comes from Argentina anserina, assembly GCF_933775445.1. NCBI lineage: Eukaryota > Viridiplantae > Streptophyta > Magnoliopsida > Rosales > Rosaceae > Argentina > Argentina anserina. Next base: position 9,804,512 of record NC_065877.1, on the reverse strand, counting down.
ACAACAACTAACTTACTCAATAATTAACCTAACACATGAAAATGACCTATGTAAACGCTAGTATCCACGAGCACATCACAATAGAGTAAACCATTACTCCTACACATGACCCAATACACCGCCACACGCCTCCAACAGTAGCGGCACTACCACTGTTCCGGTGACCACCAATGATCACCAAAATTTACCACCACAATCTAAATAACATTTCCAACAACTTTCTAGTTTACAACAAAGTCTAAATCCAAGCCTAAACAGTCCAATCAACGAAGAACATAAAATCAGTACTATTCACAGACCCTAGAAAAAGAAATCATCGATTCTCCTTGTGCGTTTCGAAATAGATAAAACTGTTTTAGAGGGTTGATATACATCCTACAAGCTTCACAACACAAAAATAATCACCTTGATTGGTTGTCGGAGGAGGGAGTTCTCCTTACTTCTTCAAACGGAACAGCCACATTGTTTCTTTATTTATGGACTTCAAACAGCTTGAACCTCTCCCAAACACTAACCCAGATCGATAGGGGACGAAGAGACGGTTCTAACGTCACCGGTCTCACTCAACGACGGAGATATGGCCGGAGAAAGATCCGGCAACAAAGAGAGAAAAATCGCGTGAACAGTAACCGAGCTGATTTTTGGGGAAAAAAAACTGATTTTCTGATTTTTAATCTCATCTCCTTCATTTTATACACATTCCAAAATCGGAAACCAAACTTTTGTTGCTAACAACTTTCACATACGACATCCGATTAAAGCATGTCGCGCTCTACGAACTCGTATTGACGAACTACGACTTTCATGAATGAAGTTTTCTGAGATTCCTAACGGATAAAAAGTCAACTCTTAACCCCTCACAGTAACGTTTCTGAGTATAAATCGCTTGAACACTTTTGTTTTCTCCCTCGTACTATATAATCGGATCACCACCAATTTAAATATCTCTGAACAATAATTATAAAATAATTATAAATTTCTGGGATATTGCATGTTTCAACAATTATTTTATCTAAAATAAACTATCACGTTGATATCAAACATTTAACCAAAAGCTCCAACTTTTGCATAGCCCATATTCCGAAACCTAAGGTTTCCTGAAGTGATTGGCAACGTTAGGGTCTCCCTGCCCGGCCTGTAGGCGTCATCTGGCGCGGGTTCTTTGGATCTACAGAGTTGTACAAGTAGTGGTTGCGGCACCAATCAGTGGTAGAGTCGTTTCTGCTTATGGGCTTCTTGGCTTTGTGTAGGTGTCTAAGAGTAGATATGGTGTTTTGAAGACCACAACAAAAGCTGAACATGGTAGATTACATAGGCGGAGCGTTTGGGCGTGATTGTTTGAGGCTTAGAGATTAACTCTGGCCATTATTGGTTGGTGATTTTGCTTTTTTAGCTTCATATCCCTTACGAGTCTTTAGCGGCAACGACTTTCTCAAGTTCTTGTACCAGTTTTCATGGTTTCTAGGCCAGCCAAGTTGTTGGATTGAGGTGGTGACGGAAGACTCATGAGGTTCAGATCAAATCAAATCCTTCAATGAAAGTGGAGGAGAAGTGGGTTGATGGGCTTTGGCCTTTTGGGCTGTTATGTTTGATGAGCTAGGCTTTGTAATTCCATTATTCTTTTATGTGGGTTTGGTCTGATTTTGAACCTCATGGGGTAAGATCTAATTCAAATATCTAGGTTTTGACCATTCTTCTGTTTATGGTACGCAATTATTGTCTTAGCCCCAATCGGTTGATATATTTATTGGATCTTAGTGTGAGGAGTTGCCTATTTTCTTTTCATTTTCATTGAGAGTTCGTCCACTTGTTTGGACTCATTTTTTAGACATTGGTTTGTTTAATAAGCGTTTTTTGCGCATTTATTTGCTTTGATTAAGTTTATCTTACATTAGAAATGGTCTTTCACCTCTTATATTTTGGTCCTTGTGGCCGTACATGGCGTTGTTGCTGAATGAAGTAAATTCATTTCCCTAACTGCCACGTTATTGTTCAAATCAACAATAACACATGCAATACACGGGTACGCACATGACAAATTTTAAAAAACTGAGCACGGTAAAATGTGACCACGGTAAAAGGAGCCCTCCGGGTTTAGGTCATTGTACCTAGGGGTGGACACGCAGACCCGAAAACTGAAACAAAAAACCATATCCAAACCCATACCGAATTCGAAAAAACTGAAAACTGAAAAAAAAACCGAACAAAAATAAGAAAATCGAAAACCGAACCAATTATGTTTGGATTGGGTTTTGGGTTTAGTCCCTTATAAATCGAACGAAACCGAACCGACCCAAATAACCTGAAGTCAACAGTCAACGTCATCATTTTGGTATATTTTTACTTTTATTATTTTTTTTAAAAAAATAAAACTAAAGTCAACATAAACCTAATGAGCCTAATTAATTTTGTGGCCTCTCTCATCTCTCATACAAAATAAAAACTTACGACCCATCTCTCTTTCTAAAAATCCTCACTCCTTAATTTAACGCTATATTAAAAGTTCACTTCATTCTGCAATACCAGTGTACATAACTCCTCCTTCCTCCCTCTTCTCCCCTCCCCCCTTCCTCCTCCCTTAATCTCCATTTCATGTCGCATCTCTTTGTACCGTGACTTTAAAAATTGAATTCTCTAATCAATGATACTATTAATGTTCATATCCTCAACGAATAAATATCAATAATGACTCATATGAGACGTGAAAGACGGCTTGGACAAACCAGACGACCTACACGACGACTTAGTGATGTTCAATTACCTAAACTCACAGGGAGTGCGAACATTTTTATTCATCTTTGATTTTAATGCAATAGTTTTTGTACTTGAGTTAAATATGGATTGTGAAAATGTTAGAGTCAATTAGGTATGGAATAATCAATTAGACATTTTGTTTTTCATCTTTATGTTAAATTTTGTACTTTAAAATTAATGTCTAACATTACGTATTTACATACGGGTAGAACTGAAAAAAAACCGTATGAGTTAAGTCAGATTGTGGGTCACAGTCTTTAAAATAGAAAAATCGAACTGAACCTAATTTAAAATTTAAGTTAGATTATAAATTTTATCTAAAATTGAACTGTAGTGACTCGTATACACCGTGATTGTACCCATAGTTAAACTAGAAATTCCCCCGTTCCTAGTAGGCAGCCGTTGCTGATCCCCCTCTCAGTTTGGTACAGTCTCGCCTTCCAATAACACACACTACAGCGTAATATCGTGGACCTCTGTGCTTCTTCTATCTCTCCCTCTCTCTCTTAAAATCCACGCCCCCCAAAAATTAAAAGCGAAACACCAAAAATAATCAAAACCCTAATCTGATCTCACCTCTCTCACTTTCCAACCGTCACAATTCGAAACCACTCTCACCCGCATGGCCGTCATCTGATACATCCGGTACCACTCTCTCTCTCTCTCTCTCTCTCCCCCATTTCTCGTTTCTCTAAACCCTAGATTAGATTGAATCTAGGGTTTAGTAATTTATATTCTTCAATTTTGAATTTTGAATTTTGAATTTTGATTTCTCTGGTTTTGATTGCGATCTCTTGCGGCAGATTTTAGGGGCGGCGATTTTGTCTGTCGTGGTTTGGATCGGCATGAAGCGAGATTTGGCTTCGGCTTCTGAGGGCCAGTCTCAACTCGCCTCCGCCGGCGCCGACTCCGAGGCGACCCCGGCGATTCGTGTTTATGAGAGATTGAACTCCAAGAGGTTCAAAGGCGCGATTGTTAATGGCTTGATTGTGTATACGCGCGCCAGGAAGTCCGAGATCAATGCCCGGAGCGGCGTACCGGACGAGGCCGAAGCCGCCGGCAGTGAACGATTGGGTGACCCGAGAAACGATGCGGCTCCCGCGATCGAGTGCGATCAGCTGACTGAAATTGTAGTTAGAGATGAGGCAAGTAGCGGCGTCGAGATACCTAGGAGTAGGAAAGGGAGAGGGAGATGGAGAGGGAGAGGGAGAGGGAGAGGGAAGGGAGAGGGGAGTGAGCTTCGGCGGCCTCTGCCTTTCGAGGAGGATCAAGATATCGGCGGCGGCGAGCTGATTGAAGTTGTAGTTAGAGAAGAGAGCAATTTTAGTTTGGAAATGAGTAGGAAGGAGTCTGCTGCTGCCGCAGGCAGTGCTGGTAGTAGTCTTCGTAAGGGGGGTTGGCCTCGTAAAAGAGGGAAGGATTCGCAAGGAATGTCGTCAAGGAAGAAGCCATTTACGCGATCCACATTGAAACTTAGTGCTGAGCCTCCGGTGGAAAATGGATCGGAGGTTGTGCAGGGATTGGAGATTGTGTCGGTATCAGAGGATTTGCCTATATCAGAGGTTATACCAGAAACGGAGTCTTATCCTCTATTAGAGGCTGTGCCAGGATCAGAGGGTTTGCCAGGATCAGATGTATCAGAGGTTGTGCCAGCGGAAGTGATTTCTGATATAGAAGAGGAGAAACTAGTTGCAGTCAGTACACTGCTGTCGAATAGTAAGCTAGAAATGAAGATGTCAAAAAAAGTTGTTATAGATAGGAAGCCTACTACAGTCAAGGAGCTGTTCGACACAGGCTTGGTTGATGGGTTAACAGTGATTTACATGGGTAGCAAGAAGGTAAGTTTTGATTTTTACGTATAGACTGCTCTAGTTTCACGGTTATGCGTTGCATGTGTATGATACTATGTTGAGCTGAATTTTTTTTTTGCTTGCTATAACCCCAAAAATCTTGCAATTGAAGTAATTTCTATCACTTATTTTTGATATTATCGGTATATTAGTTCCATTTAACATATTTTGAAGAGCTCTAATTGGTTTGAAGGAGATTTAGTAGAAAGTAAGAAGGAATGATCGATGGAGATAAACAGCCACCCTACTAGTTTTTAAATTGAACACTATTCTTTACACTGCTGTATCCACCCTAGTAGGTTTTTATTTTCCTACTTGGAAAGTGGGATTATATCTGGATAAAGTAATTTTATGAAGAAGTAATTTGTATTAGATATGGAATAACTACTACTGGCATTTAAAATAATACAATCTTATGTTAATCATGAACAATATTGGTGCTGGAATAGTAGGGAGCTACTTGTGTGCACCTTTAAGGCACACAACTGTTTTGGACTGTCATTTACGTCTAGACCTCATTTCTTAATTTAGATGGAGTAGTCATCTACAGTTTGTACACCCAATATTAATTGTGTACCCAAGTTTGTTTGTTGGTGCATCGGTGAAGGCCAATATTTTTGACCTTGTCTTCAGCTAAAAGTTGGTTATGACTCATTCAGGCATTTGGTCTGCGGGGCACAATAAGAGATGGAGGGATTTTGTGTTCATGTATATCCTGCAATGGCTGCAGAGTGAGTAATTTGTTGCAGCAGTATTGTTTACCATCCTGAGTTGTTTTTCAGAGTTCAATTATCATTTATTTATTTATATTGCTCATTCTATGTTTAATCTTTGCAGGTCATTCCACCATCTCAGTTCGAGATTCATGCTTGTAAAACGTACAGACGAGCAGCGCAATATATATGCCTTGAGAATGGAAGGAGTCTTTTGGATCTTTTGAAGGTGTGCAGGAATGCTTCTCTGAACACATTGGAGGCAACAATTCATAAGTTCATCAATTCGTCTCCAATAGACAAATATTTCACTTGTGAAAAATGCAGTGGTGAGTTTGACCTTTCCTTTATATATATATACATATTTTATTTCTTATTTTGAACAATCTTGTAACACATTGATTATAGCATTTTCTGAACATCTGTTTTGATGTTTACTTTCTTATGTTATTTCTAGTGTCCTTTCCTCCGTATTGTGCTGTGGAAGATGGATCTCTTTGCTATTCGTGCATGGTGTCAGACAATCCTGGATACATCCCATATCATGAAGTTAGTAAAAGTCTCAGGTTTGTAGTTTTGTCATATTTTAAAAGTAGGTCAACCATTGCTTTGGATTTTTTGGTTATGCTCTAGTTGATTGTCGGTTAACTGGGTTCGGTTGAATGTGGGTTTTACGGAGTTTCAGTCCTTGCAAAGGCAAGATGTCTTCATATGCTTCTACTTACATAGCAACAGTCTGGACCACAAGCACAATGCAAGTCTGTTAACAGCTTTTATGATCTACAACATTAGGAATGCACATATTAGTACAGCATATTTATAACGTCAATTGTTAGGTAATAACCGAAGAAATTGCTGTTCTGTTTTTTTTGGGAGTGTGGCTAATTTAATGTCTTTAATACTTAACAAGGTTTGGCTGGTTTTGACTTTATCTATTCGGAAGGTCTCAAGGCTTGTGCTGAGTGTGAAGTTAAGTTGGTGGATTTTAGAAGCAGCTAAGTTTGGGAGTGACAGCTTATATTTTATAGTTTTGTTCATAATATCAAGGACTTTCATGATTGCAAGTTTAAACATGGTAGCCACATAACGTAGAGTCACATCTACAAATTAACAATTGTGTTAAGTCATGCTTTAGATACAAATTAATTATGTTTGCTATTATTTTTTAGTGTTCGCAATTTATAACAAAACTGATAGGTATATTGACCCCCACCGAATACTTTTTAATTATTTAACTTGGCAATGTTTTGACGTTTATAGCTAGGGTAGGGTCCCTGTAGTGATTCTAGAGTAGCTCTGTGGTTGGTTCAGTATTGCTGCTATGGATGGGTCACCATGTTTGCTGCTATTTTGTTTTGTTTTTTTTTTAAATTTTATTTTATAAAAGAACTTAATCATGTAGTTCTGTTACTAGGGAAATGAATTTTCGGAAGCGTGACTGGTTTGGTTTGAGGCCCTGCATTTATAGACCAATTGACTCATAAATGGCATCATATGCAGGACTGATATAATTTCTGCTAGTTTAAGTATTTTATGAAATTGCTTTCACGTATTGAATGTTTTTTTTGAAACGTATTGAATGTTTTTTTATGTTTGTGTAGAAGACTATTGTGATACCTGAATTCCTTCTGATATTTCTTTTTTCAGAGCTTTGATGCCTGGTTCATTGTCCTTGTCCCTGAAAAATGCAAAGTCCCCCAAAACATCCAAGTCTGCAAAAAAAGGAATCTCAAAGACTCCTAAAAGTACCATCTTAAGAACCCCGGGAAGTGCCATCTCAAAGTCCCTTAGAAGTTCAATCTTAAAGTCCCCAAAGAGGGCAATTTCCAAGTCCCCCAAAAGTGCTTCACTTTGGAAGACAACAAAGTATGTTTGTTCTTTCTGGAATTTTATGGACTATGGAATGCTGCGATATTTGGTGGAATTGACTTTCAAAAGCTTTTTGTTGGGCCTTAGTTAACTTTTACTTTCACCGCAGGTTATCAACACCAGTTTCGATCTCAAGTCCATCAAAAAGTGTTTCTCCAATGCACTCAGAATATAAGAGTGGATGGAAGATAACATCAAAGTTGGTATCTTTTTTTTTTTTTCCATATATTAGTAAAACCAATGATATAATTCTGGTTCAATATGTTCTTTGTCGCTAGCATTTTATTAAAATGGAAATAAAGAAAACAAGTGTCATTCAAAAATCTTTTTTGTAAGAGTTTATATTTCTGTATTTCTGAAACTGTACTTTTATAAAAAAGAAAAATTCTCTTTCATGTTCCAAATATGTTTTGATACCTGTATATCATATCATGATTTTGAGATGCTTGTGATTTCTTAGGTCCTCAAAATCAGTTTTGATCTCAAGGTCCCCAAGTGCTGCTTCACTATATTTCTCGTCACAAAAGAAAAGTCAGTGGAGGATTACCACTAAGTAAGTTGCTTCCCTCGTCTTTGTTATTATAATTGTATTTAACTTTTGGGTTAATCAGATACGTAGGTGAAGGACTTTCTCATTTGTGACATGAACTTCCTGTTTACATTTTTGGATGCATTTTTTTTCCCTGAAGAGATCAGCGCCTGCATAAGTTGGTATTTGAGGATGGTGGATTGCCTGATGGAAGCGAAGTAGCCTATTATGCCCGTGGACAGGTTGTTGAACAGAAGATTGGTCATGCTTATAATGTGACTTATTCTTATAGCAATTATATAATGCTACATCTTTGGTACAGAAATTGCTAGTCGGTTATAAAAAGGGGTTCGGAATATTTTGCCGTTGCTGTAACACGGAGGTATTATCAACTGCTGTTTGCCCTTGAGAGTGATTATATATTTGTATATTCCAGAAATGACATTTATATGTCATTATTCTGCAGGTCAGCCCCTCGCAGTTTGAGGCTCATGCGGGTTGGGCTACACGCAGGAAACCGTAAGTATCTGTATGATCATTCTAATAGCTACTTTGCACCAGTTTTATAAAAGATTTTTTATTTCTTTTTCCTTTTGTAATATTTGGCAGCTATGCGTACATCTACACCTCAAACGGCGTGTCTCTCCATGAACTGGCCATATCTTTGTCAAGGGGTCGCAAGTATTCAGCTAAAGATAATGATGACTTGTGCATCATTTGTGCGGACGGTGGGAATCTTGTTCTTTGTGATGGCTGTCCTCGGGCGTTCCACAGAGGTATAATCATGTATTCTTTTTAGCTTTTGATCAACTTAGTTTTACTTCTGCTGGTTGACCCAAAACTCTGTGCTCTTTACCCAATAAGAGAGTTGTTTATGGGAGCCAGTAGAAAGGAGGAAAGGACAATACCTTTAATTATATTTCAAGTATTAAAGTGTTGAACACTACGCAAATTTGTCGCTTCATTTTGTTGTCTATTAATTATATTGTATAATTGTATCAGTGGGGTACTTATTCAATTTATTTCACTGGTATTTTGTAGATTAGTTTTATTTTTATGAGGGGTAGCTATGATGAGAATGCTTGTTGGTTTTCCTTTCTGAGACATATCTGCACCATATCTGCCTTAAAGGAAATTTCTATTGAATTGTTTGCACCTTGCAGATTGTGCATCTCTATCAGGTGTCCCTCGTGGTGATTGGTACTGTAAGTTCTGCCAGAATATGTTTCAGAGGGAGAAGTTTGTAGAACATAATGAAAATGCTGTTGCTGCCGGAAGGGTTGAAGGAATTGATCCTATTGAACAGATAACCCAAAGATGCATCCGTATAGTCAAAGACATTGAAGCTGAACTTACTGGATGTGTATTATGTAGGTAATAATTAGAAAATTATTTTGTCAAGTTGTATTCGTCTTTCTGTGGGTTATTGGCAGTTTGATAAGTCCTTGTGTTCTTAAATGATTTTGGCTATGTATTTGTTCCTGCGTACAGGGGGTATGACTTTAGCAAATCAGGGTTCGGTCCACGTACTATTATACTTTGTGATCAGGTAACTTCGTCAATTTTGAGCATTAGGCTTTGATACTAAATGTTACTTTGGTTTGATTCAAACAAGTGTTATTCTTCTTTCCTTGGTGCCAGTGTGAGAAGGAATATCATGTTGGCTGTTTGAAGAAACATAAAATGGCAAATTTGAAGGTAGGTGCCCCAGATAACTTAATAATCCACATTGCCTTAAGAAGTGTAGTTTCTAGATTGAAAGTGTCAATGCCACTGCTTTGACAGGAATTGCCAAAGGGGAAATGGTTTTGTTGCACAGAATGCAATAAAATTCAATCTATTTTGCAAAAGTGCCTATCAAGGGGAGCTGAGGAACTCCCTGAATCTCATTTGGATATTATGAGGAAAAAGCATGAGGGGAACGGTTTGGAGATGGTCAATGGTTTTGATATCAGATGGAGACTTATCAGTGGCAAAATGGGCACTCAGGAATCTCGGTCATTGCTTTCAAAGGCTGTTGCCATCTTCCATGTAAGTGCCCGCCTCTCTTCTTAAAGGTTGTGATGCGTGGCTTTAGCAAGTTTATGTTGGCTTGTGGAGATATTTCATAGTCTTCTTTTGTTTTATCCTTTTCGATAGCATGATCTAGTGTTTGCTTGTTGTTTGTTTGTTTTTTTAATTTTTTTCTTTGTATAAGATTCTTATTATGCCTGAAGAAGTATTGAGTGCATTCATGTGTATTTGCCTCATTTTTCTGATGAAAATATTCCACTAAGTTTACTGTTACGGTTGCATATGATTTGGTTGGTTGACATAAGGAAAGGAGAGAAAAACCCAATTATATATGGGAAATAGATGGCCTCTTCCATTTTGTTGCATGTGTTGGAAAGAACAATGATGTATTTTTTTCTACCCAAAAATTGTTTTAGATATGAGTCACTATTTTTAGTTTTGGAGAGCTGGTGGATGACAAGCGTGATTTTTGTTTATTTTTGTGTGATAACTAACAGTCCACAGGTATAAATTATGGAATATGCTATGCATATATGCACTAGATTTAATACTGGTTATTTGCTGTTGCATAGCAGAGTTTTGGTACTTATTACTGCATGGATGGGAACCGTGGTGGTCTTTAATGCAGTCTCTCATGTCTTTGTTTCAGGATTGCTTTGATCCAATAATTGATGCAGAATCTGGGCGTGATCTCATTCCGGCAATGGTCTATGGGTAAGAAGTCATTAAAAAAAACAAAAAATCTATGCACTGTTGTCTATAAATTATTGCTGCCTAAGTTTTGCATTTTAACTTATTTGATAACAATCTCTCTCTCTCTCTCTCGCACACACACACACACAGAAGGAATGTTAGGAGTCAAGAATATGGGGGGATGTACTGTGCGATTCTAATGGTCAAGTAAGAATTAGTTAATTAGTTTTTATATTTGGACTGCTTGTCATATGATTGATAAAGTTAGTAAACTAATATGATGATTTTGCAGCTCAACTGTTGTATCAGCTGCAATTATTCGTGTTTTTGGTCAAGAAGTTGCTGAGCTTCCTTTAGTTGCAACAAGTAGTGGTAATCATGGAAAGGTAAGATGCTACATATCTTTTTTGTTTTGCGTTCTACATACTACATTGTACTTGAATCCATTATACGTTCCTCCTCACCTTGCCTTCTTCCTCTATTTCTTGTGTTCTCTCTCTCCATATATCTTATCAGCTGCAAATAAGTAATATATACCCATTTAACTTCAGTCTATTTAATGGACAGGGCTACTTCCAATCATTATTTTCTTGCATTGAGAAGTTGCTAGCTTTCTTGAGTGTGAAAAACCTTGTGCTGCCCGCTGCCCCAGAAGCAGAATCTATATGGACAGAAAAATTTGGATTCACAAAGATAGATCCGGACCAGGTCTGACTTGTGTCGAGTGGTTATATATAATATCAGTTGCGGTTTTTGACTTGCTAACATTTTGGTGTATTCCTTTGCAGCTTATCAACTACAGACGGACTTGCTACCAAATGATTACCTTCAAAGGAACATCAATGTTGCATAAAAAGGTTCCTGAATGTCGACTTGTAAATACAGCATGATAGATTTTTGTTTATGCTCTTATGTTTGCTGATGTTAATTATTTGCAAGCTCTCTGCTTCCAGTTCATGGTTGTAAAATTTTATGAATTGGAATTGTCAAGCCTCTGCTGTTCTTTATTTGAGCTGTCAACTGTTCATATCAACATATTCATTGACCTTCGGCTTATTTGTTAATCTATTTATTCGTTAGCTTCAGAAAGGGGCACTATGGGAATTATGCTCGTCTGATATTGGTATAAATTGGTGGCAATGAGTTAAATGGTAAAATTGTAATGTGCAGCATAATTGGTATTGGAAGTGTTGGTAGTATTGATAATCTATGTTAGGTGTGTCCGTACATTGTTGATAAAATTAGATCAAACATAAAATTATTTACAAATTCAACCAGGTCCGGTGGAGTGGTGATTTGTTTTGATGGAAATCTTGAATTTTGGATTTTCGGATGTGCTTCCACCCAGTTATATTCTATGGAGACTCCTTTAAGTTGATGGATGCATTCGGAACGAAAATGCGTTTGATCTGAAATCTGCAGGTTTATCATATGTCCATTGGTAATAACCGGGATCTGGACTTGCTGTCTGGGTGGCATCCCTCTGCCACAGCAGAGTTTTGCTCCAAAATATCAGGATGGTTCCCCATATTGTCATGCTTGGTGGCGTTCGGTGGGATAAAATTTCAAAATGAAAATGGAGGGTGCAGCTTCTCTCGTCTCACTGAAAAAAAAATGGAAATGGAGAGGATGCAGCTTTTAGTGTCATACCGCTCCCCTCAAGAAAATGTATTGTGCCTAATGTTCTGCAGCTCTGCCGGGCTGGCGTTGTATGATTAAGTCATGCCAAGAGTTTCATGCCACCGCCCCATACTGAATACCCTAGTGCTAAATTCTCCAGAATCGCTTTAAATTTTCAAAAGCTTAAGATTGAAGTTCAAGTAAAGACTGTCATCACCACAAAACATATGAAAGTTGCATGCCCACAGACCTACCGTTTTCAAATGCCTTCATCACTAACATAATCCCTTTGGTTTATTGTACCATCTCTAGCTTAGCGTGTGCAATTTCCAATCTCCATTCATTCCCATTCTTCTAAAAGCAGACCATGTAATCATCTCCGCCACACAGACACCATATATAATCCCATACAACTCTTACTTCCCACGCCTAATATAACACTCACCCCCTTTACATGATCCAATTCCCACAAGTCCCCTCTCACTTCTCTAACTGCAAGTTTACATAAACACCATACCCAGCTGGCCAACTCTTTACAATGAGAACCAAGACGACACTCTTCTTTTGGTTATCTGCATTTGCCATTGCACTAGTTTCCATTACCTTTGCACTCCACAGCTTCACATCACTCACTTCAACTTCTGTTATCTCCGATTACGCACAAAGTGCCTTCAGTCTTGCCATTTTTGATGGTTTTCTAAAGCTAAGTGGTGAGGTGTTGCTGTCAACCGCGAGAAGCATTGTGTCCAGACACTACCATCATCAGGGGAGGATAAATTGCGATTTGAAACTCTGGAAATCGAAGCTCATATCAGATTTCAATGTGTCACTTGTTATGACTGTTGGCTTAAATGGCTGCACAAACTTTAGTAGTGTGCAAATGGCAGTAGATGCTGTTCCTGAGCTTAGCACTAATAGGACTCTCATCATAATCGACACAGGTACTTACAGGTAATATGAATATTTGTCTTCTTGATCGGACTAACGGTTTGATGATGTAAAATGTTAAGACTATTTAGTAGGAGAATTTTTACTTTTGCTAACAATTTATATGATCAAATAATGGCAGGGAGAAGGTGACCGTTAATGCTAGCAAGACCAACTTGATATTTCAAGGTCAGGGCTATCTTAACACTGCCATAGCTTGGAATGATTCTGCTAATTCATCTGGAGGGACTGGCCGAAGCGCTTCAGTTTCCATATTTGCTCCCCATTTCGTTGCCTACAACATTAGCTTTAAGGTAAAGAAAATCTAATTGTCTGACACTTCAATGTTTTTGATGTTGTATTCCATTTGGTGATGAAATTTCTTTGAGAAGAACACAGCTCCGCCACCTTCAAAAGGCAGAATCGGAGCTCAGGCAGTGGCACTTCGAGTTACTGGAGATCAGGCTGCGTTTTATGGATGTGGTTTCTATGGTGCACAAGACACTCTCAATGATGACCATGGAAGACATTATTTTAGAGAATGTTTCATTGAAGGATCCATTGATTTCATTTTTGGAAGCGCAAGGTCACTATATGAGGTACATCATTTTTTTGATTATATACAGACTTACAGTGTTACATGCCATACCACCTTTTTTCTCATAAATCGAAGAAAATGAACTGTTGGGGTGTGTCTTATGCTTGATTTATACCATAACATGGACACATATTGCTTTTTTGTAACACAGGGGTGCACAATAAATTCAATAGCAAATCCAGTGAAAGATGGGATATTACTGAAAGGTAGGATAAGTGGAGCCATCACAGCACAAGGAAAGAAATCTATGCAGGAGCAAAGTGGGTATTCCTTTGTGAATTGCAGCATTGGAGGAAGTGGGAGAGTGTGGCTTGGTCGAGCTTGGGGACCTTATGCGACTGTGGTGTTCTCCAAAACATACATGTCTGATGTTGTTGCTTCTGATGGTTGGAATGACTGGAGTGACCCTTCTAGAGATCAGTACGCACGTGTTGCTCCTCTCATTACTTATGTAGCATTTTCATTTTCATTCATCTGTGGATGTCTGCTTGGTGGAAACTCAAAGGACCATTTGTTGTAATTTGGCCAAAAGATTTGCTCGCATTTTGTTTCAAACTCGAACTAATTACAGAACAACTATCTGAATGCAGGAAAGTGTTTTATGGGGAGTACGAGTGCATGGGACCAGGAGCAAACAATACAAATAGGGTCTTATATTCAAAGCAGCTCAATGAATCTGAAGCAGCACCCTTTTTGGATGTTTCCTATATTGATGGGAATGAATGGCTTCTACATACTCCACTCTTCAATCTTCATGAAGATAAAGATATGAATACGGAGGAACCGAAACAAGGAGGAAACTCTAACAGTGCAGTGTAAGATATATGGCCACCCATTCCATCATGCATACATCATACAACACAGAGAGATCGAACAGTTTGAAATGGGACGCGACATACAACACAGAGATATCAAACAGTTTTTTTTTTTTTGGAAATAATATATCAACGCTGCAGGATTATGAATACGTGAAAGTGTTTGGTAAGATATCATGTAATCTCTGTTAGCTCTAGGCCTCTAGCACATTATGCATCAACATTTTGATGCCGACTGCCAAATTATGAATACGTGTCTGGTAGTTGCATGCATGCGATCTGCCATTTGCTGCAAACAATCAAATTGGCCATATGATATCATCAGTTTAATTTTTTTTTCAAGTTATGTTGACTGTTTGAACTCTTGAATAAGTACCTAAGAGTCCTTTACAATATGGGATTGTGGGTAGTGGCTGCTGACTAGCAGTTGGAATGTACTGTTATATACAAGGCCAACAGAAATATGATGTGAGGAAGAAGAATCAAGTAACAGGAGAGAGAAACACCGTACTTGTAATTCATATGAAACATACCATAAAAGGCATAAATTGTTCAGTACAGAAATGATGTTCATATATATCGTCATATCGACAAGATATTATGTTAATATAGATTATAGAGGAAGCTAATATGTACAATTGAAACAGTTACAGGGGACTCTTGCTTGTATCCATGTTCAAGCTGAATCTGCGGCTAAGTTTTACCATGCAGAACTACTGATGTTGCAATTAACTCATGTTGAAGCTTCTAACCTTTGTTTGAGTGGATTCATGAAGCTCTATAACAGCTTCAATCAAAGCAGACATGTTTGTGTGTGATGAACCTCCTTTTTCCATGGCTCTTCCGCCCTTCTCTTTAATTTCTCTTGTTCTCTTTCTTCTCTTTTCTCCTTCTTCACCTCCATCCATTAGTGCTTCTATTGCCTTCTTGACTCCATCTTTCGTCACCAACACTCCAATTTTCTCTTCATCTCCCCATCTAACAGGAATTTCCACACCAACCCGAACACCAATCTTTAAAACCTCCACGATCAACTTTTCGTTAAGGAATTGCTCAGCGAATAGAGGCCATGTGATCATTGGCACACCAGAACATGCCCCTTCTATGCTTGAGTTCCAACCACAATGAGTTAAGAACCCTCCAATTGCTGGACTTGAGAGAATGAGAACTTGGGGAGCCCAACCTTTGATCAAGAGGCCTCTTCCTTTGATCCTTTCCTCAAACTTCTCCTCCACTAACCACTTCTCCAATTCTTCATACTTTGAACATGTTTTAATTACCCAAATAAAAGGCTTTCCTGATGCTTCTAATCCTAGTCCAATCTCTATCAGTTGCGATGGGACTAGCCTACATAGGCTACCAAGACAAGCATAGATGACAGACCTTGGTTCCATTGATGCAAGCCATTGCAAGCATTGTATCTCATCAATTGATGATATGTTACCTCTAGAAAACTTATCTGAGTTGCTCCTGTTGCACAAAGACACTGGTCCAATGCACCAAACCTTTTTATCAAACGCCTTCTCCAATTCCTGAGCACACCCATGTTCAAGTGCTTCAAAGCTATTCACCACCACTCCATACGATTTTGCTTCAGCAACTTGATTCTTGTCCCTGAAATCATCCAAATCCGGTTGCGTGACAAATGCTCCTGGAAGCTGAGCCCTAGTGATCTCAATCCTCTGGGGCAGCCCTGGCACCGCAAAAGGCTCAAAATCAGAAGCAACAGAAGTGTGAGAATTATAGAGTTTGATGTTGTGAGAGCTCAGCAGTGAGAAGCAACACATTCCATGGAAAACAATCCTCGGAATATTGAACTTCTGAGCTATTTTCGAAGTCCACGAGAGGGCCTTGTCCGAGATTATGCACCATGGCTGAATCTTCTGGTCTTCAAGATACTTCTCTAGTGGTTCCTGCAGCATGCTTAGAGCCTTAAAGAACTTCCTCAAAAGAGTTCGAGATGGTAAAGTATCAAGACTTTCACTCCCCACTGGAAGTCCCACTTCTTTGCATGGAAATGGCATTTTCACAACGGATATTGGAAGCCCTGATTGATATTTTGCTCGAGAAATGGATGACTCAAATCTTGAGGCATTGTATGCAGTGGTGATCAGACTAACCATCACACCGCGCTCTGCTAAGAGCCTAGCCATGTCTATCATGGGGATCATATGCCCTTGTGCCATGAGTGGCACCAAGACAAAGTGAGGCTGTTCCTGTTGCCCGGCTTGTGAAGCCATAATCGTCAAGAGATCACAAGGTCTATATTTGCTA
Source organism: Argentina anserina (assembly GCF_933775445.1). Classification (NCBI taxonomy): domain Eukaryota; kingdom Viridiplantae; phylum Streptophyta; class Magnoliopsida; order Rosales; family Rosaceae; genus Argentina; species Argentina anserina. The sequence continues at coordinate 9,787,857 of NC_065877.1, read as the reverse complement.
CTAAGGAGGTTTTAGCTATGTTGATATATAAACTCAAATAGGTGAATACTACCATACAACATATGTGATCGACAGGTGGCTAAAGCAAAATATGAAGAATTCAACAAAAATGGCTGCCAGGTGAGCGAGGTTGACTTGAACATCATTATTTTTTTTCGAAAGAAGACTTGAACATCAGTTAGATTGCCTCTGCGTTTATAATCTCTTTACTACGTAGTGTACTTTGTTGAATTAAACATAGATTAGGGTGTTACTTTCATCCATTGAATTATATCAATTATACTGAAAGTTGTTGCTGGGTATCATATCCAGGCCGGCAAGTTTAGAAGGGAACCTTTCCCATGATCCTGTCGTTCAAGTTTCAAAACCTATTACTAATTGTTTAATGTAGCATATATGATCACGCATATGCTGATGATAACATTGATATGCAAAGTCCAATATGACCCAGTCGTTGCCCACAACCAAAGATAACTATAAATTTATGAGAAAAAGCAAGACCCAGCCATTTCTATGGCTTTAAAATTATTAAGTTATACTCGGTGATTGACTTGGACAGGTTCAAAGTAAACTTTAGGAATGAAAATGCATGTCTATGTTACACGCAGTTGCTGCCTTATAATTTGGTTCAACCCATAATTTGCGTTGTTCAGTTAACTCGTTTCGCAAATTTGTCCGAACAGTGTTGTTAAAGGCGGAACCAGGGGGCAAGCAGGGGCCACTGTCCACACTCAGATTTTATGCCTTTTTTTTTCCTACATGGTTAACTTTAAAACCCAATTTTTCATAATTGACGGGTCTAATACTCTAACTTCCCTACTTATTTTATAGTATAAGGAAAACTTTCTATATTATTAGATGAGATTGTTTATGAAAAAAAGTCCAAAATCTTAACTTTTTTTCTTTTTATTATGTTGAACTCTTGTCGATTCAAATGTCACCCTCAAGTATAAATGTCAAGTTATAGTGTAGTGACCATTACTCACTAGCCCAAATACACAAGCTTCAACATGTTTATGACCATCAAAGTAAAAAGAGAGTAGAGAGGTGACTAGTGAATCTCAAGTTGAGGATGATGTGGATGAACTCATAGAGGTCTTGACATGGTGGTGATGGAGATCCTCCAATGATGTTAGACTCCTCTTATTCCTCCTTGTTTGATGATGGTGTATGAAAAATAGTGGATGATGAGGTGATGAAACTTGGTGTTTTTAGAATGAGATGGGTAAATGGAAATGTTATCTTCCCTCTCTTCTCTTGGTGGTGATTGAGGTTTTTGTAGAGGAGAATGGTGGTGGAAAAGATAGAGAAAAGTGAGAGATAATAGTGTAGTGAGTGGGGTGGTTGGTTAGGGAAGAAGTGAGTGATAAATGAGGAAGTGTATGATCATGGAAGAAAATGTGTGATAATGGAAGAAGTGAGTGATAAAGGAAGAAAGAGGGTGATCATGGAAGAAGTGAGTGATAAATGAAGGAAATGAGTGATCATAGAAAGAAGTAGGTGATCATGAAAGAAGTGAGTGATAAAAGAAAAAAATGGGTGGATGGCTAGGTAATGATGGACATAGAAGTGATGATTACTCCCAAAATCAAATCAAATTTTTGCATAATATAGGTGTGGATTTTTGGACAATAGGGAGCCATGATTTTGTGAGAAATAAAGAAAAGTGGTGTAGTTAAATCTCAACTAAAAAGATGAGATATAGTTGTGATAGAACAATGTGTTGCTCCTCCATAAACTTAGCTGGAAAATGCATGGCACCACAAAAAGTGGTGGTGCTCCGCCATAATAATGCCACTAAAAGTGGTGGTGCTCAGAAAATTGTCGGGACTTGTCGTTTTTTCTCTTCTTGTCAAGATATTCTACAAAACATGAAAATAAATTAGTCTAAATTAAATTAAGCACATAGAATAAGTAAATTCTATGTTTTAGGGCATTAGAATATATGAGAATTATGATCCAACAATTTCTATATTAGTGTTTACTAATTTAGTTTTTAGATTCATGATTTGTTCATTAGATAAATTTGTTTGTTTTTATTTAAATTTGCAATTGTGAGATGAAGAGACATTATAAATAAACATCAGGTGAGATATCATCTCCTCTTATACAGAATAAAAGTTAAAAATAAAGACATGTAGAGATTAATTTGAAAGAGCTTCCTTCTGATGACAAATATCGACACATCTAATTTAAAGATAGCAGAGTAAAAAAAAATTTGTGCTTCGTAGAAATAAGAATAACTTTTTTACCCCCACTCATTGAAGTCTCTGGTTTCACCACTGAGTGTTGTGTTCAGATTGTACCATTGTTTTAAGTCCAATGATACCAAAATGCATTGTAAAACTCTTTTGTTTCGAGTCCTTAATTCTTAATCGAATTGGTGTAAAATACCTGCATTATCAATTGCCCATCAAAATGTGAAAAATGCAACATTACCTTAAATACAAGAAATGTTTTTCACATACGAAATCAGTACTTTGTTGTAGGTTATCGTTATTTTTACATGATATCTTGGATAAGTAGTTCTATATATGTTGAGATCAGACGAACCTCCTTCTACTGCTCTCTTTCCCAACTCTGCGGAAAAAAAAGTTGATCGGAAAAGCCTTAGGTCTGTTGTGTTATGTATGGTAACAAAGCTAATTAATCTGATCATTTAACTAGGCTCACCAAAACACAATAAAATTTTGAACGGATTTTACACAGTGAATTTATTACCTCTGTCAAGCAAGAATTAGAGGTTACATGTAATGTACCACACTGTTTGTCTGGAGACCAAAACACACTTTCGTCCCTAGTGCTGCAAATCTGAATCAGAAGAAAAATAAGAGTATTGATGATGGTTATTGCGGGCAATCATATGGGGCTCCATTTGAAATTCCAAACAACGATTCACCTTCTATTGGAGTAGCGTACTAAAGAAAGAACAGTAAAGAAAACGGAAGTGTTTTTCTAGATGGAGTAATACAAAATCTCGTAATACCATCTTCCACCGGAACTAGCATTTGTGTTTGCTACAGGTACTGAGCCTGAGACTTAATTTTCGCTACATTGTTTGGTAGTTGTGGCAAAACAAGAACTCTGAGAGGCATATAGGAGAGAGCTTGGGACCAGCGGAGGTCATTTTTATAACAGATGGTGTTTGAAGCTAGCAGTAACAGGTCTAGAGGTACCACAAGTTAAGTCTGCCACCAGAAAAGGGAATTTCCTTTCCATGAAGCTTGCGACTCAACGGAAAATCCATGTGGGTTGCTCAATCTTTAGGCTCACGTTCGAACACTTTTGTTGTTTTCTAGTTAAACTTCCGTTTCTGTAAAGTTTGAGATATGTAACGGGTGAAAGAGAGGGCAACAGTCCTAATGCTCAAGAGAGAGGGGGTCAAATCGAACAATACAAAGATGCAAAAATAAAATAAAATTAGAGGGATGAAATTGACAAGTAAAAACATAAATAACTCGGTAAAAGTTATAAATCCATCTCATCAAAATATGATTTGCTTGCACATTATCATTTGACTTCGTAACATAAGTCTCTCATTCTATGCAAGAGTTTGTGAGTATAACTCTCACAACAGATTCATAATAGCATATTAGTTGTTATATTTAATAAAAAAAATATAATTAATTTTTCTTGTCTGAAAAAGTTTAAAAATATCATAATCCACCATCATAGTTTTCTACCGTGAAATAAAAATTGTCAATTTAGAAACAAACACACCATGAATATATGTATATAGTATATAAGTATTATTATCTATAGAATTTTTTTTTTCAAATTTCTATTTTATTCGTTGACCATATCTAACATCATGTCACAAAAATGCAGATTTCAATGGTTTGCCTACATCAAACGCCCTACTTGTTTCACTTCTATTTTCCAGTTCCACCCATTCAAACTCCACTAGTGTTCCATTTCGAGCCGCTGCAATTTGGAACTGTCCGACATTAAAACTTGGAATGAGCAAGAAATCAACAACCAAGCCTACATAAGTTGATCGAACGAGAAGATGAGAAACGAAAGAAAGAACACGATGTCTCCACTTCCTAAAGACCCACATTAAATGTACAAAGGCTGCAGATTTTTACCAAATTGCTCATAATTCTCTCATGCTTCTCTCTAGTCACGCAAGCGAAAACCCAAGCCACACATATGCTTCAGTTTAGAGTAGAAGCTTGTTCAATAGTACGCCATGCGTTTAATTCCTGCAATGCAAACTGGTAAGGGTCTTGTGATTTACTTCTTCCTCTCAAACCTTGTATTCAGTGGCGGCGGATCTTAAAACGAGTATCTGGAAGAACAAAAATTTTCGAAGAGCTAATATATATTAAATTTTAAATTAAATATTAGTTAATGCACAATTATACCATATATATAAAATAAATTTACTATAATTATATATAATTATGTCATAATTATACACAATTATACTATTATTATAATATTTTGAACATAATCACATATAATTACCTAATACTTAACAGAAACTTTCATTAGGATCCGCCAATTGTATTGTATATTTTGGTCTTTATATAGTTCCATAGACTTTTTTAAATCCAAAGAGTTCAACTCTGTCTTCTTTAAAACATGCATTATCAATTTCCTTAACCAAAGGTCCTGGACATCAAGCCTTCAATCTTTATTATTTCCACTACGCAATTGTATGGCAAGAATAACAGACCCAAGGATACACATCAGTGTCATCACCTTGGAGAGCACACACTTCTATTTTTTCTTCGGAAAAATATGCAAATCACAAGACAATTGCCATAAACTCAAACAACAGATTTGAAACACTAAAAACATCCACACGACCACACCTTGAAACCAAACATGTGGTGACCACCAATTCATAATTGCATGAAATGTTGGATTAAATTTGTAATGTTGGCATAAGATGAACCCCCTTCTTGAACAGCTCTCTTTGCCAAAATTGAAAGCTCCCCAACCCTCTCTCTTCTCTCTTGGCCTGTTTTCCCTTCATCCATTAATATTTCTATGGCAACCTTCACATTTTCCTTGTACACCAATATCCCAGTCTTCTCTTCCTCTCCCCAGTTCAGTGGTTTTGGCACCCCAATTCTTACAGCAATTTTAAGAACTGTCACAAGAAGATGCTCAGCAAAAAATTGATCACCAAATAGTGGCCAAGTAGCCATGGGAACCCCGGCAGCTACTGCTTCAAGATATGAACTCATTCCACAATGTGTTATAAACCCTCCAGTTGATTGGTGTGACAATATCAACACTTGAGGTGCCCAACCCCTGATCAGAAGGCCTCTTTCTTTGTTTCTTTCCTCAAATCCATCTTTCAAAAGCAACTCATCCAATTCTTTTGATGTTCTTCCATCCTTTAAAACCCAAATAAATGGCTTCTTTGACTCTTCTAACCCCAAGCCAAGCTCCATGAGTTGTAAAGGCATCACATTACATAGGCTTCCAAGGCAAACATAGAGCACAGAGTTTGGTTCCCAGGAATCCAGCCACTTCAAACATTGATTATTATCAATTGCGGACTTCTTACCTCTTTCCAAGTCATCTTGGTTACTCAAGAAGGTTGGACCTATAGACCAGAGATGGTTCTTTTTTGTTGCATTTTTGTACTCATGAACATATGGTCCCTCGAGTTCTTCGTAAGTGGTCACAATGGAACCGTATGAGGACCTCTCAGCTGCTCCCATACCGACCATGAAATCCTTCAAGTTTGGAAGCAATGCTCCTGGTATCTGAGCTTTGGTAACCTCGATCCGATCAGGCAAATTACCTGGAACAATGAAGTACTCCGAATCGGAGGTTACTCTCTCAAGCACCTTGTAATGAACACCTAAGTTGTACATACACAAGAGTGAAAAGCAACAATGCACATGGAAACTTATTCTTGGCACATCAAACATGTTAGCAATGTTGTTTGTGTAAGGCAAGCACAAGTCAGCGATTATGCAATTTGGCTTTGGTGTGAGCTCCGGGAACAGCCTCTCTACTTGCTCTTGTAGCATAGCTGTTGCGTTGTAGAAATTGAAGGCCAAGTCGGGTGAAGGTAGCATGTCGAAGTTCTCACACCCCTCGGGTAGTCCTGCCTCTTGACATGGAAACTTCAGTTCGATTACTCGAATTTGAAGCCCCATTTCAATGGCACGATCAAGGACTGATTTGAAACGGGCGGCGTTGAATGGTGTGGTGAAAATGGTTATGGTAACACCTCGCTGTGCCAACATTCTGGCCATATCAACCATTGGAATCATATGGCCTTGTGCCATGAGAGGGAACAAGACAAAGTGAAGCTGGGGTGTTTGGGATCCCATGGTTAGCCACCAGATTAGATATGAAAAGTATCATGCCATGCAGACCTTTTTATAGAGAATGATTCAACCAGGTTAGATATGCATGCTTCATATTAATATTGTTATTATTCCAATTGAAGGGTTTTTGCATTGGTAAGTACTTATCAACCATATATATAAAGGAGCTTCTATTCATATTTCTATTCATACTTCTTAAAACAGTATTTAGACCTCTTACTCTTTTCAAGTTAGTGTTAACTTTGTTAACATATACAAAATTACCAATATAGATCAATATAAAAATAAATATTAAAACAAAGATTCAATGTAATACATCTAATTTCTCAATTTGTTTCTTACAATAATAATTTCAAACGAAGGAAGATCTAGCTAAACTATGATATTATCGTTTTCAATAATTCACATATTATCACACTTTGTAAACATTTATTTTTTAATTTTTAGTTTTTTTATTCTTCCAGTTTATTTTAATCTGCCCGTTTGTTGTTATGAATTGTATATAAATTTATTGTACAATGATTCTATTCAAGTTTCAACGACTCGATATAGTTATAGTAGATTTGAATCAATTGAATTATAATAGGTTTGAATGAATTTTTAAACTAAGAAAATAGAGTTTTATTGATTTTATTAGACTATGAGTATTTTGGGAAAACGGGGGGGGGGGGGGATCTAAATAGCATTTTAATTGTTTGTCAAAGTAAATCGGATGTCTAATTACTAGGGATGTCTAAATACTAATTTTTGAGATATGAACAAAAGTTCCCTATATAATAGAAATCGCTAGAACACTTGATGTAGTACAGAAATAATCATAGTGCATAATAGGTGATGGATTGGTGTAATCCCATCAATCAATGTGGTCCTTAAGCAAGAATCGATATTTATAAATTAATGCGGATCTAGCTTTCTGGTTCAAGAAGAAAAGAAAATGTACAAGCTAAAATTGTTCTGTAGTCTTTTGTTGCCTCCGGCCTCCTGGCTTTGATTGTGGCTTTGCGCTTTCCTGTTTAGTTTAATATGATCATTTATCTACCAAAGAAGAAGATGGCCGGTCCTCTATCAATATATTAGCATTTCCTTAGGACAATTATCAACATAATATAATAACTTAGCCCCCTTACGTTATCAAGTATTTGATTTCAAATGGGATCACATAGTACAATACTGCGTATAGACTAATGAGAAATAAAATCTTTAAGAAACTTTCAGAATCTAACCGGGTTTGGCAAGATTTATAGGTTTTGTCTAGTCACAAGTTTGGATGCGGTGAAAGTTTTATAAGTTTTAGTCTGCTAATCTGATTACTGTCGGATCAAATTACCGTTAACCATAGAAACAGAAGTTTCATATGCGAAGAAACTACGGGAAATATATTTGTTCTACATAATCTCAAAATAGCGTCTCCAATTGGGAAGCTAATTGTTGTTGCTCGAAGTTGGAAAGTAATGAAGTCTAACTCTTCTCAATGTTCTGAACAAGTGCAAAGAGCACAAGCGTAACGAAAGGGCTCGAATATTAGCTATAATTATATTGCTGCCTGTCACAGTCTACTCTCTTACTATAATTCCAGTTGGCCGTAAAGAATAAGTAATGGGTTTATGTGTAATCATACAATGTGGTCCTTGAGTCCTTCTATTATCAAAGAACAACAAATCAAAAATAATGGTAGCCCTAGAGCTTTTTATATTTTCTCACATCCTTATCAGTGTTTCGCAATCAAACCATTAGCTCAGTGATGTAGTCTGAAGTTTGTTTTCGATATATTCGACCACAAGTAGACTTGGGCAAGAAATAAAGAACATCTCAAGGATTATTAGATCTGATTAGAAATCTTTGTTCAGTACCAAGTTGGGATTCAAGATGAAATATATCATATTATATAGGTCACAATACGTGTAAGCAATAATTATAAAATTAAACAACTTTTTTTACTGTACTTCAAATTTTGTAAACGTACTGGAGTATTGTTAGTTTCACTGTTGATCTTTCGATGCTCACCTGCCGCACACAAGGAATCCGAACTATTTGTACGAGGACATGGCTTCCATGCCAAAGAAGCAAACAACTCAAAATAACAGGAGTTTATATGTGGGGCGCTGAAGCTAAAGAGGGCGCCCAAGCGCCACTGATCAGATTAACTTGTCGTCCTGGCCGCCGGGTAGAATGAATAGTCAACTAATGTTTTACGAATAAAGAGACATTGTTGGGAGGAAAGCTTGATGGTATGATCGACCATGAGTATCTTCGGGCTTAGGAACAGATGTTATTCATTTGCAAACTTAGTGCAAGTCGCTTGTTTTTTTTCCGGGCAAAATAGAGTTAGACAACAGGTTATGATACAGATCATTACAACAGGGGTTGTTACATATACAACAAACATAATACACAAATGGCCCAAGGCAGTGAGGACACGCACTGGGATGATAAAGTCATAATTTACAACAATTGACAAATATACACACACCGAGTCACCGACTGCCATTACAGGCACTTTTAACCCCTAATATACACCTCAAAATTTACTTACTTGAAGTGCTTCATATTGATGCACTTCCCTCCGAAGTGCAATGCTTATGAGGCAAACGTGGATCTCAGTCGTTACAATGGGGGATTTGTTTTCACATATACTGAGGACAAACTGGCCATCTGGTTACTCCACACGATCAACTCCAGGTGCTTTCCATGACATCGACCTTGAGGATTTTAACAGCAAACCAAGGGCCAAAGAGCATGTTGCTCTCACACTTGCATCTGCTGACTTGCTCAATTTTCCTACTAATGTTCCGAATACCTGATAAAGACTGAGATATGTAAATATGCAAAGTTTTCTTATAATTATGACATAAAAAGATAGCAATCTGCCTAAAATGACCTGTGGATAATAGAGAGTTAAAATGTGCTGATCATCCGACAGAGATAGCATACAGCTGGAGAAGTAAATAGCATTTGCTTGAATTATTGGCCAAGGTGCATCTAAAGCCTGCCAAATCACAATTGAAAGGTAAGTAATCTGTGAGCTCAAACTACCTAAGAGACTGAAAACGACGAAGCAGTAAAATGCTACTCTATAAGGCCAATATTTGTTATCTGTTCATAAACAATAAAATAAACTGAAACTTCAAGAAAGGTAGCCTACAAAGTGATGGAATAGCTCACATGAGCAAGCCATGAATAACTTGAGATGTAAACTTTCACATTATCATTTAAACATATAGTTGTATAGCTACTTTCATTCTTCATGACGGTCCAATCTAAATGGTTAATAAGCATGTGGATACACGAATGCATATCCTAAACAGCTGGGTGTGATGACTTAACGTAATGAGAGCAAGAAAGAATTCAATACAAATTTCAAGTACAACAAAAGGCAGGCTTTAATAATAATAAACTAGAATGTGAAGATCTATCAATCTAAGATGAGATTCAAGTGTAGAGCGTTGAAGACACAGTGTACCATTTTCTTCCCCTTGGATCTACAATTAACCAATTCTTAGTACAGTTATGTTTATATTAAGCCCAAGCTGGAATAAACATTACATTCAATACCTGAATTGTCGACGCCATATAAGAATCAACTCTTGAGGGAAGATGTTGAGCAATCTGCTTCGTGAGTTCTCTAACAAAGTCCTCGTAGTCAGTTCTGACAAAAAGAATGTTGCTATGACTTTACCATCGTCATATAATGATTACTGTAATAATTGTTGTATAAACTCAGCCATTAAAAAATATATGCAGGCATACCGATGATCATGATTGAAACAATACGTGTTGAACAAGGGAAACAATCCTTCCATTTCCAGTAAGGGGGCAATTTGTTTTAGAGTACTCTGTTAATCAGTTTTAACAAAGGACACGTCAATAACGTTGCTATTAACCTCTGTGCCCGGAAGAAATAATAAGGAACGTAGCAATTACCCGGCAAGCCTGTCGGACATTAACATCATTATCATGCAAATGCAGAACCAAGCGGGGGATAATTGCATGAACCTAAAATAATCATCATAATTAATATGAATTTCATATAAAACAAACAAAAGCAATTTGGCAGGCCATTGCATTTACAATATTGTATTTGAGCAAGTGGTTGAAGTATATGACAATAATGGTATAACAAGATTATAATCAAGATTCAACATCAAAGAAAGTACAATTTCATTAAAATTCGGTTCTGCATAAATCAGATGGATGCAAACCTGCTCAACAAATGAGTCATGTTGTGCCCCAGTTCCATAGTTGCAAAGTGATCCTAAAGCTGAAAATGCATTGGCTCGCATCTTGGGATTCATACTTATCTGATCCAAACATTTAGTAAATCAGTCTAGACTGCAAATAACTTTTTGATCAAGTAGCCAAGTACGCTAAAGAGTAAAGTAGTAGACCTGAAGATTACGAAGCCGCACAGAAAGATTAAGCAAAATGGGATCCACCGCATCATTGGGTGATGCCTGAAGCATCTAAAGCATCCAAAATATAAGAAATGATTACAAAACTGTACACAACGGAGGTACCAAATTAGATGAACACCAAGGGTGGAGAATTCACCGTGAGTAAGCAAGTAACTGCAGTTAATTGCACAGATTCATCAGAATCATCTAATAAAGCTAATATTACACCCAGAACTTGACTTGTATACTGAAGCATTTGATTAGACGGTATCTGCGATACAAATAGTTAGAAATGTTACTTCCTCCTGTACATATTCATACTCGGAAGATTTAGAGATCAGCTTTACAGGAACAGCTGGAAATGGCAAAAAAGAAAAATCAAGGGAAAAGAGAAAGCATGCACAAAAGTTTGACTCTGGTTGCTAAACTACTAAACATATATGTTAGAATTAACAAACCTTTACTAAACCTCTCAAACATAAGCGCCTGACAGTTGGAGATTCATCTGATACATGCCGACACAACACTTCCACCATCTGCTCCAATAGGGAGCCAAAACTATCACTACATTGACATTAATATCAACTAGTAAGACCCTGGAACCAATTTAACTAATAACACACGTGTGAATGCATAGACGAACTAAATTTATACATAAAAGGCATTGAAAATGTTTGCAAAGAACCATATAAGTGTCAAAAGCGCACACAAAATTGAAGATAATGAAGTATACAGTTATTGTTATACAAATATATTCAAGTAAACCAATATTTCCCCAACCTATGCATTCATTCAACAAGACAAGTTTGTGCATATCAATATAATTGATTTCAAAAGGGACAGATAAGTAGAGGGTGGTGCTTGGCATCCTATAGGCAACTTGCTGCCAAACTCTACAGTAAACAATAATCACAAAATATAAACAAAAATTATGAGAGTAGTATGAGAAAAATGACACAGGATGGACACAACTCTTGCAAGAAAAGACCATTGCTAACAATAGCATGTCTTGTAAATAGCAATTTCTTTTACATAATAAATTATGTGAGATATTGCCTCTGAAAAATTGACATCATCAGCATACCTGTAGCTGATAAACTCTGACAATGCAGCAGCTGCAGCTTCCCTTTGGTATGTCTGGTGTCGGTTTAATGACTTACTAAAATTTACACATATCCTTTCAACCTTCAAAGAAAAACAAAAAAGATCCATTAAGAAAGAAAACTATGCAGCCGAGTACACTAATTTATAAGGGGATCTTACAAATCTAAGAATTGAAATCAAAGAATCTGAAACACAAAGCATAAAATGTATCATGTCTAAGCGGCATTCACTTCATTGTAATCAGTCGCAAGATATCTCTACAGATGAGTCATACTACCTCTTTCGGTCTCTTTATAGAAATGCAGCCTGCTATGTCTCCAATAAGATTGATCCACCTCTCATTTTCATTCTGCTCTCCATCTCTAGCCAAAATCTACAAAGTATATTCAAATTACATTTCTTCCCTATGGCAAGAGACGACCCTTGAAGAATTTATGAACAAACAATAGAGTAACTGCATTCCTTTATATATTGTACCTTTCCCATCTCAAGATCTCCAACACATTCACAGAATACTTGGAATGCAGTTAGAAGAGCCCTGCAAAAGCACACAAATTGAGAAATTCAATAACATGATTCAAACTTATACATATGTGCATAGAATTTTAGAAGCAGACCTCTGCAATGTGAACTTTGGGCGAAACAGTTGCACATTCAAAAGGACATAACAACACCCTTCAAAGTTTAAGCCCAGCAGAGTCCACATTGCACACATGTGCTTGGTTACTACACCCACACACACATATATAATGTTCTCATACCAAATAGTAAAACCCACTAGATGTTTACCGTAATGGTTCATGCTGACCGCAATTGGCCAGACCATGACAACTTCCCAACTGAAGAGTGAGTTCAGCAAGAACAGAAGCATAGTTTTGTTCAACAGCTTTTTTTCCTATCCTGCCACCACCTCTGCAATACAAGTAGAAGTTGACAAATTTGTCTAACCAATCTAGCTCAAGTTTAATAAGCAAGTTGACACATGCTTTATTGATTACAAAAATGGATCAAATAGACTGTAGTGATAGCATTCGTATGTTAATTATCACTTTCTATAAACCTGAAAAATGTTGTGAGAGCAATAATGGCAGCATGCAGAACTTCATCCTCCATTTGACCATCAACTGAAGGGCTAGAATAGTCTCCTTTCTCAGAATCAGCTTTAAGAATGGGATACTGGTCGAGGACGCATATCACATGTTCCAGGAATGAAGAGGAAAGAACTGTATGCTGGGAAAATGCCTACAGGTAAAAAAGGAAAACAAAACATATACAAGTTAACATGATGACCGAGTACATATTGCTAACATCATACTAAAGATATATAACTGAAAAACTTAAGGTCTACTAGTATATGGAAAGATAAATCAGTCGGAGGAACAGACGAACTGAAATTAACAACAAGACCAAGGAAATAACGATAGCTGCAACTGACCAAATAACAACATCAAGATTTGACTGTAAAGAGCAACAAGTGAAAGCCGCATCAGACTCACATGAAAAGCATCTTGCATTGGCCACCCACCGCGCAACCTGGATATATCTTTCGTTACTATATCCCTTCCAGCTGTGGCCAAAACTTCATTGAAGACAAGTTTCGAACTAGTGCTCTCGGCAAGAGAAGAAATCTTCTTGCAGTTAAGGGTATTTAATAAAAGTAAAAAATATATATAGAACAACCAAATGAAATGCCACTACATATGAAGATAGACAAGAGCAACATCATTTCAGAATTAGACAAGAAATGCAACAGGAAATGGTCATAGACGAGATTAGACACTGTCATAGAGTTTTTAAGGAAAGAACTATTTGAGAAAGAAAAGAAATAGCCCAAACAGGGACTTGTATATAGGAAATTATATTTTCCATGAGTACAGAGTTATCATAAATAGTTACATGTGTAAACAATAGTATAAGCTTGATCCTCAAGGGAGATCCGAAATAGGTGAATATGGACCATTGGAACACAATTTGCAATAGCCAATAGCTCATCAACTATATTCCCTTGTTTTGTCAAGACTCAAGAGGAATCATCCATTTATAAGACCCTGAAAACACACACACACACATGCATGTAAATATGTCCTATCATATAGGTTAAAAAAGATACAGCTGCAAGAGTTTCCTGACGTAAGTGCTTTTCTGTTACATGCGCAGTAGCCATCAGCAGAGCTTGAGTTGTTCTATAACCACAAATATACCCCATCAGTAGTAGTCACAAATCTATTTCTTTATCCAGAGGGTAATGCTCTTCATAAATATTTTTTTAATTGCTTTAATATGCAAACCTGGAAACATCAGTTTCACCCAGCTCATTCCCCCTTGTTGTGACAAACTCAATAACAGCTTGGATAGCCCCTTCAGCTGATTGCTTGACCTTATCACATATAGCAGGTGTGCAACCATGCAGGGAAGCTACAAGCTGCAAGAATTAAATAAGAATAAGATAAGACAGTTGCAGTATACATTTAGATTCAGAGAGGATGTTCAGTAAGAAGCTCTAACCTCATTCTTTGTGAGTAATAAACAAACAGAAGAGATGATTCTGTTGAAAACCTCAGATGGATCTATAGAAGCATCCTGGATATATAGAAAAAACCAATAGATTCCCCTAGTGTCAAAATTACCCAACATTGGAATGTACTAATGTAAAAGAACCGAAATTCAAAAAATCGGCAGATGAGTAGGGCAATGAACCTACACTCCGTAGAATAGCTATGACATCCTCGAGGGATGATAAAGCACTGTAGGACAATTCTATGTCAACACCATAAGAGGAAGTTGCAGGACGTTGCAGTGAAAGTGAGATGCTGAAAAGTTGATCAAGAATCTACACAGATATCAAAAGATTTATTTCATATGTAGTCAAACTGAGAAACACCACTTAGGTATCAATATACCTTTCAGATGACAATGACGGTAATATTTTAAAAAACTAAAAGACCAGGTAAGTTCTACCAAAAACAGCACCTGAGCAGAGACTTTTCTAACTTCAGCATTGGTGTCTGCACAGCGTGGGAGATATGTAAAAACCCTGTCTCCTAATGACAAGGCCTCACGACTTGGCAATATGAATGCCGCTGGTAGTTCAAAAATATGATAATCAGGGTAGGAAAGACGAAATAAAAGTGAAAAAAGCTGTCATGGGAGATAACTTTTACATGGCAAGTTGGAATAGTTCCCGTGCAAATTATGGTCAATTGGCTTAATGTGAGTACAACTTCCTTGACAACCAAGGGCACAATGCCCAGTGATGCAAACTGTCCGAAACTTGAGAAGCATCTCATGGACTGCAAGACAACCTCTTCTTCTTTGATAATCGATAGCTGAAGAAACATATTGATCAATTTGTCTCAAGATGTGCAGTAACTGCTCTGCTCGACTTCTTCCATCCTCTCCACTAAATTGTCATATGATGGTAATCAGAAATCAGAGGCCTTATGCATATTGTAAATAAAAAACGCAACAAATTGTATTAATAATGTAATGCAATTTCCCTGTTATAAGCTCCCTAATCAATATAGTAATGTAGCACAAGCGATTCCTAGAGCTTAATAGTTACACTTCAACTGATAAACATACCGGGCCAGAACTAAACAAATGCTAGATTATACGTAATTAATACAAAGAGAGATGTTTTGATGAAAGAGACCGAGGGTTCCAGTTACTTTCACAATAACAAAACAAAAAAGTAGCTGAAAAAGACTACATTAGATGACAGAATGTCGTATCAGAAATCAAGCATGTGGAAAAGAATAGAAAATTCACATACCTTGTAAGAAGAATTGCACATAATAGAGTGATAAGGTTGTCAATGAGGGGATCTACAACATCTGCTGGTTCATTTGGTAAAGTGAAAAACCCTAAGGTGGCCTGTAATATTATCATATTTACCGACAGTTAGTAACAATCAACCAGGATGTAGGAGTTCAATTATAGATATGACATCGGTATAATAAACATCAAACCTTTAACACATGGTTTCTGGTTTCAATAGTTAGTTTTGGTTCCACCGAGACCAGCGTGGTACATGCACTTAAAGCACGGGCCTGCAAAGAGGTAAACAGAGGGAGAGATACGGAAAACGTTATAAAAGAAGTTGACCAACAATTTACGCTGTCTTCAAGAGTACAGCTCAGGGGAATATTTTATTTCTGAAGTTTTATGTTGAGGCATTGATATGCAGTAATTGGAACTATTTTTACTGGAAGCAAAAGTAGATAATCAGTTTCAGGAACATGCTTAAGGGATTCCAATGATGTTAATAACTCTATCATATTTATGTATAGGTTCAGGCAAAATAATTGTCAAAGTTGCCCAAAAAAAAAGCCCACATATTCCTCATTTTAGAGATAGAAATACTGTGCTTTAGAAAGTTATCTAAAATTAGACAGACATATATGATTATGTTTTGCCAAAATTAACTTTCTTTTTCTCCATGGTTTCCAGGAAATTCAAACACAATCTGACTACAGACACAATTGACCCATTGATATTACTAACTTGTGTGTCCAGAAGTTCAAGAGTAGAATCTGAAAGGTCTTCATCGTCATCTCGACCCATCAAAGTTAGTGTATAGTCTAGCAATTGGTCCCTTTTCTTTAATGGAAAGGAGGAACCATTTTCTGAAGCATTAATGACAGCGCGCCCTGCAATATCAGCATGTATTATCAACTTTTGGTACATGACCATAAGGCAGATATCATTAGCATAGCAATTGTATGACATTGCAGATGATAAAATTTATAATATCTAATCTTGAAATACTAAATGCAACATTTTGGCATTTCCAAGCTTTTTCCAACATAAACCATGTGTAAAGTGATTATTAATAGATTGATAACCATACTACATTAGCAACATGAACAACGTGATCACCAACACATCTATTAGAGCTTACGTTCAGCCACCTTATATGTTTATGTGTCTAAGAATATGCAAGTAGGTATGTTAACTAAAAAGGAAAGAAGCATGCTCACTCTCTGTGATCTGATATTAAATCATTTTATAACACAATTTTCTAGAGAGGAATAACCATTTAAGGTACAACTTCAAAGCAGACCTTATCAACAAACTGATAAATTTTGTTCTTTTATTTTTGGTCGAAATCAAATTATTAAATTTAACTATCTAATTATATGGGGACTCAATGCTACAAACATTTTCGATTATGAAGTCCTTTGGAAATGGAAAAGATATGAGTGTTGCATGAACAAGACTCGGTCACAGCATTTCAACTACTTAAAGTTTTAACCCCTTACAGCATGAGCTTCAGAAACACGTTAAAACACCCAACAAAAAGCATAAACATTCATATTAATGTCAACAGCAGCAGCTTGTAAAGCTTGGAAATGAAAAAGTTATGAGTGTTGCATGAACAAGACTCGGACACCACATTTCAACTACTTAAAAGTTCTAACACCTTATGGCATGAATTTCAGAAACATGTTAAACCACCCAACAAAAAGCATAACCATCCATATTTATGTCAGCAGCAGCAGCAGCTTGTAAAGCATACATGGAAAAAAATGACACCATATTTTCCAATGACTCGTACAAACCTAGAAGATCGATAGCAGTAATAACAGCCTGCTTTGCAGTAGGATCGCGTACGTGAAGAAGCCGTGAGAGCATATTAGTCCCCTGCAAGAGGAATGTGAAACATATACATGTAAGTTCTTCAAAAGCTACAAACCTTACTACTATGCCTGGGCCTTTTGAATCCATTATATAGCCAGAATCATAAGCAAGAAATAAACGGTAACCCTAAAGTTAAGCAGTTCACAAGTTATTTTACTTGAAAATTACATCTTCCATAAATTTTTTGTGAAACTAAATAATTGAGACTATATATACCTCCTTTTTTTATGCCCCTAATTCTTAATATATTACATATTTATTAAAGAATTGATAAGCAAATCAAGTGCCGACGTTTATTGAATGTTGGCATGCATCTCAGATATGTATACATAGAGAGTGAGAGAGAGAGAGAGAGAGAGAGAGCGAGAGAACTTGGTGCAATGACAATCTG
Organism: Argentina anserina; assembly: GCF_933775445.1. NCBI lineage: Eukaryota > Viridiplantae > Streptophyta > Magnoliopsida > Rosales > Rosaceae > Argentina > Argentina anserina. The sequence goes on along the minus strand of NC_065877.1, from coordinate 9,770,032 downwards.
TAGAAACAACTTCCAGATGTTCTTATCTTTTCCAAAAAGTAAATGCTTGTCTAACTATAACTAATTCCAGATGGCACCAATTAACGGATACCTCAGTATTTTAGGTAAAAGGAATCACATATAATTTATTGATATCAACAAAATTGTACATTTTGGCATTGTACTATTGAAGAGTCACTCTAAGAAAATAGAGTTCAGAAAAAAAGTTTTAAAACTGTTTTCGCTAAAATATAGGGAATCATGAGACCACATAACTTTTACTACAATATTTTAAGGACTGCATTATAATGTACAACAACTCCTATTCAGAAATGCATATAACTACTTATACGTATTAGTGGGACAACAAATCTGACCACAAACAATGAAACAGGGTGCCATCTGTGAAGCCTATAGGGAGCTAATTTTGACCAACTATCTACTTTACATTTTTTACAAATTGGTGGTCTCTATAATTTACGAATATGAAGACCGGAGAAATTGAATCTAATTATTTCCTGGTATTATAAGGAATTAAGGAGAGGACGAGATCTCATACAACAAGTGCATCTATTCTGGCTTCAATGACTGTTGATGGAGCATATTTCGCAGCATATCCATACATTAAAGCCAAGGCAGCATGTATATCATCAGAGTCTTCAGTTTTATAATCGTCTGAGAAAATGGATAGGAATCTGCAATGAGTGAAGCAAAGAAAATTTATTCACATCTAACCCATAATAAATATATATTTATTGCACAGTAAGTGAAAATGCAGCAGTAAATACATACATACATACATATATATATTGATATACTGATGACAAAAGAAACAAAGAGAACGGGATAAATCAAATTGCTAGCAACTTCTTAAATACTGAACACACAAATAGGACACAATGTACAAAAACCATGGTATCAACAATTACTCCCAATTTATCTTTCTTCTACTTGCTTGACTTTTTTTTTAGTTTATCAGCTCATGTTTCCAGAAATACACCTTGAACTATTTACTTGCAACACAGATACAACAGGTTGAGGCTAAAAAAAACCATTGCAAATGACTTTAACCACACGACGTTTGCAACAAAATCAAGAAATTATAAAATCCATAAGTATACTAGGCATCCCAAGTTTTTTGCTCTTGAAGAGAAGTGAAAGGAAAAAGTTTTCGTAGTGTAACCTTGCTGCGGAGTGTACACCTTCTCTATAAATTACTTTCTTTTGTTGCTGAAATGATATTTCCTCAATTTAAATGTACTGTTAAGGAGTTTCTTATTCATCTTAAGGAACACTTGCTAACAATTGAGAGGCATGGGAATGACGGGTAAAGTAATTGGCATAGTATGAAAGGAACCAGATTCTATGTTTTTAAAGAAAGCAGGAAGCTAATGGCATAGAGAAAGAGAGGGGGAAACACACAGACAACCTAAGAAGATTAACTAAACTATGAATATGCTATGCAGCACTCTAAATAACGGAAAAAAAAAACACCTTCGAAAGATACTTTGCCCAACATTATCCAGAATCCCTTTCAGCTTTTCCAGGACTGTGTCCAAGTGTGATGCTGCAACCTGGAAGAGGAGAGGAGAAATAAGCCCATCATGAATGATGTAAAGGGGGAGCGAGTAGAAAATAAACAAGGGACAGTAACATACCAACCCCATTGCTTTTGCCAGACCAAGCCTATTTGTTGGAATTGTAATGTCTGCATGTTTATACATCCAATCTATCTTATCCCGGACATATGCCCTGTCATTAACTTTTTGAAGCAACACACCAAAGCAGCTGCATTGAAAAGAATATAATTAAACTTAGGCATGCCTTCAAATGCTGAGGTTTAGACAAGGCTTCTTAAGCTGATGAACCACAAAAGGCACCAACCACTAGAACCGCAGAGAGGCTAAGACATTATTAGTAAAATGCTCTTGATAATATATGTGATGGAATCATCAAAATGCAACAAAAGCCAAGTTGTTTCCTTGATTGGATTTTTTGGATTTTGTGCTTCAGCATTCTTTATAATATTGGTGCTAGGAATACGATAGCATAACAAAGGAATGTGGGGTGAATGATAAATGCTACAGGAACTTGTGCCCGCAATGATTATCAATGTCAACCATCCAAGACCTTTGTGTGGGGTGGACACCACAGAAAACTCATGCAGTCATGCCTAGTAACCACTAAGGAATTAGGAATCATCCTTAGTGGCACCAGCCTTCTCATCCAACATATGGTCATTTTATGTAGCTTTTTTTTTATAGACAAATAGCATAGTGACGAGAAATGTCATTTGACAAGTGGGGGACCTACTCAAGGAAGATAGTAATAGTACACGAATGGCCTGAGAGTCATGTACAACAATGCTGGAAGGTGACAATACATATGCAATATTTCATCCAACAGTCCTTCCTTATATCAAGCAAAGCAACACAGATTTGAAAGAAAAAATACCGATGAAGAAGTGCAGAGTGTTCATCATCAGATGTATAAAGTCCATACTGTTTGGTAACAGCATTTCCAAGAGATATCACCCAGGAATCATCATGAATCACATCCAAAGATTCAGCAAAAAACTGTTGCATAGAGTAGAGAGATAAATTAACCTAAACCGGTCATTGAGCAGGACCTAAATATTGACCCTCTTTCTCTCCTACAATGCTAAATGACACATATGTAAGCAGTACGCTACAAAATCTGAATGATAAAATTGGGAATTTAGTGAAACAATTTAGATACTAACAACCTTCTTTTCGGATATTTACCATAACGCATGTTAGAAGCAGATTATTACGTTTTACCAACATGTACAGAGCATGGTTCCAACAGCCAGCATGAATCAAATTCCAAAAGAAAAACATAATGCTCAGCTGCCTCAGCATTAAACAGAGTTCAACTCCACTTACGTTGATAATCATGTCATCCCAAGTTTCTTGATAAGAAGGATCTTGCTTAAGATCTTCTGGGTCACTAACATATGCCTTCAATTTTGGAATCTAGAGCTTACCAAAGAAAAAAATTAATTAGACTGCTGATCAATTAGTTTCGCCTGTAATCAGGTAAAAGGAATGCAACTTAAGGAAACTTAAGTACATACATGTCAGGTATTTACCAAATTTAGTATCGAACAAAAGAAAGTTCACAGTAAAGAACAAGGACTTCAATCAGAAAAAAGAAATGCAAATAATGTTTGGGGCGTTAAGCAAATAATACACTACCACAAATATCACTACTTTTTTATTTTCCTTCAAAAAGCACATAAAGATTTTGTCACAACCAAGAACAGCCTAAATACAGATAAAACAAAGTATCTACCTCCTGTTAATTCAACCTAGTTTCAAAGGTAAGGTGACCAAACATATAACCATCCAGCTCTAACAAACTACTCAATGAAAACTGCGTAATGATTTACCTCATCTTGCCAAAACAAGCTGACATTTTTTGGAAAAAGTGGAGCCAGATAACAAAGTACCTGCGACACATCACAAAAAAGCAAATGTGTCATCATTTGTAACATTACAAGGTGAACTAAATCAGTGCACAAACACCGATTTTTATTTTGGAAAGCAATAACCTGCAAGATATTGTAAAAATCATCTGAACCATCTATTGCAAATACAAAGACGCGTTCTGACATTTTGGAAATTCCCTCACTGACAATATATCTCTAACATGAGTAAATGGGTGGTGATGTTGTGGGGTGGCTACGCGCCAAATAAATCAAAAAATATAGGGACTCATTAAGTTACAAGGCTCAGGTTTGGGTTAAAAGCAGGTTGACATGTTACAAATATGACCTATTTGTAATTTATAGAAAGAGCATAATTAATATATGAGATATCCTCAAAACTTGTGATTTAAAGCGACAATATGAAATCAACAAACAATAGTAGAGACTCCACTAGGGAAAATAACTCACCGCATAGATTACACGTTAAACCAGTTAATATAATGAATGAGATTCGACTCCTAGGTTTGGCATTCCATGGGAAGCATAAAGTGAATTGAAATAAGTCATTAAACAATACTTGCTCCCATTTCATTTCCAGGACAAATCCACACTTAAAAAAGATATACACTTACTGTTAAAATCTGACTAGCCAGCTGCTCCCTTGCTAAAGGATCATGCAAAAGCACCACCAACCGAACAAAAAGCTCCTGAACACAAGCAATATATAGATTGCTGAGATCAATTGTCTGGTGATGCACAAGAAAGTGTCCAAAATTCGATATAGAAAGGATTATACCTCTGGATTTGGTATATCAGCACGAGCTTTGCACTCTTTCACCATAGTATCACCATTAGATGATCTATGCCTGCACAACTCAGAGATGCATCTGCAAACCTGTAGCAGAAGAAATTATTCAAATTCATGAGAATGTAAAACTAGAATTAACACATACATTGAATCAGATATACACCAAGAGGTAGTAATTTTCTACTCAACACAAACAGCTGGATCTAAAAATGTAAAGACAAAGATATACAGAAATTCTTACCATAGCAACTGCACCCGTATAAGCTTGTGGGGTAATCATCTTCAACAGAAAAGGCCATAGTATATGCTGTAGGAAAATATTTCATGGAACAATAATTAAGATAACATATATGTCTAAGAAAAGAAACGTCTTTCAAAGCTCAAACCACCAGTTAAGACTTAAGATTTATAATCTACTGGATGTAGAATCAACAATCTGGCATACCTCCATTTCAGGGATCGTAATAGTCAACAACAGAAGGCTTTTTTCACTTATTGCCCTCAACTCCATTGGACAAAGTGTCCCAATTATCACCTAAGAAGAGGAAGCTTGCATCAATGCTATAAGCATCTAATAGTTCCGGGAATTGTATTTGTTTGGAAAATGCTACAAACCAGACCCCTTTAACTGGATACAATATACAACATTTCAGAGAAAATTCCCAGTTTCCAAAACTGATTTTGCGATCAAGGTTTCATCTCAGTAAATGTTAGAGAATGCTTGTAACATCAAAACACGGATCTTTTGTAGCAGTCTTGAAGAATCAGTGGCTACATTATAATTACCATAAAGAAATTGTCAGATTCAAACCTCTGATCTCTTGTATCGGAAGGGAACATAGGTATTTCCTAAAACATCCTTAGACCTCTCAAAGTCGCGTCTATCCTTATCTGTTATAGCACAATGACGCACAAGATATTCAACAAACAGCTCTCCAGATGGACCAACTAAGTAACAATGTGATGCCATAACGACAATCAACTGCAAAAAGCAATGCAACGTGAAGTTAGTGAGCAAAGAATGAAGTGCTACTGATGATCAGGAAGACAAAGTAATTTAAAAGGTAGCATACAGCCTACAATTATGACTTTATGATTTGAAGCCAAATACCTCAGAGAGCGCCTTTCGTACACCTAAATTTTGCTCATCTAGCAAGAATTTGACGGCTTCGACGAGTAAGGGACGTTTATTGTGCCAAGCTTCAGACAACCTCCGAATAAGATTATAACATGTCAGATCATGTAAAAGAATCAGACATGGTAAACAGAGCAACAGAATGTAATGAACCTGGGCAATAGATGCTTTAGAACACACAGTGAACCAAACACCAATAGTTCTTCCTTCAATTTGCATTTCTGGTAGCACAAATGCAGAAAAACAAAAGTCATTGTAAAATGTAGTGTGGTGCCTTGTAAACTATGGCTGAAGAGGAGGACAAGTTTTTTTCTTTTCTTTTTGATTGGAACATGTGGCAGTTAAATGGAACACTTGATGAGAGAAAGACTACTCACATTTAGAAGGAAAATAAATAGATCTTCAGGATATACCAAACCAACTGTCAAGAAGCAACGCTGAACTTCATTATACGTCTGGCCACAAGGAAAAGGAAAAAAAAGACTCAAACTTTTAATAGAAAAAACATAGCTGTTGATATGAACATCAGTACAAAACCATAAATGCTATATCGACCACATCATTATAGTAAAAGGCAGAAAATAACTTTTGTTTTGCTGGTAGAAGAAAATGCAAAGTTATCCTCCTTTATACACAGGATATGTCATATTTATGTCAGTTGAGTGAGAACCACAATAACATGGTGAAGAAAAAAAATAAGGTACAGATCTAATTGGAAGACCTATAGTGTCAAGAACTTAAAAGTTCAGAAAAGAAATAACTAAAGAAATTGTTGACCACTGTGGAAATAAGTTTTCTACACCTTCAATCCAACTGAGAAATCTGAGTTTTCTTTGTTGTCATTATGGATACAGACCACAGGAAGGAGTGTTGATAGAATGATGCTGAGCTCCTGCGAACCATCATAAGAATAAATCAATGTTTGAAAGAATATGTAGTACTAGTCAATCAGAAGCAAGATACCCACTAAGCTAATTAAAGCGTAAGTATCATATGTAGAGCCTGACTTATGGTCTCAATTTAAGATCAAAATACATGTTTCATTCCTTGAGACTTGCGACAATGATGAACAGAAGACCAGCAATTATTCAATTAAAACCATTGACTAAATTCAAGTGTTGCAATCAAAATAAGACGATCAAAACAAAAAAACAAAAAACAGACTAATAGAAAGTTTAAAATCAAGATTAAAAATAAAAGGAATTTAGTAGCTTTACCTCAAATTCAAGTAAAGGAGGACCACTATCTGATAGTACAGAGGCATTTAAGAGATTGTGAAGACTACAGGTTGCCAAAAACGAAATATCTTGATCTCTTTTGTACCTGAACAACAGCAAAACAAACAAAAATTTTCATAATCTAGATGTACAAGTAAGAAACTAGTAATACCATGTGTATCCACGTCTTCAAAAATAATCAAGAAATATATTAAGCTGGAAAGTGTGTTACCAAAAATCTGTACACAAAACATGCATGACTTAGTATACAATCACACTTATATACAAACAGAACTATTATCATTAATCTTACAAGTCCAATATCGTGGGGACAAGCCTGGGTAGAGCAGCCTTTAGTTGGGTCCGGGGAATCAGTTCAACCATCTGACCCAATGCTTCTACAGAAGAAATCCGAACCTACTCACCAGAAAGGTACAAAATCAAATTTCACATCAGTAAAATGTTCATATGTACAGGAAAGAGAAAAAAAAATTAGTGGAATATTTTCTGCCAGTATTACCCAAACCCAACAGTTAGGTCCCAGTCCAAAACAGCTTTTTTTCCAAAACCCAATACCAATGGACATTTGGACATGATCAGAAACCAAAAACTAGCCACATGGAACACCATACACTGGTGCAGTTTTATAAGCATCTGCATTTTGAAGTCTTCTATAAACTTTTTTTAATAACTCTCTTCGGCATCAAAGGAAAAATAAATGTATATTGGAGTCAAAATATGAGCAATTACTTTTCTAACATTTTGACCAGCAGCAGACACCAGATATGATACTCAGACTTATACTATAACAACTGCCTTACTAGTCTCCACTCACTCTATTAGATAAGAATCTCTGTGTCTATCATCCGAAATATTAATCTTTTGTTTATAGACAGATACTTACATTTGTGAAAAATAGACATTATGCATAGTAATAAAGTAGAACTGTAGAAGGCACTTATAGTCAAGCTATATTCATTTATTAAGTTTTTTTTTCTTTACTGAAACCACCTTATAATTACCCAAATATCAAGGCAAAGGTGTAGGATAAAAGTTTAAGCATAATAGAGATTACGATAAGAAACAGAAAACAAATATTTCCTAACCTTTAGATCCCTTGAAGCTGCCCAAACTCTCAATAAAAGCTCAAATACAGAATTTAGAAATGACCTGCATTATATGATATTATTTAAGACAAAAACATACCAAAATGTAAAAAAAAAAAAAATTGTAAAAAGGCATATTTAAAATGATGAAGTGGGACCAATTATCTTACATTATGTCACTATCAAGAGATGGGTAAGAAGGGTTATCTAGACTATATTGCCAAACAGCCTGACACCAACACTTAAAAGCTGAAAAGCACAGGATAAAGTAAGTGAGCATCGAGAGAAATTAACATTGAGTACAATTTGTAAATTTCTCAGAAATATGTCAAAGACCACGGGAAAGATTAGGGGAAAATTTTATCAGCAAGGAGAAGGATAACTGGAAACACATCCGTATCAGCGCATATATTAACATAAGCGGACCCAGCTTCTTATTTTCATCTCTTCTTAGGGCATTAGTCTCAGGACAAGATGGGGGACAATATCATAACAAATTCCATAAATCTTCTCAATCCATTGACAATTTAAAAGAACAATTCAGTTGGTTGGTTTGGCAGCCATAACCTTTTTCTTGATTTGAAATTTAACCCGTCTTAACGTATACAATTTAGCATTCAGTACTCGACTTCGCAAAAATTTGACCAGTGTTTGGAAGATATATAAATGGTTCAATAGCCCTCAAATAATAACAACCCATTTGCTCCAATTTCACTTCAATATGTTATAAGCAAAAAGAAGTGACAATTCAGCATACCATTAGCGAAAATTGGCCGGTGGGCATCACGCACATTTCCTAAAATAGGTAGAACCCGCGAAAGCACATGTTTCAATCGTGGTGTGAACTGCAATGCTTCAAAGGGTAAAATGGACTGTCACGAATTTTGGATAAGCCAAAAGACAAAAATGTTACATATGAGCTTTCCCAAACTGGAAAACAGATAAGAAAAAAGTAAAATAATCAACCATCAGCATGAGCGAAGTCTGCTAGTATCTGAACCATAGCCGGTAAAGCTGAATTTGGCCCGGGCAAATGGAGAAATATTTCATCCATCATCTGGAAAATCAATTAAACGAAAAGATGAATCAAGTAACGAACATGTTAATGAAGAATCCCAGTAAGAGCAAGGAAAGAGGGAGGGAGAAACTGATAGCGCTAGCAATTGATTTCTATACAATGTAAGTAAATGGTGTTTCATAAATACATTTTAAACATACATCCTCTTAGTTTTCCACAGGGAAGACTTATATGTTGTGAACTATCCAAATGCAATTAGGGTTGGCCCAGCTCCCCTAACCCAAATAAAAGGAATATGGGTAGGTAGCAACTACTACAAGCCTGGAGAATAAACTTTGATTCCTGATTGTCACTATCTACGTGAAATATCACCAATATATCGTTTCCAATGGATGAATTCTGTTTGTTGTCAAACAGGAAAACTTAACAAAGCCAATGATTGAAATCCTATAAAGTCTGCAAGGTCATTTTTTCATCGACACGACAGAATCAAATCCTCCTCCCTTACAATGTATCATCTATGAAACAGAGGCACGAGGAATAACATATCATTTCCTCTCATCGTAATAGCCAAAGTTAAAGTAATCCAGAACTCGATAGTGAAATCTACATCACAAGTTATTCAGGCATCAAAATTTGGGTAGTAATAACAACATTTGTTGGCAGCCAGCTTACAACTAAAATCTACACCTTAAATTTACTTAGGGGCACTCGAGTCGCTCAAATGAATCATATCACAAGGGTATACCGGAGGCAACTAACTAGATTATATAAAATCATTTTCCAGCACATTCTAAATTAGTCATAACAAAAACGAACACATTCAGTTTCAAAACTCATATTCTATAACGCGAGTTCTACTTGCACCAAGACACGTACTAGATCGGGCAAATGCAAGCCGATCGCAACAAGAAGGCCCGAAGCAGCTCTTTGCCAATCAGTATTGAGCTCCTACATCAAACCAGAAACATACTCCAAATTCAATCACGCAAGCATTTCCACTAATAAAATCCACAAAAGCATCATCCATCCTTAACTACAAAACTACCTTGGAGGAGATAATCTCCGCGGTGGCGATCTTCGCAAGCTTAGTCATGAAAGGAGGATCCACATCTTTCATGTCCAAAGCTCCGACTCCATACGACATTACTTGGAAAACCCCGGCCATATTACCAAATCGCTGCAGAAAACAGCCACAGTAAAAAAGCCCGATCAGTGATCACACTCTATACACATTGTGAAACTAACTTCATCGCCAAGAAATCTACATTACCCTCCGGCCTCCTCGCGAAACGGCCGAGCAGCAATCGAGAACTAGAACCGGATTCCTGCAATTCGCAATTCAATCCGCCCTACGTCACTTTGCATCGTACATAGATAATAGAGAGGGAGAGAGATTTACAGAGCGGCAATGTCTTTGAGGGAGGCGATGGAGGCTTGTCGGACATTGGGGGATTCGTCGGCGAGGAGAGAAACGAGAACTTGAACGGCCTCTGCGGCACCAACCGGTCAAAGTTTCGGAGATCAGAGAGAGAGAGCGAGTGGTGAAATGAGGAAAGAGAGACGGGAATTTGAATGGTAGTGATTGAGACTTCGAAGTACCTGGAGCGGCGATTGAGCTACCGGAGCTGGACGACGCCATTGGAGAGGACCAGAAGATGAGAAAGAGGCTCGAGAAGTTTCTGAAAGAAGAAGAAGACGGGTTGGACCGACTGGCAGCTTCTAACTTTTTTATTTGACGCGGCGGAAGTCAAACGGTAAAAATAGCTCTGGTAAAATTTACTTTCCTTAGCACGTATTTACGGAGTGTAAATAATAAAATGATCACTTTTCGTCAAATTTTGTGAAAAAATTGAAGCACTACTAAATAATACAAAATAAAATAGGACATACGATGATATGGTCAATCGTTTGTTAATAAGTGTTAATGATCGGTGGGCAGGGATATACGGTAAGGTCGAGCTTTGGAGCTCGGTTTCTACTTATTTACGGCCAACATATGTTAGTATGCCTTTGCTGAAACACTCTAGGAAATCTCAGTTTCAATTAGTGTCAGTATCTACTTTGTACGGGTGGTATCTACTCATGAACCTGCCAATGAATTTATCCCAACTATCTAAGAAGAACATGCGCCCCATTTCTCATCATATGAGATTAATATTCACCTACATAGAATTACCAGCTATGCACTCTTTAACATTTGACATAATCGACCCATAGTGTGTTGAATTTAATGATTAACGCTATAATTATAAGAGAGGAAAGACGGCAAGTACATTTAGGATTTGATACATTGCTCTTCGTACATATATGCATCTACATCGTAGTAGGGTGTCTGATCACAATGACTATTTTTGCTGACCATTAGAGTTTCCTTGACTCCTTACTGTTTGTGTTAGTTACCATGACTACCGTCAAGTACGGAAATGTAAGCCCCAACACAGAATTAACCAAGTGTCTTATGAATCCGTTGTGGGACACTATTAGGCACCCTCTTTGGTAAAATATTAATTGAATTGTATATCTCATGTTCCTAATGTTTGTTCGTGGTTGTCGTGTATGTAGATATCATCCTACCAATGGAAAGGACGTATAACTTCATGGTGAATGTATCAAATGAAATAAAAAGAGGGGAAATTATATGCGCACATGGAAATCACACATCAATAGTTGCACGTGCACTACATATGAAAACTACGCCCACATGTTAATTTAGTCATTATTAATTCAAAGTTGGATTAAATTATTTGTTCAATTTTATTTGCAAAAGTGTTAGAGGGAGAATTATGAACATGAATGAAAAATTAGTCCTAATATAGGTTTTCATGAGGGTGGTATTTGAGATTGTGAAGACGTTGCTAAATAGATGGCTAAAGATCGAAAAATGACATATGTACCTCAATGCGACCACACGGAGGTGGAAATCGCATATATTATGCAAGAAATACCATTCTTGGTCAATATGTGATTATCATCTATAACTTTTTTAAAATTATAACATCTATAACTTAGCTAATGTAAGAGTCAACTATTTTCAGCCGACATTACATTGATGTAAACAACGGTGTGCCGCAACTATCGAGTGGAATTAGTTGGTGTAAGAGGGTGTTTTGTACATAGGCTTTTAGAATTGCTTGACTGCCTCTTGTACCCCCTTCTAAGTTCAAGAACGGGGTCCAAAGCTTCAACAAAGTTTTTTGTAGTGTTTTCCCCAAATTTCCCCGCAGTAAAATTGGCACGCTACAGTGACTTGATTCTTGTGATATGTGCTGGCATGAGCTTCAAATGGATTTGATAATAAACAGGATACATGAAGAGAGCTTGCAAGGATGCATGTGGCGTGGGAGCTAGAATCACATGAGTTGAAGAGATGAGATGCTTATTGCATGGAGAGGTTTGGCATGGTTTAATTTGGTGCATGGAGGATAGACAGAAGGAACTGAGGTGCAGGGTTAAGCTTAATTAAGGCTGACTAGAGCTCGAAAATGGTTTTGGGTTAGAATACTTTGCTTGTTGCTTGACGTTTGCTTGTTAAATTTGGATGTATTGCTTGGGGGAGTTGTGTGTTTTGGTTGCTGCATGAATGTTGGTTTGCTACTAGGAAGAAGCCTCAATTTATAGGCTAGAAGGGGTGAGGCTCAGAGACATGCTTATGGGATAAATCTACTGGATAATAGAGAGAACTCAAATGTTATAGAATAATACACAGAACACCACAAGACCCTTAAGACTTAGAGGTGCAGTGCATTGTGTTATTAACTTATTATACGTGAAGTATGATGTAGCAGATATTTAGGATACTATGTGTAAACAATCTTGGCCTCTGTAATTGATAAAGGAATATATTGAATGATTGTACTTGGTGCAAGAGATGCAGGGTAAAGGCAAATGTTGTTGTTTGATGGGCTGGAAACTAGGGATATAGTTTTATGGGTATGAGTTCTCATCTTTGCATGCCTATGTCAAGATGTAGATTATTGAGCTCCGATTTCGGTCCCAAGTTCAAAACCGTCAATAATAGAAAATCTGAAGTAGGACATCATGTACTTATGTTACCTTCCATGACATACGCAAACTTATGTTACCTTTCATGACATACGCAAACTTGTAAGCCCCAAGAGCGTGATTGTGGCTTGGGTCCACGTGCGTGGCATGCCGGTGATATTTTGGTTTCCCTGATGTAATTTATGCATGTGTATATTCTTGTTGTGCCTAGAGTATGTGTACGGCGCATTTGTGCTTTTTTGGATATGAACAGTTGGTTTACACTAGTGTTTTGACTCTTCAGTTTACCATTCATCGAATATGTAAATCTTTGGGAGTTTAGGTTGTAAACTATCCCAATTACATGCTTGTAATTGATGTAAATCAATGTGCATTTTGTTGATTGTAAGTTTTTTTATGATACAATCGATTTTTTTTGACTTAAGTCTTAGGTGTGTTTTTGCATGCTGGTAAAGAGATTATATCATACCATACTTTTATGTCAGTTTTTTTTCAATCAATAAGATAAGCTAACATTGAACATGAATCAGTTCAAAACAAATATCCATCAAAGTTTACAATCTTTAGTGGACAATCACTTAAATAGTACAACAGAAACATAAAAATATTATACATTTGATGGCGTATCATTCGGACTAAAGCAGCATATTCAAAAAAATAAATTTCATATCACTGCTCAATATGCATGTTTCGTAATACGACCAAGAGGTCCCTAAGCATGTAAATCATGGCATTCTAAGATGAAGAGCAAGCCAGAGAATCGAAGATCAATCAACCATGGCGGATGAACACGGTGACGACTAACTATAAATTTTGATTCATATGGCTGATCGCTACTTCAATTTTTGTGATACTGAACTTAGATATATATATATATATACATATATATATACGGAGCTTTTCAGGTGCGGAGGTCCGTATCTTAAACTAAGGTACGGATTTTCATTTTTTATCAACTTTTCGATCGAGTTTTCACATCTCCACCGTCCAATATCTAGTTTATAATGTATAGATCATCTCCACAAAATTTCAGCCGATTTCATGATCGTTAAGATATCAAACTAATCAAAACCAATGGACGTATTGAATTTGCTGAACCTGAACCGTTCATATTTTGAGTAGAAAATCGAAGTTATGAGTACCTTAACGGTGATGGAATCGGGTGAAATTGTGTGGAGATGATCTATACGTTATAGTCTAGATATTGGACGGTGGAGATGTGAAAACTCGATCGAAAAGTTGGTCAGAAATGAAAATCCGTACCTTAAGCTAAGATAAGGACCTCCTTACCTGAAAAACCCCGTATATATATATATATATAGTCCCTATCCAGAGTGAACTTTCACTCTGAAATTACAGAGTGAAGTTCTAATTTTGACACACTTTTTGGTCAAATTGTTTCATCATAAGTGATTCAATATTTAGGTATGCTATTTAAGATCACCTCTACAAAATTTCATCAAATTCGGACATTGCTAAGGTATTGAAATTAAATTAAATCAATGAACGAATTAAAGTTGTTCAACGTGAACCGTTCGTGTAAATCTCGATTTTGAAAGCTCAACCTATTGTTAAATTGGATGGAATTTTGTAGAGATGATCTTGAATAACATACCTAAATATTGAATCACTTATGGTGAAACAATTTGACCGAAAAAGTGTGCCAAAATTATAACTTCACTCTGTAATTTCAGAGTGAATGTTCACTCTGGATATGGACTATATATATATATATATATATATATATATATTCCTCTTTCTTCCCTAACCCAGATGAAGAACTTGAAGCTAATTAGAGTCACATAATCGTTCCCTGAGTCCTTGAACCAGTCAGTTTCCAATCTTTAATTCCCTATTTTATTAAGTGATATCCTCAATTGATTCAGATACTGGTATTAAACTCGTGACACTAGTGTCTTAACTCTTTACTTTACCAATTTGATAGTAATTATTATGTGTACCCGCCACACCACGTGGTACTGCTATGTGGTGTACTCACGTGGTGTACCCAACTAATCATATTACGTCATGATATAATTAACATGCACGCGGTGAAAATGACAAAAGTTTATTTATACATAAGAACCAATCAGAAATAATCACAGTAAAAATTGGACCAATAACATTAAAGGGATACACCACGTGAGATATGTGATAAATATATATAATAATTTCTCCCAATTTGAACTAGGGTTGTTCGTTTGTCATCCTAATTACATGCATGAAAATCAACGTGGTTATTGTTGATTATATATTTGTGATTCAATCAATTTATTTACTGAAGTCTCGTGCGTGCTTTCTTATAATTTTGTTATATCCTACCCTACATGTTATGAGTTATGACTTATGATTTTATGGCACGTATGAATCTGGAGGTCAGTTTAGGATAGTTTGTGGTTTCATTGGTATGTTTTAGGAAAACTAATGGAAAAAAAAAATAGAGAAGCGAAGACAATATATATTCTTGTGGAAAAATTGTTGCAGGAGTTTGCGTGGCGGGTCCAATTAGTGAAAAAGTCTAAGGAATGTGGGTTTAATTTTTTTTTCTAGGGGAATGGGCAATGTCGTCCCATGACTAAGTGAGGTCTAAGGAAAAAATTAAGAGAGGTCTTATATTAAAAAATAAATAAAAAACACTTTGATTTTACATTTCTTTCGTATTAAAATGTATTACATATTACATAGATAACGAATAAACTAAACTACCCAATAGCATTAACAACATATATAGAAGCTAGCTTGATACAAAAATGTATGCTAAAACAATTACATGTTCAGTTGAATGCCACGTTTTTTTATCTTATGAGATGTAAAAAAGTTGATCAAATTATTGTATTTGAACGTCAAACAAACTTTTTTTCAATAAACAACATGATTAATTCATTCAACTGTTCTTATGACATGGTTGATCGTAAGTATGTTTTTATAAACTTGAGAGCTTATATAGAGGAAGATTTGAAGATGTTAGATATATTACCATGTGGATTAAAAGCTTTTGGATTGAAAGCTTAGAACAACGTTCAAAGTCCAAATTTGTGAAAGATTGAGGAAACTTAGAGTTTTTTCTTTCTAATCACAAATTGAGAAACGTCATATTCTAATTTAGTCTCACGGGTGTGCTACTGCTTCCCAGACTTCTCTTGTCTATCTCAAAAAGAATTTTAAAATAAGTGTGTGTGAAGAGGAGACCTTCTAGGGCCTAAGTCTTAAGCCTTGCATGCCTTAGGTCTTAGACCGGCCTTGGGAATGGGATACAATCCAGACATCCAGTGACAAACTGACAATAGAGATACTAGCTACCAAGTGACCTCCATGAATTTTGTTCCGATACAAGGCCCTACGCCAGGTCGTGTGATTACAAACTCAGAGAGCTATTATTCAAGCAAAACAGCTTTTTGTGAATTATTCAAGCAAAAGATTTGCCAACATAACATACTGAAAAGAAAGAAAGAAAATATATGGTGATGATGAGCGGATGAGCCCACCCGTACGTTTAAAGGCATGCATGAGCATTTCTGTTGCCAAAGCATTAGGCACATGCCGCCTATGCTGACGTCTACGATCGTCATTCGATCACCTGATCCTCCTCAGCAGTCGGAGCCGCTCCCACATCATCCACGCCGGAATTCAGCCCTCCTGACATGGAGATCATCAGAAACCCCCTCATTAGAGACAACAGAACAAGTAACCATGGAGTCACCATATATCCTTGCCCTTACATTTGTTCCTCCACGTGCGCGACCTCTTTTCATCAAGCCAGCCACCATCATTTTACCAGATTCGGTAGCCACCTCGCTCCAGCCCTAACTGGTCTGGCTGAAGGGCAGCAGGGGCCAAGAATAGGGTGTGCCGGGCACTCTTGCTGCTATCCTGAGCTTCTTTTTCGTTCTTACTTCTTAGAGGTTAGAACCACACCACCCCTCCACCCTACCTTAATTTGTGTTCTTAGGATAGGATAGTTTTTATATATGTCGATACGTAATGAAATGAAACATCGAAAGCCTTAAAAATGAAGAAGAAAATTTAGATATATAGCTCGAATATGTGTATTTATTTCCCAGGTGTAGAGTTTAACGAATCTGATTGCTAACCCCGTTCATATTTGTTAGGGAATGCATACTCTTCAAATATCAACTTTCGTCTTCATTCCATCGAAATTATTAATACCGAATTCTTGACTACATGAAGGTGTCAAGATAGATACAACTTATTCTTAATTATCATCCCCACTACTGCAATGAAATATTGGGATATGATCATTATTAGCTTCCTTTCTAACTATGATTTCATCTCTGTATTACTCATGCAGGACAGAAAGTAATAGCGTAGTTAGGTCCTCCGAAGCATGTAAACGTGCTGCTCTTGTCATCGAAAGCATAGCTATAAGCCTGAGGGCACTGCTCCTCAAAGATCTGAGAGTAGTTTGTAGGTGGACATGTTTCGAGAGTGTTATTCGGAGGTGTGCAACAGTACTTTGGCTCGTTGAACGCCGTACACGCGCTCTTGCATGCGATCACGCTCCCGTCGGCGGCCTTCACTTGCAGCTCGGCAGGACAGACGGTGTTCACGTTGGCCGGGCATGAAGAGGGTTTGCAGTCGCCTGTTCCACCCTGCGTGGCTACGGACATGGGCACGTTGAAGCCGTCTACCAGGCTGACGTCGTAGAAGTCCTGACCTCCGTCAGCTACGATGTTGATCTCGACTAGGGTTGCCGGTGGGATTGCACCGTTGCCGTTGCATGTTACCTGGCCGGAGCTGCACTCAGCTGTGGCGCAGGAGAACTTTCCGTCGGCAGCGGTGGTGCAGCCGGTTCGGGCCCAGAAGCGGCCTTTCCATGGAACTGGAGTGATGACTTGGTTGTTGGCTCCTTGTTTTAGCTCAAAGCCGGTGGTGGATAGTTGGGGTTGTTGGTCGGAAGTGAGGGTTCCCGGCCATACGGTGTAGGGGCAGTTGTTGGTGAAGGTGATCGTAGCTGCATGGGCACCTGCTTGAAAACCAAAACAATTTAGTATCAAGTTCGTGTACCAAATTGCAATTATATATGCTTTTCAAGATGTTTGTCACCATGCAACCATAGACAAACTAAACCAAAAATTCGTTCAGACGGTTATTATTCATTAAAATTTTGGTGTGGTTCAAGTGTACACTGTACAACATATGAAGTACAATATATATCTCCACATGCTAGCTAGCTAGAATATCACCTTATCAGTGTGCTCCGATCTCCATTATTGATCGAGACATATATATATATATATATATATACACACACACACACACACACCAGATTTTCTTATTAAATTAGTTATTAGGGAAAATGCATATATACTATCTGGCTAGAACCCGGGCCATAAAAATCTAATAAAACGAATGCTTGGCTGACTTACTGCTTAGGCATGCATGAATTCATGCACATATGGAATGAACATCATGTATTCATATATATCATGAGAACTGAAAACAAAAGAAAGCAATAGGCTACCTGCGAAGAATATGGCCAAGGTGAGGCTGAGGAGTACTCGGGTGTTCATCTTCATATTGAAATGCTGATCGTAATTGATTTGCTGCCAAGTCGTAGTTTTTCGATTTGATGAAGTTAGGAACCAAGGAGGGGGTTTATATAGGCTTACGGGGAGGCCTAACTTTTTGTTCTTTTGCAAATCCATACACTTGCGGGTCCAAGACGTTGCAGAACAAACGAGTGACAACCAAGTCTTTTCATTAATGTCCAATTGATAGATTTGGTCTATTGACAGCCTTGACTCATCATGATATAGCTAGGTCACCTAGGTGGCTATCGAATTAGGGTTAGCAATCAACATTCCCTTTGGCACGTTCTGTAGGTTTAGTTTAATTATAAATTTACCTCAAATTGATGATATTTTTCGGTTTTAATTGCCTACTGAAGGGTGAAGCTTTGAGAGAGATCTTCATTTGCCTGTCACTTGTGTGGATGCCTCAGAACAATTTCTTAGTAAGCTTAGAGGTGTCGGTGATCCGGAGGTGAAAAGGAAAATAATAGGAAAAGTGTTCATCTGCATTTTTGATGCTTTTGCTCATGAACTCGAGAAAAAATTAGGGAGGAAACCCGCTTACTTAGTCCAAGGTACACTGTATCCAGATGTGATTGAATCTTGTCCGCCACCTGGTAGTGGAAGGACTCATTCCCACACAATCAAGAGCCATCATAATGTTGGCGGGCTTCCCAAGGACATGAAATTGAAGCTTATTGAACCACTTAAACTTCTATTCAAGGATGAGGTTCGCCAATTGGGGAAGATCTTGAATATTCCTCAGGGATTCCTAAAGCGCCATCCATTTCCAGGGCCTGGCCTTGCTGTAGGGTCTTGGGTGATGTAACTGCAGGCAATGCTCTTGAGGTCCTCCGCCAAGTTGATGAGATATTTATACAATCAATTAAAGATGCTGGGTTATATGATAAAATCTGGCAAGCATTTGCAGTATTTCTGCCTATAAGATCAGTGGGAGTTCAAGGTGATCAAAGAACACATTCTCATGTTGTTGCTCTCAGAGCTGTTACAAGTCAAGATGGGATGACAGCTGAATGGTACTACTTTACACATGAGTTCTAAGATGATGTGTCACGGAAGATTTGCAATAGTGTCCGTGGTGTAAACAGAGTAGTGCATGACATTACATCAAAGCCGCCTTCCACTATCGAGTGGGAATAGTGCTCTTTTACCCAAATGCTTCAGCTTGCAATGGTAGTGAAGTTATGTGGTCTACACAAACGAACTATTTTTTTATGCTAATTCCATAAGCATGTCTATGGAAACATCACGATTAGAAACTGTAGTGTACATTTCTTTCCGATGATGGATTTGGACCAAGTATGCTGATATTATTTAGTGATGTCATGGACTTTGTCTCTACTTTGCAAAAAAAAAAAAATATTGCGCACTGGTTTGATGTCGGCAATGATTAAAAGAATTTTCACAGTTGTTCCTCGATCAATAAATCTGACAACAGCCATCTCAGTACGTTCTTGCCTTCTATATTTCCAAAAATCTCTTTTACGAACAAAGCTAATATGTATATATATATATAGCTAGGCACTGATTTCTTTGCATGAATAGGCTAAAGAATATCTTAATTAAATTGCATTTGGTTTACCTGACCAATCTCTTTGTTAAGGTTACCTAATTAAATAGTTTAATTTTATATATTGTTTACCGAATCGCTAATTAGCCGAAAATTTGCATAATGTTCGATACTTAAGCATGAGTACTCTATGACCCTTACTCTTGAAAAACCAATTCAAACGTTTGATATATATAGCCTCATCATTTTAAATAATTACTGAAAGTATATGTATGAGAATATATACAAATTCTTTTCAAATTTTTCATTATCTTTGATCTTAACTGATCGATGAGACTCGAGTTCACCAATTGATTGGGAAAAGAAAAAATGGCAGCAGAGTATGCAAAACATTGAATGGTATAAGTGAAGTGTAAGTTTGTCAAAAGTGGATGGAGTTGCATGTCAAGCCAACACCGTGATAAACGGGCCTAAAGTCCGAAACAATACAGATGTCTGCCGTGAAGAAAGTGCTAATGAATTTCTAGATTTACAAATGTCCTACTCTCAGCCATCGTAAAGAAAAGATCGAAGCCGTCGGAAAAAAAAAAACACACAAAGTCCAACGTAACTCTCGATCGAGAACCCTTACCTATATGATTACTCCAGATCGATAAGTATATATGGTATATATAGTAATGTACTAATGGACCTGGTATAAAAACCAGGAAGAGTAATACGAATGAGTTGAAAGGGTATGTTCTACCAGCAGGCTACCAACTAGCCTAAATCTGGCATTAAGAAAAGAAGGGAGTAGGATAGACCATAATGACATGTACCGTATGTACGTATGTGGATGGAGTGCAATGTTTGAAGATACCATAATTAAGAATATTTGACCATTACATGCAAATAGGATATGAAAGGATTTACAAAATGAGAACAATGAGATCGATGCGAATGCCGTGCAACATAATCAAAGAAAAGAAACAATGATCATGCCAATCCGGAAGTACGAAACATAGCTAGGGCATGGTACGTATACTATTACTGGTCGATACTAGCTTGCAATACAAGCACCAAACTGAGTTTACTAGCTAGCTAGCAAGAGTTAGACTGGCAATCGAAATATAAATCGAGTATATATGGCATATATATATATATATGCAAACAAACAAATTCATATAATCCACAAACCCTAGCTATCAGCAACAATTAATGGGCGACACAAACTACTTTGTCACTCATTGTGTAAATTCGTAACCTCGAACCCTTTATTAGATGACGATAACACAAAAGATGTTTCGATGCGCATATAAATTTTTTTAGCTAAACCTTAAACGTGCATGAGTATGTTATGCTAGACATACACATGCCTTTTATCATGTTCTTTAAGTAAGCACTCAACAAATTAAAACTATGGTATTAGCGTTCTAAATCATCACCAGAATGGCATGCAACTTACTTCATGCGTATGAATAATTTGAATATAATATTGGGTTTTTCATTTTGGAAATTAACCGTTAGAGCTAGCATGGACGTCCTCCTTCCTTATTCCTCCTATTCTATCCTCATATATATATATATATATTAGAAAAAGGAAATCAAAATAACAAAGGAGGGGACCAAAATTGAAACCTCCCAAAACGAAAATCCCAAGTGGCATAAGGAAGTCTAAGTCCTCAATGTTAAAAATGTTATTTTGAAAGCAAATTCAATGAGAAGTCCAAGTATGTGGAAAATACACAAACTAATTACAAAATTAAAATAATATAAATACTAAAATGAAAAATATTAATAAGAGTAAAGTTAGAAATTCTCCCCCTTAAAGACAATATTTCATACTAAGCACCAAGTTACCAACATGTAAAACCAACAAGGCAAAGGCCTTACTATCTACTTCACTAGGTCCAAGCATCACCATTGAGCAAAATTGTCTCCTCAAAATGTCACAATCACCAAATGTTATTAGAAGCAAAGGAGGTTAGAAAATAATCATACCAACATGCATTACAGTTATCAAAGTGAATGAGCAAATACTTAGCTATTAAAATTGGAAAAGAAATGGCTAAGCAACATTGAGGTACAACTACAATAAAGTCTCCCCCTAAAGGCATTAAGAGTTACAAAATAAATCCAAAATAGAAAAAAAATAACTGCAAGACGATCGATCGTTTCAAAGAAGCGATTGATCGTTTCAAAGAAGCGATTGATCGTTTTCTCTGTTTTTATTCAAATTTTAAAATTACAAATAAATAACATGAACAAAATAACAAGTACAAGGAAATGATTAAGAAAAAATTCCCCTTGAAGACCATGAACTTCACCATAAGCACTTCCAATCAACAACATACAAGGGCAAGACCTTGCGATTAAGAATTGTCACCATTGGTGTTGCTCCAAAATAATTGTCATTCACATTCTTTTCATCAAAAACATGGCTACCTCCAAGTAGGGCTTTTTTAAGGACTTCTTGCGGTCCATTGGCTCTCCAAATCAATGAAGAGCAACAAGAGGAGCATCCACAAAGCAAATGACATCCTCTTCATTTCTCACAATTGCCAGCAAATATGGCTTCAACCGGTGGTCATTGACCTTGAAAGTACTCTCATGTATTCTTGATTTCTATAGCACCATGGGGGAATACTTTCACAACTTCAAAAGGACCACTCCACCTTGATCTAAGCTTTCCGGGAAACAATTTGAGTCTTGAATTGTAAAGAATAACAAGTTGACCCTCATGGAATTGCTTCTTCACCAACTTCTTGTCGTGGTAAAGTTTGCTTCTTCACCAACTTGGCATTCTCGTATGCTTCCATTATAATTTCCTCAAGCTCACAAAGATCAAGTTTCATCTTCTCTCCCGCCTTAGCAAGATCGAAATTAAGCTTCTTAATAGCCCAAAGTGCTTTATGCTCTAATTCCACCGGCAAATGACATGCTTTTCCATAAACCAACCGGTAAGGTGACATACCAATTGAAGTCTTGTATGCAGTTCGGTAAGCCGATAGTGCGTCTCCAAGCTTGGTGATCCAATCTTTTCTCTAGAATGCTCTTGATCTCCCGGTTTGAGATTTCAACTTGACCACTTGTTTGTGGATCGTAAGGAGTGGCAACTTTTTGTTTGATGTCATACTTCTTGCATAGAGCTTCAAAATGCTTGTTGATGAAGTGGGATCCTCCATCACTTATGATGGCTCTTGGAGTGCCATATCTTTGAAAGATATGCTCCTTGAGAAGCTTGAGTACAACAATGTGATCATTCTTGGGACTTGCAATGGCTATCCACTTAGACACATAATCAATGGCCACAAGAATGTATTGGTTTCTATACGAACTTGGGAATGATCCCATGAAATCAATTCCCAAGCAATCAAATATCTCTACTTCCATGGAGTTGGTAAGAGGCATTTGATTCCTTGAAGAGATGTTACCGCTTCTTTGACATCTATCATAAGTACTCACATAGGCATATGCGTCTTTAAAAAGAGTAGGCCAATAAAAACCACAACTTAGTACCTTAAATGCCATCTTATTTCCCCAAAATGAGCTTCACAAGCAAGTGTATGACAATGAGCAAGGATATTAGGAACCTCCTCTTAAGCTATGCCCTTTTCTCAATATTTGATCATTGCCGAACTTGAATAAGTGTGGGTCATCCTACACGTATTTACGTGCTCCATTGAACCTTTTTCTTCCTTGATAATCAAGCCTACTCGAGATTCATTTCCCCTCACTTGCAAGATAATTTGCCAAATTAGCATACCATGGAAACTCCTTGACATTGATGTTGAACAATTGCTCATCGAAAAAGGTGTTATTCAAGACAATAGATGAATCATCACCTCCCTCCACCAACCTTGACAAATGATCTGCCACTTGGTTTTTTTTACCCGGCTTGTCCTTGATCTAAACTCTTGCAATAACAAGATCCACCGTATCAACCTTGGCTTAGCCTCCTTCTTTGACAAGATATACTTCAAAGCACTATGATCGGTATGCACAACAACTTTAGTTCCAAGCAAATAGCTTCTAAACTTCTCAAGAGCAAAGATATTTGCAAGAAGTTCCTTCTCTGTTGTGGTGCAATTAACTTGTGCATCATTCAAAGTACGACTAGCTTAGTAAATAACATGAAGTAAATTTTCTCTCTTTTGAGCCAAAACCACTCCTATAGCATAATCTGAAACATTACACATCAACTCAAACGGTAGAGACCAATCTGGTGCAATCATGATAGAGGCTCGAGTGAGCATCGTCTTGATTGTTTCAAATGCTTTCAAACAATGTTTATCAAATACGAAAGGAGCATCCTTGACTAGCAAATCATAAAAGGGGCTTGGAAATCTTGGAGAAATCCTTATATGAATCTTCGATAGAATCCAGCATGTCCAATAAAGCTTATAATTGCTTTAACATTGTGTGGAGGTGATAACTTAGAAATAAGCTCCACCTTAGCCTTGTCAACTTCAATTCTCCTTGCACTAACCACATGCCCAAGAACAATTCCCTCATGCACCATGAAGTGACACTTCTCCCAATTTAAGACTAGGTTGCTATATTCACACCTTTGAAGCACAAGTTTTAAGTGATGTAAGCATTGATAAAAAAATGAGTCCCCAAACACACTAAAGTCATCCATGAAAACTTCAATGGACTTCTCCACCATCTCACTGAAAATTGAGATCATG
The DNA here is from genome assembly GCF_933775445.1 of Argentina anserina. Taxonomy (NCBI): domain Eukaryota; kingdom Viridiplantae; phylum Streptophyta; class Magnoliopsida; order Rosales; family Rosaceae; genus Argentina; species Argentina anserina. The sequence goes on along the minus strand of NC_065877.1, from coordinate 9,745,581 downwards.
CACATTTGGAAAGTTGTCGGTGCATTGCACAAACCAAATGACATTCTTCTATAGGCTTTTTTAATGTGTCATATGGACAAGTGAATGTGGTATTGTCTTGGTCTTTCGGGTCAATGGGGACTTGATTGTAACCACTATACCCATCAAGAAAGTAGTAATACTCATGGCCAGCAAGTCTCTCTAGCATTTGATCAATAAATGACAATGGAAAATGATCATTCCTTGTGGCACTATTGAGCTTCCGGTAGTCTATGCACACTCTCCACCCATTTACTACTCTTTGAGGGATAAGTTCTCCCTTATTATTAGTAACAACCATCATGCCACTCTTCTTTGGAACCCCTTGAACCGGTGACACCCACTTGGAATCAGAAATGGGGTAAATGACACCAACATCAAGTAGCTTCATGACTTCCTTCTTTACTACTTCTTGCATTAGAGGATTGAGTCTCCTTTGTGGATCCCTCCTTGGCTTTGAGTCATCTTCAAGAAGGATCATGTGCATATAATTCCTCCTATGGTACCTGATGTTTAGCTACTTGGACAATTTGGTACCTGATGTATGAAAATGGACAATTTGGTACCTGAAGTTCTCATTTGTAAGCCATTTTGGTACATCTATCAATTTTAATCATATTTTAGGGTTATTTTCGTCATTCTAGCCCTAAACTCATTAAATTCACATTTTTCTTCATTTATTCCTATAATTGTCTATCTTTGGAGATAATTAAATTGATATATCTACTCCACTTAGCATCTACTTCCCATATATCGAAAATACATTTTTTTTCTTAATATACTTATTGTATCCTAATTATTTTCTGCAAAGGAAATAAATTACCTTTATGCAATTGTAATTTTTTATTAAAATATATTTTTTAAATTACTTATAATTAAAATTAATTTAGATTGATAGCTACATTATGAAAACTTATATATGTAAATCCAATGTACAAAATCTCCCTGATATCTTCATTTAAAAAAAAACGATATATCTTAGGGATAAATATCTTATTTTTTCTCGTATCTGCGATATTTCTCCGATAACATAAAATATCTCCGATAACATTTGAACCTTGCGTAAATAATCACAGATACTAAGTGGATGAGTTATCAAATTTTTAGTGATAATTTGGAAGTATTATGAAAAAATGAAGTAAAGTATAGATAAGATGACGGAAATAACCCTGAAAATATGGTCAAAATTGACATAAGTACCAAAATGGCCTAAATTTGAGAACTTTAGGTACCAAATTGTCCGTTTTCATACATCAGGTACCAAATTGTCCAAGTAGCTAAACATCAGGTACCATATGAGGAATTTACCCCTTATGCCTTTTATATCGCCAATAGTCCATCCAATGGCCTTCTTGTGATCATCCAACACCTTAAGTAGTTTTTGTTCTTGCAAATCACTCAAATATGAAGAGATAATTACGAGCAACTTGTGGGTTTCACCAATAAAAGCATATTTTAAATTGGAAGGAAGATGTTTCATTTCAAGTGTAGGGGGACATTTAATAGAATGAGATAAAGGAGTATGGTTTTTAAGAAGTACCTCAACTTTCGGTTCCAAATGTAGAGTGTATGGCATTAAAGCTTCTAGTTCAAGCTCATTCTCTTTGGTAGCCTCCTCATTGAACTTCATTCCATTATGATGCAAACATGTTTTCAATGAATCTTAAGATGCATTTTCAATGAAATTTTTCTCCATTATCTTGTCAACACCATCCAAAACATCAATCTAGAAACAAACATAGGCATGTGATGGCTTGCTCATTGCTTCAAAGATTCTAAAGGCAATGGTAGTTTCATGAATTGTCATGGTCATCAAGCTTTCCTTCACGTCAATCTTAGTACCGGCGGTTCCCATAAATTCTCTCCTAAAAATGATAGACAAATCTTTTTCATGAAGCGGAGGATCCTCCGTATCTAAAATGATAAAGTCTGCCGGTAGAATCAATTTCCACAATCCTTCATGGGTAAGTAAGACTCATATCTGACATTTGTAAGGTGATATCAATGGAGAGGATATCACCAATTCCAAGAGACTTATAAACACTATACGGCATCAAGTTAATACTAGCACTCAAATCCATCAAAGCTCTATCAAAGTAAGTGTTATCTATCTTGCATGGAAGCGTGAATGAACCCGGATCTTTTAACTTTGGTGGAAACTTCATTTGCAAAACGGCACTAACTTCTTCACTTATGAACACTTTCTCATTCTTTTCAAACTTCCTCTTGTGTGTACATAGCTCCTTGAGGAACTTGGCATAAGTAGGAATGGTTTTGATTGCATCCAAAAGAGGGATGTTGATCTTCACCTTCCTAAATAAGTCAAGAAACTATTTCTTCACAGTATCATTTTTTTGCTTCAATGTCTCATTTCTTTGCAATTGAGGGTAAGGAAAGTGAAATTCTTTCTCTTGAAATATCTTCAAAGGAGGATTGAAAAGTGATACCTCTTTTGAATGACCTTTCGGTTGAAATAGATGTAGTGGCTTCTTTGTCTTTGCTTCCAGTATTGGAATTAAATTTGTTCTTCAAGGCTTATTCATCATCTCCCAAAGCTACTCTCAAACCCATAGGCTTATCTTTTTCAAAGACATTCATCTTCTCATGCATGGCTTCTTTTTCACCCTTATTAAATCTCAAAATGACTTCTCCATGAGACAACTCATTTGCTTAGTCTTTCTTACTTCTTTCGAAACCTGGTGGCTCCCTTGGAGACACCACTTCCTTATTGGTAAGCATGTACACATTGTTCTCAACTTGCCTTCTACTTCTCAAAGTAGTAATTGACTTGACTTCATGCCTTAAATTATTTTCCACTTGGTTTGGAAACACACCTTGCTTCCTTTGAGATAACTCATTATCTAGTTGCCCTATTTGTACCTCAAGTTTGCTCATGCCTTGTTGAAGGACATTGATCTTCTCATCTTGCTTGGCTTGGTTACCCTTGTTCTCCACAATGAAAGTCATCAACAAGTCTTCAACACTTGGCTTCTTCAATAGCTCTTGAGGTGGAGCTATAGGTTGTGCTTGAGGTTGAGGTTGATAGGGAGCCATTTGGAATCAATTGTTGTAGTTGAAGGAGCTTGCACCTTGATAGCCACCACTAGGCCTTTAGAAACCTTGGCCTTGCTCACGATTCACAAACCCTTAGTCTCGATTTGATTGTCTCCCTACCCAAAGTTAGGGTGGTTTCTCCATCCGGGATTGTAAGTGTTGCTATAAGGATCATTCCTTGGTTTGGGTTGGAAACCAACTTGGTTGCATTGCTCCATATTAACTTGATATGCACCTTCATTTGGACAAAAAAATGTCTCATGTTGTCACTTTCACAAATTAAGCAAACTTGCTTAACCATCTAGCTTGACATAGGTTGGAGATGCTCTCTATTTCCTTGAGCATTGAGAATCAAATCTAGCTTCTTGTTCATGTTGGCTTCAATCCTCTTCAACTCAATTTTCATTTGAGTGTTGGGTTACTCCATCTCATAAGCTCTTCGTTGTTGATCTTTCAAACTCACATTTGCTTCCTTTACCGGCCTCCTATCACTTTGAATATCATAGAGTTGTGATATCTCTGCTAGTGAGTCAAGAATGCTTTCCACTTCAATCTCATTTTTCTCCATGAAGCTCCCTTGACAAACATTGTCAATTCTTCTTTTAGTCTCTTGGCTTGACCCATAATAGAAGGTGCTCAACAAAAGCCACTTCTTCACACCATGATTAGGACAATTTTGCTCCATGTCCTTGAATCTCTCCCAAGACTCATGAAACAACTCCGATGAGAACTCTTGGTAAGTCATGAGGGAGTTTCTTTAATACATTGCTTTTGGATGGTGGAAAGTACTTCTTAAGAAATATGGCATTCATCGCATCCCATGAGGTGATACTTGCCACCGGAATCATGTACAACCAATATTTGGCCTTATCCTTCAATCAAAAAGGAAAAGTCTTAGCCAAAGATTGTCTTCATCAATACCATTGAGTTGGACCGTCGAGCAAACTTCATTAAATAAGTTCATGGGCTTGAATGAATGTTTGTCCCAAAACCACCATCAAAAGCCGGTATAAGTTGCAAAGTGCTTGGCATGATATGGAAGACATGAGCACATGGTGGTAAGACAATACATGATTTGTGAAAGTGGGAATTGTATAGTCCTTCAATGGCCTTGGTGCATCAACCATATTTTCCAAGGGAACCTTAACCCTTGGTCTCCTTCAATAAATAAGAGTGATGGTCTTATCAGGATTAGCTTCTTCCTCTTCACTATCCGGAGCGATAAGATCTTGATTGTCACTTGGGGTGCTTGGAGGAGATAGATGTTCTTCACTTGATTTACCAAAGAGATTAATACACACCTATAACCATTCAAAGTAAAGGTAAGAACACACGTTGAAACACAAAAATTAGAAAATAAAACTGAAACAGGGCAAACGAACGATCGATCGTTTTAGGGAAAAGACTTGAAAAATAGAAACATTTACAAAGATAAGTAAAATTCTAGCTTCTCTGAAGGAAAACCGAGTTAAGAATTAGATTTTACTCTAATCCCCGGCAACGACGCTAAAAACTTGTCGACTAAAAGATCACCCTCAAGTATAAGGGTCAAATTATAGTGTAGTGTGATTATGAGTAGGGGATGTCGTACCCAAGGGATTGGAAAAACCTTCTCTAGGTAGGAGAACGTAAGGGATGCTAGAAGAATATGCAAATGTACAAGTCACAAATCAAGGCTCACAAGTGAACCCAAATTCATTGTGGATATATGCAAAATGGTATAATGATTAAAATTTGTTTCGGATGTGGAGTTACTTCTAAAAACTAAATGACCACTTAAAATGTAAACTAGGCCATGCTAAACTAGATGTGATGAAATAGATGAGAGTTAGGACTTAAGGTTTCCACCTCTAGCTTCTCTTGTGAACAATGATGCTACTAAATTGAATGATGTCACTCTAATTAGCCAATTTCTCTCCTTGTATCCCTCTCGAGTATAACAAGGGACAATCTCCTTTGTTGGTATCAAGCAACTCCTTTCGGGTGTAATACTTAACTACTCAAGTCATGCATATGAATCCGGTTAAGTATCAAATGCATTACCCTAAATGCATAAAGTTTGGAGATGAAGAAATCATGCAAACCAACCATGCTTATCTCTAAGTGATTGTAGTTCACAACTCTAACATGCACATATGATATGCTATCATGCTTCAAACAACTAAGGTTGATCAAACCTTAATCATTCATCATGTCATGGCAAACAATCATACCCAAATTGATTAAGTTTAAGCATGAATGTTCAACTTTTGAACTAGCATATTAGAGTGCTAATGAAAAGTGCATCAAATAAAATATTTATATAAATGACATACAAGATTGGCTAGGGCTTTCACCCTAGCTCCAACAAACTAACTACTCACTCATAACCAAATACACAAGCTTCAACATGTTTATGAACATCAAAGTAAAGAGAGAGTAGAGAGGTAACTAGTGAATCTCAAGTTGAGGATGATGTGGATGAACTCATGAAGATCTTGACATGATGGTGGTCATGGAGATCCTCAAATGATGCTAGACTCATGTTCTTCCTCCTTGCTTGATGATGGTGTATGAAAAATAGTGGATAATGAAGTGATGAACTTGGTGTTTTTAAAATGAGATGGATAGATATAAATGTTCTCTTCCTCTCTTCCTCTTGGTTTGTGGTGGAAAATAGTGTGTGATAAAAGAGGAAGTGGGTGATCATGGAAGTTAGTGGGTGAGGGCTAGGTAGTGATGGACCTAGAGGTGATGATTACACCTAAAATCAAATCATATTTTTGCATAATATAGGTGTGGATTTTTGGACAATTGAGAGCCATGATTTTGTGAGAAATAGAGAAAAGTGTTGTAGTTAAATCTCAACTAAAAAGATGAGTTCTAGTTGTGATAGAACAATGTGTTGCTCCTCCATAAAATTAGCCGGAAAATTCATGACACCACCAAAAGTGGTGGTGCTCCGCCATAATAGTGTCGCTAAAAGTAGTGGTGCTCGGAAAATTGTTGGGACTTGTCGTTTTTTCTCTTCTTGTCAAGATATTCTACAAAATATGGAAATCAATTAGTCTAAATTAAATTAAGCACATAGAATAAGTAAATTTTAAGTTTTAGGGCATTAGAATATATGAGAATTATTATCCAACATGTACTGATATTGTCTCAACTTAACAACCTCACATGTGTTGGGTTTAAATCACAAAAGACCTCGGTACAATTAGGTATTATTAGGGTGGGCAGAAACCGACCCATGTGTTAAAACCGGCCGAATTGGACTAAAAAATAAGATTCTGTCACCGAAGCGAAAGAAAACAGTGAGGAAAATGTTGTAAACCACACTAACCCGTTTTGAAGTGGGTCGAAAATGGTCAAGTCTTTCACCCGACCAAGAGAAACCACACTGAACTGATATGTATACACAATGGTTTTTTTTATGTGTTGTCCTTTTTTATTAGATCCATGTTGTTTATGATGTGTAAGACCTGAGATTTTTAAACTCGAATTACCGACACATTAAGATTAATAAACCAACATTTAAGACATTTATCTTAAATGTCGAAAAACATAGTTTAATAAATCGTTATTAAACTACACGTCGCCACGAGTGTGGAAATGTTATCAGAATATTTTCTAACACTCGGTCTTGTTTTTATGAATTTCCAAAGTTATATTTGGTTTTAAATGTTTTCTGAAATATTATTTTACTTTTGTTTTGGGGTAGGAGAAGCCCATACATTTTCTATCATGAATCTGATCCCAATGGCCTAAGCCCTTTGACATTTAACTTGGCCACAGTTCTCTCTATCTTCCTCATTTCTGCTCGATAATGAAGAGACTAGCTCTGCAATTCTTCCACCGAAAAACCGATCACCTTTCTCCTCCTCATGACGTCGCCGTCAACGTGAGTCCGAGCCATGCAATCACACTGTTGGTTTTCCCTCACTTCCTGCTAAACATCCATATTAGAAAAGCTTCTACTTGGCCATGTTTGTGGCTAATCGGAGAAGGACGCAGATCACCGAACTTCACTGATTTCAGCAATTTCCTCAATTTCGATCGACTTACCAATCCTCTTTTTGGTGAGTTGGGTCTTAATCCTTTGAACCCAATCTATTTCTACTCTTAGTTTCACTGATTTGAAGCTAATGCAATCTATTCATTTTTTTGGATTTTGTTACCACCGCCGTGCCACCGTCTTCGACCTCTTTCCCGACATAGCTAATCAATCTAATAGCCCTACCAGTTTTCTCTTGGTAAGTCTGATTTTCTATTATCATCTCCAATTCAATTTCCATTTTCAATTCCCTGAAATGAAACTTGGTTCCTAAACTCTTTCTTCCTCTTTTTCGGTTTTCTTCTGCCGTGAAATCACCACCTCGGCAACATTCATGGATTCCCGACGACGAGACAACTTCGTCTGAATTTTGGGAGGATATCTGGAAGTGCTGAAGCTCGGGAGATGAAATGTAGTAGCCTCAACTCTATTTTGTTAGTCCATGAGGTAGCATTCTCCTTCCCTTCACTTTTGTTTTGTCATTTTGGTGGTCACTGAATTGTTGAGAAGCTTGGGAGTGATTTGTATGTTTGTTTGGTTGAAATCGGAGATTTTGCACCTGAATTTGTGATCGGAGTAGATTAAGGTAAATTGGTGTTTTTACCTTTTTACTGTTACCATTTTCAATGTTTTATCACAAAGTGAAATTACTAAAATGCCCCTAATATATTTACTATTTCTCAAGTACGGTTTTACTATTTGACTTTTACGCTTTTATCCTAAGTTATTTTTTTTTACTTTAACTAAATGATTGTAACAGTTTTACTTTTACCTAAGGTAACTTAGTGCAAACCTATCGTATTTAAAATGGCGACGATTAAAATGTAACATTTAGTTACGACTATTCAATAGTTTCGATTCTCGCCCAATTTGAGAATCGAGAATTCGTGTAATTTAGAAAAGTGTTGGTAAATTATTAAATATTATCTTTACGATTTATGGTATGTTCAACTCTAAAGCATGCTTATTATCGTTCAGTAGTTATAGTTGGACTCTTTTCGAATAATTAATTAGTCGGAAATTAGTTGGTCAACTTAATCAACTCCTAGTGAACCCAGAAAATACTTGGTCAATGGAAAGTCAACATTTGACTTTCTTGGTCAAATTAGGGAAAATGATTTAGCCAACTTATTTTCGATATTCGAATTTGATGTTGACTCTTTTATACCTCACGAACTCAAAGGTGATGTTATGAGGATCTTTCGGAGACTTGGAGTAGCAGCAACAACTATACATTGGATTTGGATATCGGCTGGGTTTTTGCTCGTCATTCTAGGTAGGGAAGCTAACCCTCCTATGTTGATTTTGTGCCAATTATAAATGCATAGTCTAGTTCTCGATTGATTGTTTATTATGCATTAAATGTTGTGAAAACTCGAGACTAGGCACGATTTCGAGATAGTGTAAGTAGTGAATCCTCACGTGTATTAACCTAAGAGTGACGGGAGCCTAGCATTCTAGGTAATCTTATGATTTTGATGACCGTGAACCTCCGGAGGGGCAATGCCCTATTTATTATTGAATCCATTATTTTTTATACTATTGAGGGCATTCCATTTAAATGGACACTCTCACTACTCTGTTATTATAACAAACGTGTAGTTGGTCTAGACTATTTAGTCGCTAGGATCGATCGAGCATTGTTTGAAGTTGAATTTGCCTTACCCTACCTTTGGAGCTCCACAACTATTTTAGCATGATTGTATCCCAAACTTGTATTGTTTTATATATGGTTTTCTCTGCATCGATCCAAAACCTACCCTTAATGTTTTATGGAATCCTTTTTATATCCCTCCCTGATTTTCAAACCTCATAGATAGGCAAGCGAGGATGACGCTCACCTCTACTTTAGTTCATTTGCAGGTTCGATTGCGATTTTTCTGGAGGTATGAGTCTCATTTGAGAGTTAGCATTCGCGTGTACACCTTCATGACTTTCTTTCCTATATTCGTTACAAATGTTTTCTAGTAAAATTTCTTTGAGGTCTCCCCTTAGTATTTTGCCACATTTTACTTAGTTTTTGGGTTGTCAAATATGTTTAGTATTGGGCCGGTGTCATTGATGCTACATTCCGCATTTCTTGTTGTATAAATTCATTTATTTTTGCGGAAATGTAAAGTGTTATCATTTTATTCCGTGAATGAATTTGTCTTGTCGAAAAACTTTTATTCACTTATTCACATTAGCGAGTGTCTGACCGAAACTTAATCGCTCTATTTACTTGCTAATTTTCGTCTTAATCCTAATATACTGGTCATGCCCCTATTCGGAATGTGACATGATGTACCTTAACGCACACAATTACAACCTGCCATATAAATCCACAACAGTCCCTCCTCTCTCTCTCTCTCTTCCATAGAACTTGTTGTTCTTTCTCCGACTCTATCCGATTTTGGCTAGGTATTTGATTGATTGAACAAATTTTATTCTTTTAAGGGGTTCAGAGATATAAAGGGGACGAGATCCATGAGATAACAAGATGAAGATGATGTTCAGTGAGATTCATAGATAACAAGAACTTCCCAGATCACCAGTTTATATTGCAATATGAAACTTTTTTCTGATTTTCTATTATAATTTACAAAAGAAAAAAAAACATATGAACACCGAAACCGAATTGCTCCAACCCGAAGATTCAGCCACCGGATTTTTTGATGCATCCCTTTCACAAAAGCAATTGTCGATTGGATAGTTACCAAGTGTCGTTGGTTACTAGACCTTGATTTATTTCGTCCCACTGTGTGAGATGTTAATCTGTCACGTGCAGACCTAAATATTAGGTTGCACGTGAGGAGAAGTATTGGAGATGAGAGATCTCATATCTAAGAAGTGACAAATAAAATAAAATTTATAAGTGGGTAGATAATACTCAATTGTACCGAGACCTTTTGTGATTAAAACTCAATACTTGTGAGGTGGCTAAGTTGGGACAATATCAGTATAGTTGATCCACATACCACACTTATCGCTATTTAATAAGTACAAGCATGCACAAGCTGTAGGTTTGTCTTGGTTGTCCATCTTCACGCAAAGATAATCTTATGCATACAGCTAGTGATGTCAATTTTTTGTGGTTGAAGTACAAACATGAACTGGTATTTACTAGAAAAAAAGCATGCGCCTAGGCGCGCGGTTGTGATGTGTAATTAGTAAGCATTATAGTATAACTATCAAGTATCAACATGGTTCTATATAATAGGGGTCATATTATATATGTCGTTAGTATGTAACATAAGGTCTCTTTCCTTACATCTTCATTGGAGATTACACTCACAAAACAGTAGCACAGTATAATACATGAGCACATACTAATATATGTACTCTCCAATTGAATAAAATTAGCAGCTGTCTATTGGAATTTTCACAAAAAAAGACTCCATTATGATGTACTTTATCAAGAATTCACCTAAAAAATTAGTTTTAGTTGCAATAAAGATGTCAGGTCATTAGTAAGATGCAAATAGTGGTACCATGTATACAAATAGAATCATTTACGGCATCCCAAATAAAGGGGAAAAAGAGAGGACGTCCTCCCTATAAAAGAATATCTCAAACCAAACACATGGCTAAGGAATCACTATAATGATGCAACTAAACTTAAAAATTACAGATAACAATTGGTTAGCAGATGCTTGCAAAATCTAATGTATCCACATAATCAAATAAGAAAGTGAAATATGAAGATGAGCCAAAAATAATATTGCAATTTGATCAGCACCTCATACACTGAATTTGAGCCTAGTTTCAATTATAATTGATTAATAATAGGAAAACATGAAGAATATTCTGTCAAACTACATACTTAATTGTAGATACCTATTTCATTGTCATTGATTTTAGACATTGTGATACATTTGGACTTTTCTACGTCATTTCTTGTTTCACTTGTGTCTCTGTGCCGCTATATTGTAATGCATTAGCTAATGATCATTTTCATTCAACTCATTGCCAATCTACCTCTCTTAATATTAGTATGTTGATATATTCGATCTACGGAAATTGATATTCATTGCATATTATATGAGAGTTTAAAAGTAGGATCAGTGTATGTGAAAAATAGCAAATTTATTGCATAGTTCTTTTTCATCACCAAAGACATTTTGAGCAACCTTTTCCAAGAACTCTCATATCATGATCCTATATATACTTAAAGCAAATAGATTGATATATGATAATTCAGTCAATACTGACACCAAAAAGCTATATTCCAATTTTCCATGAATATGATCCTCTGCTTTTCATTCTTACATGTTACCTGATTTCTCCATATCAATCAGGAACCACGTACATGCCCATGGCATAGAAGGTTTTCCAACAAAACATTGTTATTTACCCTAGCACCAATAGTAACCTGAAAACTCAGAACCCAAGACACCAAAATCAAATTGACATTGAAATTGGGTGAAGAAAGAACCACAGATGATTAAGATAAAAAAAAAAATTGCAGAGATTAGTTTCCTCAAGCTGAAAACCCAGTTATTTGGAAGACCCACCATAATCAAACTATTTGATTAAGTAATCAAGAAACTAACAAAATCTAACAATTCATCCCATCAGAGAGTTTATGAATTCAAATTTAAAGAGTGCACACAATCGATCAGCAAGAAAGGAATCTCCTCAGGCCACTCCTGAAGCAAAAAACCTTACCAGGGCTTCACATGGACTCGTTGAGAATGATTATGATATAGTTCATGGCCTATTAAAAGTAGAAGGCGGAGTTGAATTCATTGATTCTCGAATACTAAGATATCAAATGGGCGGCGACACAATAGCCAGGACAAAAGTCATGATCCAGCGACGGTTTTGAAGGAAAGGCGGAGGGCGAAAGAGAAAAAAACCCTGATGTTTGCTATTATTTACTATATACCAACACTGACATGGTTGTGATAAATATTAATAGAGGGGGTACAATTGTAACCCAAAAGCCTCAGTGTATCTTTTTATGAAATACCACAAAGTTGAAACTTAATTGTCACAGGAAAAGTTGTATATGCATTAATAAATTTGAAATGAACACTTCTTCCTGTCTTTTGTACTTAGTTCAGTTCAGCTTTCAAAATTGATTCTTTCGGTCTTTCACTAATAATATCCTCATGAGACCATGATCGTTTTATCCTCGTGGAATTCAAGCAAATTATTCATTTTCTCGATCTAATGGAAAGCCTTACCTATTTCAGAATTCATTCTAAAAACAATAATAAACCCAGAATTGATTGACATGCACAACAAAAGCCATCGCCATTTAATCATACAAAGAGCAAAGTCCAACAATTTGATGAAGGCTTACTTGTTGGTCATGCGATCAAGGTTTAGGGATATTGATTATATAACTTGGAGAATGACGGAGAGTCTGAAAATTCGAGAATGATGGAGAGAGGATGATTAAGAGGGAGCACATATATGTTTAACTCCAAGACACATTAAAATTATAATCCAAACGAAAACAACAACACAGAAGCAGTCGTGAGAGGGAGAAGAAAAAGAAATCAGCAATAATCATACCTGTAACCCGAAACACATAATCTCCTCCTTCCAACTCCGAAGACAAACCCGATCCTGCTTGATCTAAATTTATTCCAAATTAGAATGATCACAGCACGAACTAAAATCCAATTCATATATGCGAGACCAAATCCAGTAGATTACCAAACTCAATCCCCAAAATCAAACCAACAAAAGGAAAAAACAGTTACCTAGCTTCAAAGCCTCAAACTAAAGAGCAATTTCTCAGAAATCAAACAGGAGAAACTATGGAAAACGCAACAGGAGCTCAACTTCCACTTGCAACTCAATGTCTCAATTTACTATTAAACCACCGATTCACAAAAGATCACAGTTGCACCATTTACCTTTTGAAGAAGATTTCATAAGAAAAAAGGAAGTGAGAGAAAAGGAAAGATGTGGACAACAGAAAGCAATACATGTAGCAAAACAAAGAATACGCATCAAATAACCAAATCAGGCTGAATGGAAAAACGGTAAATTAGCCAAGAATCACTGTGAACAGTAACCGATTCACAGCGCTTAATATTTAGTAAAACCAGGACGATTGCTCGCCGGGGTTCCATGGCGAAGCTGCAATCACTGGTTGCCCTTCTCTGCTCCAATTTTAATCTTCACTAAAATATTGGAGCTAGGACGATCTATAGATATAGGAATGAAGAGAAGGATGAGATGAAGATGGAGGTGGGATTGCATGCGTCTGACTCGCCTTGACAGCGGCGGCGCGAGGAGGAGAAGGTGGAAGAGAGAGTCTTAGCAGTGTCTTTGTGTAATCGCAGAGAAGAATTGAAGAAAGAATGGTTGTTTTAAGCAACGTAGCACACATGTAGCGCTCCAATGACCACTCTAACCCTCCCTCCCCTCTTCAAAATCCAGCCAAATATAAGGGTAAAACCGTCCTCACATTGTACTGTGAACAGTGTCAAATCGTGAACAGTAAAAACCACCCACGCTTAATAATAGGGAAATTTCTCTATTCACTTTGCAGTGATACTTTTAGGTAGGGGTGGGCACGGGACGGGATGGGACGGGACGGAGCTCATCCCACTTCCCGTCCCACTCTTTTGAATCGGGACGGGATCGGGACGGGACGAGGGTTTTTAAGAATGCATCCCACTCGGGATTAATCCCGGTTGGGACGGGACGGAATCGGGACGGGACAAATCCCACCTTTTTATGAAACTAAATAAAAACCTATATTTTTATTTTTTTCATAACAAAGTAACATTTAATAATGAAATTTTAACAAAAAAAATGCATATTATGTTTAAAATATTATAAATTACCATTATTATTTGAGTTGATATAATTTTAGAGTTATTAAGAACATAAATTAGTTTCATTTTGATACAAATATATAAGAAAATTTAAGTTTTCATTAAAGGTGGGACGGGACGGGACGAAGCGGGATAGAAATTATTCGTCCCACGTCCCATCCCACTAGAATGAAGCGGGACGAGATCGGGACGGGACGAACGTTTTTAGACCTCCGTCCCGTCCCGTCCCTATGAATTTCGGGACGGGATCAAAATTTCCGTTTTTTATGCCCACCCATACTTTTAGGTCATATGAAACACCATTTCAAATTAACCGTGTAAATAATTCCCTATTTTCATACCTCTTATCATTAAAAGCAGCTCAATACACCCGTGGCGAGCTTTGATCGAGTCTCGTTCTGGGTGCGATAGCCCATAGCATGGTAGAGGGACTTTCTTTCATGCTTGTTAAGCACATTGGTCAGGGACAGATCTTCCTTTTGGAAGACGTCATCGTTGGCTGTCCTTAAATTCGAGCTTTTAATTCAAAGAGCAATATGAGAAATAGAGAGGAGAAAAGTCAGAAAACAGAGGATTGTAGACGGTGTTCAGTTACAATGAAATATAGAGGGATTGTTGACGGCATTCAGTTATATTGTTATAAAAATGATGGACGATTGCTGACGGCGCGCGTCTCAGTTCTATATATATTTTAAAAGCCCAAGGATAGTGATCCACTTCAGTGTTTTTGACTCATTGAGAGAGAGAGAGAGAGAGCGAGCGCTATGGATTTCACGGAGCTGCGCACGGCGGTGGAGGAGGCGGAGCTAGTGGACGCCCACGCCCACAACCTCGTCGCCATCGACTCCTCCTTCCCCTTCATTAACGCCTTCTCCGAAGCCAACGGCGCCGCCTTGTCTTTCGCACCACACTCCCTCTCCTTCAAGGTCAACTCCCGCCATTTCTCTACCGGAAAGTTCCGGATTCAATTTCGTTTATGTAGCTTCGGAGTTAACTACCGGTCAAATTTTGAAGTCAAAGTTGAAATGTTGTTTTTGATTGTTGTAATTTGGATTGGATTGGCAGAGAAGTGTGAAGGAGGTTGCGGAGCTCTACGGCTGCGGGAACAGCCTGGAGTCGGTTGAGGAGCACCGGAGAGCCGCCGGATTAGAGGCTGTTAGCTCCAGATGCTTCGAGGCGGCGAGAATCAGTGGATTGCTTATTGATGATGGGCTGAAGCTGGACAAAATGCACTGCATTGATTGGCATAAGAGTTTCGCGCCGGTTGTTGGGAGGATTCTGAGGATTGAGTCTCTGGCTGAGCAGATTCTTAGTGAGGTGAGAGTACTCGTTTTAATGTGATCGAAATGTTGACTTGAATTTCGTGTGCTTGAACATAATATGGTGATTTAATAGTATACTAGGTTTTGTATGTGATTTAAGTAGTTTTGTTTCAAATGTAGTTGCGAATGAGGTGTCACTTGCGCCATAGGATCATATGGTTTATGTTTATGAGATCCTTATTTTGTGATGGTTGTTATAAGATTCATTATTGAATGTTGCTTTGTGTTTCTTTTAGGAGTTGCCGGGTAAATCTTCTTGGACATTGGATGTGTTCACTGAAATGTTTGTTGGAAAGTTGAAATCATATCCTTTCAGTCACCTTGTGATATAAATTCTGTCACCTTTTCCTAGAATGATATAAATAGTGGCTCCCCAGTTGAGTTGATTTCCTTAACGCCTACGCCACATTAGCTGATAAGATTTTTGGCTTGAAAAGTATAGCTGCATATCGCAGTGGGCTGGAAATTAGTACACATGTGAGTAGGAAAGATGCTGAGGAAGGTCTTTCTGAGGTTATACAGGGTGAGTACTGCATTTAGATGCTGACTTATCCATGCAAAGTGTAATGTGTGCTGATTATTAATCTATCTTTGCAGCTGGAAAACCTTTTCGCATATCGAATAAAAGTCTGATCGACCATATTTTCACTTGTAGTTTGGAGGTTGGTGTACGTTTTGACTTGCCAATGCAGATACATTCAGGGTAATGGAGAGTATTAAAATTATCAAGTTGGTTGTGCATTTTCTAAATTGCTGATAACTTAACAAAAGTATCTGGGGGAATTGCTTATTTGATGAATACTACTCTTGTCAGCTGATTACTTCTTTCAAGTAAGAAAATTAATTCAATTTTAGAAATACAAAAATAGAATTCCATAGGAATAGTGAGGAACAGTGACGTGAAGGATTCGAAGTAGACTCGGGCTTATCCATTGTCAAGATTTGCCAACCGTTATGATTTTATGATTTTAGGACTAGTTTTACTTTGCCAACCTGTTTTCTTCTAGAATACAAAAGCTCATAAGTAATCAGTTGCTCTGTGATTGTTCAAAGCTGTATGTTCTTCACATATAAATGATATGCTTTTCGCCTGTTTCCAGTTTTGGTGACACAGATTTGGACTTGAGGCTGTCCAATCCCCTTCATCTCAGGGCTGTTCTTGAGGACAAGAGATTTTCTAAAAGCCGTATTGTTCTTTTGCATGCATCCTACCCATTCTCAAGGGAAGCGTCATATCTAGCCTCTGTTTATCCCCAGGTGATATTTGCAATCTCATTTGACTTTTTTTACACATTGGATATGAACTGGCAAGTCATTTTGGATGATAAGCATTTTTAAATACAGGTCTACCTCGACTTTGGCTTGGCTATTCCCAAGCTCAGTGTCCACGGGATGTTATCTTCACTTAAAGAACTTTTGGAGCTAGCTCCAATTAAGAAGGTAACAGTATATAAAATTGATGCCTGTTAAGAAAAATGAAGTAATGAAAATTCAAATGTAAGACCGATAGAGAGATTTTCACCTCTATACAAATTATCAAGTACTGGCATATGAAATAATTGCAGATGTCTAGTACACTCTACAGCAAGGAAAATATAAATTGTCTTCTTAATAGACTCTATATTCAGAACCTTGTCCATGTTATTTCTTCTATAAGTGTCTTCTAATGACTTGTTAGGGGGAGAAGATCCTTCTTTTGTATCTGCATGACCATGCACATGCGTTTTTGCTGATAAAACATCCAATGTAATTAAATTGCAGGTCATGTTCAGCACTGATGGATATGCATTTCCTGAAACTTTCTACTTAGGTCTGTTACCAGTGAATATTGATTTATCATTGGACTTATTTTTTATCATGATGATTTTAGTCCACAAAGATGCTTATGAGCCTTGCCACACGCATGTTTCTGATCGGCAGGTGCGAAAAAGGCACGTGAAGTTGTCTTTTCAGTTCTATGTGATGCCTGCACCGATGGTGATATCTCAATTTCAGAGGCTGTTGAGGCTGCTAAAGACATCTTTTCACAAAATGCAGTTCAATTTTACAAGATGAGTCTTGCTGTCAAGTCTTCTTCCGTCAATAGTTTATCTCCTAACTTTGTGAAGGTGAAGAGTAATGACTCCAAAAATCATATCTCATTTGTTCGTGTTTTCTGGGCCGATACATCAGGACAACAAAGATGTCGTGTGAGTTCCCTTTTTGCATTTGCTGCTTATCAGTATGCTTTTACATTTAGAAGTCAGAAAGTAACACCTATGCTTTCCATAGAAAACAAACTAAATTATTTTAAGCTAAACAAAAATTCATCTCTGGCAGTCATGCTAGTGATGCTTCCTGTGTTTTACAAAGTTAAGTCATGTGGCTTGATTCAGTTACATATGTTGAAAGATCACATGTGAAACTGCTGTGCTATTTTATCCTTAATCATTTTCATTATTAGCATAATCCTTAGCAGTATCGCATGCATACCACAACCTTGCATATATATAACCTTGACTCTTTACTTCATCCATGTAATTTCATATTATCGATTTGGCAAAACAAGAAATAAATAAATGAGAAGATGAGTAAGTGCAACTGGTTGTTCTTTCTAGGTTAATATTTAGTCCTAAATATAACTAAAAGAACCTGAAGTCGTGAGCTTTTTGTGTAATTTTACCTTTCTGTTATCTTAAATAAGGATAATACTTTTGGGAATATTATTGAAAAAATCTACTTTGTAAATGACTTCTTGATTTACATGAATAAATTATGTCAATTTCATTTCTTTCATATGTTGTTCATCATCGGTTCAGGTTGTTCCTGCAAAGCGATTTCATGATGTTGTTACAAAAAATGGCATTGGTTTGACTTTTGCTTGTATGGGAATGACTTCATTTACTGATGGTCCAGCTGATGAGACTAATTTGACTGGTGTGGGTGAGATCAGACTTATGCCTGATTTATCGACTAAATGGAGAATTCCATGGTACTAACTGTATATTGAGGTTTCAGAAAAGCATCTTTTCTCTTTATAAACTGTTGTTCACGAGTGAAAATCCATTTGCTCTACTAATAGGATGATTAACAAAATATATCTTTAGCTTATTGATTTTATTGAATTAGTACTTGAGAATACTCAGAATAGCAATGGATGTTATTAGAATTGCATAAAGGTTGGTAACAAGCTACATACAAAAGCATGTATCAGCTATACGGACTTGATTTATTATCATGCAATATTATCCAGATAGAGAGGATGTAATTATATTAATGAAACACTTCTCCTGAATTTGGTTGCATAGTTCATGACTATTTCTGAAGTATCAATACTTTTCTCAACAGGGTAGAACAAGAGGAAATGGTCTTGGCCAACATGCATCTCAAACCAGGTGAAGCATGGGAATACTGCCCAAGAGAGGCCTTACGTAGGGTTTCAAAAATTTTGAAAGATGAATTCAATTTGGTATGTTCTTATCTTATATGCATTTACTTTGGTATTAAATTAATGCTATTTTATTATCATTTGCTAGAGAAGGGAGGCTTAGGGGTGGATTTTAAAATAAATGTCATTATAAAGATTTCCTGTAGAAAGGAGTACTTTTGCTGTCACAAGGAATTATTTGTCAATAGATTGGATTCTAATAAGGGAATTCAAGTAGTGTTAAAATGCTTTTACAAAAACATTGCACAGGGTTTTCTACTGCTTGTCATCCTTTACATTTCTGCTCACATTGGATTGTAGGTTCTTATTCATTTTCTCTAATAAATTATGTATGTTTCTATTCCAAATCAAAATAAGTACAAACCTTAATTGCTATCTGTGCAGGCAATGAATGCAGGATTTGAAAATGAATTTTTTCTCTTGAAGAATATATTAAGGTATGAGATGATCCTATGCTTAGTAAGTTTGTAACTTGAACATCGTACACACGTCCTGACTTGTGGTACACAAATAAATACTTCTACAGGGATGGGAGAGAAGAATGGGTACCATTTGACTCTACACCATACTGTTCCCCATCATCATATGATGCTGCTTCCCCTTTGTTTAACGAAGTTCTTACTGCTCTCCAGTCCTTGGATATTTCTGTAGAACAGGTGCATAAGAAAACTCCTACTATGATTGATCCTAATTTGTATGAGGAATTGTCCTTTGAAAGAAAAAAAACACCTTTGCCAACTTATTGGATATTAGACTGGGTTTTTTGTTACAATACCATGAATCTATAAGGGTTATGCTTCCTTAAATCACCATGGGAACTTGAATTTCTATGAGAAAAACAAGGATAGAGTATCCTTCTATTTTAATCAAAACATAGCTACCAAATGCTGTCATTGGCTTTATTTTTACTGAAATATTTCATATGACTAAGAGTTATCTAAGGATGTATGTCCGTAGAGGTTTCTTTATTTGATCTTCAATTTCTGGCAAACTGATCTTTTGCTTATAGAATACTTTTATGCATGAATCTACTTTTGTCGAGAATTTTTTTTCTTTTTGTCCAGGCATACATTACTTTATATGTTGTTAATGCTTGATGCTTAAACATTTGCTTGAGAAGAATAAAACATGTATAAACAGACATACATAGTCCTACTCTGTCGAATAGCTAACTTAAGTAATAGTATTTCTAGTTCCATCACTTTTAGTAATGCAAATTATTTTCGAGTAGGTGGTTAGGCACTTCAGGTCTCATCTTCTGTAACCTTTTTCTAATATTTTCTTATTAAGAGTTTTACCTTTTGTTCCCCCCCCCCCTCTCTCTATCTCTCTCTCTCTCTCTCTCTCTCTCACACACACACACAATTATATATTAATTATCTATTTTTACTTACTATTTTATTATTTATGTTACAAACTGTAGTTACATGCAGAAAGTGGGAAAGGTCAATTTGAGATGGTTCTAGGGCACACAGCTTGTCTGCATGCTGCTGACAACTTGATTTATACCCGTGAAGTTATTAGGGCCATTGCAAGGAAACATGGATTGTTGGCAACCTTTATGCCAAAGTAGGCTCTTATTTTGCTATACTTGGTTACAAATTTTAAATTTGCTGCAATAAACTGTGGTTTCAACTACTTTAAAAGAATATGTGGATTTGGGTATTTTTGCTGAACATTACTACTTGCATGGTTCAGTCTGTAAAGTTCTTCATGAGTCATGACAGCTGTGGGAATAGTATTGTCTTCATGCTTCATATTATAAGTGGCTCTGCATAAATTCGTCATTTTCTTGGGCAGGTATGCACTAGATGAGATTGGCTCTGGAGCCCATGTACACCTCAGTTTCTGGCAGAATGGCCAAAATGTATTCATGGCATCTGATGGATCCTCTCAGCATGGAATGTCCAAGATTGGGGAAGAATTTATGGCAGGGGTTTTATATCATCTCCCTGCAATTTTGGCATTTACAGCTCCAATTCCGAATAGGTACCCACATTCCCGCCAGACTCTGCTACTTGTCCCCTTATAATCACTAGTGTATAAAAATTTATCTTGTGCAAACCAATTTCGTCACCCTGTATTTCCAATTTGTTAATCTCTTCTTTACAGAATTACGATTTTCAGGGATCAATTTTACTGAATTTTCTTATACAAACAAAGTTGTAGAACAGTGTACATAATTTTATTACTCAGACTGGATGTATGAATTTTGTGCATCCAGAATATTTTTGGTGGATAATTTAGTTGAAATTTTCATATGTGAGACGCTCTAATTCCTGTTATTCTAGTTGAATAATTCTTTGGTTGGATCATCATCATCTTCTTCCCTTACATATAATGTATTATATTATCCATTTGCAGTTACGACCGGATACAACCTAATACTTGGAGTGGAGCATACAAGTGCTGGGGGAAAGAAAACAGAGAAGCTCCATTAAGAACTGCATGCCCGCCTGGCATCCAAGCTGGTTTAGTGAGCAACTTTGAGATCAAGTCATTTGATGGGTGTGCAAATCCACACTTGGGGCTGGCTGCAATTTTAGCTGCTGGCATTGATGGTCTTAGGAAGCATCTTTGTCTCCCCAAACCTATTGGTAAGATTACAGGACCCATCATGACGTTAGAAATATGGGCTTATTTGGCTATAAAATTTGATTTTTAAATTGCTCTAATTGACCATGTTAGTAATTTCAGTCAGTCTCATTCTATGCAAGTGAACAACATTTTGTAGCAATCACTGTATTTGGAGTATTGATAATACATTTAGACGTATGTATAATATATGGATCCAATCTCTCTATAACTTGAACACTAACACCTATTGCTGCATCTGGATCCAGTCTCTCTGTGTCATCTGCACTGAACTAGATTACTTCCGATGATGCATATGATAGATTTTCCAGAAATCAAATCTATGTTCTTTTGATAGGACAACTACTTTTTTTCTCACTGATGTGATTTGCAACATTGACATTCAACTCAATTAATTTGTCATGAGTTTTAGTGCATACTCGGTCGTGACAATTGAGAAAAATTGGAGGTTCGCATGCATAATGGATACCATCTGATCACATAGAAGAATATTGTACTGTAGTCTTACATTTTTATGATTTGATCATATAACAGATGCAAATCCTTCTAGCCTTGAAGGGGAACTACAAAGGTTACCAAAGTCACTTTCGGAGTCATTAGAAGCTTTAAAGGAAGATGATATCTTCAAAGATTTCATTGGGGAAAAGCTATTAGTTGCCATAAAGGGAGTCCGCAAGGTATGATATAATTCATATTCCTAAATATTTGCATGCCGATTGTCAAATTACAACTTCCCGTAATTGTTTTTTAATAGTCTGTCAAATGATGAATACTTATGTTGATCCCAATTTTGTCTGCAGGCTGAGATAGACTACTACGAGATGCATAAAGATGCATACAAGCAACTCATACACCGCTATTGAGCTTACTGTTTTGATCTTTCCTTAGGTTCATCTCTTTTCCATTACTTCCATTATTTCCCTTTTCCAGAAATCAAGAATAATACAAGGAGACTCCTCTTTTGAGGAATATCATCTATACCCCTTTTCTACCAAAAAATAGTATTTTGTAACATTTATGATTACGTTATCTTCTCATTTTAAATGGCTAGCTACTTGAATGTGCTAAAACTCCATTAATTATCGCGATGAAATATATATAATTCAAGTCAAGACTGAAGTTTCTGCCAGAGATAATGGGATATTCCTCCAGATATTGTTGCTCTGGGTTTGTTGATGTCTGGTAATAACTGATGCTTACCTTGTCCATAGAGCTGCCTCTTTCTGACGAGAAGTTCAAGAAGTACTTCTCGAAGCCAATACCAGGTGCTTCGATTATGCTGCCGCGTCTAAAATCTAAATCCATGGCTCTGAAGCTTCTTCAGAAATTCTAATTGTGTTAGATCCTTAACCGACGAGCTACTCATGGACCTTGCTTGGGCGGGTGTATCCCTTAGCAACAAGTAGGTCTACAAGCTAGTATAGAAGTACAGAACTGAGTGGTTTTTCATCCCCTAGAGGTTCTTTCTCAAGGCAAATAGTAAGATGTACGGTGGAAAGAACTTATAAATTGGAAGCCGACCAACACGAGTGAAAACAAGGATATAACTTTGATCAAGTCTTCCAAAAGGTTAAGATCTAAATGCTTGTGATAAAGAGCATTTTTGTAAAGTCTAGCCTTATTTTCTGAATGTTTTATACTGCAAATGGTCATGATAGGACATTGGGGTTTATGTATAACTTCCAATGGGACAGTGACAGACGACCTGAATAAGAGTACAACCGAATCGAAGTACTCGTACGTATAGTCTGAAATGGGTTTGCGCACCAACATTGTGACTTTATTCAGGATCGTCCATTGCATGTTATACATAGCTAACTTGGTGAGAGGTGTATATTTATTTCTCTCATAAAGGTAGAAACTAGAAAACCTTTCACGCCAAGTCGCCAATTGCCATTTATATTTCTTTGGTATCTTAAGTTTCTGGCCAATGAGTGATATTGTTCACTTTTCTGAAATTATAGGAGAATCCTAACAACTTAGATCATTCGTATCCTTCCAAATCTAAGTAAACCGGAATAGACGGGACGTTACAAATTACTCAATAACCTAAATTCCCGACCCTTATAAATCTGCGCTGCACAAGAATCTACAATAGAATGAATTGAGAAACACAAATCACTCTTACAGATTCAACTAACATACATGGCATTAGTCTTTCACGCCCTCTTGGGTTTAATATTACTACTCGTTCTTCCTTTGCTGCCTCATTATGTTAAAGGAAATCGAAATTCATGGGAAAACACCAAGGGCGAAATTCATGTAGTGGGTCGCAATCACAGGCCAAGGTTCGCTACCGGCCCTTGGAAGCATGCTCACGCCACATCCTATGAAGGTGGCGCCGGAACCCTTGGTACGACTAACCTCTAACTTCTTCATCCTCTTTTAGAAAAAGAAGTACCATGCATGATTATTTACTTATTTAGCATCTGATCAAATCGTGAATTGACCTTAAGTCACCCATGAACTGCTTCTTATCTTTGGAATATTCGCTGATTGTGGAGCACAGGAGGAGCTTGCGGCTACGAAGATGTAGTTAAAGAAGGCTATGGCTTGGACACAGCAGCATTGAGCAATGCATTGTTCAACAATGGCCAGGGTTGTGGTTCATGTTATGAAATCAAATGTGTGGAAAATCCTCAGTGGTGCAAACCAGGACAGCCGTCTCTTTTTGTTACGGCCACCAACAATTGCCCCCCAAATAACCAGCTGTCTGGTGATAATGGAGGATGGTGCAATCCACCTCTCGAGCATTTCGATATAGCCAGGTCTTCATTCAACAAAATAGCAGAGGACAAGGCCGGGAAAACTCCTGTCATTTACCGCAGGTACTTTATCACACTCTTATATATATTGGTTACTGATCGATCGATTCCTAATTATCATTATCGAAACGAACAATATCTTATATAGCTAGGGTTTGCGAACATTTTCAGGGTTCCATGCCAAAAGCAAGGAGGTATGAAGTTCACAATAACAGGGAATCCTTACTTCAACCAGGTGTTGGTGTGGAACGTCGCAGGTGCCGGAGATGTGACCAGCGTCGAAGTTAAGGGCCACAAGAACCTGAAATGGACGCCGTTGAGGCGGCTTTGGGGTCAGAAGTGGGTGACTGACCAGAAAATGGTTGGTGAGAAACTGACCTTCCGAGTTAGAACGAGTGATAGAAGATCCTCAACCTCATGGCATATAGTCCCTGAAGACTGGCAGTTTGGCCAAACCTTCGAAGGCAGGAATTTCCTCTAGGTAATTAACCTGCTGTGCATGCATGCTCAAGCTCAACTCGCAGCCTTTCTTTGTTTTAAAAGAAAAAAAAGGCACAAACGATGAATCAGAATAAGAAGGGATTGGCCAGTTACGAAATCGGCTAGCGACACTGTAAATAACCACATACAGTATATGATTTTTTTTTCTTTTTGCCATTTCAAAAATCAACTTTCAATGTGATTAGTAGGTTTACTGTGCTCTTACCTCTGTAAATATTAAGAGTGGATACATAATATGAAAAGTTTCCCAGCGAATTAATAACATGTTTAATTAGTCTTATCCCTGTAAATCATTACCCTAAACTTCCACCAATTAACAGGTATACTATCACGTACACTATACAAACCGGTTAACCAGTTGAAACCCTAAACTTTCTTTTGGAGCTAATTAGAAAGCTCAAATATGGCCAAAAGACATGCTAATTAAAACACAGTACTAATCATTATGGTTACTAATTAATCATGAGCAATCGAATTTAGCTCCTCAGTAGCTCCTTCGAACCCTACTTGTTACATTTCCGTGACATTTTATAGATTTTAAACTAACCTCTCTTAGTAATCTTTCTACTCGATCCCGTTTCTCTAATTTTTCATATATATGAGCATAACATTTGGTTAATTAGAATTTGGATCCAGTCAACTCGATTATGAATATCATTCATAATAATAGACCCGGCCGTAAGCTGCCGTAACCATTGTTCTTTGAAAGCATGTACAGTATGTCGCGGTACTGTGGTCTTAACTGATCATTTCTATGCTTTTCTAATTTTTTGGGGGCAATTAGTGGATTTAAAAATTTAATGATAATATGAAACGGGGATTTAAAAAAAGAAAAGGAAAGTTGATCTATAATTGTAGAAATTACAAATATAAGGGCCACCTATTAGTTTGTAAGTTTGTATAATTATTCTTTACAAAACAAGGCAGAGCGGGAAACCAGAAGATAGATGATGCAGCTACGCTATAGAGCAAGAATAAAGATCCTTTATTTGTATCCACTAATTTTAACCAATACATGGAGAAAGAGATCGATATAAATAACAAGCTGCAAAACCAATGCATGCTAAAATCATTTTATCCAGTGTTAAACTAAATTGACAATTACGCCATGAAAATGGGATTGAGATCTCAGTTTGGGTCATTGTTCCTGGTATTGTTTCTTGTTGGCCATGCTGTTCATGTCAGTGCTCATGGAGGCGGGAAGAAGTTCGAGGCAGGTGAATGGAAACATGCTCATGGCACACACTATGAAGGAAGCTCCGATACATTTGGTAAGAAACTTAATTATATACATGACAAATACGTACAGTAGCATATGTATATGGCACGGTGGTGACCAAGAAGATTAGTATATCTATCGGTATTTAATCGAGTTCATTTCTATGTTTTACTAATTATACATATGAAACATTTGGAACATCCTGCTAGGTGGAGCTTGTGGATACCATGATGTAGTTAAAGAAGGTTATGGCCTGGAAACAGTAGCGTTGAGCAATGCATTGTTCAACAAGGGGGAGATGTGTGGTGCATGCTTTGAAATCAAATGCGAGGACGATCCTCAATGGTGCAAGCCTGGCAATCCAAGTCTCATCGTTACAGCAACCAACCAGTGCCCTCCGAACCCCGATCAGGATCCTAATAACGGAGGATGGTGCAACGAACCCCGTGAACATTTCGACATAGCAAGGCCTATTTTTGAGACGATTGCCGAGTACAAGGCCGGAATCGTTCCAGTCGCATACCGCAGGTACTTTCATCGGTTAACCTGCGTCTCAATCTACACCTGTTAATAGTTCATTATGCATAATTTATATTCATGTCGATCATATCATACAGGATCCCATGTGACCATAAGACAGGAGGCATGAAATTTACAATAACTGGGAATCCTTATTTTACTGAAGTGTTGGTGTGGAATGTGGCTGGTGCTGGGGATATCTGCAGCGTCGAAGTGAAAACCGAAGAGCAACCAGATAAGTGGCTGCCGATGGAGAGAATGTGGGGTCAGCGGTGGGTGTACAACGGGAAATTGTGCGAGTCACAAGGCGCACTTAGCTTTAAAGTGACTACTGGTGATCAAAGAAGCGTCATCTCTGAATGTGTTGCTCCGAAGGGCTGGCAGCTTGGCCAGACTTATGAAGGCAAAAATTTCGATCAGTAATCGACATGAATCATAAATAGATCTAATTAATTTTTTTTGAAGGAGATCTTTCACCTATGAATAAGCAAAGGCACATTATTGCCGGCTGATTTTTGTACCTATTTCTTTTAAGACTGTACATTAACTACGTTTATGTAATTATAATACCCAAATTTTCAATGGAAATAAATTCATGGTTATTTTTCTTGCATCAGTGCCATATTTCTTAGGAAAATTATGGATACAAGTTTGCTCATCCCCAACATAAGGGAGGTCATACCACCATTTGATGGGAGCTGCCATGCACGTGTGATAATTGATAACCATGCATTAGTGTAAAAGAAAAAAGAAATTTAATAATATTATGAGTAAATTTGAGACACATAGCTGGCTATAGCTTTTCAAAATCAGCGAAAGTACTAGCTTTAAATAAAAAAAAGCTAATAAATTCCTAGCTAATTATTACTAAGTTTTAGTTAAATTTCCTCTCCTCTCTAGCTAAATATAGCTAATTACTAACATTTAAGCGATCAAAGAGAAGGAAACCAAACTACCCCATCCCTAGTAGCGGCACGACCACAACGAGTTTAACCAAGTCGAAACAACTTCAACAAAAAACCAAAATATTCTACTATATAACACAACCGTGCCTGCACAGGATCTCCAAAGCAGTACAGAATACATCAAGCTTTGTCTCTCTTTAATCAGAAAGAGAGTTACGAGCTTGGAAATCGTTAATATGTCAATGGCGTCGATGAGTTCTGTCCTTTTGGGTTCTTTGCTTCTTATGCTTCTAGTACTGCCTGACTGTACTATTGCTCACCATAGGCCAAGTTTCAGACCTGGCCCTTGGAAGCATGCTCATGCCACATTTTACGAAGGCGGCTCTGGATCATTTGGTATGATTTACACTTGGTAGCGGAAAAATGTTGGGACATTGAAGTTACTAATTCCAACATGTTATATAACGCATGCGGTAGACTCATATCAGATCATTACTGTAAGTTTATAACCCTACTAACTTGAGTAAACTTTGGGCGCAGGTGGTGCTTGCGGTTACCACGACGTTGTTCAAGAGGGCTATGGCCTCGACACAGTGGCGATAAGCGACACCTTGTTCAACAATGGGCAGTCGTGTGGTGCGTGTTACGACATCCAGTGTGTAGACTCCCCACAATGGTGCAAGCCCGGGCAGCCAACTCTGCATGTTACAGCAACCAACCAGTGCCCCCCGAACTATAACCTTCCGAGTGACAATGGAGGATGGTGCAATGCACCACGCGAGCACTTTGATATAGCCCAGCCCGTGTTTCTCAACATTGCTGAGTACAAGGCTGGCATAGTTCCAATCATATACCGCAGGTAAGTATTTACATCCATGAGTTTAGTTTCTTTCTTCAAACTTCAGTGACGAGAGTCAAGGTCTTCCAACTTAAAACATACATATGCAACTCTCTTGAATATTACCGTACATGTATTGATTGTTGAAGATGGTGATGACTACTTGTATGCAGGGTTCCTTGTCAAAAGAGAGGAGGCATCCGATTCACAATAACCGGAAATCCTTACTACAACGAAGTGCTGGTGTGGAACGTGGCAGGTGCCGGAGATGTGATTAGCGTTCAAGTCAAGGGCGACGACAAGCTCAAATGGACAGTGATGAAGCGAATGTGGGGTCAAAGATGGATTACTGATGCAAGGTTGGTTGGGGAGTCTCTGACCTTCAGAGTTGAAGCAAGTGACAAGAGACGCTCCACTTCATGGCATATAGCCCCTAGCAACTGGCAGTTTGGCCAGACCTTTGAAGGCAAAAACTTCCGATAGGAAACACGAGCATTACTATAAGCTCTCTATTGTTCTATATTTCCCAAGTCTCATATGTATACATTATGAAGCAAAGCAGTATATAGCTTTAGTACATAAGATCAATAGAACCTTTCAACAGCCACAAATGCTTAATGAGGGAAATCTTAAAGCACCCAAGAGGCCAAGAGTTCTAAGTTGAGTGCATTTATCAATGTTTTAAAAAGCGAAGGCGTACCCCAAAGCGTTTTCTTGAGAGCCTTGAGCCTTAGAACTTGAGGCGCATAAGACGTAAGCCTTATGTCATAAAAAATTAGTAGTTAAATGTATAAATATATAATTATACACATACAAAAAGAACAAATATACATAAGAACTTAATATAATGAAATTCATAATTCAAACGTTTTAGATAGTTTTCATTAAATTAAATATATTATATAAAAAATATAAAAAAATACTTAAAATATTATTTTCTAAGACGTAGTAAAATGCGTAAAAGGCGTAAAAACGTAACATAAGGCGTAAAAAGCGAGCCTCGGTGTCCAAACCGAAAAACAGAGGCGTTATGTAAGTAGTTTTAAGCTTTTTAAGCGCCTTAAGACGAGTTTTTTAAAACATTGGTTTTTATATAATATATATAGCACAAGTCTCCATCAATTCCAGTAACCTAAAAGGTCATGAGAAAAAGATATAGAGGGCTCCATCCGGTGATGTAAGAACATAATTGCTAATTATAATGGATCAGAGCAGAACTTTGGGAAATTCACTGTTAGAGTGTTGACATTGTCCAGCAATGGTGTTACAAAATTTCCTAAGACAACATACTTCAGTACAGCAGGTCAGCAGTGGTTAATTGATCATTTAAAGTTACAAAATTGCAATCAACACACTTTCAGTGACGGGCAGGCAGTACCAAATATCTAAACCAACCAAGCTGAGGGCAAAAACAGAGGGAAATTCACGATACTGATAGCTACAGTAGTGATACTACTATTCCATCTTTTTTTAAGGAACTACTCATCCATCTTAGAGGCACCATGGATGGTTTACTGAGGATTAAAGTCACCCCTCAAATTCTCAATTCTCCCACCAACTTGTGCGCAAGCATAACCATCATTTGTCATATAATCTCTCGCTACCCCATCAAACCCAAGCGTGACCGTCATTTGATTTATTGTTTTTCGTCTTTCTCTTCTTACTTATTTGAGTTTCTTCTTTGCCTGTGCCTGACCTTGCATCTAGGCGCTTGGAATGCTGTGCACGGATAACCTGCAACTTTGATTTTGCATCTTGAAATAATGCATCTGAGCTCGAAGCCATCAGTTGCTGAAACATAAAATTGAAAAAATTAGGAAACATATAGAGCAATGCAATGACAAGGATGCATGTTGAGATTCAAAGTTTCAACTCGCACCTTAAGATGTTCTAACCCTGCAAGGTTGAAACCAATGATGTCTTTCCGTTCCTGAAAGAGATCAAATCCTCATCATCCCAAAAGAATATTTAAGTTGTCAAGTCTATAATTGTTCTGTTAGAAAAATAAATGCATTGTTCGAGAACAAACCTGGGCAGAGTCGGAACTACACAATCTTACATTATAAAACTAGAAATGGGGCCTTGGTAGACTTCATTCATAACCAATCAACAAATCAAACTCCAACGCATACATAGACTCAACCAACTAAATACTACAGTTCGTTAACCAATTAACAATTTAAATTCCAAAGCATACACAGAGTCAACCAACTAAAATACTACTGTCGTTAACCAAATACAAGCATATATAGACAAGCTAAAATACTACAGTGACTACAGGCACTCAGGCAGTAGTAAACCAAATAAAAGCTCCAAGAACAAGTGATGAACAGTCAAGATACCTTGACTTCAGGATAAAGAATCTCTTTTAAAGCAGTCAACATTGGCCTAGCGGCAGGTGTACTGACCAACTGATTAAAATGTGTCTGCAGTAAAACTAAAGCAATCTTGCAAACGAGTTCGACCTACACAAATTTTGAAACAGATTATCATGAATCACATCCAAATTCACACGCATGAGCTGCACGACTGTTGACACACATCTAGAGTGTGCGTGTGTGCATATATATACGTATGCTTGTACAAAGAATATGCAAAACATAAAAAATCTGTGAATATATTAATTACGGGTGTGAATTTATTCTATTGATGTTAATGTCTTATCCAACCTTGTCAGGATTCAAAGTCCAGTCCTTCAAGTAAGACAACAGCTTCAAAGCATCTGAGAACGGTAAGGCCTGCACGAGGATACAAATTGTAAGGTCTGACCACAATGACGTAAAACAAAAGGGCGCAGTACACTTTTTTTTCCCCAAATTCCAGGTTATTCATCTGTGGTGGTCTGGTGGATATAAAAGTACGTTTGTCAAAATTTATATAAAAATATATAAAGTTTCTCCTGGAAACAAAAGACAATGGATGAATGAATAGAACATGAAATAAAGGTGAGAAGGATCCTTATGACAATGGTTTTAAATACAATCAAAGTATAGAAAAAAAAAAGGTGTATTATGCTGGTTCAAGACAACTTGACCAACCTAACACTTGAAGAATGATTAAGAACCGGCTAAGAAACAAAGTTGAAGTCTTAAATTTTGTCCTAGCTATAATAAAATGCCATATCTTTAAATGTGTCTTTCTAGTCCAAACAAAAGCATTACCAGTAGCGTCTGCTCCAGATCATTTGTCGGAACATTTGAAAATGCGTGAAGAACATATTCAGATGGAGATAACCCATTCATAAGACTATTTGGTTTAAAGTTGGCTACACTTCCTTTGCTTTTTTCCTCCTGAAGTCAAATTTGAATAAATCAGTAACTAGATCATGCAACAGCCTTTAGAGTAAATCACAAGTACGAGTATAGTCACTAGCAATTAGTCAGCCAAAGTCAAGGAACATAATATCATTAGAGATATCAAAAAAAGCAACAGAGGGCACCCGTATTTAATGAAGAATTGCAACCCACGATTTTCTCATTTGGCCTTTTTATAAGCATATTCTTAGTATAATTAACGAAAGCCAACAACGCCCAAATTAACCCTTAAATTCTAATGTTTCACTCATATAGGTTAAATTCTAACGTTCAAAATTACAGCTGCTGAACACCCAAAGGAACTGCATCACTCGGCAATTTTATGAATGGTACAACGTATGCAATGTCATGTTCCTTCATAAGCACATCAAAATAGCTATCATTACTAATTATTAAAAAAAAAAACAAGTATACCTCATGTTCAGCAAGTCGCTTCAATTCTGCCTCTGCCATATCTATTGCATCGATGACTGCATCAGCAGCTGTGATTGTTTCTTTAGAATTCTTCCCTACTAAGGCCACAGCTCCCACCTCAGGAATTTCTTCCTTCTGATACCTACTCTCTATAACATTGTCAAGTTCAGACTCAATCATTTCCAACTGCCTTTTCTCTTCTTCTTCCTGCAATATCATAAAAAAATTATTATAGCAAGATCGTGACTTAACCTATAGCATCCATATCCCCAAAAGATTATGTCTTAACTAGACAATCAGCTTTTCCATTAAAAACACATTATTACAGTGGAAAGTTCTTTTTTTCATCAAGATGTAGCAATTACCTCAATAAAAAATGGCTCTTCAGTGCGATCCCACCGACGTATTGATCTGTCATGAGATCCCGTCACAATGAAGTCTCCACGGTTACTAATTCCGAGGCACCAAACTTCAGCATGATGTCCCTCAAGTGTCAAAAGCAACTGAAACTTATCCGCATCCCAATATTTTACAATGCGGTCCTTTCCAGAACTAAACATGTAATGTGTATTTTGCACAAATCGAACAGCTGTTACACTGCATATAGAAACAATTCAGCAATTGTCAGTAAGATTTCAATCCCAAAATCATGCTCAACAAAATCAAAAACTCATAAATAAACAAATAAATAAATAGGAAGCCGCACCTGTCCTCATGAGCAAATAAGGATTTATGACAATCACCAAAATCTAAACCCCAAATTTTCAAATTTTTGTCAGCAGATCCAGTCACTACTAGGTCTCCGTCAGATGATGTATCCATACATAATACAGGCAACTTATGACCATACAAGGAAAGGAAAAGTTTAAGTGAATCCATAAAGAACACCTGGAAAAAAAATCATTAGCTAACACAAAGAAAAATTACAGATCTACTTACTGATTAGACAAAATTAAAGATCAAGTATATTTTGTGCAAGACAAAGTAATATCACAGGGGAAACACCAATTATGTTATCTCTCAACCAAAGCTGATCCAAAATAATTCTAAACATCATATTTCAAATTTTATATCCTTCGCTTCAATATTCTAGTTTCAAATGCCAATTACAACGCTCTAAGTTTAGATCAGTAATCATGATGTTAATAAAACTGAAACTAACAACTATATCACCTATTCAGATAATGACTTTTGATACTTGAATTTACAAAACTAAATTATATGTTTGTTTGGAGTCAAACCTCACAACCTAAAAGAAGTATAAAGAAGGCCTGTCAAAAAAAAAATTTCCAGTATCCAACCTTCACTGTGCAATCCAATAGTGCAACCAAGATATATTTGGCATCAGGGCTCACAGCAACCACAAGGGCATCATCATTCATCTTCATCGTCCTTACATTTGACACCACTAGCTGCTTGGAGTCCTGTTCCAAGCGGGGTGAATGCAAATTACTAACTTGACCAATATATAAACAGTTGCAATGGATGATAGCTACTATTATGCAGATTTATTGAACTTGAAGCCACAGATGACATTCTTTTATTTCCTCCAACTATATCCCAGTATAAATGCTTATGCATATACAAGCAAAATTATGTACAATGGATCAACATAAATGCTTCACGCTAAAAAATGCAGTCTACCCATTCTTGGATTAATCAAATATTAAAAGCTGAATGAATTTGAGTTTGCATATCATGAGATGCTCTTAAATGAATTCCACTGAACAGACCAAACAGAAAACAATTTAATTCATAAGCCAAGTGGGCCAATACTACTTCTTAACATAGTAAATATCATTATGATCGGACAATAGTATTGATTTACAACTAAGTAAAGGAATGTCGCATTGTTAATAAATCAATAAAAACAACAATAGAATGCATACCTGAGCAGACTTCCGTTTCACTTCATATTCCCAAAATTTAACATCATGATCTGCACTTCCTGTGACGAAACCATTTTCATTAGGAATGGCAGCAATTGACATCACAGAGCCACCATGTGCTTCAACTGCTTCAATGCAAGTGCCACTTCCAATGTTTATAATTTCCATAGTTCCACTTTTAGTGCCAACAAGTGCATATTCGCTGTTAGGAATGATGAAACCACACATGCCATATCCAGACTCAATAGTTCGCAGGCAGGAACCAGTACTTGGGTTCCAAATCTTGACTGCATTGTGACTAGTTGACATCAAGAGTGTGTTGTCTGAGCTAAGTGCTACACTTCTGATATCAGATCGGTGTCCTTGAAGATCCACAGAAAGTGTTTTGTTTGTTGCATCACTTTCAACCGAATAAAATTCCAACAAATTATTGTTCAATGACAAAGCCAGTGTAGCAATCGAACTCTTTGTAGTGGTTGTTGGACAGAAAGAAATGGAACATATCTTTTTGCTCGCTCGAATCGTTTGAAGAAGCTTAAAAACATCAAGGACTGTAACAGCAGGACTATTTCCTTCTTCTCCAACTACATGATTTGTGTTTCCATTTTCCAATACCTCAGGTGCACCCTTGGCTGATTTTTTTTCTTTCTTCCGGTGAAGCCTGCGTTTTGCTTTCCGCTTCGCTTCGTCCTCATCCAGTACATTGAAAATATCTACTGTCTTTCCCGCCACCTGACAAGCCAGTAAATTTCCAGACTTGTTGAATCTCACAGTTGCAACTCTGCCCTCATTGCTTTTCCGTGGCAACTCACCAAACATCTTGAGAACATCCCACTTAGTACGAACCTGTGCATCTCCACTCCCCGAGGTTACAGTTCCATCCCCATTAGAGATGGATTGGCCATCTTCTAGCTCATGCTCAATTGTGTAAAATCTAAGCTCCGCATCTGCAGACCCAGAGACTAAATATCTTTCTTCAGGATCACTATCTATCGACCATATTTCACTATGGTGGCCACTAATTGTCTGCATGCAATGCTGTGTGTCAAGATCCCATACTTTCAAAAACTTATCTTTTGACGAACTAACAAGTTTCTTCCCAGAATCCAAGAACACAAGATCAGTCACCTACATTAAAAACAAACATAAATTAATTAAAACACCCATGGCAGCCTGAACGTGGTCTCATTTTAAACAAGGCTCATTCCAGAAAGTAAAACTACAATATGAACAATTGTGATAACATGTATACCTGATCACGATGCCCACGAAGACGATACAGGCCAGTCTCACCAACCACATCCCACAATATAATGTCATCATCTTTGCTTCCAGACGCAAGCTTAGAACCAAGCTTGTCGTACCTTAAGGCAGTGACAGCCTTATTATGTCCATTGAGTGTTGTCTCACATGTTCCTTTCTCAGAATCCCAAATTCTTATACTCCCATCTGAATACCCAGCAGCTATCTGCAATCATAACTAGTCTCACTACTTCATATACTCACCACTTAGACAAAACAAAACAAAAATCAAACTTTTAAAATAAAAATCCAAACTTTTTCTTCACAATAGAGAAAAAGGTGGAGACTTTTACCAGAGAAGAAGGAGAGGAAGCGATGGAGGTGACGGAAATGGGTTTTCCGGCGGAGGAAGGGGTGAGGGTTTTGGTGCAGACGCCTTGGCGGACATGCCAAACGCCGATTTTTTCGAGGGCGGGAGCGAGGAGGTGCTTGCCGGAGCAGTCGTAAGTGATGTTGGAGTCGCCGGAGGAGATGACGCCGAACACCGCCGCCTGCTCGTATCGGAGGTACGACTTCACCATTGTATTTGGGTGTTTTGCTTTCTTTGGCGCTGTAGGTTTTAGTCTCTGGGGGTTTTGATGGCTGCGGCAGGGTTTAGGGGACAAGACGATTTAAAGAATGACCAATTTTGGTACTCTTAAAATTGATTTTTAACGTTTTTTTTTTAAGAAATCACTTTGGTTTATAAAAGAGAGCATCAATGTTCAAATAACTATTACATATCTATCATTTCTAAATAGGTCAAGAGATTGTGAGCATACTCACATGATACATAGCACATGTCTATTCATTCTAAATTAAGCACAACTTATTCATTCTATAACTACGAACAAACATAATTATAGAACATTATTCAAAATAAACAAAAACCTTAAATTTTATCTTTGCCAACATTAGGGCAAATAAAATGACTAGAAAATAATAGATTGGAACCACCTCAGATTCTTTCTTGTTCTGTGGGGCATTCAGATATAACCATGGATCTCCCCAGAAAACTTTGTTACGATCATACGCCATATTAAAATTGAAAACAACCATATTGTTTGGTCGAGATAGCACCTTGAAACCGCATTTGAGCACCCAAATTCTGCGAAATTGGGATTGCAAGTCGCAATGGTGTAGGATTTGGTAGTAAGAGGCTTAACAAGGAGATAAAGCTTGGAATTGGTTCGCACCTTTGCTTCTTTGTTCATGTGTGAGATATCGATCACGTCGTCGTCATCTCCCCGTGCGAGCGCAAAGGAGACGACAAAGCTTGTCGTCACAGACTCAAGGGTGGAGGACATGATTTTGTGATAGAAGAAGAAGGATTTTCACGACTAGTGTCGTGAGATTTTGGTTTCAGAGATTATCAGAGCATGAGAGCTCTATGTGTGGCTAGGGTTTTTATAACCTAGCAATATTCGACGAAGATCACCTAAAGTCCTTCAAAATTGATTTTTAACCTCCTTCATTTAAAAAATTATGTGTTGAAAACATACTTAGAATAAAATGCATGTTTGGCAGCCATTACAAAGAGGCACGACCTTATTTAAGGAGCACTAAGAAGCTAGTCCCATGTTTGGTGTGAAGGAGCATTAAAATAAATGGCACAACATAACATCGGTTCTTGCTCTCAGCCACTTAAAGTGGTGTTATCGTGTGTACTACTTTTTGAGACCCTTAGACAGTACCTCATCTTTCTTATGTAATCATTTCTCTCTCTCTCTCTCTCTCTCTCTCTCTCTCTCTCTCTCTCTCTCTCTCTCTCTCTCTCTCTCTCTCTTCTCCTCCACAAGTTTGCAACCAAAAGTCAATTTTAAGAACCGATTTCAGAGATAAGCTATGGGTTCTGGGCAAGTCAGCAAGGTTATGGGTTTTCTCTCCCAGAAAGTTGGCAACCATAAGGTAATTTGTCATTTTGGAACTGATTTCAAATAATGGTTTATGGATTTTGGTTATGGGGGTTGTGGGATTCATGTAAAGCTTGGGTTTGGATGAGAAACTATTAGATTGGTGAAAATTTTTATGTATTGCCCTCCTATCTAGGAAGCACGGAAACGTGCCTACACCCACGTTTCCCGTTTTTGAAGTGGAACCACTCCGAAAACGCGACGGAAACGCGCCGGAAACGCCCGAAAACGTGCCGGAAACGCCCGAAAACGTGTTTCCAGAAAAATGTGTTTTAGAAACGCGAGTTTTAAAAAAAATAAAGGTTTTTTATGTTTTTTATTTATTTTTTAAATGAAGAGCTAGACCTACATTCGTCGAGTCAAATGACTTATTTCGACATATTTTTGACCTCTCGCCGAGTTGCCGACCCTCCTTCTCTCTTGTTGATACATAGATCTCTCATTATATTTGTATTATTTCGAATGTTGAACACCAAGTTATTTAAGTTATTTGAGATTTTGAGTTACTTAAACCAAAAAATTGTTATTATATTTATTTTTTGTATAATTTATATATTTTTATTTTTTTTATTTCGACGTTTCCAAAACGTACCCACTTCCTAAAACTTTTGAAAAACACGCTTCCGCGTTTCCAAACGTTTCGGTTTCACGTACCCGTACATGATTCCGTGCAGCCTAGTCTCCCATATTAGATTGGTGAAAATTTGTTGAATTTGGTCTGAATATTTGCTGAATTTGGTCTAAACCGAGAAAATTTTCTGATAAGGAGTAGTGCCTCATTATGCGGTCCTCCCCATCAAACATGACTCAAATTAGTGCTAGGTAAGCCTACCCACATAAGAGTAGCACAAGCATTAATTTTAGAGTGACTCACAGCAATTCTGCCTACGAAACGTGCACAAAATGTCTTGTTTACATTTCGTTATGGAAAATGATTTATACACCAAAAAGTAATTAATACCAATTTATGTAGAACTTACATTTGTCACCAATCTTTCTATTAAGAGACTAGAGTCTCGTTCACCTGGTCAGCTAGTGACCTGCCAAGGAACACTTGGACAACTACCATATGATCAACCCACTTTTAATCCAAGGGCTTGGAAATGAGAAGGTTAGTTTATTTAAAAATCACTATTTTCCTTTTTTTTTATGTTTCTTTTGTCCAAATATTCTCTAGTCACTAGCTCACGAGATGAACGGGACTCTAAGAGACTAATTATTAGAGGAAGCAAATTTGTCACCCGCTCTTGGTATGCCCACCTCCTAAGAAGATGCCACATGTCTATTTCTTTTCTATAATATAACAAGAGTTAACTATTTTATATTTTACTATTGTAATTCTTATTTCCTTTAATTCTTATTAATAATTAAATTCCTTTTCTTCTAATATGAAAACGAATATTGAGTATAATCCTTTTTTTATAAAGGTCGAGCCTTGCTCATTGATAAAGAATTTAAACCATGACCTAGAAAACTGAGGATGACAAGTGTGGATGATGAGAACAAACTCAATGTGGAAGAATTTTGTGTGAACGATGAGAGCAAAAGGCTAGGTAATGTTATTTATATGTTGATTGGTACACATCTCAAACCCAACCTTAGCTCAATACCTTTGTATATATGTGTGTCATGTACGAGATATATAGTACAAAATACTTGATTATATATGTGCTAACTAATTATTGAACTTCGTAGCAAATAAAAAACTAATTATTGAATTATATCAAGAAAAAATCTAAAATTCTATCTGGTATACATAACCTGAGTGTACGAGGGAGTCTTAGCTAGGGTTTAATATTCATATTACTACTTTTGTTTTTTTTTGGAATGAGTTAATTGTTTAATCAGAAATCAGAGAAAAATAAATTGCAAAAGTAAAATTTAAAATAGTTAACTATGGTTAGATTGTAGAAAATAAATTGACATGTGGCATATTGTTAAGAGGGTGGGTATACCAGGGTGGGCGATAAATTTGCTTCTATTATTACATACAAAAACTTTCAAATACAAATTTTTAGGAAAAAAAACATAATTAAAATCTGAAAAGTTTATGGTACCACTTGGAACCAATACTGCCCGATGTGGCAGCCTGTGATTGGTTCGTGAGGAGTGGGTGACCTACACAACAAGTTACCATGTGATGGGCAAGCTACAAGATTGAATTTAAATTTTGAAATCACTCTCCGTCGCATCTCCTCACTAGCTCACACACTCTCTTTCTCCCTTCAAAGATCAAACCACAAGGGCAAAACCAAATGTGGAGGATCTTTGGACCTTGAATCCGAAGGTAGGTTTCTATTTGTTGAACGTTTTGTTTTGTTGGAGTGTTGTTGTGTACGTAAAACTTGTTCCCTTCTTGTTATGTATGTTGATTTTGTGTGACTTTGTTAGCTAGAATAGTGTTCCAGAAAGTCTATTACTTGTTAATGTTTGCTTTGCTAAAATGAGAATGTAAACATGTAACATAAGTAGATGAACACAATGTTTATTCAAAAAGTCTACTAATTAATGGTGTTTGGCTTTCTACAATGGTAGTCTAAACTCGTAATATAAGTGAATCAAATAACATGACACCATTTCTACAAAAGGTCTATTTTTTATCATAGACATTGTCTATAAGCTCAAGTAATAGTAGTCTAAACTTAAAACACATGTGTCCTAGCCATGGGATCCATGTGGCAATCAAGAACAACAAAAGTATGGGTCAGGAAAAAAAATCAGAGTTATGGTGAAGATGATAACATCCCAGAACATGTAGAAGTAGGAGTAGACGTCCCAGAATATGAAAGTTTAAGGGTCACCGATTTCTTTGTCATGGCCTTCACGACAAAAACTGAGGCTAAAGACTTCTATGAAGCCTATTCCACAACAGTCGACTAGCTTTGGACATAAGAGATGTGATAGGAAAGATGTAAATGACATGATTCGGTGGAGGCAATGGGTCTGCGACAATGAATGGGAGTGATCTAAAAAGAATCTTAAACGATAAGGTAGGAGTAAGACACGCAATGCTCGGAAACTGACAAGGACAAAATTCCAAACTCGATTTAGGATCTGCTATGATGACAAAACTAAAATTTATATGGTTTCAGCATTTCACCTAGAGCATAATTACGACCTAGCGATTGGTAACATGGCACCCTTCATCTGCCATCATCCTCTTTTCAGCGACGATGTTATGGCCCTTGCAAACATAATGAGATAGGTTGTAATCAGAATGTGTCATAGCTATGAGTATATGGTTAGGCAATTTGAGGGGTATATGAAAGTGAGATTCACCATTAAAGACCTTTACAACAAGTGTGACAAACAATGTCGCACAACACCATTTGAGAGTAATTCCGAAGGCGCACGTTCCTACTTGAGGAGACTAACAAAACATGATGATCTTCTTCTTTTTTTGCAAATTTAACACAAATTTCGAAGGAAGGTTGATGAATATATTTTGAAGAGATGGTCATTGATTTGTGGACTACACATGTTATGGGGATGTGAGCATATTTGATGTTACATACAAAACCAATGTCTACAACAAGTCATTAGTGTTATTTGTTGGGTTGAACAATTATTGATGAAGCATTGTGTTTGGCACTATTCTTCTATTGGATGAAACTGAGTAGATGTACACTTAGTTACTGCAAACGTTCTTGGAGTCAATGAAGGACAAGAAGCTAGTGGACATACACAGATAAAAAATTTCAAGTACATTATATTGGGATCAATCGCCAGCTACCAACACACCTCTCTCCTTTGCATTGGCTATATATTGATAATCTTACTTGTATTATCAATCCTTTTTAGACTAGGAAACGTACCATTTGGGAAAGTCCTATTTGAACTGAAACTCTTATTCTGTAACTTTCCTAATCGTACTTTCCTATTTTAGTAACTTACTTGATCAAGAAAGTTCTCTGTTGTGAAATGAAAACTTTTCTACTCTAATTAAGCTTATCTATCGCATATAAGGAAAAACTAAATTTGTTGCTCATATACTTATGACATGTCAATCTCCTTTCGCAAGCAAAAAATAATTATGGTGATAGTAGCACTTTGTACGACGTTCTTAACATGTTTTTACCTCCATTTGTACTTTTGTTTAGCCCTTAATGTTGTAATTTCGAGTCATTGAGTCGTAGTAGGAGTCTTTGGTGACATTGATGGCATGTTTGTGCTTAAACGAGTTGAAAACGCATAATGGTCTAGAATTCTTGTTGGACTAGGAAACTTAGTTGGATTAGGAGTCTTCATCTTTCGACGTTTCTGTTGCATTGGCTATATATTGATAATCTTACTTGTATTAGGAATCCTTTTTAGACTAGGAAACATACCATTTGGGAAAGTCCTATTTGAACTGAAACTCTTATTCTGTAACTTTCCTAATCGTACTTTCCTATTCTAGTAACTTACTTGATCAAGAAAGTTATCTGTTGTGAAATGAAAACTTTTCTACTCTAATTAAGCTTATCTATCACATATGTTTTTTAGACAATATTTGTCTAAATTATCTTGTCTTTTATTATTTTCAGATTTTAAAGATGAGATTGTGTAGCTAGAATGAAGAAGAAAATAGAGGAAAAGTCAAAGCAAAAGAGGAAAATAAAGAAAGAATGAGACAACCAAATTAAAGGAGAAAAAAATGAATTGATCAAATGAGATTGCACCCACCAATGACAAAAATAAGTGAAAAAAAAAGAGAGAAAAAACGAGGGATTAAGTAAACAAAAAGAGATAATGCAAGAGATAAAGAAGAAGACAACCTACAAATTGAGGAGAAAAAGTTCAAGCTATAATAATCAAGAAGCCAAAACTCTTCTATAAATAGCACATCATTCATACAGAAAAATGATCACTTTTCCTTACCATTCAAGAGCTAAAACTCTACCAAAACACCACCATAAAATTTTTATCACAAATCAGCCAAGCCGTCCACCCCAAAACCATCATCATCTCCACCGAGTTTCACCTATTGCAGCTATACCTCTAAGATTCATACAACGTGCGATTCTCGCAACTCATCTTCATGGCTTCGTTTATTTGTGTTAATATACAATTATTTTTCTATGAAGATTGTAGTTTGTTGTTTATGTAGAAGTATTGGTTTTGTATTCGTTCAAAATTTTCATATTGTATTTGATATGTTTTTGAGACTATGCCGAATTTATGTTTTTATAATTATTGAAGTTTGTATTTCTATTGTTGTGTTGTGCGACGTTCTTAACATGTTTTTACCTCAATTTGTACTTTTCTTAGCCCTTATTGTTGTACTATTGAGTCATTAAGTCGTAGTAAGAGTCTTGGGCGGTATTGGATGCATTTTTGTGCTTACATGAGTTAAAAACGCATAATTGGTCTAGAGTCCTAGTTTGACTAGGAATCCTTGTTAGGTTTTGAAACTAATTATCTCTTACTTATGATTTTATTTTCTTATTTTCAGATTTGATTGAAGAGATAATTAAAGAAAAAGAGATGGAGCCAAGTCATGCAACAATTAAATAGAAGATGATCATTAAAGGCATAAAACATTGCATGTTTTAGGGATTAAAGCATGACATGTTTTAGGGAATAAAATTTTCCATGATTTAAGGGATTAAAGCATGATATTATTATAGGAAGAAAGAAACAATTTCAAACCCTCCATCTTTCCTCTATATATACATGGTTTCACCTCTCAAATATCATCACTTCTCATTAGCATTCAAGAGCCAAAACTCTACCAAACCACCACCATAAACTTCCCTCACAAATTAGCCAAGCCGTCCACCCCAAAACCATCATCATCTCCACCGAGTTTCACCATTGAAGACACACCTCCAAGGTTCCTACAACGTGTGATTCTCGCAACTCATCTCCATGGCTTCGTCTATTTGTGTTAATCTACAATTCTTTTTCTATGAAGATTGTAAGTTGTTGTTTATGTGGAAATATTGGTTTTGTATTTGTTTTAAATTTCAGTTGTATTTGATATTTTTTTTAGACTATGCCAAATCTATGTTCTTATAATTAATGAGTTTGTATTTCTATTGTTGTGTTATAATCATCTTTCTCATATTTTTAGATAATTTTCAGATATGTGCATATGAATTTAGTGGTTGGATGCAATCCCTAAGATTGTGTTTGAGTGCTAGATTCATCAACCATATTGACACAAATCGAATCATGCCCTAAGTAGGTTCGGTTTGTGTTGATTAAAAGTGGTAAAAATTCTGGAAATTTGCATGTGAAACCATGGTGGGTGACGCCACACATGAAACATGTCTCCAACAAAGATTTGGTGCTTAAATGTAATCTTGTTTGATTTCTACTCTAAGTGTTATTGAATTCGATTGCATGCAAATTTAGATTAGGCCCTAAGTCAATCTAAATGTTAATTGAAATCTTGCATGATTAGATGATCCCCTAAGGCTCTAATTGTATTGGTGTCTAAAAAGTATGTAATTGGTCGAATTAGAATGCATGATAGGTTCAAACTTGTAATTATGTGGTGTAATGGTAAATTTGGTTTAAGTTTGTTAAAGAGAAGTCGATCATGTAAATAGTAGTTTATGTTTTATTTTAATAGTTAATAATCAATCTCAAACCCCCCCCATTATTTGTTAACACTAAAAGTTTATAGTTCCCTTCAATTCCCCGGAAAGAACGATCCCTGCTTATTCTATACTAACGATGATGTTTTACAGGGTTTATTATAGACGTTTTAATAAAACGCTCTATCATATGTGCATACGAATTTAGTGCTTGAATGTAGTCCCTAAGATTGTATTTGAGTGCATATTCATCATCCATATTGACACAAATCGAATCATGCCCTAAGTAGGTTCGGTTTGTGTTAATTATAGTGGGAAATTCTGGAAATTTACATGTATCCCATGGTGAGTGACGTCACCATGAAACATGTCTCTAACAAAGATTTGATGCTTAAATTTAATCTTATTTGATTTCTACCCTAAGTGTTGTTAAACTTGATTGCATGCAATTTAGGTGAGGTCATAAATCAACCTAAACGTCAATAGAAATCTTGCATGATTAGATGTTCTCATAAGGCTTTAATTGTATTGATGTCTAAAAGCATGTAATCAGATGAATTAGAATGCATGATAGAACCAACTTGTAATTATGTGGTGCATTAGTGAATTTGGTTTAATTTTGTAAAGAGAAGTCGATCATGTAAATAGTAATTTAGGTTTTATTTTAGTAGTTAATAATCAATCTCAAACCCCCTATTATTTATTAACACTAAAAGTTTAGATTTCACTTCAATTCCCCGAACTAAACGATCGATGCTTATTATATACTAACGATGACATTTTACAGGGTTTATTATAGACGTCTTAAAACGCTCCATCATATGACATGACTCAATGTTAGTAAAATCAATTAATATGGTTTTTTTGTTAGAAAAATAATTATATGTGTCTAGTCTAGTAGTTGATGAAGGGAAATTGTTTATTCACACGATCATTTGCTCAACATTTCCAATAACCACAATGTTTAGTGGCTTCATTGAAAGTTTATATAACTTCTTTGAGCTAGATGTTGTGTAGATGATCACATAAACACTTTTGAAACAAACCGTTATAAGAGATTTTTGCATTATAATATCCGGAAAGTCATGTTCTCTAAAAGAATCAAATAGTATATATAAGACTTTCAAGCATTTTCTTCTATTTGTGAATAGAAGTTATAAGTTTCTCGTAACACATTTATCATATGTATCCAACTACAAAAGAACATAGAAGAAGATACATAATCCCACCAGGTATATTATTGGTAGCACCAAAATTTGCAAATTTGTCAACCAATCCATTACCCAATCTAAAAATGTGAGTAACTTGAGTAATATTGTGTCCATGTGCAAAAATAATATTCTAAGCAACCGGAAGACGTCAAAAGCAAAATTACTCTTAGTCGCTATTTATTCCCGAATAAGCATTAACACCAAACCAATGCCAACCTTATGAATACAAATATAAGCATTATAGTGGAGCATTAAAACAATCCATAATACACCTTTAAGAAACCAAAACAAGAAAGAAGCATAACAATAAGCTAACAACTCCGTACAACCAAAATGTCCCAATAATAAAGAAGAAAGTTATAGACGAATTCGAACTAATAAGTGAAG
This sequence comes from Argentina anserina, assembly GCF_933775445.1. NCBI lineage: Eukaryota > Viridiplantae > Streptophyta > Magnoliopsida > Rosales > Rosaceae > Argentina > Argentina anserina. The sequence goes on along the minus strand of NC_065877.1, from coordinate 9,700,673 downwards.
GAAAAGCCGAGAAAGACTAAAATGTCGAGCATCAAGGAACTTTCAACCTTCCGGATGATAGATATTTCAAGAGAAATATCGAGAATAAATCAATCATGATAAAATTATAAATAAATTGTTCATAAAAATATGAAATTATATAAGCTCCATTTGTTATTGAACTCACTAATAAGAAACTCATCAACAATCTTGGTTGAGAAGTTATACTCAATTAATGTTCAGTGCTCAAAGTTCAAAACTTCTCAATCATTTGCGCCATTTTTCTTATTGTAAGGATCGACGTGGCCACGTGGCATAAGGTGAGAGCGAGGCTAAAACTCTCGGTAAGCTGAGAGATTCAAAAAATTTTATCCACCTATTTCATCGATTCTTATTAAATATCCCAAAATATCATGAAATTTTGAGATTATCGCCCAAAATTACTTTGGTTCCGAAATATATATTACAACCTTAAAAAAATGAAAGATTTCTCGAAATTTATGATATCCCCATGCATAGTTTGCTAAAACATCAGTAACCATGTTATGTGAAAAAAAAAAGATATTCATATGACTACAGAGTTGTAGAGCATTCCTCCATTGAGTTTTCAACCTCCAAGGGATGAGATTTGGATTATTAACCTAGTAGATAACCAAAGCAGAGTTAATTTCCACCCATAAGTTAACCCAACCATTTGAACATGCAATTATCAAAGGCTCAAAGCTTCAATAATAGCAAAAATTTCAACATTTAACGCATTACGTGCCTCCACACGTTTGGAAAAATAACCCAAAAAGACTACATAATGGTTTCGGTATTCACTTTCACCTATGGATGTGCTCATGTGCAGGAGGCTTAAAAACTAGTAGTAGTAACTCTCAAAAGGGTCGGCTTTAACAAATTAAAATGGCCAAATTATGAGTTGTACGACTAGTCCGCTCAAAAACTAGGCTAGCGGAATCATGTAGAGCTAATAGAAAGAATTGCCAGAAGCAGGTCGGACAAGAAACCACATCATTATTATGCTTTGCCCGGTTTCTCTCAAACCATAAGCTCGAAACCAGATTACAACCAAGTAACCAATACCATATACTAAAGAAGTTTAAGTCTTTAAGAAGAGGCGTCAAGGCTGATTAACATCGAAGGATTATAGTAATTAGCAAGAGACATACTGTGATCAAAACGCCTATGAAAAAGAGATGAAAGCCAATCTCATATTCCGAAAATGTCAACTGTCTGGACACTCCCAAAACAAGTGTCGGCTTAATTGTCTCCCTTGCACCCTTACAAATTACGCCTCTAGAACACAAATGAAAACCTCTTCTTGAAAGGAGCTCTCTTGTATTAAAATTATATCATACAACATCTTCCACGTTGCTAAACTTATATGAGGCTGTATTGTTACATATGCTAGGTTAATTTTTCTCCAACAATGTAAAGGAAACATGTCGGCCTGCACGATAATTAAATAGGAATAAGCCTTTCTAGCTGAGAGCGCAGATGACTCAAAGTTGGTATATAATCACTGATAGCGCAACAGTTATAAGTTATTTCGCGAAAATTCAAAGGGTGAGTACAGTAGGCAAGTGATTGCTATGGTGTGGCCCGGCCGGTATTATGTACATCTCATGTAACTCAACTAGTTCCCATAAGCACAACACTCTTATAGTGCACATGTGATGGAGTACGTCATATGGAACATACAGCACACCCAGAAAAGAAATTATAAAGGATGAAACGTACATTCTCATTAATTCTCAATTTCTCATGCAGGTTGATGTTTATAGGTTCTCCCTAAATCCTAACTCTAAACCCTAATCTACTTTGTCGTCTCAAATCGTCAAGAATCGTACAAATTAAGAATGTACTTGCTATTTAATTAGGATCTTTCGAATTAATTGTATAGTTATGAACTAGGCAGACGTGTTTTTAATGAGAACTCCGCGTCTGCAAATTAAGACGATATTGCATGCATGCCACTTGCCAGTGCAGCCGTGCATTTAGCAATAAGCCAATGCCACATAACTAGATAAGATTGTTTCAATACCCTTAAAGTACTATAGTGACATGCTAATGCAAAACCCACCATCAACTATATATTCCAGTGAGAGGAGATAGGTGTCTGAGAAATTCTGTGATCATTCTCTGAAGAATGCACCACTAGCTAGATATTATAAATGCTGAAGTTTGTAATTTCCCTTCTTGTATAAAAGAGAAAAGGAAAACTGACCGGTATCCTGCCAAATGTCACGCATAAAATGAAGATCGATAGCTGCTGCCGGCCAAGTCTCTGAAGCAGTGCCCCTGGGAAATATTCTTTATATGTGATGAAGAATCATAAGAGGACCACACCGATCTGTGCTTAATATATGTAGCTCAAGGAAACGGGGAAGATTCTGTTGGAAAAATGGTTTGAAAAATTATTTAAAATTAAATTTTAATTGATTAATTAAATTAAGTTAAACTTATAATTAATCAAAGATGAACATAGATTTGAGTTCTTCATAATGAGGGCTACAAGATCATATGTTTCTTTGTGTAATTTGGTTTGTGGGTGAATAAGAAATTGTCACTCAAAGATGGCTACTTAGAATGAGGGAAAGGTATTTGTCCCACATTGGAAAAGAGAAGTGTTGAAAAGACTTTATATAGAATCCATTGTGTATGGATTATAAAGTGTGTAAGCCCCCTTATACCCTCTCGCGCACGCGCAGGGGGAGTGCAAATCCTAGGTCGCAAGGGAAACCCGTGCGACCTGCGGACACGAATGCAACACCGAATTGAGGGTCGGAACGCAGATTCTTTTTGCATTTCCGAAAATTCGGTTTTGACTTTTCAAATTCTTCTTTTGTAACAACTGAGTTATTGTGTGTTATGGAATAACAGAATTGAAATCAATGTTTGTAACATATGTAACTCAAATATGTTATGATCTTTTGATTTCTATAACCGTCATCTTATTTATTGCTGATTGCAAATCCTCACATCTTATTTATTGCTGATTGCAAATCCTCACAGTATAAATAGCAACCATCCTTTCATTGTAAAATCATCCCATTCGAAACACATTTCTCTCCCACTCTCAAAGTTCTTAGTTCTTTTCTGGTGATAGATAGAGGTACCTTTCGAGTTCGTTGAGGGTTCTAGTTAGTAGTGCAACTTTCTATAATTGTTTAGTCGTTATATCCTGGGAGACAAGCGCCAAGCATCCTTGCACCGGTAGAGGAGGCGTAAACGTCTTAAGGACAGTGTGGTATCACACACGTCTCGACTAGTTCTTCCATAACAAATCGTTCGATATTTTGGTTGAATTTCTTTTCGTGTTCTTCATTTCTGATTTATAATTATTGATAATTCAACTTATTAAATTATATATGCAATATATCACTGATTTTTACAACAGATTCAAAAGCAACTCTACTTAAACATCTATCCCACTTTGCAGGGGATATTCAATTATTCATGAGTCATGACCTGAACGTACTGCGCAAGATTTTTGTTTAATGAATAGCTGACAATGGTAGAACCATGATTTTATAATAGGTTGCGCTAAAAAAATATAATTATTTATGAACTATATATAGAAAGAGAAATTTTAAATACACACCTCTAATCACTTAATACACATCTCTATTATCTTACAATTCAAATTATATTTTATATTTATGCCAAATGACTATAATGGTCATATGTAATAGAAAATTTAAATATTAGAAATGTAAACTAATAAAGTACGAAACTAAAGTTTTTATAAAGTTTCTATATGCTTTACTTCTACTTCTATATTAAATTTCATTTTTTTGATAAAGAATGCATTTATTTTTGTCCATCAAGAGAATCATATTTTCCAAGTTTAGAACTCCAAATTTGCTAATTTATGTTAAGAAATTAAAATTCTCCTTCTACTAGATTTCAAATTATTTTTTCATGCATATATACACCCCGTTTTTGCTTCATATGTAGCAATAATTTGAGCTATGTCTTCTTCATCTTGTTTATTGTTTTCATGTTTTAAAATCTGAAGAGTAATAAAGAGAACACGATATGCAATCAAATATGGACATTTATAAATGTTAATATGTATAATTATATACTAATCAGATCAAATAATTTAGACTATGTAGTTAAATAAAAAGATATTTCATAGTTTTTGGGACAAATGACATTTTAGGTATTATAGGTTGTGTATTTAGTAAAATAATAGATTGAACATTTTAATATGTGGTGTATTGAGTTAGGGATGTGTATCAAGAAATTATTTGAGTGTATTTAAAACTTCTCATATAAAAATTGATGTTGGCTAATATTTAAAATTTAATTTTTTACACTAAAATTTATCTAAAAATATGTTTTAGTATAGCTGGTCCTTGCGTATGCGCAAGATTCTGCGTGTGTACGTTGTTATCAGGTTTGGTTCCAATCCATCTCATATCTATTATCTAATGCAGGCTAGTCTTGATATCGGCCTCTTAAATGAAGTTCAAATTTATTATGTCTTCATCGTCATGCATCATGCCTTGAGGAGTTGAGGGTTGAAGTTCCAATAGTTTCTCCTCTGAGAGCCAATAAGTTGATCTCACGTACGTACGTAGTACATTGTATATTTTATCCTAGACACAAAGAGAAAGAAAGATAATATATACAGTTATTACAGTACGTGAGAAGCGGACGTGAACAGTATACGGTTTGGGTAGGCTAAACGTACGTACAACGTACATACATGGAATGTGATTCAATAACAATGGCGCTTCTAAATCTTGAGCTGAATATTCCAGCTGAATCTAGTGCGGATTCCAGTTTGGAATTGAGATGTTATCATATGAACTAAATGATCGATACTTATATATTGGTGCAAACTTAATTAGTTAATCACTTAATCTCCACTAGGTTTTGTTGGTCATATAACTAATTTTGACAAGCTAGCCGGCCAATATTTATTTAATACTGTATTCAGTTCATTGGTTGTTATACATTGATTACATTGATCTCATTACGTACATATGATGCAGATTTATGCACGACATAAATGGTGACGATACAATTGAGCAATTTCATTTTAGCAATTGGTGATGATACAATTGTGATGAATGCATACATGTAAATTCTGGAGCTAGGGCCTTTACGTTTAATTACGTACATACAATTGTGATGAATACATACATATGAATACACTAAACAAGAAACACGCACTGGCTGCTCGCGACGCGCGCCTTTACAAACATAGGATACAATAAGCTGGATCATGGACAAACAAGTTCATGTCCCATATATATGCGTGCTAGCTCACAACTCACGACGCAACTAGCAGTAGATTAATGCAAGTGATCAAGGATGACGGAGAAGAACTCAAAGCTGACCCAACCTGAAAAGCTATTCAATCGTACGACCTTATTCTAATGCTTATATTACGAATTTACCAAAGCTGAATGCATCGACTTCATGTATCTGATATTCTAAGTTAATGGGTAGAAAGATTACTGATTTATCATTTATTATAACTAGTACGTGAAGTAGACTTTGAAGAGAAGATTCAATGGTATGGTGTATTGGTGGATTTAAATAACTAGATTTAAAGAAGCTGCAATCCAAATCAGGTGGCAGTATAAGGGACCGATTCAAGATTTAATAATAGAGTGTGCTAAGTTTGAGCGAAAGCCAAAACAATTTTTAAAAAAATTTAATAGTAGAGAAATGATAATTTCAACATGGAAATAATAACTTAAACTTGTTGGAACAAGATAGAAGACTGCGATTTAAGTGAAATAAATTATTATATGTATTTTGTGTTGACATAGAAACCTAAAAATAATAGAGCAAATAAACCCATAAATACAGAGTAAATAAACACCTAAAAAGAAAAAGCAAATAAACTCAAAAAACATAGTAAATGACTTAATTTTTCCTAAGCAATCATGCCTAATATATACTTAATTTTTTCACACAAAAAAAATGAGGTGGGCTACCCCCACCCCTAGATCCGTGCCTGGTGGTATCAAAGCTTGATTGACATTTTTAATGCATGCAAGCCCCAAACTCCCAAAGACAAGGAGATAGGTCAATAAGTATGACTATTATGATATAATTCCCGAAGGGGATTAATATTCAAGAACAACAAATTTCAAATTCTGAATTTAAACGTTGACATTATAAAAGTATCAAAACATATGCATAATACAGCTTAAGCTTTTGAAATTAGAACCAGCTAGCAGCAGCCACACCCTTAATAACCTCGGAGACTAGCTAGCATATGACACAAACACGTACATATGCCTCATGACTAGAATTACAAACATAAAATTTTGACGCTCATTAAACATGAGACTAAAAACAACTCCTGTAGCTGTAACATCTTGAATCTTGATGATCAAAATCAGAACGAATGGCCTATTTTCCCTAATTTTGTCTTCTGTACCGATCGGTTTGTTAATTATGTACTTTAGTTTTTATTTTCTTTCTAACAATGACATATATTATCAATGGTGTCCTCGTTCAATATAACGATGCTTTGCATATTTTTAACGTACTGTTTATTATATACACGGACGGACTCAGCTAAGCATGCAATTTTTAAAACAAATAGACCGTCTCCGATGTATTTAGAGGGTGAAAGGCTCATTTTGTTCATGTATGGTATGCCCACCAAAATAATAATAATAATAACATGATTCAGAAAACAAATCAACTGTGAGCCTATGAGTTCAAGACATGAGTCGAAGATAGTGAAATCTTATTTATATAAGAAGAAAAACAAGACCTTCATGAAGAGTTGGAGATCCAAGAGCCACAAAAAAGATATTATGTTCATGTGGAGAAATAAAATATGTTGGTTGATTGGAAAATGAAGAAAAAAAAGTAATAGGCAGTGGAACTGGTCGGTTGCCGGCACGGCCGACGAGCTGGAATTAGGTCATGCATGATCGATAAAGTTAGATATGTATGGGAGTTGGAAAGTGACAATTGATATGTTACATTTTCGTGTATATACCAACTTCCAAGTACTTACCGACCCATGTAGTAATATACAGACCAGCCATCTCTTTCTTGTTTCCATTTTCACGTAAGTAGCACAATTTAGGATTCCCACAGTCATCGTTATATTCATGTAAGTAGTACGATATTGGGTTTTGACAATCATAACGTGATGAAAGTGATGTGCAAGGGTTGCAGGGTTTGAGTGAGAGTGAGAGTGAGTAGTTAGCTAGATTAGCTCAAATCTTTGTTGGATTTTTGGACCCATCTGTGCTGGTTCACCAGTCTTGCTCACCAGCCGCCGACCACTTGTCTTTGCCTATTCCCATGTGGCCGGGCCCGGCGCCTATGATGACATCATATATATATCCCCACATCTCAAATCCTATCCGATCCGATCTCAATTTTATTGGCAGCTTCCGATCCTACAAACAGAAAATGAAAGATTCAGAAAAATGGGTAATTTTTAGAAGATTTATTAGGAAGAGTTACAAATACAAAAGATGAAAGCGAAGTTAAGACCGATGTGCAACTAGACATGCTGGTGACCGATTTGAACGGAAAAGAAGATCAAGAGACGATCAACTACGCGCGGTGGTTGGTTGCACAATTTTGATTTCTAGTGAATAGACTTATATTATATATTAGCTATGAGATTGCTCATAACTTCTTGTCTATATATATAGTATATGGGTATGTAATAATTATTTCGGCATTTGCTGATTACAAAATCGTTGATGATTAATTCCATCTGATGCACAACTAATTAATTCTAAACCATTCCACCAGCTAGATGACATGCGAGATTAAGAATTTCGATCGGAGCTACAATTGTACTACATAATTTCCGACAATCATGGTCTTTTTTTTTTATCTATGTCTGATGTTTTCAACTATTCTACCTGTAGCATTCTCCATATACAATAGAATCTCGTTAAATTAATACTCAATTAATTAATAATCTCGTTAAAATAATAATTTTTGTCGGTCCCGACTCGAGGTCAACGTGCTAAATTAATATTTCACAAAATTATAAGATAATAGAAATTCGATAGTTTACATAGAGCCCATCAAATATACAAATTAATAACTTCTTATTATATATAAATAATTTTACATTTATAAAGACTTTGTAAAGAAAGACTCAATTGTTGCTTGTTTCTTCTTGAAAATGATGTCACCTTGAATCCCGTCATGCACTTTTCTTAACATGGTAAGACTTTTAGTGTGGTTTTCTCATAGTGCAACAAGAAATTATTCAATGTCTTTGCTGCCATGAGAGCTTCTTTTCGTGAAGAGTGCTCCATAATACTGATAATAGAACTATCATCTTCAACTTCATCATCTTTGTCATTTCCCATGATGCTCTCAATTATCTTCTCGTCATTCATCATCTCTGAAGTTGTTGTATTTTCGTCAGGTAGTTCAAAAGTATTCGACTTCCATTATGGTACGATAGTTCAACTCTTTAATAAGACCCTCCAAATCTTAAACACCTTCGCTCTCTAATTGTTTATCCAAATTCTCAAAAGTCGTGTCATTCGTTGTCCGAATTTTACAGTGACGAAAGCAATTTGCAATTGTATTTGCATGAACATCAGTGGTCCAAGTTGGAACTGCAAGATTCATTGCTTCTAACACATTTATCTTCTCGGTATTTGATTCCCCTAATCATAACCATTCAAAAGGCTTCGGTAAAATCGACAACGATAATGCATCTTGAATACTCGAATAATTACTGCGTCACATGGTTGAGTCTTTGAAGTTGTGTTTGGTGGCAAGAAAAATATTTCAACATTTTGCAATCCTTCAATGGTTTTTGAATGAGCAAGACAATTATCCACAAGCAAAAGAACTTTCCTACCATGCATTTGGCTATCAAGTTGTTGAATATATTCTTCAAATAAGACCACCGTCATCCATGCTCGTTTGTTAGCACGGTATACACAATTTAAACTACCCATGTTCACATTCTTGAAGCACCTTGGTTTAACATACTTCCCAATAATCCATAGGAATTTTTTCTGAACTATCCTCATTACAACAAATTACAATCGTAAGTCTTTCCTTGTTTTGTTTTTTCCCTTCAAGCTGCTTAGTTCCAAGAGAATGATCCGGTTGAAATCTAAAAAATAATCTTGTTTCATCCATATTGAAAACATCTTTCTCAAATTGATCAACCTTCTCCCTTATGAACTTTAAATTGTTCTCCAAGCTCTCCATATCAACTGATCCACTTTCTCCAAAGAGACGATAGTTTTTTATCCCATATCTTGATTTGAAGCGCTCGAGCCATCCTTGAGAAAAAAAAAACCCTGGAGTATCTTGAAAAAACTCTTTTGCCCTCTGCGTGATTAGCTCTCCCGTCATATTCACATGTTCTTGGTATTGAATAATCCACTCATAGAGTTGTTTTTCTAGATCAGGGTATTTTGCTGATGTGTGTCGCTTAACATCACGTTTCTCGAGAGCAGCTAATAAATACTTTGAAGACGGATTGATCGTATTTGATACTATTCCTTGACTCCCTTGAAATCCAAACTTTTCTAAAACTCATTCTTTCAATTACTTCTGGGTGCTACTTGGATTGTCTTAGTTGTACTTACACAATGCTTTACGCATTTCATTTGTCATCGTCGACTTCCTTACACCTTTAAGATGAGAAGCCATGGTTGCTGTTATTCATTGATAGGAATCTCTTATTTATAGAGGATTACATGATACATCTATATAAGAATGATACATCTATATAAAAATTAGGAATTATATCTCTACTTGTAATAATAAACCTATTATTATAAGGAATTTGAGCTACGTTTCTATAATTTAATATTTTATTAATTTATCAATAAATTAATATTTTATTAATTTATTAATATATTAATAATACGTTAAATTAATAATTTTTACTGATGCTATTAATTTATAGAGTTTTATTATATATATATATATATATATATATGCTTGCTCTGGACTTCCATAATTTGTTTCCTCGAGGGCGACGTGGGTATAAATTAAACAAGAACCTAGATCATCATTGAATAATCATGCCCTAAACCTTTTTGATCGAACTATATACTATTCAGTATGTCATTAACCAACATTATCCTAATTCAAATCCCTGATATTTTAACACTAATCAAATCTCGACTGTACAATTCCAAAAGAAATAATAAAAAGAGGCCACGTAAAGTGGAAAACATCATAAACAAATGACCACAAGGCCTCATCAACTATTAAGAATCATCAACTAACGGTACGTGTAACATTAATACATTATATCACAAAGAAAAGCAGGCTGCGAAGCACTAAGATCATGTGAAAAATGTCACCTAAAATATGAGAGTTCATTTGGAAGTTGGCTAGCTCATCCAACCATGTACTAAGGTCAAACCTTATAGGACTGGAGAAAAGGGTTTTAACCATCTAATGTGTTAATTAAGTTGATTGAAAAGCCCTGATATATACATTTAAGGCAAGTCAAGAATGACTACTAAGCTTACAATTGGTTGTATTTGGAATTTCTGGAAAGGCAATGGCGGACCGAGTAAATTATTTGTGTGTGGGCATATTAACATGTAGTATATATTTTAAATCTATGTGGTGAGTATATATGTTAATATTTGAGCTAATATTTGGCATTCTAGTTAATATAAAACTAAAAAATTTATTATATACTAAATATCAGTGGGGACTCATGCACCCACTTGCCCCTCTCTCACCAGTGTGGAAAGGAACATCGTAGCTAACTCAATCTTTCTAAATTAAATATTTAGTTTTACCAAATTTTATAAATATAGCTAAATAGCACTGCTTGGATTTCGGTACGGGTCTCTTGCTGCTCTTGCTATACCTTTTTCTCCATGCACACTCAATTTTGAATACAAAAGCGGAGAAGTGTAAAGCTGGTTTACTTCTTTATATCGACCAATTTTTTGTATAACATTATCTATCATCGTTATTGCTGCTCTTAGGAGTGAGAAAATAATTTTTGGGGTCGTGTTAAAAACAATTGTGAATTCTATTCTAGTTGATGTTTATCAGGCTATTAGAATACGTCGTGTTCATTGTGAAACCATGCCAATAGTGTTTTAAATAGAATTGCATACCTTGTTAGTAATAAATTGTTGGATAATCTGTGGATACCAAAGAGCAGTGGTAGATTCTTGATTGTTATAATGAGGATGTTTGAACTTCTTTTTTGGTTAAAATTTTATTAAATTCAACAATGCGAGATTTTTTTTTAATTTGAAACTCAAATTAATTCATAGTAAGGGGAACGTAATGAATTTAACCCCTCAAATACATAAATAAAACAGCTTAAACTAAATAAATCTAATTTTGCAAATCGATTTCTTAAACTCTCTAGTCTCTAATGATGTCACAATTCGGTCCCGAGGTCGTGGATTTTATTGCATCAGGCGCCGGTCCCGACGCGTGAATTAAATGTTAAAGAGTGAAATGTAAATACAAAATAAAAGACTTACTTCTAGGCTTGTCCAACCCCGGCTTGGTAAAATCTAAACGTCTTTGTAAAAGAGTGTAAAAATGGGTGGGTGAGCAAAACCACGCGCTCAAGGAGTGGATCATGTAACATGTGAGTGAAACGATATCATTTTTACACACGCTATAATATAAAATATATTATATATACACAGTCCACAACAATGTGTCATATTACACAATCCATTCTTATCGGTTATTCTTCAATTTAGTGTACCCCACAGGCACCTAATAGTCTTCTTGCCCTATACATCTTTATGCCACCTCCTTATTTCGACATAACCAATCAAGAAGTTCACATGTTACATGACTTGTCACATAATGTATCCAACACATAATATAATAATATATAAATTCCACATATTTCACAAATAAACATGCTTCACTTAAAAATATAGAGATATTTCAAAATAGATCTAAAACATGTTTTTCGACTATTTGAACAATATATAAAAATATTTAAAACACATTATATAAACAACTCACCTCGACACGCCACTCCGGCACTCCGTCACCGAATGTAAACAGAATCCTAAAACAAGCCTTCTAAAAATCACTATTAGATTTAATCCAATCTTTTATGATAGAAAAAGACGTCGATATAAATCCATAACCACTCGCGGATTTTAAATCGGAGTTACGAATCACAAGTTATAATGAGTGAAAATTTCGTCACAAACTAATAATAAAATTCTTAGTATATATTAAACGAGGAGAGAGAGAAATGTGCAGATGAATAGAAGGGGATGCCCTATTTATAGGCTGAAAAATGTCATGTGTTAACATATTATTGGCTGATATGTTGTCAGGTGTTGAAATAACAAAAGCCCACTATTCACACATCAGAAGTTGACACGTGTCCACTGATTATGATAGTTGATGACGTCAGCAGCCTAAATGGGTCAACTAATCACTTATCACGTGTCACCACGTGGTGCAATCCGAACTTAACACGTCACTCTCTTATTTAATTTTGACTCTATCTTTAGAAAATCGTTAAAAATGAATTGAGAATCCGAAAAATTAACCGAAAAATACCCCCAAACTCATAGCAATGCTTACTTTCTATTTATAAAAAGAAAAATTGGTCTACTTAAAAATTTAGGATGTTACAAATGACTTCTAACTTCTTCATTCTCAGTAGATTCAACACTTTCACAATATAAATTAGCAAATAATAACCTAGTATTCCAAAAACAAAGAAGTATAGATTGATAAATACTTCAATCATTCAAGGAAAATGAGAAATTAAAATAAACCTTAGAAAAACTACCAACGACAACAACTTCTTGGAAGTAATTCCAATTGAGAAATTCACCCTTAGTCCCTCACATTATCAAATCCCTCCCAACAATTTTTGTAAACTAGCCTCTTATATTGTTGACACAGGGCAACAGAGGTGGAGCCGTGGAGGACGCACCAAAGCTGGTGGTTATGGCAGAGATGGTTCAACATGGGGAATTAGGGATTTGAGGGTAATTGGTCGAGGAAGAAGAATATTAAAATGATTAAATTGAGAAAGAGAGAAATTCATTGAGTAGTGTTAGAAATTCAGTGTGGTGCTTCAGTAGAGCCAACATTAAAATTAATCAATCAATTAATACTAGCTCTTGTTTTTTTCTTTTGATTGAGGGATGCTCATGCATAATTGTAGATCCGCACCTGCCGAAGAGTCATGTTATCATTCATGATATTTTCTATGAGGAGCAAAACCCCTCAGTAAGAACATATAAAGTCTTCCCACTAGTTCCTTTGGTTTAATATTATTGTATCTTGTCGTTAATATCTCAATTCATGCCTTCTCTCCACCATTTTAGAATTAACAGGGGCGGTGCTAAAATAATGTCTATGGGGGCCTTTAAGTACGTACATAAAACAGAAGCATAGGAAACACAATAAAATTACTCATAAAGTATATATCAGGACTTCAGGAGCCAATTCAATTATTTCTAATTTTTTTTTAGAAAATCATGGTTACCATAACTAAGACCCAAAATGCTACATACATCATGAATTGTATTGTTTTATGACATCAAGCAGTGATCTAAGATCACATAGTATAATGCAATTTACGACAAGTAACCCTCATTATAGAATGAGCACAAAATAAACCTACAACTAAATGAGGGTAAAACAAACATTTCACTAAACCCCTATAACAAATATTATACACATTACCTAGAGACCGCAATTGGTGTACAACACATAATATCCAGAGTGAAAAAAAGGAATGATCTACCAGTCGGAATATTACGATAAGAATCTACCAGAGTGAGAATCCTTCTAACTTATTCATGCATAACTTATTCTTATTTTCTAACTTATTCATGCACAATCTTGATCAATTTGATCAAAATACTAATCACTAGTATTTGAAACCTAAACGTCTTTAAAAGCTAGCCAAGTTGGCCTTTGTTTATACGTTACAGCATATATAAAGGTAGCTTTATGTGTGGGAATATCTAAACCCTATGTGGTTCTGGTCTAACCTATGCTAAGATTGGATTATGAAGGTTCCACACTTCCACTCGCTAACCCTCCACTTACCTAGTGTCATTAATCTAAGTTGAAACTTTGTTAGTCATAGGCCACTATTGGCATGTTATAATCAATGACAGGTTATAGGGGCGAAAGTTTTACATGAAAATAGTAACCGAATTATTTGATATTGAGGCGGAAAACTTTAAAACATTGTTTTTAGTTACAAAAAACGAAAATTATTTTCCATTGATGCTATTAAAGGAAATTCCATGTTTCGATCATAATTATGAGTTTGAAGTAGAGAGAGATACATCTATACTCTAATAATCAGAAGAGAGTTTATCAACCAAAATATGTGTGAAAATATATAAACACTTTTTCACCGTATGTTATTTTTAAAAATGAGATTATATAATTTAAAAATAAGATAATAAAAACTAAAATCAAAAACAAAAAAATCTCATTTGCAGATAACTTTTCCCTAAAACTGTTCATTCACATATAGTGAGTTGTGAATCCTAGTATTCTTTTATCAAATTAAGACATCGATCATTCCAGTAGTATTACCCAATTTGTTCTTGACGCCCATAACTTAGGTTATTGAGTTGATGATCTAGTTGGAGCCAGTAAATTTTCAAGCAACCAACTGTGTTATTTTTGCATATTTCGTGCAGTTTAGTTAAAAATTCGAAAACTATTTTGTAGTAGTGTGCAAGACATAACTTGACTCTCTCTTTTACTCTATTACCTTCTTACGCAATTTGTCCTTTTCGTATTTCACCCTCATGTAAATATCAGTCAATCGACCCGAACGTGGGTATTCTCGACATTCAACGTCACCATCATTGTCAAAAACAAAAAAACAAAAAAAACGTCACCATATACGGAGACGTTTTTTGCGCTATATTTCTGTTTTTGTGTATTAAATAAGGTACAGAGTGCGTCTCTAGCTTCACACTAATCGTCTGCCTCGTGTTTTAAGATTCGCAAAAACCATCTCCAACCTCAAAACACAGAGAGAAGCCAAAGCTTCAAACTTGAAACTCCAAAACACCAGACCCTCCTTATGTTCAGCTCCCCATCTCTCTTCTCTCATTTTCCCAGGTTCCCTTTTTCTCACTCTTTCTGTTTCTCTTCATGTTCTTGTTGTGGGTTTAAGTTTGAGAATGGAACATGGGTTTTCTTTTGCTTTTGGTTAAGTTTGTCTCGCATAGTGGGATTGCTTTTGTTCATGTCTGCTTTTCTTGGCAATGGATTCTGGAGCTGAAATCAGCTTATTTTCTTTTGGACATTAGAAAGTCAACTTGGAAATAAAATCACTAAGCTTTTGCTTCAGAACAAAGCTGAAGAGCCACTAGTTGCAGTATATTAAATTTTGGGTTGAAATGAATGGGGGCTATGAATGTGGACTCTTCATCTATCTTATTCTGTTTTAAAGAGGATTACAATATGAATGTACGAGGAACTATAGGAATACTGTAGCTTCAAGCCGGCCTACAATATTTGACTGACCATCTTGTTGTTTGGAGGCTTCAGATGAAGTGTTTTCTGCCTTGTTTTGTATGAGATATTCTGCATAAGTTGCTGGTTTTTCATTGTTTGCGACAGTGATTTTTTGGGTATGTTAATAGTGCAGTTTGAGATTTGGGAAAGTACTACCTGCCCTGTTTCTCTTCTGCTTATAAAGTTTGAGATTTCATATCCTTTTGTTATATCTTTTGTTGCTTTAAATCATTTGTTGTATTTGGATCTGTGGTTTTCCTTTTTATATTTACTTCATTAACAATTCTAGCAAAAAGTAATGGAAAAGAAAAATGAGAAAGAAAGAAAGATAAAAAGATGTCTGGTGTATCTGCAGTGCATTTGTTTCGGTACTCATGCTATTCTTCTCCCCAATAATAAGTTTTAGCTGCAAATACTGATGTTTACCAGAGCAAATAAGATTTGGTTTTTGTAATATTCGTTTTTCAATTCTTTCATATTGCACTTTGATTTACTTGTTCTAAGGCTCTTGATATCTGCCTTTTATAGAGTATTTAATGTCTATCATGGTAGTAGATTAGAGAATGATGATCTGTTTATGTTTATACCACTTTTTTTTATGACTTTTTACAGAATCCCATATCGTCATGTGGCCTATGAGAATTCTGGAGCAACTTTAACTGTATAAGGAACTGAAATCTTTGGGGCATTATGCATGTCTGGCCCTGCGGCCATTCACGATGATTTGAGAGGAGCACGATCTTTTGCTGAGAGAGCAAAGTCTCTTGATGTCATTTCGGACAAAGATAGTGAGTTCTCATTAAATAATGGTGAGGCTGTTCATAGTTCTGTACCTGCTGTGTTTAGAGTTACAGAGCTCTTACTTCCAAATGGTGAAACATATGCCGGAGCACTGCTTGGCAACATTCCCGAGGGTAAGGGAAAATATTTGTGGTCAGATGGCTGCATATATGAGGGTGAGTGGAGACGGGGGATGAGAAATGGAAGTGGAAAGATATCATGGCCTTCAGGTGCTGTTTATGAGGGCGAATTTTCCGGTGGATATATGCATGGTGCAGGGACATACGTTGGATCAGATAACTTGAATTATAAGGGGAGATGGCGACTGAATCTCAAACATGGTTTGGGATACCAAGTTTATCCTAATGGTGATATTTTTGAAGGCTCTTGGATCCAGGGGTTGCCAGAAGGGCCAGGTAAGTATACATGGCGACATGGAAATGTTTATCTAGGAAACATGAAAGCTGGGAAAATGTCGGGGAAGGGAACCCTCACTTGGACAAATGGGGACTCATTCGAAGGAAGCTGGCTGAATGGCATGATGCATGGTTTTGGAGTATACACCTGGAGTGATGGAGGGTTTTATGTTGGAACTTGGACTCGGGGCCTGAAGGATGGGAAAGGATCATTCTACCCAAGAGGCAGTAGACTTCCAGCAGTGGAAGAACTTTACCTCAATGCTTTGAGGAAAAGAGGGCTCTTGCCAGACTTAAGAAATCAGAAGCTGCAAAACAAGTCACATATTCATCATGCTACTTCAGCAGAACTGGGAAATGTTAAGATAGGAGGGATCCAGGGATCTCATACGGCTTCAGCTGATAAATTGTCAAAGAGAAATATTATGAATTTAGAACAATCCCATAATAGAAATGTTTCCTTAGAAAGGCGTTGGAGTCTGGAGGTATCTATAGAAAAAGTGATTGCACATGATTCGTCACTGACTGAAGGTGGTGAAAATGATGCTGGGGAAAACATTCCAATCTTGGAAAGAGAATATATGCAAGGTGTCTTAATCAGTGAGCTAGTAATAAATAATTCATTCTCGTCATCAACTAGAAGAGCAAAGCGTAGACAAAAGAAACTAGCGAAAGTGGTTAAGAGACCTGGTGAAGCTATCATTAAAGGTCACAGGAGTTACGATCTAATGCTCAGTTTGCAGCTTGGTATCAGGTAGATTCATTTTATTGAAGTTCCAAACCATTTTCATCAGTGACTTTTAATCTGTATCAGTTAATTTATCGCCTAACGTTCTCTTTTTAATTGAATGAGATTTCTTGACTAATTATTCCTGTCTAGTATGAGCAAATACTTGATAAGCAATATGATCTGCGTTATCCTTTTCTGCTGGCTGTAACAAACATGACAGAAAATCAAGAAACAATAAATACATATACTGTATATATATATATATATATATATATATATATATATATCTTAAAGTAAGTATATGATTGAACAAGTGGTTTGAGAATTTAACAAGGTTATCCTTCACATTTGGTTACGACCCACTCCTTTGGGGATATTCCTGCCAGACATTTAATATGTAGCTTATGAGATTTGAAGAGTATTCGAAAAATAATCCCAATCGTAATAGCTTGTGTTTGTTACTCATATTTTTTATAAATTTGTTTTGATTGGAGGCCTTAATCTTGAATATACATTAGAATATTGTCAGGTATACTGTTGGAAAGATCACACCAATACAAAGGAGAGAAGTTAGAACATCGGATTTTGGTCCTCGGGCCAGTTTTTGGATGAATTTTCCAAAAGAAGGCTCTCAATTGACACCACCTCATCAGTCAGTAGATTTTAAGTGGAAAGACTACTGTCCAATGGTCTTCAGGTTAGTTATCATGTGTTGAACTTTGTCCTGATGCTTACCAGATACATGTATCTTAAATTCCAACACATTTTGGATTTTTGTGTGTACATGAAAATTATAATCATGAGCTACTTTTCTTTTGAAAAACCCAACGAGAAAAGAAGTACCATTTACTTTATGATTAAAGAACATGCAAACTCAATATATGCTCAATCAACTTAACAGACTGAACCCTGAAAAAGTTGTACGTTGTATACTCCTGGATGTACAAGTGTGTTTAGTTCAAGGATAAAAATGCATTCAGCTGTAGTGCAGATGTTGTGCTGTCTTTATTGTCCCAATTTTTAATCCAATGATGCAATGATCATGACATTCCTAAAACTTACTGTAGGAATTTAAGGGAGATGTTCAAAATTGATGCTGCTGACTACATGATGTCTATTTGTGGAAATGATGCTCTCAGAGAACTTTCTTCTCCTGGAAAAAGTGGTAGTGTCTTTTTTCTATCTCAAGATGATCGTTTCATGATTAAGACACTCAGGAAATCTGAAGTTCAGGTATCTAATCACTCTTTTTTAAGGCTTGTGCATGTACATTTTCTGTGGATTTAAATAAAAGACTAAAAGCGTTTGAAGTCTTGTGGTTTTCTTCTTATGATGTTTCTGCACAAATTCACACTGAATCAGTAACTCCTTTCTTTGAAGCTTACTTGCATAAGCATAGCAGCCAAGAGCTGTAGGTTCTTACTTTTACATATAATAATTTTCACTCAAAAAACATAAATGAGTGTTTGATGGAATTTCAGTTGTTTTAGAATTACTGGACATGTCAGTACTTAATTCTTACCTTGTTAAATACAATTTTTTTTTGGGCCAAACATGCATGCTGTTTTCTGAGTTTCAATTCAGATAATGTAGTGAAAGATTGTGTCGCCTATTTTTTTTTTCTCCTAATATGTATCTTGTTAAATATTGTAGCATGTATATCCTTGATTAACTAGGTTTGTTCATTATACTACGGTGATGTCAAGATTGCCTGCTACTTCAGTTTGCCTATCTTTGTTATAACATAATCTATGACCGATATTCTATTCAATTTCTTGTCATCAATCCATTGTAGTAGCAGAATTATGATATATCTGCTATAATTGAGGTTCTCCGCTGTATGTTATGCCTAGAAGATTGGTAACCCGAATTTTGGTGTGTAGGTTCTTCTACGGATGCTTCCTAGTTATCATCATCACGTAAAGACGTATGAGAACACCCTCATTACAAAATTCTTTGGCCTTCACAGGATTAAACCTTCAAGTGGTCAAAAGGTAATGGGCACAGTGCCTTTGGACCTTGACATGTTTCTCTTTTAAACTTTTGTGTTCATACTTGGGATATAACTGTTGGATACAGATATCAATAAAGGTAATATGCGTGAACCACCTTGTTCACAGGCCGATTCTATATTGAGTTTTTTTGTTCGTATGTTTTTATGAATCCGTCCTAATAATGTGATTGCTTGCTGTATTTAAAAGGCTAATATTTGTAAGATAATGTATGCTTTGCAGTTCCGGTTTGTAGTGATGGGAAACATGTTCTGCACAGAGTTAAGAATTCATAGGAGATTTGATTTGAAAGGTTCATCTCTTGGGCGTTCAGCAGATAAGATTGAAATTGACGAAAACACCACACTAAAAGATTTGGATTTAAACTACTGCTTTTATTTGGAACCTTCTTGGCGAGAGTCTTTATTGAAGTAAGTGGTAATTCATTGTTGGATTTGTCAATTTTGCGTTCCTGCTTGAAGTCTATAGGTGCACCTAGTGTTTATTCTGTAGTAGTTCCTCGGTGTAAGAACTTCTCTGAAAGCGGTAACGAATTATTGTTAAATTTGTAAAAATAAAAACATGTAGTGAAGATTAATTCTAGGTGCCTGATCAGTAGCTCTCGTAAGAGTTAAATTCTCCTGTCTTTTATAATTTTATTTGTTGCCACTCCTTTTAGTCAGATTGAGACTGACAGCAAATTTCTTGAGGCACAACACATAATGGACTATAGCCTTCTCCTGGGTGTGCATTATCGGGCCCCCCAACATCTGCGGTCTCTTATGTCCTACAATACTAGCACTAGAACTGATGGACTGGGAATGGTTGCGGAGGAAGGTCAGTATTATGGGTAGTGTCATTCTATGTGTATTAACAACATCCTGAGTAACAATTCACATTGGCTGATGAGTAATGCTAAAATTTTGCTTTTGGCGTTCCATTGACAGAGGCTCTGGAGGATGAGATCTCCAACTACCCTCAAGGACTTGTCCTAATTCCGCGCGGAACAGATGATGGTAGTGTTGTTGCAGGCCCTCACGTTAGAGGTAACCGATTAAGAGCATCAGCTGCTGGCTACGAGGAAGTGGATCTTCTTTTACCTGGTACTGCAAGGTATGATGTTGATGATTCTGTCCTTGGTGTACCCCTTTCATGCATTTCAAGATGCGTAGAAATTGATGGTTACTCTTAGGGCATATGCTATAACATATTCTTTCTTGGCTTAATAAGCAGACTCCAAGTTCAACTGGGTGTAAACATGCCATCAAGAGCAGAGCAGATTATGGTGAATCAGGGAGACGAGCAAATGTTTCATGGAGTGTATGATGTGGTGCTTTATCTTGGGATCATTGATATATTGCAAGACTACAACACGGGCAAGAAGATTGAACATGCGTACAAATCTCTTCAGTTTGATTCCTTATCCATCTCTGCAGTAGATCCTACATTCTACTCCCGACGCTTTTTGGAATTCATTCAAAAGGTCTTCCCTCCGAATGTCCCATCAAGCTAAAGATCCTCAAAGTGTTTGGCATCAAAGGCGGCAACAATGCCAATCTTGGAGCCGTCTGAAAATCGGGAGTTCTATAGATGAGCTACCCATTTGCAGGCCTTGTATAGTTATGTCGCTATGAGGAATGTGCATTTTGGGAAGCATCATGGGTACCGGGCCGAATCATCTCAATGATTTGGTTTCTCTGCCTATGGTTTTGTTCCTGTTGCTTATTTCATGTAATTGAATCCTTTTTCCCAATTATCACTTCATGTTTCATTAATCGTTCACCGACCCACGAGATGGAGAATTTTTTTGTTAAAACTTTAATAACATAGGTTGATAAGACCAATACATGACGCAATATGTTCATATGACATTGCAATCATACAAAAATCAAAATGTTACATGTTACAACTTCTCAATATCTTTTCACTTAAAATGAAAGTTCAGTTTCTAAGCGATACCAATTTATCAGGCGTTTACAAATGAAAACCGGGATACTGAACTTCTAACAGCGAAGGCAATAATAGAAGTTCATTAATCGAGGTTTCTAGCACGGTTCATATCATCTCAAAGTCTTTTGTGGCAGACCTCTCTGAAATCCTGGAGGCACTGTGCTCCCTTTATCCCATGCTTGGAGGTGGAGGGGGAGGACGATGAACCTGTCCCTGCATCTGTTGTCCTTGGAAACCTTGTGGTGGAGGTGGCATAGTCGGTGGTCTACCCATCTGACTACCGGGAGTGAAATTCACCATTGTGTTGTTACCAACAGGAGGTGGAGGTGGAGCCGGGGGAGCCCCACCAGGAGGCATAGGCCGAGGGCCATTTACCATATGAGGTGGCAGTACAGATCCAGGAATAGGCGGTGGAGCTCTGGGAGGTGCACCAGGTGCCATTCCTTGTGGAGGAGGAGGAGGCGGACCTTGAGGTGGTGGGGGTAGAGGCCTTGAAGAAACTCCAGGAGCACCTGTGCCATTAGCTGTTGGGGGAGGCTGAGGTTTGTTCGTCTCTGGTGGCTTAACTTTGAAATATAGTTGCAACTGCACATTGAAAAAAAGCCTGATCAGAGGAAAACTTCAACCAAAAACAGAATAAACCATCAAAGCAAAGGCCCTAAAGATTGTTAATTCCAGCTTGATTCAGCTAGTAGGCTTCAGGTAGGTATCAACTAAGTTGCAGTGACACCACATTGAATTGAGACCAAGAATTTTACTAGCTTGCGGAAGGAAATAAGTTTTCTTTGATACCATGTAGGCCAAAGAGGTTAGTAGGCCAATTACACAAATGCATCGTTACTCAAGTGCATGAACACAAAATAAATATAAAAGGCAAAGGCGTAATACAGCAGAAGATTGTAGAACTAACCGTGAACATTTTGGAGTCTGGATCCCAATGTGAGAAGAACTTTGGAGTCGATTTGTCAATCTCTGTACTAGGAACCTGAAGAGAAGAACATAAAACATAAACATTCAGGACCCATAAGCTTTCCGACTAACAATAGTTGAATATATGTCATCATTCCAACAATGAGAAATACCTTAAAAGCAATGATTTCGTATGGTTCAGCTGCAAACAGAAGATACTGGTACCTTTTCTCGAAAGATTGTACCCTCTGTTCACAAAAAGCCATCAAACAGATCAGAATAATCCACTGATACAATAATCAAGGGCTACTTGAATCATAGGTTACAGCAAATTCTTAGTCTATCGCAGGGTAAAGCAAACCGTACACACATCAAAATTTATGGAACATTACCTGCTCATAAGACGACATAAAACGATGCCTCGGCTTTGCATTATCTTCTATTTCAGGATACTCAATCTGCAAAAAAAAAAAACACAGTAGTTAGCTCATAGTCCTCTCATACACACGAACAAAACACAAACCGAAAATAAAACAAAGAACACTCACCTGGAAAAGAAGAGACCTCTGCTTTGTCTCTGCATCATACTGCTTCGTTACTCGATACCCCGGCCTACCGATTTTCACTGCAAATAACACACAACAACAAAGCTCATCCTAACTGAAATTAATATCAATACCTCAAAATTGGTCTTAAACCCCATAAACCCTAACTCAAACCAAAGCCTCTAGCAATTAAACAGTCAAGTTGATTTTACAAAGCAATTTAAACACGCACACCAAGTGTTCGACGAAATGTCTCCGAAGACAGATAACGGAATACGGACCTGTTTTGCGGAGGGAGACTTTGCGCTTGTGGGGCTGGGGCTGAGCGGGAGCGTCCTTGGCCTCACGCGCGGCGCGTTTGGCGAGATTGGTCTGGTGGCGCTTACCCTGTGTATGGGCCAAGTAGTTGCCCTCATTGTTGTGCAAGGTCAAGCAGAGTTTACACTCATAGCTACAAAACCAAGATTTGTGAGATTGAACGATTCAGATTTCAATTTACGAAGAGGTAGAGAGAGAAATAAGAGAGAGATAGAGAGAGAGTACCTTCCGAGATGGTTGCGCATGAAGTAGGGATCTTTGGCGAGATCGATGGTCTCCAGGGCGAGACGACGGAGACGCTCGCGGCGGTCGATGGCTTCGTTCTGGGAGGAGGCGGCGCCGCCGCTTCCGGGCTTGGAGCCCCATTCTCGGTCCATGGTTTCGTCTCCGGCGGGTGTTCGATTTCAGGGAGAAACTGAACAACACAAGAAAGAAGAAGAAAGCAGGTAATAACTTTCTCTGGCTGATCTTTATATCACAAGAGAACCCGGATGGTTTGGGCTTGGAGGAATTCCGACCCGGCCCAGTTATTAACATCAGGTTTTTGGTTTTTTCACGACAAATTTTTTTTTTATAGTTTGAACATTTCCTAGAAGAACAAGAAAAAGTTCTAAGAGTGTTTCCTAATTGGATTTTAATCATTTTATACAAGGTATCTTTCTATCTTTATATAATCCTCATGTTTTAGAGACATTTAGACTATATATTATCGAATCAGATGAAAGATGCATTCTTTTAGCTAAATGCCCACCTTCGCCGTCACAGTCCTTGCCCTAATGCCCACCGCCTCCGCCTCCGACCATTCTAACTCCCCATCGATCTCCCACTTCCCAAGTCCAAATATCAATTGGTTTCGGTAGCAACCAAATGGGAACGACGAAGTCAGCATGACACTAAATATGTCAGCAGACTTGCAGTCATTGTTTACATGGAACACAAAGCAGGTTTTTGTTTTTCTAGCTGCCGAGTATGAAACACCAAAGAATGCATGCACTGAACAGGGCGGCCCTGTAAAATTTGAGGCCTAGTGCAAAGAAAAAAAAAAGGGCATTTCTCCACACAAAAAAACAAATAGAAAAAAAAAATTGGCCCTTATACTGAAAAAAAAAAAAACAAACAAACAAAAAAAAAAAAATTTTGGAACTTGGCCCAGTGCTACCGCACTGCCTGCCCCCCCTCAGGGCCGGCCCTGGCACTGAATCAGATCTCTCTCTGGGATATCATTATACCTTCCAAAGAGCAAGCCAAGTTTCATTGTTAATACTCCAAACAAATATCGTTTTGTTGATCAGGGTAGCAATATCGGAGGTAAAGAATTCAACTTGACATTGCACTGGTATGTCATGCCCAAGACGGGAGTAATGTTTGCCGACAAGTTAGTCATGTCTGGATATCGCTTGCCACAACAATATAGATGAGGGTGTCATCTTTATCTTATTCTTAACATAATTTTGGACTCTTTAACAAGGGGAGACATGAAAAGGACATTTTATTTCTTAATTTCCTATTGATATATTTGTATTGATATTTGAATGTAGATACATGAAAACATTATATGATGACATGTCCATATACCAAATTATGCAGTGGTTAATCATGTAGAATAGTAACTCTCAAATTTTTTCACTTGGAGTCCATTATTGGTAAGTTTATAAGCTTAGCATTTCCAACAAGATTACTAATCTAACAACTGGGATCTAATAGACGCCCGTTTTTTCGAGTGTAGAAGAACATTCGCTAATTAACATGCTTTTATACTGTAGTGTTGAATGTAGGAAGCAGCAGGTAACATTTCTTCTGTAATATTATATGCAAGTTCGACTGTATATCATATACATTTTCATAATACAAGTCTCTGTAACTGTAATCCGTAACGGGTACCGTATATATGTATTAATGCATAGCACATAGTCTTCATGTGGGTTGTCTACTAGCTTGTTCTGTTTGATGGCGATGGAGGTAAGGAGGTTGCAAGCACCAGGTAGCTAGCGAGAAGGGTGACATGATCAATGGAGATGCTTCAATTCCTATCGTGTATTGCAAAGAAAGAGACACCACCAAACGATAATGATGGGCCAAAGCCTCTCCTGGCTGCTAGCTCCGACGTCTGTACGTTTAGTTTTCTGCTTACTTCTGTAATCATCTGTATCAATTATTCTTCTCAAGTTCTTTTCAGGACCCCAAACTTTGGTGGGGGATTAGTTGTACATCATTAGCCCTCAGGACAAATGATCATGTCACAAAAGATTTATAAACAGATTAACAATTAATTTCAAAAGAAAACAACAATGTGATGAGTGTTCTTAAGATAAACATACCCACCGAGCATGCTCTTGCGTTTTGAATGGAGTATAAGAGAGCGTAGATTAGAGTCCCCTCACCAAAGCATTAGTTTAAGACGAAGAGAAATAATCAAAACATTGGTCTTGTATTATTCCAAACAAAAATGCAGCTTTCATCATACAAGTAAAAGCCTGGAGCAAAGGGGTTCTTTTCTGAAAGTGGAGATTGTCATTTACATGTGTGCTGTGCGCAGAGGAGACAGTGGTGCCTAATTTGACATGCATTTTGGGTTAACAACTAAAGGCTTTGATAATTAGATGTGATTACTTTGGCCTAGCCTGTTCAGGACATGAATGGGGATCTGGTTTTGAAACTTGGTGGGTGAAGATAATGTCTACTGTTTTGTAGTTCTGAATGACAATATGGGCTAAATGTGCATGGTGGGATCACTTTCTTTTTCCTGTGGTTGCAATCACACTGAATCACTTGCTTGTTAACCATACAATGATAGTGCCTCCCCACCCATCAGGTGTTTGCATTATTCTTTGCAATTTCTCTCCCACGCTTTCATTTTGTAAATGCAATTTCTTCTCTTTTTGACTCAGTGTGGACCAATCCGCTCTTGGAAAATCATATATTTAGTTGATACTGCCTTCTAAAATCTCAATATCAAATTCATACAGTATAAATACGGCGCCGGTAAGCAGTGTATCTTGGGATATTGTACAAGGTGGTAGATGGAAATGGCATAGTCAGCAAAGTTGATTACTTGGTCACATGTTACATATGTATATCACATCAATCTCTCTAGAGCTTTATGCAAGAGCATTTAAGTTACAACTCATTCATTTACTTTCGTTAAGGTTATCCTTATATTTTATGAATTTGAAGATAAATTCAGACTATCTAAACAACCAAGCAAAATGCAGATGATTTATAGTTAATATACTAACGTTGGGTTATGTAACGAGCCATATAGTGTAGCATTTGAATTGCATCTTCATTTTTTAACCTCGGATTAGTCCTTTAAACACCAAATTAACAAAATCTTTTTAGATTGGCGGCCATAAAAATATTCATTGTTAAGCTCAATACAAAAGTTTGGTACAAACCAACTTGACTTCTGCCTATCTTTACTCCAAGCATCATGGATTTAAATATGTAATTCCCTAAATACCTTGATGCCTCTACATGAACTAACAGTGAACTCTCAAATAATGGCATTCTTGCTTTCATTATACGAATTTGGGGAAGTCCATGACACCATTCCACCATGCATAAATATAATAAACCAGTTTATCTTCCGTGCAAGAGAATCAATTCGAGTCCCTCCATTGTTGGATACACAACTGAAATTCACATAAAGAGAAGAAGAGAGCTTTAGGCTTTAGGACAAAACCCGGGTTAATAATAACATGAAAAGCAAAGCAAAGCAAAGAAAAAGGAAAAGGAATAAATACACATTGGTAGTTGTAGTTCAGGTATAGCCGTTTTCTTTAGCATCCTTCTTCCTATTCCGTTATTTTCAAAAGATTTCCTCCACCATTATATACACATTTCTTTCACTGTGCTTAAATTTTCAGAGAGAGAAAGAGAGAGAGAAGGAGACATTGACACTTTGGCAGAACAAGAGCATTAATTATCATCACCACCTAAAATGAGTTCTTCAGGGCAGAGCAGCAGCTGCGATCTGTCCTTCAAGATCTTGCTGATCGGAGACTCTGCTGTCGGCAAAAGTAGTCTTCTTGTTAGCTTCATCTCCAACTCGGTTGACGATCTTGCTCCCACCATTGGTATCTCTTTTTCTGTTGCTTGGTTTTTGTAGTTTGGCATTTTCTTTTTGGATGATGAGGAGAGAGTTACCCTTTTACTGGTTTTGATCTTTCTGCATGTTTTTGGGATGAACTGTTGGATCTGTTAGTTGGGTTTTGGAATTTGAACAATTAGCTGTTTCTTTGTACTATATGGGGTTCTTATGTCTGCTCATCATAGCTTTCTTCATTTTTTTCTTTCTTCTTTGTTCTTATAATGCAACTTAATTAGTCAGTTCTTGAGTTCATGCATTTTTAATTCAGAGAAGATTAAACTTTTTGTCATTTTCCGAAGAGGGGGCTTGGAAAGTGGATAGCTTTTAGTGTTTCATAACAATATGTATGTTAGCATGTCAATTAATTCATTGGATTGACACAGCCATTCTGATACATTCAACTTGTACAAATCTGATATATGTGAATTTGTAATTGATTGATTGAGACAACCATTCTGATGCATGCATTTGATGGGTCTTGTTTCTATCTTTGCAGGTGTGGATTTTAAAATTAAGTTGCTCAATGTGGGTGGGAAGAGAATTAAGATGACAATTTGGGACACAGGTAGCTTATGTGAAACTTGTCTATACTTCATTAGTTCATTATGTGATGCGAATTTTCTTTTGGCCCCTTGTTCATGGGAATCATCTGAAATAGTGTAAACTTGTTGAGGGGTTTCAGAGCAAGCCCTCATTTTTTCTTCTTTATTTGAATGATGAAGATTAATCATGAATAGAATTGTTTGATAACATGAAAAGACACATTGTCTATTGCAGCCGGACAGGAGAGGTTCAGAACATTAACAAGCTCTTACTATAGAAGTGCCCAAGGGATCATTCTGGGTATGCTATCTGGTCACTTCCTTTTGCCTGTCTCCACAATTTTTTAATAAAACGAAAATGTGGTTCCATGTAGCAAATGCATAACAGTTCTCGCATTTTCTTGTTAGTGTTCAATTTTCACATGCAACTTTAATTAAATTTGAATAATTGTATTGCATATGAACTATGAAAAAGGGGAGAAAGGATTTGAACAGTTCTATTTAACTGCTATAAATTTGAACAATTATATCAGTCTTGCAGATTTATTGTCTAAAGTCTGCATGCTATAGTTGCCAAATTTCGATTAACAGATGATTCATTTGCTTTATGTTAGTGTATGACGTGACTAGGAGAAACACCTTTACCAACTTATCAGATGTATGGGCTAAAGAAGTGGAACTGTACTCAACCAATCAGGACTGTGTGAAGGTGCTTGTTGGGAATAAAGTTGATAGAGTAAGTTCACACTCTCTGTGTCTTATCCTGGAAATGATAATAGAAATACTGCTCCTGATTCTGGATCATAGCATTGGGATTTCTTTTTCTTCTCTAGCGGTAAATAGACAACCAAGAGTGTCTTAGCATATAGTAGCATGCCTTTTATACATGTCACAAGATAATCTGATACACCTCAAATGTAGTACGTTGTAGAATAACAAGGTCCACGAGAGTACTATTACAGAGGTTTAAAGCGCCTACAATGGTCATACTTAGAGCCAAAATCAATTAAGTCTGATTAGACAAGATTTATTTACTTCGTAACCTGATTGAGAGGCCATTACACAGGATATTCAGTTGCCAAATCAAGAGCTAGGTTAAACCAGTGGCTACACACCTTGATAAGCGCTCTGTTACAAGGCTTTTTATGTATCTTCATTCGTCTTACAACCTATGCAGCGTTAAATGACGTAGTTGACTTATTTTTCTTAATTCGTATGTATAAAAAAGAACTTGTATGTAATTTCAGGAATCTGAGAGGGCTGTGAGTAGAGAAGAGGGCATCGCTCTTGCAAAAGATATTGGATGCATGTTTCTTGAATGCAGCGCTAAGACGAGAGAAAATGTGGAGCATTGCTTCCAGGAGCTAGCATTAAAGGTATGTAGAAAGTTACTTGCGAATCTGATTTCCATCTGTTTGTGTGTGTTTGTTTTCCTTTCCTTTTTCTTTTCTCTTTAGAATACTACAACAAGGAGATACACTACTGATGCCAGAAAGTTGTGCATAATGAAGATAAATATCAACTGATAAGGAAATTCTATGCCCTTATTGTATACACCAGGCCTTTATCTGCTCCTGCTCTTACAAAATCAAGAGATTTTTTTTTTTCATTTCACCTAAAATCTATGTCAAACAGCTCCCCCTACTGATATATACATTCGTTTTCATCTAAAAATAAATAAACATCAGCGTAAAATAGCTGCTTAAAACATAGCAAGGAATGTAGTAAGTTCATTTTATTGTTGTACGTGAACTTCAGATACGAACTTGAGCTAGCTGGTAATGCATAATAGGCATAAGTACATTTATTACTTTATAATTAAGTGTATTTCGTATTTTGTTGACTGCTGTATATCGAATAACTATAACTTGTCCATATAATTAAAGCAGCATTACTGTTGATACAACCCAAGTAAATAAGGAGTACCCGATGGGATTATAGAGTAGGCAACCAAGATTATCTAGTCATACGATGCATTTACTTTACTCTTAAATCCTAACCAGCTGAAATTGTGTTAGCAGATAATGGAGATCCCTAGTCTGTTAGAAGAGGGTTCTACTGTAGCAAAGAGAAACATTTTAAAGCAGAAACAAGAAAATCAAGCGCCTCCTAGTTGTTGCTCATAAAATGCAGCAGTGGGCACTAATATTGAAGCTTGACTTGCACATCATGTATATGTATATTTCCATTATTTTCCTATCTTACTGCTTTACTGCTCGTCTTGTTATTGAGTTTGCATATCATCATAACAACAGGATGGATAAATGGACACATAATTGAGATCTGTATTAGCTTATGTAGATTGCTTTCCTTGTTCCTTAGTAATGTTTAAAATAGAAATGGCTGTATTTTATTTTTAGATATAAGCTTTCTTTTATTTTGACTGTGGAATGAAGTAAAAAAGAAAGTGTGAATCATAAGCTTTGTAGTGCACCTCTAGAATCTAGATTGCCCATCTTTAATCAGCTATGGACATGGGCATGAAAGGTTGCTACATACAGTAGTAATAGAAAGAGTGAAACAATAATTATGCTCTCTGAGGTTCCAATGAAATTAGCAAGAATCATTAGCAAACACTTCAATTTTTTTTACCAGTGTCGCAAACAATCTGTTCCGGAACACAAAAGCCACCTTCATATCTTCATGCTTTTGAGAATAATGTTTGTTTCATGATTTTGAGACTGCTGCTCTTGGCTCCTTCATGCTTCGGAGAAATTCATATTTCTGGAAAAGCATTTCAGAGAATTGTTCTTTAAAGGTCTTCATTTTGAGACCATTTTGTGTTTCTGAAATATTATGTTAATACCATTTACATTCATGAATGGAACCCATCCCAACCCTCAAATATATGAAAAAAGCAAGATACTGTCACCTCTTTTAGCTTAAATCTCTTCTTCACGCAATAAATCAGGAATATAACCAATTTCTCTGGTTAAGGCTGACAGAGAATTTAAACATTCATAAATTCTGTTTGAATCAAGGTGTGATGTGTCTGAGGCGACGAAATAGTGGACCTGACTTTTAATAATAATCCAACTTGTTCCTGGGGGTTTTTTCAAACCCTTTTCCCTCAGCAAGGTTCTTACCTTTCTGACCTCTAGCCACAGACCTGCTGCAGCGTATACATTAGATAGCAGAACATAATTCCCTGCATTCATGGGTTCCAATTCCACCAGTTTCACAAAAATTTCTTCAGCTAACTTATTTGTCGCACAATTTACTTGACAACCATTGAGCAAAGCCCTCCACACTGATGCATCTGGTTCTATAGGCATTGACTCAATGAACTCTCTAGCTTCATCTAAGCGGCCTGCACGACAAAGAAGGTCAACTACACAACCATAGTGAGCAAGCTTGGGCGTTATCTCAAGATCATGTACCATAGTGTGGAAAAGCTTCAATCCCATCTCTATCATACCAGAATGCCTGCAAGCAGATAGAACAGCTACAAAAGTCGAACAATATGGTTGGAAACCTTCCTCCAACATTTGTTGGAACATAAGAATAGCATCATATCCCTGACCATGCATGCTGTAGCCAGTTATCAAGGCATTCCATGAGATACTATTTCTCGTTGGTAAACTCTTAAAGATCTTGTTAGCATATTGCATACTACCGCTTCTAGCATACATCGATATAAAAGCATTTGCAAGAGATAAATCAAAGTCAAACGAGAAGTGTCTCCTTGTTGCATAAGCATGCAAGCATTGACCAAGAGGCAGAGATGCAATTTCGGTACACGATGAGAGAATACTTATGATCGTGACAGAGTTGGGTTTCACTTCTGAAATCATACGTTTGAAAAGTAACAGAGCTCCGTTGCTATCATTAATCCTGACGTAATTGGCAATTATAGCATTCCATGAGATCACATCCCTGTGAGGGCAGCCCTCAAATAGAGTCCTAGCTGCTGCTTCATCACCGCTTTTCATGTATATCTCTGTCAGTGCAGTGTTCAAAGATAGGTCAACTTCAATACCTTGTTTCGTTACAAAACCATGAATTGCTCGCACTGTATTTAGAAATGTTGCATCTTTAAAAATAGCAAGGACAGATATGATGGTGTGCGGGTTGGGCTTCGTTCCAGATTCTCGCATAACACCAAATGCTTCCCATGCTTCATCTCGCAAACCATTGCAGGCCAATGCCCTGATAAGAGTGTTCCACGAGATAACATCTAAACCTTTCATCTCAGAAAAAACCTTCTGAACAGACTCAACAGAGTCAAAATTAGCATACATACTTAACAATGTATTTCCCAAAGAAACATTGATTTCCATCCCACTCTTGAGCGCAAGAGCATGCAAGCCTTTGCCTTCTCTCAAGCCATCAGATAATTCTTCACACAAGGATAACAATATATAAACAGTTCGCTCATCTTCCTTACTTCCTTCTATTCTCATTCTCGAAAATAAATATATAGCTTCCTCATATAAACCATATCCACTGTATGCAGCCAGCATGGAATTCCACATAGCTACATCACGGTTTAGGGCAGTTTCAAACAATGCACGCGATAACTCAAAACATCCACACTCACTATACATATTCAACAATGCATTTACCACGAAGACATCACTGCTGTAGCTGCACTTCACAGCTATCTGATGTATTTGCCTGGCCAATTCAACACATCCAATTTTCCCACAAGCTTGAACCACAACCAACATCGTGACAGAATCAAACCTGACCCCATCCCCAAGCAACTGCACGAAAAGCTCCACCGCCATCAAATACTCCCCAACATCAACATACCCTGTAATCACTGCATTCCAACTAACAACATTCCTCACAGCCATCGAATCAAACACAAGCCGCGACAACCCAACATCAAATCTCACATAAAACCCAATCAAAGCAGTCCCCACATGAGCATCCCCCTCAAGCAACCCATTCCTCAAACCATAACAATGCACCTCCTTGCCGGACCCCAACCCCGAAACCTCCCTACACGCCAAAAGCAACGCCACCACACTGCGCGAGTTCGGCTTCAACCCCTCCCCCTGCATCTCCCTAAACAACTCCACACCCTCCTCATAACAGCCGCACCCAACGCAGCCATGAATCAAAGCATTCCACACAACCAAATCCCTCTCAGGCATTTCATCGAACACCTTGACTGCATCGTCAGTGAGCCCACATTTGCAGTAGAAGTCAACGAGGGCGGTCCCAATTCTTACATCTCTGTCGAAACCCGGGTTGCAAAGACTCGAGTGGATTCGCTTCCCTGTCTTGACGGCTTTAAGGCGCGCGCAGGCCTTGAGGACGAGAGGGAGGGAGGAGCTGTTTGGGGAGAGTCGTAGGGATTCCATGTGGGCATAGGCTGAGAGGATTGCATGGTCATTTTTGAGGCGGGCGTGTTGCTTAATCAGCAAGTTGTAGTCTTTTGGTGTTGTTGGGTTTTCAAGGCTTGGAGTGATGGGTATCTCCATGAGGAAATGTTGTGCCCTCTTCACATTAATTTGGCGGGAAGTGCAAAAGATGATAGGGTCAGACGAAGGGAGAGTTTATTTTTGAGACCTCTGGCGACAAATGTCCGTCGACGGAAGTAGAGGCTATCCCAGTCATGAAATGTAAGGCTATCTCACAAGGTCTACTCAAATCTTTAATTCTGTCACCAGCCTTGCCACTAATCTTGTCTCAATTCCACTAATGTCTATAAATCAGAACAGTTCTTCTTTCCTTAATTTAAGGATTGCATGCAACTTATTATTAGCAAGATCGAGTGTTGTCATTTTGTGCGTTCTGTAGCTTTCATATATGTTTAGTAAAAACAACATACCGTATGTGTGGCTGATATTCTCCTTATGCGAGAGATCTTGTGTACCAGTCGCTTCTCTCACCGGCCATCACCTAAGTTCACGATAAATCTCGTCTTGTAGAGATTTAAAAACTCTGGACCTTGGTAAGAAAAGACACCAAGTCTTAAAGATCGACGACGTGATTATATACGCACGGTTTGTTTCTTCACTTTGATATATAGATGGTGTTGTTCTGTAGTAAGTGTTTGTGAATGATCCTTATATGTTTGCGTTATTCCGTACTCCATCCTTGTATCCTTCTCATGCATTCTGCAGGTACGTACGTACAGACGTACTCAATCCATAATGATCCAAAAGAAAAATACACAATTAAAAATCTTCCATCTAACTGATCCAAGTAATATACGATGCAAAACCTATACACACTGAGTAGTTTGGAGAGACTGGGAGAGTATTGCCTACGTAGAGATCGAACTCATTATATCGAGGGCGGGAGAGAGAGAAAATTGTATCTGAAATGAAATGAATAACCTTTTCACATAATTCTTGATCTAGAAGTTAATTTGTTTACAAACGTTAAGTAACTTCTGTGCAGGCTATCAATTGACTAGTTTTTATGTTCTGTTATATCCTTCTGTTTTTCTATTCCATTATAACTGTCTGGAAATATTTATTTCAAAACATGCATGTACAAAAACTACACTGCTGAGAACTCTTGCATGTGTACATCATCTTCATTTTTCTTGTTAGCATAGAATCGAGCACGTACTTTACGTGCCTGACCGGCTCGTACATGCATGGTTTCACTGAATTGATCTCATTCAGATAATAATGAAACCTCTAATTTATTAATCTTTCCTAGCCGGTACCGACGAAAGAGAAAGTAAACCGAGATTACAAGTTGTGAAGAACTGCTAAAAAAATAGCGTTTGATATATAACCTCTCTACAGGTTGACGACATTGATCAATGATCAATAAGAAAGTCGAATTAGCGTACTAAATGAAGTGCATAATGGGCATCAATATTAATTGATTACATTAATCCAAGAATTGTAAATTTCCATTGCAAATTCACTGTAATTTTACATTGTTCACCGCAGACGTAGTGATGGCCAAATCAAACAACGCCCCTCACCAGTTCTTTGCTTTCACTCTTTTTCTTCTGTCCTGGCAATCCATCAAATCCGTCAGAGGCGAAGGAGGTAACGCCAAAATAGATGTAACACATGAGTTCAGCATCAACATAATCATATCACTACCTAGCTACTGAGCTAAATTTCTCTCTTGGTACGTGCAGCGGAAGAAATAGAGTATGATTATGAGCAATGGAGCTCCAAGGGGCCGGAGCACTGGGGAGAGCTCAAAGAAGAATGGAAGGAGTGTAAAAATGGAGATCTACAATCCCCAATAGATTTGATTGATTCAAATGCCAGAAGAGTAATCACAGCAGAAGATGATCTGAGTCATCTGACCATGAGTTATAAGCCTTCACCAGCAACTATGAAGCTTGAAGGTCATGATATTTCGGTATGGAAATGCCTAGCTATTATTATTCAGTAAAGTTTTTTCTTGACGATAATGGATTCCTAAGTTTAGCTAACACAAGTAACACTAGAGTGTCATTATCATTTATAACACAGTTATGTAACTTATGTTTCCCTATTTTCTGAACTATGTATATATTAAATTGTTTGCAGATTGAATTTACGGATGATGCCGGATCAATTCATATAAATGGCACTGATTACTTCCTCAAAAAATGTCATTGGCACAGATCGTCTGAACATCACATTAATGGCAGAAGGTTTCTTTTCTCTTTGCTTCTCTGTTTATAAAATCCAAATGCTCAACAAGTATGTCTTAAAAGAGTTAATTATCTACCAGTTACGATTTGGAGTTGCATATGGTTCACCAAAGCCAGGACAAAAATGTAGCCGTTGTCGCATTCTTATACCAAACTGGCGAACCCGATCCTTTCCTGTCCAAGGTAAAAATATATAGCTCAATCTATCATTGTAAGTGGATATAGAATAGGCTGCACACATGGAGCATTTGTTAAATTAGTGGCATAATCTTCTTCCTTCACCTATTTTTCCCCAGATAAGCGACAAAGTTGGTACAAAGGAGGCAGACTTGGGAGTGACTGATCCAAGTTCAATAACCTGGCCAAGTTCACAATTTTACAGATATATCGGGTCACTCACGACCCCTCCTTGCACTGGAGGAGTTATTTGGACTGTAAACAACGAGGTACATGGCTTCGATCTTCTTCATTCACCATAATCTTAACCAAGTATTTTTCGAAGCTCCTGTAATTAGACAAACATTTCCATCTCAGGTACATACCGTTTCAGCAGAGCAGCTGGAGTTAATTGAAGAAGTCGATGTAAGTAACCTATTTTTGGTGATTGCTCATAATCTACACATCAGTTTATTAAGTTCTTTTGATTTACATGAATGCAGCAAGGGGTGAATGCAAGACCATTACAGCCTCTTAACGATCGAGATGTCACTCTCTTTGGTGCGCAGTAGAGATTTTCTCTTTTGTAAGCGCCGAATAAAATATTACTGAAATACTGATAAAAATAAATAAGTCATTTTTCTACGGTTATTGTACATTTCCAAGAGAAATGAATAAATCGAAAATCTTTACTCCATGTACCAGTCCTATTTTGCAACCATGATTTTACCTCATATCCGTTTTTGGTTTAAACCTAGAAAGCAGGATGTGAGTCTATGAGACCATGCTGTACTTGTAAACCTATAACTAGGGTTTGAGACTAAGCGTTGCTCCAGAAATCACTGCCATATTGTCACCCTACAGTGCATGAGAACACAATCGAATGTTTTGTTGTTTCTGATGGCATTCTGCATGGCTGATGTTAAGGAGAGGTGCTTTGGTTTTGTAGACAGCATTTGGGTGGTCTCTAATCTCTACTTGTAGATGTGCTTGGTCTGGTGGGGGATCTGTAGATTTTAGTTCAATCATATATGAAGCCGCTCTCTAAAGGCAAAGTTGTTGTGTTCTTATACAAAAGGGTTGACTGATATAATGTTCCAATGAAAACCTCATAAAAAGTGATCAGATGAAAGAATCAGGAGGAAAAAAAACTGCATAAAACCAAAAAACCTTGCATAGGAAGAGAATGTGTCAGTTTCTATATTTGATATTTAAAATTATGACACTAACAAGAGATCAATAATAAAATTTCACAGCCAAAATGAAATCTAGAATTCTTTTTGCAGCAAGTAAAACCTACTGGCATTGCATAGCAGCACCAGCAGCTTCCAAAATCCCCTTAGCTTCTGTGTTCAGTTCTGGTAACTCACTTGGAATCTGCCAAAAGAAAATTGATCAGAACACCAAAAAATGCAGAGCAAGCTGGAAAAATTAAAGTAAAATGGGACTCAACAACAAACCTTTCCATACAGGTTAGCCTTTATAGGAGAAGCTCCAGAAGCCAGCAACAATCTTATGATATCAGCATGCTCACCTCTGGCTGCATGGTGCAGAGGCTGTGGAATAGATAGGAAAGGTTCATCACAACTTTGTATACAGTACTTGGGAAACTCAAGAATTTTAGATTCCAAGTAAAACAGATGGAGGGTGCGATTAATTATACTCACAGTGTCACCTTCAGCATCCACTGCTTCTAGCATTCTCTTCATACACTCGGTGTCATTAGCACTGTTCATCAGAAGTTGAACTATCTCAGTGTATCCTGCATATTTAGAAGAATCAAATAATGAAATGAAACACGATTCACACTACAGATTGATATCAACCTCTATTATCTCACCCCCAGCACAGGCATCATGCATAGGAATAGCTCCATCTTCATCCTTGGCCTCCAAATTTGCACCTCTCTCCAAAAGCAACTGCATTAAAACAGTCAGTCAATTTATTTATAGTTCAAATTCATTACTTAACACGATAAATGAAGACCAAAGCTTCACACATACTGACCTGGACACAAGAAAGTTTACCATAGAGACAAGCCAGATGCAAAGCTGTGTCCCCATCTTCCACTGGTTCATCGATACTGCCTTCTATGTTATCTACATAAAATCCGAAAACACTGACAAACTTCATCAGAAATTTGATTGACACCCACAAATCAAACGCCCCATCAACAAAAACTCACATATACTGATTTGAAAAAAACACTTAATACAAACGTAACCAAGAGTGTAACCAAGAGTGTAACCAACTAACATGCAATCCCATGCTTTTTATACATTGAAGTGATTGAATACATCACAAGCATCAACCTTTAAGACTACTAGAATTATATAATCAATCTATACAGACATTATATCATCATAATTCGTGGGTATAAATCATGGATAGACACAAGTCTAGCAAAAATGAAACTTGGGCTAAATCCACAAACCAAAGCATCAAACTTTATCAACTAAATAAAGAACCCAACTCGAAAATATGCTAAAAAACGAAATAGGTGTGAGAATTCGGAAGCAGAAAGTACCGAGAGCGAGTCGGAGGGCGTCGACGTCGCCGAGTTGAGTGGCGTCTGCGACGGCGCGTAGGTGAGGAGGCGCCTGAGAGTCGAGGTCCTCCAAACCCTCTTCTTCAAAGAGAGCGTTTTCGTCATCGTTGTCGTCAGCCTCCATAAGACCCCTGCCCGGAACCGCCATTGTTTTCTTTGGTTTTGGTTTGCAGTCTTCGCGAATTGGGGTTTTAGACGCCGGTAGGGCACTACTGTTGCACCCCACTTGCTACTACTTGGGCCGGGTCGGGCTCGCACAAACACACAAGATTTGTGCAAATAGGAGTATGCACTACTTTTATGAGTTTCACTTAGGGTGGGCACGAGACGGGATGAGACGGGACATAGCTCATTCCAAGTCTCGTCTCACTCTTTTGAATCGGGACGAGATATGAGTTTTTAAGAATGCATCACACTCGGGATTAATCCCGGATGGGACGGGACGGGACAAATCCCACATTCATATGAAGTTAAATAAAAACCTATATTTTTACTTTTTCATTAACAAAGTAACATTAAATAATGAAATTTTAACAAAAAAAATGCATATTATGTTCAAAATATTATAATTTACCATTATCATTTGAGTTGATATAATTTGGAGTTATTAAGAACATAAATTCGTTTCATTTTGATACAAATATATAAGAGTTTTTAAGTTTTCATTAAAAGTGGGACGGGACGGGACGAAGCGGGATAGAAATTAATCGTCCCACGTTTCATCCCACTATTATGAAACGGGACGGGATCAGGACGGGATGAACATTTTTAGACCCCTGTCCCGTCCCATCCCTATGAATTTCGGGATGGGATCGGGACGGGATCGGTATTTCCGTTTTTTATGCCCATCCCTAGTTTCACTTACAAATCCATTCAAACCACCTTAGATTCTACACATTTTAAGCAGCTGATTTGTGTGACAAGTATGTTTAATTAATTTTTTATTTGAGTTCTTCATTAGAATTGTAACAAATAGTTTCATGTGACCAAAATTAACTGAATTTAAATTTATCAAATGGTCTACGTTCCACCATAGCGTAATGGGAGTGTGATGAAATCCAAAACTAATTCATTGCAACAATTTGAACTTGTCATATTTGACATTATCAGTGCCGGGAGGAATTAATGCATTCACTTTCATAGTTCATGTCTGTATTTGGTGAGAATTTATGAATCATTTTCATGAAGTCAGTTTTTTAATTTTCTTTTTTTAGAAAACTGTAGTCATATCAAGCAGCTGAGTGAATGCACCAAAAACTATTCGATAAAAGATCAACTAAGAACTATATTCAGAGAATGATATACCCATTCAAGTGTTCAACATGAATATGATTGTAGCTCAACATGGTAGAAATAAGACTTTCATAGCATACCGTATTCCTCAATAACGTACAATTTACAAATATGAGGCCACTAATTGGTTCAATATATGTTCGACCTCAATCATTAAGTGGGAATGCCATTTGAGATTCGCCACATATTAGAGTGGAATATAAATTTTCGATCTCATGGTTCATGTGATGAAACTAAACATATTCTTATAGCTACCTTAGCAAGGACTTAACTAAAGAGACAGAAGCCAGAAGGCAGGCGTACTTATCGGGAAGCCAGTGCCTAACTAGCTTAGCTCACTCGAGGTTCTCTGGTTTTGCATTATCAATTTGATCACTAACACATTACATGTGTCCATAGAATCATGAAAAATGTCCTGATCCCTAAATGCCCGAACTAATCTAAACTATATGCTAAACGAACATCTATGATGGAATAATGGAATGTGGTTATCACCTCATCACGCGTGTTTTCTTGAAGATGCTTCTGCCCTACTTCATTACATTCTCTTTTTGTTTACAAATTATAACTACATATTTCAATGAAATCCATTAAAATTCTAACATTATTCGACAATGATTAATTCGTTATAATCCAAACATAATTCGATAATTTTTTAAGTTGATGAAACTTTTACATAAATATAAATTATTTTCTAAATGTAACCGAGGCCAGATTTATAAACATCGTCAACATTAGTTAAGTAAAATGGTATAAACATCATCATTTTCTAAATGTATAAACATCATCAACAAATTAGCTTTACGAAATACATTAGTGAAGTAAAAAGGTAGTCACATACATAACATGAATAGAAAAAAAAAGATATACATAAGAGAAAGTTGGCATAATTCAAAGCATATCTAGACAAGACTTTTCCTTGAGTGTGTTCTTATGGGGGCTCCAATAGGCAAGACTCAATTTTGTCTACGAATATGGCTGGCACATGCATGTGAAGTTGTGAACTGTGAACTTGACAAGTGAAGCGAGAAGATTCAACCTCATGAACACACATTATTATTTCGACCAATCTAAAAGAACACATATATATATATATATATTCTGAAAAATGGGTACTCTCACAGTTTCACTATTCGAATACAGACAATGTACTTCAATATTTTATTTTCTTAGATATATAGAGGCTTCGAAGGATAAGGAGTGGATGAGTAGTAGTAGATAACTAGAAGTAGTAGTAGACTTAGTATATTAGTGGGAATTGGAATATACTTATTTGAAGATTAGTGAAGCAAACCGCATGTTATGTCACCAACCAAAACCGCAAAAGAATACTAATTAATTATTGAATTTGATGCTTTACTTTGTGTCACTAACTACTGCTGATGCTGGCCTTGGCTATTACGTGCCCTTCACAACCCCTCCTCCTCCCCCCTCTAATTCTTTACGCCAAGAATCTGATCTGTTTCTAACCCCATTCCTCTTCACCATCTACTTCACACTATCTACCTCATCAACTACATCCCTTGCAATTTGGTCGCCGCCCAAACATATATGGCATTTTCAACATCATTTTCCTTTTGTTATTCAATTCAATTTTGAGTAGAAAAGCAACACGTATCAACACTTATGTTACTATTTTATCAAAATTAAATTGTTTCTAAGATGATATCGATGTCGTATTTAGGGTCTAAACGATCTCATATTTATTTACATATTAGGGGAATGGAATTTAAAGTTTACAAGAACGCTTAACATCGAAGATTCGAAGAATTTCATCGCAATGGCCATCATGTATGTATGGGTCTTCCTATCTTATGGATCGTTTGAAAAGATTGGAAGTTAGATACAAATGCTGTGATTGGTTGGTTCATTTTCGGAGAAACAGAAACTGACGAGCGCTACTTCATTGCTACTATTCATAAGTTCATAACTTGAGAGTTGGAAAGTGGTTATGAGTTAAAGGAACGTAAAAGTGTATATTGTTACATGTTTAGAGAAGAAAATTTTATCTTTAAACCTTTCCGTTTCCCAGAATATAATCTTGTCTTGGTTGTCATGGCACCCCACAAAGTTTTGGCTATCCATGTATTTTATCATTCTAACTTTAATTGAGAAAATTTAACCAATCATACTTGAGAAATTGCAAGTAATGGCCCCCCTCATATATGTTGTTTGGCTCCGCCACTGCTTGTCTTGCTGTTATAGTTTCTACGCAATCACAGGAGGGGATTGAGTATTCATGCAGCATAGTATGCCTCTTTTGAACTCGCATGTATAATGTACAACTCACATATTAGGTCACAAAAAAATTAATACGAAATAGATATGTATTTGTTTGATCGTATAATGCTATGTTATGTTATGTTATGTTACGAGACTCTCGATTTATATATAGATTAAATCTATCTCTATGTTTTATTTTTCTACTCTTGTGATCAATTAGCAGCTCTAATGATTGAATGGAGCAGAAAATATCAATCAAATAATTGAATCATCATAATAGGGGTTGCGTCATTTTTGGGTCTATTGTCCAGCCAAGAAGTGAGTAGCCTATAATACGAAGTAGGTCGGTTAACTGCACATGTAGCTACTGCTACTGCTTAATATGAATTTATTCAATAATACGAACATCCCCTTCTCACAAGTCACTGCAAGATCTCCACCAACAAATTACAGCAAAAGGAGTTAAACTGAACTGTTAATCACGTCTGTAAGCGAGACGTTTTAGTGAGCGAAAATCTATGTGATCGATTAATGTGGTACGAACAGTTTGCCGGATTAGTTAAACTTCACTGTTGACAACCCTAAAAATAGTTTGTGCAAACAAAGATAACACAATAGAGCAAGAAAAGCAAAAATTCTGTGGTAGTCCAGGCTTGCAATGCAAACCAATTTTGAAATTCCAGAAAGGAATCGTTGGAAAAAAGTAATGGGTTTGCTTCAAAGCCAACCGAATCTCACTCCTTGCCTCGCTTCCTCATACTTACATTGCATCTCTCTCATTCTCTCTCTCTCCCTCTCTCTATACATACCTGTATGTGTATAAATATATAGTGCAATGCATCATCATTCAGATATATACATAGAAATTCTTATATTGCCTGTCTATATATAACTTCCAGGGTTGGAAAAACGCCAAGCTTGGCAATTGCAAATACACGGTTACTACTACACTTAACTTTTCTTTTTTATAGACTCCCACTTGAAACTCGCCTCCTCACCACCATTATTCCTCACTATAATTACACCCCACTATCTCAAACGTTTGCTTCATTCTTCTTCACCCACCACAATCTCGCTCTGTTGTTTCTCCCTAGATTCTATCTACCTTTGTGATCCGAAAGGCTAGGGTTTTGGTGATCTGGGGTTGTGCTGTTGGCGGTGTCTAGAGGATGATGATGGAGGCTGCAAATCTTGAGGAGGATCACCAAAGCCAGATGATGATCATCAAAGGAAAGCGCACCAAGCGTCCGAGGCTGTCATCTCCGACTGTGTTGGCAGCAACAGTTTCAAGCTCGTCTAGTCCTGGTGGTGGTGATGATGTTGATGAAGATCATCATCATCAATTGGGAATTATGAGTACTCCAATTAGAGTTAGTGATCAAGACGATGAGACAACCGCCTCGCCGGCCACCTCAGCTGAGTTCACAGAGATGAGTACTACAGAAGAAGAAGACATGGCCAACTGTTTGATACTTTTGGCCCAGTCAGGTCAGAAACAAATCCGAAAACTTCAAGAACAACAACAACAACAGCTACCATTACAACAACAACCAATTAAGGCTGTTGCTGCTGCTGCTGATACTGCTCCTGGGTTATATGTGTATGAGTGCAAGACATGCAACAGGTGCTTTTCTTCTTTCCAAGCACTAGGTGGGCATAGAGCAAGCCACAAGAAACCCAAGACCAGTAATGTCATCAACACAGCACAAGCACAGCCAAAGAAAGCGTTGTCATTTATGGAAGAGCAAAATGAGTATGATCGTCAGTTTAACAACAACACAACAAGCACAACACTTTCGTTGCAAATATCCAATAGGGGTTTTGGCAATAGCAAAGGCACCAAGGTTCATGAGTGTTCAGTGTGTGGGGCTGAGTTCACCTCTGGTCAAGCTCTTGGGGGTCATATGAGGAGGCACAGAACTTTGATGAACCCTACAACAGCAGTACCAACAATGGGTAGTCCTCAATCTCAATTATCTAACAAGAGGCCAAGAAGTGTTTTGGAGTTAGACCTTAATCTTCCTGCACCAGAAGAAGAGCGGCTCGAAATGACCAAATTGCCATTTTCCAGCTCCAAGAAGGAACAAGTCATTGTGTTTTCTGCCGCTCCTTTGGTGGGATGCCACTACTAGACAGCTAGAGCTAAAACCACTTACCATTGTAACCCAATTGATTATTTGACATTGTTTTCAATTTTTATACTGATACCATTCGATTAATTGTTAATTATTCTTACTTTTCCAAAGCTAATTTGATCGTATAGTTGAAATTTATTCGGTACTTTACATTATGTTTACAAAAACCTGAACAAAAGTTGGTGTACATTAGAGAGATGAATTCAAATTTGCACTCTCCGTTTTACAATCAACACTCCGCATTTCCTATTTTAGAGTGAACATTTGCTTTGGAGTAGCCTCTAAGGAGAGATTGGCAATCGGGGTGAGTTTGGCACCACCAAAACCTGAACCGAAAGTAGCTCGTGGGATTAGGTTCCCTAGCTTGTTTGGTTTGCAAGAAAAGGAAAATGCTTTGTTTTGTCTATCTGTTTCATATAACTGACAAAAACATAAATGGGGTCGAAATAACAGAGGTTCTTCAGTCCACCTAGTGGACCTTCACCCACCATTCTATTAACTGGTGTCCACTCTGTATCAATAACTCACAAACAAAATTCTGTTAGTGAAATAAAAGAATTGACCTAAATTTGTGAATGAGAGGGTGT
This sequence comes from Argentina anserina, assembly GCF_933775445.1. Lineage (NCBI taxonomy): Eukaryota > Viridiplantae > Streptophyta > Magnoliopsida > Rosales > Rosaceae > Argentina > Argentina anserina. The sequence continues at coordinate 9,656,458 of NC_065877.1, read as the reverse complement.
CACGTCAGTAAAATTAGATGAAAGTGAACCTTCACCCAGTGAAGGGAAGAATTTTCGTCGAAATAAGCAAATTGCTAGTGCAGCTAACTGCCCTTCTTTTATGGATCGATCGATCCCATACCTTTGCATCTGTAAAGGAAAATGATATGCTACACTCTCTGTCTCTTTAAGAAATCAGTTTGTCATAAGTCATAACTGGTAAAGCATAAAGATGGTACATGTGTAAAGGCCAAATTCAGGTACCTGGCTCAGCTATGGGAATATGAGTAAAGCAAGAGACTAATATATAGATGTCATTACCTTAAACAAAAATTAAGTCCAAATAAGCTCAGTAAAGATCTAATCTTTTGATGCGTGACAATATGCACGATTACTTAAGCAGCATTACATGTTCATGAATCATGATTAAAGATAAATCACAACACCTCTACAATTAGACAACATATGACGTCTATTGTAGCTAAAACCATTTAGACGCCTCGTCTTGAAGCTTTAGAAGTTTGATAGTTGGGAAATATAGAATTACCACAAAGTCAGAAACGCAAATAGAAAACACACTCAATTTCTCACAGCAAATATGAATGCCGTAAGACGGTCCTATGTCATTTTGCAAGTAGGTTGGACTTCCATCGAACATCTACCATACATACTATGAGTTTAGTACACGAAAAACAGTACTCCAATAAGAATAAGAATTTCATCAAACACATATATACCATTCAAGTCATGCAAGTTCAGCAGATGACTATTACTGGACTGGTACTAACACGTAGCAGCGCATTTTCATGATCGTTGTAAGATGAATGAAAAAAAAGTGCACAGAACTTTGGAAGTTTGATGCAAGAAATGACCGGCCAAAAGAACAGGCGCAGCAAAAATGGTGGTTGATAGTTCGTGATGCCGAAACAGGCACAGCAAAAATAGTGATTGAGACTTGAGAGAGCGAGGCATTAGAAATAGTAAAATTTTAAAGAGACCAAGAGATGGAGAGACTATATCTTGAGAGTCACACTACACCAAAGAAAAGAATGAACTCAAGTACTCAACATTACTCAAGTGTCAGCAGGTAGAAAGAGGGGAGAAAATGCAATTCAGCAACTGAAACCAAATGACAAACACAAACAATTACAACTTTACAAGTGCGAGGACTTTCATCAAACACCTAATGCCAGCTTAATACACGAAACAAATAGTAAAACAAAGTAGGCCAGGACTTTAATCAACACATGACCGCAATATAAGCTTACTCAGTAGATGGAAACACAATTATATGTTATACAATTATACTAAATGATAATTGAAATAGAATTATCAAATGAAATGCCTAAAATGAGATTCCAAGCTTTTCACTTCAACAGTTTTGCATTGGATTGTTTTAGGAAGGTTTTACCGTAATGTTTCTTTATTAGTGGAAAAAATGAGATGCCAAAAATGTTGGACCTTGTGTGGATCAGATGTAAACCTTTGTCCATGTTTCACTACATAAAATTCCAGTATCATCTTTTTTCAGACATGGATAAAACTAAAAAGATGACAGACATGTCTACAATTATGTTCACAGCTAATGTTTTGTCACATGCTGTAAAACAACCTCAGTATCGCTTGTTAAAATCTACTGAAGAGAAATGTACCTCGAGCAAATCTCCAAACACCAAAGGATATTGCTTTAGAAAAACAACAGGAAACAATTTCTCGTAAAAAGTGAACTCTTAAGAGTCAGATATAGCAACAATGTATGGCATAAGAGCATCAGGAGAAAGGACTAGGCAGAAACTAAAAGAGAAGTAAAGTAGGGTGTAAATAACTGAGAAGGAATCACATAGCTAGAAGCGTTATCACTAAGAAGCTCACAGCTATCAGCAAGGCCATTTCGCACACACATACGCACGTACACATACCTCTGCCTCTGTAAAGGAAAACGACCTGCTACGGTCTCTATCACTTTAAGATTCAGTTGTATAATTGCTAAGGCATAAAGATGGTATATATGTAGAGTTTTTTTTTCTCCCTGCAATTTACATGTAAACAGAAACCATTAATTCGCAGAGATATCATAGAAATGGGATAGCTATAACCTATAGGCTATAGGAAGTTTGGGTCGCAAGCAAAGGGGTCTGTCTCTGCCGAGAGATGGCAATAAGCAAATCTAGTGTGGCCGGCGGGGAAAAAGTCACTGTGGTAGATATTAAGGTACATCTATGATATGTAACAATAGTACTCATACAAGTAGTAATGATACTGATCAAATCATCCGCAATGCAAGTACAATAATGAGAAGGTAGAGTTAGACTAATGTGCCAATCAAGAAGTTCAATGCTACTGGAGAACTAACATATATCAGCATCTTGGATCTTAATAAACCAACAGAAACCCAATCTCTTGCTCTTCACCCATCTTTTCCTATTCGATACTTGTGTGCTAATTTGCAAACCCCACAGACCCTGAAACACAGTCCAGTAAAATTGTTATGCAACTGAAGTCAGTACCCAAAATTGCAAGAAGGACAGATAGTGCCCAAACTTTCGAATTGCCAATGCCTACCATAGAATTTACTAGGAGAAGGTAAAAAACATACGACTACATGTTACAACAACACAAGATAAGCACTCAATCATGATACATAATATCTACAATTGAACCGATATTGCAAGTCTTTTCTAGTTTTAATAGCCAACTTAGGAACGTCACCGGATTGTGTACAAGGATGTATTATCTGTTAATACTGTCTACGTCTTTCTATAGAAGTCTAAGTTCAGTCATAATTCACATGGATAAAGGTCATAAAACCCAAAGACCACACACATTTCACACTATTAGTATCACAGCTCAAAGGCATATGCATCCTCGGATCCTCCTCCTCCTCCGCATCCTTTGTTCAAACTATTTCATTGCTATCATAGGCAGATTAGCAATTGCAAGACATACCTCTCCTTATAATTGAAATGATGTAGTACAGAAGTCCGCAAGGATATAAGAAAAACAAGAACCAGATTATCATCCTGCAAGTGATTGAAGCTCATAAAGACTTAGAAAATATCACACAAGAGCATCACCCTTGTTATCACATTGAGAAGATTTAAGTGCAGAAAACGAACGAAAAAATAGAAAAGAAAGTGAACAGAGCATTTGCAGGAAAGAGTAACATGTCACTTTGGTTAAATCCTAAAGATGGAAACATGAGACTTGCAATAACAACTTAACAGAGCATTTTGGTCTGAAATTCATAAAAGTTTCTCGCTCTAAAAGAGAAAGACCGGACCCTGATTCATTGTGTATCATCACCACAGATTAAGACAGCACTCTCATCAAGTCGGATATATTCCTGAGACCAATTATTCAAGCAGACTTAAGAACATGAAATTAATAGAACAAACATAATGTATAACCTTGAGAGCCAGAAGCGGCGGGGGAGATGACGCAGAAGGAGCAAGAAGTTATCGAAGCTCATAGAAGAGAGTGTCATTATGACGTACATTAACAAGAGAGCCAAGACCTTCTGCGCAAGTGTGCCATTCAGATACTCAGCAGCCTTGTCCCAATCGATGGCCAGCCAGATGACAGAGGCCAGAGCACCGGCGACCAACGCTATCAACCCTCTTATGAATGCTGGCTCCAGCTCGGCATCACCATCGGCTCTGGCACCGGGAGGCATGGTGGGGATGTGTCAAGGGTTTTGGGGGAATAGTGGTGGGGGATCACTGGGGGTTTTATGTAGTTGGGTGATGCTGTGGCAATGCTGCATTCTGGAAAGCTCTAATTGGGGATTAAGGCGTCTCGGTCTTGATTAGGAGGAGGAGCAACACCAAAATTAACCATGAAATTACTGGAGTTTAATTTTGTACATAAGGGGAATAATGTGTGTTTCGCATGGTTTAGGCGGTTGAACAGAGTGAGGAGGTGCAGATGAGGAAATATTTTCAATGAAAATGAAAACTGAAAAGAAGAAGTGGACTGGAATAGACATTATAGTAGTCAAAATTATGCTAATCAAGCTTAATAATAGGAATGTTTTTTGGCATTCTCTGTCCAAATTAAACCAGGTGGCACATAATTACTTGCATACAGCAGTGCCACGTGTATGTAGAAAAGCCAACTATTTCTATGGTAAAGGAAATAGTTCCATTGCAAAAGCATATGACCAAAACAAAATCGACAGGCCGATCAACATGCATACTGTAGAGAATAAGAAACGAGCGTAATTAACTCTATTTTAAACACAAATCTATGGCGCATTCAAAGAAAAAATTTAAAACACAAATGTATGGAAAAACTTAAAAACAAGTCCAAAATAACAATGTAGAGGTGAGCACGGGACGATATAGGACGGGATGAGACTAATCTCACGGCATGTCTCACTCATTAAATTCGGGACGGAATTGTGACGGGATTTGTGTTTTTAAAAGTTCGTCGCACGCGGAATTAATCTCGTCAAAATAGGGATGAGATCGGGCATATCCCACATTCTCATATTTTAAATAATAAATGCTTAATTTATTATAAATAAAATTTTATTACGAATTATTGTAATAGAATAAACATATAGATTGTTCTAAATTTCATTAATCATCTACTTCGATACCATGAGTTTAATTATTATAAAAGTAAATTAATCATTCAAATTATAGCGATATAGATATTGTACATAAAAATTCTAGTGTTATCATACAAGAGAAACATATATAATTATATATTGTATATAAGATTATATAGATTCTAATTGCTAAGTTCATAGAAATTTACAATATACAAATCGTCTTTATTTATATCATATAACTCGAGCCATATATTAATGAGAAAATTAACCTAGACTTGTTTATCTTTAGGAAATGAACCAAGGTCCAAGATTCATTATTTGAAGTTAGTCGTTTCTTTATCAAATGCATCTAAGATGTTCTCATAAATTATAATGTATGATGATGAAATATTTTATGGTTAAAATTCAAATGAAATTTAAATTGAGACGGGACGAAACTAAACGGGATAGAAATTATTTGTCTCACGTCCCGTCCCACTATTATGAAATGGAACGGGATCGGGACGGAACATACGGTTTTAGACCTCCATCACATCTCATTCCTATGAATTTCGGGACGGAATCGGAACGAGACCGGAATTTCGACTTTTTATGCCCACCCCTATAACAATGCAAAGCGAAGCGAAACGAAAGCAAAATAATCTAAGGATGTTAGCTCGAAAAGTCGTGCGACTTGAGGCCCTTCTGATGTACCATTCATCGAACAAGCAAAAAGCGAACTAAGAGTTTTAGGGACCTTTCCTAGTTTCCGTAGGTAACTACTCCTTCTACGGTCCAGGAACCGTAGCATTTACACTGCTACCAGCTTCATTGAACTCTTCCTCAACCACAGAATGCGCCATAGAGTCAGAGGTCTGCCGGTCTTAGCAAAACTCAGGCTTCCTTCCGCCTAGAGTTTGAAGCCAAGCTTTCCCGGACTCAACTTTGGTTCCTGTATCTCCAGGAAATGGCGAGCACATTTCTTAGGTGATTTGCTTGGTGATCTGCCCCGCGACCTTTTTGGCGACTTGATATGTGGTTCCTCAGTCTCTTCTAAAATATCTCCAGGCAATGTAGAATTTAGATGCGGATTGAATGTGTATGGTAGAGTAGGAGTCGGAGAAGCATTTCTCTCTGCTTGTATTCTCCATTTGAAGATGTGTTATGTGTACGTACACCATACGTAGAAGACCAAATGTAGTGTATTTTGGGTGATATGGCGTGCTAGTGGTAGCTGACACTATCAGCTGCTACTTCTCAGAATCTCAGTATTGCTTGTCTTGGTTGCTTTGCGTGTTCAGGTTAGTGTGTATCTGGACAGGAGTTCTGGTTCGGTCTTCTGTGCTCTCTGCAATGCTGACGTTCCCTTTCCTGGACTCTGGTCAAGGAATATATTATGAACTTAAAAATTAATTTTATTTCATTTGAAGTATAACTTTATGTTCAAGGGTGCGTCTCAATTTCAATCTCCAAGCTCACCAACTCCGGCAACTCGATTGTGACAACAGACTACAAGTAACATGTTAAACACGCAAGAGGAAGAACATTGGTGTTCATAACGGAGCATTCTGTTCTGGTCCAGTACTATCGTGGTCCAACGTTTAAGTAAAAAAAAAATTAAACAGTGATTAACCTTTTAGTCCAAATAAAATGTTGATACGTGTCATCCGACAAATTTAGACCACGATGGTCTTGGACCATTCCAGAACACACCGTTCATAACTTGGTCGACGGAAAGATCTTGTTACAGAAGCGCTAACTTCAACATGGGATTGATAGCCTGGTTTGGGTAAAACATAGATGAATAACATTACTATTAAGCCTCACTCAAGCATATAGCTTCAGTTAGATTGATTGGTGATCTCACGCCTTCAATCAAATATACCAACAGCAAGGTTTGAAAAAGTGCTAGGCTGTATAGTCTGTATGCAGGCGGACAACTACCTCCTAGTGCCTAAATAGTTAGGCAGCGTTCAGATAGATTCGAATTATTAAATATTTATTTATTTTATGCATATATTTAAATTATTTATATGATTAAAATATATATTATAATGTTTAATATTAATTTTTTAAATAGTCTAAATTCAAAATCCATACAAAAATATTAAAACAAAAGGTAAATTGTAAAACAAATGTAAGACTAAATCTCATATTTTTCTTCGCCAAATTATTCACTAACTTCTTCGGTATCAGAGTCAAACTCAATATCCATTTTTTTTCCTAATCTTCTGTGTCATCATCCGAAATAAAATCTTCATCATGAAGTTCTTTTACTTCCACTGCGTTTTATTTTTTTTATTTTTAAAAGTCCACCGATTTTAACCGCCACGGACCGTCGAGGAACGTCGTGGATCGCCAATCCCTCGAACGCTACGGATGACCGAATAGGCAAAAAGCGTGGCGATGACCCGCCTCCTAGCGCCTAGGCGGTCATGATAATTTTTCACATGATCAGAGGAAGAGAGATTGATAACTACGATCACTTTGGTTGGCTTGTTTGGTTTGCAAGAAAAACAAAATGGTGCTCCCTGTCATCTGATGAAAATAAGCGAGTCAAGTAACACACATTGCAGGTCAAGAAAAAATACCAGAAATTGATCGACAGAGATGAGCGCAGAAGGAGAACTAAAGTTAGACTAGTGTGACAATCCAAAAAGTTCAATGCTACTGGAGCTCTAACATATATCATCATGTTGGATCTAAAGATACCGAATCTATTGCTTCTTGCCCATCTTTTCCTAACCGATATATACTAGTGTGCAAAATCGCAAACCCCGCAGACCTGAAATAGAGTCCAGTAGATGTGTTATGCGAAGGAAATTAGTACCCAAAATTTAAGGAAAAAAACCCCCAACTTTCCAATTGCCGATGCATTTCTCACCATAGAATCCACTGGAAGAGAATGAGAAAAACATACGAGTACATGCAACAACACCACAAAATAAGCATACATGTATGATAGAGCAATATCTAGACTTGAACAGTAATTACAGCAAATACTAGAGATAGAATAGCCAACTTCGGAACCTCATCAAATTGTGTAAACCAGATGCATTCTCTATTAACATTGTCTACGCCTTGTTAAAGAAGTCCAAGTTCAATTACAATCCACACGATAAAATACACACATTATCATCACAGCTCAAATAAGATGCTTTTTCTACTACTGAAGAACATCCTTCTCCACAACAATTACACGACAATGAAGACATACCTCAAGTCCGAATGACATCTCCAAAGTATAGAGCTCCACAGAGACATAGGAAACACATTATCATACTGCAAGTGATTGAGCTCACAAAGTGTTAGAAAACAATATATCACAGAAGAGCATCAACACCAATACATACAGGCGACAGATTTGGAGGAAGGAAATAGTGGAATGCAAGTTTCTTGCAGAATCAAACAACAAGCAGATTTTGTAACATGAAAATTACTCATCTCATACATTACATTATAGGAGAAGGAGAATAGAACAAACCTTAGGCTCTTGAAGCGCGATGGCAGAGAGTACACAAAGACCAAGAAGCTGAAGACGCTGAGAGCACCGAATACTAATTTGATGAGCAGTAAGAAAGTTGCCAAGGCCTTCTGCAGAGCCGTGCCATCTTCCCGAAACTTATCAGCGTTCTTCCATTCAGAGACCGCCTCAACCACAATGCCCAGAACACCGCAGACCACCATTTGCAACGCTGCGTTGTTGGCTGACCTCAGGTCGACGTCGCCGGCTCTGGGAGGCATGGTGCGGCGTGTTTGGGGAATTGTTTGAGGGTTTTGCTGGGGTTTTATGTAATGGGGGGCGATGTGGCACTGCATTCTGGAAAGCTCTAATTGGATTAAGGGTTTTATGTAATCGGTTTTATATGTAATGATTGTCATCGAATTGAAGAATTGTCGTATTGGTATTGTGAACATTGATTAGGACAAAATGGGGATAATCGACTATGAAAATATGGGACTTTGAAATCGGAGTACATGATCGTGGGTTTAGTCCACAGAACAAAACAAACGTCCAGAACTGACCATCGGAGTCGATTTGGGTTTATCATGGTCGGGGTGGGTTCGGTACAATAATACCACTCATATTTTGGCGTTATCATTTACCAACCAACTATGGTTGGTTTAGAGATTTTCGCTACCATTATCACCTACCGAAGTCGGTATACTACCTTCTCGGTATACCAATATATTCGGTTGTACCAACATATATTTGTATAAGCACAATCTGAAACACAAACATCTATTTCAATTACAAATCAGCTTGTTTTAAATAAAAAGTACAACTACAAATCAACTTGTCCATAATTTGAAACATAAGTAAACATCCATAATAGTATAAGCAACAAATAAACATAAGAGTTTCATAATGAAGCCTAAACAGTAGTTTGGTTGGAGCTACCAGTGTTGGTTATTGCATATGCTTCCTCCAAGCCTTGATTGAAAGAGTTCTATGCGAAAAAAACAAAAAAAGATGTTAAAACACATAAATCTTCCATTCATATATAATCTGCAAAAGAACAAAAAAAAAGTACAAGTCTCAAGTCTCAACCTCATTCAAGTTCCTCCAACTCATAGTAAATCTTCAATTATTCTTCAGTGGGGTCTTTGTAAAAGTTAGGGGGATCAGCTCTTAACCAATCACTGGTGCAAACAAGAGCCTACACCGTTTTCGGTGTCAATGAAGCTCTGAAAGGATCAACCACTCTTGAACCTAAACTGAAAGCATTCTTAGATGACATTGTTGAGCATGGAATAGCAAATATATCCTTTGCTAGCTTTGATAGAATTGGATAAGTTGCCTCATTGTCTTTCCACCACTTAAGAATTTCAAAGTCCTTGCAGACAAGACTGACATATCTATCACTTAAATATTGATCAACCTCATTCCTTATGCATTGAGACTGCACAACCATTCTCTCCATTGCTATCTCCCTGCTTATTTCATCAAGACCTTCCAAATCCTCTCCTTCTAATGCTACTTCAGTTGTATTTGGCTCAATAATGTCATTTGTATCACACCCTTTATATTCTTCATACATCTTCAGCAATATCTTCTTCAAATCAGCGTCTATTGAAGAAATTGTTTGAGGACTTGCTTTGACCTTTTGCATTGTTGTTGTAGCCCACTGTAGCTTGTACCTTGGGTCAAAAATATTAGCTATCATGATCACCTTATTCATACTCTCAAAGCTTCCCCAATACTTGTTGAACTTGGCCTTCATTGAAATAGCAACCCTCGTTAACACCTCATTTCTTGAAAGACATGCTCTGTCAATTTCAGTTTGCAATGTTATCATCTCCACAAACAATATGTTTGCAGTCACTGATTTCCATGCACTCAACTTCACAGTTGACTCATAAAATTTCTTCAAAAACAAACAAAAAGCTTCTGCATTTCTCCAGTCATCATGCTCTGGAGGTCCAACCTTAGTGTTTCCATTCTTGTCTTTCTCTTGGAAATAAGCCTTAAATGCAGCATCTTCATCAGCCATTCTTGCAAACACAGTTTCATACTTCAGCGCAGCTTCAAGCATTAGAAAAGTGTTGTTCCATCTAGTGGAACATTAGCATTAGCCTTGCATTGCTCCAAAACAGCAAACTCCCTGAACTTATCAAGCCTAGACGTCGAACTCCTAATATATTTAGCACAATTCCAGATAGCTGCAACCACATCCTCTAACTCCTTCAATCCATCCTTAACTATCAAGTTAATAATATGGCAGGCACATCTTAAATGCAAATTATCCCTGTCAAACATCAAAGTCGTGTAACTCCTCAACCTTCTTTTTATATAACCCACAACAACGTCATTAGCACTAGCATTGTCTACTGTTATGGTAAAGACTTTAGTGATCTCCCACTGCCTCAAACACTTCTCCACTAGTCTGCCAATTGATAGAGCGTTTTATTAAAACGTCTATAATAAACCCTGTAAAACATCATCGTTAGTATAAAATAAGCAAAGATCGTTCTTTCCGGGAAATTGAATGGAACTCTAAACTTTTAGTGTTAACAAATAATGGGGGGTTTGAGATTGATTATTAACTACTAAAATAAAACCTAAATTATTATTTACATGATCGACTTCTCTTTAACAAACTTAAACCAAATTTACCATTACACCACATAATTACAAGTTCGAACCTATCATGCATTCTAATTCGACCAATTACATACTTTTTATACACCAATACAATTAGAGCCTTAGGGGATCATCTAATCGTGCAAGATTTCAATTAACATTTAGATTGACTTAGGGCCTAATCTAAATTTGCATGCAATCGAATTCAATAACACTTAGAGTAGAAATCAAACAAGATTACATTTAAGCATTAAATCTTTGTTGAAGACATGTTTCATGTGTGGTGTCACCCACCATGGTTTCACATGTAAATTTCCAGAATTTTTACCACTTTTAATCAACACAAACCGAACCTACTTAGGGCATGATTCGATTTGTGTTAATATAGTTGATGAATCTAGCACTCAAACACAATCTTAGGGATTGCATCCAACCACTAAATTCATATGCACATATCTGAAAATTATCTAAAAGTATGAGAAAGATGATTAGAACACAACAATAGAAATACAAACTCATTAATTATAAGAACATAGATTCAGCATAGTCTCAAAAAAAATTATCAAATACAATTTGAAAATTCTAAAACAAATACAAAACCAATATTTCCACATAAATAACAACTTACAATCTTCATAGACAAAGAATTGTAGATTAACACAAATAGACGAAGCCATGGAGATGAGTTGCGAGAATCACACGTTGTAGGAACCTTGGAGGTGTGTCTTCAATAGTGAAACTCGGTGGAGATGATGATAGTTTTGGGGTGGACGGCTTGGCTAATTTGTGAGGGAAATTTATGGTGGTGTTTTAGTAGAGTTTTGGCTCTTGAATGCTAATGAGAATTGATTCTATTTGAGAGGTGAAGCCATGTATATATAGAGGAAAGATAGAGGGTTTGAAATTGCTTCTTTCTTCCTATAATAATGACATGTTTTAATCCCTTAAATCATGGAAAGTTTTATTCCCTGAAACATATCATGCTTTATTCCCTAAAACATGTCATGTTTTATGCCTTTAATGATCATCTTCTATTTAATTGTTGCATGACTTGGCTCCATCTTTTTTTCTTTAATTATCTCTTCAATCCAATCTGAAAATAAGAAAATAAAATCATAAGTAAGAGATAATTAGTTTCAAAACCTAACAAGGATTCCTAGTCAAAGTAGGACTCTAAACCAATTATGCGTTTTAACTCATGTAAGCACAAAAATGCATCCAATACCGCTCACGACTCTTACTACGACTCAATGACTCAATAGTACAACAATAAGGGCTAAGCAAAGTACAAATTGAGGTAAAAACATGTTAAGAACGTCGCACAAAATACTCCTATCACCAATATCCTCTCCTTTGTGACTGGTAATTGTACAAAAGTTTATGATTGTTTTGTGCAATTTCCAAGTATTGTCCAAAGAGTGGGCTTTTAAGACCATGTAATTAATGTTTTGTAACAACGTCCATGTGATGGTGATGATTGCTATCCTAGTATCATTGGCCTTTAAACCACTCAATAGAAGAGCCTTCTCATAATTGAACTTGTCTAACACACCCTTAGCAACCTGCTTTCTATCTAACATGGGCCATTCAGGTTCTAATTCATGACAAAATGCTCTAAAACCTTCATTCTCCACAAACCTAAATGGCAGCTCATCTTTGATAATCATTTGTATGCACCTATCATCACACCTCTTTCTGTTATACTTGTGGTATTTCTTTGCTCCAGTAACATTATTAGTATGCAACTTGGATTGTTTAGGATCGATGTTCACGTAATTGGGGTGTAAAATACATTTCCTAGCATGATTCCACATTGAACTAGTCCCATTTTTCTTGGTTAAACACAACACTCTCTCATGACAATAGTTACATGTGCACCAACTTGGGTCTAATATTTCAGAGTTTGAGAGCTTACATCTAGTAAAAGTATCCCAAAGGGGGCTTTTATTGGCAGGTTGTTTCCTTTTCTGCCCAACAATAGGTTCATATTCTGGATTTTGTGGTTGGAGTTCAACTGACGGTGCACTAAATAGAGGTACATGTGGTGATTCATATAAGGCTGGTACTGTTTCAAAATTTGGTGCATATGGGATAGATGGGGCTGAGCTACTAGCATTCATAATTCCACTATGTAAAAAGTTTGAATCCATAGCTAAAAATAAAAAAATAAAAATGAATTTGAGAAAGAAATCAAACAATCAATCATACACAAAGACTAAGACACATAAGTTCATAAGCAATCAATTTAATTCCATGATAACAGTACATATACGATTTCAAACAATTAAAAGGCATATCAATTCAATGATTCATTGTTTCTATCAGATCCATTTTCATTTGATTTTGATTGAAGAGTAAGGACCAGCAATGAAAGAAAACTTACCAGAGGAGAAGAGAAAAGGAATCGAGTTGTCGAGTAGGGGTGGGTTCGAAGGTGTTCGATAACTCTCTCAGTGACTTAGTCTCAAAACTCTCTGTGTCGAAGAAGTGGAAGAACTCTCTCTTTCTTCGATTGTTCGAAAGGGAAGGAGGCAGAGATAGTGAATTAGGGGAGCAACATACCCTAAAATTGACGGTGTAGATCTGATCATTACATATATTTAGTTAAATCTAATGGCTTATATCAATCTATGAAATACTCTGTATGGTACGTGAATACCGTACTCGACGAAATTCAATACAATTGCCGTACCATCTACAGTATATCGGTACGGTAATACCGTACCACGAGTTTGGCTACCGAAATGTCGGCTACCGATCACGGTGGTTCGGCTGGTATCTCGGTTGGTTTTCTTGGATCGGCTACCATGCCCAGCCCTAGTCATGGTAGAGGAATTGGGGGTTTGGGCAAATATATAAAACTCAAATAGAGGACAGAGAAGAACTGGGCCGAAAAGCATAGGTTAAACATTTCTCCTAAGTTCCTAACTTCTTAAGTTGTTCATGTTCAGAATGTAGATGAGTTCATTCATCAGAGACTGTTTTGAAAACAGGGGTGATTATAAACCAGCAGTAATATAGCAAAGAGCTGCATGATCAATACTAACCGATAATCCAAAAAGATGAAGTCTCCACAAAGAAGAAAGACATACCTATTTTGTGCCTGGAAAAATTTTATACACACTTCGTTTGGTAGCGTTTGAAAGGAACCAAATTAGAGTGGAGAGTTTGGCAAAAAGAGGGGGCATTTTGGGTGACTTGATCACTCTGGGTTAAACATGGTGGACGATTGCATGTACATTTGCAGTCTAGTTTTGGTAAAATTTGAAAGTGAACTCAATTGTTGACCTTCAATCTTGTTTATCAGAACGCATAATAGTTTTTCTAAGGCATAAATGCCGATTTGCACCTTAAACTTGGCTGAAATTGTCAATTTGCACCCCGAACTTGCATTTGAGTCAATTTACCTCCTAAATTTGGTAAAAATTGCCGATTTACACTATGAACTTGCATTTGAGTCAATTTACCTCCTAAACTTGGTAAAAATTTCCGATTTGCACCATATCCGTCAAATTTAATGTTTTCAATCCAATTTTAAGTCACATGTCATGCATTTAAGGAGTAGTATTATCATTATATATTTATTCATATTGAATAATGAAATAAATTAATAAAATTACTTAAGAGGAACACTTGCTACAATGTTTGTTTTTTCGAAACATGTTATTGATTTATATATTTATTATTTTATGTGATATGGTATGTTAAAAGATATTAGAAAAAATATAAATAAATAAATACATTGAAAATTAAAAATAAATGTATGTTCTGAGAGAATTACTATTCTACCATTGTGTGTGTTAGTTATTAGGTTTCCTGTTAGAGATAGATTCGCATCTCTGTAATAGATTAGGACTCCGAATCCTACTGATTGTGGTTATGTAATGCCTATATATTGGCCTCATTATCAATCAATAAACGGTTACGTTCTGTTCTATTATGTCGTTATTATTCTCGTTTTGTTCATCCTCCAACAATGTGTACATATAAAAATATATTTATACACAACACACTATATTTGAATGGGTGGGTATATTGAATATATAATTCAAAGTAGGGTTAAATATGTAAAAAAAAGATGTAAATAAATAATTTGATTAACAAAATAATCCTCATTTTAAAGAATATTTTTATTTGTTTTTAAGAAAAATATAATTAGAAAATGACAACATTACCCCTCATGTGTATGACATGCGACGCAAAATTGGATAGAAACAGTTAAATTTAACAGATGGGGTGCAAATCGGCAATTTTTACCAAGTTTAGGAGGTAAATTGACTCAAATACAAGTTCGGGGTGTAAATCGGCAATTTTTACCAAGTTTAGGAAGTAAATTGACTTAAATGCAAGTTCGGGGTGCAAATTGACAATTTCAGCCAAGTTTGAGGTGCAAATCGGCATTTATGCCTTTTTTTTAATGGTCATCAAGAGGTTGAGATTGCAAATTGGGATCACTTTGGTTGGGTTGTTTGCTTTGCAAGAAAAAGAAAAGGTGTTTTCAGTCATCAGATGGAAATAAGCAAATCTATCTGCAATTCAGCATACATTGAATCAACAAAAATGACCAGAGATATTGATGGACAGAGATGATTAAAGAAAGGAAAGGTAAAGTTAGACTAATGTCAGTAATGTGCCTAGAAAAAGTTCAACGCTACTGGAGAACTATCATATATCAGCAGGCTGGATCTTAATACAGCAAAAAGAAACCCAATCCCTTACTTCTCGCCCATCTTTTCCTATATGATATTTGTGTGCAATATTGCAAACTCTGCAGACCCTGAAACACAGTCCAGTGGAATTGTTACTTAAGCGACTGAAATAAGTACCCGAAATTGCAAGAGAAAGGAAAATAGGGCTCAATCTTTCTCATTACCAATGGATACCATAGAATCCACTCGAAAAAGAAGGAAAAAAAACATACGACAACATGCAGCAACAACACAAAATAAGCACTCAATCTAGACTTGAACAGTGTATATAAATCTCTATCAGAATAGCCAACTTATCAACCTCATCGAATTGTGTGGATCAGATGTATAATCTAGTGTCTATTTCTTGTTATAGAAGTCCAAGTTCAATCATATTTCACATGGATAAAAGTCATAAAACCTAAAGACCACACACATTTCACACAATATTATCACAGCTCAAAGGCATATGCTGGAGGACGTACATCCTTCTCATCATCATCCTTTGTTGAAACAATTAATTTCGTTACTATCATAAGCATATTAGCGATTTCAAGACATACCTCTAAGTTGAAATGATGTAATACATAGCTCCAGAAAGACATAAGAACAACAAGAACCGCAATATTATCCTGCAAGTGATCAAGCTCATGAAGAGTTAAAAAAATATAACAATATATCACACAAGAGCATCCCTTGTGTTAGTTACAAAGCAGCTAAACGAGAAGAACAGCGATCAACATCAAGACAACAGATTTGGAGGAAGAGTAACATGTCACTTTGGTTAAATCCTAATAAATGGAAACATGTTGCAATAACCACTGAACAGAGAATACAAGCATCTTGCAGAAACAAATAACACCACTTTGGTCCCGAAATTGATAACACTTTCTCGCTCTACAAGAAAATGACCAGACCCTGATTCATGGTATGTATCATCAGTTCATCACCACAGTCCAAAGATTAAGATATTACTCTCATCTATCCATTACATGTTTTTCCTTTATAGTCAAAGAGAGGGTCTTAAACCCTGAATATATATGAGTTGCCTTTTAGAACATGAAAATTTTCATCTAAATAATGATAGAACGAAGTTAATAGGAGGAGGGTATAAGTGTATATATAACCTTGAGCGGCTGAAACGGCGTGGGAGATGATACAGAGCGAGCATGAAGTCATAGAAGCTCATAGCAAAGAGTGATATTGTAAACCCCCAGTAGAGAAGTGTGACATCCAGATACCCATCAACAACCTTGACCCGATCAGAGGCCAGCCAGAGAACAGAGGCTAGAGCACCGGCAAGCAACCCTTTAAACGCTGCCTTGAATACTGGCTCCAGGTCGCCAGGATAACCATCGGCGCTGGGACTGGAAGGCATGGTGTGCTTGTGTTATGGGCTTTGGGGAATTGTTGAGGTTTCACTATCACTGGGGCTTTAGTGTTTTGGGGTGATGTGGCAATGCATTCTACCAATTGGGGATTAAGGGTCATGTCCAAAGTCTCAGCCTTAATTAGGAGGAGGAGGAGGAGGAGGAGCAACACCAAAGTCAAGCTAATCAACCGTGACAAAATATTGGAGGAGGAGAAAGAAGAAGAAATTACTGAGAATTCGAAGTAATTCTCAAAGTTATGCTGATTTGAAGCTTGATAATCAAATTAATTCTCAAATGAGTGTAGTTGGTTATTTAGGTATTTTCACTTAATATGGTAGAAGACTACAAGATGGAGCCTTTCATCAATCTCATAGGATATATTCCCTTCTTCTTTCTATCATTTAAACTTTTCATATCATAATGCAGGAAGTCAGCTCTTCAATGGTCGTCCAGTTAGTACCAAACTCATGTTGCAGTGGGTAAGAGAAGAAAGCATATATAGTTGGAAAATGAGTATTAGCTTGTTTGGTTTGCAAGAAAATGAAAACGGTCTGGTTTGTCTCTGTATCATTCAATCTTCAGTAACATACATGGGGTGGCATAAGCAAATTGCTAGTGTTGGTAAATGGCAACTGCCTTCTTTTATAGATCGATTCAATACCACTGCATATATAAAGGAGAATGATCTACCACACTCTGCGTCTTTAAGAATTTGTGAAGGCATAAAGATGAACAAACTGAGAGATTTGAGGTCATCGATATGTAGTAAACAACAAGAACCATTTGCATAGATATACAAGTTCATAGAAATGTGACTAGCTATATGATGTAGCTAGTTTGGTTCAGAAGCAGATCGGGTTTATGCCTGTCAAGAGTTGGAATTGAGCAAATCTAGTGTGGCCGCCGAAGAACCCGGGGTAAATAATAAGGTACGTCCCAAATATGTAACAATAGTACTGATAAAAGTAGTAGTGATACTAATCAAATCATCTGAATAGTAAGTAATGACTTAGATCAGGACTTTGTAAAGTTGGACACTAACATATATTATAGATGGTCAAGGTACCATCTTTCAAAGCTAAAACTGATCTCTGTCCATCTTTTCCTAGCAGAATTAGACTCCCGCAGACCCTGTCAATCAAACAAGATCCAAAACTTTGTCATGTAATAAAATTCCAACTGCCTATGCATATAATAGAATCTGCTATCTAGTCAACTGGACTTACAGGAGCACACTGAAATATTTACATGTAACAAAAAGAGATATGAAACTTATGCAGTACTGTAGGAATTATAACTCGATAAATCGTATATCAGCATCTCATCTAATTGTCCGCATCAGATGTATTAACCCCTTCTGTCCATGTCTCTCAACACATTATTCCAGTTTCATCATTATTATCACAAAGGCAACTCCATAGGCCGTACACACATCTTCCATGGATATAACTAGAGCTAAGAGATGCACTTCATGCATGGTGGAGGGCATCCTCACTAATCATTTGTTAAACTTCATGAACTGAAACAAATGTACCTCAGATTAAGTTCCAAAGACCAAAAGATATAGCTCCCCAAAGACAAAAGAAGCCAATAGTTCTCCTACAAGGTAAAGCTTTCATGAGTTAGATAAGATATCAATCTAAGGCATAAGAGCACTCAACTTGTTAGATCAGCTGGAGAAAAGACAATGCGGAATTACCTAGCTAGATACATTATTATGGTAAGAAGATTGCAAATAGCAACTAATCCAAAACAATACAGATTACAGAGATTACAGAACATTTGGAAAAAATCAATTATGTCACTGTGGTCAAAGCTAGTAAATGAAAGATGGCAGATTTTCCACTACCACTAGTCCACTAAAGAGAACAACACGCAGAAAAAAATATACCTTCCAGTATCAAATTTCAAGTTTTGTTCTTTCAAAGATTCACTATCCATGGTGAAAATGACCATAAGGTGATTTGTGGTATCATCACCCGCCGGCGCCAGAAGGACATCACTATCATTTATTCAGTTTGCGTAGTCCTACCCATTCTAGGCAAGCCATTACTCACCAATCACCACCCAAAACCGGCTATGAGGGCAACTCTTCATTACATGTTTTTCTTTCCAAATCACGCAGATCTCTTCTGGGGTTCCCCTTCAGCCATGTCCAAACTCATCCCATTTGTATACTGGTCTCATTTTCTGTTTAGTCTCAAAATAGAAGGTGTTATTTCACTTATTTGTAATCCCAGACTCTTCAAGCTTTGGCAAACAATACCTTGGAGGTTTTGTTCCAATAAAGGGTTTTTGCTTATCCGTTACCAGATACGTTCATTAAATTGTTAATTATTGACCAAACTTTCTTATTCCGACAGAGCGAAATTCCGGCTTCTATTCCATATAGGTGGTTATATCTCAGTGCATGTTAACCTTAAAGCGGCATATGCCAACCAAAATCCCAGCCTAAAGAAGCAAAATTCAAAAAAAATTCACATGCATAAATTGTAACGAAATTTCAACAATGAATGCCAAACTAGATATGCAGAAGTGCAGAATCAAGTAATTAACACCAAACCACAGACCGGGCACATGAAAGTTAAATGAACTTAATGTTAAGCTTCTTTAGGTACCTGATGCTTTCCCCTTGCAAATGATACACAAAGACAACAAAGTTGAAGAGGTTGAACGGAATAAGCAGGAGTATGAGGCAAGACAAGAAGCGAGCCAACTCCCGGAGCACATAGTTGCCTTTTGTTAATGGAGC
This sequence comes from Argentina anserina, assembly GCF_933775445.1. Classification (NCBI taxonomy): domain Eukaryota; kingdom Viridiplantae; phylum Streptophyta; class Magnoliopsida; order Rosales; family Rosaceae; genus Argentina; species Argentina anserina. The sequence continues at coordinate 9,637,047 of NC_065877.1, read as the reverse complement.
AACGTACCAACAGAGGCAGAGGCTACACACAAACACTGTAGCAGTCGCGAAAAAAGCCAATGCTGCTTCCCCTTTTCTCGTGATCTCACCACCGGCTCTTGTTGGAGATGGAGTCGGAGGCATGCTTCCCTCTCTGTTGGTATTCTCCAATCTGTGATGTGTTATGTGTACGTATGGTGGTACGTAGAGACAAAATGTAGTACGTGTATTTGGGGTGATATGGCGTGCTACTAGTAGCTGTCACTATCCGCTGCTGCACTCCCCTCAGTATTGCTTGTATTGGTTGCTATGAGTTTTCAGGTCTATGTGTATTTGGACTCATCAGAGTCCTGGTTTGGTATTTTGTGTTCTCTGCAATATGCTGACGTTGCCTTGGATGGACTTTGGTCAAGGAATATGTTATGAACCTGAAAATTTATTTTGGTTAATTTGAAGTATTGAGTTTATTATCAAGGGTGTCGTCCAAGATCATCACAACTCGATTATGACAACAAATAAGAACATGTTTGTTGAACATGGACGAGGAAAAAACTGTACCCACCCAGGTAACACCTAAAAAGAAAATTGGCGCTCATTACTTGGTCGAGGGGAAGATCTCATTACGGAAGCGCTAATTTTAACTTACGGGATTGACGGCCAGGTTTACCACGGTGAAACATAGGCCGACAACATATCAATTAAGTGAGGATAACACATACATTAGTACTTAGATTGATTGGTGAACTCGCATCATATTCACCTTCAATCTTGCTTATCAGGACGCATAATATAATCTTTTACAAGGTCAGAGGAAGAGAGATTGCAAATAGGGATCACTTTGGTTGGCTTGTTTGCTTTGCAAGAAAAAGAAAAGGTTGCTCTCTGTCAACTGATGGAACTAAGCAAATCTAGTAACATACATATTATCAACAAAAATTACCAGAAATTGATCGACAGAGACGACCAAAGAAAGTGAAGCTAAAGTAAACTAATGTGCTAATGGAAAGTTCGATGCTACCGGTAGGAACATATATGAGCCTGTTCTCGCTTTTCCTATACGAATATCTCAATAAGCTGAAAAGAAATCGAATATATCTCTTCACGCTTTTCCTGTGTGCAAAATTGTGAACCCTGCAGTCCTGCAGACCTGAAACACAGTCCATAAAATTGTTATGCAACTTATAATAGTACCCGAAATTCCAATGAAGAAAAAAAAATGCTCGAAGTTTCCAGCTGCCAATGCATATCAGAGTCCACTCAAGAGAAGGATTAAAAACACATGCGCCTACAAGCAACAACAGTATATATAGTAAATATAGTAAATATCTCTTGTAGAATAGCCAACTGGAACCTCATCGAATTGTGTAGATCCCGAAGTATTCTCTATTAACTTTGTCTGTGTCAAGTTATAGAAGTCCAAGTTCAATTCTAATCCATATGAATAAAACCCAAAGACCACACACATTTTACACGATTATTATCACAGCTCAAAGATGCATTTTCTAATTACTGAAAAACATCATCCTCATCATCATCCCTTGTTGAAAGGATTTTACTATCATGGCAAGAGATACCTCAAGTAGAATGACATCTGCATAGTAAAGAGCTCCACAAAGACATAGGATACACGATGAAGTGGACGGTGCTGATATCAAAAATCAATGCTGTGATGATGACAAAGTAAATAGCCAGAGCCTTCTCCAGAGGCGTACCATTATAAAGAAACTCATCAACCTTTTCAAAATGAGAGGCCAGCAGAATGACCAAGTTGAGAGTGTAGTAGACGAGCCCTCGCCTCGCCACCCTGCGTGCTGACGCCATGTCGCCGTCACCGGCTGTGGGAGGCATGGTTTTGGGGGAATTGTGAGGTTTTGTTGGTTCATATATATGGTGTAGTGTGGGTGATGTGGCTGGAAAGCTCTAATCCTGCGATTAAGGGTCGATGACGTCGAACTATTAGGAGGCCGCAACGAATATAGAAGGGGATAATCAACCATGGCAAATAATGGACTTTTGCTATAAGATGTGCTCGGTAATTTCCAGCCTGCCAAACAAAATCCAAGTTTAAAAGTGGAATAATTATAGAGATGGATATCTGGAGGCAATTTGGGTTTCTCATGGTTGAACAGAGTGAGGAGCTGCAGATGAGAAAATATAAAAATTAAAATGAAGAGGAGGAGGACGAACCCAGGAGGAAGAAGAAATAGCATGAAATATTTACATCTAATTACTAGCCTCATTAAATGACGTGGCACAGTATCGGGGCCCGCGTGCCCTTTATGTTTGGTACTATAAGTTTGACTTGAGATGGTCTCTTCAACTTCCTCTGCACCATTTTAGCCAAACTAACCTTGGAGAGTTACATTGAATCAGTTTCTGTAGACAACAATTTCAGCGCAAAATAGAAGACATGCATATGCATTAACAGTTAATGCTTTCTCATATTTAATCATACAAGAATGTTTTGCCTTTATTAGATTGATAAATGCTCACCTCAGGTCTAATTAACCCAGCGCCACTTCACAATTGCAAACCTTCCTGCCCCGAGTCTAAAATGCCAATATTGCATTTTCCCTTTCTTTTCGGGCCCAGTATTACTTGCAAACAAAGTATAAACATGAAGAAATTAAGAGCAACCAAACGGTTCAAAAGGGAAATGCTTGAAGTCCTTGAACTATGGGTATAGATATATAACGCAGTCCAACCTGTACTCAAATGTAAGCTAAAGTACCACATAAACTGGTTTAAATGGAAAACAATTTGTGTTTTTTCTGTTTTCTCAACATCATTCCACACACACACACACACACACACATATATATATATATATATATATATATATTCAACATCATTCAACTAAATTCCACACCAAACACAATATGGCATGCATATTTAACTGGACTAAAAGTGATCTCCGTCCATCTTTTCCTACAACATATCAGCAGAATTAGACTCCTGCAGAGCTGTCAATCAAACAAGATCCAAAGCTTTGTCATGTAATAGAATTCCAACTGCCGATGCATATAATAGAATCTGCTGTCTAGTCAACTGGACTTACAGGAGCACACTGAAATATATATTAATGACTACATGTAATAAAAAGAGATATGAGAGTTAAATGTAGGAATTATAACTCGATAAATAGCATATCAACATCTCATCTAATTATGCGCATCAGATGTTTTACCCTGCTCTGTCCATGTTTCTCTACACATTATACTAGTTTCATCATTGTTCTTACATAGGCAACTCCAAATGCCGCAGACATCTTCCATGGATATAACTACAGCTAAAAGATGCACTACATACATAGTGGAGGGCATCCTCACTAATAATTTGTTAAACTTTCATGAACTGAAACGAAATGTACATCAAATTAAGTTCCAAAGACCAAAATATATAGCTCCCCAAACACAAAAGAAGCCGATAGTTCTCCTACAAGGTAAAGCTTTCATGAGTTAGATAAGATATCAATCTAAGGCATAAAAGCACTCAGTTTGTTAGATCAGCTGGAGAAATGACAATGCAGACTCACCTAGCTAGATACATTATTATGGAAAGATTGCAAAGTAGCAGCTAATCCAAAACACCACAGATTACAGAGATTACAGAACATTTGGAAAAAATCAGTTATGTCACTATGATCAGAGCTAGTAAATGAAAGATGGTGGCAGATTTTTCACTACCACTAGTCCACTGAAGAGAACAAGTTGAACAACGCAGAGAATAGATGTACCTTCCAGTATCAAATTACACAAGTTTTGTTCTTTCAAAGATTCACTAAAAATGACCATAAGGTGATTTGTGGTATCATCACCCGCCGGCACCACAAGGACATCATTACCATTTATTCAGTTTGCATAGTCCTACCCATTCTAGGCAAACCATTACTCACCGGTCACCACCCAAAACCGGCTATGAGGCCAACTCTTGAGTACATGTTTTTCCTTTCAAATCAAAAGGAGCATCTCTTCTGGGGTTCCCCTTCAGCCATGTCCATACTCCTCCCCATTTGGATACTGGTCTCATTTGCCGATAAGTCTCAAAATAGAAGGTGTTACTCGTAATCCCATACTCTTCAAGATTTGGCAAACAAGACCTTGGAGGGCTTTGTTCCAATAAAGGGTTTTTGCTTATCCATTACCATATATGTTCATTGAAATTATTAGGGTAAATTCCTCATGTGGTACCTGATGTTTGGCTATTTGAATAATTTGGTACCTGATGTATGAAAACGGACAATTTAGTACCTAAAGTTCTCAAATTTATGACATTTTGGTACTTATGTCAATTTTGACAATATTTTCAAGGTTATTTCCGTCATCTTATCTCTACTTTACTTTATTTTTTCATAATACTTTCAAATTGCCTCTAAATTATCACTAAAAATTTGATAACTCATCCACTTAGTATCTGTGATGATTTACGTATATAATTTTTCATAATGTAGCTATCAATCTAAATTAATTTTAATTATAAGTAATTTAAAAAATATATTTTAATAAAAAATTACAATTGCATAAAGGCAAGGATACAATAAGTATATTAAGAAAAAAATATTTTTGATATATGCAAAGTAGATGCTAAGTGGAGTAGATATATCAATTTAATTATCTCTAAAGATGCCACACTTATATGAAGAAGTGAAGAAAAATGTGAATTTAATGAGTTTAGGGCTAGAATGACGAAAAAAACCCTAAAATATGATCAAAATTGATATAGGTACCAAAATGGCTTACAAATGAGAACTTCAGGTACCAAATTGTCTGTTTTCATACATCAGGTACCAAATTGTCCAAATAGTCATACTTCAAGTATCATAGGAGGAATTAACCCAAATTATTAATAACTAAACTTTCTTATTCCGACAGCGAAACTCCGGCTTCTGTGGTATATATCTCAGTGCATATTAACCTTAAAGCTCAATATGCCAACCACAAAATCTCAGCCTAAATAAAGAAGCAAAACTCAAAAAAAAAATCACATGCATAAACGAAATGAACCCAAGCAGTATTTCAACAATGAATGCCAAACTAATTAATATCATGATTCGGGCTGGTCCCTTAATGAAGTTTCTTTCATTACCAAAAAAAAAATTAATATCATGACACTATTCGCTTCATGTTTTTTAAAAGCGATAATATTCACCTCATTATCAAAGAAAAAAAGTTATTTCTCCACCCATGAGACAAGCTAGAGCAATAACCTCTGCATTTCTCCACCATTATCGATCGAAGTTGTCCATAGCTTTATTGCATCATTGAATCCCCAACTGTAATATTGGTACGTAGAGTAGTTGCGAATTGTTAGAATAGTTAATATAGCAGCTTTACATAAGATTAGCATTGTAAACTTGTGAAAGTGCATGCAATTGAATTTAAGAGTGTGTGCACCAATATAGTTTCACTCTTCTCTTGGTTTCATCTAGTTTAACTATCTAGGCCGAGATGATTTTACATGGAAACACCGTTTAGTAAGAAATATCATTCAATTTGGCCTATGTTCAGTTCGTGGACCATGAGCGAGGGATGAATTGCCAAGATCGACATCTTCCCCGCAACTCCACAAGTCCTTCTTGTTGTGGAGTTAATTTTAAGAGCAAAACTATCGTGGAGACCCAATCTCGAAATTATGCATGATGGATGATGGATCGATATCGAACTCTCCTCCTCTTACTTGTTCCTTCTGGTTCCGGGTCACTCATCAAATATGCGAAGGCCTTCCCCACTTTTTGTGTCATTGGAGATAGATGGTCGATCAGATCGGAGGCTATCTTAGAGAGTTGCTTGCTTATCTCCAACGTCTAGACTTAATGGTATTGTGGTCAAGCCGTCCATTAATTATATCACTAGACGGAGGTATCGGGTCAACAATTAACGTCATGTAGTTTTGGATTAAGTTAGTAACAAGCTATTGCCTGTGCCTCTCCTTAACAGTGATCATTGAGATCTAGTTGTAGTGACATTGAGTGGATCGATATGGACCCATTTGAGTTAACTCGCACGAACCTATTTTGTTTATAAAACATTTGTTTACTTAGAAGTGGCTCAAAGTTTAATGGAGCTCAAAGTTTGACATTTTTCGGGAATTTCTCATTAAGTCTCTAACAATTAGGATCATAGTTTTGTTAGGGAAAAATTTGCATTTAGTTAGTTAGAAGTGGCTCGTACTGTATTTGTTTGTTAGGATTATTCCATTGATGTGTCATATCATATGCTTAATTGAGTAGAGCTTTAGATCACTTTTATTTATAATTAATTCACGCACGTTATTCTTTGTTTGTAAAATTGGTTTACTTATGCGCTCAAATTTGACTATAATAAGTGGTCTTTACTAAACTATAGAGTTAATACAGCGTCCCTAGTTCATGGCGTTACGTAAACTGTAAATATGTGATATATATGCTTAGGTTAGTAATTCGAAAATATGAAATCCATTCTAGGAAGTCGGGATTCAGGACAAGATCAAAGGAAGTGAGGAACCATACACTACCCAAACATCCCATCATATCATTCATATGCACAAAAGTAACAAAACAGTACAATCTTGTAGTACTCTACAATAATGCCAATATTCCCATTATTATACTTGCTGCTGTATTTTGAAAATGGCGGGAAACCTTGCACAGCAAAACTGTACCGTTTTAACTTCATCACCGTGCAATCAAAATTTGACTAATTTGACTCGCATCAGATGGTCCCCAAAAACCCGCCGTAAACAGGTCCCACGAATATGACATGGTGACCCACACCACTCCCAAACCTTGATTGGGATAGCTGTCGACATGAGGGCTCTTGCCAGCCTAACCCGCATCATCCTTCATGTGCCCCACCAACACAGTTCCTCTTCCCGTTACTGATGGAAGTTCGAAATATTTTCTATAAACACAAGCTACTCATTTAAAAAAAAATCTAAAACAAATTAGAAAATTTCTAAAAAAAATTGGGATAGCTACCTTAGTTTTGTTGGGGTATTTGTATGCTTCTGTACTTGATGCAATGGGCATTGGGGCAGCGCTTAGACCGTTTAAAATTGTTGAACCGATAATTTCACATATAGAAAGACACTCGGGCAGATGCTCGAATGAAAGAATTAGGAGAATAATTAATTACTCGCTTGAATGGTCTTCGGTATATGTGGTTCACTCACTATATTTTTTCATAATGAGGAAAGAAATCATAATGATGTAGCACTACGTACTAATTAACATACCCCATATAATAATCACATTCTACAAAAACTCGCATCTTTTTGTTTCATTATTAGTTTCTTCTGCCTTCTGGATGGTTCTGCGCATGAAATCTCGAGTGTTTATAAGAGAAACCGAAAGATGAGTGGGTCGGTGGTTGTTGCCTTGTTGGTCTCTTCAGTCACCACTATGACACTATCTCATCTTTTCATGAAGTTAACTAATATGATCCAATTCCGTTAATAACCCCAGTGGCTGTAGTTTAGTGGTGAGAATTCCACGTTGTGGCCGTGGAGACCTGGGCTCGAATCCCAGCAGCCACACTGTGTTTCACTTTCCTTGTTTTTGGGCTAAACTATTCTATCAATTCTTATTCTTGGAAAATAAATTTCCCTGTATCAGATAAATTAGTTTCTTCTTCTTGAATGACATTGTTTTTCTTTTCTTCTTTTGAGAAAATGACATTGTTTGTCTGAAAGGCTTGAATGACTAAAAACAAGGTAAACGTATTGTCACACCCCTTCGTGACTACTCATGGCCACAGATTGTACTAGTACAATCATCAATTGAAACCACAACTCGTCCTCGGTCCCGTTTGGATGTAACACATTTTGCATCACTATACTTGCGCAACAACTTCAAATTCATTCGAGCCGGTCAGGGAGGCTGTGCCGGTAACCTCCGAGATATACGATTACGTGATCACTAACCACTGGTCGGCGATCGGTTAGGCCCATCATCAAGAGATAAATCATATCTGGATGCAGGTAGAGCTAGGTCTACATGCATTCATTATTCATTATATTATATGAAATATTATGTTATATATATCCTGATTCCTGAGATGCAAGGGCATATCCCAAACTCAAGCATATGGATATGGTTCAATGGTCGATCTGTCGAGAAGATAATCTTAACAACTCTTACGAGTCCCACGACTAGCTAGTGCAGTAGTGCCCATTCCTTTATTGCTTGCCAGATATTAAAGGTCATCATTTAGTTGAACTCTTTGCGATTTTCTTATCGTCTTGTTCTAGCCACCTGAAAACAATAGAGTGAGTAAACTAGCCAACTAGGAATTATGTATGAGGTTTTGCATGTGACTGGAGCCCCAGAAACCTTGACAGTTATATTGCTAAAAGTATTCCATTAATAACTAATTACGCTATTTAACTGTCTTACCTATGTAAGCTATGGCTTTTGTAAAACTTATAATGTTTACTATATAGAACGTTTCTCTTTATTATTATATACGGATATACCCATGCAAATGGAGGAGGTACGTAGGGATAAGACGACAACTTCTAACATCTCGTCCGATAATGCAAGATAGTCGACTGAATTTGGCAAGTTCTGGTAAAGGCCTGCTCTCCGAGAGCCAAAATTGAAATTGACTATTTGTCAATGAATGATTGGTGTATTTTGAAAAGGAAGGAGACGGAGATAACTACCCGACGTGATGCTGAAAAACGACGTCTTCAAATTAACGGCCCGGCAATCGTAAATATATTCTTTAAACTTGGAGACCAGAATGGTCGTGTAGATTTGAACCAAGTTCAAAGCTTTGTCTTTTCAGATCCGCCATAGGTGCAGAGGGCTTGTACTTTCCGAGTTCTCTGGAGGGCAGTCGGGTTCTTCTTTCATGGGCCTTAAACAGGCCTACAGATACCCGTCTTCCTCTTCTCGATCAACACCTGGGTTTTTTCGACGCTTGGAATCCATGAGGTCAGTTGTTGAAGCTAACCGTTGTTTCTTCATGTGTTGTTGTTCTTTCAGCTTATCTCTCTGTGTTAGTTTTTGATTGTTATATGGGATTTGATATCTTTTTGTGGGTTGCTCATGGCTGAAGTATCAGTTTTTAGTTTCCAATAAATTTGGAATTGGTAAAGTCAAATGCTTTTTGAGTGTTCTAGGATTTCTAGCATTGCTTTCAGATTTAGCAAACGACTTCACACCTCAACGCATTAGTTTTTTAGTGTGCTCCGGAGTATTGAAGCTCCACAAACAATGACTAATATAATGGCTCTCAGCTTCGGAGTTTCAATATTCCGGAGCACTTTAAAATTTTCGCCTTGAAACACAGCCTTACTAGGAAGTGGTTACCATTTTAGTGATGCTCTATTGTTTGTTGCTTTTGAATTTATGCTTATGAAATGCATGTGTCTAGGTCTTGAATTAGTTAGTGATGTAATGGAAGTATGGAACTAGTGTTTATGGTAAGGTGTTTCAATGCAATAAAACGGAAACTGTGACTTATATGGTTCCACTAATTTTTCAGTTCTGTTTAAGAATGGATTGTGAACATCGTAGATATGTGATTGTGTTGGATTCAGATTCACCTAGAAATTCTGGATTGAAGAGAATCCCTTATAATCATGACACAAGATTGTGAACTCCTTTGTACTGAGGAATTTATATGATGAATTGACAGTGTTTTCTCTAACCTGTCAATATGTGTTGTTTTCACAGAACAAGAAAGATTTTGGGGGTTTCTCTGTCCCTCATTCTCATTAACATGGCTGCTATAAAGGAGCGAGCCGATGAGAATCTCATCCCATCAGTATACAAAGAAGTCAGTGAAGCTTTCAATGCTGGGCCATCTGATCTTGGATATCTCACATTCATCAGGAACTTTGTGCAGGGAATGGCATCTCCCCTTGCAGGTGTATTAGTCCTCCTATATGACCGCCCCACTGTACTTGCAATGGGGACTTTCTGCTGGGCGATATCAACTGCTGCAGTGGGTGCAAGCCACCATTTTGGTCAAGCTGCAATCTGGAGAGCAGTGAATGGTTTCGGACTGGCAATTGTTATACCGGCACTTCAGTCTTTCATTGCTGATAGTTACAAGGACGGCGTGAGAGGGGCAGGGTTTGGGATGGTGAGCCTTGTTGGCTCTTTGGGCGGCATTGGAGGTGGTGTAGTGGCCACACTTATGGCCGGTGACATGTATTGGAGCATACCTGGATGGCGTATTGCCTTCGTTCTAATGGCAGCACTGAGTTCTCTAATTGGCTTCCTTGTGTTCATATTTGTTGTTGACCCTAGAAAAGTAGTTCCTATCACTCATGGTGCTGACCAGAGTTTTGAGAGGTACCTTTAAGCTTGAATTCCTAAACACATTGTGGATTTTGTTATTGTGGGTGAAGAAAGAATAATTTGGGTGCATTATGTTGTAGAGATGATTTGCTAATGAAGGGCACTACTACTTCAACTGCAGCATCAGTTTGGTTGGAATCTTGGACAGCCATGAAGTCAGTCGTTAAAGTGAAAACATTTCAAATAATCGTCTTGCAGGGCATTGTTGGGTCCCTGCCATGGACTGCCATGGTGTTTTTCACTATGTGGTTCGAACTTATCGGTAGCTACTACTACTGCAAATTCACTTCTGGTTTCATTAAGCACTGAGTTTTTAACTTCTAGTCCATTTTTACAGGTTTTGATCACAACAGTACAGCAGCTCTCCTCAGTCTCTTTGCTATTGGATGTGCTACAGGGTCTCTTCTTGGTGGGATCATAGCAGATCGAATGTCACGGATCTATCCCCACACCGGTCGCATCATGTGTGCTCAGTTCAGCGCCTTCATGGGAATCCCATTTTCATGGTTTCTACTCAAAGTAATCCCACAATCAGTAGACAGCTATTACACATTTGCAGTCACTCTCACCCTGATGGGCTTGACTATCAGCTGGAATGCTACTGCTGCAAATGGTCCCATGTTTGCTGAGGTTGTTCCTACCAAACACCGAACTATGATTTATGCATTTGATCGGGCTTTTGAAGGATCCTTCTCTTCTTTTGCTGCTCCTTTGGTTGGAATTCTTTCAGAGAAGATGTTTGGCTATGATGCAAAATCTGTAGATCCGATTAAAGGGTCTACGAGGGAGGCCTTTGCATTATCACAAGGGCTTATTTCCATGATGGCAGTTCCATTTGGTTTGTGTTGCTTGTTTTATACGCCATTGTATGTGATCTTCAGAAAGGACCGAGAGAGTGCTAGAGTTGCGAGCGCAAAAGAGGAAGAGATGAGCCTGACGAAGTGAAATGAGGTATTCCTTATGTCGTAGGAGCAGCAAGTATGTGTGAAAATAGAATACGTCTGACTTCACATTTCTTATGCAGTCATGCATATGGCATTTTCTTTAGATTTAGTCTTCAAAGCTTATACGCAATCATCTAGAATATACAGTGACAAGTTTGAGAAGATATTGTGTTGAACTTTGAGGCTCAGAGATTTGTGATAGGGAGCTTATACCATTTTCAAATTATTACTCATTGATGGTAAATCGCAAACTGTGCATTTAGCAATACACGTCTAGGAGGGTTTGAACATTGTGGTGAATGTGATTTGATGATATAGTGATGTAACAACTTCGTTTCCTCTGGGAATGGTTGTGTATTTTTGAAACATGAGGGGTTTGTAAAACTCTGATGTCAAAGCTAAAGAAGAATAAGAAGTGCTTTAGCAGGTTGTAATTCTATAAGATGCTATTGTGTCGTAAACTTTTTCGCCTTGAGCATATGGTACAAGGACACCGTTTAATCTTATATTGGCTGCTGCAACAAGTTTGAAGAGTCTCCCGTTAAGTAGGGTTAAAGAAGACAAACAGAAGTTACAGAAAGCCAACACATTTATAATTCATACTTACACGTTTATACGAGTACTAAGTAGTGAAGGAAACAACGAAGTTCAAACAGAGAATTGGTTACGGTTCAAGAGTGAAGCGAGAGTAAGTTTTACAAACAAAAGTGTAAAGCAACGAGACTGAGCCGGCCAAGGTATCAGTCAGCCCTCTTATCCGCGGGAGCTAAGCTGCTGAGCGCTTGTCCTCTGCAGTCTTGGAATGAACTTCATCCCTCTCCCAGCCCTGAAGTACCTCTCAGAGGTCCTGGGAAGAAATCGAGGAATCAAAAACGCGAACAGGTTGATAGAGAAATATGAGAAGTTGGCCAGAGCCAAAAGGTACTTCCATGTGCATTTGCAGGAATTCTTGTTACCAGTGGATGAAGAATGTATCAAGACAATTGACAAAGGTTCCCATAACTGTGTAAGCAACGCACAAACTGGTGGTTCACGACATATTGAGGCTCTAACAAAAAATGAGGGTGTTACAGCCCGCACAGGGAGCTCATCACCCCATACTAAACCACCCGATTCTTGAGCCAAATGTAAGAACAGTCCAGTCGTAGTTCCCACAATCACATACAGCCTTGGAAGATCTACTGCGAGCCAGAAAAGATAACACTGATGGGAAGACAGTACTAAGATAAAACTGGCTGAAATCACCATGATTATTGTTTCCAAACCTTAACCATCTTTTTCCTGTAGTAAAATATCTAATAATCTTGTGGAAATATCAATGGCCTAAGTTTTATCAAATATCAAGCATAAGCTCTGCTCCGCCATTGTAACATAACTAGTACTCGGAGACAATGCATTAGGTACAACCATTCCATCTCTGTTGCACATAAATATAGTAGCATTACCAGCATCACAAAAGTTGAATAGTTTTGAACACCACAATTCCAACAACTTGAAAGAAGATGAAGAAAGAAAATGCAGTTGTTTCAATTGTTATACAACCCTAACTAAAACTTATAATAACTAAAACATGACCATGTCATCAAAGTTCAAATTCACTAGGAGAAATTTCTTGTGAACTTTGTCTTCTTCTGTTTCATAGTGCTTAAAATTTTCAATTTACATAAACCAATGTACAACTATTCTAATTCACATTCAGCATTAAACCTGTGTAGTACATCATAAATATTCCAATTTAATCTCAAGCTTGGAACTTGCAACACTAATTAGATACTACTCCAATCAGAAAACACTTTACATTACCTCTTGACTTGTAACAGTAATAAGAGATTCTATAACAAAGGCAACAAACAACCATTTGTCTAAGCAAAACATTATGAAAAAAACAGAAGCATCAATAAGATTATGGACGGAAAATTTCCTCTTGACTTGTAACAGTAATAAGAGATTCTATAACAAAGGCAACAAACAACCATTTGTCTAAGCAAAACATAATGAAAAAAAACATAAGGATCAATAAGATTATGAACAACTCAAGAACAATCATTTACCTAGTGCTGCCAGATCCCCCCTCACTTTCGTACGAGATTTCAAGACGGCGTCTCTTTTCTTCTTCACTTGGACGGAAAATTTCGGAATCTCGTTTCTTCCTCCACATCTCTCTCTGCACTCCAGATATGGGAAGGGTTGTGGGGACAAAACTAAATCAATGAATCGGCTCAAATAGGTTGCAAACGATTTCTTGGGTATGCCTGCAGCAGAGTTTCCTTCACTGGACGATGTCTACAGATTTCTCTGCATTCCTATCAAAACCCCTCTTTTTAATTGGGAAGAAATTGGTTTTACATTTGGAGGAGGCGGATGACAACACTTAGGGTTTGAAGGACTCAAATAACATTGGCACGTGAGAGTATTGGGAGAGTGTGGATTGGAAAGAGACAACGTCTGTGAATTAACAGCCGGCGCTCGGAGAGCAGGCTTATAACAGACGTTGCCACTGAATTTGAACCCTAACGTGAGGATTTGCAACAAGAGATATGCATCAGGAAAAATTCATAAAGTACTAATGGTCTCGTGTTGGCTAAACAACGACTGTCTTATCAATCGTACAACTCAATCACAACTCGGACTTGTTAACATCTTTCGGACTTTGTGTATGCCTTAGGAAGTTAGGAGTGTCAATGGTATATAAAATCATCCCAATCAATTCATATATCAATCGTATAAAATAAGTTGGTATATTAAATACTCGGTACACAATATATGGTATAATATATTGTACCAACATTACAAATATAATAGGTAGGTGGTATAGATTTTCCATATATCATGGTATATCGTACATACCAACTTATATTATATTATATTATTTAATTAAATATATATATATATATATATCTTTAAATTTCAACCGTATATATATTTTAAAATAAATTCAAACCGTATAAATCTACTAACCTTAATCTAATCTCTCTGAGTTTCTTTCTCAAATACACTTTTTTTCTCGTCTTCAATTTCTTTATTTAATTATAAATGAATCGATTCAATCGAATTCCCAAGTACAAATGTTAGACATATCAGTAGCATCATCACTACTTACAACATGTCAACATATATCGCATTTAAACCTATTATTTATTTTTTCAATTGTTTTGAGAATTCATAATTAATTTAACAGTTTGACTATTTGGACTTTGACTTTCTATTTATGACTTTGTATTTGGTAATTTGGTTGAAGTTATATAAAACTTTGAAATTCTATTGTTATTTCACTTATTTGTTATTACTTATTTGAATTGGGCCTTTAAATTTTTGGGCTTTAAATATGTTGGTACAACCCCATTACCAACCGTACCAACTGAGTACCAACCGTACCACTTAATTGGTATACCAAAGTTATTGGTTGGTATAAATTGTGGATTTTTCATACCAAATATATATTGGTTGGTATATGGTATTAGAAAATTAAGACTGATATACCAACCAATCCAGTCATAGTATGCCTGGTGTAGGTTGTAATAGGGGCTTAAGCTATACTTTTTTTTTCTTCTTTAAACTATCGAAAAAACAAAAAAAACCTCTTTCAGACTTTCTTATGTGAATAAGTACATATCAGAAGAGGATAATAATTTGTGGATATATATCACATGGATTCAATCGCATTATCCTAACTATATACATACATACACAGTGATACACATATACGATTTTGAAATTCTATTGTTATTTCACTTATTTGTTATTATTTATTTCAATTTGGCCTTTAAATTTTTGGGCCTTAAATATGTTGGTACAAGTCCATTACCAACCGAGTACCAACCGTACCACTTAATTGGTATACTAAAGTTATTGGTTGGTATAAATTGTGAATTTTTCATACCAAATATATATTAGTTGGTATATGGTATTAAAAAATTAAGACTGGTATACCAACCAATCCAGCCCTAATATGCCTGGTGTAGGTTGTAATAGGGACTTAAGCTCTACTTTTTTTTTCTTCTTTAAACTATCGAAAAAAACAAAAAAAACCTCTTTCAGACTTTCTTATGTGAATAAGTACAGATCAGAAGAGGATAATAATTTGTGGATATATATCACATGGATTCAATCGCATTATCCTAACTATATACATACATACACAGTGATACACATATATACAAAAGAGAAGATGAAAAGAAATGCATCCAGTCATCGACGAACTGCACAAGATTAAATAATATATACGCAACACGAGCTGCACGTATGTTGCCCTTGTGTCCTTCAGGTGATGAGTCATATCTTGCAATATCCTTTTATTTTACTTCTTACTCTAGTTTTACACACATATTGGACAATTTTTTAACACAAATTAGAATAAAATAAATATAGCAACTATGGCACTATGATGATAGTTCACGTACTGTTTCTATAAATCATATCACGTACGTGAATTCGGCACTTTAATAGACAACAGACAAACACGAAATAGTATGAGGATGTTTCAATCATTTCAAAAGATAAAAAAAGAAAAATGTTTAAACCTTTCTACCGACACCCAATTCCTCAATTCATATAAATGAAAGAATTCATGTGAAGCAAAACAAAAGATCATTGTCTTTCCAAAGTCGTCATCCCCGTTCGCCTATATGCAGATGACCCCATCTCCATTACAATGAACAAAATATGACACTTTAACAAGTTACACGTACGTTCGCAACATGTGTACCAAATATTGGAGATATCCAATAACATGTTGAGAACATAGTTAGGGCTCGTCAACGGATTGGGCCAAGTTTGTTCATGAGTTGGAGATTCGGGCCGAGTTTTACTAAATTTAAATAAGTGAAAGACTTGGCCGAATATTTTCATAAATATGAAAATTCAAACCTGCTCACTTAAAATTGGTTTTGCCGGTTTTCCGGACCGGGTTGGGCCTTTTGAGTTTGTATTAGAAAAAAAAAACTTAATACTCTTATTTAAGGATTTAGAACAAAAAAACAATTAATAGAAAACATTATAAAAAAATGTCACAAATAAAATATAATTTCAAAATATTATCGATCTACACCGATAGATGTGATCGATATATATATTTAGGGACCCTATAAAAATTTCGTCAATTTTGAACATGGTTTGACCGTCCGTACCTACGTTTAACAAAAAAATATGTGTTTTAACATAATAAAACATCATTGACCGGGGCTTTGCCAAATGAGTTTCATTTTTGCGACCACGCACGATTGGTGAAAAAAATATGTGATTTCAAATATGTAAACAGCTTTCGGCACTCGCATCTTGGTAATGAGTCCTCCTTTAGGGCACATTAGTGGTGTTTTTGGTTTACCGGAAATTCTGACGATCAAAAACGAGATCCGAATTAGATGAAATTTTAAAAATGGTCACTAAATATATATTTCGATCACATCATATGGTGTCGATCGATTCCAATAAGTTTCCTTCATATAGTCGCTTCATAATGCGATGGTTTTATTAGAAACCTGATATAAAGGTTATTATACATTAGTGGACACTTCGCCGATCGACAATTCCAATTCAAAATATGGTCGATCGACACCAGCAAATATAATCGGTATATATATTTAAGGAACCCGTAAAAATTTCATCTTTATTGGACATGGTTTTACCGTCTATACCTACGATTAATAAAAAAATGCGTTTTGACATATTAAAACACTCATTGACCGGAGTTTTGCTAAATGGGTTTACATTGTGCGACTGTGCACGATCGGTGACAAAAAATAGGTGATTTAGATATGCAAACGGCTTTCGATGTTCGCATTTTGGTAATAGGTCTTCTCTTAGAGCATATTAATATTGTTTTTGGTTTATTGAAAATTATAACGGTCAAACGAGGTTTGAATTAGATGAAATTTATACAGGGTCACTAAATATATATATATAATTCATATCAGCCCTAGAAGAACCACAGAACCCCGATCATGATATTCCCAGAGACGAAACAGTGGAAAACAAAATTGAAAATTCCAGTACCTATCGAGTTTCGACCAAAACAAATTCCCATTCTCATAAAAAATAAACCCAAAACAAATTCCAGTACCACTTGCATGTTAGGTGTCCCTCTCAGCTACGTTCCACGTGTCACCTCAAGGACTCTCCCGGCGCAGTGCTTCGCTGTAAGAACAAATGATAGATCAGATAGTCTCAAAAATAAGAAACCAAAATTTTCGAAAATCCATCCAATTATTTCGCTATTTCCACAGCCTGTCCACCAATCACATTCTTCGTTCCAATCTCTTCTGCCACCGGAAACCGCCCCTAGCCGGTTCCATGTCCCCTGTCAAGTTCAATGTAAGTACCAGACCGTAAGAGCAATATTCACACACTCTAATCCTTCTCACTGCTAGTGCAGTAGCTCCATTCTCAGCTTCAAACCTCCGCCTCCGATCATTAACCCGCCATGCCGATCCGGAACATTGCCGTGGGCCGACCCGAGGAGACGTACCACCCGGACGCCCTCAAGGCCGCTCTTGCTGAGTTCATATCCACTCTCATCTTTGTCTTCGCCGGTGAAGGCTCAGGCATGGCCTTCAACAAGCTCACTTCCGACGGCGCCACCACTCCTGCCGGACTCGTGGCTGCTGCCCTAGCTCACGCTTTTTCTCTTTTCGTCGCCGTCTCAGTCGGAGCCAACATCTCCGGCGGACACGTCAACCCCGCCGTCACCTTCGGCGCCTTCGTCGGAGGTAACATCACTCTCCTACGTGGCATCCTCTACTGGATAGCTCAGCTGCTCGGATCCACCGTCGCTTGCTTGCTTCTTAAGTTCGTCACCAACGGCCAGGTCAGTTTTATTATTACTGAACTTCATCGATCTTAAAGTTAGTTAATACTGTTATAAATAATATGACCAAGCTAGTTAGCTGACTAATTTTAATTCCGTGCTTCGCAGACCACCTCTGCTTTTGCTCTGTCCTCCGGAGTAGGAGTGTGGAACGCGTTCGTTTTCGAGATTGTGATGACGTTCGGGCTGGTGTACACCGTCTACGCCACCGCTATTGATCCCAAGAAGGGGAGCGTGGGAACAATCGCGCCCATCGCGATTGGTTTCATCGTTGGTGCCAACATTTTGGCGGGTGGAGCATTCGACGGAGCTTCCATGAACCCGGCCGTGTCTTTTGGACCGGCTTTGGTTAGCTGGAGCTGGGAGAACCACTGGGTGTACTGGGCCGGACCCTTGGTAGGTGGCGGCCTCGCCGGGCTTGTTTACGAGTTCGCCTTTATCAGCAACAGCGGCCACGAGCCTCTGGCCAGTGGTGAATACGCCTAGAAGAAATTGATGAGTTTTTTCTATGTCTGGATGTCTTGAGCGTTGAGTTTTATCCCAAGATACTAATTAAGTTATGATCATCATTGTCACCCCCGTTGTTTTCCTCTGTGAATAGCATTTTCTGTTGTTCCTGGAGTGGATGGGGTTAGAAATGATATTGTATTATTCTGTATGCTTTGGTTGTATGATTAATTCAACTTTCTGTTCTTTTTTTTTTTCTGTAGTTTGAAATCCAAATGCATGCTCTCGGATCTTCTATTTTTTTATTTAAATAATTACTATATACTTTTGATCAATTGGACCCCAAGAGTTATGGAAAAAGCTAGAACTAGGTGGGGATTTGAATAATTAGTCGCACTATAGAATGTGATTCCCCTATAGAATTCACTCGTGTGTTTGTTGTAATGTGTAAGTAAAATGCTCATTTTAATATATGCTAGCGCAACACAACGTAGTAATTACAGACGTAGTAATTACGTTTAAATAATTACCGACAAATATTGTTCTGGTTCGTTTGAAAATAGTATCAATAGGATCTTCTTAACCATCAGTGAATAAATAATTCTATGCATGGCGTAAATAAACGTAAACCTTGATTCAGTGATCACTGTTATGAATATTGTACGAAGTCATATGTAACTGCGTTACTCGGTGATCGAGTATATATTCTTACTGTAATCTAGGTCGACGATTTTAATTAAGCTATATTGTACTCTTCACAAGCTAAAGGTTACTTAATTAATCCACACCACAAGGAGTTGCATACATACCTACTTAAATTTCTGGTTTCTGGGCAATAGTGTAAGTCGAATGGTTAAAATATATATAGATGTAGAACATAAGGCTTTCAAACTCCAACGTGATCTGGAAATAAAATTAAGAAATTTACAACGTGATCTGCATGTTCAATCACGCATATGCAAACCTGTGGTCTGGAAGGAAAAGTGTTTGATCTGAGATTGTTTGCGTATACGTGATCGTCGAACCATATGAAAATGATTGTGATGGAAAATTAAAGTGTGATCGAGTAGTGCATATGGCCATTACCTTTCTTTTACCCCTTCACGTGGAGATTCCTGATATATCAATCACAATTAATCATGAAGTTTCTTGAAGCAGATATGCACGTGAAATTTCTGGACCGATATGAAGCGAACTTGAATCATTATGTGGAGTACCGGGGCCCCAACTAACCTTGTCCTCACCCCCCGCCTTTCTCAGCATATATTGCAAGCTTGCAGTGCTTTCGTTTTCGTGCCCTAAAGCTTTCACTCACACTGTCCGTCGTTCTGTTTATAGCCACTGTCTATTCTGGAGGCTTCTATAGTGCTCCTGATCGAGTTAATTTGAAGGCATCACGTATTAAATAGTTGTATACAGTTGCTAATATATATATAACTGATTAGGTATGCCAAATAATTTTTACTTATCGTTTCTAGCTATGACTCTTCGATCCGCTTAATTCGTTTGTCGATCTTTATCGATCATGAGCCAATTAAACAAACTATATATGAAGGGCTGAAATTTGTACTTCTGAAGCGGCAATCCATCGACAGATCCTCATCACTTGTAGAACTGCAGGACCTGGTTTGAATCTTGATCACAGATTAGGTGGTGCTATCTTCCAACGCCGAAGATCTTCTATTTCAAAGAAGATTTCAGGGTCCCATTGCTAACCGTCCAGGAATCTATCACACACTGGAATTTTCTACACCAGTATCAATGTGTCATATAGTTCAAACTTCAAAGCTAGTCTTTTACATTCGATGTTTACACATTTGTTTTCAAAATCATTAATATTGATCAAAAATTAAGCTCATGAAAGCAAAGCAAGGATGTGATTGTAACAAAAAAAAGAGTCAAAAAGGCTGATTTGCACCTCAAATTTAGTCATAATTGTCAATTTGCACTCTGAACTTGCATTTGAGTCAATTTACCTCTTAGATTTGGTAAAAATTGCCGATTTGCACCCTATCCGTTAAATTTAATGTTTTCTATCCAATTTTAAGTCATATGTCACGCATTTGAGGGGCAATATTGTCATTATATATATATACACAACACACTATATTTGAATGGGTGGATATGTTGAATATATAATTTGAAGTAGGGTTAAGTATGTAGAAAAAATATGTAAATAAATAATTTGATTAACAAATAATCCTCCTTTTAAAGAATATTTGTATTTGTTTTTAAGAAAAATATAAATAGAAAATGACAACATTACCCCTAATGTGCATGACATTTGACGCAAAATTGAATGAAAACAGTTAAATTTAACGAATGAGGTGCAAATCAGCAATTTTTACCAAGTTTAGGAGGTAAATTGACTCAAATACAAGTTTGAGGTGCAAATTGACAATTTTAGCTAAATTTAGAGTGTATTTTAGCAATTTTACCAAAAAAAGAAGAAACAAGGATGTGATCGATCAGTAAATTATTAACTAGCTAGTGTAGGTGATCATCAGTAAATTTTGGCCTCTTCTGTTAATGGCGGACCATATCCGGACTCCGGAGGACCTAGTCGATGAACGCCTAAGTTTTTAACACATGCAAGATAAGCAAAGGATGGGAACGATCGAGTCTGTGTGTTTTCGACTCCAGTACGTGGCATGGGTAAGTAGTACTGTTAGCATATGAATTGTTTTTTTATTGGGAGTGATTGTTATATTTAGGGCTGGGCATATATCGGTTCGGTTCGGTTTTTAGCCTAAATCGAAATCGAACCACTTTAATCGGTTTTCTAGAAATTCAAATTATTTATCAAATTAAATTAATCTGAACCGAAACAATTGGTTTAACCGAAATTCGGTTCGGTTTCGGTTCGGTTTCGGTTTACAACTCATACGTAATTTTTTTAAAATTTTCAAGAGGTGAGACTCAAATTCCTACCCAAAAATGATGTCACAAATCAGTACATCACACGCACATCTCATTAATAACTATGTAAAAATTATATTTTTCTCATTTTGATAGATTTTCAATAAAACATCAAAATGTCAATGTTGAGATTCAAACTCCTGACTTATAATATAATAACCATGCGCTCTACCAACTGCACTAAACAACTTTCTATGTTATGTATTGTTATTTTTTTGTACTAATACCTATTATTTAATATTTTTTAAATCATTAAATTAAATTCGGTCGGTTCGGTTTTAAATCGGTTAGTTTGATCACGTAAACCATGTTCAAACCGTTTAAACCGATTTCGATTCGGTTTTCTTCATTTTTAAACTACATCTCTTCGGTTCGGTTATCCGAACCATATTTTCAGTTCAGTTCGGTCGATTTTGCTTGTTTAATTCGGTTTATGCCCACCCTAGTTATATTGTACTCTTTTCTACTTTTAGAGAAAGCTCGGGTCCATATTGCTCGCTGAGGACCAATATTTCTAGTGCTATATAAATACAAGTGTATGCCATCTAACAAAAAATTAATGCTTCTGATTTATACTAGTGCTTAAACTCGAACGCTTCCAAAAAATACAAGCCGACCAACGGCATATGATCCATCAGTATCGACTGTGTCGTGTATCCCATGCACCCAATTGACAGAATTAGTTATTGGCCTCCAAAAATTTGCCAGAATTATTAGAAAACGATCGATGAAGTTGGTAAGAGATGGGAATGGGGATCATTACTGTATATACTCTTCGTACTCTAATGATTAGCCACTAGCTAAGAATTTTTATAGAATGAGCTAGCTCTTTGCAGAAGGAACTCAAAAGAAGCAACCTCGCTCTAAGCTTCTCGATCAAATGTTATATGTGAGATTGATATGGTTATAGTATCATATAGGGATAGTTGTAATTTATTTACATCCATTTTAAAATACATCTTTATGGGATAAACACAAATTTCCCCACCTTAAAATTGTACAGCTTATAGCTATTGCATCACTTAGAGTTTGATCATATATGTGTTCTACAAAGCATTGGAACTTGATCATTCATGAATGACCAAGGGGTTCTCCTGCGACTAAATGCAACAACCCAATGCGTTATGTGACTCTGGCCATATTCATGAATCATGAACGACCAAAATTGTCAAAATGCAATTTAGATCATAGAAAACACATGATGACTATGGCCGTTCATGTACGGGTCATTTTTTATGTGGAGTGAGGCTTCCGGAGTGTGCTTTCATTTTAAAAAAAAAATAAGCATAGCTCAAATGCTCTTTATTTTACCCGAGCTTCGTTCTAGAGCTTGATTCACCAATAAATTTCACTCGCTATATTTGCAGAATTCTTTGTACCCTCTCTTTCTCTGTCTTTGGCTATCAAATGTGTATGTCCTAGTTGACAACATATGTAG
Organism: Argentina anserina; assembly: GCF_933775445.1. Lineage (NCBI taxonomy): Eukaryota > Viridiplantae > Streptophyta > Magnoliopsida > Rosales > Rosaceae > Argentina > Argentina anserina. The sequence goes on along the minus strand of NC_065877.1, from coordinate 9,614,230 downwards.
TTCTAAAGTATCATCTTTTGTGATGATAGGTCGTTGATAAAGACTGGAGAACCTACTGCTTTGAGAGTCGGTGGTAGTTCCTCGCCCCTTGTGGGCGCTACTCCGGAGTTCGTTTCCGTTACTCCCTTGTTCCTCTCCTCTCTTACCTATGCCCCTCCCCTCCCTTCCCTTGTCTCTCTTGTGTCATTCTCTTGTTTTTTTCTCCTTTTCCCTTGCTTTGTTGTTCTAGCCTTTAATTGCATCTTTATCAATGGATGTCTGCCTCTTTTTTTGAGTTTGCATGGATTGTTTGCTATTTGTCTAATTTTGGGTTAGATATATTTCTTTCAATTTGGATCCGGTCTCCGCGACAATTTTCCTCCGGCTTGACAATGCGGCTCTGTCTCTCTTGTTTTGGCCGATTTTGTTAGGTTTCTGGGTTGTGTCAACTCTATTTCCTCTTCCTCAGTCCTGCGTTACTTTGGCTAGTGCGTTTTGTTTCGACAATGTTGGTTGTTGGGCCATGTCGGCTTCTGCTTTGGGCTTTCTTGGTGTGGTCTGGTTGGTGGGCTGGGTTCTAGGGTTATATAGTTTTTGTTTTTTAGCTCTGCTTCTGTGCTTATAGGTGACGGTCTGAGCTTGGTTGTTTTGAGTTTAGATTTTGTTGTCTTCTTTTTTAGCTTTCGTATGCATTACAACGATGGGGCTGACAATTTTTAGTATGGTCGTGATCGGCCTCCATTGTATGTGTTGTATACTTGTGGGTTTCGAAGATAGTTTATTAGTTGCTAGTTAGGAGCTTATTTCTGGTTCATGGTTGTCTTCTTGTAATTGACTGATATCTTGTACCCGAGTCCACTTTAATGAAATGTTTGTGTGTCTTCTAAAAAAAGGTTGTTGATAAAGTGATCGAGCAAAATCATAAGCGACAAGGATATAATATTGACTAAATTCTCAAAAACCGTATAGACCAAGTCGTCAAGGGAGATCTAAAATGTCTTTGCAGCTCTGGCTGGAGGATTTAGTGATGAGGCCAAGTGTTTTTTTCTTTAAATTTTATAATTAGAGCTAGCTAGCTACATTTAGAGAGAAACGTAGTAATGAAGCAGCACAAATGCACAATCATGTTGCTAGGGAGGACCTTCCACTCCCTACATATCGGTGCTGACACTAGGGTTGGACTCGGTGCTAACGGTTCGGTTTATGAGCACTAACCGAAAACCGACATCGAATTCTCAGTTTCATATTTTTTTTAACCGAAACCGAAAAATATATATAAATCGCGATTTTGGTTAACCTATAATTCGGTTCGGTTTCAGTTTCATTTCGCTTACAAAACCTAATATCTTTATTGACATTTCGTATTTAACTAATGAAAATAAAAAGATTAAAAGTGAAGGATTAAGCTACAGGTTCAATACTTTAATTAAGTTACATTCACCATATGAATAATCAAGAATTTAAATATTAACTAAATAAAAACATTGTACTTCGCTGAAACAGAAGTTAACCAAAATACACATTAAACCTCATGAGCTTCATCATTTGACGTCTAGACTTGTCTTAACATGAAGGCTAGTTGACAAAACCCCCAAGTATTACATAAGATCTCTGGATGCATGATTGTACACATGCAAAAATCAAAATCACATATCTCTGCATGTATATATTTATTACTAAATATATTCTTTACATAAGCACCTGATTATATATGTTCACCAAATACAAGCTATAACCTTAGCTCCCAATTCTCGGTTCGGTTCAGTTTTCATCGGTTTTCTGAAAGCATATAACCGATAACCGACACCAACTGCTCGGTTCGGTTTCTGGCACTGACACAATGGTTCCGTTCGGTTCTGATTTCTCGATTTCAGTGCGGTTCAGTTATGGCCGGTTTCGATTTTTAGGTGTCATAAAATCCAGTCCTAGCTGACACCATTGTTTAGTATTGTTATTATCAAGGAGTGTGGTACTTTTTCTTTCATTTTGTCCGAAGTTTAATAAGGCCACTTTATACTCTTTTTGTAGTGCTCTATCATTGTATGAATCATTCTTTCCGATTCAAGTAATGATATTTTCCAATGTATATTTAGACGCATATAATTACGTTAATACATGGCATCCCTTTTGCATTAGGATGCTAGTTAGAGTAAAAGTACCCTTTGGATACTTATGACAAGATGTAGTTTCTTTCTTCTTTGTAAAATAATGAAAAATCATTATATAGCCCAAAATGTGGGAGGACTAGGACATGACCAAAAGGTTGACTGATGATGTTTTTTTAGGGAGCTGAAATTTACATTTTCATTTCTACATTATGCACTCTTTTTAGATTGTATTGACTAAATTGCCCCTCAACTTGTTGGGTTTTTTCGAAGGGAAGAAAAGAAGTTCGCCATAGACTCATTGCTACACAGCTGATTGTAAATCTGAGAGAAGAGGAACTCTGAATATGATCGATCACTTCAAAATCTAAAGGAAGAAATTCACCAGAGCCTTTAGAATTGCATACCATAGCATTTTGAACGTTCTCCATCTCTCTCCAATTCATGGCCTGAAGTGAACATATGTCAATACTTGCCAATTTGCCAAAGCCCAGGTTCACCAAACGGAATTGAAAGGAATGACAGAGAATAAAGTAAAGTAAGCACCATAACTTGGATGGCATGTATTGCCGCGACCAGAAATATGGAGCATTCTAGAATGCACCGGATCTCTGAGAGCCCAAAAGTGTTTTTACTGATGTGTCGACACGCGAGTGGCCTCTGCAGTTGGGTCCCACAGATGTTAAATCTTCAGACGTTAGAGGGAGGCGCAATTTCTAATTGGTTTACTTCAGTGGCAGAAGGGGAGAAGGGGAAATGGTGATGGAGGCGGAGGAGGGGAGGGGAGAAGGGGCGGGGACAGATGGAGGGATGGGATTGGGTTTGGAGGGGAGAGGGGGGGGGGGGGGAGGTTGGATTGGAGGAAGGGGGAGGAGGAGACGGGATGGAGGCGCATGAGGTGGGGCTAGGGGGTTTGGCGGGGAGGACGGTGGTGAGGCCGGATTGGACGGAGGCATTGATTAGGTTATCAATCTCGTCGATGTCGGATTGAAAGGAGGGGTGGAGTGCGGCATACTGTTGGCCAACGGCGGAAGAAGACACCGTTTAAAAAACACTGCTCGGCTCTTGGAGGTCCGGTGCTCGACAGACGAAGCCCAGAAATATTTATTAAATCATGAATGAGTCTCGTAGATCATCCATAATACTTATCTACTAACCCAAAAAAGCTATTCCACAATCCACGAGCAATTAACCAGACCTCCTCATGGGAATTGGAAATGTTTCGGAGCTCGGAACCCGTGAATCGCCTGGTGGCGATGGGTCGTTTTGTTTCTCGTGGAAGAGAGGGAGACGATGGAAACAAATCAAAAAAGTGAGGGGCAATTTGGTCAAGACAAGCACAAAAGAGTGTAGAATGTAAAATTTGCGGTGTAGATTTCAACCCCTACATGCAAACTCGAAAATAATAAAAAAATCACATCAATTTAAATTGAATTCGAAAAAGATGAGAAAAATCCCGAAAATAAAAAACCGAACCGATCTGATTAGTTGAACGAAACCGAAACGACCTAAATAATCTGAAGTCAACGGTTAATGTCATCGTTTTGGTATATTTTTATTTTTCTTATTAAAAAAAAAAAACTAATGTTGGCGTAAACCTAATTAGTCTAATCAATCTTACGATCTCTCTCGTTTCTCAGATAAAAAAAGCATACGACCCTTTCTCACTTTCTATACTCTCACTCCTTATTCTAAACTATACTACAAATTCACTTCAATATGCAATACCAATCCACATAGCTCATCCCTCATCCCTCAACCTCTACCTCATGTCACCTTTTTTTGTATCATGACTCTAGAATTAAATTATTTGATCAATGATTCTGTTAATGTTTCATATCATGTACGTTCCTCTTTGATTTTAACGCAATAATGTTTTTTTTGTACTTGAGCAAAATATGGATTATGGAGATGTTAGAATCAATTAGGTTTGGAATAATCAATTGGACCTTTTATGTTTGATATTGATGTTAAACTTTGTACTTTGAAATTAATTTCTAATATTACGTATTTTACATACGGGTAAAACTGAAAAAAAAACCTAACCAAACCTTACGGGTTGGGTTGTGAGTCACAATCTCTAAAATGAGAAAACTGAACCGGACCGAATTTAAAATTTGATTTTGGTTATGAGTTTTGCCTAAAACAAAACCGTAGTGATATGTGTCCACCCCTACTAAGAATTGGTATACGAAGACTTTCTTAACTACGATCTTGATTATTTTATCGGGTTGTTTCATATGTCTGTTAGTACAACCTCATGGTTTATTCGAGAATTACTAGCCACACTGGTCCACTATGAAATTATGTGCATAGACATAAAATTCAGTGTTCATCTAAAGATGCATCTCAAGAGCGTTTATTTGATGCAACAACATATAACATTTCATAAAGTCTTCAATGGTTTTCTCCCACGCCGGTCATTAATATTAATCTTTTACAACCTAGGAGCATGGACGGAGTCAGGATTTTAGAATAGACTAGGCTATTTTTTTGTACGAAAATTCTACCATACATCCCCGAATTTAAAATAAATATTATAATAGCAAAAAGATTTAGAAATCATAGAGTACGAACAAAAGAGCAAAAAGATATTATTAGATGACCTGAGAATGAGATGATTGCTAAAGTGATAATAAGAAGAGCCAAATTAAAGTTAATAGTTTTTATTTATATTTAAGTCCATGAGAGCCTGGTTTTTATTTATAGAAAATTACTCTCAATGAATTTCTTGTTCTTGTAATTTTTCTAAGAAAATACTGAATTTGTTTAGTATTCATAGGACTTTCCTCTGTTAACATAACTTCACTTCAAAACCAGGCAGACCACTATTCCTTTTTATAGATGAACTAATGCTAATTAATCTAATGAATTCAGTGCTTAATTAAAAAATCATATGAATTACAGCCCGGGGTGTGCATAACTATCCTCCGTCCTTGCCATGGGCAGGGGCAGATACACGGGGTTTTATGGGATGTAGCCTATACGAGATTTTGAATATATACAAACGGTTACATATCTTTACCAAAGATGCCATTAGATTAGTTGGCAAACTGTTTTTTCTTTCTCCTGGAGATGTTTCTCCATGGTGAGAGGTTCGGATGCTATCAATTCATTTTTTGGGGGTTTTCAACATTTTATTTATTTTATTCTTCTTCATCCTTTCTTATTTTCTTTGGTTAAGTTAAATCTAATTTTATTTTCATTCCCTTTTTTTCTAACTTTCTTTTATTAACTTTATTTTCCCAAAATAATGAATTTTCTATTTTTCTATTATAATTCTAGCATAGCATGTGCAGAAAATTCTTGAATATGTTTACTCATAATTCTACATTTCTATCAGTATTTTTAGAACAAACATTCCTATAATGTGATCGAGCACGCTTCGGTTCCAAACTTTTACCAAGAACAAAAAAAAAACACTGGCCATGGGGACGGAAAGACCTATAACCGGTCCCGTGCTATTGGAAAAACATGACAAAAATTCTCATAGAAATCAATAAGAAGAGTGTCTTATCTAAACAATATCATTATGTCATTTGTGCTCTTGAGCCTCATTTTTCCGTTCCGTTGGTTTTTGTTAGCCCATTGCCATACCTTTCCCATCAAAAGTAAGACCGAACAAACTCCCAATTCCATAACATGGGCTTTGAACAATTTGGTGCCCTGTTGCAATAAACCAAAATACGGTCGATTCGGCCGAGTTGACCAGCTGTCACCCTGCACGCCATAAAGCCACGTAGTCAAAACCACTGTACATTTGGATAACCCAGCACGTCATACACCACGTGATCCATGGCACGAAAACGATCTTCCCCTTTAAAAAAGCGTTACAACTTGTACATGCCCCCCCCTGGAAAAGGAAAAACGACGATCAGCATGTTGTTTCCTTGGCCCCCCCCCACAACCCAGATGCCCATCTCCCATGTCCAGTCACCACCCTTATCCCCAAAATGAAATTACCCTAATTACCCTTCCAATCCCGCCTTTTTAACCAACTAAACCCCCCCGGCTTTCGCGCCAACCAATGGGGAGTCCTAAAACGACGCCGCTTTAATGATATCCTAAAAATGAAAGATTAGAGTTGATAAAGAGGATTAGATTAGAGTAATGTCGGCTGGCGTGGCGCGTCGCCAACAGTTTCATATAAATTACAAACAAGGAAAGGAAACTATCTAATTCGCACTCTTTTTCTCTCTATCCGGTAATAAAGCGCCCATTCTTCTTTCAGCTTTGCTTCCCTAATTTTTCTCAGATGTTAACTTGCGTGAATTGTAATGTAGGTGGGTTTTGGAGAAAATGGAGGGCCGGATTGAGACGCAGGTGCAGTGTGCGAGGGAGGAGGGGTCTGGGCAATTTGGGTATTTCTTCGCGTTTGTGATTTCACTGATTTCTTATGAGATTGGAATTGTTTTGTTAGCTGGTTTGGTTTTTTGAGTGTAATGTTCATATTTTTTGGTTGCCAAGGTGCCTGCATTACAGAAGGAGATGCAAGATCGTAGCGCCTTGTTGTGATGAGGTTTTCGACTGTAGGCATTGCCATAACGAGTCCAAGGTTCGTGTTTTTCTTGGTTATGTTACTAGTTGTTGCAGAGACTTTAATGTATGGCAACTTTCATAGTTGATATTTATACTTCTGCTTCTTATGATTTGGGTTTTTGTCTTGTTTGTTTTTCTTGGAGTAGAACTCGTTGGCTATTGAACCGGTGAATCGGCATGACGTTCCTCGCCATGATCTCAAGAGGGTTGGTTGCTTTGCTTATATATTTCTTACTCTTTGTTCAAGTGTGGTTTGATTTTTCGAATGTGAAGTAATTAAAGCTATTCATTGTAGATGCTGCTATCAATTTACTGAAAAGAAAATGAAAGTAAAGGAGTATGTTACTGAAAAAGATTGGGAATAAAAAGTTCATGAAATTGACCTTTTTAAGTAGATTCGACTTGATCTGGGTTCTTCAGTGTATGAAAATGAAATTGCTTATAAATGCAGACTTTTCTTTTAAGTCTGCTATGTGTAGCGTTAAAGGGTTTGTATGACAAAGATCTAAACTTTGCGGATAAGGTTCAGCATCTTTCTTTGATTTTTGATAACTCTTTTAAATAGATATTATGTCAACTTGGAACTAGTCCTTTTCATTCTCAATTGAAGGTGACTGTTTTGTGGTAACAGCACACTAATTCCGTTTTAATTTCATTTGATTGTATCTTTTAGGTCATCTGTTCATTGTGCAACACGGAACAAGATGTAAGCTGGCTATACTTTATAACATGTTCTGATAATTGTGATGGTAATTACATTTTCAAGGTTGAGATTGATCACTTCTGCATGTGTTTCTTACTATCCTTCAGGTTCAACAGTACTGTAGCCAATGTGGGGTTTGCATGGGAAACTACTTTTGCCCCAAATGCAATTTTTTTGACGATGATGTATGTCTCTCAGCTGCTATTCGATGAAAAAGCAGTTCTTCTTAAGTTCATATTCCCGGAGATATTAACTATTGCCCCTTCAATACACTTCCATCATTATAATTTTACCTCTTTGTTCTTAGGTGTCGAAAAAGCAGTATCATTGTGACCAATGCGGTATCTGCAGGTTAGACTCTTTGCGGCACTTTTTATCTTTCCCTGTGATTAATTTTTGTCATGCGTGTTGAATATTATTTGTTCGATCGTTGTTTGTGTGTTGCTTATTACATTGTTGTAAGTAGGGATTACGTTTCATTGTCGATTCATTGTCTTACTTTTTAGTATACCATTGTCATGTGTGTAAGTTTGTTTTGATTTGTATTACAGAACCGGAGGTGCAGAGAACTTTTTTCATTGCGACAGATGTGGTAAGATGATAACCTTGCACATTAAATAGTTGCTATATCATTTAACAAAGTGATTTTCGATAGTCTAAATTGGAATGACTGTTTGTGCTTTAGGATGCTGTTACTCAACAATGCTGAAGGATTCACACAATTGTGTGGAAAAAGCAATGCATCATAATTGTGCCGTGTGCTTTGAGGTAATTTTTGGAAGACGTTACACAACTTATTTCTCAGTAGTAGTATGGTATTCTCTGCTTTATATCTTTCCAACTCACATAAGTCATTTGCAGTTTCTTTTCGATACAATGGCAGACATTACTGTCTTACCATGTGGGCACACTATACATTTGGAATGTGTGAAAGAGATGGAGCGGCATTTCCAGTAAGCGAATTTATGCTTCAAATATATGTACATGGATATGTGAAAGAAATTTTAGAGTTCAATATAAATTGTTAGTAAGTTATATAAAGAAGCTTCTGTATTAATTCACTAATTATATTCTGATGTTGCAGGTATTCTTGCCCAGTTTGCTCAAAATCGTACTGTGATATGTCACGTGTTTGGGCTAAACTGGACGAAGAGGTAAGTGACCTGATGATTCCTTGCAATATTATTTGTTGCATATCTATTCAAGCTTTCTAATATCTTTCATGTCTATTAATTCAGATTGCTGCAACTCCAATGCCTCCAATGTATGACAATAAGATGGTAAATCCATTCGTATGATCACTTTTTACCAGTTTGCAACTAGGTGACTAAGTTCAACAGAGTAGAGGTCTTACTGTATTGGTAAATGTGTAGGTCTGGATCCTTTGCAATGATTGTGGGCAATCCTCAGAGGTAAATTTTCACTTTGTGGCACACAAATGTGTCAAATGCAAATCATACAATACGAGGCAGACCCAAGGAGGGCCAGCGTCATGCTCATCAAGGGTTTCACAGATGGTGAGATGAATGACTTGCAGGTCATTACCTTATGTTGTATCACTTCCCAAATTGGGTTGGTTAGGGTCACAAAAGGCAGCCTTTAGTTTATAAGTAAGGCTGCAGTATTAGTTAGCGCTTACTAGTTACTAGTCCCTCATTCATTGCATACTAGTTTCCCTGTAGGTTCACTGGTTAAATATTTGCTTGTATTTGAGCAATATTCTACATGCCAGTGGAAAGGGACAAGGTTTGCATTCAGTAGAATGAAAATAAACTGTATGACACGCTTCATCAGAAATATAAGCATGTTCCAATAAGTATAGGTTTGCAACTGATATTAGAAGTTGAAAAGATTGAGGTTTGATAGGTGCAAAAGCTGAAGACGTTCCTTTAGAGAGAGACATTTTGAAGCCTTGATCTACTGACTCGTGCAATTTTCTTTATACATTTTTTGTTAAGATCAATTAGATTAATCAAATAGGATTCATGAGATTGAGCGACTACATTTTGCGACTTCCTGTTTCGTGGTTATAAGCATGCACATATTTCTTGTGAAGGTTGCAGACAGACTTTCATATCAGGTTGTGGCTGAGTTATTTTTGGCAATACTCGCGGCTTATATCCCATGTATCGAATTATATTTTCGTTTGATTCTACTGCGTTTGAATTGGTTTGGGGATGATTTAGAAAAGATCATATCAATTCTATATGTATAGAGACCTGCTGGTATAAACTTAATTGAAACAATAGCTAGCTTTAGAATTACGTAAATAAAGAACTTCCAGACGTCACTTAATTTCAACAAGGGTGGTACTTGGTACAAGTATTTGAACTAAGTCAGTGATGGTCTCCATAGAGCTTGATTCCTCGGCCGTTGAGAGGCTGGATTGGTCTTGCGTTGTTCCTTGCATACTGCAGTCAAGTTTATCAGTAATTAACATGCGTTCAAACTTTTAATATCATGATGTGTAGTTAGTTTTTTTCAAGGAAAATAAGCAGTAACTTACATCAAAAACTGCGTCTTGAAGTAGCTCCACTTGTTCACGGGAGGCGGTTTGAACCTGAGGGAAGTTTGTAATTAGCTTTGCTTCTCATTATATGCTACGAAGTACGAACAACATGCAAGTTTACTCGGTGTTAAAGAACAATGTTTTAAGTCTGAATCAAGAGGTTGTACTTTTTTGTTTAGGTGCCAAATAACATCTTCAACACAAGGAGGGGTTGTGAGAGAGCCCATGTATCTGAAGAATTTAGAGCCAGCCTTTCTCGTCGGCCTCCGGTATTGGAATTGACCCTTCTTCACCTTCCTTGGATCAATCTCTCCCAAGGGTATCCCCTTTTGTACATCAATCAAATTAGTGATGTGTGATGTCACCTGAGATTAATTTGAGTTACACCATTATTCTCTTGATCCTTTTTCTTGTATGTATGTTTTACTGGATACATATATGAATAGTTTTAGGGCATTACCTTTTCGAGAAAATAATTGGGTGCGCCATAGTTGTAGAGGAATCCGATTACAGCTACTTTGCTCAAGTCCTTAGTTTTGTGAACCATGTGCAATTCTAGATCATACCTAATAAAGACGAATGTTGTTTAGACGTTATACAATTATGAATGGAGAGAGAGAGAGAGAGAGAGAGACCTTCTGCCGTTAACCATATGCTCAGAGGGGTGGTGCCAGTGACATTGTTTGAGCAAGTAATCTGTGCCATTGATTTGAATTGAACCAGCATCACCCTCCCACAAAACCTGAAGATTTGAATTATGATTGGTAATTTCATTAGCCGCTCTACGTAGAAAGGAATACGGTAGTCTATGTTTATTAGATACTCCATATATAGTCCATTACAATAGGATGCTGCATGCATGCATGCTTACGCAAAATAGGATCTAGTGTTTCTCACCGATATAGCATGTTCTTCATTCTTGATAGTTGCATTGGCAGGCTTATAATTAACAACAAGATCGTCTGAAGATGTGATGTCTTTGGTGCAGTTCTGTTCCCATATCTCTATTGGTGATTGCCTTTTTCCATCCTTGCATAAGCTCCATTCTTGCTTAAGGTTTCCCCAGTTTTGTGGTCCTTTAGGATGGTCTGGCCGGTAATCAAATTCTATTTCCTCATGAACTGCAGCATCTACAACCCAAAACCGTAATTATGATTATGATAATGATAGGGACGAAAACAACAACAAATAAGAAAATGTAAATTTGAGATTACCATGGTGGGAGTCGGGCTTCGGGTGTGGCCACTCATATATTGGATGTGAACCATTTTCTCTGCTGGTTATAGGGTCAGCTGGGAAATCATCTGCTCTGATGGGTGTCGAGTTCCAGCAAAGAAGGACAAAGGTGAAAACAATGAAGCCAAGAACTGAATCCTTTGACCCTAACATTTTTAACAATGGCGGGCTGATCCAGACCCGGCCCCGGCCTTCTTCTGATGGAAGCTCCTTTCTTTTGAACCCTTCAAGGAAATTCGTAAACCTTCCTCGCTCACGTACCAGTAAATATAACTGGTATTTATTGCATGCCAATAAGAATTTTACTTTTCTTGTATGCCAATAAGAATTCATCGGTATTTATTGATGCTACGTAAACTACTTTTAGGAAATTAAACTTAGAAATTTGTTGTTAACTTGGACGAAATCAATTAACCAGCTACTTACAGTAGTTAAACAACCAGCCAGTACGTTAGGGACGTAAGTAATTCATTTCTTTATTCGTGCAAGTCTGGAGTCTGGACTCATATGTCTGTTTGCCAACAAGAAAACTATATATAGGCTTGATAATTTGTACGTTGGTGCAATTTCGGTTTTGATTCAATTCATTTCAGAGAACCTAATTAAAACAAACAATGATATCCCATCTTTAAGGAGATATATATGGAAGTTGAAACAAGGAACTAGAATCTAGAAACTAGTTTATCCACATTCCACATTCGCTAACTAAATATCTGTTAACAAATTTTCTCAAAAAAAAAAAACATCTGTTAACAAATTACATTAAATGTGCAGAATCAACTTTCCAGAATTTTAGTTAACGTTTTTTCACCTTCGATTGGTTTTCTAATTAATCACAAATAGAGATATATGATTATGGGGAAAGAATACCACCAACAGAGTTCTTTATAGTTTATAGAATCAAACAAGTCATGCATGTTTTTCTGGACTATACTAATCGATCATTCTTACGGATGACAAAAATACCCAGCGGGGAGGGTACCCACGGGTATTCGACCCTAATGGGGAGTGTTTCGGGTATAATCGGGTAATGAGTACGGGAATCCCCGCTATTCGGATAGCGGAAACGGGTATGGGGCGGGGATAGTATTTTGATCCCAATCCTCATACCCATCCAATAATGTATTATATAGTTAATATAATTAATTAATATATATTCACTCAAATATATTAATAGACAAATTAAATAAATATCAAAATATATTTTGTGATTATTTTGCACATACAATAATTTTTGACATAAGGAGATAATTTTATCATGATATTGATTTTTTTTGTTTTTTTTTTAAATATTTTGTGTACTTTATTTAATATATATATATATTAAAATAAATTTTTATTAACGGTTATTGTGACAGGTATATAAACTTGATCCCCTAAGGGTATGGCCGTATGAGTACGAGGATATTACAGGGATCAGTGTGAGTACGGAGAAGCAAATGAATTTGGGTATGAATATGGTTTTTCAATCCCTTGATCCTACTCTCCCCATTGCCATCCCTAATCATTCTCTCCATGCAATCACCAATGAGGATTTAAATTTTAAATTGAATTATTTTACCCCCAGAAGAGCATTTTACTTTACTTTTGATTGGATAATGACATTTATGAAAATGTGAAAAACAGCTACAAACAAAATCTTAAGGCAAATTCTATTTATCAGTTTATACTTGGACAAATTGACACACTGAAGGAATTGCAATACGTGAACACCCTGTTTTTGGCGCAATATACTAATTTGCTACCAACATTTTCAATATTAATTGGACATGTTTTTCATTCTTTCTTAAGCTCTCCGGCTCTGCTCAGTCTTCTGGTACCTTGCTCCCTTTGCTATAATCATATATAAGTATATACATAACCTATTACTTCCACTGCACCACAAACCAAATTAGCCTAGTAGGGATTAATTATGCTTCTGATGATGACGAATTTAATTGTGTATTTTGGCATTACCGCCTTGCCCAGTTCTCATAAGAAAAAGAGTGAAAGCAAAGAAGTGAAGAGGAGTTCTTGACTTAACCATCACTATTAGATAGCACTGCCAATCAATTGAGGAAACTAAGAAAAAGTTATTTTTGGATACGAAATTTTTTATTTCAACTCAATGGAGAACCGAGGCCCCGTACGAAAATTGGGGACACCAAGTTCATCTTGCTGACATTAAAAAAGAATGAAAGGATGAGGATCATAACACCATGTACGACGTCTAGCAACCTAGCACTTAAGAGCATCGCATACTCGCTCACCCTGAAAATATAAGAAGACGGAAAATGCTTATGAGATGAAGTGCAAGCAATATTGCTCACCAGGAAACAAAGTATGGAACTAGGGAACCATTGGAAACAGCGCATCCTTTCACAAAGTTAGTTAGGGATGGTTGAGCATCTCAAGTCAATTAGAAAGAAAAAAAACTGGTATTATTTTTTTCTTAATTGGAACTAACATTCCCTATTCTTTTCCACACTCAATCCCCCACCAACATCAACACATATACCCACCCACACTAAATCTCCTCCCACACCAACCTCTCTAATCTCACACAGACCACCAATTTTTTTTCTTGGTTTTTTTCTCTTTGTGTCTTTTTCCCCCTTTTTTTCACATAAAATTAAATCTCTAACCCTAAAAATTAAAGCCTAATTCTTAATTAGAGTGATAGATCGTACTTGGGATTGGACTCACTCCACCATTCCACAAAGAAGTTATGCGCGGCCTCCACTCCTCTAGCGAGCACGAGATGTCATGATTGAATTGAGGATTTTCCCATTTGGGATTTCTGGCTTTCTGCGTTTGTTTTCCATCCGCCCTCGGTTACATATGCTTTGAGGTATTTTGATGCAGATAATGTAAAACAATCAGTTCAAAAGTGTGAATCACATAGTATTTTGTGTACATTGTCAAAAAAAATTTTTGGTCTTCGGCCAAATTTCAAACCCTCCCTAGATTACAATTCTAGATCAAACATCCGCTAAGCACCCGTTCAGGATCGGCCAATGCATTGGAACACCAAAATAATGAAGGACAAAAGTCTAGTCTACCTCTGATCCATATATGCCGCTACATTCTATACCACACGTACACTAATAATATATGGAAAATGAAAAAAAAAATCTTGGTGAAAAGGAAATATTTAGATCTCTAGTATCGTTACATACTAATGATCACATTCATAATTTATATTAACACGATTATACATTTACGCGTGTATTGACAGAACCGCCCCACTTTTTTTTTCCCGATATAATAAAAGAAACAAACAAACTAGAGGCAAAAAGGTTTTATTACTTGCATGACTCCTTACAAAGAGTCTAGTAGTAGAAGTAGGCCTCATCATTTAGCCCGCGGATCTGAAAAGCCAACGGAGACTCGTAAGTCTAATGGGCTTTTACCTGGCCTGGTCTGCGAGAAAATCCACCAAAGCCCGCTTCTGTTGGGTAGAGGGACGGGCTTAGATTAGAGGTGTGAACTTGTCCCGGCCCGCCAAAAACCCGCAAGACCCGGCCCAACAAAAGCCCTCAAGGCCCGGCCTAACAAAAGCCCACAAGACCCGGCCCGTAAAAGCCCGTTAAATAATAAAATATTATACATACATATTTTATTACGTTTATAATAAAACTATCGCATTATGAAATAAATATATGAAGAAAACTTCTCGGGATTGATCGACACCAGCCGATATGATTGGTATATATATTTAGTGACCCTGTAAAAATTTCATCCAATTCGGACCTCGTCTGACTGTAGAAATTCTGATAAACCGAAAACAACACTAATATACCATAAAGAAAAACTCATTACCAAAATGTGAACACCAAAAGCCGTTTGCATCTGAAATCACCTAATTTATGTCACTGATTCTGTGCGGTCGCACCAGGGAAACCCATTTGGCAAAGCTCCAGTCAATGAAGATTTTAATGTCAAAACGCCTCTTTTTTTTGTTAACCGTAGGTACGGACGGTCAAGTAATTTTCAAAACGAACGAAATTTTTACGGATTCCCTAAATATATATATTGATCACATCTGCTGGTGTCGATCGACCATATTTCAAACTTGAGTTATCAATTACTGAACTGTCCACTAATATATTATAACCTTTTATATTAGGTTTATAATAAAACTATGGCATTATTGAAGAGACTATGTGAAGGAAACTTCTTGGGATAGATCGACACCAGCCGATGTGATCGGTATATATATTTAGTGACTCTGTAAAAATTTCATCCAATTTGGAACTCGTCTGACCGTCGAAATTACCGGTAAACTGAAAAAGAACAGTAATATGCCATAAAGGAACCCCATTACCAAAATACGAACACCAAAAGCCGTTTGCATATCTGAAATCACCTAATTTATGTCACCGATTGTGTGCGGTTGCACCAAGGAAAACCATTTGGCAAAGCTCTGGTCGATGGGGTTTAGATATGTCAAAACGCCACTTTTTTTGTTGACCGTAGGTACAGATGGTCAAACAATGCCAAAACGGATGAAATTTTACGGGGTCCCTAAAGCCGAAAGCCATTTGCATATCTGAAATCACCTAATTTTTGTTACTTATCGTGCGCGGTCGCACTGATGAAACCCATTTGACAAAGTCCCGGTCAATGAGGTTTCAATATGTCAAAACGCCTATTTTAGTTGACTTGGTACCAACAGTCAAACCATGTCTAAAAACGGACAAAATTTTTACGGGTTCCCTAAATATATATACCGATCACATTTGTTGATGTCGATCGACCATATTTCGAACTGGAGTTGTCGATCGCCGAAATGTGCACTAATGTATCATAACTTTTATATTAGCTTCATAATAAAACTATCGCATTATGAAGCGGCTATATGAAGGAAACTTCTCATAATCAAGATATTATCCGATGTTATCGGTATATATATTTAGTGGTCATTTTAAAATTTCATCCAATTCGGACATCGTTTGACCGTCAGAATTTCCAGTAAACCAAAAACAACATTAATATGCCATAAGGGGGGCCCATTACCAAGATGCGAATGCAGAAAGCTGTTTACATATTTGAAATCACTTTTTTGTCACCGATCGTGCGTGGTCGCAACGAGGAAACCTATTTGGTAAAGCCCCGGTCAATGAGGTTTTATTATGTCAAAACGCTTTTTCTTTTTTTAACCGTAGGTACGGACAGTCAAACTATGTTCAAAACGGATGAAATTTTTACATGGTCCCTAAATATATATATATATATATATACACATATATATATCGATCACATCTACTGGTGTCGATCGACAATATTTTGAAACTAGAATTTATTTGTGATTTTTTTAGAATATTTTCTAATAATTCTTTTATTGTTCCAAACAATTAATTAGAGTATTATGTTTTTTTTCTAATACAAGCCTCCCGACCCAGCTCGCAAGACCCTTTTTAGGTGGACATGCTTGAATTTTCATATTTATGAAATTACTTAAACCCGGCTCATCACCTATTTAAATGTACTAAGACCCGACCCGGTTCAGACCCGCTACTCATGGATCGGGCCGGACTCGTTGACGAGCCCTACTAGTGTAGGCCTTGTTAGTTTCTCACCTCCTTAAAATAGTTTAGGAGCACGAGGCTTCTCGTTTCCAATTTTGTGCATCTCCAGGGACCAGAGGTGCAAACCGGAAGTCCCACAGAATTACAGAGTCCGAAATCCTTGGCTTCCCCCACAGGTACATTACATTTTCATCCACGCCCCTTATTATGTGTAGATTTTCTTGCTTTCTTCAACCAACCCCATTGATGAGGTCGCTAATTGAGACCCCAAAAGGGTTTAGTAGAGAGCCCATCTCTTAGTTCCTCTTGTACTTGATCATTGTTCATCATAAACCTGAGGATGATACGCATGCCATTATACGTTTACTCATTTGTAGATTGTACATTTTGTGATGAGTCGCCAATTTTCCGGGAAAATGAAGTTCCCTTTCGATTTTGTGTACTAGAAGCTGTGTTTGCTTTTGGGTTTTGGGTGAAACCCAAAGCACGTCGCACGAATTGTGAACCCAAGAGAAATGTGGGTTTCAAGTTCCACATGTAGGTTGTGAGAACGTTAGTCTCTATTTGTGTTGTTTTCCTTTTTCCCTGAGGAGTCTAATGTTTCTGATAAACCCCATTCCAAGTAATTGGTTTAGACTTTAGAACTTTCTACCCCCTTGGGGTTGAATAGTGAAAATTTGGGAAGGTTATGGAGTTATGGTGTCTCTCGATACCAGTAAGCAGATTCAATGGTTAAATTAGTTAATGAATGATGACAGACAATGTAACTATAGGAAATTAGAAACCAAGGCTGAATAGTTTTGGCTCATGCAGGATGCTGTTCCATCAAAGTAGGAGCAGTGTCCCAGATTTGATACGAGTTGACACTTAATTCTGTCTACCAGCTAGTAGGGATTGATAAGCAAGTTTAAGATGAGCAACTGTGGTCACTTGTTCCTTGTGCAGGATGATTTATGTTCATGTGGAACTTTAGAAGGTGATGAGGTTGGATCACACATGAACATTTTACTCTTTCCAGGGTTGTTTCTGAGGCACTTGCAGTTATAAATGTCTGATTTACAGTTAAATTGGCCTTTATCACATTGATTGGCAATTGTGGATTATTAACCTCTGGTGATATTGAAATTGCTGCATGAATCTTTACTATATTTTCCTGCTGTGAGTACACACTGAAAGGGTGGAAATTGATACAGGGTTTTACAAGGATAACATGGCTGATAAGTCATCATCGACAAGTCATAGTAGTCATGGCAGTCAAGGGAGTGATGCGAAAAATGCTTTGTCCATGAGGGATCAGATGAGAGAAACAAAATTGCCTTCCAGTTTCTATTCTGATTCAGACATACTGTTGTGGTTAAAAGGCCTTGCAATTGACCCTGGATGTGGTAAAGTATACCCAGGTTCAGCTCCAGAACAATGGAATCAGAGTCTTGAACTGCGGAAACTTCTGCTTGCTGGTAATCCCCTCTCTCCTCGGGTAAGTTCAGCACCAATATCGATTATTTTTCAAACTTTTCATCACAGATAAAATTGTTTATCTGAATGCAGTGCTTATTTGACTATACCATAGCACATGACCACAATCTAACAGCGTTTCTTTATAGTAATTAGGTGAACCAAATTAGTATGTTAGAATAGTAGAACAATAGCTGACCCATCCTGAAAGCTGAGCTTTACATGGTATGATTGGTTTCCATATACGAATGTTAAGAGAAATACACTTATGATTGACTACATTTTCACAGTTTTGATTCAGAATGGCTCCACATATCGCTAGTGAGAATGTCTTGAATGTAAAATGTTTCGTACAATTTTAGGATTACTAGTACAGAAGTTATTCTTAACTTGAACTCCATTTTTCCTTCAAATTTCTGACCATGCCTGTTTTCTCCTGTTTTCTATAGAGTAAGCGAGAACTTGATCAATTCCTAAGAGACTTGGTTGTGAAGGAATCTGATGATCATGTAAAGAGGATATGTGAAGAGTATGATACAGAGCTTGAAAAGGCATTGAGGTCATTGATTGTTGATGATGATCTGCTAACAACACTTCCTTCAGCTCACCTTACAGCTTCATTGAGATCAGAGGAGAGAAATCATAAGGCTTGTGATATATTGAGAAGGGTTTTTGCTGATGGTAAGTATCCTCCAATGTCTGTTCCCATTGGCCGTGATTTTCAAGCTGATGTGCCAGAATGGTCAGGACCAGTCAATAGGAATAAGCTTTACAGTGAGGATGGTGATTCAAAAGTGTCAAGGTGGTCAGGTACGCGTATGTGGCCCATCAACGGGAGGAAATGTGGAGCCGCCTCCAAAAAAGTAATTGGGAAAGGAAGACCTGATTCTTGTTCCTGTGTCTCTCCAGGATCCATTGATTGTGTTGAACTCCATATTCATGAGACACGACTTTGCTTGCAGTCCGAGATTGGTCCTGCCTTCTGCAGTTGGAAGTTTGACGAAATGGGAGAATTTGCCTCTAAGTCATGGACTTTGATAGAACAGAGAACCTTTGAATCTCTTGTGAGAAAAAATCCACTATCAAGCGTAGCAGGCTTTTGGAAGCTTGCCTTTAAGCGTTTTCCTGATAAGCGCAAGAAGAGCATCGTGAGCTATTACTATAACGTGTTCATTCCTAGGCGTATGAGGCTTGCGACTAGAGCTTCCCCTGATAAATTTGACAGTGATGATGACTAGATAGAGGTATAACAGAGGGGCTATATTGTAAAGTTAGTGTGCTAGACATGTTCTGAAGACATGAAACTATGATTTTGAGCAGCTTGAGGCTGACACTCATGAAAGCCTAGCTCGAATGCATTTTAGGAGACTGATCTTGCCAGATCATGGTATTTTGGGTTTAAGAAACCTCACAGGATAATCCATATTATTTCTCATACATGATTACTTATGTTTTATATCCTCTAGTCTGAGACTCTCGAGTATATATTTTTTTTAAAGGCTTTTTAAGGCACTAAGGGTTTCAATAGAAATCTATGTCAACATGAATTAGATCTGGACTCATCATGGTATTCACAAAAGGGTTCTGAACTTTCTGATGGAAAGAATTTGATACTGCAGGTCCCCTTTTGAAAGAAGTTGAAAGAATATCTTCCTATTTTTTACTGGAATTTGTTAAGGTCGGAAACAGAAATTACTTTGATGGATATGTCTATTGCCAATACGAATTTGAACTGCACATCTTATTACACAAAAGCCTCTGTCGTCAATCAAATCAAATTCATGTACATTGTAAAGTTGATGCAGCTGGTATGTCTGTGGAAGCAAGTCCTCAGTCCCTTACGCGAGACTCATGGCCATGGAAATGCACATCTCGGCGATTGAGAGCTTGTAATGGTCTTGCGTTCAGTTCTGCGGACTGCATTCAAATGACACTATGAAGTAAAAAAGAAACACTAGCTACACGTAAGAGTGAAAAACACAGAAAAGGAACAAGAAAAAAAATTGTAGTTAACCAAATTAGGCTACTTACATCATGAACGGCTTCTCGAAGTAAGTCCATTTGCTCTTTTGAAACAGTAGTCAACTGATGATCACCAAAGTTATTGAGATTAATAACCAGATAATACTAAGATTTTAATACGAGTCAACAAGATGTTACAAATCGATGGTTGGTATTGATGAATATGTTAGTAGTTAGTACCTTTCTGTGTATGATCCAAGTTACTCCTTCAGTGCAAGGAGGTACAGTGAGTGAGCCTTTGTACTTGTAAAATTTCGAGCCACCCTTCCTCACATCTCTAGGATTAACCACCCCTCTGTGGATCTCTTCCTTTACATCAATCATGGTACGGATATCCTTGCTTACCTGAGAAGTTTATATTAAAGAACAAGAATTGAGTTTGAAGATCCTTAAAACTTGGAACATATATGATCTTTGTTCCCAAAAGTCATGATGTGTTAGATTGTATGCATGCCAGAGCTAAAACTTGAATAAATGGAGAACAACCACATCATTTTCAGGTCAACATGGTTAATTTTATGAACTTAAGAGTGTGGTACATAATATCTATTGAATTTACCTCGGAGAGAAACTTATCAGGCTTGCCAATTTTGTAGAGGTATGCAACCACAACTATGTTGTTTTTGACATCAGCATCAGGGATTAGGTGTACCATATGAAGCTCCATGTCAAATCTTTTACCATTAATTGTATGCTCAGATGGTGAGTGCCAGTGACATTGATCTAGCAAGTAATCTGTGCCATTCAACTCCATGGATCCAGCATCACCTAGCTTCCACTGGATCTGTTTTCACTCAGAAGTTAACACAAGAAGGGCTCGGTTCACAGTCGCATTAAGAAATTTTAAGCAATTAAAAAGGCTTCATCCCAGAATAGTGATGACTCTTTTTAGGTGTTATTCCTATTTCCTAAGACTCAAATATATATATAGCCGACCACTACGGAATCTTGACTCATATAATAAGATAATGACTTTAGAGTTGGAAATACTTCCTTACCGAAATGTCATGGCCTCTATTCCGGATTGTTGCATTTGAAGCTTTGTATTTGAGTCTCACCTCCCCTTTGTTAGGGTGTACTTCCACGATCTCACTCAGCAAATCAACCGGAGATTGCAGTGTCCCATGTTTACATGCTGCCCATTCTTCATGAAGCTCTCCCCAATGCTTTGGACCCTTCTCACTATCAATCAGATAATTAAATTCACTTTCGTCCTCTGCAAGAACAATCCTTAACTTCAATAATCATAAGATAAAGCAATATTAACGTTAAGAATTTACTAGCCGAGCAGTATGTGAGGTTTTGGATATTACCAACTTCTTGAGCTGTAATGGGCTCCAGGTACAGAAGTTGAAGAAGAAGGAGCAGCACAAAGAAAGAAGTGAAGATGGACTTGCTCTGG
The DNA here is from genome assembly GCF_933775445.1 of Argentina anserina. Taxonomy (NCBI): domain Eukaryota; kingdom Viridiplantae; phylum Streptophyta; class Magnoliopsida; order Rosales; family Rosaceae; genus Argentina; species Argentina anserina. Next base: position 9,592,770 of record NC_065877.1, on the reverse strand, counting down.
TCCATCATCGTTGTCAGCAAAAAGAAAGATCGAGTTGCAAATGCAGCAAATCCAAAGCGACTTTGTTTCTGCAACTCATCAGTGGTAACCAAGTGCTTATATAGATGACTATATATGTTATGTAGATACACAAAAACTGATCAATATATTGACTTGATCAAATTCGTAAGAAGATAATGAAGCTCCAAAGATTGGAGTCATTCAACTGTTGTAGTATTTAAGGTATTATTATTTCAATTTGCAACGTACAGTACGTCGAATTATAATCTTCGTAATCAACTTCGTATGAATATATCGTATCCATGGATAGCAATCGGCAAACCACCATTGTCAACTAGAGGAACAATTTATTGTTTTTGTCAACTTTATATATATATCGTTTGAGTTACTTGTTGCTCAAGTTCTCTATATCTAATTCGTGCGAGAGTCATATTTCCTTGAAGCCGTCTTAGTTTCATATCGCAAACCGTACAAATCATCAGTCGATGATGTTAGCATAGATCGATAAATTAGTTGACTTTGATTAATGCATGATCGTGGTTGACAATGATAAATGATGAATTTTGTCCGTAACGTACGTAGAAGGATTATGTATCTTAGGATTCAATGATCATGTACGGTATCGTATCTTATAGAATGCCATGATTATATTGAAATTGTGTAATTTTAGAAAAACTTCACGATCATCTTAACCACTCTTCTGACTTTTCATCATTATTATACGTAAGTTTATTTAAAAGGAAACACATAAATTTTTAATCATTGACTTTCAGAAAATTTTGTCCTCCAGGCTTAAAATGCAAGTTGCTAAGATCGATTGAGACAGTTTTCCATGAACCCTCGAGTAGTTTTAAGTTTCTTATTAAACTGTGAACTACTAAATTACCATTTTATAATTTTATTCTCACATAAAGACACAGAAGAATAATTATATAAAAATAATAAATATTTCACCAATATGTTTTATCAAAATTATCTTTCGCATGTAACAAAATTACATAAAAAGATTATCTTTCAAGAATACACTTTAAATAAAATTTTACAAATCCGTGCAATCACAACATGTGTATCACATGAGTACGAGGCTAGTAGATTTATAATCTAATGTGGAACTCAATAAATGGGCGGCCAAAAGAAAATCAAAGACGAGAGAAAAAATACGCCTTCATAAAATAGTATTCGCGGCTTCTCGTCGATTTTTTTGTTTTGTTTTATATTTCTAATTAAAATCTGTTGTTTCAAGCTTCAATTGTATACCTTTTTGTCTATACAGATACATAACATGCATATAGCTATACGTGAAATCTACCGCAAATAGTCTAAAAATTGTTTCATTCCAATAGGACCTTTATGATTGATTACATTTCCGAAATATCAAGCTAGCACGTTTTTGCTTTTTCATCTGATGTTTTTTTTTCTCATGAAGTCGAAACTAGCTAGTATATAATGCTTCTGAGTGGTATCATTAAGAATGTTTGAGACGAAATTTGTATGATCCGATATCATCGATCGATGATGACTTGTGTTTGTCTGTCACACTATTGTAGCTAGTTTGGATCTCCCGATGATTGAGCAGCTGAACTGGTCTTGCATTCAACTCTGCATACTGCAATTTGGAAATTAGAACCAATAGATGTAATCGATCGAGTCAAATAAGCTTTTATATATATACATTATTTGTATTTACTGGAGCCACTTACGTACATCTTGCACAGCCACTCGAAGTAGATTTATTTGCTCCTTTGAAACAGTTCCAAACTGAATCCTATCAAAATTAGGTTGCTAATTAGAGAGCTAGCTAGATCAAATTAAAATTAGAATCAATTTAACTAGATGAAAGGAGGCCAAATTAAGTAATTACCTGTTTGCTGATGATCCAAACAACACCTTCAGTACGGAGGGATGGTGAGAGATCCCACATATCTGTAGTAATTCTTTTTGCCACCCAGTTGGATCATACGTTCAGGATCGATCACTCCTATGCTTCTGTCTACCTTTCGATTTTTCATCAATGCTTTATCCAACGTCAACTCACCAAACTCGACCACAGGTAATAGCAAATGTTAGAACGTTAAGAATTCAATCTTATTAGTTCAAACTTTAAAGGATAAATACTGGCAGTGTATCCGTGTTTTCAATCTTTGAATACATATAATTCACAGGTCACCGAGGTCAGTAGTTTTTCTTGTAAATGTTTATTAGCTAGGCTAGGATAAAGATACATGAAACAGTGCTGTATGCAATAATACTTGGTCGATTCATCATATAACCCAGTTATTGACTTATAATTAGTATAAGTTTCACCTTAAAGAGGAAAGCGTCTGGACGACCAATCACGTAAAGGACTCCAATAACAACAATACTGTTTTGGACTTCCGGATCCGGGCTTGCATAGACCATATGCAACACCATATCATACCTGCATAATTTTTAGTTTTTAATATGAACCAACGAAATAGATGAGATAATTTTGATCTGATAAGCAACTCATCTCATATTCTCATATACAAGTTGCGATGGACCTTTTGCCATTGATGAGATGCTCCGAGGGTGAATGCCAGTGGGCTTGTTGCACAAAATACTCAATGCCATCGATCTCAATCGATCCAGCATCGCCTGCCCATCTAAGCTGCAATGCAATGTACCGTATGCATTGGATAAATATCAAAATATAAGAGAAAAAAAAATCTAATTGCACTATCGCAGTGACATAGTTTTTCTCAAACACGTGCATATATAGTACAATATGTGAGATATCATTTTTATTTATTTATAAGATTCATAAGAAATGGATGCTTACCTTGATATCATGGCCTCTATTCCTGAGAGTGGCGTTAGAAGGCTTATGATTGATCGCTCTCCCTAGCTTGGGACCATTTGAACTCTTTGATCTAACAAATCTATAGGAGATTGCAAGGCTCCTTTCTTCATTCTTGATATCTCCCCATTGAGCTGGCCCCTTCTTACCTCCTTCAACATAATCAAAAAATATCTCTCATCCTCTGCACACGGTTAAATGTTTAATTGATAATAAACATACATAATCAACATTACTTTCTTAAGATAGGATAAGATTATGCATATTGTACATAATTAACTTCTTGAGCTTTAACCAAGAATGGAGGCAGACGCAATGGACTTAAATTCGTGGTTTTGGGCTGCGGTTTTATTGTTAGACCAGCTGAGCTGAGACTAGTGTCCAATGTGCGAAGAGAAGAGCAAATGTTACAAAAAATAAAATGAACAGGGGCTTGCCTTGATGCTTCATATTCACCATATAATGGTATGATCTGAAAGAGGGGTTTGATTGATTTATATAGACATACTAATCATACAGAAGATACGTAATTAGAAGAAATGCTGCTCTAAATAACAAAGACATCGCAAAGTCCTCCAGTTTTGGGTTTTGCATGAAAGGATCACACGGTTATGCATGCAATGCTGAACGAGGCATATTGGATAACATGAACATGATGCATGTAACTGCAATAGTGCATGCATGGGCAGGTCACTGAGAGGGTGATGAGTCATGGGGGAAGCTATCAGTTAATTTGTACAAAGCCAAGCGCGTTACAATTATATTTGTGATTAATCACATTGTGTGACCCGATTTTAGTATATATACAGTTTCTTCCGTGAAGAAACATTAGTGAATCTGTTTTGTGTAATTGCCTATGGGAAATTTTTTGAAACTGTCTACCGTGTGTGATGACATATGCAAAAGGCAAATACCACAGAGATGAGATAGCAGCTCTGCTTCTATATATTTCGTATAACTTCGAAATGACCTCCATCTGAATTGTCAAAAGCATTGTTGGATCGGTATATATCCCTAACCTTTACATTATGAATATGATCCACAATCAATAGGTGATAGGTAATGTTTCTCACATACATATATAAGAATATGTTAATGTTATGCTACATACATGACTATGAATTGTCGAAATTCTGGCACATATACGTCGATGTAGAATTGACGTCGTTATCATAATTAATTAGAGAAATTATAACTGATTTAACAGTCTGAATTGTAATTGTGACTCACACATAGTAATTTAAAAAAGGTAAGATTTCACCGAATGAACATATGTTACTACAACAGCCACGTTAGACTTAGAAGAAGATCATACAAGATAGTTTTTTGAAATATGAAAGAAAACAAAATTCAAATGGTCTCAAATGCGGGACTAAAATTAAGGGACAACAATGGATGAAACCAACACAACCGTTGGATGTGAATTAAGCTGATCAAATGGATATAATGTTAAACAGATCAAAACCAAGTTTTCTTTCACTCACCCAGTCGAGAGTCGAGACTTCCTCCTCGTCTCTTACGAAATTCAGAAGTGCACAACGTCGGCAAAACCTCTTCCTTGAGATTACTCAACAAGATCAAGAAAAACCTTCGATTAAAACTGAAGAGGTCGATCCCAACAATACAAAGTAAGATTGAATTGCGCTTTTGATTCGAGAGGAATCAATACCTTTAATTGAACTCTCTCAGCTCTCTCGACCCACGGAGACCAAACCCCAAAACAACCCCCCACAAAACCTATTTTAATATCATCAAGATACTGTTGATTATTGACCATCTATTGACCATGAAGGCAGCTTTGTTGACTTGGATAGTGATGTACAGCTGTCTTTTTCACAGTGGTGACTTTTTTTTTTATTTCCGTGTTTTCCTTTCTTGGTTGTAATAATAGTTTGGTTTTCCCAAATTATAAATAGATGCTCTCTTTGTTAGTTTGAAAGACTTTTCATTAATTGAGAAATATATAGAAAATTGCTTATCTCTTCTCTCTGGTTCTTCATCTTCAACCTTGCGTCAATTGAAGGTTAGCTACGTTATTATGGCATCAGAGCCATGGCTCTTAGTTTCTATAGCTTGAAATGATTGATCTTTATGCTTTACTACTTCCGCTCTGCGTGTATTAGCTTTCGAAAGTTGAAATCTGAGAATCTAGGGTTTCAATTTGTGGTTTTCTGATGATCTAAGCTTAATCGAGAATCAGTTTTATCATTCTAAGCATATTGATAGTTTCAGATCTGAAAAATTTGCAATAAAAGATTGAATTCTCTGTTTGAGCTCATTTATTGTCTCGAATAGTGTTGAGCTTACTCATCGCACCTTAGATTTCATGAAATCTACTGTGTTTGATCTATTCCATGAATTCGTAACTTGAAATATTGAAGTGTTAGCAAGTCTCTATTATTTTAGTGGTTAAGTTTCTATATGGAGTAGTATGGTGGATTTATGCTTCTGTGCAGTGACGTAGTGCAGTGAATACTAGTGCAGTGTATTGAGAATTAGTGCAGTGGTTTTATTATAATTGTGATGATGTGCAAAATGTGTGAGGTTTCGAAAAATGATGAAGTGTAGTGTTGACAAAGTGTTGATGAAGTGTAGTAGTGCTATAGTGCCTTGAGTATTTGGTGAAGTGCTAGTAGTGCTTGAATGGAAGTTTGTGCTATTTGTGTGAAGGCAGAAAGTGCTAAAGTGTAGTAGTGTTATAATGTTGAGATGAGGGTCTGTAGTGGTGATTGTTCTCTTGTGGTAGTGACATGAAGTTTTACTTGATATAGTGTTTTGGATACAGTGCTCATTTCCAAAGTGAATCATGCCTGAGAATCAGACTAACTCTGCTTCCTCAAGCCAGTCTGAGATTTATGCTCATGCTGTTACTCAAGCTGAGATAGCTTCTCTGTTGAGTATGATTACAATCAAGCTGACTGAGACAAATTTTATCAAATGGAGGTTTCAATTTCAGTCTGTGCTTGAAGGAAGTGATCTGTTTTCTTACTTTGATGGCACATATCCATGTCCTCCTATGTTGGCACCCCTACTAGCACAGAGCTAGTATGGCATGCCACCGAGCATAAGCATCACTCTCTAGGCGGATCTACAAATCACTATGTGGCTCAACCATGATATTCATAGTGTACCTCGTCATACAAGCTTTCCAATGATAGTCGGAACTCACCAAGACACCACCGGGAAGTCACCTTTCCGACCTCATCAAGATGACTCTATAGTAAGCCTAGAGGGGCACTTGTCCCACATTGAAGAATATGTAAATGAGAGGGGTTCCCTCACCTATAAAAGAGACCCATCATCCCACTTAGAGGGGGGATCACTACATGTATAACTGAAGGCTATTTGCCAATACTAGTGGATTCAAGTGGACGTAGCCTACCCCAAGAGAGGGAGGTGAACCACTATACTTCTCGTGTCAAACTTACACTCACTAATAGCTAACCGTGTGATCAATCACCCATCTGGTAATCACTACGTTAACATTGGCGCCGTCTGTGGGAAGCTGACAATTAGCTTCGTCGCTCCCCACCAACAGACCTCCCACGGTCCCCCACACCCCACAGTGCATGAGCTCACTACGGCGCAGTCAGATTTAAAAAAAAAAAAATTTGACCCTCCCGTGGTCCATGCCTTCCACGGTCACGTTCTTCCACACTCCTCCTAGCACGGTGGACGTTCTTCCACGCTCCTGCTAGAGTAGCACGTGATTGCTAGCACGGTGCAAGATTGCTATCGTAGTCCTACGACTGCTAGCGTAGTACATGAGCCGTAGTACGTGACTTCTAGTAGTACATGAGCCGTAGTACGTGACTTCTAGCACGGTGCACAGCTAGTCCCGTAGTCCCACGACTGCTAGCGTAGTACATGACTGCTAGCGTAGTACGCGACTGCTAGCACGGTGCACGGCTAGTCCCGTAGTCCCACGAATGCTAGCGTAGTACATGATTGCTAGCGTAGTACGCGACTGCTAGCACGGTGCAAGACTGTTATCGTAGTCCCTTGACTACTAGCACAGTACGTGACTGCTAGCATGGTGCACGGCTGCTCCCGTAGTCCCATGACATGCTCCCATAGTTCCACGGTGGAACTCCACGGTCCTACTCCACAGTCGGCTTTCATAGTCCTGCTCTACGGTTGACTTCGCAGCCTTCCGTAGTCGCCAGAGAAAAGAAATCATTGGCACAACGGGACTTGCTGGCAAAGCCAACCAACCCGCAACAAACCACTACCATAACACAGAGAATTGAAAGGAAAATCTCTTCAAACCGGACATCTCCTCACTCAAATCCAAAGCGGCTACTTGCAATCATCCCCCGCGCAAAGGAGCGTCATGCTTGGACACCTCCAACATGATTTTGGTACTTGCATAAAGCGCAACTCCACTCCACATCGGCATAAGATAAGTAAAATGCTATGCCTCCCTACTCCTACTGTAGAGTTGATTATTATCATATCTTAGCATGATTTTATTACGCTATAAAGCATGCCTACAACATACCGCACTTGATATGCATGCCCGCATGGTTTTCACGCATTGGCTACAACACTTTGTAGAGTTAGCTAGCAATGGCACTTAGCCATATCTTATATACTTAGAAAATGTGTGACGCACACACTTGAATGTCTAACTTGATTGTGCTAATGAAATTAGGAATTTTTCTAACCATTGTTCAGGAGAACAATTAAATTTCTTATGCAGACTGTTTCATCACACAACACTCAGACGTCACAGAATCAAAAATTCTTTCCTCACCAAAAAGTGAGAGACTACGCCCAAGAGGGCTCAAGACGTCCTACGCGTAACGCTTATCTACGCTATGATGGATGCACTACGCCCAAAAGGGCTCAAGCCGCGTAAATACGCGCACTACGCCCAAGAGGGCTCAAGACGTCCTACGCGTAACGCCTATCTACGCTATGATGGATGCACTACGCCCAAGAGGGCTCAAGCCGCGTAAATACGCGCACTACGCCCAAGAGGGCTCAAGACGTCCTACGCGTAACGCCTATCTACGCTACGATAGATGCACTACGCCCAAGAGGGCTCAAGCCGCGTAAATACGCGTACTACGCCCAAGAGGGCTCAAGACGTCCTACGCGTAACGCTTATCTACGCTATGATGGATGCACTACGCCCAAAAGGGCTCAAGCCGCGTAAATACGCGCACTACGCCCAAGAGGGCTCAAGACGTCCTACGCGTAACGCCTATCTACGCTATGATGGATGCACTACGCCCAAGAGGGCTCAAGCCGCGTAAATACGCGCACTACGCCCAAGAGGGCTTAAGACGTCCTACGCGTAACGCCTATCTACGCTACGATGGATGCACTACGCCCAAGAGGGCTCAAGCCGCGTAAATACGCGCACTACGCCCAAGAGGGCTCAAGACGTCCTACGCGTAACGCCTATCTACGCTACGATGGATGCACTACGCCCAAGAGGGCTCAAGCCGCGTAAATACGCGCACTACGCCCAAGAGGGCTCAAGACGTCCTACGCGTAACGCCTATCTACGCTACGATGGATGCACTACGCCCATGAGGGCTCAAGCCGCGTAAATACGCGCACTATGCCCAAGAGGGCTCAAGACGTCCTACGCGTAACGCCTATCTACGCTACGATGGATGCACTACACCCAAGAGGGCTCAAACCGCGTCAATACGCGCACTACGCCCAAAAGGGCTCAAGCTGTCCTACGCGCAAAGCACACTGTGCTCAGAGAACGCACTACACCCAAGAGGGATCGACATCCTACGCGTAAAGCTCACTACGCTACGATAGTAGCTTTACGCTCGAATGTCAACGCCAAAAAGACGTCATACGCGTAGCCTATTACGCTATGATTGACACCACGCTTTAATTCAACGCCAAAAAGACGTCATACGCGTAACCTATTACGCTATGATTGACGCACCACGCTCTAATTCAACGTCCAAAAGACGTCCTACACGTAGGTCACTACGCTAAGATGGATGCACAACGCTCTATGTTAGTGCTCAGACGTCCTACGTGCAAAATTTTGCACTAAGATGGACACATTACGCCCGCAGTGGCTCAACGCCGTCCTACGCACACTGCAATATAGGACGCACCAGCCTATAGAGGTCTCACTAGCCTTCAAAGGCCATATTGGCATATAAAAGCCACACTCACCCGTAGCGGCCATATTAGTCCAAAGCGCCATCACGCTAGACTACTTCGCCTAAGCACACCGCACACATAAGCCATATCACTCGAAACCGCCTCGCTGACTAGGGGTTTCGGGGACTTATGCACACTCGCGTACTATATCATATTCGGGACCATACATACACACGCATCATCATGTGTCAAACACACATCGCGCCCATACATTGTTATGCTATCCATAACAACAGACATACTTCGTGCACATATGCTTTTATCTTTGTTTTGCAGGTTTGAGAGTCTCTTCTTGCTTAAGGAGTTCGGGGACTGGTAGGGGTATGCCACCGCCCGGACACTTATGCTCGGTGACATGTTGATTGATAAACTCCCCAAGCAAGAAGTTCCTCTTACTTAGGGACTGCGGGGGGACATGTTGGCACCCCTACTAGCACAGAGCTAGTATGGCATGCCACCGAGCATAAGCATCACTCTCTAGGCGGATCTACAAATCACTATGTGGCTCAACCATGATATTCATAGTGTACCTCGTCATACAAGCTTTCCAATGATAGTCGGAACTCACCAAGACACCACCGGGAAGTCACCTTTCCGACCTCATTAAGATGACTCTATAGTAAGCCTAGAGGGGCACTTGTCCCACATTGAAGAATATGTAAATGAGAGGGGTTCCCTCACCTATAAAAGAGACCCATCATCCCACTTAGAGGGGGGATCACTACATGTATAACTGAAGGCTATTTGCCAATACTAGTGGATTCAAGTGGACGTAGCCTACCCCAAGAGAGGGAGGTGAACCACTATACTTCTCGTGTCAAACTTACACTCACTAATAGCTAACCGTGTGATCAATCACCCATCTGGTAATCACTACGTTAACATCCTAGATATGTGTTGTCTGATCAAGGTGTTGTGACAAGCGAAGTGACTGTAGCCTATAAGCAGTGGAAAATTGTTGATAAAGCTTTACTCAGTTTTTTGATGGCCACTTTAGATGATGATGTCATGGACATTATAGTGGCGAGTAAGTCTTCAAGAGAAGCATGGGCTGCATTGCAGGAACAGTTTTCCTCAATTTCTAGAGCTAGCATTATGCAGCTAAAGACTTGCCTTCAAACTATCAAGGAGGGATATGATTCTATTGACAAGTTTTTGCAGTGCATCAAGCATGCTAGAGATCAACTTAGCTCTGTGGGAGTTACTATGCTGGATGAAGATATTGTTGTGGTTATTTTGAATGGCATGCCTAATGAGTATGCAATGATCAAGACTGTGATCAGGGCAAGAGACAACTCCATTGGTCTTAAAGACTTAAGTGCTCAGTTGCTAGCTGCAGAAAGAGATAATGAAGCTCAGTTTTCTTCTTCAAACTTGATGTCAGCTATGGTTGCTAGAGGAGGTAACAACAACTTTAGAAGAAATGGCAATACCAATGGCTATGGGAGTGATAAAGGCAAGGGTGTGTGGAATGATAATAGTGCTAAGCAGGGACAGTTCTCCAGTTGGAATGGCAATGGTAGCAAGCAACAACAGTATTCTAATCCAAGAGAGTGCCATATTTGCAGCAAAAGAGGTCATATTGCTAGTGACTGCTATCAGAATTCTATCTGCAGTTTTTGCAACATGAAGGGACATATTGCAAGTGTGTGCTACAATAATCCTGAATCTACAAACTACAGACAACCTCAGTCTGAGAACAGAACACAGTTAGTGGCTGTTCCTGAGTGCCAAATCTGTTGCAAAAAGGGTCACACTGCTCTAAACTGCAACTCCAATGTTACTTCTCTTGTGTGTCAAATTTGTGGAGGCAGAGGTCATGCAGCTCTAGACTATCAGCATAGGAATAATTATGCATTTCAAGGAGCTCAACATTCTGCTACTTTGACTGCTATGACTGCTCAGTCCCATGGTGGTGCCTCTAGCTCTCAGAGCAGTGATGTTTGGATAGGAGATACTGGTGCTACACATCACATGACCTCTGATCTCAGAAACTTGGCCATTGCACAACCTTATGAATCCACCAACTCCATCACTATTGGTAATGGGGAAGGTTTGAATATTCAAAATATTGGCACTGCTTCTCTTACTCCTTCAAACCATACTTTTAAACTTAACAATGTACTTCATGTCCCTAGTCTAGCTGTTAACTTGTTGTCCTTTAACAAGTTGTGCAAAGACAATAGGTGCTTTGTAGTCATGGATGACACTGATATATGTGTGCAGGACAAAACCTCCAAGGCAATATCATATCAAGGAAAGAGTAGTCCTGAATGGCTGTTTTTGTTCAATTCAAAGAGAATAAAGCAAGCTGCAACCTCAAATCCTACTGCTTTTATTGGCTCTGCAGTGAAGTATTCATTGTGGCATCAAAGATTGGGGCATCCATCTGCTGAAGTTGTTTCTCGAATGCTTTCTTTGTCTAAAATAAAGTGTGATGTTGATTCGTCTAGTAGTGTATGTATTGCTTGTCTCTCTGGCAAGATGCATATATTACCTTTTCCTTCATCTCAATCTAAATCAGTTACTCCTTTTCAAAAAGTCCACTCAGATGTATGGGGTCCTGCTCCATGTTTGTCTATTGAAGGTTACAAATATTATGTAACTTTCATTGATGACTATACAAAGTTTGTGTGGCGCTATCCTCTTATTAATAAATCAGATGTTTATCCCACATTTGTGAAATTCTATAATTTTGTGCACACTCAATTTCATTTTGCTATTCAGTCTCTTCAAACTGATGGTGGAGGAGAATACAGAGCAAAGGGTTTATTAATTTTCTGGATAGCAAAGGTATTCTACATCTGATTACTTGTCCACATACACCTCAGCAGAATGGTGTTGCTGAGAGAAAGAATAGACATTTGGTTGAGACTTGTGTTACCTTTTTGGTTGCAGCAAAATTGTGCAAACCTTTTTGGTATCATGTTATTGCTCATGCTGCTTTTCTGATCAATAGAATGCCTTGCAAATCCCTTGGTATGTAGTCTCCATTTTTTGCGTTCTTTGGCACTATTCCTGATATTAAATTTCTCATAATATTTGGCTCTGCTTGCTTCCCATATATCAGACCTTATGCGAAGGACAAATTGGATGCCAGATCGGCACAATGTGTATTTTTGGGGTATGCTCTTGGTTACAAAGGTGTGTTTTGTTACAATATTGAACAGAACAAGCTATGGATGTGTAGACATGTGATTCATGATGAAGACACTTTTCGTTTTCATAGTTTGCCTTCTCAGTCCTCTAGTTATTCTAATTTGAGAACTAGACGTTTTTCACCTTTGGTGTCTGCTTCAATTCCGTATGTGCATCCTTCATCTGTTTCTCCAGTTTTGGCTGCAAGGGGGAGTATTGCCAGTAGTGCTTCTGAAACTGAAACTGCTGACTTTTCTGAAAAAGCTGGAACTGGTGAATTTGCTGAAAATGCTGGAACTGCTGACTTTTCTGAAACAGCCGGAACTGCTGAATTTGCTGAAAATACTGGAACTTCTGAAAATGCAGGGAATTCTAGTATTGTTGGTTTTACGGAAAAAGCTGGAACTTTTGGAAATGCTGAAACTGTGAGAATTGCTGAAAATGAAGGAACTGTTGAGTTTGTTGACAATGTTGGAATTATTGGGAACAATGTAGTAGTGAATTATGATGTGCTGAATAATGGTGTAGATAATAATCCTAATCTACCTCTTCCCCATGAGTTGATGTTTGTTGAAGATGAAGCTCAAGCTTATAATAATCATTCCATGTTAACTAGAGCAAAAAATAGAATTGTGAAGAACAAAGTGTTTGAAGATTTTTGTGCCTACTCTTGCATTGCTCATCAGAAAGTTTATGATGAATTGCCATTTTTAGTGGTTTTACAGCTCATGCAGATGTCTATGATCCAATAGAACCAAAGTCATTTAAAAGTGCAGCTGGAGTACATGAGTGGGATATTGCCATGAAAGAAGAAATTTCAGCCTTAAATAAACAAGGTACTTGGGATCTTATTCCTCTTCCAGAAAATAAGAATATTGTTGGCAGTAAATGGATTTTTAAAATTAAGAAGAATCCAGATGGATCAATTTCTAGGTACAAAGCTAGACTTGTAGCTCAAGGGTACTCACAAGAAAAAGGTCTAGATTATGATGAGACTTTCAGTCCTGTAGTGAGACACAGTACAATGAGAATCATTTTGACCCTTGCTGCAATGAATGGTTGGGAATTGAGACAATTAGATGTCAAGAATGTCTTTTTGCATGGAGAGTTGAAGGAAGAAGTGTATATGGCTCAACCTCACGGTTTTGGCAGTCCAAGAAACAAAGTTCAGTGTCAAGGAGTTCAACAGAGGCCGAGTACAGGGCTCTTGCCAATATTGCTGCAGACATTTCATGGATTAGACACGTTTTGTGTGACTTGCATATCAAGGTTCCAGCTCCTCCTCTTATAAGATGTGATAATCTATGAGCTCTAGCATTGTGTTCAAATCCGGTATTTCACTCTCGCATTAAACACCTTGATAACAACTTCCATTTTGTGAAAGAAATGGTGCAGAAACATGATCTGGTGCTTCAGTATGTGCCTACTGAATATCAAACAGCTGATGTGTTTACTAAGGGGCTGCATAGTCCAATCTTCTATACTCACTGCAGCAATCTCAGCATCATGTCCCCTGCTGAGATTGAGAGGGAGTGTTGATTATTGACCATCTATTGACCATGAAGGCAGCTTTGTTGACTTGAATAGTGATGTACAGCTGTATTTTTCACAGTGGTGACTTTTCTTTTATTTAAGTGCTTTCCTTTCTTAGTTGTAATAATAGTTTGGTTTTCCAAACTATAAAATAGCTGCTCTCTCTCTCTCTCTCTCTCTCTCTCTCTCTCTCTCTCTCTCTCTCTCTCTCTCTCTCTCTCTCTCTCTCTCTCTCTCTCTCTCTCTCTCTCTCTCTCTCTCTCTCTCTCTCTCTCTCTCTCTCTCTCAGTTTGAAAGGCTTTTCATTAATTGAAAAATACATAGAAAATTGCTTATCTCTTCTCTCTGGTTCTTCATCTTCAACTTCAGTCAATTGAAGGTTATTAGATACTCCTCCAATCCCATTCAAGATTCCTCCTTGACACTTTCCTCAATCGCCTCCAAAAGTTCGTTCATTTATTCCCCAATTCCCCCAAGTTCTCATATATATATATATATATATATATATATATCTCTCTCTCTCCCCCAAATTTTTCTGATCACTTCTATTCTTTTGTAGCCCTGATTTATTTTCAATTGCAACCATCTAGGATGCACTAAAATGGAAAATTAAAGTGGGTTTAGAGATGAAAGCTTAATTCTTCATGGACCTCTAAGGTGTAGTAAGAGATTGGGTAAGACAAAAAGAAGAATTCAATCAAAATGAGCAAGATGAAGCTTGACTGGTGAAGCTCGGAAGAAAGGAAAAAAAATGAGGATGAGCTATGACAGAAACGAGATTGGGTGAGGGAGCAAGAGAAGCCGATCGCTCCTTTAGCCATTTGATCAACATAATTCACATCCAACGGCTGTGTTGATTTCATATCTTTTTGTCCCTTAATTTTAATCCCGCAGATGAGTGGGCCTGTAATATGAAAAACGTCAGTAATTGGTTATTCAAACTAAAGCGCAGTCCAGTAGTCATAAAATCATTAATATGAAGTTAAAATCTTGATGATTCATATTATGATATACTTGGTTGGTGAGTTGGTGCGGTGTGACGCTGCAAGAAAGGACGCCACACAGCCTTCACCAAAATGATGGAGCTTCACATTCGACACTATCATTATTTGCTGCAATAATCAGTGATTCAGGGTGTTGTAATTGATCTAATCTTTCTAGAGCTAATGGAATCGATCAAGTTAGATAGTTCAGTTTGAAACTTTGAATATCGACTTTCGACTTTCGACGTACTATTTCAAATAATTGGATCTGGTACTGGGAACCTCATATAGTCGTATCGATCCTTTACTGGAAGTCTGGAACTGGCAGCATGATATAAGCTTCTTCTGTCAGTCAAGGATGTAGGACCTAACGAGTAATTAGAGTCAAAAAGTGATTGATAGCAAACGTTAATGTATACGAGCGAAGTGGGCCGTCGAGACACTTGCTCGTTTCTTTCACTACCCCAATCATTTCAATTTTCAACAGCCTCAAAAATAAATCGACATTATCCAAAGCAGATATATTCATTTTAGTCCCAGATACCGTGCGTAGAAAGAAAAGAAGAAGCGTGCTCTTTAGAAAATTCTCGCCCTTTACCTATAAAAGAACTACAATTTAAAACGTATACAAGTATGGACGCATGCATCACTATAATTTATATATCGTATGAACGATGTGAGATAATAATGAGATATCATATAGATTTTAGGAATAACCCTCATTATAGACACTAGTATAGTAGTATATTGTTTTAAAGTAATCTAAAATGGGTTTCGGGTTTGTATACGGTGTACGCCTGTTTTGGTTGCTTGTTATGCAACCTGAAATCCTATGGTACTCCATTCATGTGCACTACGGCCGCCGGATTTTAGGTTAGTTAAATTTGCCGGATGCGAATCGGTGAAGGTTATCGAAAGCTGATGAAGCCCTAGAAGTGGGGGCATATGTACAGTTTTGAAATGTTTTTTATAAACTGAAGGGTGAAGGGTCCTGGACTCCTGGTTGCAGTTAAAGTTGCAGAAGGGAGTATTATGCTTTACATGTTGGAGAGAAAAGGAATATGAATACAATTCCCTTCTAACTAAAATATTCAACAAAGGACCACCCAACTTGTCTAATTCTCTGAAATTGGTGTTGTACACTTGTACGTAACTTTGTCTTCTCAAATCCGTGATAGTCTATAGCATGAGTGTATAATGTAATTGATACAGATGGGATGCATGCGAATCTGACATCAGGTATCTAAAGTCTAACTAGCTACCTTGCTTTCTCATCAGATACCAGGGTGCAATTGCTTCCTTCCAATATTTTGAGCTTAATCTTTGATTTACAATTATATATGAATTTGCCAAACTACATTATATCAGATGAATAATAATTTGTCTAAAACCTTAAACATCTAACAAGTTTCCATGACTGCGAGATTCATGCAATCTATGATAGAATCATCAAGGACGATTCTGGAATTAAAACAATGCATAAGAAAGAACAAAAAGTAATAGCCAAAGGGTGCATGCTACAATGAAAGCACATGGATATAAATATGATTAACAGGGTCGGCCTAGGGCATTGTTCGATTCGTACTTTGTAGATAATGATCGATCATTATGTTAGGTTTAGCTAGGGGGCTTCTGTCAATTTGAAAACCAATAAAGCATCGTATTTTAATTATTTATGTATTCTTGCTCATGTCTGATACGCCAAATCTCTTTCCTATTATAATTGGTAAGCGTAGGGACTAGGGACCCTTGTGTCCAAGAAAAGAACCATGTCGAAGAAAAAGGGGGAGCTCTGTTCTGATCAATTTGTTCCCGCATCCGCAGGAGAAGGCTCCGTTCCATTAACTAATTCTAGCATCTCGAATCTGGATATTGCTTCATCCATTACTGCTGCCTAATGGGGTTATTTACTATTCGATCACAATACTCTGTAAAACTTTATAATGTGGGCCATTCTCTTCCGAGTTCTAAACCAACCCAGATTCCACTCATAGCTAGGTCATAACTACTGGGTATAGTAAAAGCTCATGAAGAGGGTTCTGAACTAGAACTGGGACTCTGGCAGGCATCGAAACAAAACTGCATGATGAAAGGAAGACGACCCAAGTTGCTAGACTACCGTTTTCATGGAGCCAATTGAGGTGGCTCGCAATCCTCGCGTCATTGCTTGAATTAAAGAAATCAAGAAATAAACTGACTGGAGAAGTGAGGTGACTACTACAAGGTCTGGTGTGGTCAAAGTTGAAGTGTGCACAGTAGAATAGTGTTCAGGGATTACTGGATCATCCCACGAGCTTAACAGTGCTGCGCATGCAAGAACCCGTAGTCAAGGACTGTGTAGTAGTAGTCAATAGTCAGTAGACTCAGTTCTCAGTAGTGCAATAATTTTTTATAGTTAGGTATTGGACGACCAGAAGTCAAGCTGTCCGGCTCAAGACGCCCCGATATACTAACTCCTCAATACCTAACTTTTTTACAGCATTAACCGTAGCTAGCAAGTCTCCAATAACATGGTGCCGCGTCAGCATTTTATTGTCTAAATTAACCAGCCCATGCGGCGAGTTAATATATACTTGTTCACAGTTTGCCACGTTAAATTAGCCGTTTGGACTCGTGAACTGATAACCCACTAACAACCGTATGGAAGCATGTCATAGTGTACAAAACTATTTGGATTTGATCAAAGAAATAAGGAAATTTCTATTTGTGAAAATTTTAAGAACCATACTTCCATACCTCACAAATGCAACATTCTAAATTAAAGGTAATTTAATTTTGTTAATTTCAAAAAAGTACACGACGTCTATAACTTACTCAATATATGTACATGTCGTCAACTCTTCGTTGTTGCAGAGTTTTCTCTTTCTTTTGCAAGGGTAATAGTGTATTTCCCCTTCTCTGGCCAATTCATTGTATGCACTGCGCAAGTCTATCAAAATCCCTCCTAATCTAGAGAACATGCTAGAGACCATTTATCTGTCTCAAATTCCCTCCCAACCCCAACCAAGTTGGGTTTCTTTGAATAATCTAATCCAACCAATTCAAGCACTACTTTCATATCTCCTTGTCAATTGAAGTAGCTCTGCCTCTTTCAGACTTAACAGCTTCGCTCTATTGCATAGAGAAACCGAATCAATCCCGCTCCCCAAATCATTCTTGAGTTAATCAATATACCTCGACTCCAACTCAAAGAAGTTGTTCACCACAACCCTAAAGCTCTTGTCTTCCAATGTACTATTGTGTCTGGCAAAAATTGGGAGTTAAGACCTCGTCATTTTGACCCGATCAAAAGACCCCGGAACACAGATAACTTCAAATCGGAACCCACTTTCTAATACGGCCCAAATCGATTGATGTAACACAATGGGAGAAGAACTCATTCCTTTTGAAGACAATTCTTGAGATTCTGAGGTAGTCGGATGTCAGAAGCCCAAACTGTGGAAGATGTCGATGACGATGAAGTCGGGAGGGTGTTGGGAGGGGTTGTTGGAAGGCGGAGGTGTTAGTGAAGGGGGTGGGGCACATGGGGGTGTCGGTTTTGGCGGCGTTGGTTGGGAGGTCGGAGGCTCAGATGGTAATACGACGATTGAGGGTTTAGTCGCAGTGGATGGAGACATGGAGTTGCGGAAGCGGACTCGAGAGAGGTGAAAATGATGATGGACACAATTACCCTTGCAAAATAGACGGAAAATTATGAAAAAAAAAAACGAATGGATTAACGATAGGTACAAATATTGGATCGAAATCTATACGTTGTGTACCGTTTTGAAGTTAACGAAACTAAATTACCCTTAATTTAGAGTGAGGCATTTTTCGGGTATGGTTCTTAAAATTTTCACTTTCTATATAGAGAGACTACAGAGTATAAACAAAAATGATAAGATTTGGCTCAGTTGGCAAGGGGTAGATTTAAGGTGTATTACCCACACATGTTCGATCTCCGCTGCTAGCAGGTCTTGTTGATTCACGATCTGTAAATTCTCAGAGGGAAATCTATACATGAAGGTTGTGTGACAGTACATGTATGTAGTAAGTCATTTAAAGTTAAGATAGTGAGTTTGTCGTAGCGATGGTGGTGTAGCGTAACCAAACTCTCACTTAAATTTTTTGTATAAAAAAAAAGTACAAACAAAAGCCTAATGAAGTTGGTCCAGTGAAAATATGCCAGGCTGCTAAAATGATATGAGTTTCTTGGTTTGAAGTTCAACTCGTAAAAAACGCCCCTTAGAAAGAGACCATACCGTAAATTTCTTCCGGCCCCGGAGTTGTAGCTCACGCTATGACTATTTATAAATCAAACAAACAAAAGATATCATCATTGATTTGTTTTGCTTACTCAATTGCCATTGCTTAAATATTAGAATGACAATCTACCAATATGTTGACCTACTTCTTTGCTCAACTATCAATTGCCTTCAACAGTTCATAGCCCAACATCTAAGAAAATCGCACACAAAAGATTTTGATAATCAAAAATATGGAAATTAAGAGTACGCCCGTGTTGGTTCGAATCTCCTCCTCATAATCCATGTGTGAGATTGCAAAAACATCATGATCAGCAATTGTAAGTTGCAACCAAGAGCATTGACAAGTATGCGGTGACATCTTCATGAGAAGAGGACATGGTGGATTGTGAGTGAGAGGAGAAGGAGAGGCGCACTAGATCGATATGCTGGTGCAATTGTGGAATTTTTATCCTAGACATAGATTATTCACACTATAATTTAACTTGATTTATCGAAGATATATACGAATAAACACTTAAATAGTCGCATATTTTTTATTAATAAAATAGAAAAATGAGTTGACATATTGACTGGTTAAATTTTTAAACTAACTAAATTGTCTAAAATTTATTAAATTCCAAAATCTAACTGATTATAATTGAAAAAATATGATTGTAATTTATAATATATAAAGATAAAAAGAAAAAATACAATGAGAAAAAAAGTCACAATTCTACAATTCAGTCTAAAATTCCAAATGGATAATAACTATCAATAGGTTAACTACCCACTATTAATTGTTTTTGTTTTTTGTTATAAAGAAAAGACTTAGCACGGTGTACACTTGCATCAATTTAAATGAATAATTAAATTAAATTATATACACTTTAATTATGAATAATTAGAGGTAAATATAAATATCAATAATTGAGATTACAGGATAAATGTAGGGCTAAACGTAGTTGGATACTTTGATTATTTGCACTTTGTTACGGGGTATATTTAAAAATAATACTAAAGGACTGTGCCATCAATTTAAACGAGACTTATTCTCCATGAGTCCATGCCCAGTTATGTCAAAGCAAAGGAAAATGAATACTGCTTCCTCGAGAGCAGTGGATTCTCACAGTGAATAGTCTCTCTCTCTCTCTCTCTCTCTCTCTCTCTCTCTCTCTCTCCTCCTCCTTCTTTTCCTTTTCACTCCATTAGTGAATCCCAAAAGTCTTATCCTTATGATTATAAAGGAGGACAAAAATCACCCAACTGGATTGATACAGTAATTACGAAACAGGAGGAGTGTGAGAAGAAACAACAATCTACTCACCATCTTCTCCACTCCTCAATCACTGAACACTAACCCCATTCCTCCAAAGAGGTAGCCATTTCTAAGAGGAGTAAGAGCTACCTAGCTATTACTAACCCCTCCATTAATTCCTTCAAAGATGCTAACCAGAACCTGCATTGTCCTCATCTCTCTTCTCGCTTCATTCTCCCTTGCTAAAGCTTACCTCAACCTCACTCTTCCAGGCCAACATCCCAACCCAGAGGAAGTTGTTCAAGAAGTTTATAGGTACATTATTCACATTTGTTTCTTTCGACCCTCTCTTTGTTGATCTGAGTACCAAATACTCTTTATTTTTGTTATCTTGCAGGAGGGTAAATGCTTCCGTAGTAAGAAGGAAAACGCTGCAAGTGAACCAGAGAGACCAGTTCTCGTCATGCCTAACAGGAAACCCTATAGACGATTGCTGGAAATGCGACCCGGACTGGCCCAATTACCGTCAACGCCTAGCCGACTGCGCAATCGGGTTTGGTCAGTATGCTCTTGGAGGCAAAGGTGGGGAGTACTACATTGTTACTGACTCGTCCGACGATGATGCCGTGAACCCGAAGCCGGGGACTTTAAGATATGCCGTGATTCAGCCGGAACCATTGTGGATTGTGTTCCCTAGCAACATGCTCATCAAGCTTTCTCAGGAGCTCATCTTTAATAGCTACAAAACTCTTGATGGGCGAGGAGCTAATGTTCACATAACGGGCGGGGGATGCATTACTTTGCAGTATATTAGCAATGTCATCATCCACAATGTGCATATTCACCATTGTGTTCCTTCAGGTAAAAACAGATGATTTATCAGATTCTTCCATGAATATTCGTTTCTATAGTTGCAAGAAACAAGTGGTCCATTCATATTCTTAGATCGGAGAGAAGAAAATCATAAAGGAACGTTTGCCTTTCGCTGCTTTAGTTTCTTTGATGCATTTTACGGAAGGTCAGATACTTTTTGCTCACTTTAGAAATTGGATGGTATTTTGATACACGAAATACATGTGTTTGCGAATTAATACTGTATTTCAGGTATAATAGTAACCTAATTTGTTTTTTTTTGTTTTAAAAAAATGAGATTAGGCGATATCAGTTCATCCCTGAAAGCCGATTTGGAGTAACTAGCTAGCATGAAAGCACTGCCAGTTAGGCTATGTTACCTCGTATTTGATGCATGTGCTCAATAACTGCAAGAATCTAGCTTACTTGATATGTTTGTCTGTATTTAAGTTTCATGGTAGCTTCATGTCTTTGGTTTGCCTTGTCTGAGTTTTATAGTATAGCTTGATGTCTTTGGTTTGTCTGGTGACTCTGGTCTAATCTTCATATTATAGCAAAATCTAAACAGCTGTGATCGCTAGTGAGTGATTTTCATAAGTTTGTCCACTACCGTGAACTTCTACCTCATGTTGGGTAAAAACATATTACCAGTAATTTATTGTTAAATTTTACAGCGGAGCTAATGATGAAAAAGGTTTACCATTTACCACTCTTTCTTGATTTATTTACCATCTACCATTCTGCAGGGAATACTAATGTGCGATCAAGCCCAACCCACTACGGCTACCGCACGAAGTCGGACGGCGATGGCATTTCCATCTTCGGGTCCAAAGACATTTGGGTCGATCACTGCAGCCTGTCACACTGCAAGGACGGTCTCGTCGACGCCGTGATGGGGTCCACAGGCATCACTATCTCAAATAACTACTTCTCCAACCACAACGAGGTAATGCTACTCGGCCACAGCGACGGTTACTTGCCGGACTCCGGCATGCAGGTGACCATAGCCTTCAACCACTTCGGGGAGAATCTAGTGCAGCGCATGCCCCGGTGTAGACGCGGCTACATCCACGTAGTGAACAATGACTTCACTGCATGGGAGATGTACGCGATCGGCGGGAGCGGGAACCCCACGATCAATAGCCAGGGGAACAGGTACACGGCGCCGACGAATAGGAACGCAAAGGAGGTGACGAAGCGCGTGGACACGGGGGAGGGGCTGTGGAGGGGGTGGAACTGGCGGTCGGAGGGGGACATAATGGTGAATGGAGCCTTCTTTGTGGCGTCCGGCGCCGGAGTGGAGATTAAGTACGAGAAGGCTTACAGTGTGGAGCCTAAGTCAGTGGTGCTGATTGACCAATTGGTCATGCATGCTGGTGCTCTTGGTGTTGGTGGCAGGTCTCTTTCTTTTTTCTTTTGGTTCTTTCTTTTTCTTTTCTACTGCTGCACTTGCACTTTTTTTAGGGTTTCACTTTTACTTTTCTCCTAATTTGGTGGGGAATCCCTTTTCATAATTAACTAGTTCATGCCCTGGTTTAAGGTGGGTTAAGTTAGAAATCTAAAGCTAGTTGCTTTGAGGTTGGGTTCATTATGGTTTTGCTTCAAACATGTTTCTTTAACTGATTATTATTTAATACAATTCATTAGGGTTGGATTGTGGTATTGTAGATATAGAAGTGTGACTTGGCTAGGTGAGTCTTGGCTGGCAGCAGTTATCCAAATGCTTTGTATACTAGTGCTTTCCAAGGAAGTATCTTTTTAAGAGAGCAATACAAATTTTAGATAACAAATGAAGTACTTGATACTTCATATAAGTATTCCACAGTAATTGAAGCAAAACCGGGCCATTAGGAGCTTTATTTGAGTGTTCCTATTAGAATTGATTTTGCTCAATAGCGCTTTTGTAAATCTCATTTATCTGATCAAGTTTTCGCTTTATGGCTCTTGGAAGTATGGAACAAACAAAAGCTTCTTTTGCATATTTCATTAATCACTGTCTAACTCTTTGTTTATATATCTTCCACATGCATGTATGTCTTTGAGAATTTCACCCATGATATATAATAGTCTTTGAGAATTGGGTTTTAGTTTTTTTTTTTGGATTTGAAAAAAAAAACTGTTCACAGATGCTCTGAGAATGTGACGATAAACTATGATGCAAATTTGTATGAGCAGGGACAACAATCTGGGGAAGTGGAACACAGGACCCAACCAAGGTTTCGATTCAGGCCTCGATTATGAGGATGAGATGTCTGGAAGCAGCACCAACATGCCAAGGCAACCACTTTCATCCACCTCGAGTCTCTTTTACTTTTTAGTCCCATTCTCATGCTTGTTGTTTTTGTATATCCCTGACTGGCATTTGATCACAATGAGAAATTGACCATAATGGTGTCAAAATCAATGTGTTAGCTTGCTGTACATTTATGGCCTCATAGTTTTATGGCTTAAGCTTTTGAGTTCGGTTTTGTCTGACGTATACAATACCTTGTTCTAATTTTTTTTATGGTCATGCTTGTTTTATCATCCAAGTAAAGATGTTATGCTGCTAATTGGCTTATTTAAGCTCTTAGACTCTGGTTGTTAATATCTTTTTATCTCGTGATAGTCTGACACTAATTTTAGTTATAGGCACGGCGGCTGCCATGCCAGGTATTATTTTGGTATTCTCAGGTGCAGCCCAGGTGAAGTTGAAATCTAGCAAAAAAAAACCAACTCATAAAAAAACAGATTTAAAACATGGAGATAGCACGAAACCTTTCTCATTTTTCTGTTTTTCTTCGCCTTTGCTTATTCTTATCTTCTTCAGTTTAAGGATTTCAAGCCCAACACATTCAGTTGTTATGAAATTTATGATGTATTTTTAATAATTTTTTTTTTAAAAAATAACTTTATACATATCTCGAGTAAATTAAAAAAATAACTTTATACATATTTGTCATTTTAAATAAATTAAAAAAAATTACATTTGAGCAAATTTTGTTGTCCGTTAAAATTAGTCCAAGTTACATTTCGATTCTAGATCCACTATTCTATTGTACATAGGAGAAAATGATGGTCAATTTAAAGCCCCTTTTGCTTTAGGCTAGCTGATGACTATTAAATAAATGATCTACTTTTAATTAATATATGCGATGTCTAATGTCTTCTAGAGCAAATAATCATCTTTTTATATGGTAAAGAGTGATGCAATTCCTATATAGTTCCATATCAGTTTTATTATTCAAGTTTGAACAAACTTTTGTCCATGAGCTTCTGTGGTTTTTGTGCTTTAATTTAACTTTATATCCATACACACAATCCAGTCTGGGCTACCAACTTGGATACTACTGTTTAAAAAACAAGATAGAGTGATGATATGCTGGTGCTATGGTTTAAAACATGAAGAATTTGGGCGTATGTGACGTTTGCTGAAGAGTTCGGTTCATTTAGCCTATAACTTTGCAGCCATATTGCTGGTGGATAAGATAATCTTATGCTTTTTGCGTACACTTGACCAGCTCTTTTGCTACAACAAGCAGTACACTAATTGCTAATCTATCAATTTTCTACTATATCTTCTGTCATCCGTTTACAGATAAGAGTAGGACTGAGAGTAAGTAATTATCTCTTACCCTGTTTTCTGTTGCTCTGCTGTATGTTGTCTATGCTTGAATCTGTGATCTCCAATTGCTCGTCCTTGTAGATAGAATGAGCACGCTAGAATGAAGACAATTAGCTGAGAGTACCGCTATTTGAATTCTTAATTTGATGTATTATTCATTGAAATGGTTCTAAATTTCAACTTTGATAGTCATAACATGTTGAGAATATACATCTCACATTGGGAATTGAGATCTAACATGTGGATATATAAGAGTTTAAGTCACTCTATCTATTGCCAATTGGTTTTAGATATGAACCGCATATCACTTTATCTTGGTATCAGAGCGGATTACACACGTCCACGTGTGAAGTCTAAATGACCACACGAACTCTACGTCACCCACAATGTTGTCCACGTGTATGACTTTAAAATTAGCTACACGTGCAGGGGCGTGTTAAAAATATGCATCCCACATTAGGAACTTGATTAAGCTTATGCTAAGAAGTTCAGAATTTTGGGTTAAGTATTACCAAATTTTTGATGTCTCATATATCTGTTGGAACGGATAATTCACAAACCGTGTAGCTTGTTACATACCGAAAGACTTCAATAAATCTTCTCTTTCCCAATAAGCAAAACTCGGAATACTAATGATAGAGCACAACTAAAAAACTGGAAATGGAACTTCTGCTCAAAATAAAACCTCCAATTGTTGCTGTAACTGCTTTTTTTATTAGGTTCATGTATAACATGGTCTTAATTTTCCTGTACAGTTATAGAACGAATCTAATTTTAAGCTAAACAAAATGCATAGTTGAGGTGAAGTTGTATACCAATGAGTAATATTGCTCCTTTTATTCAAATTGGACCCTATTTAAACCTCAGTTTACCACATCCAAACAATGGTGGATAAAGCATTCAGTAAACAAATTTGGACACACCAGCCATTCTATACCAGCATTTACAATGACAAAATGAAATGACAACAGCATAACAGCGTGAAAGAGAAACAGATAATATCGATAGATCGATATAAATTGGATTAAGAAAGTTGGGCAGCATATGCATGTCATTCTTTGTTACAGTTTGATGTATCTACTTCTTGCTAAATGTTCTGCATTCATTCGTAGATCCCATTAGTCTCTCCTAGATAGAAAAATGGACCAAAGATATTCACCAGCATAATATGTCCTCATAGCCAAAGTCCACTTGGTGGAGTTGGGTAGAAACAAACCAGTGAACCATGCACTACAGTTCAAAGGTTCATCAGGTTGCAAATGTTATAATGGGGGTTAGTTCATGTCCCAGAGGGAACTGGAATAATCCCATGCATCACAATCATGATCTGGAGTCCATGTTAGACCACTTTGTTCACTGGATAATTCAGATATCCAATCTGATACCCGTGTCTCATATGGAAAGCTTGGCAAGGCAAAGTCCGAGAAACAGAGATCATCAGAGTAAGTTTTCTTTGCTCCCCAGATATTCTCAATCGAGTTCTGATATTGATCAAAGTCATATTTTATATCATCACTCATGTCATCACCTTCCTGAAAAAAATAACCTTGTTGGGCTTTGTTTGATTGCAAGTTTCCAGCAGATGCAGCATCACCATCTCGAATTTGTGCCTTCTTCACTAAATGTGTCCTCCAGTAATTCTTGATCTCATTATCGGTTCTTCCTGGTAACATTCTTGCAATCTTCGACCACCTGCATGCAAGGTAATTATAGTTAAACACGTAGAGACTTAGTACAGTCTGGTTAAAACCACTTGACCAATATTGCTGATAGTGTTAAAAGACGGCAATGATGTCGCAAGTCACAACTTACTTGTTACCCCAAATTTCATGAAGTTGAAGGATACTATTTTCTTCTTTGACAGTAATGTGACCGTGCTTAAGATTGGGGCGGAGATAGTTCAACCATCGCAATCTGCAACTCCGACCACTTCTCCTAAGCCCTGCAGCATGTCAACAGCTTGTTCAAAGCAAATAATAAAATCTACATATCTCCTAGTCTCAATAGGAATCACCATACATACCTGATTCTTTGGCTAATGCATCCCACCTCCGATCCCCCTTAAGTCTTACATACTTGGTGAGTCGTTCATCTTCCTCTTCTAGCCATGGACCTTTCCGCAGTTTTCCATTTTCCACAGCTGCTGCTTCATAAGCCATTGTTGGAGACTTGGAGTGACAAACCCTGAGACAGTAAACCTTTTTATATGAGGAGCAGGGCAGAGAGTTGAGAAAAGCAGAAACCAAGAGTCATGATAATCTCCTTGATGGCACACATGGTGGACAACACTAGTTTGTGGAACTCCACCTTTTGCTTACATGACATCGTGATTTTAGGGCAACAATTAGGTCATCTCATGAAGTTACAGGTCTCCTATATGCATCGCCTGTTTTAGCTCTATATGCAGTGGTGGTTCTGGTATGAAATTTATTTATATTAATCCAGTGCAAATATAGCCATTTTGTCTCTGCCTATTTTGGAAAATGATAGCAGAGCGACATACTTTGGGTGTATGATTATATCAAAAAAAGGAAAGGATAGAGATGATGTTTTGGAAGGTACTTACGAAAGAACTACTCTGATAGATCTTCTGTATACTTTATATTATCTGACGAGAACTTTGGTCTAGAAGCATCAAGTTATCCGAACTTCTGAAGAAAACTTGGACTAGAAGTATAACAAGCTAGAGAGGATCTGAGAAGGGTTTATTGTATTCAACCAAAAAAGAAAGAAGGCTTTTTGGATCAAAAATTTCACCGGAGCTTTTATATTTGATCCAAAACCTATTGACAAGATTTAAGACTACAAGCAGCTAGATAACTATATGTATGGATGTATAAAATAATACCTAAAGGCTTTCCAAAATAACAAAACACGAGTAATGTCTGGAACCTCATTTTAATAAAATTCAGTAAATATAAGTGTTCACGTCACATCTACACATCCGTTCAGTTCTGAAAGAGAACTCTCAAGCAAAAATACAACATAAGATCACTTCAGCTTCTGATGCTTTGACTAGAGCACAAGCAAGAAGACAACACCGAAGGACATGCAATTGTATGTGCAACTTCCTAATCACACTTCCGCTCACCAGAACTTTCTCTTGAAAACAGGAAACCATACTAGCGATCTATGAATGATTTATTCATGAGATTGACTGCATCATCCATGAACTGCACGAAAGACATAACAATGTGTCAATCACTGAGGTCCTTTAGAAATGTAGATTACAAGTTTTTTTTTTTCTATCAAAAGAGCAATGTCTGGTTCCCAACAAAACCATGTACTTGACGTGAAAAAGCCAAACTAAAATTATCACCTAACGCATGGAAGGTACACTTTTAAGACCATGTCCATAAGAACACAATAAGAGCCATAAAGTTCAACTTCCCTATTCATGTTCAGGCTTATGAATTCATAAAATTGATATAGAAGTGATCTAGAAACTAAAAACTTTGATTCATGAAATACAACTGAAACCTGCTTTCATTTTATATTAAAAACTGTATACCCCCAAACGGATTGGGTTTTTGGTAGAAAGAATATGCATTTCCAACTCAGAACTTCACTATGGATCTAGGTCAAGTCCATTTTTTGAATTCATTGTGATTTAAACAAAAGTACTAATAAATTTCTTTAAATGACATAGAAGAACAAAGTCGCATACCTTAGCCGATCAAACATGGTAAGCAGGCCAGGGAATACCGGGACCATTAAAAATAAAACAGACTGATTTCAGTATGGAGAAAGCCTTGGTAAGAAATTCTTAGAGCAAGTAACAACCTTATTTCTTCACTTTATTAGTGTCAAATTCAAGAAGTTTTCTTTCCTACTTTCCTATTCCATGTAATTGGGAACTAGCACCAGCAGTGTACTTGAACAAGATCAACTAGAGGACATTTATTGTGAAATTCTTCAATCTAAAGCTATCTGCTTTCATGAAAAAATTTAAATGGCAACCCAAACCAACCAACAGATGAAATATAAAATTTTACCTTTCCAATCGACTTAAGCTCACGTCCGATGGGTTCCAAAAATTGTAGGTCAACTTCAATAGGCCAAACCTGCATGCCAAATACAGATCCGCTACAGTTTTAAAACGAAAACTACAGCCAAGTAAAGGTATATACTTCACACTTTAAAATGCCTCCAACACATAACAATCAAAAAGTAATAAAGTATCCAGCATAAACGATTGATCCTGTTCTACATTTTAAAAATAGAACATACATCAGAAAGCAACCATAGCAAACTTGAAAGTAATAACTTTGTGGGCAACACAAGAAAGGGACGAAGAAGATACAATGGTTTAAACATAAAGCAATCTCCTAAACAAATGAACAACAATGGCACCGAAGCAAAAAAGCCAGCCACTTTAAACTCACATAACATAAAGCTACCATTTCATTTCCATGTAGTTAGCATATGCCACCAAAATCGCATACACAACACAATGCTTAAGCTATCAATGAAACACAACACCAAACACTTGAAATACAAACACAAAGCAAAAAAGCCAGCCACTTTAAACTCACATAACATAAAGCTACCATTTCATTTCCATGTAGTTAGCATATGCCACCAAAATCGCATACACAACACAATGCTTAAGCTATCAATGAAACACAACACCAAACACTTGAAATACAAACACAAACTGAGGAAACCCAACCCAAACCAATAAGCTACTAAAACAACTTTGTTCGCTACAAAACTCACATTATTCTTTTACCTTGAGACCAAGTGACTTGACGGGTGTGACTTGACCCGGGACAACGCAATCGGGTCCGGCGGCTTCAACAATGGCGTCATTGGCCAAACCAGTTCCAACGGGATTGGGGAGCTGCAAAAGAACCCATTTTGATGAGGACCCAGAAATTAATTACAAGGATAAGAAAGAAAGAGAAGGACCTTCATGACGTGGACTGCGTAATTGGTGGTGGGGTTTTGAGGGACACGAAGAATAGGGGAATGGTGGATTCTGGGGAGGGGTCTGGCGTTTGAGGCCCTCCAAGGTGCGTCCTTGGGCAGTGAAGCCGGAGCTCCTCCTTTGCGGGGCATAAGGGTCTTTTTTGATTGTTTCTGAATTCAGAGAAGAGGAATAGAATGAAGGATAATGCTGGTAATGAAAACTGAGGCCGGTCTATCAGATTATCAAGAAAAACTATGTAATTTCAACCAAAAACCCAAAATATTGGATATTCCGCGCGACAGACTGTTTTTTTTTTTAATATATATAAAAATATTATTGTTTCGCATATTTCACATTTTCGGTAACTCACGAGGATAATTATATTGATCAACTTGACCTCCTTCTATAAAAATAATAAGATTTTATATAAGACCCGTTGCAGATGATCTTAGATATTTTTCTTGAGAGACTTGAGCACTATGTAGTTAACAAATTCAGTCATCTTTAGATAGTGGAACAAAACCTTTACGTAGTTGGCTTCTCATTTAGGTTATCGTTAAGTTATACTCAACGATTGAAGCACAATGACCGTGCACCCTAGAGTTGTCTTGTTGAAACTCAATTCTCAAAGATAAAGAAAAAGTTGTACCATAAAAGAGGATTACTACCCCATCTGCTGATTCGAAATGAGGACCTAATAATCTACTTCTTTGGTAATACTGCTCTTACGGCTTGAGCTACAACGTTGAGCCCTTAAGATTGACACAATTAGATGGAAACATATATTAGATAAAAGATGGAATTAAAATCCATAAAATTAATGGATAATGCTAAGTGGTATTATGTTCTAAGTTTTGCCTCCATTGGTTGCCTAATGCCTAGCACTTCCAAATTCGTCGGTTTTTGGCATTTTCGGTTGGAAATAAATGAACACTACTATGTCTAGAATTATTAGTAAGGCCCACCTTTCCAATGCTTTCGGAAAGTAATATATTTGGAGCGAAGAGCTTGTTGAATGGCGAAACCAGAATTTGCGTTAAATGAATTCTCCTAGTTCTGGAAGTAGCTTCAGGAAAATAAAAAAATGAAGGGGAATACAGAATATATTTCACAAATCATTCTTAATCTGCAGCATGTTGCTAACAAATTCCATACAGCTTAAATTACATTTATCACCGCTTCTTCTGCTATCATCAACGACTGGAATCGAGATCAAAAAATTAAAACGCAAGAAAAAATATCAAAAAGGAGAAAAAGAAAAAAGAATACCACCAAAATGAGAGGTGGAGCAGACTTGTTGTCATCTTCCTTCCATTTACTTTCCAGTGCCGGCCGGGTACATGGAAACCCTTGCTGATCATTTAGGCTGTAATCATATCCTCTCCGGCTGCATCTGCCAGTTTTTTCCATGTCATTTCCCGCTGTTCTTCCACCTCCTTGGTCCTTGCCTCTCTCTCTGCATGCTGCCTTTGGCACTCCTCAAATAGCTCGGCATCCATTTCCATAAACATTTTCCGAACATTGACGGTGAGCCCATGAACTGCTTGGTTCCAATGAGTTGAAATATTGTTCTCCAATGCCTCAAATATAATTGGCAATATAACATTCCGGTTTTGAGCAATTAAACTCACGATGTGCTCATTGTTCCACAAGAAGAGTGCTCGTTCTGCAACCTGCAATGCAAAGGAGACTAAGCAAAATATTTCAAGAAAATGTTATTCTCAAGAGTAATATAGTACTAATATATACAACTTTTAGAAGTTTGACTAGCAATTTCTGATTCATTAATGCTATAAACTTGAAAAAAAAAAACAGAGAGGCACAGTACTATAAAATAAGCAGAAATTACTGTAGCTCACATACCCTGCATCTAACACGATGTCATAATCCATTACAGGAGTCCAACTTTAAAATTCTAAACAGTTATTTCCTCCAGTCTTTTCAATGAGATTACTGTAGTATAAAAGCACCAAAATCCTATAACATTAAGAAGGTGGGTAGCAAACGTAGATGCATATGATGGCACCATGTAGATTAAAAAGTTCATAAGTTTTTTTCATACCAATAAACACCAATATCTCTATTAGACAGCACAAAATGAACATGTGAAAGTACTTTTCAGAGTTCAAACAGTTCCACAAAGCCCAATCACAATGTCAAATCTCTTAATAACCTATACATGATCAAAAGTTTATAAGAAGAGACTTCCCAAATCAGGACGGCAGCACAAAATACCGTCAACCATACCAAGAAATTCCGTGAATGTGTTGAAAACCATTAATCCCTAAAGTGAAGTAAAATTTCGACAAATGTCACCTCTGTCATTGCTCCTTCCAAATTGATATCTACCTAACACTGAACCTGTTCCCTAGACACACACCCCAGCAACAGTGCCACACTGCCACCACATGACTACTTTAAATCCCACTAAAGTTAGTGATTACTTTCCAGGGGACTTCCCCCACACAGCAATCTGCACTTCTTTTTTTCCAACAGATATCATCATCGGCTACTTGTGATAAAGTATCTAACTAGCTCTTCTCACATATCACTTTCGATAGTGTCTTCTAATATTGTGGCCTCAAGGTATCTATAAAACCACCACTTTTTCTAAGAAGATTACCTTAACTGTGATGTTATTATAGTTTATCTGCTTCTTCAATAGGTTTTCACATGCAATAAAATTTTAAACAAAACCAAGCACATCCCAAAGTAATCATATATAATGTAAAACAATATCACGGAAACCCATCCCCCCCCACCCCAATTCATTGTATCTTTCAGAAGAACAAAAAAACTTGCTTTGGAACATCTAAGATCACTAACAACAACTCATTGTTGTTCGACTCTATTGGTAGTTCAGATCATCTATATGTCTACTATTTCATACTAAGATTGACAGCTGAAAATTAAAACTGACATTCCCAGCCAACATAACAGACATAGCCATAGCTGCACAAAAGATGACAATACATGAAGGCAGATAGTTCCCCAATGGAGATAGATGCCAAGAATCATTTTCCCTCCCCGTGTAATAGAGCAGCAGCATAACACAAGATTTAGTCAATATATCAGAATATGAAAAAGAAGGAAAAAACAAACAAACCGTCAAGTAAATAGAAAAAGGGGGTGTGAGAAAACTGAAATGGTAGTTAACAACTTCTACTGAGGAGCTTCTCAAAGATGGTATTTATTTACAGCAAAATAATTACTATGCATGAACATTTCATATGAATGAGAAAGCTAGCTCCAAGGATCAAGATCCTAAGATTATGTAATTGCAGAATTATTGAAAAGAACTAGCATCCTAATCACAAAGAGATTTACTTGATTAAAAAAGCTAGGGGATGAGCCTAACAGCTGTACGAATGACAGCTATAGAATATGTGCTCAACAGAAGTATTATCAGACAAAACAGCAGCTTAGGCAAACAAATCAACATATTGATATTGTGAAATCACAAGTACAAATGATGGCAAATCAAGGTGACAGTATTCAAATGAAAAAGAAATGGAAAGCAAAGAATTTGACCAAGCATAAGCATAAGATTATCAATGAGGCCTGTTCGCAAAACAGTGTAAAAGCATTGACAACCATGTCCATCAAATTAACAAGTTAAGGAACCTATTTCAAAACGTAAAGGACATGGCTTTAAACGCTATAGGAAGTGACCAAATAAGATGGATAAATATTTGCAAACCTGGAAATGAGAACTGTTGAGGCAGCGGGCAATCTGCCTGAAAAGAGGAACCATGCATCGTTGAAATTCTGCAGCTTGTGTTGCCTCCAGAACTTCTTCAAGTTCTCCAAGGAAAAGAACTTCCTTCTGGCAGTTGGTCACCGGCCAGTATTTCAACAAACCCCGTATAACAGTATCGGCCAGCTTGTAATCCTTTTCAACAAACTGAGTTATGCAATAGGACAGCTGCTGGTGATACACTGCAATCGGCTTAGGCTTATGCAGCGGAATAAGTGCCCGAACAAGAAACAGCTTATGCTCCTCTTTCATCGGAAGCGCAAACCCATTAATTATACTCCCAAGAATCTCCAACAGCTCAGCAACCCCACTGTGCCTCTCCGTCTCATATATAAACCGATAGAATATATTATTAATGGCCTTCCTAATGAAGGGGCGGTGCACCATAAACTTCCCATAAATGCGGTGAAGAATGTTCTTCAAATACTCCCTCTCGCGAGGATCCTCGGAATCAAACAAGTCTAGTAGCTTCAACACAAAGGAGTGATCAATGTACTTCTTTGCCACCTTGGTATCAGTATCAGACGACACAATGTACCTAAGCAGGAGCTCGTAAACCAACTGCAAATGCGGCCAGGACGGCTCCAAATACAGCTCCTCCTCCTCGGGGTCGGCATTCTCCTGCCCCGTGTTCTCGTGGCACGCCGGGGGCAGGCACCGGAATATATTCACCGAAACCATCTTTATCATTTCCTCCTGGCACGTCTCGGTGATCTTCCCCGAACCGGATTGAATAAAATCAACCAGCTCCAGCAACGTCTGCCGCTTAATCTCCTTCTCCCTTGGGGACTTGAGAGTGTCCGAAAAGTCGAAATGAAAACAGCAGACCTGTAATTTCCTGAGGAACAATGTCTGCCTCTCGGACACCGGCACGTCCCTGAATAACGGGAGGGGCTCGATGGAGCCCGAGGGGGGCAGGGCTGGATTGAGCCCAACAACTACTACGGAGTTGTTGGCCCCGGAGGCGGTGGGGCCGGCTCGGGAAGCATGGTTCACAACCACGTTTGCCGAGACGGCCCCGGAATTACGGCCTCCGGGAGGGCCGTAAGGGGAAGGATCATGAGAATCAGACTTGGGGGTCTTTTTATTTCCCTTGATGATTTTCTTGAACATTGTTGTTCTTCTTCTTCCTAACCCTAGAATTTGGGATCAAATTCGAAGATTCGAGAATTGGGGATCCGAATGGTGGCATGCATGGAATAGGGGAAAGGTGAGATTGAGATTGGGGTTGGATTCAATTGGGGGAAAGTGAAGGGTTTCAATTTGTTTTGGTTTGATCAAAGATGGAAATTGAAGAAGGGGAAGAGAGGAAGGGTACCGTGTTTGAGGAGGGACAGTGGTGGTAGTGGATCGGAATGGAGAGTCATCTGAGGAGGATCGCCGGAATTCCGGCGGCTTGATCGGGCGGTGGTGGTGGTGGTTCCGGCGATCAATACAATGAGAGAGAGAGGGAGAGAGTGTTGCGTGTGAGATGAGAGTGGGAGATAATTAATTAAAACCAAAAGGAAAAGAAATTAAGAAAAAGGCGTAAATAGATTGGGGAAAAAAGTAGACAGAGACACAGTGACACTTGTTTATTTTTAAGGAATAATAATTAATAATTACAGTTCTTTTTTTAAAGCTTTTGAACTTGAAGAGGAGAATTACCATGTTTCCTTGGAGAGAACCTCGGAAGTTGGATTTGGATCAATTTTGTAAGATTTGATGTGGAGCCCACTGAAGAGGGGGATGGTGAGTTTACAAATATGGAAAACTTTCTCTATATAGGGATGCGGTATTTTCTATTTTTTTTGCTATATATATAGCCAAGTAGCATTTGCTAATTTGCTGTCATGTGCATTTATTTTTGTGAATTGTGTTACTAGTATTTAGCAAGTAGAAGGGGAGAAATTAGGGGTATATGGGAAAGGTTTTTGGTTGATTTAGTTAACCAACTCATGATTGAATCTTATCAAATGGATAATGATTTTTTTTTGAGAAAAAATATAGATAAATTATAAAATGGTATAATTTCTCATTATAAATTAGAAAAAAAAGTCATAAATTATTTTTTAATTATAAAAATTTCATCTCACTTGACTAGAATTAGAAAATAGTTAACAAGCTTAGAAAAAAATTATTAAATAGACACTTTTAAAATATTTTTCGAACAATTTTATCATTTTTTTCATCATCATCATCATCTTTTTCTATTTTTTTCCTATTTTTTCCGTGCAGCGATAAATTTGAGAGTGATTAGTACCATTAGAAAGATCTCTCTCTCTCTCTCTCTTCTTTCATTTGATACCCTACTCACTCCGAACCGACCACCGTACAAGGCACAATCAACCCTCGCAAGGGACTGCCGCTGTCGATGGCAGTGCTCTAAACAATTCTGAAAAAATCTGAGCTCAAGGTTCCCTAATTTTATTAATTCTCTTCATTATGAGCATATTCATACCAATCTCATCTGAATTTTAACATCATTTCACATATTTAGACATTTTCTCTCGGCATGTCACACTCGCTGTCACACTACCTGTTACACCCGTTGTCACACTACTTGTCACCTCATGTCATAACATTTGTCACACTACCTGTCACAATCGATGTCACATTACATATCACACATACTATCACACTACATGTCACAACCCCTATGACACTACATATCACACTCGTTGTCACATCTATGTCACACTACCTGTCACAACCCCTATCACACTACCTATCACACTCGATGTTACAACTATTGTCACATCACCTATCAAACCGGTTGTCACACTACCTATCACAACATATGTCACACTACACATCACACCCGTTGTCACACTACATGTCACAACCCTTGTCACACTACCTATCACACTATATGTCACAACTGTTGTCACATTACCTATCACACATGTTGTTACACTACATGTCACAACCCCTGTCACAACCCCTGTCACACTACATATCACACTCGTTGTCACACTACCAATTACACTAATTGTTACACCCCATGTCACACTACCTATCGCACTCCTTGTCACATTACCTATCACACATGTTGTCACACCCCACGTCACACTCCATGTTACACTGTTTTTCTATGACTATGTTGTGACAAGAAAAAAAAGAGGAAAACGACGTAGAAAATGATTAGAAATAACGAACCATTGTTTATTTTTATATGATCTTGAACTAATATGATCCACATATCGGCACTTATGTTATCATACAGAACACCATGTGTCACATTACCTATCACAGTACATATCACACTACATATCACAGTACATGTCACAATACCTGTCACATCACAAAGTTAGTGTGACTGATAGTGTGAGAGGTAATGTGACAGGTAGATCGATCAGCTACATTTCTAGTCACAATACCAGTTACTCGAGTCTATGAAATCAAAAACTAGCATTCAAGACTGGGCACCCAGAATCTGCTTTGGGCACTCATGTCCTCTTCTCCAATCGCCAAGCCCGGAGAGGAATAACCAACAACCACCTTGGGAGACTCGACCTCAACTACTTGACAAAGACCAGCAAATTGTCGCATATCTGATCAACCTAGTCAATGGGCTCGTCATCCACCAAGTCGACCAAAACTCCTCCACCACCTCCTCCTTATCTCACCCACCCCCAAATCAGAACTCCTCCCCTTATCTCCAAACCTCCCTCCGCCACACAATTCGCCTACTCTCCAATCGATTAGAGTTCCAAAATGACGACGCACGAGGGAAACCATCAGAACCGAGCAAACTTGTTCAACATGTTTTCCGGTGAGCATCAGTAGTAGCAGCAACAACATCACCGTCATCGCTTGTAGATCGTCGTCAACGTCCACCAGCTATCATCGCCGCCACTTCCAGATCGTCACCGTTTTCAGATCGTGGTCCCTAGATGGTTGGACTCCTGAGAAAGATGAGTTCTTAGCCTGTATATCGCACCGAAATACGTCTCCCTCCTTTTTTTTCAATGACAAATCCTCCTCCACCATCAATCCTTCTAAAACCTTCAAGGGCCAAAACGAGTGCGTCTCTAATGTCACATTCTCCTCTGAATGATGCCTCAGCGAGGTGTGCTGGTGAAGTCTCCGACAAAGAACCGACGAAGAAAGCTCCTGTGAGAAGGCCCATATCAATTTTTCAGATCGAGTCAATTGATGTTTTAGATTTGGTTAATTTCAGTGGCACATTGTAATTTTTAACAACTATAAGGACAACGATATAAGAGATTTAAGAAAACTGAATTTTTTATAATTTTCAAATCTTGATTTTTTTCTAAATACATGTATTAAATGTGACTTTTTTTATAACAAGTCCAACAAATATCTAGAATATTATTGAAATAATCCAAAGTACAACCATGGGTAATGGATAATTTGGAACAAAGAAAAATGGATAATGTTGTAACATGCAAGTGGGTGCATGTATCTATTATCTGCATAAATGAGTGTTAAAATGACATCAAACTAATATAAAATTTTAGTTTTGACTTATGACTCGTAAGTTATTTCCTATAATTCATTCGGCCTAAAGACTTAGTACCGTTCACCTTAGTTTACTGTTTCTTTTATTTGCGTTTCTGCCACTAGGTCGATACCCTTTAGGCTGCTGTAAAGCGCGACACTCTAAAGTCTAAACCTAGTGAGATTGTATTGTACAAATATATAAATCAAACAGTAAATCACTTCTTGATTGACATTCTTTAAATCTTTTGAGCCCCATTTTCTTGCCGCTCATATTGTGGCTTCTTCTTCTTCTTTTTTATCAAATAGTTTGGTCCCATCATGAATTCATAATCTCCTTTTTTCTTTTTCTTTTTTCAGGTGAGCTCATGCCCGAGCCTTAAAAAACCTGTATTGAGCCACATTGCATGT
The DNA here is from genome assembly GCF_933775445.1 of Argentina anserina. NCBI lineage: Eukaryota > Viridiplantae > Streptophyta > Magnoliopsida > Rosales > Rosaceae > Argentina > Argentina anserina. The sequence goes on along the minus strand of NC_065877.1, from coordinate 9,554,694 downwards.
ATGGCCGTCGGCTAATTATCTTTCATGTGGTCGTCGGCCAATTATATATCATGCACGGGTAAATAGAAATGTTTTGGGTAATTCATGTTATCAAAACATTATTATTAATTCTAAAACGTGATTGACCGTGCATACGAGTCCCACAATACATTTGTCTTACCACATAACTTCGATCTCCTCCATAAATTAAGTAGCCAGTCAGTCACCGGGCATAAAAGTCAGAGAAACTTTTATATATAAGATCGAGTCAAGTCAGTTTACACCGGCATCGATCGACCTCTTAACTCTAGTCTTCTATGTTGAAGAATTGAAGGCGAGCAATCCATGACTTGGACTTTCTGGGGCGAGCTCGCAATTGCTAGCTAGTTAGTCAGTCAAGGCCTCAAGAATCAAAGATGGATATGGAATATGATGAATTCCTAACATTAAACGTAAACCTGTTATTCCCATTTCACTCGTTTAGTAGTGAAGACAACGGGTTAGCCGTGAACTTTGAAATTTATTAGCAACGGATAAGGTGATGAAGAGTATAAGATCCAATATTCTCTGAAATGTGGCATAATTGTGTTAAAAGTCGTCGAGAATTAAGGCCTCTCTTCTCCCATCACCATCTCAATGGTTTCGCTTAATTATTGATAACTAGATATGATCGAATTCCAGTCATCATTTGAAGACTTGTGAAGTCGCCAAAATTCTAACTTGATATTCGTGGTATTGGTTTAGTCTGTGTTTGTACTGTGCAGAGCTTTATCTAAAACGTCCATGCATGCCACCAACACCAAGGTGATGATAAATTGATAATGATAACTAATTGTTTAGAGAATCACTTATTTTTAAAGCACATGTATGCTTTAATACTTAAATTTTCTCACTGTGCATAATTTCGCACTTAATTTTGGTAAAGTCTATTCGTTGATTAGAAAAAAAGGTGCTGCTATTAACACACATTATTTTCTCCATCGTCACACTAGACACTACATATATCCTCTTAATTATTGATGAAAGATAATATTATTAACATACCATATTTATGAACTCACACACTGTGAATAGAGATTAGCACAACACCAAAAACTGTACACTGCACAGTGCATGCAAGTTTGGTTTCAACTGTCAAACATACATGAGAGCGTTCAAATATAAGCCCAATTTCGACACATGGCTAAGATAAACTCAATTGAGTCAATTCTAAGTCAATGGGCCTAGTGAAAGAACGGTTACTTATTATAGTTCAATCCTTAATTTTTATACGCACGTACTTGGCATACAGTGAGTATGATCTTCTTCTAATACACGTTCATTCATTCATTCTACATGCTGCTCCAACATGTATATTGGAATTAGTAAGAACATGTATATTGGGGGAGAAAGATCTATAATTCTATCTCAATAGAAGCATACCCCATTATCCGAAACATTTCTCCAATAAAGTTATCAACGTACTGTAGACTCTGTTGTTCATAGCACTGTGTCACTAAATAGTAAACATTGTTTGATGTTGTCCATCAACAATTTTTTTTATGGTACTTTAAGGTATTAGAGTAAATTAACATAGAAAATTGAGTTCTACAAAAACTCTATTCTAGCATTGGTCTTAGAAGGAATAAAGAAAATAATAAGTATAAAATATATAAACATATAATCAAGCGTATAAATTATCTATGGAATTCTCATCAGCATTTTCAAAATACTCATGTGTCCAGGTTTATAAATCTCGTGACATTTATGAGACAACATTTTGTTGTATGCTGGTTCAAATGTTGTAATCAACCTTACTATAAGTGAGTTGACCAACTTACAATTGTGTAATAATCCATCAACTTACCATCTTAACTTCTTAATAGCTTAAAAATACAGTTCGAGACTCTAAATGATGTCTACCAAAGGTTTAGACTTTCTACAGCCACCGAGTCTTTCTCGTCTGGTTGCAACCTTCAAAAGAGTTGAGCTTTCCGTAATCTTTGGAGCTCATGAAACCATTTAGCATATGCAAGCAAAAATCACACAAATGTGAAACGAGACTTCTAACATAAAATAATTTGCTTTATAGAATATGAGTCAAATTCCAAGCCAATAAGGATGCCAAAATATCGAATTGCTCTAGTACATAAGATTGAATTTCTGAAAGATACGCAATCTAGAGCTGTGCCTCATAAGAAAGCAATGCGATTGTGAGATGTTTTCTTGTCCTGCATTAATTATATGGTGGCTTGGTGGTGAGGGGTTGTACTAGAACTTGAGGCACTGAAGAGTTTAAGCCCCAATGAAAATGAAATTATGGAATATTCATATCATTTATATTATATACTGTTAGGCAGCAGGCACAATCAACCCAGAAATTGAAAACACCACACCTACTGATGTCTCCAGGCATTATTGCGATAGCTCCTTTGCCGTCGACATACCACAACCTCTGCCTAATGTCAAAAGCCATCATTGCGCTTAACATGCCTGGTTATCTGCCTCTTTTGACACAAATATCATGTCTACTACCCGCAAAAAAAAGAGGTATTTAGGTCATTCTACCGTTGACATATAGGTACCAAGTTCGTGCCCACTTCTCTGATGTGAGATAAATACTTTTAACATTTATCCCAATACAATCCTACATGAACTAAAATATTAAAAGTGATAGAAGATTGGAAAAGGATATGAAGTTGGAGGAAGTTGGGTAGAGGTATATTCAAGCGGGTGTACTTTTAGACACCGAAAAATCGAAAACTGATCAAAACCGTACCGAACTAACACCGAAAAACTGAAACCGAACAAAACCGATCTATCGGTTCCGATTTTAACATCAAACGGAATAGTTCGGTTTTGGTTTGCGGTTTCGTCTATGTAAAAACCGATCAAACCGAACCGAACCGAACCGAATCGACATATATATTTTTAATTATTAATATTTAATATAATAATAGGTGTACGTCATGTTTTTATTGATTAAGAGTTACATATGATATATATGATTTTACATGATTACGGTTTTGAAATGTCTAACTTAATTACTCACAGTCTTTAACTCATTAAATATTACATTTTGTTTGATACTCTATCGTAAATTTGTTGATTTTGTTTGTTGTTTTTAACTTATTGCAATCTAGTTTACTTATTTACTAATTTGAAGTACTGAACTTGTAGTTTATTACTTTACTTTGATTTTAACTTTTGTTTTAAGTCAAGTATGAAAGTTATTACAAATAGTATGTTATGTAACTGAAACCGAACCGAACCGAATTATAGGTTAATCGAAACCGTGATTAATAAATATTTTTTCCGGTTTCAGTTTTAAGAAATATAAAACCGAGACCTCGGTTTCAGTTTTCGGTTAGTACTCTTAAACCGAACCGATTGAACCGAGTCCATCCCTAATTCAAGCCAGTTTAGCTTAGTGCTCCGATTTAGTACTGCTCACTATATTGGTGCTGCTAGCGGCGATGACGACAATGATTGCAAGTAAAGGTGGCTGGTGCAGTGGTTTAATTGTTTTTATTACTTTATTGTATTCGGATGTGAGATATTGTGTCCATAAATTAATAAGTTATTGGTCTCCTACCACTTTTTTTAAATTGATTAAGTCGGGGATTTTTTAAATGATTTCTCACCAAAAAAGCTAACAGGCAAGTTCTTAAGTAAGCTTTCACGCATAGTCGTACACGTATGCACAAGCTATCATTCTAAATTGGCCATTACCCAATGTTGGAATTTGGCCATCTGTTCTTCTCATCAAGAATTTTCCAGAATTTATACTCCATAAAGTATATACTCGCATAGATCCATGGAGGAAATGGCAAAGCAAATTTGGTCCTAGATTGGTCAACTATATCAACCTTTTAATCATTTGAGGGCTAATTTTGGATTCAAGGCAAAACAAAATTGGATAATGAATTAGAGTAATGTTTGAAGATATCACAGAACCATTACAGCACAAGCAGAACCATTGTCTTGGTAATCCATACAAATCTTTGTACATGGTTGCTTAGATTCACAGTATCAACAAAGTTCTTCAAATTCTAAATGGTTTTTTTCCAAAAGTTGCCAGAACAACATATAGCCTATTCGAACAATTAAGGAAACAAAGGGCAATTATATAGCTGACTTATTTATTTTTTACCCTGACCTATTTTTTTGAATCCATGTCTGCCTCTGATGCTTGTGCTGCTCTTGATGAGCTCGTAGAATCGGCATCAACAGTGCCTCTGGCGAAATCCGCTTCGGCTGCCTCGGCTTCCTCTCTGAACTTCTTGTAGATATCACTTTGGTAGAATTTTCTTGTTCTCATCACCAAAATAAATGAAACAAGGCTCCCAAACAATGCAGCAGCAGCAATTATAATGAAAGCCAATTTGTAACACTCCACACCTACACAAGTCAAGTCCTTTCCTTCTTCTCTATACTTCCCCAAAGCCTTTAGTTGCTTCAAAGCCTCTGCATCATACAAGTTTCCAGCCACTTTCACATTGAGGATGTAAGCCCCAAGAGGACTAGCAGCACCACCAAACTGGATCAAAGTGGCATAGTACTTGAGGCCAAAGAGTTCGGAAATGATGGCGAAAATCAATGGCCATTGAGCTCCAAAACAGAACCCAATAATCACAGAAGAAAAGTATAGAGAGTTAGGGACCCCGAACGCGATTAGGAGATGGCCAACGCATGATAAGAGAAGCACTAGAGTGAGCATAAGTGGTCTTGGGAATTTGTACTTGTTCAAAAGGACTTCTGAAGAAAAGCCAGAAGTGACTCTTCCAAGGTAGTTCCATATGCTCACCAGAGATATGAAAGTGCTAATGCTGTCAGTTGGGTAGCCTAGTGAGTTCCCAATCTGACCAAGATTATCGATCGCAGTTAAAGTGCCTCCAACGCCACAAATTGTAGCAATGAACAAGATCAACATGTCAATGCTAAAAAGTGCTTGCAAAATTGTGTAATCCTCACCTCTAACGGGGGGCTTGAAGACAGTTAGAAAGCAAGAATTATGCTTCTGCTGAATTTCTGGAGTTGCAGCAGGTACTAATTCAGCAGGAGCTGGATTTTCAGCTACTACTTTCAGCTGAATTGGCTCATTCACGGCTTTGATCTTCGTCTTCCAGAGCTTGAATTCTTCAATAACAACAACTACGATTGGAAGAAGGAGTAGCATAATCACAACTGAAGCACTTCCAATGAAAGAGATTCTAGAAAACTTCATCTTGTGCTGCGTGATAATCAAAGCCATGAGAAACCCGGCCAGGCCGAGTGTAATGTATAGAAGGTTGTAGAAAACCCTGAGCTGATCCGGCTGTCTAACGACCTTGATCAAACGAACGATTGGAAGAAACACAATGGAAACAGCAGCTGGAAGCCAAGCAATTAGTAAAATCAGAGCCTTAGAATCATTTCCATAGAAAGCACCGTAGAGCTGTGTGATGATAGCTCCACTCAAACCAACAAGTCCCTTCAAAAGCCCCAGAACACTTCCTCTACTAGAAGGGAAGTTCTTCACACAGCTCACCACAGCTCCTGTGTTAGCGAACGTCTGAGAGTTTGCACCTACGCAAATGTACAGACACATCTGCCACACGCGTGGCTTCGAGGTTCGACCGGTGACAGCTAACCATATCATGAAGTAGCCGAAGAAGTTCATGACTGAACCGATCAAGAGCACCACCCACGTACCTGTGACTTCGTTAACTAGACCGGCAATGATTCCGACATTGCCTCCCAAGTCCTTGAAGAAGCTTAGAAGATTGAGTGTCGTTTGGTCATAGCCTAGTGCGGTTTTGACATCGGTGGAGTAGAGACCAAACATGTAAGTTGCTCCGGAGACGGAGAGGACTAGCATTGAAGCAAAAAACATGAACCATCGTCCACGGAGTACTTGCAACCCGAAGCTTATCATCTCCTTGGAGCAAAAAGCACCGGAACTGGACTCTGCCACCACCATTTTTTCTTCAAGTTTTCATCAACTGGACAAAGATGGCTTACACCGAGTGAATATATGTATGTATATATAACAGAGATGTGGGGGTGCCAAGAAGTGTTTCGACTTGTTTGACTTGCCTCAAGGAATATGGAGGAAAGATTTTCTGGCCGGTAGGAGATAAGGTGGATGACTACACATAGATACAAAAAATACAGAATCGATGACTAATGTATGTGTGCTGAAGTGCAGATGACATCAAGCATCAAAACTACAAACAAAGAGTACGTGTTTCTTTGACAAAAAACAACAACCTGTGTTTTTTGTGGATCAAGGAGAACAGACATTTCATTGTCAAGGGTTGCAACTACCCAAAACTCCTACAAAAGTTAATAATGATCTTGCTTAGTTCTGTAAAAAATAGTAATTCATTACTGATGTATAGTATGTGGGTGAGCAGGGTGGAAACTTGAGATTGCAAATATAAAAGATGATCAACCTGTTTAACATGTGCCTTAGCATCTTTTCATACAAATTCCACTAATTTCACATTGTTACCTTTTAATATTCCCGTTATGCCTATGCATCTTGTTATTCGTTTCTTTCAAAATGTGTTGGTACTCACCATAAGATAGCATGGTGCTGAACATCTCTTTCGCTTAATTGAACTTCCAAAAGCGATTGCCAGTTCAGGCAAAAGCCCCTTTGCAAAAGAAGCTGGTAGTTAGAGATCGAAATCATGAAAAGATAGCAAACCAATTAATAACAGACCTAATTACATAATTTGAAAGATCTGTGGCTTGGAAATGCTTGTGCTTATCATTAGTAGTCCATTTTGTAGCCTCATAATCACATTCATGATTGGAATATGAATATAGTCGTATACGTAACAAAAGAAAACTTAGCTCCAGTTGTGGATGACCTCATTAGCTGCATCATTCACCAAAGACGTATTTGTGTTCAAAGAAAATGACAGACGAATAAGGGATCGAGTAATTCTCAACACGTGCAAAGTAATGTACCATATAGAGAAGAATGTATTTATCCTACACTCCAAACGCAATTTTGTTTTGCTTTTAGTGCTTTATGCAGTTTAGTTGTAAATTTCTGAACTAGCTCGTTTGTATTTTCTTTTTTTATTACTTTGTTCCTGCTCTTGTTCCTGGCCTTTTGGCTCTCTTAATGAAGTTATTAACTCATTTTTGATTAACTGATTTTGTATATTGATTTCTTCTCTTAATTTTCAACAATCCATAAAACTCATATTTGGTTAATTTGCAAATCGTTAGTATGAGAGATGCATGCGATGTATGCTCACTCCTTTTCCACCATTCCACTTCCGCCGAGTATTTCATCCGTTTCAAAGTTCAGTAACAAACCCCTCACATAAAAAAAAGTTCAGTAACAAAAAAAGAAGAAGAACACATTCGGTACCGTACGTTTAAAACTGAGCACCTTAAATAAGTCAGCAATCGGTGCCGTTTCTTTCTTCGTTTGGCCTGTTAGTAGATCCATCCACACTGAAATGGAGAAACAAAAGTACGTCGCAATCAATTGCAGAGGATAAACAAATAAATTGTAGTCGATTTGGAATTAGATTTGACAATTTATTACTTTTCTTAACATTGAAAGCTAGATGGAGGAAAGAGAGGAGTAACCTCTTCATCACTCATAAATCTTTGATGATCGACAATTCGATCGATCATGAGTCATGACATTGGACCAGCTAGGCTTGATACTTGATAGGTTTATGGCATCAAAATTTGACAATTCTGCGACTGAAGATAAACGATAGACTACAATCGCTGCGTGTATATATTAGAACGTACAATGAAGTAGTAGTTTTTCTCTTCGTAACATTTAAACAAGCTAAAGTCTAAAATCAATGAAGTTATTAACGTAATGATTAAGGATGTAGCTACACACGGGCTACTAGGACTTGGAGTTGGTACCGAAACCGTTCGTCCCGTACCGAATTCCAATGGGACAGGATGAATCGGTAAAAATTTCCAATACTGAACCGATACCAATACCGAAAGTATATAATCGGTACGGGTCGGTTCTATTAGATCTGATACCGAATATACTGAACCGTACCAAAACTATAAGAATTCATATTTGGGGGGGGGGGGGGGTTAGGGTTCACAAAATCCAATATACTCTAACCCATTCCATCGAAAACTCATCGCCTCCATTCACTTCGCGACTTCATTCTTTCACTTCGCGTCTTCGCCTTTCATTCTCAATCACTGACTTCGCCCTTCACTCTCATTATTAAGTCTCAATCGCAGCCTCTCGGAATCTCGATGGGAAAACTGAAGGTAAGTCTTAATTCAATCTTGAATTCTTAATTGAAACTCTGAAAGTATGAGTCATATATGCAGTTTGAGTTTTGGGTTTTACTTTCTTTGGATTATGGTGTAATAACCCTAGATTTTTAGAATCACTTTTGAATTGAATTGAATTCTATAAGTTATGAATTCAATTAAAACGAAATTGTTTGTTTGCAAACTTTACGAAACGGAAACGGAAACGTTCCGAGAACGTTTAATAAGAAAACGTTACGTTACCGAACGATTATATCGACTTTTATTCCGTCGCTCGGTTGCTAAAACTTTCTTCACGAAAGTTGTAGAGCTCGTTGATACGAGTTCGTGGATATGTGACGCGTTCGAATCGGACGTTGTATGTAAAAGTTATTATTGACGGAAGATAGTTTCCGATTTTAAGGGGGGTATAAAAGGACATTTTGTGAAGTAGGGTTTCTATTTTCAGAAACCCTCTTCTCTCTTCTCTCTCTCTTCCCGCCGCCCTCTCTTTTCTCTCTCTTTTCTTCTTCCTTCCCGAGCTCTTCTCTTCTCTTCTCTTCTCTCTCTCTCTTTCTCGCTCTCTCGCACCCTCCCTTTCCTCACCGACGGCAACTGCGGCCTCACCACCACGACGTGACCACCCCCACGAGCACAGCGCATCACCGGCGACGCCGTGAAGCTCGACGTGACCCTCGGGATCCAATCCAATCCAACCAACGAAACTCCAACAACATCAAGTCGTGTTTTAGGTATGGGATTTGGTTAATTCGATTGTTGGATTGCTTGTTGTTGTATTGTGATTGTTTTGGGGAAGTTTTGAAGTAGATTGGAGGAGGGGGAGCGGAGGAGATACCGCCGCCTAGAGGCGGCGCGTGAGGAGGCTAGGGATGGCCTAGGGGTAGTCGGAGGCCGTAGAAAGGTAGAGGAGGATGAGGGGGAGAGTTTGGGCACGGCGGTGGCGTGACACACGCCGCCACCTGCGGCGGTGTGAATAGTTTTGACAGAAAGGGTATTTTGGTAATTTACTGTGTAACGGTAAATGTAAATGTAAATTTTATTTACTACGGTAAATGTAATTAAATTTTACCTTCGGTAAATGTAAAAAGTAATTTGTAAAAGGGTAATTTAGTAAATTTTATTTACTGAGATTGTATTTACATTTAAATAGTACTATACGTATAAAAATACGTATTAATATTTATACGTACAGAAATACGTATATAATATTTATATGTACAGAAATACGTATTAATATTTATACGTACAGAAATACGTATAGAAATACATATTAATATTTATATGTACAGAAATAATATTTATAATATTTATACGTACAGAAATATGTATATAGTATTTATACGTACAGAAATACGTATATAATCCTTATACGTACAAAAAAATACGTATTTATGGTATATTTGTACAGTAACAGTGAACAGTAACCCTGAACAGTATCTTCGTAAAACCGAAAATTGCTGAACAGTATCCGATTATTACTGTTTCGGCATTTAAAGGTTTACGAAACGATTCTAAATGGTTTTCTTATTTTTTCAAGGTGATCGTTAAATCGAGGAAAGAAATTATCATCGGGCATTGTGGAATTACGCTCGAGTCGATACGGTGAGTAAAATCTCACGTATTTACGAATCTACCCTCGCGGTGATTCAAGATTTTTGCAAGAGTATTTAATAATGAATTACAACATGTATACAATTTAGTGGAATATATATATATATATTGTATAATGGTAATAAGTGCATATATATATATATAGTTCATTATATTATATACTGTTATTAATTCATTAGAGATGGTCATTTTGATGACGGAAGATTGTGTATTGAGCATGCGTTGTGAAATATGACATGTATAAAATATAATGGATTATATATATATTGTATAAATGGTAAATATGTACGAATATATATAGTTTGTTATATAATATACTGTTATGATTTTATTGTGATCATGTTGAGCATGCGATTTGAATTGTACAATATGATGTGAGATTATTGTACGTGATTTTTAACATTGAGATTGTTAAAATGTGAATTGTCTTCGGACCTGATTTTTGGTACAATATGATGTGAGATTATTGTACGTGTTTGGCAAGTCGAAACCTAGCCTTTGGCCGGGCGAAAGTTACGATACAGTTAGAGCTCTAGTCTGTCTGCCTTAGTACTGCATGTGAGGTAACGAGTGGTTATCTGCTCATGGGTACTCAGTTTATTTTAGATGTTGGGTAGCGGGTGGCTATCCAATATCAACGGTGTATTACGAGAGGGGTAACAGATGTGTACCAGCGTTCTTGGTACCCGTATTATAAATGCATTGAGTAACCAAAAGGGTTACTTAATTTTCTCATGAGCGTTTCATTTCATATTTCTTTGGGTCAACCAGATGGGCTGACCATCGACTCATGAGGGCATTTATATTTGTTGTTTGTGATCTTTCGTATATTTTGATATGCGAATTATATTTCGATTTTACTCATAGGAGCTATAAGCTTACCGGGTTTGTGTTTACAATCCTGGTGCACCAATTCGATGGTGTAGGGGATAATTCCGCAGGTGCTGATTAGTGGAGATTGAGAGACGACTACAGAGGCTCGAAGTCGTACGTATCCTACTTATGGTGAGGTTTTAGCGTGGATTCGTGTGGGAGAATTTGTGTAATTTCATTTGTGAGATTTGTGAGTGATTTGTGAGGATTATTACATTTCCATTTTATGTATGGATTATAAATTTGGGTTGTAATAATTGGTTGTCTGAGTTGTTTGAGAACTCAGAATTGATCCGCTGTTACACTTTAATGATTTCGATTTATTTGAGATTATTTTGTGTTCAACGACTTTAGAATTTTGAGTTTTTAAGCTTGAAATTTTGGGGTCGTTACAGTTGGTATCATAGCCTAAGTGCGTATTTGGCGATTATCAATATCATCCGGGAGCGATGATCCGACTGCAGGCGGGCACCCATCACATGCTGCTCGGTATTGATATGTCGTTGGGTACGTGAGAGTGTTTTAGGAGCCATACCTAATGGTTTGGTCCTCCGAGAAGTATCGTGATGATACTTCGATGATTCATCTCATCCTGAAATTTCATGTTAATACCTATTGAATCTGTTTTAGTTGAATTCGAGATTTCACATGTATTGACTAAGTATTTCGTTGTTTGAAGGTGATGAACGCTGATAAGGGCCGAGGACAGGGCCGAGGACGGGCGAGAGGCCGAGGTCGAGGTAGGACCACAGGCCGAGTCCGCAATTTGGAGAACCTTTATGAGGAGGCTGCTCCACAGGAAGAGCAGGTAGGCCGAGGTCGAGGTAGGACCACAGGTCGAGTCCGCAACGTGGAGAACCTTTATGAGGAGGCTGCTCCACAGGAGGAGCAGGTTGAGCCAGCTCATGCGGTTAGAGATGACGGTCAAGTGTTGAAGCTGATCAAGGATATTAGTGCACTGTCAGCTCCGACCTTTCATGGGGGACTAGATCATATGGTAGCTGACCATTAGATCGATGGTATGGAGACTTATTTTGAGATGATAGAGTGCACAGAGATTGAGAAGAGAAAGATAGCTACATTCTTTCTCAAGGGTGATGCGCTAGATTGGTGGAAGAGCATGAGACAGACTGTGGATGTGTCTACATTCACATGGGGAGGTTTCACCACCATATTCCGAGAGAAGTATTTTCCAGCCTCAGTACAGGAGGACTTAGAGTTGGAGTTTCTGGCATTGGTACAGGGAGACATGACATTAGAGAGTATGATGCTCGATTCTCGCAGCTGTATCGGTATGTCAGGCCTATGGGTACGACTGCTTTAGCTCAGAAGTATCTACGTGGGCTGAAACAAGAGTACAAGACCATGATATCAGTCCTTTGCCTGACTACCAGGGAGCAGATATTTGAGAGTGCTATGAGCTTGGAGCAAGCAGAGAAGACTCAAGCAGGTAATGTGGGGAACAGAGATACAAAGGGGAAAGGCAAGGCAGTCTATACAGGCAGTGAGCACTCAGGGCCGAAGGATAGGTCATGGAAGAGGCCAAGACCCCACTATCAGGCCCCGACAAGGGCGCCACCCCTAGCTATCAGAGCAGCACCAGTCAGACCATTAGCAGCAGTGAGGTGTTATGGCTGCAATGAGATGGGACATTACGCCTCAGCATGTCCGAAACTGAAGAGAGTAGGCTGCCACCGGTGCGGGCAAGTGGGACACATAGCTCGAGATTGTACCCGACCACTTCAGGGTAGGCAGGAACGGCCGCAGAGACAGCTACCAGCGGGCCAAGCTAGAGTGTTTGCAGTGGGCCAGCGAGACACAGGAGTGGAAGGTACATTATCACTGTTTGACTACCTTGCTAGAGTATTGTTTGATACGGGAGCATCGCATTCATTCATTGCTAGTTCAGTGGTGGAGATGCTAGGATTGATTCCTACACCTCTTGGGGACGCCTTATGTGTCACTTCACCCCTTGGAGTGTCACTTGAGTTAGAGACAATCTGCAAAGCTTGTCCTATTTTGATTGGAAGTAGAGAGTTCTCTGCTTCGTTGATTGTGATTCCGGACCACACTTATGATGTGATCTTGGGGATTGATTGGTTGAGACCACAACATGCTGTGATTGATTGTTTTGACATGGTAGTGTCCTTTCATAGACCCGGAGAGCCACTGTTTCGTTATCGTTGCCTCAAGTCCGATAACGCCATGAGATCAGGAGTTTTGGCACATGTGGAGTCAGTGGATCAGAAAGTGACTATCGCAGACATTGTGGTAGTATCTGAGTTTGGTGAAGTGTTTCAAGAGATACCAGGGCTACCTCCTCGAAGAGTGGTAGATTTCTGCATTGATGTAGTACCCGGTACAGCACCTGTGTCAAAGGCGCCATATAGAATGGGGCAGAATGAACTTAAGGAGCTGAAGGTGCAGATCGATGAGCTATTAGACCAAGGGTTCATTAGACCTAGCGTTTCACCTTGGGGAGCACCTGTTTTGTTCGTGAAGAAGAAAGATGGTTCTCTGCGGTTATGTGTGGACTACAGAGAGCTGAACAAGGTGACCATCAAGAATAGGTATCCCTTACCTAGGATTGATGACTTGTTCGATCAGCTCAAAGGTGCTACGGTGTTCTCTAAGATTGATTTGAGATCCGGTTATCATCAACTCAGGGTGAAGGAAGAAGATATATCGAAGACAGCCTTCAACACCCGGTATGGACATTATGAGTTTGTCGTCATGCCATTTGGTCTAACGAATGCACCAGCTGTCTTCATGAGTTTGATGAACCAAGTATTTAGCCCGTACTTGGATGAGTTTGTTGTGGTGTTTGTGGATGACATTCTGATATACTCCAAGACACAAGAAGAACATGTGGTGCATCTGAAAACAGTGTTGCAGACCTTGAAGGAGGCGAGACTGTATGCCAAGCTAGAGAAGTGTGAGTTCTGGAAAGAAGAGGTCAAATTCCTTGGTCATGTTGTCTCAAAAGATGGAGTACTAGTGGACCCGTCAAAGGTAGAGGCAGTAAAGAATTGGAGTCGTCCAAAGAACCCTACAAAGATACGTAGTTTCCTCGGTTTGGCAGGATACTACAGGAGGTTTATCGAGGGGTTTTCTAGTATTGCATCTTCATTGACCAAGTTGACCAAGAAAGATACTCCGTTCGTGTGGACGGATGCATGTGAGGAAGCATTCCGCAAACTAAAGACTAGACTGACCACAGCTCCAGTATTGACGATTCCTTCTAGTGGTGGTGGCTATGTCATTTACAGTGATGCTTCGCTCCAAGGTTTGGGTTGTGTGTTGATGCAGCATGGAGGAATGGTCGCTTATGGCTCGAGACAGTTGAAGATTCATGAGAAGAATTATCCGACACACGACCTAGAGCTTGCGGCAGTTGTGTTTGCCCTGAAGATTTGGAGACATTACTTGTATGGAGAGAAGTTTCAACTCTTTTCAGATCATAAGAGTTTGAAGTACTTGTTTTCTCAGAAGGAGCTAAACATGAGGCAGAGGAGATGGATGGAACTCCTCAAGGACTATGACTTCACATTAGAGTACCACCCGGGGAAGGCAAATGTGGTGGCCGATGCCTTGAGCAGGAAACCGAGAGGCGTGGTGGCCTCACTTATGGTCCAGGAATGGTTCATGCTCGAAACTGCATCGGAGTTTGATTTAGTACCATCGGGAGGAGAACCAAGGGTCTTCCTTGGTAGTGTCACGGTGCAACCCACATTGATCATGAGGATCATACAGGGTCAGGCGCAGGATAGACTCTCACAAGCTAAGTTGGCAGATCTTGTAGTTGATACGCTTGATGAGTGCCCTTCTGAGTGGAGAGTTGGACCCGATGGAGGGTTGAGGTTTGGGACAAGATTGTGTGTCCCAGATTGTGATGATCTTCGGGAGGAGGTTCTTCGTACGGCACATCGTTCACGCTATACCGTCCATCCAGGGAACACCAAGATGTACAAGGACCTCTGCAGACAATTCTGGTGGAACGGTATGAAGAAAGATGTAGCAGAGTTTGTATCGAAGTGCCTTACATGTCAGCAAGTGAAAGCAGAACATCAACGACCAGCTGGCATGTTGAAACCACTGACTATTCCTCTTTGGAAGTGGGAGCAGATATCTATGGATTTTGTGACCGGGTTGCCTAGATCGAAGAAGGGTCACGATGCCATATGGGTGATTGTCGATCGGTTGACGAAGTCGGCTCATTTTCTCCCAGTGTCGATGAAGTACTCAGTGGACGTGCTTGGGAAACTATATGTGGATGAGGTAGTGAGACTTCATGGTGCTCCAGTTTCTATTGTTTCCGATAGAGATGCACGTTTCACTTCGAAGTTCTGGGGTGGTTTGCAGAAGGCGATGGGCACTACCTTGGATATGAGTACAGCTTTTCACCCTCAGACGGATGGACAGACAGAGAGGGTGAATCAGGTGATGGAAGACATGTTGAGAGCATGTGTGTTGGATTTCAAGGGTAGCTGGGAAGATCATTTGAGATTGATTGATTTTGCCTACAACAACAGCTACCACTCTAGCATCGGTATGGCACCTTATGAGGCTCTTTATGGTAGACCATGTCGATCACCGATCTGTTGGGCCGAGGTTGGTGATAAGGCACTGATGGGTCCAGAGGTGGTTCAGGAAACCACGGAGAAAATCTCGATCATTCGGGATAGAATCCGGACCACTCAGAGCAGACAGAAGAGCTATGCGGACCTAAAGAGGAGACATGCGGAGTTTGAGATCGGCGATCATGTGTTCTTGAAAGTTTCACCTATGAGGGGTGTAGTGAGATTTGGCAAGAAGGGAAAATTGGCTCCGAGGTACGTTGGGCCCTTCGAGATACTTGAGAAGGTGGGCGAACTAGCTTACCGACTAGCCTTGCCTACTAGCATGTCGGGCGTTCACAACGTCTTCCACATTTCCATGCTGAGGAAGTATGTACCAGATGAGTCACATGTGATCGATCATAGCACCATTGAAGTGAAGGAAAATGCCACTTTTGTTGTCGAACCGGTTCGTATCCTGGATAGATCCACAAAGAAGCTTCGGAGGAGAGAAGTTGAGCTAGTCAAGGTGCTGTGGAGTCACCATGATGAGGGTGATGCATCTTGGGAGCTAGAGTCAGACATGATGACCCGATATCCACAGTTGTTTGTTGAGTGAGCTTGAATTTCGGGGCGAAATTCCTTTAAGGGGGGTAGATTGTAATAACCCTAGATTTTTAAAATCACTTTTGAATTGAATTGAATTCTATAAGTTATGAAATTCAATTAAAACGAAATTGTTTGTTTGCAAACTTTACGAAACGGAAACGGAAACGTTCCGAGAACGTTTAATAAGAAAACGTTACGTTACCGAACGATTATATCGACTTTTATTCCGTCGCTCGGTTGCTAAAACTTTCTTTACGAAAGTTGTAGAGCTCGTTGATACGAGTTCGTGGATATGTGACGCGTTCGAATCGGACGTTGTATGTAAAAGTTATTATTGACGGAAGATAGTTTCCGATTTTAAGGGGGGTATAAAAGGACATTTTGTGAAGTAGGGTTTCTATTTTCAGAAACCCTCTTCTCTCTTCTCTCTCTCTCTCTTCCCGCCGCCCTCTCTTTTCTCTCTCTTTTCTTCTTCCTTCCCGAGCTCTTCTCTTCTCTTCTCTCTCTCTCTCTTTCTCGCTCTCTCGCACCCTCCCTCTCCTCACCGACGGCAACTGCGGCCTCACCACCACGACGTGACCACCCCCACAAGCACAGCGCATCACCGGCGACGCCGTGAAGCTCGACGTGACCCTCGGGATCCAATCCAATCCAACCAACGAAACTCCAACAACATCAAGTCGTGTTTTAGGTATGGGATTTGGTTAATTCGATTGTTGGATTGCTTGTTGTTGTATTGTGATTGTTTTGGGGAAGTTTTGAAGTAGATCGGAGGAGGGGGAGCGGAGGAGATACCGCCGCCTAGAGGCGGCGCGTGAGGAGGCTAGGGATGGCCTAGGGGTAGTCGGAGGCCGTAGAAAGGTAGAGGAGGATGAGGGGGAGAGTTTGGGCACGGCGGTGGCGTGACACGCGCCGTGGTGGCGTCGGCGAGTGAGCCCCACGCGCCGCTACCTGCGGCGGGTTGAATAGTTTTGACAGAAACGGTATTTTGGTAATTTACTGTGTAACGGTAAATGTAAATGTAAATTTTATTTACTACGGTAAATGTAATTAAATTTTACCTTCGGTAAATGTAAATATAAATTACTTTTAGTAAATGTAAAAAATAATTTGTAAAAGGGTAATTTAGTAAATTTTATTTACTGAGATTGTATTTACATTTAAATAGTACGTATACGTATAAAAATACGTATTAATATTTATACGTACAGAAATACGTATATAATATTTATACGTACAGAAATACGTATTAATATTTATACGTACAGAAATACGTATATAATATTTATACGTACAGAAATACGTATTAATATTTATGCGTACAGAAATACGTATATAATATTTATACGTACAGAAATACGCATATAATATTTATACGTACAGAAATATATATATATATATATATAGTATTTATACGTACAGAAATACGTATATAATACTTATACGTACAAAAAAATACGTATTTATGGTATATTTGTACAGTAACCGTGAATAGTAACAGTGAACAGTAACTTCGTAAAACCGAAAATTGCTGAATAGTATCCGATTATTACTGTTTCGGCATTTAAAGGTTTACGAAACGATTCTAAATGCTTTTCTTATCTTTTCAAGGTGATCGTTAAATCGAGAAAATGAATTATCATCGGGCATTGTGGAATTACGCTCGAGTCGATAAGGTGAGTAAAATCTCACGTATTTACGAATCTACCCTCGCGGTGATTCAAGATTTTTGCAAGAGTATTTAATAATGAATTACAACATGTATACAATTTAGTGGAATATATATATATATATATATATTGTATAATGGTAATAAGTGCATATATATATATAGTTCATTATATTATATACTGTTATTAATTCATTAGAGATGGTCATTTTGATGACGGAAGATTGTGTATTGAGCATGCGTTGTGAAATATGACATGTATAAAATATAATGGATTATATATATATTGTATAAATGGTAAATATGTACGAATATATATAGTTTGTTATATAATATACTGTTATGATTTTATTGTGATCATGTTGAGCATGCGATTTGAATTGTACAATATGATGTGAGATTATTGTACGTGATTTTTAACATTGAGATTGTTAAAATGTGAATTGTCTTCGGACCTGATTTTTGGTACAATATGATGTGAGATTATTGTACGTGTTTGGCAAGTCGAAACCTAGCCTTTGGCCGGGCGAAAGTTACGATACAGTTAGAGCTCTAGTCTGTCTGCCTTAGTACTGCATGTGAGGTAACGGGTGGTTATCTGCTCATGGGTACTCAGTTTATTTTTGATGTTGGGTAGCGGGTGGCTATCCAATATCAACGGTGTATTACGAGAGGGGTAACAGATGTGTACCAGCGTTCTTGGTACCCGTATTATAAATGCATTGAGTAACCAGAAGGGTTACTTAATTTTCTCATGAGCGTTTCATTTCATATTTCTTTGGGTCAACCAGATGGGCTGACCATCGACTCATGAGGGCATTTATATTTGTTGTTTGTGATCTTTCGTATATTTTGATATGCGAATTATATTTCGATTTTACTCATACGAGCTATAAGCTTACCGGGTTTGTGTTTACAATCCCGGTGCACCAATTCGATGGTGTAGGGGATAATTCCGCAGGTGCTGATTAATGGAGATTGAGAGACGACTACAGAGGCTCGAAGTCGTACGTATCCTACTTATGGTGAGGTTTTAGCGTGGATTCGTGTGGGAGAATTTGTGTAATTTCATTTGTGAGATTTGTGAGTGATTTGTGAGGATTATTACATTTCTATTTTATGTATGGATTATAAATTTGGGTTGTAATAATTGGTTGTCTGAGTTGTTTGAGAACTCAGAATTGATCCGCTGTTACACTTTAATGATTTCGATTTATTTGAGATTATTTTGTGTTCAACGACTTTAGAATTTTGAGTTTTTAAGCTTGAAATTTTGGGGTCGTTACATATGGTCTGATTTTGTGGTCGTTTCAAATCGAAAGAGTATTTTGTGTTTACTTTCTTTGTGCATAATATGAATTTGTATAGTGTAAAACTCTCAATTTGTGCAGAAGTATATGCAACTGTAGGAATTGCTCTCAGTTTGTATCTTTCAACTTTGTGAAAATGTTAAGTGTGTTAATTTGTATCTTTTATGTGAATTATGTTCATAATTGAACCTAGTTAGTGTAGTGAATGATGTATATGTAGGCCTTGTGGAATTTGCTAGTTTGGTACCGAAACCGAACGGTATCGGTTCAGTTCGGTATTGAGATTGAAAATGGCAGTACCGAACCGATACCGATACCGAAATATAAAATCGGTATGGTATCGGTATGAATACAATCCCGGACCATTTTGTACCTGTCCCAACCCTATGGGCTACGGTGGGCTATAGCCCACCTCAAATTACTAATAAACTTATCTTTCTAGTTAAATTTTAGTGTTAAAATTTAAAATTTAAATATTAGCCCACCTCAAATTTTTATATATAATTCATAAATAATCGTAAATTGTTTTCTACCTCAACCCATTATGAAATTTTGGCTCCGTCCATGGTAATAAAGGATAAAGTAGTGCATGTTCGCTCTTTAAAGGCTTCAGTATTCGAAGAGAACTTGATCAAGTGTGTGGTACGTGGTGATGGATGAAGCCGCCGGCGCAATCTTTTCTAATGAGCGAGGAAGATGCCACATCTAGACATCTAGTGTAGGATTTCTTCCGATCGCGAGAATCATTTTAATTCAGTCTTTGTAAGTTCATATTTTCATGCTTCAATGCTTAGTTAGAAAAGGAACAATAACTGCTTATGTTTCATCCAAATGTTAGAAAAGGAAGAGTCCTTCCCCGTACCTTTCAATTTTTATCAATATATAGTATTCCTCAAACTAATTATTCATACAACCTGCTAACATTTCCATTGATTTTGTTCGTTAATTGCTGCATTATGGTCAGCGCCACCTTATTATATATTTTCCTAATAGAAGAGATAGGGCTCATAAGATTCTCAGAAGAAAAAAAATAGATAGGGTTCATAAGATTGTACAACATGCACATCATCAATTAACTGTTGGAATGTAAACCAAGCCTATATATAATAAACTAATCTATCCTAAATATTAATCTAGTGTATTGAGTTGGACTATTCGGTTTACTGTGCAGTATAGATGTATATTTTAGTAGAAAATCGAAGTTATGAGTACTTTAATCATCATTGAATCGGCTGAAATTTTACGGGGATGATCACGTTATTACCTATATATTCGACGATGAAGATGTGAAAATTCAATCGAAAAATTAATCAAAAATAAAAATCCGTACATAAAAATAAATAAAAACCTCCTTACAAAAAAAGCCTTATATATATACTCTTCGGCTCATAAATATTAATTTATTGTACTGGTTTTGGTGTTCTGCATTATAAAAAGCTTGCCCCAGATTTTTGCGTTCTCTTCTTAGTGTGAGATTCAATTGTTGCTGGTGTGTTTTTGCTGCTCTTCTATTCAGATTCTACATTAACAAGTGAATATATACAGAAAACAATTAAGTTCAAGACTATGGGTCTATGACTATGCAGAATGATATTTGAAATGCAACCAAAACGGTGCATGTAGAAAGAAAAAAAAAACGCTATCATAAGAATTTATATTTAACTCTGCAAGATGTGTTTAGATCCACGTAATTGCATTAACTGCATGCATTACATATAAATTGGATCAGCTCAAATTTCATCCAATTCAATCTTAATTAAATTGAAATGATACTGTGTGTATTGTGACATTTCTCATACATTCGTACATATGTTTATGACACAATTATTAAAAAAACAAATGTAGATGAATTGTAATACTACGTATTAGCCGGCTTTGCATGGACCTAGTTCGTTGACTTTAAATTTGATTTGGTACATTTAAACAATTTAAGAGAGCTTGGTATTAGGATCCTGAGCATCATCACCTTGGAGATTCAACAAAGTTGATTCGAATCGCAAACAAAATCTGCTGTGAGCTGGAACTCTGGAATATATAGTATCAATTAAGATCCGCCGGTACAGTCCGGCCACAAACCACATCAAACATCTCTTTTTCTTTTTCTTTCTTTCATCAACGTACTAATGTCAATTATAAAACTTTGTCGTCGCGGTCCAGTTGTTTGCGTTCTGTTCCTTGTTTTATAGTGTGTATATAATTAGCTAGATTCTGGAAATGCATGAAACTATATAGTGATGTTTTTATGATATATGAAACAAACACAAGACTCCATTAATGTAAGCTACTGAAAAGTGGTTTATTTAATCTGCGATGTAGTTTTTTTTCAATAGTTCATTTATGTAAGGCACAATATTGTATCAATAATCAAGAAAATCATTTTATTCATCAAACCTACGTTTTCTACTCCAAAGAAAAAACGAATAGATCAGTTAGCTATATAGATCGATCGTCTCCCTGAACGCCTGAACCGAGATTCTATATCGACCAAGCTAGTAGAGCCGCTCGATAAACTGCTATTGATTATCATACTCTTGTTAAGCTTGTACATGTCAACTCAACTTTGTAGTATGATCTGACCTCAATAAAGTTGATTGAGGTTGACTGCATTTACAAATGCGTATCTATACTTAAATCGCGCAGTTCATGAGGATTATATTGCAGTCCGGCCGGGAACAAACAAATTAGGTTTCACAACAGACTACGTGTATTACCCTAATATAATGTAATATGAAATGTGCCTGCAAATTAACCAACCATTTTGTCCGAGGATTAGTTATAGATTAAAGCTCTTACAGGTAACGTACGTACGTACCCACCATACTATGGAATCCGATCCATCCAGACCACATTTCTGTCGTTCTTGTCAAGTTCCTTGATTTGTCCGACTCGTTCGTAAAAACAATGATCATCACCACCTACATGTGTTTTTCTCTCTCTGTTTAACTATATATATGGCCCATTGTCTCCGGTCAAAGCCAACAAAGGCCGGCCTCTTCTTGTTCTATAGCGATTGTCTTGCTGAATCTTGCTCTTCCTGCTTCAGCTCCTCTCACGACTGCTGTTACTATAACTGAATATTGCTAACTTATACGTTAAGTAGTACTTCATTCAGTGCGGAGAGTAGAGAAGAGGGGCTTAGACATTATGGTGGAGGATGATGCTAAGACGTTGGAAGAAGGGTTCGGGAATAAACCAGTGCCTGAGGTCAATGAAGAAGAAGAGCAAAAGAAGGAGGTTGTGACAGGTGGTGGAGATGTCATTGACCGTGTGGAGGAGAAGAAAGCTGTGACGACGGAGCCTCCGGTGGAGCATGTCAAGGGTGAGGAGGAACAACCACTGCAGGTTAAGCAGAAGAGCAAGAGGGTTGCTACTTTGGACGCATTCAGAGGCCTCACCATTGTGGTATGTTTATTACGTCTAAAATATCAGATTTCCAGATACAGTGGAAGATATTAACTAATTAAGCTGATGGTGTGTGTGCAGGTCATGATATTGGTGGATGATGCCGGGGGAGCATACGCTCGAATCGACCACTCGCCATGGAATGGATGTACCTTGGCTGATTTTGTCATGCCCTTCTTCCTCTTTATCGTTGGTGTCGCCATTGCCCTTGCTCTCAAGGTATTTACAACTCCTCTTTCAGTGTTTTAGAACCGGCTCTAGGTAGAAATGACAAGTTAATTTCTGGTTTAGGAGTCGTGTAATATATTTACATGATAACTTTAATACTCGAGAACCAGCTCTTTGCATGGTTTGACATGTCTTATTGTCTAACATGGATCTCGATGGTTAACTGAGCCAAATTAGTTCCAATTATTGGTTTGTATGCAAGTTAGAATTTGTTATTTTTGTGATTTGCAGAGAATTCCCAAGACCAGTGATGCTGTCAAGAAGATTATTCTAAGAACAATAAAGCTTTTCTTTTGGGGAATCATTTTGCAAGGTAACTAAAAAACTAAGATTTTGTCCTTCTCTATCAAAGAAAACTGGTATTTACTAGTGAAGAAGTACGTCGTACTTAAATTGCTTAACTAACCAGTGTTGTTTGCTTCAATTCTCAGGTGGATACTCTCATGCCCCCGGTGAACTAGTTTATGGAGTTGACATGAAACAAATTAGGTGGTTTGGCATCCTCCAGGTATGTTTAATGTCTTCTAAGCCCTACATTTTTGGTTTTTCCCATTCTAATTTTTATGTATGGATTGTGTGATTTGTTAATGATAAACAGAGAATAGCATTGGTCTACTTTGTTGTTGCTCTAATAGAGACATTTACCACCAAACTCAGACCAACTGTTCTTGAATCTGGACCGGTCTCTATTTTCACTGCATATAAATGGCAGTGGTAAGTGATGATTGAAACATATTAATCGCTTGGTGTCATGTATCCTCATAAGTTCCCTATCCAAGATTTAATGTTTCACTATTAATTTGCTTCTTACAATCCAGGATTGGAGGATTTATTGCCTTCCTGGTCTACATGATTACAACATTTTCGCTATACGTTCCGGATTGGAGTTTTGTCGTACACCATGAGGACGGATCGACGAAGAAATACTTGGTAGGCTAATTGTGTTCAGTATATGAGTATAAATGTGCAAATTTTACCATAACTAATGTGATTTCTGACAATGCTTAATTTAAGGTTGAGTGTGGAATGAGAGGACATCTAGGACCTGCTTGCAATGCAGTTGGGTATGTGGATCGACAGGTCTGGGGCATAAACCATCTCTACAATCAACCTGTTTGGAGCCGTTTGAAGGTTAACTCTAATATTTGATCTGCTGCACTGCATTTTTAACCAAACACAGGATCCTATTATCTATTTTGTGTTTATGTCAAAAAAAAAAAGGATCATTCGATTCATTTCTAATTTAGGGGTTAGCTGGTGTGGGTTTAGGCATGTAGCTGAGATAGAGACTAGAGGATAATATATACTAGCAGAAAGATTGAAACTGGGAGACGAAAAATAAGATTTGTGTTGATAAATATGATTTATCCTTTACTTGTGACAACTTGTAGGCATGCACGCTTAGTTCTCCCAGTGCTGGTCATTTTAGAAAGGGAGCTCCAAGCTGGTGCAGAGGTCCTTTTGAACCAGAAGGCCTTTTGAGGTATGCTTTGAGTAACAGTGTACGAATAACGTTACTCTGACAAGAGCCGGAAATAATAACTCTTTTTGTTGCTTCTTTCTTAGTTCAATCTCAGCTATTCTTAGTGGCACAATCGGCATCCATTATGGACACATTTTGATCCACTTCAAGGTTACTACTCATATTCTAGAAGCTTACATAATAGTAGTACTACTGAGTTACTTTCAATTTGGAAACTTCAACAAGGATGACGAAAATGAATTCTCAATTCTGATGCAGGGTCACGCAGAGAGGCTCAAGCAATGGGTCTCAATGGGGCTTGTCTTAATTGTCATAGCCATCATTCTACATTTTACAGATGGTGAAATTTCTTGACCATCAAGATAACTGTCTCCCTCAAGTTATAATGACTAATAATTATGAACCATCAAGAAATCTATGGTTTTTAACCCCTTACTATTTATCTACTTTCGTGCAGCAATTCCTATCAATAAGCAACTATACAGCTTCAGCTATGTTTGTTTCACAGCTGGTGCAGCTGGATTAGTTTTTTCTGGATTTTACTTGCTGGTATAGAACAATTCATATGTTTAACCTATAGCAAGCAGTACTCAACACTTACCATTCTTGTGGAACTAATGACATTATCTTTTATTTGCAAACAGATTGATGTTTGGGGCTATCGGACACCATTCTTATTCCTGGAATGGATAGGAATGAATGCAATGCTAGTGTTTGTGATGGCAGCTCAGGGAATCTTTGCAGGATTTGTAAATGGATGGTACTATGAATCTCCAGACAATACACTAGTAAGTTATACAACCATATCAGATTTCAATTGCTTTGACATAAATTTCATATAAACTTAATCTAATGAATCTTGGAACAAAACACCACTGAAACAGGTGAACTGGATCCAGGAGCATGTCTTTAACAATGTATGGCACTCAGAGAGGCTGGGAACCCTCTTATATGTCATATTTGCTGAAATTACATTCTGGGGCGTAGTTTCTGGAATCCTGCATAAACTCGGAATATATTGGAAGCTGTAGAGACAGAAAAACGAGACGAGATTGTCTTTCTGTTTGGTTTTCTTTTATACTAATCTATCTTCTGCTGGTTGAAAAAAAAATTCTTTTTATCTTTTCTGTATTATTAGTAGGAAAAATAGTGTAGTTTCAAATTTTCAGTACATATGTACTAGCTTCTATCTATATTTCATAAAGAGCTTCTATTTTAAGCAAAGTGCAATTTGACATAATGAAATAGGAGCTCATAAACTTTATTTGTGTTCGAGGAAGCCGTGTAAAACTGCAAATTTGTGAACTGACACACATTTACCAGAACAAAACTTTCACATATCATAAATGATTATGCACAGAAGACTAATAATGTGATCAATTGGACGTACTACAGAAAAGCCAAGACGTTAACCACCATAGAAAAGTCACTCACAAAGATCATAAAAGAGCCAATATGTTTGAAGAAAAGGGCCACAGTTCAATTTGATCTTGTCTTCGCCTCCTTCAAGCCTGTAGCCCCCCAAAAAAAAACAAAAAAAAAAGTTAAGAAGGAACCTGAGATTGAACTGAAATACTTGCTGAGATCACATTCTGGAATACAATGACTTTACAGGAAGTTGGTACAGCAATTGGTATACTCGTGAGACTCGCACATTTACTTTGTTGGTCTCCATGGTTCTATTCCGATTGATTCTCTTTTCAAGATTTTTTTTATTTCTAATAGATTCTTCCTTGGTTCTATCTATAATGTGCTTTAGCATTTACCTGGGTTTCCATTGAGTGTCACGTAGTGCTCAAGTTGCAGTGAACTCCATTGAAGCTCAAATTTTATGTGCACTCGTGAAAGTGGGAGAACTTTTGACCTGAAATAGTGAAATACCTTTAATTCACACCTTTAAATTAGTCAAATAGACAGACAAAATTCATACCTGAACAGAATTGTAGGGCTTGATAGTCACTGTCCAGGGAAGATTATTTGGCCTCAAATTCATGCATAAAATAGATATTGCTACTATATTGGAATACAAATTACAAAATACATAACAAACAATCCACTTGTACATATGATGCAAGCAGAATACTAATAGCAAGCTCAGGCTTTGTCAGCTCTTCATTCGTAGGAATGAGGACAACCAACAGAACCACAGCGAAACCAAAGTTTTGAATAAAAATTAAGGACAGTGGTCTTTGCCAAAGAAACTGGACCCAACTTGCTTGGAAGAGCATCAGAGGAATCTATAATGCACAGATGTGCTTTTGCTGGACTAAATCTTTAAAAAGGACTAGATTTGGGAGCTGATAAGAGTTCTTAAAACATTATTCCATTTATGCACATGTTAACAGTTTAGAAATATGTCCTGGTTGAGAGAGAGAGAGAGAGAGAACACTGAAGCATCTCCATTTGGCAATGGCAAAGAGATTTCTACTATATTTCAGCAACTTAGCCTACAGAGCTATATACAATATAGATAAGACTGCTTGGAAATGTTGAACTGCACATTTGGTCCTAGCTTCTACCAACCACATCACCAGAGGCTTACTTAAGATTATAAGAACATGAAAGGGATGCCGCCATTATATATCTACCTTTGTACAACAATATGCAAGTGCCATCATAACTGTACTTGAACTCTTCTTTTCCATGTCCCCATTACTGATATCTTCTCATTCATACTATACAGAAGTTGTAAACGTCAAACTATGCAACTGCTTTGGCCTTTTAACAATATACATTCCAGAGATTGCAGGTAGTGATATAGCTGTACAGTAGCATGCAGCGATCCAAGAACAATGGCAACAGAATTTGGTATCACTCCCAACCCATCAACATCTTCCAAACTCGTTCCTCAATCTTATTCCTTGGAACTGGCAAGTCATCTCCTTCATCAAGCAAGACTCGATAAACTTCCCATTCCCGATCTTTAACTAAATGCCTTCCAATCTTGGCCTGCATAATAATCAGAGAGCATTTTTAGCCAGATATAGAAAAAGATAAAAAGTAGACTGATCCGGACAACAAGCCTTTTTATAACAAAATGGTTGAAACCCTGTAATATGACTATAATTTCCTCATAAAACTATAATAATGCTTATACCATTTGCATCAAAAGGGTCTGCATGAAAAGAACTGAACACTAAATAATGAATATATCAGGTAATTACCGAAAATATGCCAGTGTTCAGCAGCTTGAGAGCAAGGGTTATATCATAAAAAACAAGAGGCCGACCCTTCCCAGATAATTCCACGGGATTAGCAACCAGCAGCTCTGTATCAGGACCTTTGCTAACAACAGCTACTCTGAGAGGACGGAGTAGTTCTATCTGTAACCGAGATTTCAAAGCATTCTGCTTGCTTGGATCAAGTATCTTCTTACCATCAGCTTGCATGATGAACAAGTCAATCTCACAGGTTCTTTGTTTCATAGAGAAGCGCCCATAAGAGATCTGGTTCATAATCACTATCACATGATCAGATATTGCAACCTAAACGGCTTCTGTAAGGATGAAATTTGATTCTTGTTATCAGATATCACATAAATTTACCTGAATATTATAATCCTTTAGAGTTCTCATTATATCATAAAGGAGGCCTTTGTGATCTTTGCACATGATTTGGACGAGTGTGTGGCCAGGACTGAGCGAGTTGTCCATATTCACGGAAACACAGCTAGAGGTGAGTAATCCACTTGGGAGTTCATCAGGCATTTTCAAATGAAACATGTCTTCCATAAGAAGGGACGGGAGAAATGAAGGCGATTGAGAGCATGCAGTAATCTCAGAACGGACCATTTCAATATCACAACTTATCATGGCATTGCCTGTAGCAGCTTTTAAGTGGTCAGATACCTCGTCCTTTCTCTTATTTGTATGCAGAAGTTCCCTGACAAAAATATATCGTCAGAGTGTTAATCTCATATGTACCTGGTTATATGCAAAATTTGGATGAGGCATATCCCATTCAATAACTTCAATCTTCTCTAATCTCGAAAGGTGTTTCAAGAAGGGGAAAAAATAAAATGTTCCACTACACAAAAAGATGAAAATTTGGAATAATTTGGGTCTTTCCATCACACTCACAAATCAAGTTTTGGACACAACATAAAAGAGGAAGACTTGACGAGCAAGTGGAAAAGATGCATCAAAATCTTCAAATATGCAAATGAAATGATGTCGGACACCAGTCCGCATGAGACCATGGAACATCATTGCAATTGCCATAACCACTGGAATGATTCGGCCAGCCAACAGTTCACATTTTATGCAAGACACGCGTATCAAACTTGTAGACAATTCTATCATTCCATTTGAAGTTCCACTCAACTGATTAATTTTCGACATAAAAACTTCATAGACACTAGAAACAGCCAAAACAAAGGCCAGAAATCACCTGATATAATGTTGACTGTTGAGGAGAATAAACAGAGAAATTAGTTGTACCTGGTGTCTGTGACGAAAAACAGATCCATCACTTTTCCATCTGGAGTGGTGGATACCTTGACTTTCTTTATGGTTAGCTCAAGCTCACATAGAACCTCAGTCACATCTACACAATATTTACAAATAAGTGAACCATCAATCACTGCTCAAAGCAAACCTTCAAATCAAAGTTCCATCTCCGATGTTATGAATTGCAATCAGAATTCCTACTCTTAGGAAGCTACCTAATATTGTTAGTTCCATCATCTCAATAACTTCACTAGGTTCATCAACAATTTGGAGAATGAATTGCTCATCCAAAAAAAAGAGATTCATTCACAACTAAAAAACATGCAATTACAAAAACAATAATCAAATTCTAAAATCCAAAATTACCATGTAAAATCCCTTGCCGATCATAACAACAGAACTTGAGAAGAAATACATCTGGAGGCTTTGGGGGCTGCAACTCATGGCAATAAAAGGAAATCCCAGAAGCTGAAGAAAAAGAAGGACAAGTCTCCATTAACCTCTTCTTCAGCAAGCCCCACCTTGTTTCTGAGTTCCCCACCACCCAAAACACTAAGAAGCACCACTTCCCATCCGTTGATACATCTTCAATACAAAAGGACAAACACGTTAAACTTCAAGCACCCACAAACTTGTATCACAAATTAATCGAAACATCACAGATACCCATCTGACAAATTTGATACTTTGAAATCAGTAGAGAAATCAAAAGACATAAAAATTTAAACTTTATATTCAAATTTCTGATCTTTGAGTTGAATCTATAAGTAGCAACGGAAGAATGATGAAGGGTCTCACCTCCTCTGACAATGCTAAGTCCAAAAAAGAGAATGATGCGACACAAGTCACAACCCAAGCCTGTTTTGTCTGGGCAATTTATGGTAAGCACAGTTGGGTCGCCTTCTTTCTCTGGCTCTGTGATGATTACGACGTCGTCATGAAGAATACCCATGTCTTCTTCTTCTTGTTCCTCTGTTTCGATTACTTGCTTTGCTTTTGTTTGTGAGAGCTGACCCTGTTGTTTCAGAAAGAAGTAGATTTGAGGAGTAACATAAAAAGAACAGAGAGAGAGAGAGAGAGAGAGAGAGAGAGAGAGAGTTGAAGCGGACCCTCTTCTTCTTCTTCTCTCTGACTTGAGGGGAGTTTGAGCTTGTGATTCACTGGCTTGTTGTTCTTGTTGTCGTTGCTTTCTTTGTCGTTGATTTTTAACCTGGTTCTCTTCTTGTGTGTGAATCTCGTCGGAGGAGACGCGAGATTCTGGCGCAAAACTAGTCAAGGTTGGGTTGGCGGGTTTCAATGTGGAAGTGTGGAACTCGTATTACAAAACGATCTCCAAAAAGGAAAGCAGTTACCATTGTGATATTTTTCCGATATTCTCATAAGACGTAAGAATCTTCATAATATTATTCCCTTATTTGGTATTCAATAAGATGTTTCTTAATTTTGCTTCTACATACATCTTACACCTTTTGAGTTTCTCAAAGTAACGAGTTATATACAGTTAAAGAAAGTTTAAAATGAATGAAAAATCCTAATGACATATTCGGACTAATTAGTTTTGTAGCTTTTGTCATCAATATTAATATCACATTTCACTGAACAGAACTGTGCACATTAATTTCTGAGATCGTTTGAGACAACTTATAGATGAGGCTTTTGATAATCATGTGTCAGGTTTGGTGTTTGCTATCAAGTAGGTAACTAGGTATTGTGCATGTCATTTCAATGTGTTAGAGTTCGTTAGTTTTAGAGTTAATTTTATGATTTTATGTTTATTTGATTCGGATTTTTAGAATTATTTTTTAATAAACTTTAATCGTTCACCGTCTAATTAAAAAAAACTAATGAAATAATTTTCTAACTCTAAGACTTTGTAATTTTGTATATAGCTTTTCAAATAATTTTAAATAAAATACTCGAGTTCGCCTACATTTTAATATTCACGCTATGATCGCTATCATGTATTATGTATTGTATCAATCCATTAAAATACATTATCAAATTCATTAAAGACAAGTGTCTTACAGTGTCCCATCACCCAAAAAAATAACTACTTTTTCCTATAAAATTTAGTTATTGGTCAACTTACAAATTCTTTAAACCCATATAAATTCAAATTTGAAAAAAAAAGTCTTTTTTTTTGTCAAATAAAAAAAAAGCCTTTTCTAGGATATGCTTCCATGGCACATCTTATCCAGAAAAGCAAAGCAAACCCAGCACCAGAGTGACGTGGCATCGAAACGGTTCAATATCATTGGACCTTGTTTAATTAAATTAATGGGCGCCACCTCGAACACTTCCATCGACTCCGTTACGGAGAAGTTGGAATCTTATCGCGATACATTGGGCCCGATCTCAGGAGTAGTCTTTCGCTCGTCTCGGTCAGAGGGCGTGGGGTCACCCGCGCACATATGCGGAGCGTCAGCC
Organism: Argentina anserina; assembly: GCF_933775445.1. Lineage (NCBI taxonomy): Eukaryota > Viridiplantae > Streptophyta > Magnoliopsida > Rosales > Rosaceae > Argentina > Argentina anserina. The sequence goes on along the minus strand of NC_065877.1, from coordinate 9,523,855 downwards.
GCCGTCACATGTCTTCTAATTTTGTGGACGGTCCACTCACGTGCTTAGCTTGGCGGAGGCTTCAAGAAAGCTTCTGATTTTGATCACTAATTGTCTAATTTTATCCAATCTTCCTCCACTTTTTCGTACTGTTTACTTTGAGATATTTTTAAGAAAAAAAGACCGATTCATATAAAATTGAATTTTTTATTAAATATTTGAATGACAAAATTTAAAATGCGAACATTCACTCTAATACATTGTTTGGATAAGGTATTTTGAGGGGAGAGATGACATTTAACAGGGTTTTTAAAATCTCTTGAGATAAATCTCTTGTTTGGCTAAAAAATACGATAGAACTTTAAAAAACTGGAACTTTGACACGGGAATATTAGAAGGAATTTGTATTCCACATAAGCATCGACTTCTCGCTATTTTTTTCGGCTCCATCGCTCATCTCTAGGTTTCATCTACTCCATGAGCTTTCATTTCTCATTTAATTTATAGGGTTGATTTTGGGTTTCTGACTTTCAATTTGGGGATTCTCTCATACTTCTTATGTTCTTCATTTGCTTCTGTAATTTCTCAAACAAATTTGATGTCAAGTGCTGGCTTACATATTCAATCTGAGGGATGTTGATTGTTTGCGGTGTTTTGAGTTATGGGTTTCAAACATGTGAGTAAACAATATGCTCAATATTCATGATTCGATCTTATAAAGCCCAGGTTGTAAGTTTCAATATTATAAAGCTCAATTTTGAACTTTTGATGGTCTGATTTTCTTTTTTGAATTGGTACCGTTAGTGGGTGATGTGGTTTTGCTGTATTATGTGCTTTTTGGTGGCTAAAATCGTATTTGGAAAATAGTGAGATGATTTTGTGGTATGTAGGAGCATGGAAACTAATTAATAACGTGTAACTTATACCCATATATTAAATAATTAGTAATTGACACAATACATATCTCCTTTTAAGCTGATATATGGTATTTACTTAGAAAACAAACACACAAGTCACGTTGTTCTTTCATGATGCTTTAGATGTTAAGAGGCTTCATCCTTAATGATTTTTCTTTCATGGAAGAAAATACACTCAAGTTACTGTACTATTAATACTTTGGTTACATGTTTGACATCGTGAAAAGACATAATATAGCTACTTACAAATATTTATTTGTAAAAGAAATAAAACCATAAAAACTAAGTGATCGAGGTTTGCTCCAAAATTTAGAAATGACACCTCCTAATGATAGAGTGAGGTCATAAGTAGCATGTCATCAATTTTGGATTCCTGAGAGAGAGAGAGAGAGTATAATAATTCAAATAATCGACGGCCAAGATGGATTGTGAATCTTGGTTAAGTGCTTGCTCATGGAGGAATATTCCACCGAATTCCGCTGACATTGCATCACCTTGGTCTACTGCATTTCCAGTGGTAGGAGCAACCGAGCAACAATAAAGCATAGATAATGGAATTTTAATACTACTCCTTTTCCATTTATGTATTGGCAATTGGTAACTAATTCTTCCACAGTTCCACACAAGCTTAACTCTATGATTATAATTTATTAAGCTTAGCTTGTGCACATGCTAAGCTCGTGTGCCAAACGTTTAGAGATAAGTCTTTTTGGTTGTTTGGGTAATGAGTGGATACCATCCATCTTCAGATTGTTTTAATTAGCCCTCAAGTGTGAATTTTATTGGTTACGAATACATAAAAATTTAAATTTACAAGTACTAGTCACGACTCCCCACGAGTAAAACTGTACACTCTGGATATATAATAATAATAATAATAATAATAATAATAATAATAATAATAATATAAATGATAAATGAAAACCATTGTTGTAAAAATTAAAAAAAGTTGTGAAGTACCGATCTCTTAATTTATGCTAAGTAATTTGCCAGATACTATGCAATCATGTAACACGTTTTAAGAACTTTACATGTTAACATTCTAATAGAGCAGGAGATAAGAAGAAGTACGTAGCAACTAGCCAGTAATCCGAGTCATCAACATGAAGATAATTGACGAGTAATTATTGATGAAACAATATACTGATTAGCCCAATATATAGCCCCATCAAAATGCTTTGAACTCTATCCTCGTGAACATATATTCTTAACTTTATCTCCCAAAAAATCTCTCTAATAATCCAAGAAACAGGCCCGTGTGTCGCATGCAAGAGCAGCAAAACCAATGGTGTTAAGTGTTAACGTGGGATTAAGATAACCCTCCAACTCGATCTTTTCCTGCGTCTTTGTCATGGTTGAATTAATTCTAAATTTGTATTGTTATTAGGGAGATTGAGACCCCCTATAATCTCTTACTCCAAATAAAGAAGGGTGCATGAAAGAGACCGTAGACTTTTCCGCCTGGGTTTGGGTCTTTTAGGGTTTGCAGTATAAAGCCAGCCATTGCTGCTGGTGTAGAAAGCTAATTTGGCACATGTCTTTAGCGAGAAAGAAGACAGAGACGAGCGAACAAACCAGTAGTCGTGATTTGGCGGGAAGTTGCTTTCTGAGCTGAGCACAGCAAGGAAAGCCAGGTAGTGGTGAAGGTGATCGATCATGGCCGGACATGTTGGTCTACTTGTATCTCAGTGACTCACCCACTGTGCGTCATCTTTTTTCCTGGGTTAGACAAACCCTAAACCCCGGTGTGTTTGGGTAATTGGGTTAGCTGTATAATTATTACGTTGGATCGTGATAGCATTAATTGGCAAGGTCAACTGCCAACCGGATACTGTTATGAATATGAAATTCTAGGTCGTATATGGATCGAATATTCACCTACGTGAAGATTTCACATACTAAATGGCAGACCAATTCATACTTAATTACGTATACACTATACACCGTATATTAGTGAATAACAGAAGAAAGAGGAGGGGGAAAAAGGTGATAATTTCATTCCCCAAAACTAATTGAACTGATGAAACAAGATGGAATCAGCTAATTAAATGTTACATCACAGGCTCATAGCTCTCTTTTGTTAGTGGCTATCACTCGGACATTAGTATATTTAATGGTGCTGACATATATAGTACGTAGTGAAGGCCTTGTTAGAGATGAGCAACACCCAACTTGAGTATATTTATATTCATCTAATCAAACATCGATCTCATATTCATGGCCGGGATGACTACGTAAGTATGAATGAATGAATATGGCGTACGTACTGGTTGAAAGAATTGTGTAGTGGCCGACCGGTTGCGTTGCCGGGAGGCATGCGTGGTTGACCAAAACATAAGGTCACAAATTAAGATAAATGGCTATGGCTTCTAGCAAGTGTAACCATAAAAACTTAATTAAGAAAACTACTTGGTTCTATATATATCTTGAAATCACTTGCTGATCTGGAAACTTAGAAAATTTAGATTAATTCGTATTAGTATTTCAAATTAAGTTTACTACAGTAGCTACGTAGATTGTAGTCTAGTGATACTATCTTTCATTAAACCAGTGCTACACGCTTAGGGTGGGAAGAATGTCCAACTTCGATTCATGCAGCTAATTGATACTAATTGATGGCAAACTTTTTTTAATCCTTCGAAGTGGTACTAAATCCCAATTAATTTCCTCAATTACAAATACAAAATCCACAGATGGTTGGAACCTATCTTCTAATTTGAAGATTAGAAACGTGCTAAAATAATATTCACTTGGCAAAATGCCAAAATGTTCATCAAAAGTTGATGTTATTGAGTGGTGGAAAATAGAAGAAAGAAAGCGAATAAGTTGAGTGGAATATATATTGGAACATAATTAATGTGGAAAGGTTATGCTTACTAACTAGCTTGAAAGATCGTGGGAGTAGTAGTAGAATCTAAAGACTAGTGGGCTCGGCTTTCGTTGGGCCGTTAAGAACATTACTGTGGCCAGGGCGTCTGGGTGCAATACCGGACTGTAACCATTTCACATGGGCCCCTGCATGAATGAGTCTCATGCCGAAGGTATTACATTCGGCTGTGGGGAGACCCTATAACTATAGTTCCGGTTGTGGATTGTCATTTGCTCGCTCACGTGAGTGCACATGAACATTGGGCCCCCCGAAAAGGACATGTCCTTTTCGTGAATAACAAAAAAACTAGTGGGTGGACGAGGATTCCATAACAATATGCATTCAGAGATTCCATAAGAGCCTAGAAGAGATTCCAAGATTAAGACGGCTGAAATGGATTCAATATATAATAAGAGCAAGCATATATAGATACTCTTTGCGTTAAATTTGGAAGACTTCGATCGAAGTTAAGGGAATTGGCCTTATTCGGTGGAGCTAGAGTTTTGTGAAATTCATTTGTGATACATTATATTATGGCATACATGTATCAATTTTTGCCAGTTATTCAACTACGTCAGATGAATTTGCAAATCCTAAGATCACTAATATTATGGTATAATTATACATTTATACTTCTATACTTCTATTGGGTATACATGGTGCTAGTAGGTATACTTAATAGCTCATCCACCAAAATATCTGTTACAACTTATTTTTCTCTCTTTCACATTCCCAACTAAAATATAATTGATCAAATAATTGTTTATGCATCCTCTTCGTATCTCTCCATAGCAAGGACCACAGTACTCATGTTTAATTTTTTTAGCACATCTCCTCAACCTGTATCTCTCGACTGATCTCATCCCCTAAGTACGCATTTGGTTGGGTCTTCCTCATTTCTTCTAGATAGTTAGTCAAAGCTCCTCAATATCTAAAATGACATTCTTTATAAGTTGCCCTCCTCACAAGTAACCCAGGCCAATATTGACCTAACCAATAAACAAACTAGCACACCCTCTAAGAGAGACAAGTTCACCATCAGGATAGATAGAATCCACATTATAAATCTTGGTTTGCCTTGGCAGGCAAGTAAGAGAAGCATCAAACGGTTTAACCTAAGCAAAATCTCAACAGCTGTACGTAGTTGGGTCACAGTTATACTTGACTACCCAGAAATCACTTTGCAGCAAAGTCATCCCCAATTTTTCTAGCACACACTGAGCTACAAGTTAACCTACCCACTTACATATTCCAGATTTTTAACACTAATAAATTTAAGAGTGGAGCATGACCTAGCATGACCTATGAGCAATTCTGATGGATCTAACAGAGAGGTCTGTAAATTATAATTACTGTATGTTTCGGGGTCGTTTTCGATCCAACGGTGGTCCTGATTTCTGGTGACCTGTTATGCACTGGCTGATGGGATCTCATCCGATTCATTTCTCTCTCTTTTTGTTGGTCTGAAATCTCCTCCGATTCTTTGCCCTAGATTCTGGTTGGTGGAAGCGAAATTATATACCTAAATTCCATCCACGTTCACGGCCACATGGTTTATTTAATTCAAGAGAGGCAGATCGAGCAGATAGGATTACAATATTTTAGCTCATTTTATTTTATTCGAATGGGTCGAGCCGTCGAGGTAGTTTTTTTCCTCCTCCTTTCCTCGCATTTTTATAACAATTTTGAGGTCGAAGATTTTCCAGGTCTAGTTTATAATATTGATAGAAGTCGCTGTAATTTGCCCCCAATTTCCAAGCTGCAGTGATAAAATATCATAAACATATGTCCCAAAATGAGAGACATGGGTCCGATACTGAGAACCAGGCACAAAAAAACACCAAAGGTTACCAATTCATCATGTTTGATTGTATGTCTTTTATTTCATATCATTTTCAATCTCATTCTCGGCTGTGTCTCAAAAGTCCCTGATCATCTTGCGAGATAATCCAACTCTGAAGTTTTTTTCGATCCAACTCAACTCTGAAGTTGCAATCTCAAGGTTTTACAGTTTTACTGAGGTCCGGCAAACCCATAGTTTGAGCGACGGATAAATTTTAGCCCAAATATTCTTCTTGCAAGGCCCAATAGCTCTTATTTGCTCCCCGCCGTAGAGGTTTAGGTGTAAGAAACTAAAAATGTTTATGAGACATTCCTTTCTAGTAATGTTCAAACTGAGGTGACATAGAAGTATTAGGACTACCACAATTACGACTCTGATCTCATACAAGCAAGGATTTAAAAAGAAGGATTTTAGGAAGTCTTTAAGATCAAGTACATATGTTACACCAATTTGCTGCTGTTTCTTTTTCATTAAGTTCCCCCCCCCCCCCACCTATTTGATGCCTGAAACCAGGGTCAGACTTCAATCTTGCTTCAATTCTACCACTCGAGGAGCCGCCGCTGTTTCTGCAAGAGGCTCCGGTGACCCAGGTTCATGTTTTTCTGTAACCTGAAATAATTGGAAATTTCAATACGTACAGCAAACAGCCAGAGCAGCCTTGATATAATGGAACAAGCAGAGAAACCAAAGATGCAATTGTACATAACGTAGACATCAGAACCATAAGGAATTCACGACTGGATACTATTCAGCAGCAATCACAGGTGAGATGAGTAATTTTAAGGAATACTTACATTTGAAATGATTGAGTGTCAACACAGATAAAATGATTTAAGGACAATGTATACATTATATGACACTAGAGTTAGCACCTATAAATAATAGGGCCAGAAATTATATATAGTTTTTATAAGTTTACAAGAACAATTCGAGATCTTAAGATATTTCCAGACAATATTGAGTTTTATTTTTCTTTTTTGATTTTCATCCTATTAAAGCAACAAGTAGAAATGAAGTAATTGTCAATATAAACAGTAGGGAGTGTTCACAAAATCAGAATGTGAATGATAAGTATTCCAGCAACTATGTTCATTTCAGAGGTATAATCTCCAACTTCAGATGTATTAAATTTCTCAGGACATTCATCTGAACTTTCTTGACTTACAGGGGTGTATTGTATTTTGATTTTCAAGTAGTTTTGAATACTTTTTAAGACTTGGAAAGTTAGTGGGTATTCAATTATGATTTATTACAACTTTTAAAGAGTTTGTGGAAGTATTTGGGTATTCAATCTGGATTTTAATGTTCAGATTTTAAGTCCATAAAAATCACAAGGTATTCATTGAAAACTTTTTATGAGTCCACATAAGTGTTAGGGTATTCCAAAATTCTACGAATTGTATAGAATTTGATTCTTGTGGATTAGAAAGCCTCCAATATAAATAGCAAGGCTCCACAGAAATCCAACCTCCACACCAAAGATTTCTGGAGGATTTTTTTCGCGAAGGAGCCGCCAACCAGGTATGTGAAAAACCTCTAGGGTTTCTCCTTTGTCTCCTTCATTTGCCTTGAATTTGTCGATCTTATCAGTGATGTTTTCTATCATCATCTTGGAATCAATATACATGTACGTGCAGTTTCTATGGTTCAATCTATTGATATATACATGTGTAGTCTCTATGATTTGATCTGCACCTTTATTTCCTTATCACTATGTGATAACTTATAGATGAATATAAGGACTAAAAACCAAAGAACCAGAGGATGAAGATCCAACGCTAGTGGATGATGATCCTGAGGATGAATTTCAAACCCAAGAACAAGAAAGAGAGGAAGCTAATGATTGGAGAATGGAGATAGCTAATCATATGTGGAGAGATCGACCGCAACCTAATCCTGAACCCAATCCTCAACCGAATTCTGAACCCAATCTTGAACCCGTTGTTGATCGAGGGCAATCACAATGAAGCTATAATCATGACTGTCCGGGGATGAAAGATTTTCAATTTTTATGTTCTTCTTGAATTATCTTTATATGAATGTCTTTACAATGCTACCGATAACATTTTGTTTATTAATATTTGCACTAACATTGTGAATGTCTTTACAATGCTATTAATAATGCTCCAAGACAAGCATTAACAAAGATCTATTAACAATGCTAAGAAGTCTTTGTAAGTTGTATTCGACATATGACAGATATATACATAACAAATCCAATTATAATAAAGTATGATGAACCATGACGTAGTGGAACTACAACCAATAATTAGAACACTCTTTTACTGGTATCAAATTGAGGTTATCTATTCCCACTCTTTTCTATTTTCCCTCTGTTGGGTTTAGGCAATAGGTACAAACACTCCATGAAAATCCACGAAATTCCAAAGAACAGTTTACATGAATCAGAAAAATTCTATTAGGAAGAATTTGTAAAAGTTTGTAAACATTTTACAAATCTGTCCAAGAGTCTTTGTAAATCAATAAATCCATAAATTCTTTCAAAATCTATCACTAAAAAAAATCTACTAGAATCCAAATACAATACACCCCCCTTAGTATCAATTGAACGTATCATTCCCTTGCACTCCCCCCCCCCCCCCCCCCACCCGCCACACACACACACAAAAACACACCAATTTGCATTTCCAACATGGCTTTTTCAACTGTATGAATATCCTAGTTTATACCTAAAAATCCTGAAAAAGGAGACTAAAGCAATAATAAAACAAAAGTCCCACAAAGCAAACAAAGAACAAAAGTATGAGAGGGGGGACGACAGTCAACAGGTTGAGCACTGATCTAAAAAAAAATGCCAAAACATGTGGAAAGAGCGATAAGCACACCCCTTACATGCTCCTGCATCACCCGCTGTTCCCCTGCCCATGAGCAATGACGGCATCATTCTCACTTGTTAGCACTAATTTTCCCACTAAGATCCAATTACTGATGAATTCATGAATTCATAAGGCTACCATCGGATGACATTGCTACTCCAGTGATTCACTTACTAAATCAAAAACAGGAGACAAACTAGGAGCAAAGCCAGTTCTATCTAACCAATCACGTCACTCACATGATATATGACATCCTGCCCTAGTGCCCTCCCCATCTCCCCCCCCTCCCCGCGATTGATTGAAGGGTCTACATAGTTCAGTTTAACCCTTCAATCCCAACAAAACCATTTCCGGCCAACCCTTTAATCATTGCATATCATTAGTGTAAATAATGCTAACCCACGAAACCCAGCAAAGCATCCCATTTACTACCAGAGCATTCCAACCGAAAGTCCAAAAACACTCCAAATGATCGAAACTAAAACATACAACCCTAAGTTGAGTAGAGTATATATGAATGGCGATCAATGTAGTAAAATCATTTTATGAAATGAAAGAGCTGAGAATTCAACTGACCTTGGCATCGTTTTGGGCGGCAGGCTTGTAAGGACACGCCGGAGGAGCTCTTTCCGGCTTCCTGTACTCCCATCCCATAACTCCATATATTTTCCCCTACAAAAATTTAAATTAAAAAAATAAATTCTGAATTGAAACGTAACACTTGAATATTGAATTCGGTTTTCTAGGAGAGTACGAATGTAATTTACCATTAGGTAATCGAAGAGGAGAGGCAGGAGGTTGACGATTGGGACGAGAAAAAGAGGAATCAGGCACATTACGCAAACCTGCATAAGAGGTCAAAATCTCAATTACGATTAAAATCCCGGAAATTAAGAATTGAATGGGGTTTGTATGAGGAATTTACCATCTTTAGAAGGAGGAGGGTGAATTTTCAGATGGCTGCTGCTTCTTGACCTGTTGGCGATGGGATTCAGAAACCAAGATTAGATTGGGATTTGGTTACGGAGTAGAAGAAGAAGAGCTGTTTGACGAGGTTGTCGATCGAACAGGGGTACAATTGTCATTTACAAAGTCAACAAGAAGATGCAAAAAGGTAGCAAATGAAAAATAATGTTGGCCCATGCAGGTCTCGAACCTGCGACCTTCGCGTTATTAGCACGACGCTCTAACCAGCTGAGCTAATAGGCCAATTGGCGATTTCGAACTAGTTTCAATCTAAACTGTGCCAATGCTATATTTTATCAGAAACATGGGATTGAGCATTTCATCTTTTTCCACATTTTGCGGACTAGATGACAGTGAGGGGAGTGCGGTTTCAAATTGTATGAAAAATTAACAGCTTGGAAAAGGAAATTTGAGGTGGGTAACACTTTCTTAGATGGAATCAACTTCAATCTAAAATCTGCAATGCAGTTTTTTAATTGGATTCGACTTCAATCTGATATCTCATTACCATGTCTGATACATGGACATGTTTATATAGGCACAGATGTGAGTATCATAGCTCAACCAGAAGTGCAAATCGTTTATGTATAGCATTGAACTTAGATAGAGTACAGCGGGCAAGTAGATAGAACAATGCTTGCTTCCCAGCCAGTTTAAGTAAAGCATCATGCACTCTCAGTCTTGGCCTCAATCTCACCCTTACAGGGAATGTTGTTGCAGCGACAAACAGGTCTACCAGAAGATTCCCAGCCATTGAAGCCACGCTCTAAAACCAAAATGTCTTTGATTCCTGTCTCTTCCTTCATCTCCTCAAGATAATTGGCAAACTTCCGCGCACAGGAAGGGCCTCGGACCTACAACACCATCATAAAAATTGCATGATTTGTATAAATTCTTTCCACAAAGTGTCAAGCATTAATTTGTGAAACATCAATATCTCTAAATTCAAGTTGTACATCCAAGTTAAAACAATTTGGACTTGTTCTTGGATTTCCTCCTAACTCATTTACTTGACATAAGAGGAGGGTAAAGTAAGTAGAAGTGGCTAACTGCTTCAGTATGCTAAACCAACACTTATTTACTACTGTTCTGTGGTTCAAGGTTACAAAAAGATATCACATTGGCTCTTCTTTGAAACTCAATCACCAGATGGTTAATACAAAGTTCATGTCACAACTATACATATCAAGAAAAGATCAGATTTTTCTAACTTCATCCAAGACTCCAAGTAGATACACAACTCAAGATACAAAATACAGAAGAAAAATTGATCATCTTCCCAAACCATAGCATTTCTAGGCAAGATGAAGCTGATCAGCTCACCTCACATAGTTTTACTTTTGGTATGCACATTATTCATGAGCTTGCTTTAACTACCCAAACAATTCATGCTAGTACTATTCAGAAACAAAAACTCCAACACACAAATCAAATCCATCTCTCCCTGGGTGACCCAAGCTCACAATCCCAACCACGAAAAAAGAAACAAGAACAGGAAAAAGTGATGAGATTTAATAAAAACCTGACTGAGAGCACAGTGAAAAACAAGGGTGTCTTTGCCTTTGACTTCCTGAGCGAGATTGGAGATCTTATCATAGAAAGTGTCATTGGCATAGTGCAAAGACCCCGCTATGTGCCCATCATAGCTCCTCTCGTCATCCCTTAAACAAATGAAATCCCCAATCAGCAATTCTGAGCTATTTTAACAGAAAGGAGAGAAGCAATGTAAAACCCACCTGACATCGATGATGGCGATGTTGTTGGGTCGGCGTTGGAGAGAGAGGAGCTGAGACCCTGTTATGTAGGAGATGCTCCGAGCCATGTCTGATGGTTCCTTCGTCTTCGTCTTCTTGGTTCTGCAAAAGCACAACCAGGAGTTGGAATTGGATGCTCGCTTTGGGCTACCGCCTTCAACATAAAAGCCCCTCTTATTTAAACGACGTACGATTTACGCGTTCTATCTTTCAATAGAGAAGGGGAAAAGAGGAAAAATGACAAGTCCTTAGGGGCTCCAAGGTAAAGATCAATTTTTTTTAGAAAGTAAGAAAAAACAAAAAATCAGAAGTGTTTCGTTGAAGACTAGCTATAAACTCATTAAATTAAATTCCACACACCTTATGAGTGTGAGTAGTTATTGAGTGAGTAAATTTGTACTATCCTAGTTTTTCTCCGCATTACAATATACAATTTCTTTTTATTTTTATTTTCGGTTTTTTCATCATTATAGTCATTGTTGTTTTTGTGAGAGAATTTGTGATAGATTATCAAATTCGGAAGTTCACAAGTTGGTGAAGCTCTGGTTGCTTGTTTTATAATAGTAAAGATGACAAGTATGTGATAAACACGCAATTGCGGGATAACTATGTAACCTATCTTAGGAACCAAAATAAGGTATCATAGTTTATGTACGTACAAGATTTTGCAAATCCTAATAAAAAACTAACTCAAAACTATCTCGTTTCTCTGTAGGATGGGAGATAATCATAACTACTTCTTTCTCCAAAGCATTAGCCAAGCTCTTTATTGTAGATTTCTTCTTCCATGTCATAGTTTTTCCAGAAACTTTCTTGATCTTACATTTACTAGCCGTGTCATATATATGATCTTACATCTACTAGCCGTGTCTTATGACAATTTGTTTTGATCCCCAGTAGATCTTCCCCTCTTCTTCTTGGTTAGGGCATGCACGATGGGGTGGTAGAGAAAGTAAAGCCATAGTAGCCGCATCAATATTATGTCATCTAATGGCCAACACCATTTTCAGTCTCTTTACTTAGTTATCTTGGGTACACATAACGCTCCTTCATGTTCTTCCTTCTCTTACAGATTTCTGCCACTTATTCACTTAGAAGTGGCAAACGGGCCGACTCGGCCCATTTTGAGTGGGCCAAAACCATGCTCATACCGAACTCAAGCCGGTCCATTTGTTTTTCATATCGGATTCGGGCTGGTCCATTAGCTTAAATATTAAGCTCAGCACGGCCCACGGCCCAAGCCCATGTCGGGCCCGGGTTGGGCCAAGAAGTGGGCCGACCCGACCCATTAACATTATAAGACACAATTAACATAAAAAATTTGTGTAATTAGAATATTTGTTTAATATAACTATTTATAATAGTAAAAAATAAAATCTATAACATATTTGATAATCTTATTTTTAAAACGTTACATATGGCAAAACTATGACTTTGTTATCACTACTTTGATGATATTTGTGACATAATGTAATTAAAACAATGAAATAAGCAAGAGGTTTACATTAAAAATGTCTAATATTCAATTTCTTTGAGGAGGAACGAAACGAGAATAATAACAACGTAATGGAACATAACATAACTCTTTATTGATTGATAATGGAGGCTATATATAGGCATTACATAACCATAATCTCGTAGGATTTAGAGCCCTAATATATTACAGAGATGTGAATATATCTCTAACAAGAAACTTAATAAGGAAGACACACACAAGGGTATAATAATAATTCTCTCGGAACACTCCCCCTTGTGTTGCATATCTAGGTTGCATGGTGCACATATCTTGCCTCAGTAAAAACCTAGTCAAGCAAAATAAAATCCTCTGAAGTGAAAAACAAAATCTTGATCGAAAGGAAAAAGATGACAGCGCACTATCTACATTTGATAGCATCATGTGAGGTAGACTCCCCTTGATGTCTATGAAACAACTCTCATTGATTAGTGTCATAATCATGTAGTACGAAGAACAATGTATATAACATTTACAACGTTCATTACATACTTCTCAAAAGTAGTCTTGGGCTAATAATTAATCATTAATATATCCATACATTCTTAGATCATACATGCTATACTTAGCCAAACTTAGATCTTAGGAAACAAAATTACATAACAACTCAAAACAAGAGTTTTCAATGAAAATCAGATTCTCGGGTAGAATGATCTTCACTCACTTAAACGGTCATAACTTCTTCGTCACAATAGGTATCAGCGAACCGTAAAATTTTCTGAAAAGTAGACACATGTGGCTTTCTAGTAACATAAAGTTCACAACCTAATTCAATCGAAAAATTTCACAATGCTCTATCGAAGTTTACTGACTTGCAAATTTTTGGACAAAACGGTTATACTTTGCTAAAACGGCCATAACTCACTCAATACGATAGCTATGACCAAATGATTAGTGTCACTGGAAAGTAGACATATATTCTTTTCCAACGGTACTAAATTCACCATATTTCATTGAGTAAACTGTCATATAGGTCTCATTGAAGTTGACCTATGAAACTGGACATATTCTGATTTGTCACATTCAATGAGTCTTTCACAAAGGAATGGGGGAATGGACCAATGAATGACTGATTTTGGTCCGAGACGGAACTGTACGCATCATATACGCTGCTAGTGTCGACTGTTTCACCAAGGCCTACGTTGATGTTGTTGGAGTTGCTGACGGCGTTGGTGTGGATATGATTTGTGTTGGTTCACTAAGTGTATAACTAAACCCATGTCAAAGGAGCAATGCAAGTTCAATGACGATGCATAGACGCATAGTTGACCACATCATAATGAAAGCAATAGTATCTTAACAACACTAACTTATATGAATCTATAGCTCATTGAAACTCATCATCATCTTTATTTAGATGGAATATAGAGTCCAAAATTGGCTTTCATATGAACACGTATGGGTATAAGTTCTTGCAACTGATTGTACTATGTTCTCTCGAACGTCGCAATCTGACTGCATAAGCTCTTCGTGGTCTGGAGGCATTTAATCAAGCAATTAAGGTCCTTCAGACACTTTCATATCTATGTCAAGATCCCTATACAGATATGTAATGACCACTATCATATGTTGCAAACCAGTTTTCTTGGACACTACTACTTATCAAGTAGAGGAAAACAATTATGTCTATTACGAGAGAATATAACTTTATCGTGGTCAATACTGGGATAATGAGACAATCTTTACACCATAAGTCCTTCAAATATCACATGCCTTCATCTTTCTTATTACACTTACGAACAATGACTGACATAACAAGTCTAGTTCAACATGTATTGATTCTTTCCACTTCGGTCAAGTTGCTCATCGTTGATACTTTTTACAACGGAATAAAAGCATAAGTGAATATATCATCAATCATGAGAGATCAATCTATTAATATACGCGCGCTTATACGATCAATTGAAAGATTTATTTTGTTCTCGAACATCAACAAAGGAGTGTGTAGCGTCCCACAGAAACTTATTTGATATATATGTTCAGAGAATATCTCTTGATGATGGGCGAAATACTTGCGCCTACGCACCTCACTTCTTTCTACTTTTGATTATAGAGAATATTGGTCTCCCTCTCATCTAGGTAAGAGCCAAGACCGAAGCTATGACCTTTACTAGTCTATCTTTGCTTGCCGCCCTCATTTTGTGGTACAATACCACGGGCGCCGACAACACCACATCGTACAATGGTGTCATCGCCAGCTTCCTTCCCACTGTCAGGGATGGTGCCAACAGTGCTAGGACCAGGTCATATGAAATTCTCCCAAATTCTGAGATTTCCAATCTTACAGACACATTACAACATTTATGTGAAATCTCGTCACTTTCACAATATCGGTAAAGTCATTGAGCATCGAATCTTTGACTTTCTAACGGTCGATAATGCATCACACTTTTGTTTACTCAGAGCAATGCATGATCTTAATGAGACATAGTGCCACATCACGTCAATTCTTAACGTTAAAACTGGAATGGAAGCATCCTATATATGCCCCTAACGATGGGAAATATGTCTCATCAAAATGACCATATGCGGATATCGCAAGATAGAGATCTACGGTTGTAGATTGGAAATAACAGACAAGTGTTAGTGATCCATAAATCATAACCAACCAAAATACTTAATCATTTCATGTAGACCCATCTGAGATACTAAAATGGAAACACATAAACAATTTAATCAAATAGGCGTTAGTGAAAAGAACGTTGGAATCGTATCCAGTAACCATCTGGTACGCACTAAATGTTGGCAAGTTGTGGGTCTAAAACGAATAAGTGTCGTTGTATGCAACATCATTACATATCCTCGTACAGAGACCGGTATATTAGTACCCATAACCAAGTCTGAGCTATGTAATACCGTGTAGTGAATGAATATGAGGAACAATATGTTCAACGATGATTCCAATAGATATGCAAAATGAAATCATCAAAAATTTTGGAGGTGAACTCCAACGGTATCCAATTAAATAGATTTGAGAGGATGAGAATGGTGGTTAGCCCTTAGTATGATGATCATAGCTAAAAACTTAACAAATGAAGCATTCCTTGTGGAAAATAAAGTGACGTGTGACTAACGCGTTGATGCTTTTAACCTACATTTTTTCGGTTGGATATGATCCACTAATGTCACCTTAAATACTTTGCAAGAGTGAAATATGCTCAGATGGAGTATTCACATGAGAAGATTGACAATAAGAATCATCAATTAAGCACGTTTTGTCAAGAGTGGCTGCGGGGTGACAAGGGTGCAGGGCTGCAGGGATGCAGGGCTGCAGTAAGAGCTGCATGGCTACAAGGCCGTGCAAGGCAGCTGTAGGGCAGCATAGCCATGCATAACAGCTGCAGGGGCTGCTACGGGCCAAGCAGCAAGGTTGCGTACAACCAATTTTTAGAATTTCTTAAAAATATATTCCTCTCAGTTCTCAACATAAGTATTCAGATGAAAATTATTGGCATGTATGGCCTTTAAAACTTAGCAAGACACGAAGGTATAAAACACAATCTCTGCACGAGATCAGTAAAATAACTATCTGCCCCGTAGGACAGTGTGGGTGGTTGTGTAATCAACAAAACACTCAATTTTACTGCGTGACATGGTCAAAATAAAATTAAAAGAGTCAACGACGTGATGAACTTCTCTAGACAATACGCCGTGGGTAAGAGGGGGGATCAGGACAAAGTGTAATCCCATCGAGTGTATCACATGACAATAGAACTACATTCTTCAACTTAAGAGTTGGAAAAACATGGTATTAGAGTTGTTGAATACCAAAAAATTAAGGTGGCAAAAACCATCCAATCGGTGCGGGTGGTCACCAATAATAAAATCGTTTGAGCTGCGAAACTATTTGGAGAAAACCGGAAAACCACGTCCAAATAACTCAAAACTGAATGAAACTTTGGCGGGAAAACGCTTCAACAAAGAATGTTGGAAATATGCTAGAAAAACAACGAGAAAACGACAAAGAATTGCCGAAAAACTCGATGGAAAACAGGTAGCACCAGTGACCGAAAATCAGCCACCGGCGGCCGAAATCTGGTCGGTTAGGAGACCAGACTTCATACGCGACAGGAAATGCCGGCAGGAACCGAGTAGTGGTGCCGTAAACGCCGGAAATAGGCTGGAAGGCGGTCAAAACGGCCGGAAACGTGTCATAAATGCTAGAGATCATAACAATGTCAAATTTTGACATTCCGATGTACGTTTTTCAAATATTAAGTGTCAAATTCATAATGTAGTATTATTAGGGTCCCATGTAACCCAAAAGCGGCCAATTTAAGAACCACATGCAGTTGCATACGTTGACCATTCATGGTAGGTTGAAGGCAAATAAAATTCTCACGAGATCATCTTTTAAATAAGGAATACGAAATGTTTTATTGAATGTGCCAATCTTTAATACAACACAAACAAACTTCCAATTTCAATAGATGACTTAAGCTGAAGTCTAGTAAGAAACATGGCAATGCCAATGTCATACTTGAAAATATTAAGCATAAAACATAGTCAAAATAAATTGACTAATCAAATATTGATAGCAAGCAAATCTTGCGTATGAGATGGGGCGAAGCCTTAGCCTGAGGCTCAAAATCTGCTAACTGGAGAATCGAAGAATGTTACGTTTCCATCTCAAATGTTCCCTCAATAGATATAGATACAAGTGCCAAAAAAGGGCATGTGTTTCTTGGATGTGGAGCATGCATCAAAGTTAACTCTGGTAAAACAACGTCAAATACGTTTATTAAATCACTTTACATATGTCCCATAGAATTTGCTATTTTGGGATCTTTTATCAGCAAATTGTGATGCTTCAGAGTAGTGAATTTCAACTCAAATATATGAGTACGTAGACCTTGAGATTATCGTATATAGACATGAGTTTAAGAAAACTCAAACATTTCAATAACAGTCACGATGACGACACATCCACAAGAAATGAGGGTTGTACAAGTTTCGAATAATCGAAACTATTCAAGTATATAACCTGAATTAGAAGGGTTGTGATGTATACGGTCATAAAATAATCGATGCATATCGGCGATTCTCATAATCGTACACAAAATAGCGGTGCACTCAGGGGAATAACACGACTCCCTAGGACCATCACACGAAAAACATCGACCAAGAGGGCAATCATATCCCTCTTTCGTCTCATCAGTATTATAAGAAAGGCCGGAAAAGAGACATGAAGAAAGCTAATAGCGCCCGATAATTTATATATATATATATATATATGTTCAAAAGCAGCAACTTTGAGAAAAACATACTTATTGGTATGCCAAATAGACCTCATATAATTAAATTGCTCTGCAAATTGATCGTCATGCAGGAAGCTGTTTGATGAATTCTTTTTCGATCGTCATATTGATGACATAGAAATCGCTTGAGAATACGCTCGAAACGATGTGCAAATTGCAGAATGAACGTCCATCTATGTCGTATATGTCATCACCATAGTACGAGAAGTGACTATTTTTCCTATAAGAGCACGTGAAATATAATTAGAAACTAAGACGTGCATAGAAACAAATAAATAAATAGGAAAAGGAAAAAAAAATTAAGCCCATTGGGCTATTGGGCTCGGAGGCCCAAAAGATCTGGCTGGGCTGGGTCGGGTCTGGGAGTTAGACACGGGTCGGATCGTGGAGATCCCAGTTGAGCAGACGCTGGGTCTTGCACCATATAGATCACATGCTGGGTCTCGTAGATTGGAGGATGTAAGTGATGACGTCGGGGCTGGGCTTCTCGAGACGTCGGAGAGGAGAGCGGCGCCGGGAGCTGGGTCTTCAACGACTGGCCTAAGTCGAAGCGGAGCAGACGCGCGGTAGGGAAGCGCTATTCGAGGCAAAAGACTCCCTGTTGCGGCGGTCTGGAGAATCCAAGTTGCGTCGCTGCTTTGTCTTCAAAGCTCGGGGCGCTGGAAAGCAATCAGTTAAGGACTCTAGCCATCGGAGAAAAAGATGGGTGTTAAGAGAAAATTCTTGGGTGGCCATAGCAACTTCAATTTGTTGGATTTTTGTTATTTCAACAATAATTTGTCGGATCCTATTCTATCTTTCCGGCGATGTTAAGAAAAGGAGGTTGCTAGAAAAAGGATTTTCAGGGATAGGGTTCTAAATTTCTGGTGGCCTCGTTGCTCATACACTTTAGAACAAAGTGCATGATAACGTGTTTGAGGAGGAACGAGAATAATAACAACATAATATAACATAACCGAACTCTTTATTAATTGATAATGAAGCCTATATATTGGCATTACATAATCACAATCCCGTAGGATTCAGAATCCTAATCTATTACAGAGATGCGAATCTATCTCTAACAGGAAACCTAATAAGACTAAGACATATAGAATGGTAGAATAGTAATTATCCGGGAACACAATTATTATTATTATTATAATTATTTAAATATTTATATAAATAATATAAAATTATGTGTTTACGGGCCGGCTCATGAATTTATCGGGCTCGGGCCAAGTCGGGCCCGTGTTTGGATCAGTCTTTTCGGCCCACTGGCATAAATCACTACATTGTCATGCAATTCATGAATCACATGTAAATTAAATTACATGATATGAGTACAAAACCAAAGATCATATGCATAACAACTAATCGTTAATTTAGTGAATGAGATTAACTTACCATCTTCATGAACGACGACACCGTGATCCATTGTGCCTTAATCCGAAGTCACAAGGTGCTAGGCAAAGTCTTCCGTTAGTCACTACTCTTTGCTTTCTCAATGGACAGAAACTCACGTAAATAACTCGTAGTGATAACATGGACGTTTACCATCTATATATAGAGAATCTTTAACCCTTAAGAGTCATTCCATTAAAGACATCTTGTAAGTTAAGTCATCTTATTTAAATTCCTGATTCAATACTGATTTGTAGTCTTGTTTCTAGACTTAAATTAGGATTTCTTACCATAATGATATAATACACGAAATCATTAGGAACTAGATTTGATACTATCTTTGTTTCCATGTAGAAATAAATTATGACATTAAACATGATAATCATATAATATGTGATATGTCCAAAATTGATCTAACATCACACACAACTGTTTATTTCACTATAGGGTCAGTCTTTAACAATTTTGAAGCATCTATGGTGGAACATGTGCCCTAAAGACCATAAGGGGTCTTCCAACGCGCTCGAGCTAGTATTCTCACTAACCTGAAAAGATACTGCACCTGTACGTTCTGAAAGGGTTTAGCGTCGGGGCGGGAGGCGCAACCTCCTCTTCGACTAGTGACTTTCCCGCTAGAGTTTAGAGAGAGTCAAACTCTCTATCCATTCGACTTGTAATATTTGCGGTGTGATTTTCTTTGTTTATTATATTTGATTTTTTCACCAAATGTCATTCGGAATTTGGACTTGCGAACTATATATAACTATATAAGGCGTGTTACCCCTCACCATTCAAACCCTAGATATTTTCTCTCGAGTTGCGTTTTCTAGCCAAAGCCCTAACCAGGCCATGTCGACTTCCGCCGCACCAGCAGAGAATAACAAGAAGAAGTTCACCCTCCGGAGCTCCGACAATGAGTCCTTCGAGGTGGAGGAAGCGGTGGCGTTGCAGTCGCAGACGATCAAGCACATGATCGAGGACGACTGCGCCGAGGGCATTATTCCTCTCCCGAACGTCACCAGCAAGATCCTGGCAAAGGTCATCGAGTACTGTTGCAAACACGTTGAAGCCGCCGAGAAAAACAGCAGCTATGGCCCCAGCAACACCGAGGACGATAAACTCAAAACGTGGGATAAGGAGTTCGTGAAGGATGTTGAGCCTGACCAAAATGTGCTGTTTGATTTGATTCTGGCGGCGAATTACTTGAACATCAAGAGCCTTTTGGACCTGACATGCGAACATGTTGCGAACATGATGAAGGGGAAAAGCGCGGAGGAGATAAGAGCGACATTCCATATCGTAAATGACTACACCCAGGAGGAAGAGGAGGAGGTTCGTCGTGAAAACCAGTGGGCTTTTGAATAAATTTCTAGATGTTGTTTGGTGTTTTAGTGGCAGACTGGCAGTAGAATATTATTGAGGATTTTGGTCTATTCATGATTAGTAATCGAATTTGATTTCATTGATGATTTTAGTACGTTTTTCTATTTCCTAAAAGCATTCTGCAGGCATCATTGTTAAGGATTATGGTATCGCTCTGGCGTATCCATAGATGCTGCAATGTTAAAGGGCTCTCTTCGATCATCTTCTCATTACTGTAAACGAAATTGGTTTTCAAACTCTCATCGGAGTCTAAAGTGATATAATGACAAACAAGTAAACAGATGTGAAATCGATCAAGAGTCGAGCGCGCAGAGCCCCGACGTTCATTTGTTTTTAATGGAAATGTAAGGTCTTTGTTGGGGAGAAATCTATCTTCACATTTCATCGCTTATATTTCATTTTAAAGAATTTTATATTCCTAGAAAACTCTTGGAATTCAGGAGATAATCAATATCAATTTCAAATTACAGCTATGAAAACTGTTGACTGCATCAATACCTACTTTGATATCTACTCGATCTTTAAAAGACGGCCATGATAATTGCTGAAGGTTGAGAGCTAATGCAAGAAAAATTCTAATTGCCACTGGCATTGGTTTCAGTAGCATTACAAACTATCTCATTCTTAATGAAATCACGAATTATGTATTTCGGGATAAGTCAAGCCGGCCGGCAGTAGATACCAATTTTTTTTGAAGGTCTGTGAAGGATTGTTAACTACAGTGAAGACGTCTTCCTTACTTAGTTACTTATCCAATCACGTGCGCATCACCTGATTTTGTTTTAGTAAATTTTCAGAGAAATAAAAAAGACTTTGACCTATTATTTTTACCGAGCGGTAAATTTCGGACCCGCTTTAAAGAAATAACGGGGCGGCAGTTTGGATTTCCCACCAAATCTGTCACCGTCAATTAAACGGCTAATAATTGCGTCTCTCTCACTGTGAACCCTAGCCTTCTTCCCCTTTCGCACAGCCATGGCCGACCCTCACCCTATCTACCTCGATCTCGCCGATTCATCTCTACTCGACGACAACGACGAGGCCTCAGAAGAACCATCCGTCATCGGCGAGATCCAAATTGAAGACTCCGAAGACGATTACCAAGAAGAAGAACAAGAACAACTTCCCCACCCACAAATCGAGCCCAATTACGCGATCTATCTCTCCACAATTGGCCCCCCTGACGAGCCCATCCAACCCGACTCGGATTACGAACGGCATCCCGCGAGCGGCAAGCGGAGAAAGATCGGATCTCGGGAGACGGCGGCGTTTGAGACCGGAGAGAGCTCGCAGGGCAGTCAGTGGAAATCGAATGAGATTGATGGATTGTTTTGCCCGATTTGTATGGAGGCTTGGACTAGTGATGGCGATCACTGCACCTGGTTCGCCACTTGAGCTTTCCTTTTCAGTTGTCAAGTATTTCGCCTCATTTTTACCGTCGATTTCGTTTTAATGTTACGATCCGACTGATTTTATTCATGTGTGATTTGATTGATGTAGCTGTCTTCCTTGTGGACACATCTTCGGAATGTCGTGCATCAAAAAATGGCTGGGCAAGTGTCACAAGCAGAAGGTAATGATGCTTATGTAAGATGCGCTATTGTGGAAATTATTTGGTGGTGTTCTTTTTTTGTTTCTCGAGAGTTGATGATTGTATGTTTCCGTGTTTTTTCCAGTGTCCTCAATGCAATGCCAGATGCAAGTTGAAAGACATTAGGAAGCTTTTCGCGCCGCAGGTCATTTCTGTTGATGAAGAATCACAAAAGGTGGTTGATTGGGTTTTTTCTTGTGGATGCTATCTTCGAGTAAGCTAAGGACTTGTTGTAATTGAATGCCGGGTGTTTTTTATTTTGTTTGTAGAGGATTCATTTGCTTGAGGCTAAATGTGCTTCTCATGAGAAGGAGGTAGATATGTTTCTGGCAATCTTGTTATACACTTCCTCTATTCAGTGGCTATCTTTCTAAGCAACTATATGGTGTTGTGTAGCAAGCAGAATGGCATAAGAGGGAAGCTAAACTGCTCAAGGAACAGGGTGTACTAGAACGAAAAATTCAACAGCTTATGGAGGTATGCTTGATTGTAAAGCATGTACCTTTTCCTTGAATATATATATATATATATATATATATTTTCAGTTGTATTGGTTCTAGTGTATTTCAGTTATATTTGTTAACATTTTCCTTCCTTTGCCATACACAATATCATTTAACTTAGACATGGTTTTCTTGATTTAATTTCATCTAACGTCTCAACAATCCTAAGTTGTCCGCACCTTTCTCACATTTGCTGTCTTTGCTCATTTTGTTTGGAAAAAAATCAGAGCAAAGCATCAGGATATGCTATTGGGGGATTTGAAAAGAGATTTGTATCTGACAATAACATATTAGCTGGAAGGTCTAATGGTTAGTTTCTTTATTTCCACACTTTACTATCTATAAAGTTTAGATAAATATAGTGCTCTAATGATATTAGATGTTATGCATCCTGGAACAAGACTGTGTTTCTTTCTAGATCATGTCTAATAATCTCCTAACATATTTTGTAGGGCAACCATTTGGCTCTAACCTCCGTGGACAAGCATATACGTGCAGCTTCAAATTAGAGGTTTGTCAAAATTTCCTGTTTCTTTGCTATGTTCTATACCTTCTCCCTGTCTTTCATCTTCCATATGGAGGTAGATACACACATGTACTTATCCTTCCATATGTCATAATTATCCCTGCACATCATATCTTTATCAGAGCAGGCAAAAGAAAACAAGGGAAGATAATACATATGGTTATTTTCACAATTAGGTGACTAGTTTGGTACAATTTTACTGCGATGTTGGTTCGAATTTCACACTGGTCATTGGTAAATAGGAGAGGCAAAGAGTTATGCATGACTTCAGAGGCATTGGATCTATCAAGAAGTGAAATGGTTAGGGAGAATTACCTTGGCCTGCTAAAGTATCAAGGATCAATATCTTATCCCTTAAAAATTGGTTCAATTTTTATCCAATTTTTAGAGTTTCTCTTGCATCCAAGAACGCTTTTCCACTTCCACAGTCCATAGTTTGGCAATGCATTACAAACTGATGTACCATGAACTAATATGTAGACAGTTAAATGAATCTGTATTTATTTTTATATCACTTCCTTCGTTCGATGGTAATCGTTGTGATGACCCCTGCTATACTTTTTCATACTTATCCTTATCATCTTGGATCAGCTGTGTGCATAGTTTTGTTTAAGCTATTGCACTCCGTTATTTCTTTTGTCTACTCAATGTTAACTCATTTTGAAATTGGTAGAAGGAGTTGCGTGTAGCTGGTGCTCGTGTGTTTGACGTCGACACTTCTAAACAAATTTTGTTAATTTCGCGAAGGCATGCTGGGATAGGTGGAAAAGATGTTCTTACCAAAGTAATTTCTTGTATTAGATATAGTTTTTCTTTTCTTCTAATAGATATTTTCGACATGAACGGCTCTTTAAGGTCTTTTGTTTTGTCGTAAATATGTTGTGTGCAGATGAGCCTGATACCTCCATATGACAGAGATGATATTCTTCTTCCTAGCTCTATAAATTCTATCAGGGACCTACGTATTTCTCCCTCTAACAGCAACCTTGCACTCTGTGCTTGCCTAGGAAAGAAATTGGCAGTTTTCAGGTTTCACTGATTTACTTGAGGTCTTAAGTGTTATTTTGGTCTTCTTTTCATATAATTCTTCTGTTCACTTAATTGTGCTATTTGATGCAGTACGGAGAACAACAACGTCATTGTCTCCTATGACCTACCGGTAAACTTTTGACCCATTATTTATGCGTTCAGCACTAAATAAAACCAAAGGCTTTGCCTTAAGCTCTAGGTTATGATTCCTGTACTATGCAGCATAAAATCATTTTTACATTATTTTTTTAATGTTCAGGTTACACAGCATAATGCACTGTCAAATTCTATCAATTATCCTGTATTCTTTTCCTATTCTTGACTATAGTGTCATTTTATGTTCTTCCATTTGGTGTATATGAGCACAAAAATAAGATTTCATGACTGTACACGTTACAATGTTAAATGATTTAATACATAATTTTTTATAACATGGGATAGTTTGGTTGTGTGAGGTGGAACTTGTAGAATATAGTGGATCTGTGGATATGGCAGACAGTACAGATTAGAAGAATTCAAGACAGTGCGGATTAAAATGTGCAAGATATTTAATACGGCAATTTTTTTATAACAGGGGATAGTTGGTCGTGTGAGGGGGAACTGGTAGAATTTAGTGGATCTGTTGACTTGATTTTCACTTGTAGCCCATCATTTTGAGGCGTCATTGTCATTTTGCAGTGGGAACATAGAAGTCCTCAATAAATTTGTAGTTGTTAAAGTTGATAATCTCTGGTCTGTGTTGCATGGCTTGTAAGTTGTAAATGTATCACATGGTGTTATGGACTGAGGTGATTTATTGCAATACAAGAAAGTATTTGTGTATGCAATGGGGATACACTGCATTACTCTTCTTTCTCTTCTTTTGTCATGCTGACATGGTTGCTTCCAGGCTGCTGCTTGGACATGCTCATGGGATCTCAACGATTCAAATTATATATATGCTGGATTACAGGTCTGGTGTTACATTGTGTAATCTGAACAGCTTGCATTATATGAAGCCCTCTTTTTTATGTCTCAGGTTCACGTTACGTTTTTTTATACTTGCAGAATGGCTATCTTATGGTATTTGACATGCGGCAAACCTCAGGGCCTGTTGAATACCTGAAAGGGCTGACAAGCAACCCAATTCATACCGTGCATTCCCTTTCATATAATTCAGCTCTTCCCCCTTGTGTTAGAACAGTGATGTCCGCATCGTCAATTGGCTTATGTCTGTGGAACTTTGGTGGTGCTGAAAAGGGGTGAGTATTTATTCTTTCTCTAACTTCTGTTGTTATCAATTTCTGATCTTTTTGTTGGGATATGGATTATGGACCCATATGGATTTCAGAGTTTTCTTGATCACCAGTAAATTCATATACCGCCAAATCTTATCTTTCCTTTTTGTGCTTGTGGCTCTGACAAATTATGTATTGGGATTGGTCGGCATACTGTATCTGTTGAGTAAACAGTTGAGTACTTCTGACCAAATTTCAATTCTGTGAAGGCCAATTTTAGTCCCTGAAACAGAAAACCAAGGAGTTTGTATATCTCTTGCCTATTGCCCTAGAACAGACGACATTGTTGCTTCCTATCGCCCCAAAGTTGAATTTTCTGATGAGACAGCTTTTACGCAACCAATGTTTACTCCTACACGTGCCATCGGACAAGGAACAGTTGGTTCCCATGTTCTTTTAAAGAGAGCAAGCAGCAGCGGTCATTTTCTAAAGTTGGGGTCTTCAGTCGCCAATGTATGTGATATTGGCCTGCCAAAATCCGCAATTATCAACATAGAAAGTCGCGGCAGATTGTTTGCATATGAAGATAAACTAACTTCTGAACTAGTTTTAAAAGAGCTGTCATCTTCTACCACTGTTCAGCGCCTCAACTTACAGCAAGGTCCTGTTCACGATGTTAAGTACGCATCTTCTTCAAGGAAAGGTCTCCTCGGTTGTTTAAATGGCGACACGCTACAACTCTTTTGTACCAAGCTTCCATGAAATGAGTTACCTTCAGTTATGTGTTTGAATAGCCTGTAGTTGTATTATATTAGGTACTCGGTGATATTGTCATCATAGCGATTAGCGAATGCTAATCTAGTGCGGTGGTCTTCTCTGTACGTAGTTTATGGACATCATTGGTAATGAAATGAAAATGAGAGTTCTTTGAATAAATTTTTTTGTTTTTGTAGTTTCGGTTTAAAGTTTCAATGGCAAGTAAAACAGCACGAAGGGGCTTTCTGTCGTTTATAATACCAGGAACAACGAATGTAATGTCGAGTTGATCGGACAATGGATAGTGGGTGAAGTAAATTTCTGGAGAAAAGTAATTTCCAGAAAAAATATTCCGACCTACCGGATTCGAACCAGTGACCTAAGGATATCTGACGGTTTAACCCACTACAGTCCTCCGCTCTACCAACTGAGCTAAGGTCGGTTTGTGTACATTAACCAAAACATACTGTATATATATAATAGCATTGATTTAAAGCCCACCATTCTGGAGTTGAGAATTGTTGTATGAGTCAATTGTTTGCACTCTGTCGTTAGTAATGGGAGTCAGTATGTACCGAACTGGCCATCATGCATCTTTGTGACTACTCAAACCAAACATTTCATGATGAGGTTTTTCATCAAATTTTGCAAGAAGAAGAGGGCTTCAACAAGATATGGACCCTAAATGCTTGAACTATATCTCTTTGTTTCCAAAACATTCCATCTTTTTCAGTCCACTTAAAACTCTAAAGCTACCCATGAACAACCCCATCCGTTTCATTTCAGGCATCTTAAGCAGTTGGGCCAATGCTGCATAATTGTTGCCAAATAATCACTAATCATTTTCAAAGGTCATGTTCATTCAGAATATGAAGAAAACATGTTTTATATAATTATATACCAAACCAAACAAGGCGCGCCACCAAATAAAACAAAACATGTTAACCCCAGGCATTATGATCAACCCTTTTGTAAATATTACTCGATTTGGATCTTGCAGTGTATAGTTTTATTTTTTTGGTGATCAAATGCAGTGTATAGTTTGTGATCCCATTAATTTTTCCCGTAGGATTTAGTGTTTGTTCCCTCTGGATTAACATGTGGGTCGTACTTACAACTGTCTGTGTAAGATTGAACATGATCTGCATAATTTGAAATGACCAAACAGGTAAAAGATAGAGGACGTCCACTTGTCTATGAAGCTAAAATTTGTAAATGCTTCAAAGAGAGAGGAGGTAACTCTTGTTTGAAGTAGGGTTCATCTGAAGGGCATTAAATTTTGGTTGGTTTGATGTGTCGTGTCATTTTTTGTTAGCATGCCATCTCAGTCATGTGAGTTCCTATGCTATTACTAATCATTCTTCCTTGGCAATAAATTTCTATTTTTTCCATATAGATTACACTATCTACTGGCCATCACTAACATCTTATAATTCGCATTAGCTTGACATGCATTGTTGACTCGTTTTCTTTTCTTTCGTAAATCGTATGCAAATGTTTTATTCTTCACATCCGATTCTGATTCTTTATGTGTTAGTTTGCGAATTCTCTCTCTTTCTCTCCCCAGGTACATGTAAAGTTGCGAACTGATCTGCAGATGAGAATATATCCCACACACATTTTCACATTTTTGAGTATAAAAACGACAACATAACATATGATACAACTCCAATAATTGTGGTGTGTCAGTAAGGGGATTAATAATAGAGCCCCTCTGAAGTTGGATGTCACAGTGACAGTAGTGCTGCTATGATGCTCCCTTCTTCATCCTTTTACATTGCGCTGTAATTCCCTCTCTTTTATTTTATTTCCAGTTTCTGGCATTCAAGATTTTTAGTGGCATTCATGTGCAATGAGATTACCAGTCCTTGAGCTGAGGTACTAAATCCAAAGAGACACGGTTCAGAATAGCTCTTGTGAGTCACACTACTGGTAGTACAAGCTTCAGAACTCAGACTATGACCAATCACAAAGTGCCCCAATTTCAATGGCAGTGATATACGCAGAACAAAACAAAAAACAAAGAAGAACAAAAGCTGTTGCATTATTAAGAATTGACAAGTGATTCTGGGCATTGCATAAGCCATAGAGTGAAAAAAGATATCAAGTGCTGTTCAAACAGACTTGCTTATAGCCCATGATCTTCCATTCTTTGGCTTCATCACACAAGACCATAAATCCATTATCTTTTTCTGGTTCTAAGGTTATTTTTTCTTTGTTTTTCTCACTAAGTTACCAATTTACACCACATGCACCACTGAAGAAAAATTGGAAGCATACAAAAAGAACAAAAATGGAACACACCAAATTCCAAAGTTTCTTGTTTTGGAGATGCCTTGGACGTTCAGATGACCCATCTCAAGGCAATTCACACATATTTTGCTTTCAAAAATAAAATAAAACACATTAAAAAAGATGATGCACTTTAATGAAGTGAAAATTGAGGGGAACTTCAATATTGAAGCATATGATCAACCCCAGCATTCAGGTGTTAGAGAATGGTCCCTCTTAGAGTCCCTGCAGTAGTCATACACCATGTGGTTTTCCTGAACCCATTTCATGACCCGGAACTGTTGTCGGGTCAACCCACCCGACCGGAATGGAGAGGCGGAGACGGGGTGGCACCAGGCAGGGGAATAAGCTGAGCAACCACCAGCTTTGAAATTGGTAAACTTTGCAACAAAGGGTTGGTATCTGTAATCTGCTTTGTATTTTCCATCTTCAGTAGCCCATGATGAGGCATCCCATATTGAACCATAGAGCCACATTGGCCTTAAGGGAAATGTTGTAGCACTCTTTCTTTGGTACCTCCTTATGGGCACATCATCCACTAAAAATCTATAAAAATTAATACTAGTAATTAGCCTCAGTTACAAGAATCTAAATGATATTATATGACAATTAACTTACCACCAGAGTCAACATTCATGTCAAGATAAAGATAACATGGAATTTTTATATGGAATTTTAATGTTTATGTTCATTCAACTACAAACTGAACAGTGGAGTGACATATATGCCCCATAGCTCAATGGGGAAAGTCTTTTCACGTACCCTTCAAAATGGCCTTCTATTGATTTCCAAGATTGTAAATGAGCACTCATTGATTCATCAGTACAGTTATGTTAATGAATGTGGAAATCAAATATTTAATTACCCCTGACAGTGTTTGGCACTTTGGCTTTTCCTTAATTTCAAAGAGAGAATAAAATGTCTTTCAGCCTTTATTGGTACAGTCAAATAATTGTTTACCTTTAAAGCCAGAAAATGGGAAACATGTCAGATATTTGAACTATTTCATCAACATTCAGTAGTAGTATTTGGATGAATAGGTACTGTAATTTTCTACAGGTTTTCTTTTTTGATGAGATTAATCTCAACCATAAAAGCAAATTAGCATTTTATGTCAAGTATGATTGGCTAAACTATGATCACACAAAAGAAAACTTACATAATCTCTTTAGGACTCCATAATATAGCATAGTGATGAAAATTCTGGGTAGGATCAAACCACAAATGAAACTTCATCTCTCTTCCAATAATTTTTCCATCTCCACTTCCTCTGATGTAAATATTGGTCTGTAAAGTATAGGGCTTCCCAAATGTAGTCCCCAAAAATTCAATGTCCACTTCATCATGAAACCCTGGATGAGCTTCACTGTTTGAAAGCTGCATCAATTTTGATCAGTCCATGATCAACACAATCAACTGAAGCAAAATCCACTATGCTTGATGGGAATTATGAAAGCTGTAGTTTAATTTCCTTCAGCTAAAAGTATAAGTGAGTATGTGAAGCAACTTAAGCTCAGTGATCTTACATAGAAAGCTGTTATAACTCCTGCAGTATAACCAGGCTGAAGCTTAATGGAGGAACCAAAGTAACCGGATCTAAATGGTCTATTTGACTTAAATCCACTTCCTGATGCAACAAAATGAGCAAGCATGAGCTAGTTGAGGAAGCATTAACATGATGTACTAATTTGAGTTGGTAAAAATGAGACCTGTGGTTCTATCAAGCCAGATTGTTAGTGCATTGTTGTCTAAGCTCTGATGCTGAGGACCCCAGAGGGTTCTAAACCCTTTATAAAAGCTCATAGACCTGAATTTAGAACTTGGCCAGTAGCCAGGTGATGGTGGCCAGCCAGCATTGCTTGAAGGTACCAAAAGAGTTAGGAGGAAGAAGAGTAAGAGAGTCATGATCTAAGGGAGAGAATAAAATTGTGTAAGATGGAAAACAGAATAATAGCTTCTGTATAAATGCAGGGGACTGAGGTGAGTGAGGGAAAGGTAGCTGAAAAGTGATGACCCCAAGGTGTATTATATGGAAGGAGAAAGGTAGTACAGCATGATATAAATAAGAAAATTATCACTGAAATTAGCCATCCATTAAGCCATAAAAGAATCGAATAGGGTCCCCTCTGTGATAAGCTAGTAAGATTTGGGTAAGGCGGTAAGTTAATAGGTTATATAGGAAATATGGCAATAGAGAGACAAACTAGACAGTACTAGTACTTGCCTTATAATTCACCAACTACTTTCTTTCCTCACTCTTAATGAGGAAACAAGCTTTGCTTTGGTTTTGCATGGTTGGAATGCTGTGAAAAGGGAAGTGATCCACAAGGGGTAGATGGGTGTCTCTTAAATGTGTTGCATCTGTAGCTCTGTGATTCCTTCTTCTTCTTCTTCTTCCACAGGAATTTGGGCTTGAGATGAGTTTAAAATAAAAATCATCTTCATCCTCTCAATGATAGCCACTGCCAGCCAGTTACGAACTATTTTCTGACTCTTGCCTTGAAAGCAATCCTTTTTGGATTACCCAAAACATTGTGTCTTTAAATTTTTACCTTTGCAGCTCTCTTACCAGTGTCAACAGCTCCATGATGAAATGTCTTTCTGTCAAATGTAACTGTAACTCTTGCACCAATCAATCTTCGGTACATACTCTGTAAGTCTGTATGTGCTGCATTTCTATTAAGAGAAGACTATAGAAGACCACAGTGTGTTTCTTTTCTTTTTCTTCTTCTTCTTCTTCTTGAAAATGGCTATAGTACTGTGGACCTGTGGTCATGTATGATTGTAATTGGTAAATTCAATCGTCTTTTTTTTTCTGGAATAGTAGAACAAACTATTTATTATCTCATCTGTTATTAGGCATTTGATCGAGCACAATTTTACAATCTTTGAAATTGAACAAGTAATGTTGTGCTTGTGCCTCAAGGCAGCCTAGCATTGAGGTTTATATATTAGTGTTTGGCGCATCACTAAGAAGCAATTTGTAGTAATTATTAGCCAGCTATAGCTATCCCAGCTCACATATGAATCCAAAGATGTATCTAAACATGTGAAGTTCATCAATGTGAAGAGTGGGTCATTGATATGCAGGAATGGGACCTCTGCATGATTTGATTACGAAGCATATATCGATTGATTTCGACTATTGAGGTGAACTGGTGTACGGTACATGAATTTTATATTCAACCCTTGCGTGATTGGTTTCATTACTCAAAAGGCATATTTTACTGGAACTAAACATGTTTTAGACATGAAATTAACAAGTATCCATGGGATTGAAGATTAAATATCATAAAATTAATACAATTGGGACTTAATTTTGTCGAATCGTAAATTTGATTTTCTTTAAGAAAGAAGAAATATGGTTTTCAAGTAGGGTTGTATCCAAGAGTTTAGGCTTCAATTCATGTCCCATCTTATTGCAACAGTTTCACTAATAAAAGCTTGCGGAGTTGCGGGCAGCTGCATCCACCAGCCTTAGTATTTAACAAAAATAAAACATATCGATCTCTCGGGGATGACTATGGTGGTGTGTTAATGTTTCTCATTTTACCACTTGGGGACTTATTTGGTAACTAAAAATAGTATTTACCACTTTAATCACTTGTGTACCACTTAAAAAACTACTATACCAATTTCAAAGCTTATTTTATGATATCATGATAACTAGATGCATATCATACATTAACACTGTATAAATTTTCTAAGTTTGTCCTTTTTTGTTTCAAATGAGATTCAATATACCTCTAAAGTTTTTTTGAATTTTTTTTGGTACAAAAAATGGTGGATGTGTGGGTCTACCACTCCGGGCCCGGAGAACAGATACGGTACAAGTCTCTCTAGGGGGTATTTTTCACATGCGGATGATCGAACTAGTGACCTCCTATTACAAGGAGTATCACATCAGCATTCGCCCGACATACAGATAAAGTTTTTTTTGAATTTGAAGGTTATCCATTTATTAATAAGCAAAAAAAAATTAAAAAGTACAAAGTTATGTTGTAAAGGCATTATGTAAAAAAGGAGGAACTAAAAAATAAAACAATTATGATCTATAGAGCAGGCCTAGTAGCAAGCAATGTGCTACCCTATTACCTCTCCTACCAATATATTGCACCAACTAGTCTGGTTATGCAAAATCTTATTGACATCATCATACAGTCGATTGCAAAAGTCATAGCCTTGTTGTAAGTAGGGTTAATTCCTCCTATGGTACATAAAGTATAACTACTTGGACAATTTGGTATTTGATATATGAAAATTGACAATTTGTAAGCCATTTTGGTACATCTATTAATTTTGATTATATTTTTATGGTTATTTTCGTCATTCTAGCCTTAAACTCATTAAATTCACATTTTTATTCATTTCTTCCTATAATTGTGGCATCTTTGGAGATAATTAAATTGATATAACTACTCCACTTAGCATCTACTTCGTATATATCAAAAATGATTTTTTGTAATATACTTATTGTATCATAATTATTTTTTGCAAAGAAAATGAATTGCCTTTATGCAATTGTATTTTTTTTATTAAAATATATTTTTTAAATTACTTATAATTAAAATTAATTTAGATTGATAGCTACATTATAAAAAAATCATATACGTAAATAATCACATATACTAAATGAATGAATTATCAAATTTTTAGTGATAATTTAGAGGCAATTTGAAAGTATTATGAAAAATGAAGTAAAGTAGAGATAAAATGACGGAAATAACCATGTAAATATGGTTAAAATTGACATAAGTACCAAAATGACATAAATTTGAGAACTTTAGGTATCAGATTGTCTGTTTTCATACATCAAGTATCAAATTGTCCAAATAGCCACTATGCTAAGATTAGACAACTGACCATACTTGCACCTCCCGCTATCATGGAACCCGTGAAGTCACGTATCACAAAGCCACACCCACCAATTCTAGTACTCGGATGGAACGCACCATCCATATTAATCTTAAAACAACCCACAGGAGGAGCCTTCCAAGTCACCAGCTCACTAGGAACACTCGTAGAGCTTTAGTATTATGAACCTGAAAAGTGTGTAAATAAGCCAAAGCCTACGCACTCACATCAGCCCCAATCATAGATTTATGATTCCAAGTCCTCTCATTCCTCTTTTTCCAAACACTACAGAATGAACAAAAGCTCTCTAAACAATGGAACTGTTAACCCCTGAGCACAATAACTTAACCAATTCAAAGTAGTAGCATGAATAGAACTACATCTATAACACACATCCCGAAGAATAGGATTCACAGACATCACTGGCCTAATAAAAATACAGTCTCGGCACAGACGAACTGGAGATTCAATGGCATTCTCACACAACACACAAACCATTGTACCCATCTCCCATGCTTAGAATTCAAACTACCAAGAGAGGGCAAGATATCCAAGCTAATTCTCCAAGTATGAACTTTAGCTTTATTAGGAATACGTGTCTTCCAAACATAAGCCATTTCAACAGTGAACAACTAGACAAAAACTAGAAGAATGAAGGAAAGCATACCGGTAGGTAGACTCCACCGAGAAAGCACCATTTTTCTCCAACTTCCAACACAAACGATCACCCAAAGTTGTACACCCTTTATTTTTAGATTACACCAAATATTTTACGTCAAAAGGTGTTGTAGGCACAAATCAAATAAACATATCATATGATCATAAAATAAAGATAAAGAAAAAATACTGGCAATTTGAGAGAATAAATAGGAGGTTTATGGAGTGATTTATCCTTGATCTAGAAACTGCACACACTATGAGTATGAGAAAGTAGTGATTTCATTCCGTGTATAGTGTATAAATATGTTATTTTCTTTTTTCATTCTTGTATGTTATCGTCATAACTCTAGCTGTTTGTTTGCTAGTGAAAGTGTGTAGAACGATAATCTGAAAACCAACAAGAGAATGCAGACACGTATACAAATAAATGTAATTTATTGAATATCAAGCGCGAGGTTACAATCTTTGGTGAACTCCTCTGATTCTATCTCCGTATGTGATTTGGCTCAAGGGTGACATGCACTTGATCTTGAGGATTTGAGTTTGATTTGGATTTGATTTGATGAAGAACGAGCGATTTGGCCGCTTGATGATTCTTCGTGGACTTGAGTTTGGATTGGATTTGGATTTGATGAAGAACGAGCGATTTGGCCGCTTGATAATTCTTCGTGGACTTGAGGTTGGACTTGGATCTGATGAAGAACGAGCAATTTGACCGCTTGATGATTCTTCGTGGACTTGAGGTTGGATTTGGATTTGATGAAGAACGAGCGATTTGGCCGCTTGATGATTCTTCGTGGACTTGAGGTTGGATTTGGATTTGATGAAGAACGAGCGATTTGGTGGCTTGACGATTCTTCGTGGATTTGATGATCTTCGTGGACTTGAGAGACTTCGGGATTTGTCGAGAGTGATTCTTGCTCAAGTGATTTCTCTCCTTCTTCAAGTCTAAAATCCTCCTCTCTTCATGTTGAAGGGGTCTATTTATAGAGTCAAAATTTCTATTTTGTAGAATATTTTAATGACATTAAAATAATAAATTCTTTAATTGTATAATTAAATCAATATGTATTTTCCGATTAATTTAAAATTAGTTATTCTCATAACTAAACTAAACATAAAATAATTGATTTAATTATGACTGTTAAGAAATTTATTAATTTAATCAAATGTCCGATTACCATTTCGAATCGTCAATGACATTCAATTTTCTGATGCAATTCGGAATCACGTAGCTTCGATTACGATCATCCGTTTATGTGCTGACACGAGTTTTATTCGGATCCGCACCAACTTTGTTGACTTTTGGCCACATGTGCAATTTTGTCGGGCTCTTTGTCGATTTAATTTATTTAACGAAGATAATTTACTTCATTAAATTTCACGTGTCTACAAAGTGATATATGGGCTGTAATAGCCTAGTCCATGTAGCTAAGATGTTGTTCGCTTTGGACTTATTGGCTCGCACAGTTTTGTTATTGAGGTTGCACTACCTACATGTTATCTTCTCAGCCAGGCGTCACAATACACTATTCTTAAGGAGCCAATGTCCTCGTCGCTAGGCTTCACAATCCTTAAAGAGGGTGGACCAATGTCCTTGTCGCACATTTCTAGCCAAGGACAGGCTCTTATACCATATGTTATAGCCCAATTTGCATAACGGAGATATTGTTTGCTTTGAGTCCATTGGACTACACGGTTTTTGTTTTTAAACTTGCATTCCAAAACACGTCTCACAATGGGAAGTTGACTTTACATTTATAAACACAGTTTTCACTTTGCCCTCGGCAATGTGGGATTGTTACCTACATGTCTGTTATCTTTCTAGCCAGGCGTCACATGGGTTGATACGAATATCACTTTTTTTTTCGTTTAACATAAAACCTTAGTCTTATATTAAACAACTCTCATCCTTGTAGAGAATGAACAAAGGTTCAGTGAATAGGTACTGGAGCGTGTATCTTACATTTAATTTAGTGTTCATTTGTACAATAAATTTCCCCTTCTAAGTATACATTTTCAGGCAGTGATACATATACGTACTATTATGTCAGGGACTGCAAGCTAGGGATACGGTATTGAATTCACTGCGTAGGAGCTGGCATGGACTCTCATGTATTTACTTGTTGCACTGTGTAATATATACATTGACGTCCCTCAGATTTATTCAAAATGAAGGTTATAACATCAAAGGAACATGCATGCATGATTGAAGAGTAACCGACAGATTGATTTAAAAGAAAAGTATATAAACTCGCCGGTGAAATGCAATTAATTATGGTACGAGACATTGCTTAAATTTCTTCAAGTCTCCCACGAAATAAAATCTTATAAGTTATAACTACGAAACCGTGGTACCACCTCCCCTTACATCTTCCCTTTTCCTTTCCCTAGTAAATCTGGGAAAGGAACAGAGACAAATGAAGAAATTGTACACTCACTGTCGCGCGCCAATCTTCAACATTTTGTTCAACCGAGCTTCCTCATTGGACGACAGCTACCAATTGCAAGGTCTAATTTTTAGCTTCCGCCAGTTCATATGCACCGGTTCAAGTCTGAATGTTGCTTCTAGGTTTCATCTAATTTCTCTCTTCCTGGCTTACTCTGTCGAACCATATTTGTCTAGTCAGAGACATATAGAGGATGAAATTGAGAAGAAAAATCAAAAGGAAAGTGACGGCAATATTAGAGATGCCGTTGAGGGTATAGTAGAATGCTGCTTTCATTTATGTTTCCTAGCTAGACAGCAATGTTGGGAGCTTTTATTGCTCAATTTGTCTCTGATCGATCTATAAGCTCATGATCGAGTTCCTTTCAGATCTCTTGGATCAAGCACTATTAAAGACTCCCAAGTCCCAACTGGTATATATCGATCCATAGTCGATCTGATGCACGTACTATTTACTTGACCACCTCCAACATTTTTCTTGTCTTATTAAATACATAGGACCTGAAAACAAGGGTCACCGAAGATTCATACCATA
Organism: Argentina anserina; assembly: GCF_933775445.1. Lineage (NCBI taxonomy): Eukaryota > Viridiplantae > Streptophyta > Magnoliopsida > Rosales > Rosaceae > Argentina > Argentina anserina. The sequence goes on along the minus strand of NC_065877.1, from coordinate 9,486,741 downwards.
GTTTCGATTCCGTGGACCATCTCCAATATTATGCATATGCACAAAATGCTTCTATCAAAGATTCAAGATCGATGTTGTACCAAGTAATAACCAAATCATCTTATAGTTAGCTAGGTAGCTAGCTTCGTTCAATAACTAAACTATCAGGCCACCTCATTAAAAAATTGGATCGAAGAAATTGCATGCATGAAGCATGCACATTGGAGAATCCCTATTTTTTATGATACTCTTCTAAAGAATGCACCGAAAAAACCGACTCAAACTTTATTTGCGATCAATAACGAACCTATATTAGTTTTAAAATTTGTTCTCAAATAATAAGTCTGAAACAAACCCCAAACGCGTTTTCCAGATCTGATTATGTGAGCTAGACTGCCAACAACAGCAGTGTTTGCACTTTACCGTACATAAATCTATAGTATGATGTTTGCTGGTGAGTGCGACGTGGTCTGCTAGTTCGATCTGTAAATGATCAAAAAATTGATGGCCGGCCTCTTACAACCACCGTTTTTGGACGGAGAAAGTCTCATATCCGAAAAATCGTAGCTTCTCACTGTTTTGTCGGCGATAGAAAACGGGGCCCGTCAGCGAGTAAGTTTCGGGATTGGGGATCATTTTGCCGACAGATTACAAAAACCCTAGTTGGCTGCATGAAACTCGCACGTACATATTCAAGTCATGACGACTTACGTACCCTGAAATGTGTTTTAGGTTAAACACTCGACACTGCCTTTAGCTCTAGTTTAAGATTTATATGAAAGTCTAAGTTTAGGTCGATGGTCATATCACTCATATCACATGGACTTTTTTTTTTTGACAAGCTCATATCACATGGCACATATATTATCCTTTGATTTGCGTAAAGATTTCTATCTTGCATAAAATTGTTGATCCTGTCAATTTTTGCTTTACTTGCTATTCCCATTGGTTTATTAAATTATTTTCTACGTACTGAACCTCATCAATTCATCGGATTCTTGAGAAATCTGATTCTATGCTAGATCATGTTTCTCAACAAATTTGATGATCGATGGAAATGATTGATAACTATTAAATGCCAGGGCCCCCAACTGTATCAAGTAAACTCTTAAGTGCACTTTGCTATGTATAAGATCGATTTGGAGAATTAGCATAGTTAACATATTCCATGGTCAAGAAAATCGACCAGGATTATAATTGATGCCCCGCTCTCTATACGACTCGATTATTGAGTTTTTTTTTAAGAGAGAATTCATTCATAAAAGACAAATTCAAGTTAATGAGACTATTACATATCCACCCGCTACCACCTGAGGGGTATACAAGGTTTCATGGTACATATATCATAGCAATGTTCTAAAAAATGGTCTAGGCGCTAGGAGGTCACTAACTGCCACGCTTTTTGCCTCGGCGGCCATCTGTGGCGTTTTGTGAATTAGGCGGCCACCTAAGCGGTTCTAGGCGGTCCTATGCGGTTCTGAGCGGTCTTAAGCGGCCCTATTCAGTCCTAGGCGGCCCTATTCAGTCATAGGCGGTCTAATTGGCTATATTAAGTCCTAGTCGGTCAACCATCATTTGACATTAAAAAAAAACTAAAAGAGGCCGCAACTCTCATTTTTTGTTTATTTTCTTAAAACTGAATCTCATCAACAGAAGAAGAGGAAAGAAATATGAATATTAAGTTTGAGTTTGATACTGAATGAGTTAGGAAATAATTTAGAGAGAAATAAATTGAGATTTAGTATTATTGCATTTGTTTCATTATTTATCTTTTCTTCAAATATTGTTATGGACTTTCTACTTAAATTATGTGAATTTAGACTATTTTAAGTATTTTTAAAATTAATATTAAACATCATTATATATTTTTAATCATTAAACTAGTTTAAATATATGTATAAAATTAAATAAATATTTAATAATTCAAAACCGCATAAGCGCCGTCTAGGAGGCCGCCTAACCGTCTAGGCGCTAGGAGGTTGTTGTCCGCCTACATACCGCCTAGCGCTTTTTAGAACCTTATATCATAGTGATATATATGATAGATCTACTATTAAATCTATTTTCGCACTATACAAGGAAAAGAAAAAAACCTACACCATGACAAACATGTCTTTGGAAACAAACAAAACCAAAAACAAACTAGAGTTTAAACAATAAAAGACCTCAACATCAAATAAAAGCATACAAGGCCAACTAAACTGAAAAAAAAAACAAACAAAGCTTAAATCATCCAAGCAGACTCAAAATGGTCAAAACCAATTCAAACCTTCAGCCCAAGTAGACGTGTACGCGTACAGAGAGTTCAGGCTGAACAGCTCAAGCCCAAACCTGCCTTGGAATTGCCTCCATCTTCCCTCCACTGCAGAAAACCTTCGACGCCGACATCAGGTTGTCGTCGTCAGCCCTTCGATCAGACCTTCCTTCACCATAGAGCCGCAACCGAGACCAAGGATGAGCCTGACCCTTCATAGCCGCCAAAGAGACTGACTTTGAACCCATATTTGTCCATGTCCTATGGCCAGCCCCCAATCCCCGCCACCTCTGCACGGTTGCAAATCGCCACAAGCCTTTTGCCGCTACCATAATCGGTGTTGATTGCAGACAGACAATAACATGGTCGAAGAAGCTATCAAGGAACTTCTCGCCACAAACACGATCCACGTTGAGAGATCTCCCCCCATAGCCACCATACCCACTCAATTCACAGTCACCACCGCCTTGCTCGAAAGAAAAGTGCTGCCACTGCCAACAAACTTCCTTTACTTGATACTTGATTAATGAGTTATTAACTAGGATGTTGTTAAATGTACCCAACAAATTTATAATTAGACCTAATACATTTTAAAAATTAGAATATAATAATTAAACTTAGCCAAATTATCCAAATTGTCCTCAATAGCAACATCCTCTTCCCTTTCGTATCATTGGTTTGAAACCTAATTTGGGTTTTTCAAATGTTTTGCTAAGAATGAGAAGCAATTATACGTGCTTTTCCAACTTATCTTTACTAAATATCTATCAAAACAACTTCTTTTGAGGATTAAGAGAGGTGGAATTGATATTCAGAGAGCACCATCGAAATTCCCTGCATAAAGTACACCACACTGCAACCTCTTATTACTAATTCACCAGTTAGCAACATCACAACTTTAATACGACGCCAACAACCACAACCGCAACCACTGCCATTACAACCAAGGTTCAAAATATCAGTATCAGTAGATATATCGGTTTTAAAAAAAAATGAGATATTGGATATATCAGAGATATATCAGGGATATTGGAAAAAAATATCGTTCGTATTCCGAAATTATTTATTTATTTATTATTGAATTGCGTATAAACAGATACAATTATTGACTTTATCTAGTACCAGAAACAGGCTCTAGGTGCTTGAAAAGACGCATGTTAGTCAACAAAACTACAATACTCTACATAAGACATACGAGTCATATAGTACGAATTGTAATGGTTAACACAATAGTCATATATCTCTTTCGAGCTGCCGACAATTTCTCCAAGAAGTGGATATAGTAAGGATGAATTTAATTCAATGATTAATCATATACTTTTCCAAACTGAGCATAATCGTAAATAGGATAACCAGATTGATAATTAACTTTATGTGATTCGTTTGACGTCTCACTGTGTTCTGTGCCTAAACTGTTAGAATCAAAACTTAAGGCAACTGAAGTAACAATATATGGAATACTTTGATCATCAATGACTCTTCTTGTTCTCCTCCTGCACCTATTTTGTTGTTGCGCATCATGACTATTTGTTATAGATCCATTACCTCATCTTAGGTAGTATGATCAAAATTACTTTCACAAGTAAACTACTCAAATCCTCCATATGAAATTACTCGAAATCTGACTTTTCATCAGGAATTAGAGGTGGAAAATGGGCCGGGCCGGGCCGGCTCAATCCATTTTAAGCGAGCCAAAACCGTACTTGGGCCGGTGATAGCAACACTTTGTGCGACGTTCTTAACATGTTTTTACCTCCAGTTGTACTTTGCTTAGCTCTTATTTTTGTAGTATTGAGTCATTTAGTCGAGTTAGGATTCTATGCTGGCATTGGTTGCATTTTGGTGTTAAAACAGGTTGAAAATACAGAAATTGTCTAGAGTCTTATTTAAAGTAGAATTCCTTGTGTAACTAGGAAACCTAGTTAAGTTAGGAGTCTTCATTAATCGGCATTTCGATAACATTTGTGATATATTGAGAATCCTACTTGCATTAGGAATCATTTTTAGACTAGAAAACGTACCATTTTGGAAAATCTTACTTGAACTTAAACTTTTATTCCATAACTTTCATAATCTTACTCTCCTATTCTAGTAACTTACTTGATTTTTTTATATGAATTATCTTCTCTTTTATTATTTTCAGATTGTACAATGAAGGAAAAAAATAGAGGAAAAGTCAAGCAAAGGAGGAAAATAAAGAAAGAATGAGACACAAAAAAATGAGAAAAAGAATGAATTTATCAAAGGAAATTGCACCCACCAATGACACAAATAAGTGAAAGAAAAAGAGATAAAGAAAAAGGAAGAGAATAAAAATAGATAATGCAAAAAAGAAAGAATGAGACACCTAAAAAGGAGAAAAAAATGAATTAATTAAAGGAGATTGCACCCACTAATGACAAAAATAAGTGAACGAAATTGAGGAAAAAGAAAAATGAAGAGAATAAAAAGAGATAATGCAAAAGAGAAAGAAGGAGACACCTAAAATGGAGAAAAAAAAGGAATTTATCAAAGGATATTGCACCCACCAATGGCAAAAATAAGTGAAAGAAATTGAGGAGAAAAGTCCAAACTATAATATTCAAGGAGCCACAACTCTTCTATAAATAGCACATCATTCACACAGAAAAATCACCACTTCTCATTTGCATTCAAGAGCCAAACATTTGCCAAAATACTACTTCAAATATCTTTCACCAAAACAGCAAGCCGTTCTCCCTCATATACCAATTCCATCTCCACCAAAATCACCATTAAAGACACACTTCCAAGGTTCTTACAACGTGTGATTCTCGCAACTCATCTTTATGACTTTGTTAGTTTTTGATTTTCTACAATACTTTATCTATGAAGATTGTAGTTTGATGTTTGTGTGAGATTATTGTTTTGTATTAAGAATCGAAATTTTCAGATTAATCTATTAGATTTTTGGCTCTTTGCCGAATTGATGGTTTCCTATAATTATTGAGTTTGTATTTTCTATTGTTGTGTTCTAATCATTTTTCTCATACTTTTAGATAATTTTCATATATGTGCATATGAATTTAGTGTTTGGATGCAGTCTCTAAGATTGTGTTTGAGTGCTAGATTCATCAACCATATTGACATAAATCGAATCATGCCCTAAGTAGGTTCGGTTTGTGTTGATTAAATGTGGTAAAAATTCTGGAAATTTGCATGTAAAACCATGGTGGGTGACACCACACATGAAATATATCCCCAACAAAGATTTGGTGCTTAAATGTAATCTTGTTTGATTTCTACTCTAAGTGTTATTGAATTCGATTGCATGCAAATTTAGATTAGGCCCTAAGTCAATCTAAATGTTAATTGAAATCTTACATGATTAGATGTCCCCTAAGGCTCTAATTGTATTGGTGTCTAAAAAATATGTAATTGGTCGAATTAGAATGCATGATAGGTTCGAACTTGTAATTATGTGGTGTAATGATAAATTTGGTTTAAGTTTGTTAAAGAGAAGTCGATCATGTAAATAGTAATTTAAGTTTTATTTTAGTAGTTTATAATCAATCTCAAACCCTTCATTATTTGTTAACACTAAAAGTTTAGAGTTCCATTCAATTCCCCGGAAACAACGGCATCTGCTTATTCTATACTAATGATGATGTTTTACATAGTTTATTATAGACATTTTAATTAACGCCTATCAGCCGGCCCATTTGCTTAAACATCAAGCCCGGCCCAGCCTATGTCTGGTCAAGCTCGGGCATGTGCCAGGCGAAGAAGCAAGCCGGTTCGGCCCATTAACATTATAACACATAATTATAATAAAAAATATTATGTAATTACAATATTTGTTTTATATAACTATTTATAATAGTAAAATAAATAAAATACTACAACATATTTTATAATCTTATTTGTAAAATATTACATATGTCAAAATAATAATGTTTTCTTCACTACTTTGATTACATTTGTGAAATATTGTAGTTAAAACAATGAAATAATCAAGAAATTTTAATTTAAAAGTTATAATATTCAAGTTTAATAGTAATAATTATTTAAGTATTTATATAAATAATATAAAATTATGTGCATAACAAGTTGACCCATGAAATTATTATGCTCGAGCCGTACCAAATTCAAAATGGAATCGGGCCGGGCCATGTCTATGAGTTAATATATCTCGGCTAGGTTCGACCCATTATAATAACATGCTCGGGCCTGGCCGGGCCACTAACGGGCTCGGCCCAACACGACTTTTAACTTTTCGGCTCATTTGCCACCTCTATTTGGAATTATGGATATCCTCTTATGGCTTTTATGAGACTACTCTGTACCCTTTATTTTGGATTCCCTCAAGGTCAAAGAGAGCACTTGTCCCTGATATGACTTGACTCTTAAGAGTTAAGACTTGAACATTCACTGCTCATCCGGATATCATTTACGAAAAATAAAAAATTAACCGATTGAGGGACTACTCTTCTAGTCTTGTTCCTGATATCCCTCAAGGCTCGAGGTGATTAATTAATCAAAAACTCATCTCTGAGAGTCTGAGACATACTTAAGTTGAGATAAAAAAAATTAAGTGAAATTTTTAAATATTTCTTTAAAATATCGAAAATATATTGGATATATCTTAAATATTAGAGATATTTTATGTTATCGGAGAAATATCGTAGATACAGGAAAAAATAAGATATTTACTCCTAAGATATATTATTTTTTTAAAGATAGATATCAAAGAATATATCAAAAATATTGGGAGATTTTAAATCTTGATTACAACTTAGCAAACCCAATTCGCCACCTCTTTTTCACCTGGGCCCTACTGCCTCTTTCATAATCCTCCTTTGTGGCTTCATCAGCCGGTATGATAAAAAAAAGGAGGCAGTGATTTGCTGGGTTTTCTCGTAGCTGTATAATTGGGAAATGACTTGGTGTAGTGAGTAATTATGCGGGTGTCAAAAGTCTGTTAGGTTTAGTTAGAAATTTACTGGACACATTTAGCAGCACTCATTAACTTATTATGATCAAAATCGCCGAATTTTTCAATAAACAGTTAAACTATACACACAAATATACGTTGTTACGTACATGCATGATTTTAATTATACAGTGTACAGTCTATATCAATGAGGTTAGAGCGAATATTTATAGAAGAATAGACGTCTGATATATCCATAATTCGTAATGACATACAAGCATATGCACTATTATTGTTGTTGGTGTAAAGTGGATACAACCAAACATTTCGTCACCAGAGAATCGATCACTATAAGAAAAGAGTGGTCAATTCTTCCTGAAATGGACGCAGGAATGGCAGGATATATGAGTCGATGATAAAGCTCGAACAAGTAATAAATTGTGCGACACTGAAACTAAAACGTTGTTAATTTGGAAATACAAATCACATATTGATTTGGACAGACACGTAATTGAACACAAAGTCTGAATGTATTGTCACTAGCTCGATGCTCAATAGTCAATACATTGTGTTAACGACAAAGGATGGAGTGGAATCGAACCTTTGCTAAAAGCCTTAAGCTTTGGAATTGATTGAAGACTACAAGTAATACATGTATATGAAATATAACCACCCCAATTGTGAGATGAACATATGAGCTTACCCTACCGACACTTCGATGGTTTTTTTTTTTGACAAAAGGGCTAGAAATGGCAGTGCTCATGTTGTTGCCATTAATGAAACCATAGAATACAATTTGTAACAAGAACCCGAAAATAATATCAAGAGTTAAGACAAAACATATGCATTCTAACGCGCGTTTAGTAAGAAGTGCAACTCCGGCAACTCCATTTGCTTTACACAAGGGGCCACATCTTGAAAAGATAACAATATGACATAACTTGCGAGTTATATCGTTAGCGGCTAGGTGTAGCATAGCCTTTCAAAGATGATGCTACTGAGACTTTCCAGTAATACAAAGTTTCATCCTACCCCGTAAGGGTTGAGACCATGGAACAAGTCCAAGGACTCGCCATCTGGGGGTAGACATGGCATAGCGAAGATAGGATTCGGAACTCGCCCAACCGTGTTGTGACTCATTATCCATAAAATACAGACAAACAACATCCTCCAGTGCCCATCAACCAGGGCCCAAAGGTTGAGAGGGGGCCCAAATAGATATCCATGATGCTCGGCGTAACTCAGAAGAAGAGCTATCTGCCAAAAACTATATAAGGAGAAGACATATAATTGGGTCTACCAGAGTACCAGACTACGTATCACGTCCAAAATGATCGAATCTAGCTATCTTTTCTTTCAGCACCTCAACTACTTTCAGTAATCTTTCAATGGAACGTTTAATTAAGAAAAAGTGTGTGAGAAAATCATACTCGAGTAATTCTTTATAAGCAAAATTATAATTTCAAAGACCAAACTTTATGTTCTTTCTTCCTCTCAAATCAGTACTTCCCATTGGTCACTTCAATGGGTACAGGTGTAGAACAATCAACAAGACTACAATTACAGTAATCTCGACGGAGGAAAACTAAAGTGCATGCCGCAAGCATAATTAAACGTTCCTCTAAGAGTCTCCGCATCCATAAAATAATTTTGCACAAGTAAAATATGGTCTCAGAATTTGTTTCAAGCAAATCGATTTCATATTTTACTCAAGCAAATTGATTTTTTCACACACCAATTCACAATTTGCTTGAGCAATTCAATTTTGTCTTGTTGTGAAATAATTAATTGTTTTTACCGGATATATTTACAACTAATAATAATGTGTCACGCGTTGTTATCGACTTGATATTATCCAAAATTTCCGATAAGATTTTCGACTAATCGAGAATTGACAGGTGTCACTGCCACGTGTCATTGTCAGTAAAAAAAATTAGAGCATATTTCTGATAAACTTTTCGAGTAATAGAGAATTGACACGTGTTAGTGTCGGAAAAATAATTAGACCAGATTTCTGGTAAGATTTTTGACCAATTTTGTTATAAAACGTCTAATATCACTCATTCTATACTCACACTATTGTAAAAAATCTGAGCATATAACTCATCATTCAATCTAAACACTTAGCAACATTTCCTTGTTCATCACTCTGATGAATCCTTTCACCTTCCACAATTTTTTCAGGCGGAGACAATGTCAATAAGAAGAAGATGACGATATGGGGCAATCATTCGTCAATCAGGTGGTCATGGCGGAAGCACAACACGATGATGAATCAACACGACCAAGCGGTTCACGTCGCGGTAAAAAACAGAATAAGCAACGTTATAGGCTATCTAGGGGACACAGTCTCATGGAAGATTACTTCATCGAACGTCTAATCTTCGACGCTCAAGACTTTCGCCGGAGGTACATGATGAGCAGAGACCGATTCAACATTATCATGACAGACCTCTGCAACCATGACTTGTCTTGGCATCAAAGAGAAGACGCCACTGGTTTACTAGGGCTACTTCCCCAACAAAAGATGATCGGGGCTCTACGAATGCTAGTGTACGGGTCAGCAGCAGATCAGTGTACTGAAATTATAAGGATAAGGGAATTGACTACCCTGGAATGTATGAAGGAGTTTTGCAGCCAAGTGGTTCACCTCTATGGTCCAAGATACCTCCGTAGTCCAACAATGGCAGACCTCATGTGACTACTAGCTAAAGGCGAACGCCGAGGTTTTCCAAGTATGATTAGAAGCATCGACTACATGCACTAGGAGTGGAAGAACTGCCCAATCGCCTATCAATGGGCATACTCGGGGTGAAAGGGTTGCCCAACGGTTATCCTAGAGGCGGTGGCCTCGTATGATACGTTGATATGGTACATTTTTTGGGTGTTTTGGAGCTAAAAATGACATTAATGTGCTCCACGTATCGAATGTGTTCTTAGAGATCATTGCCGGAAGAGACCCAACTATCGTCTACGAAGTCCGCAGACAGAGGTACACCACAGCTTATTATCTGGCTGACGGAATATATCCAAGGTACTCTACATTTGTCAAAACAATTTCCAATCCCCAGACACTGCAAGATAAGCTATTCGCAAAGAAATATGAGGCCTACTGGAAAGATGTGGAGAGTGAATTTGACATCTTGCAATCTCGATGGGCAATTATACGTCATAGTTGTACATTGCACCACAAATCGGTAATGACTACCATCATGTTAGCTTAGATTATATTGCATAATATGATTGTTGAGGAAAAGTACATGGATGATGAGGAAGAAGAAGAAGACTTGTAAAACCCACGAGAGCTTTTCCGGGTTTATGATGGGCCGGTGAATGCACAATGGAATCGAGTTATTTTTTAGCCAATCAGTAGAGATATAGCTAATATACAACGGTTTCACGACCGTGTTGCCGATCTTGAATCTGTTTACATCAATCGAGAGTTCTAGAGAGACTTGGTGAAACACATTTGGAGGGTGGAAACCGGTAAAATATTTTAAATATGTTTTATTGTGTGTTTTCATGATGCTTGTGTTTAATTATTAAACTTGTGTTTAATTTAAGTATGTGTTTTAATTTAATGTGTATTTCAATTTAATAAATAAATTGAATTTTATTTCTCGAAAATTTAAATTACATAAAATGACGAGCCAAACCCATATTTATTCTTAGTACAATACTATAACTACTATATAAATATCACACGACTGTTATCAACAATCTTGACTAGCTTCTCATTCATTAAGGATTGCTAGTTTCCTCTTTATAAAATACATTTTCGAGATTGGGGTCATAGCCTCCAAATCCATTGTCATGATCCTTGTGTCATTCTCTTGTTTATTCAATCGTAACTTTTCTTCCACCATTGCTTCTTTCTGCTTTTGAATGTCTATGTACTCCATGTAATAATTAAACTCAAAAAAAAAATTTGAGGCCCTCACAAATTTGAGATCATATGCTGTTGCATAATTGGCACAGCCCATGGGCCGCCCCTGCTTGAAAGTATGCGTTCCATTCATTGGTTCAGGTCAGTAAACGACTACGATCGGGTACACAACAATCATGGTTACTTCAAAAGCTCATCACGTTGTAGAGGAACACTATCGAGCACCCAATATACTCTATTATGTAACTTTTGACTAAAGTTTACTTCATGTACTCTTTACTTTGCCTTCAATAGTTTCACAATCGTGCACACGATACAAGCATGCCATAAGTTCATCCATATCCTACGTAGTCCAAAACAACCATATATAGCAAGCAAGCAACCGAACATGTAATCTTCGTGCAAACTTACAAAATATACATTACAAGATCAGATTAAACTTACTCGAGTGAAACAAGTAAAAGAAAGATTCAAATCAGATTCATTGCAGATTTGCGGAATTGATACGTACCCATCACGTAATGAGTTTTAAAGCAAAAGAAAGAGACGTTTTAGTGAGGCAACAAAATGTGTTCGAACCACGTGTGCAAAATAAAGTGGGCTTTTGGTTAACGGATCAGTTCATTTCAATGGACATGGTCCAAGTCCAAAGTGGAAAACCCACCAACTTCCTTATCCAAAAGAATATTCAACAAAAAATATAAAAAAGAAAACAAAAAAGTTTCACTACTGCAAGTCCCAAGTTTCCACCTTGATTTTATCACAGTGTGGGGAAAAAAAAGTTGAAGTCTTTTTTCGTCTTTACCAACCAAAATTCTTGAATCTTCAAAAACCCTCTGCTCTGTTTCCACAACCCCCACCAAGAAGAAACCCAGGTATTTCTTTCTTATAACTTTAATTGTTTTCAACTAGTAGTACTAATTTCAGAGAGTGCATTTGAATCAATGGAAGAGTAATATTGGGTTTCTTTGCTTGAACCTTCTTGTTTTATCCTTTATGTGTTGGTTAGGATATGGATTAGCTAACTGAGAATGCATACTATTCTTTGTTGGGTTTAATGGGGTTCTTGAAAGAATGCAACTTTTAGGAATCTTGGGTATTGGGTATGCTAAATTGTCCAATGTTAGAGATTGTAAATGGAATGGGGGTTGTTGGGATGAGGTAGTAATGGTGAAAGGTGCAGTATCTTGTGGGTAGTGCACTAACCATATAAAATTCTAGATATTGAGTTATGGAGTTGAAGATAAAAGTGAGAGCAATTGAAATAGTCACCTTCTTGGTCCATCAATTGCTGCCATGACCAGGAAAGGACTGAATTTGCTTTCATGTGAATCTGTATGGAAGAGCCTGGTTATTGGTGTGATTCCGAAGCAGGGAAACTTTCTTTTCTTTAACCATATATGAAGCATAGTTAGTGAACACATTTGAGTGAAATAAGGGTTTGGTGTGCTGTTCTGGTGCGTGCATGTATCTGAACTTGAAGAATTCATGTAGCAGCTCAGAGTTCTAGATGTTTTTGTTGTGTTAGCAAACGATTGTGATTAATTAGCTGGGGAAACTGTTCTTGTAATATCAGGGGTTGATTATTTTTACCTTTGTTTTTGTTACTTCTCACTGATGCATAAGATTTATCTCTTGTAAAGCTGATGTTGTTTCTTACATGGGGATCAGTTCTCCATTGTTGCTATTTTCTTTTTGAGCAGTGACTTGGAAGGTGATGATTGTTCTGTTTGGGGAGAATGGAAACTAATGGTAACATGTCTATTTCCCATGGAAGCCAACCTTCAGATGCTACAGATAGTACTAATAAAGAGAAGCCTAATGAGAAAGTAGTCTTTATAAACCATGGTATGTCTCTCCCAGATACAGTCCGACCCAACAAAGGAGAAAACAAAGAAATAGAGCTGTCTATTTGTTACATACTCCTTATTTTCCTTCCTGTCACAACAATGAGTTTACTGCATTTTTTCAACACTCTTATTCATTCTTACAGAAATCATAAGTCTCTGAGTTGTGTTGTGAACCATAATAGTTGTTGGAAAATTGGTGTTGGTAGTGTGCTGCATGATTTGAGACATGTTAGAACTTAGAAGCATACTAGATACGACTTTTTTCCAACACTTGAAGAAGTCGGTTATCTTGATGAGTCAAAGGTTCTTCATTAGATTATTAATTATTAGCAACTTTCATACATTGTCTGCTGCTGAAATTTATCTTGCGCATTTATAAATTATTATTTTTGTTTTATTTCTTAATAGAATCTTATTATTTAAATAAACATGGATACCTTATGATGCAGCTGAGATAGCTTGGCAGAAGAGAAGAAGAGAATGGGTTGGTGATCAATCCCAGAAATCACAAAGAGCGCCAAGGGAACCAATAATGAGGTAAATGTTTCTATGTAGAATTCTCGAACTTCTTACTTTACTGATTTATATATAATTAATAATTGCACCATTTCTTAGGTCACACCTTCATTTTCTATAGATTTCTTGTCATTCCAATAGATCTGTTAAATAAAAGATACTAATTTGATAGTTAGCTTTTTGTTTAGGGCAGTAATAGATCTCAATTAGCCGATGAGATGGATTCATTAATTTTTTTGTCATTGTTTATTGAACTCAGAACTAGTATTACTCTCTTTTGTTTCATATGAGGATATCCTTTAACTAAGAATAAATTGGCGGTACTAGATTCCATAAGTCATGATTCTGGTGCGCCATCATACCATTTGAACCAAATGGTCTCTTCTGAAGCCAATATTTTCACTCATACCCTCTACCTTTCAGGGAGCTTTTCCACAGTTGAATTCCAAATTTGGCATGTTATTTACATCATGTTAGAGCTTTTTGAAACATTTTTGTATGTAAAAGGTAATCCTTGAGGAAAGGAACTGACATCTCTTTTGAAAATATTCTATCTCAAAATATAAGAACATAATTCACCTTGTGATCGTGTTACGTAGTCATATGATTGTTGAATTGACTTACATCTATTTTGCTGACCTGTTTAGCATGGAAGTACTCTCTTTTTTTTTTGGTGGTTGTAAATACGAAAGTACTCAAGGAATATTCTTTTGCAGCTGGACCACAACATATGAGGATCTTCTTATGACTACTGAACCTTTCCAGGAGCCCATACCTTTAGCTGTAAGTTTCTCTGTTTTTTTTTCTCCAACTCAGATTGATGTTGATAACTTGTTATGATATAAACTTGTTGTTCTGCAGGAAATGGTGGATTTTTTAGTTGATATATGGCTTGAGGAAGGCCTTTATGACTAGATGATTGCAGCACAGTAAGTATTTCACCCAGTTTTGTGTGTGGATACTGATGCTGAAGCGAACCTATCCCTGACAGTAACTGATGTTAGAATTGGTGTTTTGTTCATGATTGCTTAAACCAGAGTGACTGCATTGGAACATTGATTAAATGTAAAGGTCAATTCATCTTAGCATAGCTAAGCATTGGTGTAATCCGCTAATCAGAATAGTTTACCAACAATATTAGGGCCATTAATATCTTTACAATTTGATTACTCTTAACATTTCCCAATGATAATTGAAGAAGATTCATGTTTCTTGATTTGTTCTCACCTTCTCTTCAATTTCTCTTCTGCTTAAGGTTAGAAAACATCCAAGCTTATGTGCGGAAACGTTTGGCTATTGTGTTATGCCACCAATGAACCCCTCAACTATCCGAACGAATAATATGTTCTGATAGCAACTGATGAATATTTTTTTTGGTTAGGATAGCAACTGATTTCTGCTTCTCTGTTTGCTTTCAAGCTTGAAGTAGAAAGATAATCAAGTTTCCACCTTTAACTTGACACTAATGTACCACTGCTATTGTGGAGCATATTGTGATAGACTTATCTTGACAAGTGTTGGAATATTCATTGAATTGATCCTTTCCAAGTTGCTCATGATTGGTAAAACCCTGTTACAGAATTGAAGAGATGTCTCAATATCTCTCAGAGTCTCAGGCACTGAACAGGAGATTTTATCACTTCCCTCTGAGAATGAAAAATGTAACACAACTTTATACTTTTTGGCAAATATTTCACTACACTAGATTTTCAGCCATTAAAAGTTGCTGAAAATTCTATTCTACACGATTTCGACATATCTTTCGAGGAACCAATTTTATGGCACACAAGCTAGCATGATTTGATTTTATCCGGCTGATATCTATCCAATATTCCAATGCATAATTAGCCTTTCCAAAATACAACACAATCATTTTCTCTTCACCATATAAAGAATATTCAATATTATTACAGGGAATAATGGAAAAGCAAAAATATTACAGGGAGTTAGCGTCCCGATCGGGTTCACCAATTCAACAGCCCTCCTTTCTTTGGCTTTGCGCGTAGAAGAGACTTTATATATTTATGTAAGTTTGCAAACTCATACCAAAACGGTCAAAACCCAAATTTGATATCTTATATTTCTTCTGAAATTCTGAGATAAACAATCTGTGGCATCCATCACACACGTAATACTCCCAAAACCCATTACTCGTTTGGATTCAATATTCAATACAATACTTTCTCTCCTCCCCTCTCTTTGTGTGTGTCATGGAGTTTGAGCGTTATAACTAGCTCTCATCCTCACCCAAGATTTCCCATTTCTCATCCTCAGGTACAATTTTTTTTCATTGCTGAGCTTAAAAAGCACCGAAATTTGCTTGATTTGCATAAACCCTTTTGCTTAATTTGGCTCAAGATGCTGTCTTTTTGTTGTTTCTGGATACCCATTTGCTTGTTTTGTTGAATCTGTGAAACCCCTTTTGTTTTGGGTCAAGTGTTTGATTGGTTTTTGGGTTTCAGGGGGAAGATGGAGATTGACAAAGCAATCAGGGAGTGCGATGATCGAAGGCTTAAGACCAAGTACAACAACGCTATCTATGTCATTCAGAGAGCTCTTGCCCTCTACTCGTAAGTGCTTCTTGTTTTTGTTGTCAACTGGGCTACTGTTTTTCTTACATTGGTTATGGCCTTGATTCATGTTTTTGGTTGTGTAAAGTCGTGGGGATTATTGGGAATTGTAACCAGGGGATTACTGGTTTTTGTACTGCATTTTATCAGAATGAAATGGATATGGGATAAAACTGTTGTTGAAAGTCTATGTGATGATGTGTCGGTCCTATATGTGGCTTGTGATAGCTGTGATCGACTTACTTTTCCCTGTGTAGCTTTAATTAGCAGGTGCCGTAGTGTTGTGTATTGTGTTTTGGACTTTTTTGGTCTTGTATCACAGTGTTCTTGATGTGAGGTGCTTCAAACCGTTTTAACTATGAATTTGGAACTATCTTGTTGGATATTATTGTGAATCTAAGTAATGGATTTGAATATTACGAAAAGTGCTTGTACTTATCAGTACTAGTTCTGGTTGTCGGTATGCCTTTGAGATTCTTTAGATGTCTATACCACGTGTTACTGGTGAATTTTAACTCTTTAAGTTAATGGAATAACTGATCTTATATAATGGATGACAATCACTCAACGCATTATTAGGAAAATACTAGTCATTAATAGCATACCACGCGTTTAAACTGTCCTTTAGCATCCCCATCTTGAACATTTACTGTTGTGAACTTGTGATTACTACTTCATAACGTTCAGGGAGATGGCAAAACAAGCTAGTAATCATATCGGGTATATTATTTTCGACTTCCTGTCATCATACATGCATTTGGTATAGAGCAGTGATATCAAATTCGTAGGCATGCATTTGGTATACTTAAAGGATGAAGTGGATACTCGAGTACACAAGTTGAGGTTTTGTTGGCAGCTTTAAATCGCACTGCTTCAGCAAGTGCCTTTTCCTTTAGTAAGGTGGGCTTGCTTTTGTTGAATTATGATTATAAAAGGGCTTATGATTCTTCGAGCGCAAGAAAAATTAGATCTCAAGGGTTGCATTGTTTTAGTCATTAACAACACTGATGGAGACAATTAAGTCTTAAATACATCACCAAGGAATTGGTTGTGCCAAAAAATTGTCCGCTCAAACTGGCAGTTATTCGATTATAGCTCATAAAAGATATGTTAATGCTGTAAATGTAACCAGTATTGGAAAATATTAATGGCTTGAACAAATTAATTAATTGTTCTTGAGGTGCTCCTGACCCATTAAGTATAGAGTTCAACAATTTAGCTTCTCTTTCAACAAGTCTGGGGATCAGTTATGAATTTTGATCCATACGCAATCACTATTTTTTTTGTCAACAGCATTGAAGAGGTCACCTTCAGCTTCAATGGGGGAAAAGATTCAACAGTAAGTTTTGAAGAAATTTGCTCTCGTGTTGTATCCATTTTCTTATCTCTCATTGATAGTAATAGCCAATTGTTTGTGTAGGTTTTGCTGCACCTACTTAGGGCTGGCTACTTTTTGCATAAAGGGGAACAAAGCTGTACAAATGGGGGTGTAAAAGATTTTCCAATACGAACAATATATTTTGACTCCCCATCCGCTTTCCCTGAAATCAATTCATTTACTTATGATGCAGCCAACATGTGAGATAATTTCCTCTTTTCTCAATTTTATTTTCTATTCTCTTTTGTTTGCCTCAATTCTAGAAAGATTACCAAATCTCATTACTTCAATTTATATGTCAATTAAGTAATCTGGCCTTCAATTGATATATGCATTTTTAAGCAGGTATGGTTTGGAACTGGATATCATTCGCTCAGATTTTAAGTCTGGTTTGGAGGCTTTACTAAAGGGCAAACCAATCAGAGCAATTTTCCTCGGAGTTCGAATGGGCGATCCTACTGCGGTACTGTGATATTCTATATTAGCAAAGGCACAGCCATATTCTATACATGTCCCTGATGTCAGGTTATGTTCCAAAGTTTTCTAACAATGATTCCCCAACTTATATGAGCTTTTAATCTTGCAGGTTGGGCAAGAGCAGTTCTCTCCTAGTTCACGTGGCTGGCCACCTTTCATGAGAGTGAATCCCATCTTGGATTGGTCATACAGGTGTGTTGATGTACCTTATGCTCTCCTGTGTAATATGTTTGTGTGTGTACTTGGATAAATGCGGGCCAAAAAGCCCAGAAACTTATCTTTTTGGCAATTGGAAATGGTTGTGTTTTTTTCCCTTCGAAATTAAAATGAGTTGTTATTTATCGAAAGAAAGCAAATTAGTTTTAATAATTTTTTCTTTCAACACATTTATCTTATTCCGTGGGATTACGAAATGGTATTTAAACTGATATGAAAGATTGAAGCAAAAGGAAAGGCCTCTACCTTTGTGACATTAGTAGCTGTTTTCTAGGGAGATCTTTCCTCTGTTTATTTTTTAGGAGTACGTATAAGTTTTATTCTTTCAGTTTTGCTTTGTTTGCTTCTTTCTATCTTTTTTTTTATTTTTTTTTATTTTAAAGATTGTAGGTCAGTGAAAGAATCCTCAACTGGTTTTTAATCTTATATCCTATATTGAGATTAATTGAAATAGGTGAAGTCATGGAATACAGGAATGGTGAATCTGTCTCAAGGCCGACTTTGTTTCTTCTCTAAATGGCATTTGCATGTTCAACACGGCTAAAGGTCTCTTTTTTTGTGTGCGACAATCATAGTGGGTGGAGTTTCACAAAATTTAATAGTTTTCAATTTTTGAAGTTCAATATTTTGCAACATCTAATTGCCTAAAAAGAAGGGCTGAGCCAATGCAGAACTGTATAATTTTTTTCTGTAAGGACTCGATGCATGCAAAGTTTGATACACAAGGTTTGCTTTTGACAATGTGCTTATGTGCATCTCAATGAATGATAACTGTGATGCTATCAACTAGGAAGTGTTTATTTGAATTTTATGGTTATGACTTTCATTTGTTTTCATTGCAGAGATGTGTGGGCCTTCCTCTTAACTTGCAAGGTTCAGTACTGCAGTCTTTATGATCAAGGGTAATACTTTCTCTATGTTGCTAGATTTTTCTTATTGGTGCCTTGCTATTGGTAATACTTATGAGTTTTAGAAGTTCGTTTTTTTTATGTGGATATTACAATATGACTATTGATATTCAACTCTGATAGTAGAACTCACCCACTCACAAACATTTGGTTAATTGGTTATACATTTGGTAATTTATTCGTTTCACAGATATACTTCAATCGGGAGCATATACGATACAGTTCCGAATTCATTGTTAAGCATCAACAACTCCTCCAGCAGCAAAGAAGTATTTAGACCTGCGTATTTTCTTTCTGATGGAAGGTTAGAGAGAGCAGGGAGAGTTAAAAAAGTACATCATTCGGTTGGTGGGAAGAAGCCTGTTGTTGCCAATGGGCTTAACAGTATGGAGTTACCAAAGAGTAGCTTACTCACAGCATCGGTCATAGCTGTTGGGGATGAGATTCTGTAAGTCATTTGTTGGTAATGTTTATGATCAATAATTTATTCTTTAATCATAACTGTACACAAGAGAAAAATAACAACTTCAATTTTGGTGCAACTTTATCACCTGCCCAATTTTTCACTGAAGTTTCTTTTGTCTTCTTTCTTTTTATCTGTTTGATAGCTCAGGTTTGGCACTGCTGAGGATCAATTAGCGCATTCATTGTGTAGAAAGCTCCATTCCATTGGTTGGTCGGTATCAGAAACTACTGTTGTACGAAATGATGTGAGTTACTAGTCTCTAGTAAATTTTAATTAAACTTAGTGTTACCCACATACCGTTTTTCAGTACCGATCTGTATTAATAAACGCCTACAAGGATCACTTTGCAGTTGATATGATACTTTGAAAAAATTCATTTGCTATCCTTTTTTTTCATGTATGAATTTATGAATTTTGTATAACAGATAGATTCTGTGGCTGAAGAAGTTGAGCGACGACAATCAAGTAATGATATGGTATAGTACAACAATCTGCGGGAGTTCTTTAGGTTGTTTCTTTATGATTAGTGGATGAAGATTCTGTCTTATTGGTTCTGATTCCTCGTACAATCAATACTTTCTGTAGGTATTTATATATGGAGGGGTTGGCCCACTTCATTCAGATGTCACTTTGGCAGGTGTTGCAAAGGCTTTTGGGGTTCGTCTGGTAAGTTGTGTGTTCCGAGTGAACTTTCAGTCCGTGATATTTCATTCCTAGGAAAGTAAACCTCTTATCATTCCTAGGAAAGTAAACCTCTTAAACCCTGCAAACTTTGTGGAATAGTTTAATGGTATAGCTGGAATGTCTTGTGATTTTCTTAAATTTGGGCAACTTTTATTATTGCCAACTAACCATGTTACATTTAATTAGGCTCCTGATGAAGAATTTGAAGAATATTTGAGGCATCTTATAGGTGATCAGTGCACAGGTGATCGGAATGAGGTACTTCACAGTCAACAATGTCTTATCCTTGAATTATGCAATTATCAAGAGATCATTTCATATAATTCCATTTTTTTTCTTTCTAATCTTCTGGAGGGTAGTTTCTATGCACTTTTTCCAATCAGGATTTTTTAATTCATGTATGCAGCGGTAGAGTCTTCACTGCAGGAGTAAACTTATCCTTCTTTTTTCCTTCTCAGATGGCTCTGTTGCCCGAGGGAATTACTGAGTTATTGCATCATGAAAAGTTGATCGTCCCCTTGGTATGTGAATGGAAGGGTCACCTATAAATCTATAATAGTGTTGCTATTTTGTCTTATAGTTGGCTTGAATTTAAGACATAGTATTGAAATTTCCAGTAGCCAAAAGACGTCTTCACAAATTGGCGTGTGTGTGTGGTGGGTTCATTAAGTACTAATTATATTCGATTATCTTGTCTCTTGTAGATCAAGTGTAAAAATGTAATAATATTTACGGCTACAAACGTCCTGGAGCTAGACGATGAGTGGAACTGCCTAATTGAACTAATGAGGTCCAGTGGCGAGTTAGTAATGGCACAACCATTTGTATCCAAGTGCTTGACAACAAATCTTGCAGATGTATGTATTTTCTTTGATGTTTCTATAAATTAATGTCTTGGATCTTGGTGCATGTAGATTTACATATCATGCATTCACATCTATAAAACTGTATATCCTCCCTGTACTGCCACCAAATTATGATCATATACCTCTTAGGGTGAATGACCATATGTGGCCGAATTAGATATGTCCTCTGTCTATTCGACCGTATATTGCCACGGCTGTGAACCATGCAATTGTACTAATTTTATTGAATTGAAAATGGTCTATGCATTAGACAATGTAGTTAGATGAGATAATTTTGATAGGAGGGACCGGTAGTATGTGTCTTTGTTTTGGACCGGTTTGTGAATTTTGAGCCGACATGTTCTTATACATTATGGAATTTATAGCTTTCAACATAATAGTAGTAGTGTTATCATGTATGCATACAAACAAACTTGTTATTGTTTGTGTAATCTTTTTTCTTCTCTCCCTCTATATGGCAGTTAGAAGTTGCTCAACCTGTGTCAAAACTCTGCCTAGAATTTCCAGACCTCTACATTGGTAAGATTTTGTAAGACTGTTGATTTCTAGGAGAATATAATATCTTGTGTCTGATTTTATTGTGATCTTGCATGTTACACATTCAGGGTGCTATCGCATATCAAGACGTGAGCCTCTTAGAATTTACTTTGAGGGCAAGGTACAAGAACATTTCCCAAGGTTTTTCTAGTATACAATTATCTTTTTAAAAGTTGTAACAATGATGTAACCCTTTCGTAAACTTGTTTTCAGGACCAAGATCGAATTGAATCAGCGAAAGAAGCATTGTGCAAGAAATTCAATCCAGGGGCTTTCTCTGAAATCAATTTGAGTTGATGGGGGTGAATGCCAGTTAACTGGTCTGATATACCATAATACAAGACTGTAGACGCTGTTAACTGGGTGAAGCCCATTGTAACAAGGAAAATGTTGTCATTATGAACAAAATAGTCCTTAAGAAATGGACTTTCTATTATTTGAAATCTCACAGCTCATTGGTACACAGCTACTGGATAATTTTTTCTTTCTACTCTTGATAAATTGGTCATGCCCCTTTTTAAGAATCAATATTGAATATTTCCCTTTATATTAAATATCACATCTAGCCAGCAGGAGTCCTGTGATCCTCTAAATTGGAACAAAATCATGGTCTCTTAACCAGGGTTCATAAAATGTAGGTTGTTCAGTCCAATGTGGCCAGCCATCACCCCAGCTATTACCCGTATTCTCCCCCATATGGTCACATTGCTTATCGACCATTTCAACAAACCATTGCTCACGAGGGGATGAGCTGAGGAGCCTTTCCCAGACTTTGCTTATTTCCAATGCTATTATGAAATGCAAGAGATGCAATTCCACTGCTGTACCAAAAAATTGAACAAGCAGTTTTATGAGATTATGAAATGCAAGAGATGAGTACATAGACCACATGATACTGACAACACCATATTTTATCACAATAAAGAGAGCACAGGAAACACAACAGATGGAAGAGCCAACGGCTGACCTATGAAAAGTATGAGGCTCATTGGAAAATTCCAGGTGGTTTTTTGACAGAGATCTTTTAACTAAATTAAGTGATAGAAAAGAAAAGTCGTTGTAGTATAGTGGTAAGTATTCCCGCCTGTCACGCGGGTGACCCGGGTTCGATCCCCGGCAACGGCGCGTTTTGTTTTTGGGTTAGGCAGGTATTTCTATTCATTTGGACGAAACTGGAAGAAGAAAGTGGGAGCGACAACGCCAAAACCTTGGTTTTGCCGGCGAATCGCCATGGCAAGCTTAAGACTGCTTCCACAGATCGACACCTCAGCGACATTCTTCTTCAAATCAGGTCCTCCAAAGCCCCTGTAAGAACCAAACTCCCACCTCATATTTCCTCTGCAATCCCCTTAATTGCTTACTGGGTCTTTTTATTTTGCACCTAATCGTTCTGGGTTTTCTTTGTTTATTTGATTCCTCGCAGGCTGTTATCATTACGGCGCAACCTGGTACGTACACATCTTGATTGGTTTGAATTACCTTGAACGTGTTTGATGTACTGCCTCAATGAAACTGTGGCTCAGTTGGCTATGTTGTGATCAAGTTTGGTTTGCTATCTTGTTTCAGGTGTCGAGTGTGTAGCCAGATTCTTCCTGCATTTTGCCAGCTGAGTGATAGTTTCCCAAAGCTTTCGTTTGTCTATGCAGATATAGATGAGTGCCCTGAAACAACTCAGCACATTCGGTATACGCCAACATTTCATTTCTACAGAGATGGTGAAAAGGTGGATGAGATGTTTGTTGCCGGCGAAGAGCGGCTTCATGATCGCTTGTGGTTGCACTCTTGAAGATGATGATGCTAGGAATGACGACCATTTTTTATGTCTAGGTATTGTCCAGTGTATTCAGTATGGCGATTCGCAAATAACTTCATGTTTACAACTGCGGGTTTTGGATGGTTTACAGTTTACAGATCAATTAAGATATTAGTATATAACTTCAAAAATGGGAACAAAAGTCCGATATAAATGAAAAATTGATCTCTCAATCCCATTCCAGAATCCTCAATGATCAAGAAGCTGGATAATGTGAAAGAATGCAAGTACAAAAATTGACGAAGCGAAGAAAAAACACGATTCAACAAGTACTACATGGTTCCTACTTTTGCTACTACCACAACTTTGGAGCACACCTCTGAATTCCAACTCTAACTCAGTCATGATTTGTGGATCAGATGCATGCTTGAAGCTTCTTTATTCATTTCTAACAAAATTAAGGGCTCTGATAAAGACCAGCCGCCCTGCGTTAAGCTTTCGGCTTGAGGTGCTTTACAGTTTCCCAAGTGAAATCTGGGTCATCGCGGCCAAAGTGTCCATAAGCAGCTGTCTTCAGATACCTGTGTTTGCCTCCCCTTTTCATATCAAGGTTGAGTGCAATCATTCCTGGCCTGAAGTCAAAATTCTCCTTAATAAGAGTCAGTATGTCACTGTCTGGGATTTTGCCTGTTTTGTAGGTGTCCACAAACACTGATAGAGGATCAGGGACCCCGATTGCATAAGAAACCTGAACAATGCATCGGCGAGCAAGGCCAGATGCCACCACACTCTTTGCCGCCTGCCTTACAATGTATGCACCACTTCGGTCTACCTTGGTAGGATCCTTGCCTGAGAAAGCACCGCCACCATGTGCACCCCAACCGCCATAAGTATCGATGATGATCTTTCGACCAGTGAGTCCAGCATCTCCATGAGGCCCCCCGATGACAAAACGTCCCGAAGGGTTGAGATGATAAATGGTTTTGTCATCAATATACTGAGCTGGGACAACGGGTTTGATCACATGTTCCTTCAGATCAGCAGCAATCTGCTCATTTGTGACACTCTCATCATGTTGAGTTGAGATGAGGATTGTGTGCACCCGAATAGGGACCATGGCTCCGTTATCATTTCTGTACTCAACAGTCACTTGAGTCTTTCCATCAGGCCTTAACCATGGGACGGATTTGTTCTTCCTGACCTCGGTCAGCTTGGCACCAAGCTTAGTAGAAAGGACATGAGTTAAAGGCATGAGCTCAGGAGTTTCATCTGTGGCATAACCAAACATGTGGCCTTGGTCACCAGCTCCGATTTCCTCCGGCTTCTTGGTGAAATGGCCGTGAACTCCTTGTGCAATCTCGGGGCTTTGTTCCTCAATGTTGACAAGGACCTTGCACTTGTCAGCATCAAGGCCCACATCAGCCGATACAAACCCAATTCCTCTGCATGTGTCTCGAACAATCTTCTCGTAGTCCACCTTAGCCTTGGTAGTGATTTCACCAAACACCATGACCATGTTAGTCTTCGTGCAGGTCTCGCACGCTACTTTGCTCTCTGGGTCTTGTTCCAAGCAGGCATCCAGAATAGCATCGGAAACTTGATCACACAGCTTGTCAGGGTGACCCTCATTGACAGATTCCGATGTGAAGAGGAAGGTCTCCATTTCTACACAGGAAAAACAAAAAAATATATGCATCAATTTTACAAGACTATAAACCAAACCAAATGGTAATGCCAAAAAGCTGCATCAGCCGGATCTATAACACCACGAGTCCATAATGGTCCTGCTAGTGCTAGCTGACCAACCTCATCCTCATCCCTTATGAAAATCAGATCTATATCTTGTAAATTATATATGATATCACAACAATTCTGATCCTCGGAACACTTATTCTTCCAACGATCTCCTAATGAATTCTCTTCTCTTTTCTGCAGGTACAATGATTCTACTAATATCTTTCTTGCAGATCAGAACTAAAAAGCAAATATAGCACGAGAATTTGTTTTCTCTTTCGAGATTATGTGAATGGAACATTAGGGCTTACATGCTTAACCTCACGATGAAAACCGAAATTATCAAAACTGCCAATAAGATCAAGAACCAATTTTTTTAACGAGAACCAACATCAAAATCAGATATTCGGCATGAACCATCCAATCAACGAAACGAAACAGCTGAATCCCCATTCCCCGGTACTAAATGAATCATTCAGATCGGACGTGCATTGCACTCATCATACTGAGATCTATGTATTACAACACAATAAAAATAAATAACAAGAACAAGAAAAGGTGACAGATGAGGAGAACTAACCTTGTTGATGTATGTGGGGAGAATAGGAATGATGAGAAGTTAGGTCGAAGGAAATGAAAGAGGGCAGCGCGAGTTGCGTGTGTTTATCTAAAAGAGGTTGAGATTAGACGGAGCGAGAAGCGCGAGTTTACGTCTGACTCTCTGTGCGTTTGACACTACTGCGTTTGGATTGGCTTAAATAAGTGCGTTTTCTCAACGTTGGTACGTCTCGAACTAGGTTTCTTTGGTTTGGAGATACCTGTATGATCCGATCTTGAGATGATCTAATCAAAGTTAGAGATAACATCTCGGGTTAATTTTTCGATTGAACATTTTCTGATACTTCATATGGTAATCATACATTATATTATAAACGATACTATTACATTTCTCTGTTTCCCGCTATCATTTGTATCATTTCTTTGTTTAACATAAATGTTGGCTCACATCTGGTATATATTAAGTTATTAACCATTACATTTCTCTTTTCACTTTCACATGAGATGTTGCACTCCTAGATTCAAGTATATCTAGCATGACTAGTATGTGAGACAACGTCTAACAATACTACACCATTTCATCGAATAAAAACGTCTAGCAATACCAGGGAGCAACCTAAGGGAAACATGCAAATGTTGGGACATTATTGTATCTGTGCTGAATTACACAGATAGCAGATCACATTTGTTTGCTGCATGTTGACTCCAGTTGAATCAACCTGTGCAGTTAAAAGAATTCTTGTCTTGTTCAAAATTCAAATGCCATATGGATATGATATTCGGTAATCGATCTCCACAAAAGTCTTAGCTACACATGAACAATATAGGCATAACATCATATGAATGATATGATTCATCTCTACTTCATTTATTAAGGGAACAATTTGATGACCATTCCCAAAGTTTCTCTGCCGAGTTACTGGTGCTGCTGCTTTATCACTCAACTGATGTACATAATAAGGCTATTCAGCTAAAAGAATATAAGAAAGTGTAGACAAGGAGATGATCTAGAAGCTTAGACCAAGTTGAAGTCCAAGGGCAGCATGAACAACAAATAATGTCATTATCCCAGTACCCAGAATCCCATGAACACTTCTTAAGTTGGGATTACCCTGAAAAATAAACACAAGGTAAGATATATGAAACTCAAAGAGGAATAGCTAGAAGACACAGTATTCAAGTATTACGTTTACCTCAAACAAAGAAGGTAAAATTGTCTGAATGGTCAACAGACCAAGGCCAATAAATCCAGTGACAGCATGAGAGCTGCAAGAATAGATAGTTCAGAATTATGAACCCAAAAAAAAAAAAACAAACAAAAGCCAGCAAAAAATTTGGATTCAAAGAAGTACCTCTCAAAAATGGGTTTGTCAGAGGTGAGAAGAGCTGTTACTCCACCAGTTGCTCCAGCAGCAAAAAAGAAAAACATCCCAGCTAGAAGCTTGGGGTGCAAGTCTTTGGCCTTAGCCTTCTCCTCCTGAGATCATCACAACATACCATGAGCACAACATAACTTGTTTCATTTACCACATAACTGCTGCAGTAGTTGTAATACCATACCACATCATCAGAATATCGTATCCGGTAGCCAAGATAGGATCCGTAGCCACCCATTGCAAAGAGAACAACGGCCTGCATACACAGAGAAAATCGTAGACAATAATGTCAAGAAACTCTAAACAATTTTCACATTCACAGCATAACATTAATGAGAGGTATATACCATATTGCCTGGGTGACCCCAATGCACAAGCCAGCCAGGAAGACTCCATGATTTGACAAGCTCAACGAATGGCTCAAATAGAGATGTCACAGCACCAGCTGAAGGGATTCGTTACGACTTATGAGTATCAAACTCAGTAACATGACCAGTTTGTTATAATCAATTTGATATGATAGAGGCCTACTTTAGAAACAGAGAGCGTATGCAGTTAATCAGGGAAATACCGATTTCAAGGTTAAAAATTTCTGCTTAGACTCCAACAACTAGGAATAATAAACAAAAATAGGAGATATTCACAAATTCTAATTCAAGAAACTAAGCTACAATGTGCTCTCCAGGGTATTCTCAAGAAGTTTGATAGGCACAGGACGTACAAACTAACGTTCAGAACCTCCAGGCGAACTGAGCTATCCCTATCCTTTCGAAGTGGACCAAAACATTATTAACTTCATCATCATAAAAGAAAAAACATTATCACTTAATAAGAAACTCAGACTTTGATGTGGCAAATATATATTAACACCATGAATCTGCCAGTTCAGTTATTAACCCATCAACAACGGAAAAGAGTAGAGAGCGAAATAGTGGTACCTCCAGGAAGAGCAGCCAAAACCAGCAGAGGCAGAAGATTGGAGTACAAGAGAGTCTCACTGGGCTTCTCCACTTGTATCTGTAGCTGCTCAGCCTCCTCAGCACAATCAACATCTTGACTGACTTTTCTGTTCATCACTAAAGGAGAGAAGCAAGCTCTTCTTCCAGCGACGCACAACGCAGGCGGCAACGACGGAGGGGGCAGGCATTTGGAGGAGGATGTTGGTATGGTAAAAAATGCAGAGGAGCGTAGAAAAGGAGTGGAAGGCTTGAGAGAACAATGAGCAGAGGCAGTGACCATGGCCATATAGGAAGAGTGTGGTTCTGTGAAGTGGAGTAGACTGTGTGTGATAGAGTGAGAACAAACTAAAGGAATGAAAGAGGGCAGTGAAGATAAAGAGGTAAAGAGTAATGGATAGTGGGATAGGCGAGGAAGGAGACACGCCTGTGAGTTCTCGGTCCTATCACTCCTATGTAAGGGATGGATGGCATGGAGTATGGACAGTAACTGGTAATGTCATTTCCACGTGGTTTCAACACGCCCGATCTCTTATTCCCTTTCGAGAACTTTCCAGTGACCAAGTCTTGTATGTTATGTCCATAGATTATAATTGTGAAATTATACATTTAGATTCCAACTTGGAGATCATAATCGACAGCGTCATTCAATATGGACTTGGTGGTATTCACGGCCTAAACAGAAAATCCTACGGCCATTCGACATGAAAACGGATTACCGAAAAAGCATGAATCATAGGTTTGGAAAAGCGATACTCAGAGATATCCGGGTAGCATATACAAAACTGCTCCCACATCTGCTTCGAGTCACTGTTCGAGTTCATGTAACAGCCAACAACATACAGATTCTCTACTAGGCAGGATACCACCGGAATAAGGTTATTGCAACCGTGAATGTTGAAATTAATAGGATAGTGAAGCTCTATGGTGACTAGCAGATATATACATTTGCACGGATCAGATTTGATAGCTCCTACTTTGTACGGTGATCACGGCAGCTGTAAATAAATATGGTTGTGGTTCAGGGCTCCTCTCATCTCCATCTGTGTAAGTAGTCTCCCACTTGATTTATTGGTCCTGATGGCATATTTTAAAGAATAAAGACTGCTTCAACATCAATTTTGCGTCTGCCCTCAATCCCCTCATAGATAGGCCAGATATGAGATATCTAGCAAGTGATTATTTAGCTGCCTCCTTGCCTGCAACACATCAGATATGAACATACAATAAGGCGGCAGGATTATAGAAAAACATTTCAGCTTTCCACTTTCATTAGGCCTGACTTCAGTTGTTATTTTGTCTTATCAGCTTCATACCTGATATGAGATCTGAAACTATTGAGATGCATATAACTAACTTACCCCTGTGATCCATAGATAAAATGCCCTTCAAAGCCATTTAACCGTCAACTCGAAGAATGTTGTTACATATTGTACCCCTGGTAACTGTTTCTCTTTGAGGATCAATATTCCAATGGCCATCAACAAGGAATTTTATCTATCACTTAACAAAAAGCCAGATTTAGAAAGTTATTCAAGGGGTTGTATTCTCTTCTATCCAGATAACAAAAAAAATTCTTTTCTCAAGTAGTATGTGTGCACACCTCATATACTCCCGGGTAAAGCCATAGCATTGTTGACCACAGCCTGGATTTTCTGGTTGAACAAGTCCATATGGAAATTAGTGACAATTTTATGAGATCATGTATATAAAATTACTTGTTAAAGGATATAAAAGCTAATCGAAATTTGAAAGTTAGACCAACAAATTGTTAACATTCTATGAGACCAAAATGACATCGTGTCAAAGGATATGGGATGGCCTCAAAATTACGCTAGTTTGCATGAAAGAAAAGTAGAGACAAATAAAAATGTAAAAGACAATAATATGCCAAGCTCATTATGATAATCCTGCAGGAAGTATAGGTGTTCAGCACAGAAAAAAGTACAAAGATTAAATAGACATGTGATGCCATATTATACAGAGAAAAAGAATGTAACACCTTGATCCTGTGTGGTCTATGATACTGGATGGTGGCTGTGGATCCAATTTAATTTGATGATGCCAACCATTGAAGCTGCCAGTCACCTCCACAATCTCACCATCACCATGATACTGGATCTCAACCTGACAAAATCATGAAACTAATCTCATCAGCAGACGTCATTAATATCAATCAGACAATACATGCAACCATTTAAAGGGAATACAAACAATCAATAGAGACAACAGCAGAGATGAAACTCAGAGAAGAACTGTGGTCTTATTTTTCTACAAAGACAACAGTAGTAAGCTCAAAGTCTAATTACTATATCATGCAGAAGTTGGGACTCGACTTCCAAGCTGAAAAATAATACAAAAGATATCCAACATAATAGTAGATGCAATACCTCCACTAATCCTGACAGGTTTTCTTCAGCAGCAAGCAACTCTGCATCTTTTTCAAGGATAAGTTTTTGTGCCTCGCTGATAGCTATTTCTGCGTTGGCTTGCATGACTGACAATGCATGCTACGGAAAGAAATAAAAACCATGATAATAAGATTCAGTAATTGTATTGCCAATGGAAGTATGATTCTTCAGACAAAATCTAAAAAATAAATACAATAATAAGGGAGAAAAAGAAAGAAAGAAAAACCACATATTTAATTCCTGAATATCTCTCAAGTAGATAGCTCTCACATGCAATCCCCCTGTTGGCCTTACTATATCTGTTAAGTGCAATGCACATGCTAATATATGTCATTATTCTAATACAAAGATTCAGTTGATCCAAAGTAATTAACATACCTGTTCCTTCTCAATCTGTTCTTTCAACCGAGACAATTCTAACTCCTTCTGATGCTGAGTATATAACAGTATACAAGCAGGATTATGAACAATTATTCACATTAAAAGCTCCAAATTCAAGCAAATTTCAAGAATTTAGGAATGTGGAATGGCAAATATAGTACCAACATGGACTTGAGACGACTAATATCTTGTTGATCCTCCCTCTCACATGTCTGTAAACAGAATCGTAAAAATCAATGTATACTGCTTTAAACATAAGCACTTGGTCAATTGATAATTTTGACTAATACAGTTCAGAAATGACCTTAACATCCTTGTCAGATAGAGAACTCCGTAAATCACCTAATGAAGTAGCATCACTACATGTTTAAACAGAAAGAAAGGTAAGATAAGAAAATATTACATACTGATGTGCCAAGAAAAGCATTGCAGTGGATCGTTTATAGAGGTTGCGAACTATGCAGTAGATAACCATTTCAGTTCCAGTTTCATAAGATCTTAATCAAATATTTGGTTTATAACTGCTTTGATACTACAGATCACACCTAAAAATCCTGTCTTGTCTAAATTCTAACAAAATAAATGTATTACGAACAGAACTAAAATGGTATAAGAATGCATCTCTGTGCTCCCCCACCCATATATTAGAAAGATAAAAGCATGCTCAGAATGTTGTTGTTCCCTTTATGAATGACTAGAGTCATGATTCTATCATGGAATTGACTACTAGAAATTAGAAACTATCAGAACGTACTGCTACAAAAGAGATTCTATCATGTTTGATTGGGTTAAATAGTAATAGCATACGGCAATGACACTTTGATCAGATGTAAAAATTACTACCCAAGATAAGGGTCAACTGTTGTTGAAGACAAAACTTGGTCAGCCATTCCATCACATCCCTCATGAAAATGCTTTGAGTGCTCTGAAGTACAGGTTCTTGGTTGAACTTCTTCAGCATTCCTGAACTGATTGCCGTTCTTGATTTCTTCAGCAACACTCTCAATAGATACACCATAAATGTTATCTGAACATCAAGCAACTCAAAGTTCTTTATTAAATTTCAAAGAAGCAATTAAACTAAGTCTTAAAAGCATGACACATGAACATGCTTGTAGTGTAGTAGTAACAGGTTGTATGAAAGGCATGCATATTGGTACGGTGACAAATACAATGAAAGGTAAGTATACTTGAATGTTAACATATTACAATAAAATGAAAGCATATCACAAGTGTTTATGCTATAGGAATAACAAAGACTCACTCTGGAGCTGATAAGAAATGAGGTAGTTCACTGAACAACATAAAGCAATGTTAACTTCAAAAACAGCACCCCTCAATGAAGCTTACCTTCAAGTGTATCTACATCCCCATTCAGCACAAATTTTTTCACCTTCTCCTTGAAGGACATATCTACTGGAGGTTGTACAAGCGTGTCCTCGGAGTTGTGTGATTCAATTTCTGAACTAGACTGGTCCACCTCTTCTATTGAAGCTTTGTTCGACAATGAAACTTCATCGCTCATATTGTCTATCTTCTCATCCTGACCTCTAGGTAACGAATCAATATCAGATTCAAATGGGATGCTAAGATGTTCACCAGAGTTCAGATCCCATTTATGATTGTTTTCTTGGACGGGAACAGTGGTAGGCAAGGATAACTCTTCAATCAGGCCCAATGATGAATTAGTGGAAATTTCTGTAGGTAAATAGCTGTGATTGTCGAAGCTGAAGGCTATGCCAATCTCAGAACTATTGACATGATTCTCAATTATAGGAACATCTTCCCTATCATCCACCTCTTCATTATGAACTTCTAAATCACTAGAAGAAGTATCCAGCAAAAGCGAATCCCCTGATGATTCCACCAGCACATCAACACCATCATCATGGTCCAGAATTGGATCAGTAACCAGAGTTTCAGGATCACTTTCCAAGATTGAATCTTCACTGAAAGAAGAGAATTCCTCAACCACAGTTATATAATTCACCTCTTGATCCTGACCTTTTAAATCATTGAGAAGCTATCAGTAACAGTTGCATACACTATTATATAACGTCTCACACATAAGCTAGAAGAAACATATATTGACCTGTCGTGCTATCTTTCTGACCGCCATCATTTTCAGCTATAAAGTTATCCGCATTATCATCCACATCCGCTGTCGATTCTGACTCCGTCGAGTCAGCAAGAAGCTCTCTAATAAGCTTATATCCCCTCCTTCTAACAATGTACGCAAGGTCATTCCTATCATTCACATTACATAACACAAAATAAGTCTTTTTAAGTCTTTAATTTTCATACACACCACCTCATATTACAAATGTGAGCAAAGTAACCCAATCATATCTAAACTAATTCAATAGATAAACCCTAACTATGCAAATACACTTAATTTCCCAAAGCTGAGTTAAAAATCAAAGCACAAATTGATCAGAAAAACAAATCAAAGAACCTTCCGTGCTGCGAGAGCTCTTTCATGGAGGGCACATGACCTTGTGGGAGTCCAACGGCAGCAACAAACTCCAGGAGCTCACTGCAAAGGTCCTCATTTCTCTTCGCCTTCCTCCTACGAATTCTCCAAAGCAAAACAGAAATGTCAGAGCGGCGAAGACAAACCAGGAAACCAAATCGGAAAGGGAAAAGAGCGAGATGATGATGAACCTGGATTTCGACGAGGAAGAAGCGCGAACCGCGAAGTGTAGCGGTGGAGAATGAGGCGTCCGGCGGCGGAGATTGAGGTGGTGGCGGGGGTCGAAGAGGACGAGCTTGGGAGAGAGGAAGAGGGAGGGGAAGGCGGGGAAGTGAGAGAGAGTGGCCATCACTCATCGGGGAAGTGAGACCGGGACTTGGTTTTTTACCAGGAGAAATCTTCTCGTGAATTTTATGTGGGCTGTTAGTAGTAGTAGTGGTAAGCGGAAGAGCGGTGAATAGTAAATAGTATATGGTAAATGTTTCTGAAGAAGGCGGTTTGGACTAGTATGTAGATTGGATTACTTATCTCTAATTAGCCCAATAAGGGTGATGGGAGGCTAAAGTTTGGTCGTCAGCCCAAGTTTTAGTGAGGCCTAAGGGATGCCCATAATCGAAGAAGAAGAAAGCTTATACTTCCGAGTTAAAAGGTGATAGATATTTGTTACAAAGAGACATCAGGTAAGGTGATTGCGTTCATGGCTGTCGCTTCTGGGAATGAAACTGGTGAAGGAATGCAAGTGCAAAATGGTGATAGGCATCGTATCTAGGCTAGCTGTACAGAAAAGAAGGCAGAACAATAATTTTCTTTCGAAATATGCTAGGTGAGCCACAATTTAGGAACCAGCCTATTTGGTATTTACATTACTAAGCTTAAGTGTTTCACTAAATAACATGATTGTGCACAGTACACTACAAATGTTTTTGGTATTAGACATATTTAAATGTGGCTATAATGTGAGTGTTACCCACGTGACCAACCACCTAAAATCTCACAAAACCCTCTAAATAATTAACAAGCCCCATTTGGCGACCCACATTCTAGCCACATTTGAATATGCTTAATGCTAAATTTTTTTGTAATGGTAAGGTGGGCTCTAGCCCTCTAGGTGGGTTATCGAAATGTTTTTCACCTACAGTAAAATCTCTATAAATTAAAAATAGGCTCGGGATTGAGGAAATTCATTCTTTTAGTGAGATATTAATATATTAATTAATTAATAATATATTAATTTATTGATTGATTAATAACTTATCAATTTATTAATGTATAATAAATATTTTCTTTCACTTTAAAAAAACACAAATTTTACTTTGTTCATGCACTATACTGTTTGATTTATCACAGATACCATTATTCAAAATATTATGTTGTTCAATGTTCAATGTTCTATATTCTTTTATTTGATGATAATTAAATCAATAAAATTCTTCAATGAAATTCTCATAATGTAAAATTTATTATATAAGTTATGTCATTATTAATTTATATATTCGATGAGGTCTATATAAATTCTCAAATTTCTATTATCTTATAAATTTAGTGAATTATTAATTTAGCACGTTAGCCCCGAGTATAGACCGGAAAAAAACTATTATTTTAACGAGATTATTAATTAATTAGATATTAATTTAACGAAATTCTACTGTAATTTTACTTGTTTTCTTTCTCCACCGATTTATTCTAATTTTGACCCTGGTTGCGGCTTTAAATTGGTGTGATTGTTACTCGTTAACAATGCACGTACTTCTTCTTTCTATTCGGTTAGCTAGTGTACAAGTTGTTGATATGTACCATGGTTCCTGATGATGAGAAAATTGTGATGTGGGATGAGGGGATTCCATCGTTGCTAGATAAATTAACAGAGGAGGTAATCTACTCTGAGGTCATGCAATTTTTGCAATTAATTATATTTGCTGTAGAGTCGGTAACATACTTCTCAGTTGCTCTAAATAATCTAATGTCAAGTAGGTTTTTTTTTCCTTCAAAGGATGTCAAGTTGAGTGGAATTACTTGAGTAATAATAGTTCATCATTTTGTCGTGTTTTTAAGTCTTTGAGGAGTAAACTATTATTTGTTACTCTCGCTTTACTATCACAGATTCACAGTTGACTCTCAAAAAAAAAATATTCAGGCAATGAAGTTCTCGTTAATCTTTATCTTTTTTTTCGGTACATTTCAAAGATGAAGAATCTACCTGTGAAGAAGCCATCAAACAGAAAGTTTGATTCATGCAACCTAGATAACGTCAGCAGCAAATAGCTCTTAATTTATGTTTGTAAACAAGACTAATTAAGCTAGTTATATAATAAATATTCATATATACAGTTTCGTTTACATGGTCGTAGCTAACCGTGGAATTTATGCTCAACCACTATTAGATTTATAGATAGTGTAAAAAATATTTTGGCATTTGGCACATTCGTTTGAAGAATGAAGAACCATTATTTACCTGTGGCATGCGTTCTATTAGTTTTGAAATTTTGGCATGCATTGTCTTGATCGATGTCCTAGGCATGACTTTAACTCGATTGATGATCAAACTAGCAATCTATAGAAGAAAATAAATAACTGTAATTTCAGCCCTCATTAGTTTCCATTGCATGCTTATCGTTCACCATGCACAACAGATATATATATATATATATATATATATATATATATATATATATATATATATATAGCGTATAGCTTCATCGTTTAACTTCTAAACCACATGAGAGGTTTCAGTGCAAACCCAGCCATATATATATATATATATAGCGTATAGCTTCATCGTTTAACTTCTAAACCACATGAGAGGTTTCAGTGCAAACCCAGCCAAGTATAGAACGTAGGCTATAAATTCTACTCATACGGCCATACATATTCAAATAGTTGCACTGTTGCACAAAAGGATAATATTCGCTGTACCAAATATATGGTATTGTTGACTTCGGAACAATTTTTCCAAATAAATTAAAGATTGTTCTGGGTAGAACTTCATTGTCAATTGTGTGCATTACTGGGGAAACTTGCATGCTTAATTAATTAGAAGCATATAGCATGGCTAATTATCATTCAAATTTGATCAATTTAGTTCAATACACATAATAGAAGTTTACAAACTGCTAAGCCAATACTTAAACTTGAAAAGTTGTGTGTTAGCTAGGACTTGTAAGGGAATCATTAATCCTAGAAACAAAGGAAAAATATGATCACGCATGCATGTGTTTGTTAGATACTTAGGTGAGTTAGATAACAACTAAAGCAGATCGATCTATAAACCAAGAGGAAGATCGAGTCTCGAGTTGGTTTGATCAGTTGACTTCAGCAACAATTATTCTTCCATTTAAAAACTCAGCTCATAGCTAAGCTGGTATTGCATTGTCGACCGTACGTACAATTTGTTTATATATATATATATATATATATATAAAGATCAAATATCTCCATTTTAAATAAATCATATGTCAGCTTTATGCAGTTATGTTTCAATTTTCAAGCATGAATTAAACTGCATGTACGTACATGCATATGTACATATGTTTAATATTGACTTGAAAATAAAAATCGTACAAAATATATATATATATATATCTTTTTAAGTGGTTGAATCGTATCGACCTCGAGGGAAATTAACACTCAAGTCTAATGATCGAGATATTCACTTGTTTCCAATACAAACAAATAATTAGAGAATTTGAGCAGCACTCAACATATAGTCTCAGAACAAAGGTCAAAATCCCTACGCTTGTTAGGTGGGAGGTTTAACGACAGCAAAGCACCAAGAACATTTACAATCACTTACGTGAAGATTAAGATATTAAGTCGATGGCGACCTTTGTTTTTGTTTGACTGTTTCAAATCTATAGACATTGATCAATCCACGTATATTGAAGTCTGAAATTATCTTATTTGGACCACGATCAATTTTACTGGATCCAAACTGGCAAGCAAAATGTGCGAATCAAAAACTTTTCGATGTCAGCCATGAATATAATTTTCTTTTAGATGAAGATTAACTTTACAATGATATATGATAAAATTTAAGCCTCACAAGATAGAGAACAATAATGCAATGGGCGTCCAAATTTGTATATAGTAGTTTAAGAACAAAACCACATGGTTTTATAAGTGTCACGAATCACGATCATATTTTTACAGTCCATACCGAATTTATATATAACGTGCATCAGTGCATGTATGAGTCATGAATCATGAGTCTCATGACCAAGCCATCGGTGCATCAGTACAAATTTACATGATCCAGATCTTTTCCAAAATGTTCTAATATATCAATCTATACCTAAATATTGGACTCACTGATCTTCATTTTTTCTACATTTTCCTGTAATACTTTGACTTTGTAGACAATAATGTATTGTATATGGCGCCAAAGATTAGTTAATTACCATGGTTTTGCTATGGTCTGCTTGATACGAAGGGGAGGTCCGCAGAAGGGGTAGTTCGTGGGATTTGACAAGAATTGCAACAAAAGACCAATCAAATCATATATATATATTACAAATTAATTGTTTTACTTACGATGTTGATCCATTTCACCCCAAAGGGTAAATAAGATGACATCGATATGATCGTAGCTAGGTAGTCATGAAGCCAATTTCTTTTTTGTTTGGAATGCAAGGGAACCAATTAGAGTATGACTTTATTATAAACCTGGCATAAGTAAGTGGATTCAATAAAAGGCCGAAGTTCATGCTCTACCTCATCAATGGTCATTTTATGTTCTCGCTCTCTTAGTAGGGCAAAATGTTGAAGGCTTTAGCCTTTCGAGCTTATAGTCTTACTTAATTTGATTATTAACTCGCCGGTCGACCAATCTAAATACAATTTGAATTGTCTTTCCCTATATCTTATATGGTATGACTTTGTCACCGCCCAATATGAACTCCAAATAAAGTACAGAGAATGTGATCGAATAACAATCACATTATAACAGTAATGATACAGTACAATGCAAGGTTGAAAAGTAGGTGACTTATGCTTATAGTCTACGAGTTCTAATGAAATCTGGACTTGAAATTGGAAGAAATGTTGTTCAAACTTTTGGAAAATTGCAGCTTCGATCTTAGAGATGTTTAATGCCAAATTTTCAAATTCATACTCCATGACTTTTTTTTTGGTGAGAGCACTCCATGACTTATCAACGGTCCAAAACAAGGATATTAATTGTAGTATGCCAAACATGACCAACGTTCACATTGTTTAGTTCACATGCAATTGTTTATTTCTTTAAATTAATAACTAAGAGTCTCTTCTGGATCAAAAGAAAAACGTAAGGTATCCAAAATTTAATTGAATTTTGATTAAACTATTGGAATTGCACTTAAAGATAATTATGAGTAATTACTGAATCACTGATTCTAAATTTGTTAGTTCAAATAGACGCATCATGGAAGGTTGGACGATTTTTGGAAGTCGTCACCATGGGCATGCATGATACGAGGAAAGTCGTCACCATCTTATACACTGCATGCGTGCAAGCTTACATAATTATTGATCAATATTTCATGGTTACTAGTTATAAGCTACTAAATTAAAGCTCGTATAAGAACAACTGATCGAACAATCGACACTAATATATAGCCAGTCAAGATATTGGCTGTTAATTCAAGTTTTTGTGCAATTAAAGAAGCTAATTAGCATTATTACATAGAAAAAATAAAACTACTAATTAGCTAGAGATTCTTGAATTGTATCATTCGAGGTACATGAAACTCTTTGGTGTCACTTCTAATTGTCTATGGATCATATCTTGGATAGTGACCTTCAATGACTTTGTAAATTTATTATTCTAAAAGAAAACTAGCAGGTAATTGATCGAATATAACATACAGTATGGGGACAGTCCGTAGTCGTCGTATTCGTTTGAGGCTTTCAACATGCCACCAATTATTAGCATTTCAACGAGCTACCAAGTTACATTTTGTCAAATTTCGTCGAGATTTCAAGTGAAGGAAACTCATTAAGTCATTAACTGTTCAACTAAGAATCTTAGTTTAGATATCAGTCGCAACACTAAAGCAAAAGCATATATTAAATACCGTATCCCATCATTTTCAATTATCAAGTTTCTGTTAAATTTCTAGTAAATTTCTAGAACTATAGGCTGCACTATGCAAGAACTCTCGCTTCTTTTGATCTATGTTCGATCTCACTACTATAGCGCTATAATTGGTTATCAACTTCAAAACGTGAAATGGATCACATTATGAAATTCATACATTATGACACAGTTAGCAGCTCAGGCTTTGGATTCCTTGTGTTGTAGCAGAAGGAAGAGACCAAGTAAGGCCTAGACCAGTAGAGCGGGGAGGTTCTATAATTTGATTATGATAGAAAGTTCTGATAGGCTATATACTTTAGGGTCATAGTTAATCAAACAAGAACAGGGGTTAGAAAAGTGATGTATGATTGAAATTGGAGAGCCCTGTCCTTTGACTTCTCCTATCCCTTAGAAAATAATATCCCCAAGTCCCCTCCTGAAAACATAAAGCTAAAGACTCGCCTCCCACATAAGAGCATTAGCACAAAAGCCTGGTTTGAAAGAGTCTTTTGGTTTCTCAGAGAAAGAACTTGAGGAATAGAGAGCTATACAGAAAGACTTAACTAGAGAGATGGGGAGAGCTCCTTGCTGTGACAAGGATAATGTGAAGAAAGGACCATGGTCACCAGAAGAAGATGCAAAGCTTAAAGAGTATATAGAACGATATGGGACTGGGGGGAACTGGATTGCTCTTCCACAGAAAGCTGGTAATTTCTTGCTTCTTTCATTTCATATGAAATCTCGATGAAATCACTTTGATCGATCAGTGTTTCTTTTAGTTACTTGTTTGTGACAATTAGTGAATGGCTGTGGTTGTGAACTTGTGATTGACTTCAGGTCTAAGGAGATGTGGAAAGAGTTGCAGATTAAGATGGCTTAACTATCTCAGGCCCAACATTAAGCATGGAGAGTTTTCTGATGAAGAAGATAAGATCATTTGCAACCTCTTTGCTAGCATTGGAAGCAGGTATCTGACTATTTTGGTTCCTTCACTTAAATCCCATTTTCTTCATATTTTTCGGGTTTTTAGTGTTTGATCTTTTACATATACCAGTTTTTTTTTAAAAACTATTACTTGCAGCAGGTTGATTATAAAAATTAAGCTACATATGTTGAAGAATATATGCCATATGCTCAAATTTTTGGGTTCATTGCATGCATGACAAGTCTAGAATTTCTTATGATTTGCATTCGTAGTTTCTTGTGTTCAGTGGCATATATTGTTCTTCTAAAGGATCTTTACTTAATTGGAAGACATTTTTAAGTGTAGGTGGTCAATTATAGCAGCTCAATTGCCAGGAAGGACAGACAATGATATCAAGAACTACTGGAACACAAAGCTCAAGAAGAAACTCAACCAATATTCCATGATGGGCATAATCCCTCACAACTCAGGCAGCTTCTCATCTCTTCTTCCTCCCCAAACTTCAACCTCATCATCCTCACCAACATCATACAGAAGAAGCAGCAACACCAGTACTCCTACGTACTACTCACATCAAGTCGGGTCCTTCTCCAGTGCTAATCTGGAACCTCATATTCCATTTTCACCAAGTTTTTTAAGTGGTGCCAATACTACTACTACTACTAATGCTGCCCTTCAAGTAGGTCAAGACAGTTTTATGGGTCAAACCATGATGCAACATTATCAAGCAAGGGATAACATCTTGATGTTTGGGGGTACCACTACTGAAGCTAGCTGCAGTTCTTCTGATGGGAGCTATGGCACTACAGGTTATGGTGAAGTACAGTTGGGTCTGCAAAACTACTACTACAATAATGGTACTGAAGCAAACAATCAGAAAATCATGGTGTCAGAGAATGGTCTTGGTCTTGATCATGACGCTCCATTAGAGTATGGCCTTGAAGAGATCAAGCAGTTGATTAGCAGTAGCACTACTAGTGGTGGTTGCAACAACTTTTTGTTTGATGAAAACAAGACAGAGGAAAAGGTCATCAGGTACTACTGATGCTGACAGTGAGTGAAATCAAAGATATGGAAGAAGAAGAAGTAAGGGAAATAGGGGGATTGGTTAAAGATCTTCTGGATTTTGGACTACACTGTTTTCTGTGAAAGAAGAGGTTGGAGTTGGTATGTTTCTGACAGTACATGGTAAAAAAGGTTTCCTCTTTTGCATTGCTTTTAGGGAAATGATGTATGTCTAAGTAGCAAGTACACTTTAACTGCACTCACGGCATGGAGATATCTGATATCACAGCAACAACAACAAAAATCCCATCTTTTTAGGATCTGCAAACCAAGTTTTTTTTTTGTGACTATGCATTGTTCTTCCATTGTCTTAATTATTCAATTCAACTTAGTTAGATCTGTGTGGATATTATCATCTTCTAGTCTTCTAGCCAGAGTTAAAGATTAAGAACGACTTGATGTTAATCCCAATCTCAGTCTTCAATGTAGTTTGGTACAGAACCAGCAATTCATATTATACAAATGCAGCAGAAAATTATTATTATCATTGGCGTCAGCAGTTGCATCATAACTTAAATGAGGCACTGCAAAATGGCACACTTAACAGGATAATTGTCATGGTTTATAAAGTATTACTAACTTTTGATATAATTATTGTATAAACCAATAATTGATCTATCACAGAAAATGATATAATGATAATTTTTGATATCTCTCTCTTTTTTAACATGGGAGGTGGTTTCAATAATTGACAACACTTTGGATTAAGACTTGTGCGGTGTGAGGGGGGAAATGTGCTAAAAAAAAGCTTGAATTAATGATAAACTAATTCAACTAGGGGAACAAAAATTTATAAAGAGGAAAATTGTAGCCATTTGTAGTGCAAATGGTGTGTTTTTTTGCTGTTTTGTTTTCTACAAGAAAAACAGAAAGCAAGGTTTGAAGAAGATGCAGGGATTGCATTGACCTCTACACTTATTTGTCTGCTTCTCCTAGTAGATCAGACTAAATGGGTTTTGCCAGCTATAGGCATTATATATAAATGGGACGTACTTAAAGCAACTATAATTGTCTTAAAGCTATGAAGAAAAGGCTCCTTAGGAATGTCTTTTTCTAAGTGGAGTGAAATAAGGTAAATGCTAGCTGGGGTATGAACTGACCCATGAAGTTTCTAAACAACTTTTTGCCAAATTTTATCTACAGCATGGACTTTTGGGTGTTTTGTATAGAGGTATAGGGTATGTCCTATGGGGTCATCAACTATTTGCAAATCCACTAATCTCAAGACTTAATTGGTTCTCCCAATCAGTTCTTATCTTCACATTCTTTTATCCAATGTCTATATGATCTTATAAAAACTGATTAGCGTAAGTAGATTGCATTGATTTTTGTATATTAAGTAGGAGATACGTTAGTCATTCGAAAGATATGCAAGTGAACCGTCAATCGATCAACATGCAATCTTAGTTTTTGGTAATCACCATCTATTCAAATGACACTAATATATGAGGGTTGGCTGAGGATGAAGTTGTAAAATACCATAATTAAAGAAAAAAAATAGCACTGGCCAATCTCAGCATGATCAGTAATAATATAAATTACAAAAATAAGTCTTAAGAAAAATGGCGAGTGGACCCTAATGTGTGGAATCCGATCTCAAGCCAATGTATCGATCTGTGTGTATGTTTATGTGTTTTTGCAGGTTTACCAATTGTGGCCAAGGCCATGAAGGTGCGTGCGATCAATGTTCTAAACTTCTAATATCGAGAACTAGCACCTTGGGATTAATTATTATGCAGCTATTGCTTGGATCATAAGATAATTTTGAAAGGATGCCTCTCGCACTAAGGATGTATACGTCGCGCACCTTGGTCTGCTCTCAAGCCACTATATCGATCCGTTTGTGTTTAGGTCGACTTATCGAGAACTAGCACCTTGGGATTATTACGCAGCTATTGCTTGGATCATAAAAAGATAATTTTGAAAGGATGCAACTCGAACTAAGATGTATACCTAGCTCGAATCTCAAATCAAGCTATAAATTGTTGAAAACTGTGACCCAAAGTCATACGTGAGAATAACATAACTGAAGAAGACAACATATATATGACAATACTGCACTAAATTTTATCGTCGGCAAACTAGTAAACAAGAAGAAAACGATAAATATAATAATTAATAAGGAGAATTTTGTTCCCTTCATCATTTCAATTAAAAGTTGGCCGTGAATTTCAATTAAAGGCGAACTAAATCAAGGGTCTGTTTCTTTTGTTTTCTTGCACTGTTCATTTTCTGAAAATGGAGGTGCAACAGAAACTTGCCATGAGGACTATTTTTGGGTCGCGAATACAGGTTGGAGAATAAAATGCCACTGACGTTCGTGGTGCCTCATCCAGAGCCACGTCTCCTTCCCAACTCATCAGTTATCTCACCATAATCTTTTAAGGCCTATAATTCAAAACATTTCTAG
The DNA here is from genome assembly GCF_933775445.1 of Argentina anserina. Taxonomy (NCBI): domain Eukaryota; kingdom Viridiplantae; phylum Streptophyta; class Magnoliopsida; order Rosales; family Rosaceae; genus Argentina; species Argentina anserina. Next base: position 9,443,172 of record NC_065877.1, on the reverse strand, counting down.
CTAATTTACGACTCTTAATATAAACAACATTATTAGATTGGAATTGGCCATGACTCCATGGGATCTTGAGGACCAAAAGAAGGCAGCAGCAATCTCTTGGAACGTTTGCATATTCAATTATTCATATGTCATTTGGGGTTTGCAACACACCAATTTTTCTATGATGTATGATGAGTATCTTTTAGGACTGATGAAGAAAATTATCGAGGTCTTTACGGAATACTTTTTCTGTTTTTGGTAAATTATGTAAAATGTGGTTTATCGAAGTACTGGTGTGAATAAACCTAATTAATATAATGATCGATTGGGATCGGGAAAGGATCACCCTATGGTTCTTCATGGTGGTACAGAGGTAATAAAGTTAAGATAAACTTGTTTAAGAGTGTATAACTGTATATTATACCTTCACGGTGATCGTAACTAATTAACAAGATGAACTTTAGCTCAATCTTCCGCATTATCTCCTGCAACTATCACTAGTTGAACCATAAAGTAACATTTTAATTTCCAAAGCAATCACAAGGCCATTTTGACGATTTCACATTGTCAAGACATGAATAAAAGAGATCACCGAAAAATACAAATCATCTATAGATATATAGTTACATACCTCAGTAATTTCTTGTACCATGCATGTTTGAAGAGTACGTTGCTAGATCATGATCGATGCATTGTTGAAAAATGATGATTCTCTGATTTTCCTAGCTTCAGTTGACTCTTCGATCTTCCTATATATGTACAAAGCAGCAGGTACAATCGTTGTTGCAGGAATATGGGACATGCAAGAAGCTCAAACACATCTTCAACAACCCCTCTAAAAATTCTCTATTATAGAGGATGACAACACTAAATCTTTAAAAAAATATGCCCATTTAATATAAATTTTGAAACTTTTTTACCCATTAATTTCAATAAAATTTTCAAATGTGTGACCATTTCAACACTAGTTTACCAAACTATTGCCCATATAGTACGTACAAAATTCAGATTTTTGTTTTCTTTGTAGACATTTTACCCTTGCATCTTATTTTGCATATATTTACTTTTTATTATCAAATGTGTTATAATTAAGTCTGTTCTCCGTCACCAGACTTTTGTCGTCAGAAAAAATTACTGATCTCAGTAGTCATGTTACTGACCCCCAATAATCACGTTAATGTCTCAATAATATGTAAAATCTCTTTACAACACATTACTAACACCCAATAATCATGTTAAAACTCTTTACAACACATAACTGACACCCAATAATCTTTACAAACATATTACTAACTCCAATAATCACGTTACTGACCCCCAATAATATATAAAATCTCTTTACAACATATTACTGACACCCAGTAATCACATGCGAGGCACAACAATGCACATTGTCAGTGCACCAAGTCCATCCCTCACCTACTAGGTCAAGACCCACTGAAGAATGAGGGATCCACCGAAGTCCCTCTTAAACAATCCTCACCTTCTGGCCTTCTTCTTCTCGACCTTCCCCTGCAGCGGCTTATCCGGCTTCTGGTTTGGCATGTTAAGCACGACGTCGTCGCTGGAGTGGACTGTGATGACGACCTGGTCAAAGTACTTGTGTGGCTCCTTGATAAAACTGTCCATATTCAAAGCTGGCGATAGAGAAGAGCGTTTAGCTTCATCGATGAGTCGGCAACTGATTTCAAAGTGACTGGGGCTCGACATAGCTCGGACGACCGGAGAAGGGTCTGAAAAGAGAGAGAGAGAGAGAGAGAGAGAGAGAGAGATGGGGGATCAGTGAGAGGGAGAGATGATTAAGAATACATATAGTTTTTTTTCCTAGAACATTGTTCATTTGGGCAATGAGTTTTGAAATGGTCATTTTTAGAGGGTTTTTGTATTTGGTCATTCTCCCAAAAACCAACCCAATAACTCATCTATTATATTGTATAAAATTAAATGTAAACATGTATAATTAAATAAAAATCAAATTAAATCTCATAATGCCATAATTTATACCAACGGGCTAGTCTCCCTATAATAAGAGAGATAAATCATTTTTTTTTGTTATTATATAGGATGAAGAGTAATTTTTTTATAAGAATAAAGTTTGGAGATTGTTTTCAAAATTAGACAGATTTTGATAGTTATACAAATCTAGAGATTTTGTTTATCTCTTTCCATTTTCTCTATTATAGAGGATGGTTTACATGATCTGTTTGAGCTAAAAATTGATTTTTCTCTATAATAGAAATTATTTGAGTTTTAGAGGAGTTGTTGCAAAACTTAGAACATGTTCTTCCATCATTAATTAGCATCATATGACAGCACCAACACAACTCTTCAGATTAACGTGACAAAGATAATAGTTCTGGCCTTCTGGGTCATTGTTTACTTTTTTTTCTTTTTCATGTGTATGTAGAGTTAAGTTTTCAGATTCAATAGCTTTCCTCTCCCTCTGGGTTTTCTCTCAACCTCCCACCGACAAGACCACAAACATCTTGGCCTCCCTCTCTCTCTCGGCCGAGTGCAGCCGGCGTTGCCACTGTGTCTCGGTCTGGGAGAGGTATTTCCATTTTCTGTTGCGGTGTTTGATCAAGAAATTTTGGTATGGGCCTTCTCTCTGTCGGAGCTCTGAGTTCCACGGTGGGCTTCCTTCTTCTTTCATGATCTCCCAGTTTTGATTTATTGATGGGGTTGGCCACAATGGTGTCATTCGAGTCTATGGATCTGGATTCTCGACTCAAGCCTCGGTCTACCTCTAGGCTGCTAAACAGCGACAAGCGTGGCCCGTGGACCAACTGTACCGATATTGTCCCAACTTAGTCACCTCACAAGTGTTGGGTTTTAATCACAAAAGGCCTCGGTACAATTGGTTATTATCCACCCACTTATAAGCTTTATTTTCTTTGTCACTTTTTAGATGTGGGATCTCTCCTCTCCAACACGCCCCTCACGTGCAACCTAATTTTTAGGTCTGCACGTGACAGATTAACATCTCACATACTGGGATGAAAGAAACTAAGGTCCAGTAACCAACGACACTTAGTGGCTATCCAATCGGAAATCCTCCGATGGCATGACAAAGTGGTACCCAACTCGGGCCCACGAAAGATTGGAGGCGCGACTGGAGAGGGACCCGCTCTGATACCATGTTAAACAGCGACAAGCGTGGCCCGTGGACCAACTGTACCGATATTGTCCCAACTTAGTCACCTCACATGTGTTGGGTTTTAATCACAAAAAGCCTCGGTACAATTGGTTATTATCCACCCACTTATAAACTTTATTTTCTTTGTCACTTTTTAGATGTGGGATCTCTCATCTCCAACATAGACATCCTCTTCAATGGGTGAATGTGGTGTTGCTTCAGGTATGATGTTGGTGGATTCGCTGTCGGTATTAGTTGGGTTCAGATTTGCTGCTTTGTTTGACTCCTCGTTGTGGTGATCTCTCAAGGTTTGCATGAGCTGTGATCTGTTTTCCTGTTTTGTTGAATAAAGTCGGCCACTTCCTTGGTCATTCAATCGTTCTGGTTTCGGTGACTTCGACTCAGCAGTGTTTGCTAATCTCGCCCTTCGTGGGCCAATCTCACCCTTAGTGGGCCTTAGCTCTGAGTTCGTCTCCGTTTGTGCTTCGGATGAGTTAAGGCTTACCATGAGTTGAGGACTTTAGGCGTTTTGGCCTGTAAATTCTGCCACAATTCACGACTTGTTCTGTCTCCGACTCGCTTCCTTGCTAATCTACGTACCTTTTTATATTATAGCGTTTTTCCATTTAGAGTCTTTCTTACTTTTCTGTTCTGAGTATAGATTCTAGTCCGGAATCTTATTTAGCTTGTTCCAAATTAAATATCATGTATCATTGTTTCATGTTATATGAAATATTTATTTGATAAAAAAAAACGTGAAAGATAATATATATACGTAAAGGTCAAATGTGTTCAACAAACAAGTTCCAAATCCAAGCATTTTTGACATTTCTCGATCCAAGTTCAACCATTTTTCTTTCTCCTCCACACGTATAGACGGCCATCAAGCCCCGATTGGAGCTAGCTATACAAACTCGAAACTTCAAAAATTAAATATATACTATCAAAGCTTAATTAGGAACATATATAGTTCGACTATAGTTCATTTCGCATCAAAACTTTTCATCTTCATATATATTTCGGGATCCAGAGGTGTTCCGATGAACTAATAAAATGGGGCTCACTTAATAACATGATTGATATATTGATGAGTTTCAATAGTATTTCTTCTGGATCGGGAAATCGAAGAGAAGCAAAACACGAGTTAATGGCACCGTCGTTCGTCCACACTAAAGGTCTAAAGCCACTAAATCTATGGCTCCTTGAAAGAAAGTTGCATAATTGCATAATCAAGGGTCACTGATGGTATTCATTTTAATTAGAAGAAAGAGCTAGATTTATGATCGAAGAAAGTTGCATAATTGGAGCCTTTCCAATAATGATCATCTTGTTCATGACTAGTTGAATACCAAAGAGATTCACCCACTTTTCAATCTTATATTTAGATATCAACTGTTTAGTTTGTATATCAGTTCATATCCAGAGTAAAGTTTCACTCTGAAATTAAAGAGTGAAGTTCCAATTTTGACACACTTTTCGGTCAAGTTTTTTCACCATAAATGATTCAATATTTAGGTATGGTATTCAAGATCATCTCTACAAAGTTTCATCCAATTTGACAATGATTTGAGCTTTTAAAATTGAGATTTACACGAACGGTTCACGATGAACAGTTTTAATTCATTCATTGATTTAATCTAATTTCGATACCTTAACAATGTCCGAATTAGATGAAATTTTGTAGAGATGATCTTGAATAGCATACCTCAATATTGAATCGCTTATGGTGAAAAAAACTTGACCGAAAAGTGTGTCAAAATTGGAACTTCACTCTTTAATTTCAGAGTTAAGCTTCACTCTGGATAGAGACTGTATATATATATATATATATATATATATATATATATATATATAAGTAGATCATTGTAATTTTTATTCAAATTAAAAATCGTTAAGACATTCATAATTGTGATTTACTAATTATGAAACTGAACGGGTCATGTTTGACAATTTTGGTCTATTTAATAATTTGATCTACTTTGATACCTTAATCATTACCAAATTGACTGAAAATTTGTACAAGTAATCTACTTATATAAACTTAAAATATAAACGGTTAAAATGAAAAAATATAATCGAAAAATATTACTAATTAATAATTAAGTCTTTAATTCTCAATTAATCCTTAATAAGATGGTATTTATTGGAAAAACTCATTGCAATATATGAGGATTTTGAGCTGCGACGAGAGAATTGGTTTTAGGGTTCAAGATACTCTATCTTCAACCCAAGTTTCCAACACCTAATTTACCCAATGCACCCTTCCGAAAAATCATTGGCGACAATGGACGTCGAGGGCTCTTGTATGGAATACAGGATACAACCGTAATTTATGTTCAACATGCACAAAGTTACAAACTGCATTCTGGTTGGTATTTTAAACTGCTACCAACTCGGAAAAGAGAGAAAAAAGGGTTGTTTAGGTTTGGGCCTGACCTGGAATTGTCTTTTTGGTTAGATATACATTTTAATTTTGTTTGGCTTTGGTTAGGTTAAAAAATAAGTCCCTAGTCCCTACTCATTTGAGCTGAGATCTAGGATTTCGTTGGGGATTATAGATAATTTCGGAGTTAAGAGTTTACACAACATGAGGATGGACTGTATTTGCATGTGGTCTGATGTTACTTGGACACGGTGTAAACCGTAGTATGATGGGGATTTTGTTGTTGGTTGCGAGTTCGTATCATTTCTCTCAAAATTGAGAATTGCCTATGTTTCTTAGTGGTTATTGGCATATGAAAGGACTACCGTAGTTGTTTTGTTAATTTTTGGTATGTCCATTTGTTTCCAGACCGTTTGAATTGCTTGCCTTAACGTTGAATAAAATCAATAAATGTTCGAGTAAGCTTCAATTTATTTAAAAACATATGGCAATTTAAATGAATGGTTTAAGCCGATCAGTTGATTGTGATTTCAGATGACAATCGCTTCACGGCTGCCAGAACTATCCAATCCTACCTTTCACAACTTGAAATGACACACGACTGTAATGCAGTATCCTTGTGCATATTTTATTCTTAAAATCCTTAAAATCCAGCTTCAATTCTCGTGCAATTTATGTATATCCTCCCACCAGAGTATTACTTACATTCTTGATCCTAAAGAACCACTGAAGATAACGTATTACATGTTGCTTTCATGAATCCGGAAAACTGCAGTGGCAAAAATAACAACGCATTCATATCCTTTAAACTGATGCATTATGCAGTGGGAACACAGATATCGATCATTGATTACAACAATTGAGTTTGTACAGGGCATATTACAGCATATATATGTACAACATGCACAAACAATGGTTAGGAAGGATCGATAAGTTCTAGCTTTTTACAGAAAATCCCATTGCCAATAAACCTTATCTACAATCCCCCCACCACTCTTAACAGCCAGGTGAAGGGTTTCAGAAGCAGGAGGAACCCCCCAAAGTAATGGTACCGCAACCGTCATTCTTAGCTTTTCATGCAAACCACCTTTTGTTGCCTTCTCTGCCTCAACAATCTGAAATTGACAACACAACAGATCAAGTAAGGAAGCTTATCCTAGACTTGAAAGTGTGAATTAAGGATACAGAATCCACAGTGTACTCTATGCATTATTTTTGCTACGGTTGCATCCCTGTTCTATTTTTACCTACCATAGCTTTAGTTTTCCTTCACAAGAACAAGGTCCTTAATTTGATGAGTCTAGTTTTGTTCAGTAGTTCAAGAACGCTTGTCCTCCTTAGCAACAAAAGTTGTTTCAATAAATATACTAGAAAAATGTCCCCATGGACTTATAAGCACCTTCAACAGACTAGTTACCTTTCCTCATCTCCTTGGCTAGGGCTAAGGAATAGATGTGAGATCCCTTTTCAATGGTAACCAATTCTAAAGGCAATTGTACATAATTACAGACTATGACAAAGGATTTAGTGATTTTGGAATCTTCCTAATAATTGGGCCATCTGAAATTCTGGATTGACCAATCTGATTCTCCGTGTAGGTGAAACTTGCTGCCTTAATGCCTAGGTAAGGCTTAAGAAGTCATGACTCACAGAATGCCACCCCAACTTATCACTGTAATGACTGCTGTCCTGTACTAATCTGAAATATGCTTTTATTAGCAAGCAACATCACATTATTTTAGGAGAGAATTTGGCTTCCCTGCTTGGATTTGCTTGGATGTTCTTGGATTACTTATAACCATTGGGATCGAATAAGGATGATGCAATCAACTTATATCCATTATCATGGTTAATCAATCCAAAAGTTATAAGAATCCAAGCAAATCTAAGCACGGAAAATCCAAGTAGAGAAGCCGGATCGGAAAGAAGCAAGCTGGCTTGTATTGCTTTCTGGAGGAACCACTCATCCACAGTAAACACTGTTCAAGCTACATCTGAACGAGACTAGGTTCTATGTTCCGACAATCTAACAATGGACTTTCTATAACCGCTACTTTGTTCATCTGTTACATTAACAAAACTTACTTCCCGGCATATACAATTTAGGGATGTAAAATTGAAAGCTAATCTGTTTAATTTACTCTACACCAGCCACAATGAACAGTCACGACCACAGAACATTACTGGAAAGTATCATTCTCCCATGAATGTTATGGAAACTTATACTATGCTGTAGAATCTATTATACTACACATTATAGTTGCCACTACTCTGACCAAAATCTAGTTCTACCACTTGCAAAAAAAAGAAACAGCTATGATGATACACATCTCCAAAGCAATAAGTTGAGAAAACATCAGCACAAAAGTATACAGAGAACTAAATAGAATCCTACAAAAACTTAATACTTTTGTGAGTTTGCCAATAGCAAAATCACTGCCACTTTTATAATGTAATACATGAATATACTTGACTGGAGCCAAAAAAAAAATAATGTTTTTTAATGGTAAACCATAAGGCTACTATAGTTGAAACAATTTCTAATATACACGCCTTCATGCGACAAAATAATATCATAATCAAATGATTACTGATTGCTAAAGGAATTTTAATGGTAAAACACGACAGCATGGTTATAGGACATACCTCCCCGCCATGTTCCAACACAGTGTCTTCCACAACATCGCTTAGCATCTCAATGGAACGGCAAAACCCATATATACAAAGCTTCCTGCCCATATCAAGTCCCTGCAACAAAATGTTTTCCAATAACAAGACAAAGCGAAAAACTTAAACCCATTAAAAGAAACAAAACACCAAAACACAACAGCGGCTGGAATAAGAGGGACAAGAGTAAACAAGATGATTTACATTTGTTGCTGCAATATCGAAAAGAGCACCCAGACACAGACCCTGCTCTGTATCCATGTAATCACTCTCTTGAAACCGCTGATACCTTTGACTAGCCTTTGACCTCCTCTTCTGTCAAGTACACACATTCAACTAGCTAGATGATTCAACAAAACAATTCACCACAAAAATTTTGATCTTCCAAAAAATATGTATCCATCTTGCTCATAATAATCACAGCACATAAAAAAAAGGCTAATTCCATGATGCAGAATAATATCAACACATAAAGGTGAATACTCCTAATGAGGATTACATACATCGGAAGAAGCGACACGGCGAGGGACTATGGAGCCTCCAATCTGAACAAGCCCCTCAGAAGTGAACAATGTGACTCTGTCCTCAGGAACCCATTGAATTTCTGCCACAAATTAACACACAGTAAAAAAAAGTAAAAACCGAAATCATCATCGTCATGTCAAAATTAACCGCCAAAAAACGGTGGGATAACTTTTTACCATTACAAATACAATTCGTGCATTTTCATAAGGATTAGAAGAGAGTACCGGAGTCATTGGACCAGGGAAAGAAACCGAAGAGGTCGTCGGGGAAGGAGTCGGCGGAATCGGGGGAGGATTTGGCGGGAAAGCGGAGGAGGCGGGAGGGGCAAGGATGGGAAATAGGGAAATAATTGCGGGGAGAAGCGCGGGAAAGAGAGGGGTGGTTGGCGCGAGAGAAGGAAGGGGAGAAGCAGAGAGCTGTGGAGGCTTCCGCCATTGGAATTGCAGAGAGATTTGTTGGGAGAATCGGTGGAGAAAAGAAATGGGAAGAATCAATCAAAGAGGAAAGGAGGCGAATTTGACGCCACATGTGGTGGATGGCCACGTGGAGATTCCGGACGTTTTATCACGCCTTCAACTCTGACTTCAAATTCTAGATTTTTTTTTTCAACTATTTGAACATTTTTATATACACTCCTTCAATCTCTAAATACACACCCCTATATTTTTTTTGCCATTAAAATTTCATCTATAGCCTTCTTCATACTAAATAAATAAATACAATAATTTATATAAATAAAATTAATATAATTAGAATGTTTATAAATCAAAACTTTATAGGTTGAATTCTATTCTTGTCTTCTTCATACAATCGATCATTCTTCAAAATAAACTTAGTCTGTATGAAGAAGTAGACAATAACTAAAACCAAGACATATTGAAAGAGATTATAAAATATTAGTAATTTGGATACATGCATGCAGACATTATCATGACAATCGTCAAGATATTAGCATATATGTTGAATCTGTTAAGATATTAGATTCAACAACTTGAATAATAATCTGTTAATTTATTAACAGTTAATTGTACACTAAATCAACAATTGACAATATAAGTATGTAATTTTAAGATATTGTTGAAATAAAAACACCATTAGTCTGCATACATTAAACTAAATGACAAAACGAGTTAATAACGTTTACAACCAACGGATGTAATTGGTCAATCGGTAATTATGTAGCCTTAATTATCATTATAATGAGAAATTACTTGTATTGTTATTATGATTCCTATATAAAGGGGATTATCAATGAAATGAGTAGACCAATTCCATTTTTCCTGCATTAGATATAAGTTTTTAAAATTTTTATTTTCATTTATTTATTTATTGAGAAAAGGGTACATAAGGAGTTTGATGAAATAGTTAAACAAAAAAAATGCAATGGGTGTGTATTAAGTAATTGAAGGAGTGTATTTAGAATTTCTTGAACTATTTTAATATTAAAAAAACCTAGGGTTCTTACATGAGCTTGCTAATAAGAAATAGCCGAGCATAATTAGCAGGTTTGGTTTACAATTTCACTAGAAAACAAAACACACACGTTGTGTTGTGTGTGTAATTAAGAACGTGAGAAAAAGGTGGAAGTAAGAAGTTACAAAGAGATTTTAGGAGAAAAAAAATAGAATTGTTTTTACATCATTTTGTTTATTACCACATTGTCCTTTGTTAATTAAATTACATTTTAATATAGTTTATGGTGTAAGATTGTAATTTCATACATTTTGGTTGATAAAATGAGTTCTAGTTATTAGAGTATTCTAGTCTTTACCCGTGTCACTTAAAAAAAAAGGTTAGTTTTTGTTTATCTATTTCCTACCTCCCACAATTTTCTCTTGATTTCATTCTTCTTCTACTTTCTGTACGTTTTCAACTTCTCTCTAAATTTTTTTTTTACTATTTTTGTAGTTTATCATATTATCCCGTCACATATTATTTGCTCTCTTTCTTTCTTTTTTTCTCTAATATGGTCATTTTGAAAAATTCAAAAGTTTTGTTTGTTGACACCAAAACCACGCTTCTCATTATAATAGTGGAGATATAGATAACCACGTTTCTCATTATAATAGTGGAGATATAGATCATGTGTTTTGCCTAGCATTTAGCAGGCTTCGTTTTCAATTTCATTATGCGTTTGTGTCCGATATACATATATTCATGATCTTATACAGTTATACATATACATATGATCTATGTATATGTAAGCTGTTATTTATGTCGTTATGAGTTAAAAACCTCTACCCATATCTTGATCGAACTTGTTTAATCTTATAGTTATGACTGATTGTCAGTGCACGGTAAAAAACAGCTAGGCAAGGCAGTTTGCTGAAATTTAAGAACTTGATCATACTTAGTTGAAGTTCTTGGCTAAATTAATTAAACTATGGTTAACATTGTTCAAGATGCTCCAATATGAGTGCAAGACCATCTCTAACCCAAAGGGCTATTTGTAGCTCATGGGTTACATCATGACACACTGAATCGATACTATTTATCGATTTGACATCAACTGTTAACAACTCAAGTGTGTTACAATGTAGCCCTTAGATATTTGTTTTAATGTGTTATGTACTTTTTAATTTCTATATTATTATTTAATTACAACTTTACTTTTATAAATTCTAAATGTAATAAATATATCATGAAAAATTAAAATATATGAAAATTTTAACTAATTTAAATTTCATAAATTATATTTAATGGTTAAAAATACTAGTATTCATGTTTATTCGTTGTATCAGTTAATATATTCGAATAATAGTCATTTGCATGCATTTTTAATTATACTTATTTCCAGAAGCAAAGTTGAAAATTATTCGTTCTATTTCAAATGATTATTATTTGTCGTTTTAATTTGTAATTTAGTTAGTTTTAATAAATGATTTTTGTTGGTTCATTAAAAATTATTAGTTTTATATCGGTAGTGTTATTGTATATTCAATGAGTTATTACACTAAAAAAATACAAGTTTAATTTATAGTTTTTATTTTTCAAATAAATATATTTCATTTCATTAAACAATGTTGTTATGTATTTATGAAATTATCCACCAAAACAACAACACAAAATAGTTTTTGAGGTGGGATCCATGTGTGTTTGTGTGCCACAAAAGTGTGCCTTTAGGCTACTTCTGGCTCTTTCGGACTATTTCTGGCATACTAACACACTATCTCATGGGTTGGAGATGAAATGTGTCACAATGTGGGAATTGTGGCACACTAGCCCATGAGTTAAAGATGACCTAATAATAATAATTATTATTATTATAATTTATAACAACAACAACAAGAAAAAATATTTTTTATTCACATTCCTAAAGTCTCTATTTACACACTTTCAAATCTTATGTTCTTTAAATTGGATGTGTAGTTAGAGAAAATGAGGTGTTAGTAACATCATTCTTCATTAGAAAGGTACATAAAGTGTATAAAAATTATGTAATATCAACAAGCCAAGAGTAATTTGCTGATTACTTCAGAAAAAAAAAGGTGGCCAAGGTTTCTTTTGTGTGCTTGTAAGCTTCGTCCGGCAGCTCCCATGTTGCACGAGGCTCCTATTCCTTTCGATGTATGGTACGTGACACTACACCATGACTCCACTTGAGCAACAGAGATTTGTGGTCGCTTCAGGCCGGTTTTTCATTACTTTACTCTTACACGGCCATATATTCGTCCCATCCTTACAGCTCTTAGGCGACCACTAGAGCAAAATTCATCGCTTAAGGAGAAACTGAGGTGACGACTTCAAGTTCGTCTCTTCAATGTTTAGTGACAAACTTTCAGAACTTAAGTAACTCATGTATTGGTTCACCGCTTAGATTTTCTGGAGACATACCTTTCATCGCCTTAGTATACATTGAAGCAATGAACTATGATTTACTTTGTCGCTTTATTGAATTTTATTGGAAAAATAATAATAATTATTCTCTACCATTTACATCTCAGAATCTACATTTCACAACAAAATGCACAAAATTAATTGAATTAACAGAATGTGCATCAATCCATTCAATGACATTTCAAGACATTCCAAGATGAATACAAGTATTTCCAATTGTACTTTCACTAGCTACCAACTATACACAGGTGTTATGGACAAATTAGCTACAAAAATGAACACAAATCCCCTGCAACTATATTCCCAACCGTTGGGTCTCCTCTATGGCAACGCGAGTCTGCTTTTGCGATGTCAATTTGCTCAACTAGGATAAGCACAGATGTAGAGCCACAACAAACACCCGAGAATAAAAGGATATAATCACCATTATGAGTTCCTCGTGGGAGTTGCTCTACAGCCTGCATAAGATGCTCATCGACGACTTTGAGTTGTTTGTAGAACCGTTATATGATCATATCCACTCACATCCGTTGTTAATGCATTTTTTGTGCCTGCGGTCGAATTGAACTATTATACTTACACCAAACCCTCTTTCATTGAAACAAATATAGCAACAAGATATCACTCATAAATAAGGACTTAAATGATGACAATACCTTATGTTCCAAACAAAACAACTCTCACTTCATCGCTTTTACTGTAAAAGAGCTGCAATACAAAAAATCAACAAGCGAATTAGACAACAATGTCAAAACCAATACCGATACAAAACACTAACCATTGACTTAATAAAAAAGGCACACCTTCTTCACCAGCAACACAGAGCAAAGCTTCTCTATCTCCGGAAGAGCTTTATGCATCGACGGGCCAATATCAATCACCAAAATCGTACCATCCTAATCCCAAAACAAACCAATGATAAAAATTCAACTCCAGAATAAAACCGGAAAATTGAGCCCAAGTGCCCAATTTCCAGCACACATCAGACAACCTACATCCACAAGTAGTGCCTCACAAACCTCTTCTCCGCCACTTAAGCCACCATCGCATCCACCCTCTCCACCTCCATAAACTCAAAATCAAGCCGATCTACAAATTAAACTTCTGAAAGGATTCAAAAGCTTACCAATAGAGGATTCAAAGCTTATCGAGGTCCCAAATAAACGTCTGAAAGAGACACCAACGGCGCAACATGGCGGTGTTGACACAGAGAAGAGGAAAGTGAGGTAAGGTTCTAATATCTGTGAAACTAAGGGTAGCTACGAACTCAAAGTAGGCAAGGCTCACCCAGAGAGAACCTGAAAATTGACCGGAGATTCAGGCGAGGGTCCTCCGGTTTGGGTTGAATTGTTTCACCTCCAATCTGATAGATCGAGCCACATGCAAGGATATAGAGAAGAAGAAAAAGATGATGGTGTCGTTGACTCGAGCTGATTCACGCCGGACGGCAAAAGTGATGGTGACGTTGGTGGTGCCACAGGGAGCTAGAGGATAAAGACTATGGAGAAGATGATGGTGTCTGACTATTTCTTTAGTTTTCTCCAAAAGGAGAGACCAAGTCCAAGGGGGGTGTATTCAACTCTGATTTCAAATGATTCTGATTAATTTATTATAATCAATGGATTCTGAAAATCCATAGATTATTTCAACTCCACATAGATTCAGCCAGATTTCATTGTATTATATTTACCAGATTTGTCTTGATTTGCTTGGATTTCACAAGTGCATGTATGATTTTTATATTATTATTAAATAATAAAATATAGAACATGGATAATTAATAAGTTGGTTTTCTTTTTTAACAAATTATAAAATAATAATGTATTTTACAAAGTAATAAAAATATAAAAACAACCAAATATTATATAGTGAAAATTGTAAAGACAATTAAAAAAGTACATTAAGAGGTTGCATACTCATCCATTCCGACTTCATTGTCATCATAGTCTTCATGATCCCTCTCATTCGCATTGTCCTCATTATTTTCATTCGCATTGCCTTCAATATCATTGTTATCTTCTTAACTTTCATTATCACCATTCCGTGGTCTATCTTCCCACATAGCTTCAACAATATTTTCATTCGCATTGCCTTCAAGTCTCCAAGCATTAGCCTATGTTCTTTGTTGTAGTTGATTTTGAGAAAGTAGTTCAAGATTCTCGTCTTCCATATCAAGTTCTTCATCATTTTCTATTTCAAGAGAAAAGTCATTGGAACGACATTCTTTATTGCAACTATTAGTACAATTATAAAAACAACCATCATTTCTTTTTTGCCTACAACAATTATACCAAATCACAAGAAAAACTCATAAAATTGATTTGAGCAATTAAAATAAAATACATGATTAAGAACATAAAAAATTTCGATCTTATTGAGAGAGAGAGAGAGAATACATCAAAATCTCATGTCTAGATGCTTGATTTCTAACAAGCATGATATAGTGTAAAAATACTTCAAAATCCAACAAAATCAACTAATAAATGAAATCATTCAAAATCAATCGATTTTTGAATACCACCATAATTCATAGGAGTTTTTGAAATCTTAATTGAATACCTTGAGATTTCAATGGATTGTTTAAAATCTTAATTGAATACCACAAGATTTCAAAAGATTCTTCAAATACAAGAAAATCCTATAGAATCCTAGTTGAATACACCCCCCAAGTATAAAAAGCCAACTAAAATTTTCAAAAATTTTCGTTTAAATTTTTTCCAAATTTTTGGCTGAATGTTTGACCGCCCTAAATTTAGACTTAGGCGATGAACAGAGGCAGATCTAGGGCATTGGTGGATAGGGGACTCGAGTTCCTCTAAATACTTACTTAAGTATATGGTATAGTTTTGCACGATTGGTTTTGAAGTTTTGTTAATATCAAGCTCACTCAAGATTAAATCCCAACAAATGTATATTTGTGTGTATTTTTCCATTTACTTCAAATCTTCCTTGATTTCTTCAATATGTAATTAATATATTTTATTTTCCTTGTGCATTAATTTTGATTAAGCTCTTTGATCAATTCCAAAAATTTCCGTTTTGCAATTGACTAAACTTATGATAATTTTTAATGGATTGCTATTTTCACATCAATAAGGTATATATTTAATATATTTTAGTTGAATATTTTAGCACTATAAATTTTTATCACTTCGGCCGTTAAGGAAAAAATTAAGTCCCTCCGAGTTGTGAATCATAGATCCACCACTGCGATGAACCTACCAATTTCGTAACATAAGTAAGAAATCTCTGATATTTAATAATTCAACAAAATAATAATTAGGGGATACATGGGTTTCTAATTAACAAATTAATCCTTTTGGTCAATTACTTTCAAGTGCATGTATATTATATCACACTATTAAAATTTGGGACGAAACGAAGAAGGGAATGGGCTAGGGGCTGGGAATATGGCAACCTCATATTCTAAAAGGCCTCCGAAGTGGGATATACTTATAGGACATATTAGTGGTGTTTTCAGTTGTCTCAACGATTGGATAGCCGAACGATGTCCGTTCTGACCCAAATTTTAACCGTCCTCATTATTTTACGTATATGTCACATTTAACGATCATTTTTACCAACAAATGTCTACACCAAATAGCGCCTTCAATAAATAGTAACTTCTTTGTTAACCTAGTACAAAAGTTATGCAACATAAGAGGCTACTTAAGTTTTAAATTAGCAAAGTAAATAACATCGTTTGGGTTTAGGGGTGTTAATCGGTGTGAATGGTGCGGTTTATAGGTGATACCGAACACCAAACCGTTCTATTTATTCGGTTTTGGTTTTTCACTTTTTTTTCAAAAACCAATTGTGTTCGGTTAGGTTTTTCTCTGGTTTATATCGGTTTTTCTTTCGGTTATTTTGTAAAGAAAATCGGATTTTCTTTCCTTGTCTATCTACTTGATTCTTAACGAAATAAAAAAAACATGCTGACAGATTTGAAAAATTCTATTTACAAGATATAGTTGCTTCACAAATGCATACAATTTCAAAAAGCCACTAAACAAGTTATACCACATTAGTAGGCATGTTGTGGTTCCAATGTCTAAAATTCAAAATATTAAATTTTGACCGTCAGATGTGATCAGCATATTTAAATACGGATATGGTAAAAAATTCATCTAATTTTGATAAAATTTGGGTCTCGATCGATGTGGTCAACATTAACTTAATTTCATCTAATTAAGTGTGAATTCGTTCTTACTCCCTCATTCTTGACTAGTTTTGGTGGATTCTTTCACGCACACACTCTCACATATATGTGATGTAGCAGCTCGTGTAAAATTTTCAAAAATTTTACCTTCCAGGGATAGGGCTACCCATAGGCCCATAGGGGATAATAAGCGTAAAAAAAAGTTGACCGCCTTGATCGGGACACAAACGTTATCGAAAATATGTGATTTTTTTACCACAACAATATTTCACTATACGTAACGCATCATGCGGACAGATTTGCAAAATTCTATTTATAATATATAGTTGCTTCACAAATGCATACATTTGTAAAAAACCACTAAACAAGTTATACCACATTAGTAGGCATGTTGTGGTTCCAATGTCTAAAATTCAAAATCTTAAATTTTGACCGTCAGATGTGATCAACATATTTAAATACGGATATGGTAAAAAATTCATCTAATTTTGATAAAATTTGGGTCTCGATCGATGTGGTCAACATTAACTTAATTTCATCTAATTAAGTGTGAATTCGTTCTTATCCCCTCCTTCTTGACGAGTTTCGGTGGATTATTTCACGCACACACTCTCATATATATGTGATGTAGCAGCTCGTGTAAAATTTTCAAAAATTTTACCTTCCAGGGATAGGGCTACCCATAGGCCCATAGGAGATAATAAGCGTAAAAAAGGTTGACCGCCTCGATCGGGGCACAAACGTTATCGAAAATATGTGATTTTTTTACCATAAACATATTTCACAATACGTAACGCATCATGCGGACATATTTGTAAAATTCTATTTATAATATATAGTTGCTTCACAAATGCATACATTTGCAAAAAGCCACTAAACAAGTTATACCACATTAGTAGGCATGTTGTGGTTCCAATGTCAAAAATTCAAAATATTAAATTTTGACCGTCAGATGTGATCAGCATATTTAAATAAGGATATGACAAAAAATTCATCTAATTTTGATAATATTTGGGTCTCGATCGACGTGGTCAACATTAACTTAATTTCATCTAATTAAGTGAATTTGTTCTTACCCCGTCCTTCTTGACTAGTTTTGGTGGATTTTTTTCATGCACACACTCTCACATATATGTGATGTAGCAGCTCGTGTAAAATTTTCAAAAATTTTACGTTCCAGGGATAAGGCTACCCATAGGGGATAATAAGCGTAAAAAGGGTTGACCGCCTCGATCGGGACACAAACGTTATCAAAAATATGTGATTTGTTTACCATAACCATATTTCACTATACGTAACGCATCATGCGGACAGATTTGCAAAATTCTATTTATAAGATATAGTTGCTTCACACTTGCATACATTTGTAAAAAGACCACTAAACAAGTTATACCACATTAGTAGACATGTTGTGGTTCCAATATCTAAAATTCAAATTATTAAATTTCGACAGACAGATGTGATCAGCATATATAAATACAGATATGGTAAAAAATTCACCGAATTTTGATAAAGTTTGGGTCTTGATCGATAACATATTTAATTATGTATATTAAATATATCTATAAATAATATAATTTCTTTATAATATATATATATATATATTCGGTTTTTCGGTTCGGTTTCGGTTTTCAAACATCCCAAACCAAAACAACACCAAATCTTTCGGTTTGGTGCGGTTTTTTTGCGGTTTGGTGCGGTTTTTTTTTCTTCGGTTTTTTTCGGTTATGGTTCGGTTTTCGGTTTTCAATTAACACCCCTATTTGGGTTTGGCCGTCTGATCGTCATAAAAACCTAAAAAATTGGATTTTAACCACACAAATACCCTTTGACCGCCACCTTCCGAAAATCTTCCTCTGTGAAGGATAGGAGACGGTACAAGGAAATGACCACGGAGTCAAGAATATGGCAACCCCACTCCCCAAAAGACTCTGAAAGTAGGGTCCACCCATTGGGCATAAAGGGGTAGATGAAGAGAAACTTAAAGCGACGGAAGTAAACAAATTATGTCGTCTAAGAGTGGTTTAAGGCGACGAACTTTATTCATGTTGGCGTAAGTTTGTCGCTTAAAAGCATTTTGACGACGAATGTCATTGTTTGACGCCAAAATGACCTTAAAGCGACAAATTTTGAATTGTAGTGACGATATTATTTAGTCGTTGCTTAAGCGTTACTTATGCGACGTAATTTGTGATTTTGGTCACGGTTCATTGCTTAAGTATAAAAATAGCGTAGTGTGAGTGCTGTTGCGAGGCAGTTATAGGGGTTGTGTTTGACCATGATGTGGCAGTGACGCGGTGTAGACTCGAACCTTAACATGATCACAAATTGAATGGTGATGCACTGATGCTACGGCTTGAGAGTTTTTGGAAGCCATGCTGAAGACATGGTGATAGTGGATCTGATTAGCTCTCTTCTCTTCGATCAGAGGTGCCTGGTTTTTATTTTTATTTTTATCAATGGTGCCTAGCTTGCAGGATGGCATCTGGTGGGTTTTTATGGGTATGTATACGGGCGGTTTAGCCGGTGCTCCGAGAAACATTTTATTTCTTGAGGCAAGTCTGAGTCTTGTATTATATAATACTAGCAACTAATACCCACTATATGCGTGTGAAGAGATTTCTAAAATAGTGGGGAAATTTTTCGTATAATTACCACATTTTTTTCGTATAAGTCAAAATAATTTGAATTTCTGTTATTATACATGATGGTTAGTTGTAATGCAAAGTTTGTTTAATATATAAGGGTTGGTAAAAAAAATTATTCTGGTGAGCAAGCTCTCTTCTCTTTTATTACAGTAATAGATAATTAACATGTTTATTCATAATCGTTGACGAGCAGCTAACGTGCAGTAACCCTTCAAAGAAAGCAGCGAGTCAGCGACTGCTGTAGCACTAGCTATCCTCGATAATATCGTTTCTTCATAATCCTCAATATATATATTAGTTTTTGATATTTTTTTTAAAATTAATATACAAGACATATATATTCATATACACTTGTTGTAAGCTATTATTTATAATTAACTTGGCGCGTCTAGTTGTTGATTGCTCACTTCTTCTTTTCATACTTCTATTAATTGGTTTAGAAATTTTGATAATTTTAATATAGGTTTGTATTAGGATTTTAGCTTTAAGTGTTGTTGTATTTTGTTTTCTTCACCGAAAAACTAATATCTTCTTTATCGAAACTAACTAGTTTTTTTTTCTCCTCCCCTTACTGAATTTTCCGTTCAATAATCTTTCAATAACCAAATCTTTGAACGCGACCTTTTTTCCTGGCCAATTTATTTTTTACTTTCATTCTCCGGAAAAACTCCCCAAATTTTTTTTGTGCTCCGTACAAATTAAACTATATTTATTTGCCCCACTTATAGATTGTTTTGCGTCCGCCACTATACATATATACATGTAGAGTCGAATCATTGAATGGACCACTAAAACTCGAGCAACAAAGAAACAGAAGTATTCTTATATATATTCTAGATAATGTTAGAAGATTGGAGTCTTGCGCGCCCATGCTGCCGTTGGCTCGTCGACTAGTCGTTCAGATGCACACTATAATAGAAAAGCCAAGACTAATCTGAAAAAATGACATTTAAAGCCACGTACCTTGACCTGATTATATATCAAATTAAGTTGACATAATCCAACACACCAGACCTTGCTAATACTCAAAAGATTATCAAAGTTGTCATGCCCAATCACAATAAAACAATTAATATGCCCATACGTGTTTTTTTCCCGTTAATATGCCCATACGTGTTTAGAGATAAGAGATCTTGCGATCTCTTGGCTGGTAATTGACTTACGACTCATTCACCTTGCTTTCACCGTACCATGCACCAACCTCGATCGGAGAATCACTACCTCTCAAAACAACAAGAAATTTTTTTAGAATAGTGCACATGAAAATTTGACCACTGAGAATTTATGTACACCACAGTACTTTAGTTTTCTTCCCTCACACACTTTCTCAGTTTCTGTCACTCTCTCCCCGACACAGACCAAGACCCTCTACATCCATAGCTGCAAGTCCGCAACCACCCCTTCTATCTCAATTGCATACCACCAAACTAACCATAATCTTAGAGCAGCTTACGGTTGTTTGGGCCTAAAATAATACTCCGGTATTATCTAAACTATTTAGGCTCGTGGACCGGTTAGTTGGAGAAAATTTATCATAGAGCAAGATTACCTGCCGTGTTGGAATAGATTTAGGGGACTATCGCTGTATAGAATCTGAGTTTATTAAGGAATGTAAATCTAGATCAACTAGGAGGTTATCAAGACTTGATCCGCAAGAAAGAACAATTTGTGTTCTCTATATAAAGGGGTCGAATGTGCAGAATAACACACAGAATGTCAAACAAACTATTGTGCAACCGCATAGTCAAATCTCCACACGGAGTAAAAGTCCGATTGGCTTCGGCAACCAAGTCTCCCATCAGAGCGGAGCTACTCAGATGTACGCCTCGCACTGCATGTAGCAAACAAGTCTGATTAACCTCGGCATCTAGAGTCAAGTCCATCGAGTCGTTAGCCTAGCTTCTAGCAAACACAAAAGCCTGCACTAGTCAGCAATTCCTTACAGCGAGAGAGTCCTGCTATCGATGACGCAATATAAGCTCTGTTTTTCCCCAAGCGGTCTAAAGTAAGATCGGCCATCTACTTGAGGTGGAGTGAAAGGTACCTAGCAACTCCGGTTGTGTATAGGTCATTCAAACTTAGCGGTTTATCAGCAACTGCGGAGCAATCGTTTGAGACGAAGACAGTACGTGAGCGCAATCATCGTCAAACAAAGCAAGAGTTGTACCTAACTCAAAGGTACTGGCACGCCGGAAACAACAGAGAACGAAGGTTAGAACCGTCTAGGGTTCAATACCGGGGCTTGCTGATTGTTCTCTGAGGAGAATCTTTTTTCCCAGCTCGAATATTTGGCACGCCCAGTGGGACAGTGTCAAGATAGCAAGCCAGAATCCTTACTTGCGAGGATATTCCCCTTGCTCGAAACCAGAGCATTCGCATTGTGTTCCTCACAACACAGTGACTTGCAGAGGTTTAACAACGGTTGAGGCATTACTGAAGTTTGGAATGATGGCGACACCGGAAGACAAGCAACTAGCTTTCAAGGAGTTGACGAAGGTAGTCAAGTAGTTGGAGGAGTCATTCAGCGATCGAATGACAGCGGTTGAGAGAACGTTGGATAATGTGTCGCAACTACAGTCGACACAGGGTCAGCGTCTGGCTGAGACCAACGACAGATTGAGGAAGCTGGTTCTAGGTGCTAACGAGCACGCGAACAATGCTCGCTTAGAGTTCGCAGGCCAGGATGAGCGATTCAAGCAAATCGAAGAGGCGTTGGGAATCTGACGGACTGTCACCGGGCTTTACGAGAACCAGAACCATGACAAGCCTAATGCCACCAAAAAGGCTAGGTCCAACAAGAAAGATACTGCCGGTAACGATGATGGCGGTGAAGAGGACGAGGCCAGAGGTGATGAGGCTGACAAATCAGATGTTGAGCTCGTCAAACTCACAAGGAAGAAGAAGACGAACGCTAAAAAGGGAAAGTTCACGTTTGGAAGTTCAAGACGGTCAAACACACCCGAGGTTGAGGCACTACAACGAGCATTGACACTTCTTCAACCAGGCGGAAGACAAGAGCGTCAACACCAGTTCCGTCGCGAGCGACGAGAGGAGCATCGAGAAGAGCCTGAGCAAGAAATAGAAGAGGGTCAGACCCTTACCAAAGAGCAGGTTTAGAAGATGATCCAAGAGAGTGTGAGGACCATTCATGGTCATGCTGCCGCGAACATATCCTATATAAGTCCATTTCTGGAATGGGTTACAACATGTCCTTGGCCCTCGGGTTATCGACCAATCAAGTTCCAGACTTTCTCAGGAGAGGGTTCTGAGAACGCAGCTGAGCATATCTCGCGTTTCCACAGCGATTGCGGGCCATATGCATCTGATCCAGTCTTCAAGAGGAGGGCTTTCGGTTCATCCCTGTCAGGACCGGCACTATCTTGGTTCTCCAAGTTAGCGCCAAGGTCCATTTCAGATTGGTCCATGCTCGAGACAATGTTCAAAACGACTTTGGAAGTGTTGAGCCTGAAGTGGATTTGTCATCTTTGACTTCCATGTATCAACAACCAATGGAATCGGCAGTGGAGTTCCTGAAGAGGTTCAAGGTTCAGCAAGCAAACTGCAGAACACCGCTCGCGGAACAAGACACCATTCGCATTGCTATAAAGGGTTTGGAGACCCGTTAGCGGGCCAAACATCATGATGCCTATTTTTCTAGCATGGCGGACTTAATGAACAAGGTAGGCTCCTACCAAGTGTTCCTCATGGAGATGGAAGACAATGCCTAAGTTCCAAAAAGTCCACCTGTATCCTATCACCTTGGAACTTTGAAACCACGTTACGCGGTTCCATCCGGAACTAAGAGGGTTTCCACTATCTACTCGCATGTAGATCCTTTATACACACCATAACCATAAGAAGAGCAGTGGGTCGAAGAGGTAGATGATGAAGTGGCTGCAGTAGAGATAGCCGGAAGACAAGCATTGAAGTCTAAGGCTTTGAAGATGTCCAGGGACCCTGTCAAGATTTCTACAGCAGTATTCACCAAGCCTGAGTATGACTCGTATACCTACAATGCTTACAAGGCTCCAGAAATTCTGGATGAATTGTTCGCGAGTGGAAGAGTGAAGCATGATACTACAATGCCTACCGCAGCGTAGATTGAAAGGAAGAAGTACTGCAAGTTCCACAACTTGTTCAATCACCACACAGCTGATTGTGTTGAGCTCAAGGATCAATTGCAGACCTGGATTAAAAAAGGCATGCTTGGGGTAGACACTGAAAGAGCTGCAACTTGGGTCGATATTGATCCCTTCCCTATAGTGTCAATGGTGGAGGTTACGCCATTGACAACACCATTGAAGACTCATCGCCCTTCCATGTTTGCTGAGTACACTTATGATGCGTCATTGACTCATGAGATCTTGGATAAGCTTATCGCCGAGGGTGAAACCATTGTACCATTGACTGAGTTCTGGACTGTGGAAGAAGTTAAAGGTAAACGGTATTGTAAGTTTCATAACGTTTGGACTCATGATACTTGTATTTGTATACAGCTCAAAGACCAGGTACAACAGTGGTTAGATGAGGGACTGTTGTCTTTTGCTTCAGATCCTGAGCCAGATATGAAGACAACAGAGAAGGGAATGCCCGTGGCAAAAGAGGTTGCAAGAGCCAAGCAATCTGACCCGGGTAAACAAAAAAGTGTTGTCCAGAAGAAGGAACATAATGTAGCAAAGGCAAAAACTTACGTCCTTTGTAATCGATGCAAGAAAGATTGTTCCATAAACTGTGACAATGCTGGTATACACGAGGAATCGCAAAGACATTGGAGGTCTCGCTCCCCGACAAATCTACCAGAGTGGGAGAACCCCAAGAAAGCTAGAGTTCAGATAGACACTTATGCTCAAGTGTTGAAAAGGTCACACTCAGGTCTTGGTGGGGTCGCGAACGTTCTTGGAAGGCAGCGAGTTGGAGCGAATGTGCCAGAAGCTCAACCTTCGCGCGAGGTGCTACAACGGCCATACATACCGTCTGCACCGAGGTCACTGAAACTAGATGTCTGGTACGTTCTGGAGCATGGAAGAGCTATGGAAGCTACAAAAACTCAAAAGAGGAACATACAGAAACGATGGGGAAGAGCTAAGCGAATGTTAGAGGCGTATAACAGAGGAGAAATCTCTCGCGACTAGCTAGAACAACCACGTTAGTTGTTGCGAGAGACAGTTGAGAAACTTAGTCTCAAGCCATACGTGCACATTCGCTGGAATAATAATCACATGAATGAGCCATACCCCAGGGAAAACGTTCATAATCGAATTGAACGACCAATGGAAACTGCTCCTAAACGAAGAGTTTCAATTGATGATAGGTTGTCTTACGCGTCTACTGACGGTAGAGCAACAAATAGACAACACGTACATGGTGTTTCTATTCAGAAGAAACAACAGCGAAGTAATGTTGCGTAAACTGCACAATCTAAATAGGTGCCAAAAAGGTCTGTAAGTAGGCCAGGCCACCAGGAACCAGTTCCAGAGAAAATCAAGCCACAGCTTGAATGGAAGCTGAAGATCAAATAACCAGTACCAGTGGTTCCAACAGTAAAAGAACCAACACTTATGGTTCCAGAGATAGTTGAGGTTGCGGCAGTGGTTACCCCTCCAAAGGCCCATCAAGAGCAATCGCTAACGGAGTATCTCGGAAGCAAGTTCCCCTCGCGAACGCCAACTGGGTCAATTCCGGACGACGATATGGAGGAACCAGGGTGTAATGAGCAAGTGTTAGAACAATCTGATCCAGAGGATGAGCTTGAGGACAGTTATGATGAAGAAATAACAGCTACCCCAGACTGCAGCATGTTTAACCTTTGTCATGACGATAACATCGAGGAAGGAATACCGGGGCTAGATACTGTTCCTAGTTGCAACATGGTGTTCACTTTGTCCTCAAAGTATGCTCTTCCAAGGCTGATACCATCTCATCTATTCATCGGAGGTGAGTACATGCCCAGGACGTGGGTACAGTCGCAGAGTTGTCATCTACAGAGGTGCCAACTGTTGAGAAAGACACGAGGAAAGACGGAGCTGATAAATCTCACACGATGACAGAGCTCCAAAGATTCTTTATGATGTTCACAAAGCCTACAACGACCATGACTCAGCACATTAAACCTTTATACATATAAGCTGAGATGGAGGGTAAGAGAGTGAACAAAATCCTCGTCGACGGCGGTGCAGCAGTTAGCATTATCACAGTGAAAACAGTCGAAGCACTTGGCATTACAAAGGAAAAACTTCTCAGTAGCAATCTTAAGGTCAGGAGTTTTGCTAGCAACTTAACTAAGACCTTGGGAGTTTTGATCCTCAAAGTCAAGATATGACCTTCTGAGCTGTTCCAGACATTCTTCGTTACAGGTTGCACCGCTCCATACAACATCATACTTGGTAGGATTGGATACATAGGGCTTACTGCATCCCTTCTACCATTCACCAAGAAATGCTGATGTGGGATCCCGCAACAGATAAGGTAGAGCTAGTGAGAGCAGATGATCGACCATACTCAGTCGCTTCCTGCATTTTGGATGCATAGTACTATTATGGTGACATAAGGCCTTTAGGAGTTGCCGGAATCGATACCAAAGGTCGTCCAGTTGGGGTGACTTCTACAGAATTGACGCGATAAGGTTTAGTACAGGTTAAAACAGACATAAATAGACCTGGCTTCATCGTGAAAGCAAAAAATAATCATCAATGAGTATATCACTGGCCAAAGAGCAAGAGCAGGCCTATGCGTCCTTTCTCCAACGTTTATCTATTTACAGAGAGGAACAAGAGGCTTGGGGGCAGTGGCGCTAGTCGAGTGCATCGAGGATGATTTAACTGAGGTTTAAGCAAAGGAGGAGTTCATTCAACCAGCACCTGCAGCTTTGGATGATACTCCACCTGAAGTGAAAGATCCAGCGGAAAAGATCAATCTTGGGA
The DNA here is from genome assembly GCF_933775445.1 of Argentina anserina. Classification (NCBI taxonomy): domain Eukaryota; kingdom Viridiplantae; phylum Streptophyta; class Magnoliopsida; order Rosales; family Rosaceae; genus Argentina; species Argentina anserina. The sequence goes on along the minus strand of NC_065877.1, from coordinate 9,416,918 downwards.
CTACAGAAGAGCCTATGGAGGTTGGAATAAGTAAACACTTGGATGAAGAACTGAGACAACGTTTGATAGAGTTGTTGCAAGAGTTCCGCGATTATTTTGCTGAGAAATTTGAGGACATGCCGGGCTTGTCGCCAGATTTGGTTTGCCATCGCTTGCCCATAATGGAAGGGTATAAGCCTGTACAACAAAACCCACGGCGAATGAGTGCAGACACAGCAAGGGCAGTCAAGAAAGAGGTTCAAAACATGTTTTAAGCCAGCATTATCCGACCAGCTAAATATTCTCAGTGGTTGTCAAATATAGTACCAGTGCGAAAGAAGAATGGGAAAATTCACGTGTGTGTGGACTACATGAATCTAAATGCCGCAACACCAAAAGATGTCTATCCAATGCCTGTGGCAGATATGTTGGTAGATGCAGTCGCAGGACACGAGCTACTGTCTTTTATGGATGGCACCGCTGGTTATCACCAGATTCCTGTTTATGAACCGGATAGACATAAAACAGCGTTCAGATGCCCAGGGTTCACTGGAGTGTTTGAGTATAACAATATGTCATTTGGGCTGACCAATGCAAGGGCTACGTACCAGCGAGCGATGAACCTGATTTTCCATGATGTGCTGGGGGGTATTCTTGAAGTTTATATAGATGACGTGGTGGTTAAGTCTAAGAAGAAAGAAGATCACATCGAGCATTTAAGGACAGTGTTCAGCAGGATGCGAAAGCACAAGCTCAGGATGAACCCAGCTAAATGCATTTTTGGGGTTCGAGCAGGAGACTTCTTGGGTTTCATAGTGCATGAAAGAGGTATTGAAGTCGCGGAGGACAAGTCAAAAGCGGTTCTAGACATGCCGGCACCTAGGAACAAGAAGGAACTTCATAGTTTGCTTGGGAAAATAAACTTCATTCGACGCTTTATTTCTAATTCCGCTGGCAAAACCGCAGTCTTTTCTCCTTTGATGAAGCTTAAAACGGATCAAGAGTTTCAGTGGGGACCTGCGCAACAGGAAGCTTTTGATAAAATTAAGGAATATCTTACTCATCCACCTGTTCTTAGACCCCCACGACCTGGCATACCGTTGAAGCTATACATCTCAGTTTCTCCCTACTCAATAGCAGACTCTTAGGACAAGATGGTGATGGAGAGGGGGCAAGAAGATTAAGCATGCAGTTTATTACCTGAGCCGGACCTTATTAGAAGATGAAACTAGATACTCGCCAATTGAAAGGTTGTGTTTAGCTTTGTACTTTGCTGGTACTAAGCTCCGCCATTACATGCTGTCCTTCACTACGGTGGTGGTAGCACAAACCGATTTAGTGAAGTATATGCTTACCAGACCTATGCTTAGGGGTCGGATTGGCAAGTGGATCTTGGCGTTATCAGAGTTTTCTTTACAATATACACCTTTAACGGCGCTCACAGGACAAGCAGTGTCTGACTTTTTGTTGCATCATCCTATTATGGAGGACATCGAAGACCAGAACTTCTTGGTTGTTTCCTTTGTTCACACTTAGCCTTGGGTTCTGTATTTTGATGGCAGCATCACTGATCATTTGTCAGGAGCGGGTGTTGCATTGGTTAACCCTTCCGGGGTCAGACATTGTTACTCTTTTCAACTAGAATGGAAGTGCACTAACAATCAAGCAGAATATGAGGCAATCATCATTGGCCTGGAGCTTTTGCTTGATCTGGAAGTAACCGAGGTGGAGGTATTAGGTGACTCACTCCTAGTCATTAACCAGCTCAAGGGTGTCTACAAGTGCAACAATTTTACATTACTCCATTTTTGGGAGCGAGCATCGGAATTGTTAGACTAATTTGCAGACGTGGTGCTTGATTATATTCCTAGGGAACGAAATTTCGCTGCCAATGAGTTAGCACAGTTGGCTACATGCATTCGCTTGGCAGATGGCGTTCGCGAGAGGATTCTGAAGGTTCAGAGACGCACATTACCTTCATTTATGGCAAGGAAAGAAGTTAACGATGATTGGTTGGTTGCTGTCCTCGACACTATTGATGTGGATTGGCGACAACCGATTAGTCAGTACCTCACTGATCCTTCTGCACCAGTGGACAAGAGGGTTAGATATTTTGCTACTAACTACGTCCTTCGAGGTGGTGAACTATTGCGTAGGGCAGAAGAGGGCTTGTACCTGCGATGCATCTATGGAGCTGAGGCTAAGAGGTGCTTACGAGAGGTTCATTGTGGTAATTGTGGTTCTCACCAAGCTGGTCCAATGATTAGATGGCTCATTCGCTGATATGGTTTCTTTTGGCCTACCATGCTCAAAGACTGCATCAGCTTTGCGCAAGGTTGCATCGAATGTCAAATGCATGGACCAGTCCAGCATGTGCCAGACGTTCCTCTGCAACCAATAATTAAACCTTGGCCAGGTCGCGGTTGGGATTTAGACTTTATTGGGGGGATTCATCCAAATTCTTCCTTACAGCACAAGCACATCTTACTGGCCACAAATTTCTTCACCAAGTGAGTCGAGGCTATACCAGTCAGGACGACATCTTCAGAGGTGATCACTGACTTTATCTTCAAATATATTATCACCAGGTATGGCATTCCAGAGTGTTTGGTAGCAGACAGGGGGGGGGGGGCAGGTTTCAGGACTGATAAGACTCAGAAGTTCTTAGCTGTCTATGGGATTAAGTTTCTGCATTCCAGTCCTTATTATGCTCAATCGAATGGCCAAGCAAAAGCTAGCAACCGCGTGATTATGTCTATCCTTAAACGAATGTTGGATACAAATCCGCGATCTTGGCATACCGAGTTGGATCACATATTATGGGCTTATCGAACGTCCAAAAGAACTCCAACCGGTACTACACCTTATGCTTTGATGTATGGACATGATGCAGTACTTCCTATTGAGGTTAATGTTCAGTCGCTGAGGGTTCGCGAGCAGCACCAGTTGATTGGCGAGGACTATGTCCAGGCTATGTATCAAGAACATGAAGACTTGGATTCTCGCCGGATGGAAGCTCTCGACAGCCTTATGGCAGAAAAGCAGAAGATAGCGCGGCTATATGACAAACGCACGAGAGGACGCAGCTTTGGAGTTGGGGACTTAGTGTGGAAAGCTTGTTTGCCCTACGGCGAGCGAGTTGATGGTCATGGTAAATGGTCTGCTAAATGGGAAGGTCCTTTTGTGATTGATCGAGTAATGGACAAGGGCGCTTACTATCTTCGCGACACTGATGGGAATGTTCACAGGAATCTCATGAATGGTTGCCATCTTAAGAAGTACTTTCCTAGTGTTTGGGAGTATGAAGATCCACCGGCAGCGGTGCAATCCCAGTAACTGGTGTTCGAACTTAGTGTTTTCTTGGTTTCCATCCTGTCAACCAAGTCAACAAGGGGGCAACACCATGGATAATCAGTACTTGTACTTAACGGTCGCGAGCCCAGAAATTTTTTAGAGGCTCGCGAGTAGCACTTATGGTCGCGAGTGTTATTTACCCTCGCGAACCCATAATTTTTTTTTGAAACTACGCGAGTTTCTGAAACTTTATGAGTTTCTTAATTCATGCTCCGGCATTTTTTGTAACAGCATTGGACCAATACCTGTGGTTAAGAATATGTTGTAACTTTTGTTATGCAGTAATAAAACAATACATGTGTTTTTGAAACAAGTTGTGTTTTATTCATATGGCTTTGTGGCCAGAAACTTTATACAAGACCTATACTATTACATGTGAGCTTTAGCAAGTTCTGATACCATCTATGCTAGGTGGAAAGGTCTTCGCGATTCCTCCTGTTCATCCTACCACCGCGAGAAACTCGAGATTAAGTTGTACCGCTTGAAGGCCAATTGGAACCAGCTTGGTGCCAAACATAGGTTCTAATTGCAAGACTGGTGGTAGCATGAGGGATCCAGAACATTGATTTGTACACTTCTCCCCGGGTTCCTTCAAAGAAGAGAGATTGAAGGATATTGCACATAGGAAATGCAACAGCTTGCATCGCGTATCAAAAGAGGTACGAAATGAGCATGAAGCACCTATTGGCTCTGGTCCTAAAAATGGCTACCTGCTTCCTGATGCCCGGCGATTAAAGAATGATAAATGGGGCTCATGAAAGGCTGCCATTTCCTCTCTCGCATTGTAATCCTTCACCAGGAACAGCTCTTAATGTAGGGCAGATCTCTAGTGCTGAACTATAAAGAAGGGAGGATGTGAGGGTGGAATAAGACTCCCACCTCATATTTAAGGGTAGAATAAGGCTCTCAAAAGCTGTTATAGAGTTTGCAAATCTGGAGGATGAAACTTAAGAAACCTAAGGGGTTTCGAGGGAAGAAATGGAACAGACATGGTTGGAGGCTGCAGAAGAGAGTGTTGTGTGTTCTTACCTTAGGGTTTCGTTTTATAGCAGAAGAAACTTGGATTCAAGGTCTGAGATTAAAGATACAGATTGGGAGATCGCGCCCGGGATTTATTGCAACAATAATGGTCAAACTGAAACGATTTGAGCGTTTCCCGATATTGATTGCTCCTGTTTTCGAGAGTTTGCATGCAAAATTGGACGGTGGTGAGTTAAGCTGGGCTCTGGCCTTGGGCCTTTACTTGGGTTTTTGTCGGGTCAAGGAGACTCAAGTAGAGTGAGCAAACAGAGATAAACTGTAATTCTTACTATTAAAATACTTTGGTGTTCACATTACATTCTATGTCCGACAAGGCGGATATCTAGGAGAAGTTTTCCAGTATCACTAGCTTTATTGCAAATCAGGTTGTTGATCCTCCTTTCCTCAGCCTCAGAAACTGCCAGTTGCCCTTTGCGCTCTTGTACTTGGGGTATGGTACTTCTTATCTCTTCCTCCACAGCCTTATGCTCTCTAGCTTGCTCAGCTTCAAGCTCCGCTATTTGTTGCCGCAATGCGCTAATTTGTTGCGAACGGCTGGTCTTGGCATGCTGAAGCTTGACCTTAAGTTGGGCAGAGCTTTGCGCAATGAGGTTTCGAGCATCAGCGTTGCGATGCGACAGACTCTGGGATTGGTCCCTCAAGGCTTGCCATTCTGCCATGAGGCATAAAATTGTGCTTAGTGCCTGTTCAACCTTCGCTACTAGGCTGAGATCAGGTGAGTGCAGTTTGAGGTAGCGAAGGGCATCTTGGACCTTAGCTAGGCGCGCTGGATCAGTTAAATCCTCAGCAGATACCTCCGCAAGTTGTGCCCGGGCCTGAACAAGTTCTTGAGACGCTAAGGGCGTCAAGGGGCTGGCAGGACCTAGCATATCATCCAGAAGGTCTTCCAGGGATGGACTAGAACGATGCTCTGATGGATTAACAACTGGTGTCGATCTAGAGGCTGCAACAGTTAGAATGATTAGCGGGCTGGAAGTAGTCAGGATTGCTACAACCTGCAGAGGGTAAAGAACAGTTAACAAGACAGTTAAGTGTTTACAAGACAGTTAAGTGTTTACAAAGGGGAACATAAACATATAGACCAAGAGGTGGTTAAGGGTTTTACCCCATCAGATTGAGAAGAAGGAACATTGTTTCCTGAAAGGGGTTCTGGTGCAGCATTATCGCTCGCTGAGTCCGCATTCGCGAGGGAAGGCTCCACATTTTCACCTTCGCGGTGAGGGCTGGTCACACCTTCTTCATCTCCTACCTCATTCTCCAGACTTTGAGTTGAAGAGGAGTGGGAGAGTACTGCTGTTGGGTTGATTGATGTTTGTGGCTCCAAGGTCCGAGTGCTCGCCACCGTGTTGAGAGGAGTAGCTTGAATTGGTTCTCCATATGCGATCACAGCCTATTGGATGGCAGTCGCGACTCCCATGGTAGGTGAATGAGCTTCCGCATGAGCCTGTGTAGTACATCATTGATTCACATACGACCAATATAAGATAAAGGAACTACATCTTAGCAAATAACAAAATGTTGCTTGGGGGGCAACCGTGTGTTTAACTACTTACAGGAACGTCTTCCATCGTGGTTGCGGCAGCATGAGTGGTAGACAGAGGTGGTGAAGTTGGGTTCTCGCAAACCTACAAATCAAATAAGAATCAGTCAAAGTGGTTCATGAGTGAATATCTAGTTGGAACAAATAAGGTGTTCTTCTTACTTCAATTGCTCTCTTTGGGTTGCTGGTCCCAGTTACTGGCTCAGGGTTGACCTGGTCAGCTGATGCAAGCGGCATTGCCTCAATCGCGAGCGGGGCAGAGGTGCTTGAGGCAGCTATTCTTCTCCTCTAAATCAATGGATGATCACAGACGTTGATCAGTGGCGAAGGTTGCAACAGCCTTTAAGATTGTTAATCAAATATGGATGAAAACTTACAAGATTGAAGTCTATGGCGTCAGGATCATCCTCGTCGTTGCAGATTCCATGGTTCTCCCTCGTTTGCGGCCTTGGGAGGAGGAAGCACCAGCTGTGTTCTCAAAAACCTGCAACATGAACCGATTAGCGGTTTTTAATCAATGATGGAATAGAACTGTGGGAGTTCTAAGGAGAGTTAGGATTTTACCCTTGAAGGGACAATTATTGCGGCATTTGGAATTACTGTCCGCAGCAAATCCTCATCACCGGGAACCTCAGGATCTTCTTGCAAGTATCTTCTGAGCCCAGCCTGGAAGATGTGTTGGAAGATGACTCGCGATCATTGCTCCACTGGCCAAAATTGATCTTTCTCCACCATTGGGGGTAAGACTTGTCAACACGGAAGCAACGAAGGATACTCCCACTTGTTATCACAGGAAATGGTGTAGGTCGCAGCTGCGATTGGTGCCCAGGATTGGCGGCAGTGGCAGGAACCATGGGGCGTCACCATGATGAAAACAAGTTCAGGCTCTCAATGGGAGGGAATTGAACCATTTGAGCCATGCAGAGTTGCCTCACGAATAGATAGGGGGCATAGAGTTCCATTCCAGTGCGGGGGCGTCGGGGTAAGTCCGCCATCGAAACAGCATGTTCAAACAGATGCTGGCTCTCCCATCATAGCGTCTGAGGATTAGAAAACCTCCACGGAGGGCATCAGGGTGAGTGCGGTCTAGGAGCAGCCGTGCTGAGTCAAGAACAGAGGCGTCCAGGGTGTAGAAGTACTCGAAGCATGCTGCATAGCGAAGAGTGAAATTGGGCTCCAACCCAACAAATGCTTCTCCCAACACCTGAGTCAGGTGAAAGACCCTTGCGTTTTCGTTCCGCAATTGCACAAAGTAGACCTGGATCCAGAAGTCTAGAATCCACATAGGCCCAGAGAGCTTGTGATAATCGAGGGGTTCCATAGTGAGCGAGCGCATCATACAGTAGAGTTCTGCCAGAACTATTTGTGCTAGGCCCACAGTGTGGCCATTGTAGAGGAGGGTCGCGAGTTGCAGGTGGTGCCCAGTCATCATCTTGGAGTTGGAGCAGAACATAAACTTTGATAGCCAAAATTCCAAGAAGGCGATTCCAGCATTGACAGTATGATTGCGATTAAAACTGGAAAGCCAGGAGCCATATGATTGATAAATGCCAATCGCGCGGGTGGCGGTAACCGGACATTCCACATCAAGATAATCCTGATATCTATAAGGCTTGGTACCAACTGGTAGACCTAAGATAACATATATGTCTAGCAGAGATATACCCATTTGACCAAATTGAAAGTCGAAGGTATTACTTGCGGAATTCCAGAAGCAAGCAGCGATCATGATGGCACATCTGTTGCCTCCATCTTGGGTCAGGTTGAAGAAGAGATCGTTACATTCCAAGATTCCTGCTGCTTCCTAGATGTTTCGATCGATCAAGCGGCGACCTTCATACGATGTTCGCATGGCTGTGGAAACAATGGGCCATGCTCCAACGGGGGACCCGTGATGATTGTGCAATTTCCATCCATTGAAAGTGGCTGGGGTGTTCCTAAAGGTAAGCGGAGGAACTCGCGAGCGGTGGTGATAGTCATCGTGGATGTGCTCTGGGATTACAGTAAGAGAAGGGCCCAAGAACACGGTGTTGTCGTCATTCACTCCAATGGTGGTGTGATTGGTGGGTTCATTGTTTTGGTAGCCAAGAAGAGGCCTTGCACCTTCCTGGGCATCATTGTGATTGGGTCGTGGTGCCATGATTGTTGAAGGTTAAGAATTTGGAAAGAGGGCTTTCTGGGTTTCCTGATGATGGAGCAATCGGGTTGGATGAACTGGTAGAGTTCGAGATCGCGATTTATATAGGAATTGAAGGGGTTTCTGAAATCGAAACCGATTGAGTTATGGGAAGAGTCGCGTCTGCTCGATTGAAACTGGTTTGAGTTTCTAAAACAGTAAGTGTTTCTCGCGTACTTCAGCTCGAAAGGTTGTAGTGATTTGAGGTGAGGTCGCGCGTCAGTTGGCAACGGGAGAACGTAAAGCGTTTCGAATTTTTTTTTTTTTTAAAAGATAACCGTTTGGGTTTTTCTTCTAACCATTTTCAATTTCGCATGGTCTTCAATTTCAAGGCCTGGGGGGCAATGTTTGGGCCTAAAATAGTACTCCGGTATTATCTAGACTATTTAGGCTCGTGGACCGGTTAGTTGGGGAAAATTTATCATACATCAAGATTACCTACCGTGTTAGAATAGATTTAGGGGACTATCGCTGTATAGAATCTGAGTTGATTAAGGAAGGTGAATCTAGATCAACTAGTAGGTTCTCAAGACTTGATCCGTAAGAAAGAACAATTTGTGTTCTCTATATAAAAGGGTCGAATGTGCAGAATAACACACAGAACATCAAACAAACTATCGCGCAACCGCATATCAAATCTTCACACAGAGTAAAAGTCCTATTCGCTTCGGCAACCAAGTCTCACATCGGAGCGGAGCTACCCAGATGCACGCCTCGCGCTGCATGTAGCAAACAAGTCTGATTAACCTCGGCATCTAGAGTCAAGTCCATCGAGTCGCTAGCCTAGCTTCTAGCAAACACAAAAGCCTGTACTAGTCAGCAATTCCTTACAGCGAGAGAGTCCTGCTATCGACGACGCAATATAAGCTCTGTTTTTCCCCAAACGGTCTAAAGTAAGATCAGCCATCTACTTGAGGTGGAGTGAAAGGTACCTAGCAACTCCGGTTGTGTATAGGTCATTCGAACTTCAGCAGTTTATCAGCAACTGCGGAGTAATCGTTTGAGACGAAGACAGTACGTGAGCGCAATCATCGTCAAACAAAGTAAGAGTTGTACCTAACTGAAAGGTTCTGGCACGCCGGCAACAACAGAGAACGAAGGTTAGAACCGTCTAGGGTTCAATACCGGGACTTACTGATTGTTCTCTGAGGAGGATCTTTTTTCCCAGCTCGAACACCGATTAAACCTCACAGACATAAAAATCTTATTCCTCCGCCACAACACCTCAAATGAGACCACCATACTTTCCTCTCCAAATTACTTCAACTCCATCATCGAGCTACCGTACTACGGTGGCACGATCTTCACCTCCTCAAATTCAAGCTAATTCGCATCCAACCACAACAATCAATTCACATATCCTTCTTTTTTGTAAAACAGAAACTGCCGGGGATGAAGATAACGACGGTGGTGCCGGGTCGAAATTTTATGGAAACCTCAACGGCTCAACTCCACTGATTAGCAAGAACCGCATATTCGTTTAGCTTACATAAGTGGAGTGGATAAGAATGAGGAAATGTAGAAGGAATCTGGTCAGAACTTGATAGATTTCGCGGTGGAGTTGGTTTTTTTAGGTATGGGTTCTAGAGGGATTTTCTTATTCTCATTTAATTTCAAATGAAGGAGGAGAAGGACATATTCAAAGAGCAAACAATGAAGCTCTAGCAGAGCAGCAGAAAATGAGTGAGAGCTCATGGGTGCGTCCATAGTGAGAAATCGTGAGTAAAAAATAATAATAGAAAAAGAGAAGCCTGAAGTAACCAAATTACCCCTTAAAATTACTAATTTAATGGCATGTATGCATATTAGGTCAAATATATTTACTAAAATTTATGTTTTGAAAGTTGATGTATTGAAATTCATAATGGCCCTTAAATTTAATGTACTAAAATTTTAGTTGACATATCTACTAAAATTTAATGTATTGTTCTTAAAATTTTCCCAAACAATTTCATCAGAAACAAATACTCCACATTTTGATCCTCAGCTCCCCAAAAGCCATGGCAAAGTCCTTCAACTCCAAAACCGGAATCTACACGTCCCCCCGGCCTCCGGTTCACTTCCCCGAAGACCCGAACCTCTCTCTCACCTCCTTCCTCTTCCAATCGTCCTCTTCTTTCCCTCACAGCCTCGCCCTCGCGGATGCCGACTCCGGCGAAACCATAACCTTCCTTCAGTTCAAAACTCTCGTCTCCAGGCTCGCACAAGCCCTCATGAAATTAAACATCAAGAAAGACGACGTCGTCCTTATCCTCTCCCCAAATTCCATCCACTTCCCCGTCTGCTTCTTCTCCGTCGTCTCCATCGGAGCCATTGGCACCACCTGTAATCCTCTCTACACCATATACGAGCTCTCAAACCAAATCAAAGACTGTAACCCTAAGCTCATCATCACCGTCCCGGAACTCTGGCATAAAGTGGAGAGCTTCAATATTCCAACTAAGTACTTCTCCGACTTAATCACAATATCAAACTCTATTTCCGATTTACCGGTGGTTAGTGTCACACATAGTGATGTTGCGGCTCTGATGTACTCATCCGGCACGACCGGGAAAAGCAAGGGAGTGATTCTAACTCACCGGAACTTCATTACAGCGTCGTTAATGATGACGTCTGACCAGGACCATTACCGGGAGCCGAAACACGTGTTTTTGTGTTTTGTTCCCATGTTCCACATAATGGGGCTGTCGGTGATTCTGTATTCGCAGCTCAGGCGAGGCAACGCCGTCGTTTCAATGGCCAAGTTTAATATTGACAAGGCGTTGAAAGCGGTAGAGGAGTACAAGGTCACTCAATTGTTCGTCGTTCCGCCGGTGATGATTGCGCTGACCAAGCAGAGTGTGGTTAACAAGTACGATTTGACTTCGGTGAAGTTAATTGTGTGCGGTGCGGCACCGCTTGGAAAAGAGTTGATGGAGGAGACGGCCAAGAATATTCCTCAGGCTGCCGTTGTTCAGGTTCTTGTTTCACCCCATTTAATTACTTGTCAATTTGGTTCATATGAAACTTGTAGTACGTGCAAGCAAATTGCCGAGTTTCTGTTTTGGGAGAGCGACATGTGATACATGTCATGCATGTCTGTCTAATCCTATAACTAAATGCATAAGTTTTCCATTTCAATATATATGCTACCAACTTTCAGGTGTAGGCCATTTCATTACATATTTTGAGCGACTCTTAACTGGCATGTATATCTAATGTGATATGGTATGATTGAATTTGTGCATACTTGTTGTATTGTTGCAGGGATATGGTATGACAGAAACTTGTGGAATAATTTCACTAGAGAATCCAAGAGAAGGATCTCGATTTTCTGGTTCAACCGGGGTGCTTGCTACTGGAATTGAATGCCGGATAGCTAGTGTAGATACCCTCAAGGCTCTTCCCCCAAATGAATTGGGTGAAATATGGGTTAGAGGACCAAATATGATGCCAGGTTAATAAACTTAAATATAATCATGTTTATCTTTGATTAACAGTGCATATCAATTAGTACAATCATCGCTTTCTTCGCTTGAGAACTTGACTAATTAATATTGTGTTTTATGATACAATTAATATATCAATGCCAGGTTATTACAATAATCTGGAAGCAACGAAGTTGACTATAGATGTACACGGGTGGGTACACACCGGAGATCTTGGATATTTTGATGAAGAGGGGAGATTGTATGTTGTGGATCGACTGAAAGAGCTCATCAAGTGTTATGGTTATCAGGTATAACTCATAATTGGAGTTGTTTGGCCGAGCATACCTGATAAATTAATAGCTTAATTAGTTTTTAGAGCACTGTTAGGGAGTGATGTCAGATTTAACTCCATAATCTTATGTGATATGCATTTTGACATTGACACGTCAATAATTAAAATAATTATTAAATATCATTTTAAATGAAAAGACAATCATATCTTTATTAATCAAACGGCTCTAGTTAACTATAAAAATTATATTTTTGTGGTTTATTTTTTATCATTTCTTTTTCATCACGATAATGCTTCTAAGAAAATATGCTTGAAATATATATATTATATATATTGTATATCCGTCCCTATCCAGAGTGAACCTTCACTCTGAAATTACAGAGTGAAGTTCCAATTTTAGCACACTTTTCGGTCAAATTTTTTCATCACAAGTGATTCAATATTTAGGTATGATATTTAAGATTATCTATGCAAAATTTCATCCAATTCGGTTATCGTTAAGGTATTAAAATTAGATTAAATCAATGAACGACTTAAATTTGTTCAACGTAAACTATTCATGTAAATCTCAATTTTGAAAGCTCAAACCATTGTTAAATTGAATGAAACTTTGCAGAAATGATCTTGAATAACATACCTAAAACTGGAACTTCACTCTGTAATTTCAGAGTGAAGGTTCACTCTAGATAGAGATTGTATATATATATATATATATATATATATATATATATATATATATATATATGTGTGTGTGTGTGTGAGTGGGTGTGCGTGCAAAAAATATTTTCAAAATTAAATTCATCTAATAAAAATATAAACGTGTGTATCATAAAGAATTTTGTTAGAAAGTTTTTCATACTTTTGTAATCTAATTAATAATTCGATATAAAATATATAGTAGTTGTAGTAATTTATTATAGCCATTAATATAATTCATAAATGTAAATAAAATTTAGAAACTGAAAAAGTCATTAATTAAATTTGAAAATTTCAAGAAAATATTTAGTGACAGAAAAATGAGATTTTTTTGGGTAAGATTCTTAATTAAGAGGATACACAAATTCAAGGATAATTGATTAATTTAATTAGATGAAAACTTTTTGGTAAGATTTTTTTTGTTTTGGTAATTAATTATAACTTAATTATTGTTGAAATCATCTTTAATAAATAAAGGATAAAAAATTAAATTACAAGGATATGATTGTCTTTTCATTTAAAATAAAATTTTATAATAGTTTAATTACTGACGTGAAATGGTGATGTGACATACTACACAGGATTATGAGGCCAAATTTGACGCCATATTGTGAGAAATTTTTATATGCCACTGTAATATCACGTGTTAATGTCTAGTGGTCATCCTTACTTGTTATATTTCGACATGTGGATTTATTATACCAAAATTATAATTTAAGATATTTTTATTATTTGTGAAATAACCTTCATGGGTATTAATGATTTTGAACTAGGATTTCGGGTTTAGAGTTTAGAGTTTAGGGTATAGGGTTTTAGGGGTTTACGGTTTAGGGTATTCGACAAATATAAAAAATTATTTTGTTGGACGTTTAGGGTTTAGGGTTTATGGTTTTAAAGGTGCGATAGGCGAATGCCTCAAATTTTTTTTTAGTTCAAGATTTTGTTTTTGAATAGACAATTTTTATTTAAAAAACTATTTTTTTGGACGGAGTCTTTTAGATTTTAAGATTGAGACTTTAGAAATACCACCTCTATCAATCCCCTCTACTAAACCTCTGTTGGTGTTGGAGGGGATGGTGATGATGACATTTAGATGATGATTTAAATGGTGATATTTTAATTTATGATGATGACGATTTTGAAGTTTGAAATTATTTCAAACATTGTTCTTGTTTTTTTATATATATATTTCAAGACTAGTTAGTACTTTAATATATAGATTTATGTTATGCAAGGTGATTTGATTAATTGCATGGTTTTGATATGTATTTATTATGAAGGAATAACCATTTATCATGTATATTTTGGTTACAAATCATGTTATATACAAGACTACATATAAGATTAATCAATGCACAAGTATATGAATTCATACATAAGGCTTACGTCGTTTGCCTCAAGACTTACGTCTTGGTGAGACTTTTCCGAAAACGCCTCGGTTACGCCTTAGTCTTTTAAAACATTGAAAAAGGACAAATTAATTAAATGTGGACTGCATGTTAGTTTATTCATCCGTCTTAACTAATTAATTGTCTGTTACTCTGTTTACTAATATCTCCTAATCCTCAAGACTTGTCTAATAAGTGCATCGATCTAATTTATCTTCATTTTCTCTTGTGTACATAAATGTGTGTGTGTTCGTTTATATATATAAGCATTCCCAAAGTACTTCTCCATTTTTAAGCAATTCCTTGTTGACCATGCATGATCAATGGCGGAAGCAACTTACTGCATGTAGTTGTTTTGGGTGGGTTTAGAAAGTTATTTCATGCATATATAGGAGTTACTACTTTCAGATTCCATGCGTATGATATGTAAATACTGAAATTTAAAAACAAACTCCTATACAATGATATAAAATGATTATGAAATTCGTCTTTTTTGCCTTATATGATGATAAAGGTTGCCCCAGCAGAGCTTGAAGGGTTGTTACTCTCTCACCCTGAAATATTGGATGCAGTAGTAATCCCGTAAGTAGAGACTTGTTCAACTTGAACAATTTGTATATCCACTGCGATTTATTTCTCCAACTGCTTAATTTGGAATTCTGCCTTCTATATCTGATTGCAGATTTCCAGATGCTAAAGCCGGTCAGGTTCCGATTGCTTATGTTGTTCGTGCACCCAATAGCCTGCTAACAGAACAAGATATCCTAAAATTTGTAGAGAAACTGGTATGGCAAGGCGCAAAGCGCTCTTCCTTGTTTGCTTAATTTCTTGCGTACGTGTTTCTGATATGTTGCATGTCCTTACTTTAATCGACAGGTTGCACCATTCAAAAGATTGCGGACCATAACTTTCGTAACCAGTGTTCCCAAGTCGGCTTCCGGAAAGATTTTGAGAAGGGAGCTTATACAGAAAGTTCAGTCAAAAATATGATTTCATGATGATTTGATGATACAGTCGCTACAAGAAATAAGGGCATATATATATAACAAATGTGCATATAATAAATGTCCCATTTGGTATCTATAGAACATATATATAAGTCTCTATTGAGCTATATAGACACTTAGTACATTTGTGCCTTTTGCTAGTGTTTTTATTGCTAACTTGGACATTTAATTTATGTGTAACCAAATATTTATGTAGGTCTCATGATTTCTCATACTAGAAAATATAGTACAAACATCATACATTTGTACAAATACACTTCACCAATTGGGGACACTTAACAAATTGTCCCCATTTGACTTTATTTCTTTTACTTTTCAACCCCTCAAAAACCCAATAGAGACTAGATTGAAAAACTAGAATCAATATTTTTCTGAAATATACAATATCAAATATCAAAACAGTAAATGATATAGCAGGAATTTCAATCAAACAATCTCATATTTTCCATTCAAATCTTCTAGTTTGGATATTCAACAATACATCAACAAGAATCCAGTTTTACATTTTTCTCTCCCCAAAGCTAATATCCAATCAACAAGAATCCAGATCTTGCGATTATTAGAGAAGAAAGCATACAACAATGAACTTACCAATATATGTGGTGAACCCAAAATACATGATCTTATGTAGGTGAATTGGTATATCGTTTGGAATGTCATGATGAATTATGGGCCTAAATGCAGGAAAGTTTTTCTTATCACCAATAACACCATCTGCCAGCACTGAACAAATGATTATATCTCATGCTGTAATTGGACTTTGATCTCGATCATAGCTTCTCTTTAGCACATATCAAAGAAACTTACCAGCACTAGTCATCCCAATACCATTGTCAATAATGGTCAATGTGTTGTTGGTCTTGTCGGGGATGATGTGGATGAAGAGCTCTGGTTGAGCCTCAAGCTTGCTCTCGCGGCCAAGTTTTCAAATCTAATCTTGTAAAAAGCATTCATAAATAAATCACCATATATAAGCAAAAGCACTATTTCATTGAATTAAAAGAAAGTACAAATTCAACTAAAATTGAAAGAAAGTACAAATTCAACTAAAAATGACACTCAAATACAATAACCCCTTAGAGACAGCTACTTAACATCTTCGCAATCACACAAAGCACTTTAAATATAACTCAATTACTTGAATAAGATTATCAAAGCATGCACTCATAACTCATTGCTCGTATACTATGCACCCTACCAATTTGCTGAGGGAAAAAGCACTGCAAGTGGAGTTAAAGTTAGTAACTGACCAAACAACATAAATGAACTTTATATATGAAGTTATGTACTTTTCCAATGTTTCTCTAACGATTAAGTTCAAGCAAACAAATTACCAAATTTCAGGTTGAGGTGATTAGTACAATTCTCTGGAAGGGTCTTCTTTGCTCCCTTCAATGTAATTTTATTTATTAGTTAAAATAGTTCAATAGCTATTAATAAAAATTAATTATTTTCTTTTGAGTATAAATGTTAGATTTTAACTGCATAATATCAAAATAAACAAATTTAATTACGAGCGAACTACGCTCCGTCAAAATAAAAACAAAGTACTAATACAAAGTAAAAAATGTTGCAAAAAGTTGAACCAAGTCATCCGGTTTTTATTTTGGAAAAAACATATTGCTTACCTAAGCTAATTTGGCTTTTAGCTTGTCTGCACGGTATGCATGCCCTGTATTATAGAATTCTCCCTATAGTAGCAGGTTTTTATTTTGGAAAAAACATATTGCTTACCTAAGCTAATTTGGCTTTTAGCTTGTCTGCACGGTATGCATGCCCTGTATTATAGAATTCTCCCTATAGTAGCAGACTATTTCATCGCGAAGGGAAGTAGTGTTGTTCTAAGTTGTTTAGCCCTTGGACGCAACCCCAAAGTCTGGGAAAACCCATTGAAGTTTGACCCTGACCGTCGTATAAATGGAGATGCCAATCAACGAGTGGAGCTGGATCGAAGAACATGAATTAAGGTTCATTTCATTCACTACCGGAAGGAGAGGTTGCATGGGTAGTGCACTTGGGACTACCATAGCTGTGATGCTCTTAGCCAGACGTACTTCTGCAAGGATTTACATGTTAAACCTTGCTTACCTAGCCTTTGTATGCACATGCTAAACCTTGCTTACCTAGCCTGCTGCTATATACCCGTTTTAGCTACTATGATCCTAGAGTAAATTGCATGTTAAACTCTAGGATAGTTATTAATAAAGGTCCTACCATTAGTATTGGGGTAAATTAATATATAAAGAAAAAAGGAGAAACTTTGAGGTACGATTTGAATCGTTTCCTTAATGTGTTATTTGCCCCTACTCAATGAGTTTGCTAAATGGTTCTTGGCAAATCACTAATATAACAAAATTGAAGAATTCCCTTAGAAAATACTAGAAGGAAATTGTATGATTAAAAGAGGAGGAGAAGGAATAAGAGAGATCGAGTAATGGCAGAATGATTTGATAATGCAAATTGGTGGCATGTAGTGTTGTTTATATAGAGATGAATAGATACTAGAGACACATTTTCATCATCAACAACTGCTCTCTCTTGAAGAGGTATGTACCTTTTGAAATACCTCAATATACATATCTGATTATAATTCAAACATCACATCTCTTCAACTATATATATATATATATTGTAATTACCAATAATCCTCCCCAATTTCATATATATATATATATATATATATATATGAAATTCATATAATTATCTTCTTTCAATTCTCTCCAAAATATAGCCATACATATATAATCACGCATACAAGTAAGGTGTCTTTCGAATTAAACCTTCAATTAGTGTAAGTAAGTCAAAGCATCAACGAAAACATTGGTACCACACAGATTACAATGAATTTCCTTGAAGCAAATTCTGCTATAATTAAGCACTATAATGGCCTTGTGCTTCATCCTGGTTTCATGAATATGTACAAAAGAAAACCCAACTTTTGGTAGAAGCGGCACCACTTCTTATATTCATATAGATGAGATTTCTTTCCATGTCTTTGCTACTATAGACACCAAGCTATAAACCTTATTAAAAGAAATAAACTCATCCTCTACAACGTAGCAGTTTTGCACTGATCATCTTGGAATAGGCTTTGTAATTAATTTTAGTGCTTCTACAATCACATACAATAACTTGTTATTACCCATTAAACTTTCAACTAGTATTTTTCTAGAGAAAGTTGGGTTACTATTACTAGTGATTTAAATTAAGGGTTTTAACCCCATTCCACTAGATGTTTTAATAACTAAATCTCTCGAGAGTGCTTTCGTAAATGGATCTGCCAAGTTATTACTAGACTTAACATAAGTAATATTGATAATTCCATATGTTATCAATTGTTGGATATACTCATGTCTCAAGCTAATATATCTAGATTTTCCATTGTAAATCTTACTATATGCTCTAGACAAAGTAGCCTCATTGTCGCAATACAAAGTAATGGATAACATTGGTTGTGGCCACAACTCTATTTCTAATAAAAAATTTCTAAGCCATTCTGCTTCTTTGCCAGCAACTGCTAAAGCTATGAATTCTTATTCCATGGTTGAATGTGCTATTAATGTCAGCTTCTTAGAATCCCAAGATATTGCTCCTCCGGTGATTGTAAAAATCCATCCGGATGTAGACTTATTATCATTAGCACTTGTGATCTAACTTGCATCTGAATATCCCTCAAGTACTGCTGGGAATTCAGAATAAGATAACCTTAAATTTATGGTTCTTTTTAAATAACCAAAAATTTTACTAATTGCTTTCCAATGAGCAATTCCAAGGTTACAGGTGTATCTTGAAAGTTTGCAAACCGAAAATGCAATATCTGGCCTTGTGCAATGTGTTGCATACATTAAACTTCCCACTGCACTAGCATACTCAAGTTGGGCAACTGATCTACCCGAGTTACTAAGTATAGTACCATTAGTCTCATAAGGGGTTGTTGCTTCTTTTATTTGTAAATGCTTAAATTTAAGAAGCAATTTCTCTATATAATGTGACTGACGCAACGCATAACCGCCATTATGCTTCTTTATCTTAATCCCTAAGATAATATCTACTTCTTTCAAGTCCTTCATCTGGAACTTTGATTTTAAGTACTCCTTAGTTTCAATTATGTCATTCATATTTGTTCCAAATATGAGTAAGTCATCAACATATAAACATATAATGACACCATAATCATTTGTAAATTTAGAGTATATGCACTTATCAACATTATTATGTCTAAATCTAAATGACAATATGACATGATCAAACTTCTCATGTCATTGTTTTGGTGCTTGTTTCAAATCATATAATGATTTGACTAATTTACAACCTTTATTTTCATGTCCCGGGAGAACAAATCCTTCCGGTTGTTCCATGTAGACTGTAACGACCCCAAAATTTCGAGCTTAAAAACTTAAAATTTCAAAGTCGTTAACACAAAATAATCTCAATGAAATCGAAATCATTTAAAATGTCACAGCGGATCAATTCTGAGTTCTCAATACAACTCAAACAACCAATTATTACAACCCAAATTTATAATCCATACATAAAATGGAAATGTAATAATCCTCACAATCACTCACAAATCTCACAAATAAAACCACGCTGAAAACCTCACCACAAGTAGGATTCGAACGACTTCGAGCCTCCGGAGTTGTCACTCAATCTCCACTAATCGACACCTGCGGAATTATCCCCTACACCATCGGATTGGTGCACCGGGATTGTAAACACAAACCCGGTAAGCTTATAGCTCGTATGAGTAAAATGAAAATATAATCGTATATCAATATATACGAAAAATCACAAATCATCAAATATAAATGCACTCATGAGTCAATGGACGGCCCATCTGGTCGTCCCAAAGAAATATAAAATAAAACGCTCATGAGAAATTAAGTAACCCTTCTGGTTACCCAAATGCATTCATATTACGGGTACCAAGAACGCTGGTACACATCTGTTACCCCTCTCGTAATACACCGCCGATATTGGATAGCCACCCGCTACCCAACATCCAAAACAATCTGAGTACCCATGAGCAGATAACCACCCGTTACCTCACATGCAGTACTAAGGCAGACAGACTAGAGATCTAACTCTATCGTAACTTTCGCCCGGCCAAAGGCTAGGTTTCGACTTGCCAAACACGTACAATAATCTCACATCATATTGTACCAAACATCAGATCCGAAGACAATTCACATTTTAACAATCTCAATGTCAAAAATCACGTACAATAATCTCACATCATATTGTACAAATCAAAATCACAATAAAATCATAACAGTATATTATATAGCAAACTATATATATATACGTATTTATTTACCATTTGTACGATGTATATATATATAATTCATTATATATTATACATGTCATAATTTATAAACACGTCCGAAGACAAAACGTTTAACAATCTCAATATTAAACTCACATGCTTGTCATCGAAATGACCTATTTCAAATGAATTCATAACAGTATATATTATAGCAAATCATATATATATGTACTTATTACCATTTATACAATATATGTATAATTCACTATATTGTATACTTGTCGTATTTCAATATTTAAAACTCTTGCAAAAATCTTAAAATCACCGCAAGGGTGGATTCATAAATATGTGAGATTTTACTCACCTTATCGAGTCGAGCGTAATCCCACAATTTCCGAAGATAATTCTTTTCTTCGCTTTATAGATCACCTTGAAAAGATAAGAAAAAAATTTAGAAACATTTCGTAAACCTTTAAATGCCAAAACAGTAATAATCGGTTACTGTTAAGCAATTTTCGGTTTTACGAATTTACAGTTCACGGTACTATTCACTATAATGTTCATGTATTACTGTACAAATACACAAAATAATACGTATTTCTATACGTATACATACAGTTTCTGTACGTATACATAATGTTTATGTATTTTTGTACGTATACATACTGTTTAAATGTAAATACAATCTCAGTAAATAAAATTTACTAATTACCTTTTTACAATTACTGAAAGTAATTTAAATTTACATTTACTGTACTGTAAATAAAATTTACATTTACCGTACGTAAATAAAATTTACATTTACATTTACCGTATGTAAGTATATTACCAAAATACCCTTCTCGGAATCACTGTTCACACCTCCGTCGCATGTGGCGGTGCGTGGGGTGCACGCGCCACCTCCGGCAGGCCGCGCCACTCACTGTGGCAGCGCGTGGGGCACACGCGCCGACGCCAAACACGGCGCGTATCACGCCACCGCTGTGCCCAAACTCTCCCCCTCCTCCCCCTCTTCCTTTCTACGGTCTCCGACTACCCCTAGGCTGCTCCACGCCCTCACACGCGCCGCCTAAGGCGGCGGTATTCATCATTTCCCCCCCCGATCTCACTCGAATCTCCCTCACAAATCCTCCAAAACTTCCACACATCACACAACAACAATCACAACATCGTTTATAATCGAAACCTCACCTATTTTGGATTTGGAGGCGCCGGAGCTCGTCGGAGGGAAATGGATCGCAGGCGGTGCTGGGTACCTCGAGGAGGGCTTCTCACGGCTCGAGTTGCATCGAACTTGCTAGCTTGCAGCGTCAGAAGGTGGAGAAGGTGAGGATCGCGTGCTTGCGTCGGCGGAGGGCTGCTCGCACGGCGAGGGTTGTTGCAGGAGGTTCGGTGTAGCTTCACAACGACGGTGGCAGTCGCGTCCTGCCCAGGAGAGGAAGGAGTCGAGCTTGCGGTGGTGTTGGTGCCGACGGTGAGGGACGTCCCTCGGAGGAGGGAGATCGTCGGCGTGCCGAGAGGGTGAGAGAGAGTCGCGAGGAGAGAGAGAAAACCGAGAGAGAGAGAGAGAGAGAGAGAGAGAGAGAGAGATGATGGAGGCGGAGGGAAGAGAGAGAGAGGGTTTTCCAATTATGGAAACCCTAATCTCATAAATACTCTATTTATACTAGTTTCCAAATCGGAAACTAACTTTCGACGTTAATAACTTTTACGTACATCGTCCGATTAGAACGCGTCACATATCCACAAACTCGTATCGACGCTCTCTACAACTTTTGTGAAGAAAGTTTTCGCAACCGAGCGACGGAATAAAAGTCGATAATTTTGTTCGGAAACGTAACGTTTTTCTTATTAAACGTTCCGAAAACGTTTCCGTTTTTCGTTTCAAAGCATCGCAAACAATCACATTCGTTTTAATCGAACTTCACAACTTAATAGAATTTAAATTAAACCAAATATTGTTTGGAAATTTAGGGTTATTACATAGACTTCTTCATCCAAATCGCCATTTAAAAATGCAGTTTTCACATCCATTTGATATACATGTAAATGATATAATGATGTCAATGCAAATAATACTCTAATGGATGTGATTCTAGTAACTGGTGCATAAGTATCAAAGTAATCTATTCCTTTTTTCTGCTTAAAGCCCTTAGACACTAGCCTTGCTTTAAAAGTCTGAATAGATCCATTTGTGTTGTATTTCCTTCTAAATACTCACTTACAGCTTATTGCTTGTGATTCTGGTGGTAAATCTACTAAAACCCATGTCTGATTTGAGATTAATGAATTCATTTCATCATCAATAGCCTTTTTCTAGAAGGCTGCATCTTTTGAAGCCAATGCTTCACTTAAACTTTTAGGATCATCTTCTACATTGAAAATAATGGCTATTTTCTTCTTTATTTTATTTCTATCTCCTTCTACTAAAAATACAATAGACTGAGATGAAATAAAATCTGGGTCTAGAGTTTTTTTTTTTTCTAACTCTCTGACTTCTTCTAGGTTCAGTAATACCTTTAGGTTGTTTTCTTTTCTCATTTTGAGAACTAGGATTCTCATTATTCATATGTGCATCTCTATAGCTTACATCAGAATCATCATCATTGTAGAACTTAGTTTCTATAAACTGTACATCTCTAGACTCAACTATTGTATTAGAGTCCTTATTCAATAATCGGTATACCTTTGAGTTTTCTGCATATCCCACAAATATGCTTTTAATCCCTCTAGGACCCAACTTATGGCAGTATGCCAATAAGACCAATGGTGCAAACATTGGTGGAAGATGGTGCTGGATCAAGTACATTTAAATTGCAACTTCATTGAAGAAACTAACGATTACAATCGTTTAGAATGACATCCCGTGTCATGACGGGAGCAGTTACAAACCAAACATGCTCTCACAAGAACATAAATCATACTTGGCAAGAATATGAGCTACTTGGTTGGTTTCACGCTGAGCATGAATCACCTTAAAATTTGGATACCTAATCATAATCTCTTTCACCTCATCAAGGATAAGGCCCAAGCTTGATAGGTCAGCTGAAGCTTGATTCAGAGCTTGTACTAGCAGCAAACAATCTGTCTCAAAGATTACTTTGGAAAAACTAATATTTTGTGCTAGTTTCATACCTTCAAAGAGAGCCAATAATTCTGAATGGAATGGTGATGACAATTGCAAACAAGGTTTGTCACTCCCTACCAATTATCATGAGATAATGACATTGAATTACACATCAAGTACATTGAAAAACAAGAGATATCCTTCCGTACTACTCAAAAGGATTAGCTCAAAGCACATGCATAAAAGTGCATAGTTCCGTAGATCAAAGGGAATTATTGAGATACATAGACAAAGTCTAGTAGAATCTTTAAAAACGAGATTTAATATCAGAAATAACCCAATTAGTAATAGAGGCATGAACTCTACTGATTGTCAATCACATAGCCACTCTCCTTAGCATCACCATCATGTTGCAAGCACACCCAAAGAACACTCAATAAAGCGAGCAACCTGCTTCATAAAAGGCCACCGTCATGCGCCGCAGCCTAGAGAACTACACGTGAAGATAGAGGAAGACGAAGATTCTTAGACATACAAGTGAGAAACCCTTCGTTGTTTCTCTCTAGTGAGAGTTTTATTTAGCACCAGTGGTAGGACCTTTATTATGAGTTAACCTAGAGTTTAACATGCAATTTACTCTAGGATCATAGTAGCTAAACCGGGTATATAGCGGGTATATAGCAGCAGGCTAGGTAAGCGAGGTTTAGGATGTGCACACAAAGGATTGAGCTTAAGAGGGTTTTTCTGCCTCAGTGAGATCAATCTTATCCACATGGGTGGCATGCTCCATGTAAATCCTTGCAGAAGTCTTGCTAAGAGATAGGAAACAACCTCGAAGAACGTACAGTTTTGAGAGTTAAGTAGCAAAATCTCAAATCTACAAAAATCTATAAAGAAAATGAAAGAAGGAACAAATGAAAAAAATTAATGAAGAGGAGTTGGCAAAATTATAGCTAGGACGATCAAGATACCCTCACCAAAAGGGTAAAATACACTTAAGTTTAGTAAACCTAAACTACTCGAGTGGAGAAAACCCAAATCCACAAGAGACATGAAGATGTTAAGTAGAATCCTTAGTAAGAAGAGTACAGTACCAGTACAATACTAGTACAATATCAGAGAAGCATCTGCTCCTAGGTTCATAGTCAATGAGATATATAAGAGATTATCTTTTATCCTAGATTCATACATATTCAAGATCCTAGAACTAACAATTCCGGCTACAAGTGGAGAAACATACATTAGATTAATCACTTCTAAAGAAGTGAATAAAGCCATTCAGAAAAGGTACTATTACATGCACATTGGAGCTATTTTAAGTTGGTATAAAACTCTTAGCAAGAGATGAAATAGACTATTCCGTCCTATGTGTTTTAAAAGATGATAAAATAACATATTTCAAAAAGAGTCTGTTAGGAACAATTGAAGCTTCATTGTGCAACAAAGTTGCATATTTTAATGTCTTCCCAAAATTTACCACTCATTTAAGGGATGTAGCTCATTATATGAGACTGAGAATGAAAACAGATGGAATTTTGATGAAAAATGAGATGATGGAATTTATAATAGATTATAGAAACTATTACAAGTTGTTGAGTTCAAATGAAGCGCCCAATACCAAATTTATAAGCAGTCCTGGGCTTATCACATCCATACTTGCCTATCCCAAAATAATTCTCAGCAAAAACATGTCATAAAATTGCATGAAGTCACATTTCCGAGGAAATGGAATCTATCTCCTCTAGAGAGATAAGTTCAGAGCTCAAATGCTTCTGTTTATGAAGATATGGGAGGAAAATTTAGCTTTCAATTCCTTTACAGGTACTCTTTTGCTGGATATGATGAGGCTAGTACCTCTGAATCAAGAGCCACAACCTTCCACAAAGAATCTTTCGAGGAAGAAGACTCTAAAAGACCTCTAAGAATTCTTATATCAGAGGGATTAAAAGAGCTTTATGTACAAGCGGAGACTTCTAATTCCATATAAGGACTATAAGAAATTATGAGAAAAATTTCTCAAACCAGCATAAAAAGAAGAAGATGAATATTTTTCTTTATCAAGAAGCAAAAAATGAGTCTGGAGAATCATCCATGCATCCAGAAACTGAAAACACTAGACCAGTACATAAAATTCAAAACATCACAAATCATCTAACAAAGATCATTTGAGAAAATAAGATTAAACTTCCAAAAGGACAAGTCCCTACAGGAAGGATGGGAGAACGAAGCTCACAAAAGTTCATCTTTACATAACCAAAGTGGGGACAACCTGTTTCTGAAATAGGTGTGTACTTAGATTTTTACATAGTAAGAGACAAGAGAAAAGCTATAAACAACTGGGTTGCTAGCTTAAGACTAACTCAAGCTCTTGTGTTATCTAAGTATATATGAGGATGCTCATGGATACTATGAGGCAACCTTGACAGGATTTCTCCTGAAATTGTATAATTCCTATAAGCAAAGCTCGATGTCGGCAAGTTCGGAAAATAGACTTTCTCAAACCAATAGTCCTATGGACTTATGCTATGCCAATTTATGCTTAGTTTCATGGAGACATAACATGGCTTTGTGAGCAAGCAAAAGAAAGAGCTAGAGCAATATTCAGAAATTGAGTATTTGTAACATGAGATTCTTCGAAGAATATATGAATGAGTATCAAAATTACTACTGCACAATTGGAGATATTAAGAATAATGATCTCATTTGAACATACTACATAAAGTTACTAAAACCTTGGAACAATGCAGTAGCTCAATATCTCGAAGAAAATCTCCTTCCTCAGTTCACGGTTGGTGGAATAGCAAAAAGAATAATGGATCTCCTAAGAAAACAATGCACTGAGAATCAAAAGTCAAGAGTTGTTAAGAAACAACTCAGAGAAGTTGAAAATATGTGTCATACGATTATGGATGTTCCAACACAGTGGGGTTACCATATCTCAAAAGACAGAAAGAAGAAGCACATGAGCAAGTTCTCTGGTAACTTCTCAAGCAAAGGACATGAACGAAAGTTCAATTCGAAAAGGTACAAGTTCAGGAAGAAATCTTCCAAACTAAAATCTTCTGAAGATAAGAAAGAAAAATCATCTCCTAAAAAGATATTTTTTAGGAAGAAAAAACCAAGACAATATAATTCTTCCAGAGATGCTAAGAAGATATGCAAATGTTGGCTCTGTAAAGCTGAAGGCCATTATGTCAATGAATGTCCTAAGAAATATAAAAGGACTTCTAAGACATTGGTAGTCGAATATGATGAAGCTATAGAATATGCAAACTTGAAATGGTTTGAAGTCGCTTATTCTGATGAAGAGATGACTATATATATTCTCTTGAATAACCATCAGATAGCGAAACAGATAACACTTTAGAAAGCTCTGAAGAAGATGAAGATATAGGATGTCGTCCTATATTTTTATTACAAGTCCGAAATTGGAAAGAAGAAGAAACTGATATTATAAGTATTTTCCGTCCAAATCTAGGAGCATTCACATGTGATTATTGCAAATGTGATGATGATAGCATGATACCTATGAGTTGTGAAAAAAAAAACAGGTGAAACATATCATAGAGAATGCTTCATAGTAGAACTAAGAAGAAAGACAAAAGAAAATAATGCTCATACCTTAGTTGACTATGAGTATGAGATGTTCTATGAACAGGAACAAGATCAAGAGCAAATCCTCAGACAGAGTCTTGAGAAAAATATTGAAAAAATAAAGATAGTAACTTCATTTAGTAATTCAATATCAACAGAAGTTTGGGTTTCTTCCTCTTAACGATACATCCCGTAGAGGGCTAAATATCGTGATTGTTCGCCTTGCACTTGGCTATCGTAGCCCTAAATCACCATTTTGAGGTCCAAGTAGCCTAAAAGGCCACTACATGCATTATTAGGTCAACAAGGGTAGTTCGGTAATTTCAGTGATTACATACTATTTTCCCCTATAAATATGCCTCTCATCTCCACAACAAGGTAAACCTCCACTCTCACCTCTTCTCGTACCTAACTTTACATGTTCACCTTTGTAGCTAACTTAGGTATCAGAGCATTGAAGACCGACTAGCCCGATCTTCACCCAGTAACGTTGTGTGCTCATGGTTTGCAGGTGACAGAGTGCTTTCTCAATTCGCCAGAATTTCCTTACCGGAATCCTGCTGTAACACTTCCAATCAAGAAGAAGAGGAAAAGATAATCAATCCTTTTATGAAAGTCACTGGTGATTCACCACAGCCATTAAAACAAGTTCAGATAAGTGGTTACAGCAACTACATAAATGTAAAGCTGAAGTTTCCTAATTATAAAAAAATATCATATACATGCATTTGTAGATAGTAGATCATCATACAGTCTAGCAAGAAAATACGCTATTCCTAAATAATATTGGAAAAGTTCTGATAAACTAGTCATTAGAGTTGGAATGAGAAATAATGAGGTCAAAAATGAACATCTTTGCCAAGAATGTTAAAATTTACTTAGCTGGCGGAACTTTTATCGTCAAGCGATTTTGGCAATGTGAAGGACAAGAAGATGATTTGTTGATTGGGAATGATTTTCTCCTTCAGCAAGTTGTAACTCAAACTCTGGATATGCTCGGGTTTGAAAAATACAACAAGTCTTACTGGGAATCCAAACTTATACAAGCAGTAAGAATCACAAGAGAATGGTTCACATAACAATATAAGAGATCCCAAACGAAGTGTGGTGATGATCACAAGCCAGGTTATAAACCGAAAATGCAGCCGATTTTGTTGTTAAAAGATCAACTAAAATACACCAAGAAATAATAATAGCTGAGGAGACAAGTTCAGAAGATTCGGAAGACTCAGAATCAGAGAATGATCCTCGGATCTCTGATAATGACAGTGTCTGATGGAAAAGAGGAATTCATAATGGAACAGAATCTCAAGGTATATGGCAATAAGGTTGATCAAAAGAAGGTTCATACTCTTATAGAGATTGAGAATTTACCGAAACCAGTAATAACTGAAGATCTTCAATTATACTGGGAAATAGATCCAATATATTGTGAGCTAATGATGCATGATGCAAATGTTATTTGCCATGTGAAAACAATTCCTCACTATAGAGAGCAAGATAGGAAACAAATGGAGAATCAGATTCAAGAACTTCTTGAAAAGAAGTTAAATAGGCCGTCCAATAGTCCTCATCTTGTTGTAGCTTTCTTTGTGATAAATCATGCATAACAAGTAAGAGGAAAAGCTCGAATGGTGATAGATTATAGAGATGTGAATAAAAAAACCAGCAAGTTCAGGTGAAAGTTCTCATCAACAAACTTAAGTGAGCAAGAATCTTCTCCAAGTTAATTCAAAGTTAGGATTCTGGCAAGTCAAAATGCATCCTAGTTTCATACTATTAACTACTTTTGGAACTTTTTAAGGACACAATAAATGATTAGTTATGCCCTTTGGATTAAAGCAAGCTCCTTCCATTTTTCAAAGAAAGATGGATGATATATTCTAGCCTTATGAGATTTCTGCATAGTTTATGGCTGTGTTTGGTAATGCCTTTCACATCAGTGATTATAAGTGAAGCTGCAATCTTGTGTTTGGTAACTCAACTTATTATCTCCGGCTTGAAGAAGCCATAGTTTTTTCCATAAAAAAGGAGAAGTAGGTTCTCCCTTCCTTCTAAAAGCCAGAAGCTCGATCATTACTGTAGCGGAGGTTACTGTAGTTTAATGAAACTTTCGTAATCCCGATAGGTACCCTCATCTCCTTCAACAAATTACGTTGAATTGCCACAGAAACCCTTCAAGTATCTCTCACCCAAGCGCCGCTCTCACTTGTTCGTCAATCCCTCTATCTCTCTTTCTCACTGAACATCTCAGCCCCTCCCTTTTGTTCATCAAGCAATATCGATCTAACATCAAGGATCCAAGAATCAGTAACTAAGCAACATATATTTGATTCTGGGTAAGTCTATTAACAATTTCAGTTTCAGATTTCTCTAATTTTGTTGTTAATATGGTTTCAAATATATTATGGGTGGCTCCAATTTGGTTTATGATTCGTTTCATATCATGGTTCAAATCTCATACCTGGTTGTGTTTGATTAATCTGAAACCCGAGCGGGTCATCGCTTACTTGTCCCTCTAAAGTCAGTCAGAGACACCCCAAGCCTCTTATTCTTGAAGGTTAGTTTCTGGTTTATCCAATTTCAATTTCTCTGCTTGATTTTTGTGGTCTGTGGCAATGCTCATCCTTTCGATGATGGTCAAATTAGGATCTGAGCTTCGTGTTTTGCATGTGATTGAATTGATTTTATATTTCTAGATTTGATTGGGTGTTTGACCTTCTGCAGTTTCTGGGTTTGCATTTATGACTGAATTTGTTTATGTTAATGTTATGGATTGTGTCGAAATTGCATGGCTGATTCTGATTTTCTGTGTTGATGATTTGCCACTGTCAGAAGTGATAAATGGTGTCAAGGAACGACTGTTTTATACTAATAGCTTTGAAATGATGTTCCTGTTTGTTTGTACTCTACAATGAAATAATGAATTTACATACATAGTAGGAATTAGAAGAATAAGTTTCAATTATACTAAAACACCAATGTGGTCTGCTTAAAAAGAAACTAAATATGGACTTTACAAGATTTCAGGAAGGAACTATGAATTGAAAGACAGTAAGCTAGAACAATATAACCATACTCGCAGTTGTTCTAGCAACTAGAGCCTCTTTAAATCATCCCTTTGCTATGTTAATATCATTTTGACTACCACCCTCACTTAATTAACACACTATATACTTGTAATCAGAAGTCTTAGAATTGGTTTCTAGTGACAAATCATGTTACAAATGCAAGGGAGAAAATCTATTTTGCACCAGAGTCTAGGACTAAATATGTAAAGTGGTTCAGTGAAAAATTGGTTTCAGCAAACCAGAACAAAAACACTGCACCTATATGTTTTAGCAAGACAAAAGTCACAAAATGTTATTCCTAAATCATGTACATCAATAAAACTCACAGAATTTGTATCAAGAGCACGCATAGAAGCTCTGTCTTCATTTCCTTGACCTGAACCCGGAGTCATATACACAACCCTAAGCTTGCACTCCTCTATTGTCCTTCCATTATCCTTGGTGAACTGGATGGAACATTAAACAGTGCACAATGTCATTAGTAGTTCAGGTAGAGCACGGTAATAAGATATGACGCTAGTATTCGACTTAAGCTCCTTACAGTGTCTTGTGGAAGTTCATTAACATTAGAATTTGGAGGCACTACCGTACTCGGCCAGTGTACTTTTAAGATACTTATATGCCCTCAGAAGTTTAGTGAGTTTTCCAGTTGGTGTATTCCTAAGATGCCTCCGTATCTTATTGGCTAAACCAGTAGGGAGATCATTTGTTTTGAAGTGTATTCCAAGGATACCTTCATATTTGTTCGAATTTCTTACTTTCAATGTAAAGTTAATAACTGTTAAAAGCAAAAAATGAAAACTGTAAAACTGTATTCAGTAGCACCTCTGATGACACATGAGTTCCAAGCCTGTATAACACCAAAACAGGTTTAACCTAAGGAAGAAAAAGTAGAAATTATGAAAAACAGGTTTAACAAAACATACTTCTTGCGACCAAAACAAAGTATCATTCACCAAAAGAACTCGTACCTTGAAAGCGACATGGTTTTTTGTGTTGTTGATGACTTTAAGGTCACAAAAGCTTTGGTTTTCCAGCTAAACTGATCAGCAAATAGGAAATCATCTTTATGGTAACATGTATAGCATGAGAAATAAGTGTGTATCAGTTACCAACTTACCTTTTAACTCAAATACAGTAGTAGATTAAACACCAACTTTCATGAGTGAAGTTGAGTAATATTTTGGTTTATAGGCTAGGAGTTCATTTATCTAGTGTATGGTTCAAATGGCAAATTCCAAAGAACAAGCGTGTTGGAATGAGTCCTTAGTAGAAGTTTTTGTTGAAATATGTATCAAGGAAGTGCATAGAAATTCGAAGCCACAATCTCATTTTACTTCAGAAGGATGGAATACTATAATCACTTCCTTTGTTGAACAAACTGGAAAAGATTATACCAAAAAACAGCTGAAAAATAAGTGAGATGCCCTAAAAGATGAGTGGAGACTATGGAAAGATCTGAAGAATAAATATACCGGTCTTGGGTGGGATCCCAAGCTCAACACTGTTGTTGCGACCGAAGAGTGCTGGAGTCAAATAATTGGGGTATGTGAATTTGTATTTTTATATTGATAATTTATGTCTAATGGACTGTTTTGTCAAACATCTTATGATAAATGTAATTTTTTTATGCAGAAAACCAAGGAATTTGCAAGGTTTAAGAAAAAAGGAATATCACCCGAGTTTGAAACCAAATTGGATATATTGTTTTTCGATATTACAGCTACTGGAAAGCATGCATGGGCACCATCTTCTTCAATCCCTATCCCTAATAGTTCAGAGGAAGGTGACAATGTTAACTACGTTGAAGGTAGTGGTGACTCTGATGAGAGAGATGTATCTAATTACACTCGGTCCTCTAAGAGGAAAAGAAGTGAGAGAGCTTTGAAAGATAAAGAAAAAATACCAAAAAAGGTTGGAGGTGGTGCACAGTTGGCCAAAGAAATTGGCATAATTTGTTCTGCAATTGAAAGTAGAAGTACATCATCTTCAATAGTCAGTAATGCACGCACTAGTATTACTAAAGTGATGAAGGATGTCACCTCATTGCCTGGAGCTGAGCAGGGAACCAGATTGTGGTTCTTTGCCACTCGATTGTTTTTAAGTGCAGAGAAGAGAGAGATGTACTGCACTATGGAAGATCCTAACATGAAGTTAGGGTGGTTGCAATTTGAGATGAATGAAAAATAGGCTTAGGTTATTCATGAATTATTTTTAATTTCGTGTTTTTATATCATACCTTAAGTTTTAGCCAAGACTATGAGACTATTTTTTATCTTTCCTTTTTTCATCATGTCATACTCTTTCTATATTCTTAGATTTGAAGTTATATGAAGAATATGTGTCTCTATTATATTGTTGGTTGTGCCTTTATATGATTTACATGTTTAGCCATTGAAATCTGCAGATCTAAATTATGAACAATCCAGGTGATGATGATGAAGTTGAGGAGGAGATATTCATGCGAGCTGTACAACTTAATGCTCTGCTGATTCAACATTATTATGATAAGTATATTCATAAAACTCCTTGCATGACATCTTCTCAAACGGGTTATAAGTGGATAATGGAAGTTTTAGGAGGCAATGAAATTCGGTGTTATAATGCATTTAGAATGCAGAACCACGTATTTTATCGCTTATGCACTGATTTGGAAATTATAAACAAGGAGTTGTTAGGTTCAAATAGAACTAGTCATATGGAGATCGTGGCAATGTTATTGTATTTGTTAGGACAAGGATGTGGACTTAGGTCCGTAGGAGAACGATTTCAACATTCCAATGAAACCGTTTGTAGATATATTGGAAAAGCCTTAGATCTTATGTGTGAGCTAAGTAATAAAATAATTAAACAGGACGATCCTGATTTCATTGGCGTTGCACCAGAGATAATGAGGGATAGAAGATACATGCCGCATTTTAAGGTATTTTTCATGTTTACTTGATTGTTTTTTAGTATATAGTTATTTATGGTGTGACAAATAATAATATTATTGACAGGATTGTATTGGGGCTATTGATGGAATGCATATTCCCGCTTCAATAAGTGATGAAGAAAAAGCACCATTCATTAATAGAAAAGGAATACCAACACAAAATGTCATGGCGGTATGAAATTTCGATTGCAATTTATCTTTATTGCTGGTTGGGAAGGGTCTGCTCATGATACAAGAGTGATGCAATCGGTTCTTCGAAATCCTAAAATGAATTTTCCTCATCCTCCACCAGGTAATATATTAAATTTAGTTAATCTTTGTTGGATATTCATGGTTAAAATGTCATTTTAATAAATTTTATTATATAATAATTTTGTAGGTAAATATTATGTTGTGGATTCGGGATACCCTACGATGTGTGGATATTTGGGACCTTATAAAGGACCAAGACAACACTTCCAACAATATCGTAGGCAAGAACCAAGAAATAAAAGAGAATTATTTAACAAAACACACTATTCACTTAGAGGTGTTATAGAACACACATTTGGAGTTTGGAAAAAAAAAGTGGAAGATTTTAAAACACATGCAAGGATATTCATTCGAGAAGCAAGTCAAAATTGTCATTGCTACTATGACACTTCATAATTATATTAGAAGATATGTGCATCGTGATAGACATTTTGTTCGAGGTGAAGAAAGTGAAAATGGTGAAGGAGCTATGGAAGAAGAAGAAGATGATGTAGAAGAACAAAACCATCATGGTGCACAAGAAATGGAGACATTAAGAAACAACATTGCTCAAAGTTTGATGGTTGCACGTTTAGAATGAAAATATTTACATTTATGTAGTTACATCTATCCAATATTAATCATATGAAACATTATTTTTTTAAATCAATTTGAAATGATCTTAAATGTCCAAATTAGTCATTTGAAAATTAAAAGCATAAGTCATCTTGTGTTTACCAAACGTTCTGCCACTACTTCTGCCACTAAAAGTCACTTATAAAAGCCAGTTTACCAAAAACTCAGCTACTTTACTTATTAACTACTTATTTTCAGAAATAAGTATAAGTCAGCTTATCTAATAAGCCCAGCTGCACCAAACACATCCTATATAGATGACATTTTAGTTTTTTCTATGACTATGAATGAACATCTAAAGAACCACGAGAAGATTTACAAGCTTAACAAAAAGGAATCATCCTTGGACAAAGAACATTCATCTTATCAAAGGTGAAATTGATTTTCTTGGCATACATGTCAAAGATGGAGAATTCATCTCCTAAATCTTATTGTCAAGAAGATTAGTCAGTTTTCAGACAACATCCCAGACACTAAGTCTTTACAAAGATTCTTGAGAGTTGTTAATTTTGTGATAGACTTTATTTCTCACGTCAGTCACCTCACTGTTCTTCTCTCTCCCAAAACAAGCTCTAAAAAGAAGTGGTCTTTCACGACATATGATAGCAATACTGTCAAGAAGATTAAAGAGCTAACGTAGAATCTTCCACCCTTGCAATTACCTGAAGAAGGAGATATGATCATGTTGCAGATAGATCCACATGATTACTAATGGGCATGAATTGTTTTAGTTGTTGCCCCAGATACAAGTCGTGAAAAAATTTGTAATTTCATGTCAGGAAAGTTTAATCCAGCAGAATTAAACTATTCCACTCGAGACAAGAAAATATTTTATCTATTAAATCCATTAAAAAATTTAAAAACTACAAATTAACTGATGCAGCTAATAGAGGAAGGGTCCTTAGATGACAGATTTTTTAACTCAATATGAATATGATGTTGAAATGGTTGCAGGAGATAAAAACTACTTGTTGAACGCTCTTACTAGAGAAATGGTGATGTTCGAAAAAATCGTAATCCCAGAAGTAGGAGACTATACCCTAAGGAAGAGTTTGAACATACAGAGAAGACTCTGTGGGAAATATACAAGAACGGAGACAAAACAGTTGGACCTCTGCATGATGGACCTGTTTATCAATACATTGTTTCCTACGGACTTGCTGAATCAAGTAAACCAACTGGGAAAGATAAGCTAAGGCCAACAAAGAACTGTGACCAACATTCGGATGATATATCCACATTGAAGGAAGAATCTCAGTGGTGACTTCTGAAGATGTTTCCTACTGTAATATCACACATCGACCAACGAAGAGGGGGTGCAGTGGCTTATATGTACATGTCCACCTCCATCTAACACGAGGCTTTTTGGGGGCTCAATGGCTTCAGAGGGGATGAGAACTCCAAAGTTAAGCTTGCTCAGGCTAGGGCGATCCCAGGATGAGTGACTTATTGGGAAGTTGCTCGTGAGCTCCCAAAAATAGTGAGGGCTACGCCCAAAACGGACAATATCGTGTTACGGCGGAGCGAGTCCTGGGATGTGACAATTTGGTATCAGAACCACTCAACGAGGACGTCAGACTCCTAAGGGGGGTGGATTGTAATATCTCACATCGACCAACAAAAAGAGGGTGATGTGCCTTATATGTACATGCATACCTCCATCTAATACGAGGCAT
The DNA here is from genome assembly GCF_933775445.1 of Argentina anserina. Classification (NCBI taxonomy): domain Eukaryota; kingdom Viridiplantae; phylum Streptophyta; class Magnoliopsida; order Rosales; family Rosaceae; genus Argentina; species Argentina anserina. Next base: position 9,381,559 of record NC_065877.1, on the reverse strand, counting down.
TTTGAGGGCTCAATGATTTCGGAGGGGATGAGAACTCCGAAGTTAAGCATGTTTGGCCCAAGACAATCCCAGGATAGGTAACCCACTGGGAAGTTGCTCATGAGCTCCGAAAAACAAAATCGTGAGGGCTATACCCAAAGTAGACAATATCGTGTTACGACAGAGTGGTCTCGGGATGTGACGTTTAATATCCCACATCAGCTAACGGAGATGGGGTGATGTGTCTTATATGTACATACCCACCTCCATCTAACACGAGGCCTTTTGGGGGCTCAGCAGCTTCGGAGGGGATGTGAACTCTGAAGTAAAGCATGCTTGGCCCAGGGCAATCCCAAGATGGGTGACCCACTGAGAAGTTGCTCGTGAGCTCCCAGAAACAAAACCGTGAGGGCTATGCCTAAAACGGACAATATCCTGTTACGACGGAGCGGTCTCGGGTTGTGACACCTACGGACATGCTAAATCAAGTAAACCAACTAGGAAAAATAAGCCAAGGCCAACAAAGAACTGGGACAAGCATTCAGATGATAAATCCACATTGAAGGAAGAATCTCAGTCTGTGACTTCCAAAGATGAAAAGACTCTTAGGTGAGTTTTTGCTACATCCTAGTAATGCAACCACAACTGATCAATCTTGGGGTAAATGATTGGCTAGCCCATCTCAAACGGCAGACAATAAAGGCATATCAAGTCTGTTTATGGCTGATGTTTCGCCAAAAGCAGAAGAGCCCCTTTTAGGGAAATCAAGTTTCGTCAAGTTATAGGAACAAATAGGATTTTTCACTAGTATTTAAAGGGTTTTGATAGACCAATTTTCAGAACATAAAGGGTATTATCATTCAAGTAAAATATCATCGTGGACAATATGTTATATGCTTTCAATGATAAAATGAGTGTCATATGCTTCAAGCTCTTGAAGTATTAATAGAAGAAATGTATGGATATCATCAAAAGATAAGCAGGTTGTTATCGAAGAAATTCAAGCTCCAAAAGTAATGTACCTTGAGAATCCTAAAAGTGGCAAGATTCATATTTTATCCTTAAGAGAAGATGAATGATATAACTTTCATAATATTTTAGGGGATTCTAGGAAGATAAGTAGTTCCTAGCCCATATTATGGGAGATACCTAGTTGATGTTCAAGCAGAACATCCCCAGAAACATAAGTTATGGCTCGTGGAAAACGGTTTTGTTCACAACCTCTGGACAAAATCAAATGAAGATTTAAAGGGGTTTCCTGAGATAATTTATGGAAATATCAAGCACATTAGACCAGATGGATGAATCTTGCGATTAAAATTCGTGTCCACACCCTTAGAATGGACAGTAATCAAGGGAGAAATATGTTACATTTCTTCATATCATTATGTCAGATTGATTCAGAATTTGGCAAAGAAATCTTTTGTCACAAAGAACAACAGAAAGCATAATCAAAGCATTCCATAGATAAAAGCAATGACTATTGCCAGCATGAGAAAGATAGTCTCGAGAGATCGTAGTTCAAGCCTTCTAGCAAGTGGGGAACAAATACGGTCACCTGTTATAACCATCCCCCATCAAAGAATAGAAAAGAGATTGATTGTACTCTAGCCATTACCACATGACTAGAAAATATAGAAAAAGAAGAAAAACATAAGATTCTTCTTAATAATTCAGATCTTGAATCCGAGATAGAAGACTATGGCTTAGATGCTACAAAACATCTTACTTTACTTTAAAGTAAAGTAAAATCTAGTGGCTGCTGACGCTATAAAATAGGGATTTCCCATGTCTGCCACTTCATTTATATCAGATTTAATTTCTAGTTGGAGTCTGATACCTATATATAAGAGCTCAACCTTCAGAAGGATGACATCAAAAAAACTTGAGATAGAAGTTCTGACCACCTTTCAGAAAGATGAAGAGAGTCAGTCTATTGAGTGTTATAGTATATTGAAAGTAAAGAGTGTGAATGTATAGTATAATTTGAGTGTGAGTGTACTTGTTTTGAGTGAAGTATATATTACTGTTGTAATCATCTGGTGTCACTACAAGAAAATTTAATTTTACGATGCAAAATTTACGGCGTTCATTGATGCACGCCGTGAAAAAGCATCACTTACGACGTGTTTTTAATGCACGTTGTTAATCATGCAATTTTGCTAAAAAAAATTACGACGTGCTGCATTGCACGCAGTGTGCTAGTGCCTTAAATCTCTACGGTCGTTTACTTCACCAAACGCCTTGAACATTTTCAAATCTAATAAGAGTAGAAATTTGGTAGAAACATAAATCTAAACAGAGCTCTCTTCTCTCCTCCAGCTCCGGCGACGCCGACCTCAATCTTCACTCCTCCTCCTTCTCCTCCTCATCCGCCGCCACCAAGGTCTGCCTCTACGACCTCCCACCCACTTCACCTACATGATCATCAAGTAGTACTCGCTCGCCCAAGGCGGACGCCCCCGTCTAACGACGTCTCATCGCTCAAGTACCTATTGAAGTCGAATCTGACTGGGTCGGATCACCGGTGGTTAGAGTTTTGGATCCGGATGACGTGGACATGTTATTCGTGCCGTTTTTCTCCTCCCTGAGCTTGATCGTCAACACGAACCATCAGGCCACCGGATCGGGGGAGCCAGCGGTGTACAACGACGAGGAGAACCAAGTGGCGTAGCAGTGGCTGGAGGTGCAGGAGAGGAACAATAGACGCGACCATGTGATCATGGCCTATGATCCTAATGCTCTGTATAAAGTGCTTGATAGTGTTAGAAATGCAGTCTTGCTTGTTTGTATTTCGGCCAGCTCAAACCGGACCAAGGCTTGCTGGTGAAGGATATGATTGTGCCATGTTTGCACTCCATTAACACTTATAACGGTGACATCAGTGTCGAAAACCGCAACACCTTGTTGTTCTTCATGGACGACCCGTTTCGCAAGGAGGTATATTGTCTGTTCCTGTATGTAAAATGCTGAGTTTTTGATACGAATTGTTAGGATTACTTGTGATTTTTGAGGACAATCTGAATCGAGATATTAAAGACTGGTTGATGAGTGTGTATAATGTGCATATGCCAGAGCTAGCCAATATAATGTGGGTTTTGATTTTGTGTCTGTAGGGGGGAAAGATCCGAGATTTGCTTTTTCAGTGGCTTGATTGTGTTTTTATTTATTGAGCTGATATTGTGTTGATTAGTAGAGTGAAGTGTTAATTTCAAGCTTAAATGTTGCTAGTACTTTGGAGTAAAACATAAGAAGCCCATATAAGAATGAATCTAGTGAGTTGAATCTAGGGATAACCTGAACCGTTCTCACCTTGACTCACCTCTCTGAGAAGGCTGACGCGCGTCAACCTCACAACAATTTACTAAGTTATGCACATATCAAATCCAATGGAATAGATGAGTTGTGTATATCCCGTGTACTTAATAAGTTTCGATTAAAGGGTCACTTCTCCCAAATAAAAAAAATCAAAGGATCACGCATTTTCCAAGTTCTTCAGTTCATGAACGGTTCTTGTCACGACCCCTAAATTTCAAGTATGAAACTCAAATTTTGAAGCCATGAAAAACTCTAAAACAATCTCAATAAATCGAAATCATATTAAAGTCACAGCGGATCATTACTAAGTTCATAGTATAACTCAGTTAAATTGATTATTACAAACCAAATTTATAATTCATGCATTATATCAAATGGAAATGTAAAAATTCTCTCAATCCTCACCACAAGATAAAATAAAACAACTTCAACGTCTTTAGTGTTGTCCGTCAATTCCGCTAATCCACACATGCGGAATTATCCGCTACACCATCGAATAGTGCACCGGGATTGTAAACATAAATCTGGTAAGTTTTGCAGCTCGTATGAGTAAAACAACAATATAACTCGCATAAACATATATACGAACATACATAAAACATCAATCATAAATGCACTCATAAGTCATTGGACGTCCCATTTGGTTGTCAAATATTAACTGAAAATATATATACTCATGAGAAATCGGATAACCCCTCTGTTTACCCAAATGCATTTATAATACGAGTACTCATGAACGCTGCTACACCTCTGTTACCCCTCATGTTAGTACGCTGCCTGACATTAGGCAACCTCTCGCCACCCAATATCCAAAAAAATATAGGTATACATAAGCGCTGGTACACCACTGTTACCCCTCATGTTAGTACCCGGCAGACAGACTAGAGCTCTAACTGAATTGTAACTGTTGTCCGCCCAAGGCTAGGTTCTGATATGCCAACACGTCCGAAGACAGGTCCACAGACCACAAAAAAGGTTTTAACATCACTCACGTTAAAACCACGTAGAAATAATTATCTCATGATATTGTACAAATAAATCGACATGCTCAATAAATAAACCTCAACCCTATAATGAACTTATTCGCAACGGAAATTACGACAATATATAATATAGCAAAGCATATATATGTACCTATGTTACCAATTATACACATACACAATCCACTATATCATATACATATCATAGTTCATTCTTTTAAATTTAGCGTATTCATGAATCTTCGTAAGGGTAGATTCGTCATTGTGAGATTTTACTCACCTTATAATCTTGAGTGTAAATTCCACGATTCCGCAAATGAATCGTTTACTTGTTGTGTCGATCACCTAGAATAGATAAGAAGTGAATTTAGAAGCGTTACGTAAAAACCTTAAATGCCGAAACAATAAAAATGATTTACTGTTCAGCAATTTCTGGTTTTTACGAAATTAATGTTCACGTAATTACTATTCACGTATTAATGTACAAATACATATCAATTACATATTCATGTATAAGTACATACTATTTACGTATTTCTATACAAGTAATACTATTTATGTATTCATGTACATCCATGTACTATTCAATCATAAATACTGTCTCAGTAAATATTATTTACTGATTTATCCTTCAGAAATTATTTTTACAATTACTGTATGTAAAATAATTTTACATTCACCGTACGTAAAATAAATTTACATTAACTGTACGTAAATTACTTTTTACATCTAACGTTCGTAAAAAAATATTTTTTACAAAAATTACTGTTGAAAACTACTGCTCACGCGCCGTCGCACGTGGCGGCGCTTGGGGTACATGCGCCACCTCCGGCAGCCGTGCGTGGCGCTCACACGCCACTCACAGTGGCAGCGCGTGGGGCCCACGTACCGCTTGACCCGGCGCGCATGGCTTGCCCACCGCCGCCCAAATCCTCTCATTTCTTCCCCCTCTACCCTCCTACGGCCTTAGACCGCCTCTTGACCACCTCACCTGCCCTCACGCGCCGCCTAAGGCGGCAGTACTCCCTCCACCTCCACCTCCTCCGATTTTCTCCCAAAACAACCCAAATCCATGACAAACAACCATAATCACTCTATAAAGCTAACCCTCACCTTGATTGGATCTCGAAACTGTCGGATTTGTCGCCGGAGACTCTTGAGAGGCCGGCGGAATCAAATTGAGCAGAGGCGAGGGGCGAGTGGCGAATCGAGGTACCAATCTTGTCGTACATGGCTCCAGAGGTGAGGAGAGGTGGAGACGAGCTAGCCTCGAGCACGGGCGTCGCCGAAGGCGGAGTTCGAGCGGCGACAGGAGGCTCGGTTGGTCGCGCGGCTTCCCGGCGGTGAATGGGGACGTGTCGAGCTTGGGGTTGATTGCAGAGGGCCGTGCGAAGCTTCTAGGACCGGCGGTGAGGGACACGAATGTCCGGAGATGGGAGATCGACGACGAGATTTTCTGAGGGAGGGAGAGATTGGGGAGAGAGGGAGAGAGGGAGAGAGAAGAGAGAGAAGGAGAAGGAGGCGGGGGTGAGGGATTTTCGAAAATGGAAACCCTAATCCCTCAATTTTCCTTTTTATACCTTTTTCCAAATCGGAAACTAACTTCCGTCGTTAATAACTTTCACGTACGACATCCGATTCGGACGCGTGACGCATCCACAAACTTGTATCGACGAGCTCTACAAATTCCGTGAAGGAAGATTCCGGAAATGAGCGACGGAGTAAAAGTCGATTTTCGCGTCGCGGAAACGTAACGTTTTCCTAATTAGAGCTTCTGATAATGGTTCCATTTTCGATTTATAATGTCGCGATGCGAAACATTGCGGTTTATTAATCGTACAAAGTTTATAAATTTCTACCAATTCAAATAAATTGATCCCGAAAAATCAATTCATTACAGTTATACACTTCTACCTTGTCACTAGGGGTCAAAATATGAACATGATCTCGAATCACATACATGGATACAAAATCTGACGAGTGTCGACGAACAAAGTATGGACTGAACATAGGAACCCTGAATATATAACAGAAGAAGGACTAGATTCTGAGAGCACTAGGTGGACAGATAGAGTTCTGCAGAGATCATTCCGAAATGGTGATGCTTTAGCAAGCAAGCACCATTGATAATTGATTACGTCCTGACAATATAATGTTCACAACCACTGCCTCCTCATTTCCTCTCTCTCGTCACTATCAACATCTATGCATGCATCAAGCAACTGCTGCTACTACATACTACTCGCTCTCAATGTTCAAAATTTCTCCGATATTTTTGATATTTTCGATATTTCTATTTTTTTAAAAGACATATTTTAAGAGTAAATATCTTATTTTTTCACGTCTCTGCAATATTTTTCTGAAAAAATAAAATATCTCTGATATTTAAGATATATCCGATATATCTTCGATATTTTAAACAAATATTTGAAATTTTTTACTTAATTTTTTTATCTCAACTTAAGGATCTCTCGGACTTCCGGAGATGAGTTTTTGATTGAGTAATCACCTCGAGACTCGAAAGATATCAAAAATAAAACTAGAAGAGTAGTCATTCAATCGGCTAATTTTTTATTTTTCGTAAAATATATCCAGATGAGGAACGAATGTTCAAGTCTTAACTCTTAAGAGTCAAGTCATATCAGTGACAAGTGCTCTCTTTGACCTTGAGGGAATCCAAAATAAAGGGTCACATAATAGTCATATGAAGGCCATAAGAGGATATCCATATGAAGAGTGAGCTATCGAGTAATTTCAGTTGGAGGATTTGAGCAGTTTACTTGTGAAAGTAATTTTAATCACACTACCCAAGATGAGGTCATGGATCTAAGGCAAGTAGTTATAGTGAGCAACAACGGAATATGTGCAGGAGGAGGACAAGATGAGTCATTAATGATCAAAGTATTCCATTAGTTGTTACTCAGTTGTCTTAAGTTTTGATTCTATCAATTTAGGCACAGAACACTGTGAGACGTCAAACGAATCACATGAAGTCAATTATCAATCTGGTTATCATATTTACGATTATGTTCAATTTGAGAAATATATGATCAATCATTGAGTTGAATTCATTCTTACTTTATCTCATTCTCGGAGAAACTATCGATAACTCGAAAGAGATATATGACTATCATGTTAACCATTACAATTCGTACAATCAGAAAAGTTACAATGTGTATTCTGAAAGGTTCAACTTTTCTGATTGTTAATTGAGAATCACCAACTAAAGTCGGCTTCACTCACATGGCCTCCTTGCAGGAGTTTGGTGGGGGAAGGAGTAGCAATAGAACAATAGAGCTTAGACAACTCTCTTTAATTAGAACCTAAAAAAAATCACAAAGCAAAAGGTGAGCAACACACCTTAGAGATAGAAAGATGGCTGTATCTTCCTTTAATGCAGAATACTTTCAACTTAAGGTGTATGGCAATAACACAATGAAGCGTCAAGTTTCTGCCTATTCACAATAACAAAAGTTCAAACATTCAATTCAAATAAAAAACCCACCCCTAACTCGGAGAGACATAGCGGGAGAAAAGGACGGTTGCGCAACTCAACTCACCTGAAATCCAAAAGGATCAAATTGACTGGGTGTTCCCAAGGGTAATAGTTGTAGATGAAAATGGGAAGAAGCTTAATTCAGAGAAAAACCCATCAAAAAGTGAGAGGCGGAGATGGTGAAAAAGAGAGCTTCAGAAACAAAAGAAAGCTCCACAGAGCTGAGAAAGTGAAAAAGAGAGCTTCAGAAAAAAAGAGGCGGGAAGCCACTCTACTGCGATCATTCTGGAAAAACAGCAAGTCATAATTTAGATCTCTCACACATCAGCCGAGTTGTGGAATGTATGAAACCTTTCAAAAAAGCAAAAAAAAACTGTCAATTCATTTTGAAGAAAGAAGGTTATAAAGAAAATATAGACCAAAGACATTTTTAAAGGTTAGGAAAGTAAATATATGTGATTGATATGTATAGTATGATAATTGGCAACACGATGAATTAAGAGTAATAGTAGATGTTGACCTGCAAAGTCAGTTTGAAGAATGAACACAGTGAATTGATACTACATATAATGTGTTCGATAGGATGACTCAATGGGAAAGACCATTGAATTATACCATATAATGTTTGTTCAAATAAGACCATCGACTCTTAGTATTATATAAAAGCATTAGTTTAATTATATCATAGATAGTAAACACTAATTTTGAAAGCTAGTTTTTAGAATGAACATAGTGAATTGATATTGCACATAACGTGTTTGATGCAAGAAGCTAATTTGTTGTCAAGTTGTGTATGTAATATTTAAAATCTCCTGTGATTATAACTGCTTATAGGCCTTACCTAAAAAGAAGTTGTTCATATAAAACAGCTGATTCCTACTATTTGTTCCTTTGTTAGCATGAATATATACAAAAACATTAGTTCATTTTGAAGAAAGAAGGTTAGGAAAAAAATGCTCTCATGAAAAATTTCAGTCTATAAATGTATGAGATGCTATTATGAAAATAACTCAATCATACATGTTGTAGAATGGACTAATATTTTAACTAAATATGATTGACCATGCTCAATTGTGCATCAATAATGATATAATAGAATTTTGGATTAGTGATCAATTTTTGTATTTGATTTTATTTTCTTTTTGCAGTTTTTGTCTTTGTTTTGTTATGCAACATGCTAATTCACTTGAGGGTTATAATGTTCAAGCAAATGTGTCATGATTCATGTGAACATGAGGCTTTGTGACCATATGCAGAAGGTGTTTGATGAAATAATTGAGTAGATGCTCATACATGGTCTAAGTCTTGGAATGTATGAGATTCTTAAAAAATGTTAAGAAAGTATTAGTTTATTTTGAAGAAAGATGGTTAGGAAGAAGACATTGCCGTGAAAGAGAAGCTGAGCATGCTTATGATTATTTGTAATAACGATAGATATATTTAGTAGATGATCATATAGGATCTATGTCTTGGAATATATGATATCATTTAAAAATGTGAAGAAACTATTAGTTCATTTCAAAGAAAGAAGGTTAGGAAGAAGACGCTGCCATGAAAGAGATTGAGTCGACCATGTTTCTGGGAATATATGAGATCATTCAAAAATGTGAAGAAACTATTAGTTCATTTCAAAGAAAGAAGGTTAAGAAGAAGACGTTGCCATGAAAGAGATTGAGTCGACCATGTTTGTTATAGTATGTACGTGACTACGAATGACACAATTATTGAGTTTCCATTATAATTGACATAAAAAAAGAAATCGACTATCCCTTTTTCTAATTTCATTTTAGGAATAAAAACATCGATTATCCTTCTTCCATTACACATGTTACGAAATAGCTTTCCTGATTTGATATAAGAAATCATATCGTCCAATATCATGACGATCTTCTTGTTTGTAACCAGGATGTTTTTCAAAATACCGGGTTATCTCAATCCATTTTGGATTACATGTGAATGTAATAAACAAATCCAGATTTCCATAGTGTCGACAGATAGCCATGGCATCATGATAATTGTTAATCATATCTCTAGGGGAACCAGTATGTGAGCTTGGTAAAACTATTCTCTGTCCAATGTCACAACTATTTTCAACACCTGATGAAGGAGCCGAACAAATATTATTACTCTTATCAATTCTAATTGTATCCCGGTGTGACCGAATATAATCTAAACGATATTCATCAACAGTAGTATACGCATCAACTAAATATTATTGGAACAACCTTCCTCCCTTAAGCAAAGTGCTCATACGATAATTTCGATCATGGAGATAGAATGCAACATAGCTTCACATAAACATGTGATCTTTTCCATCATCCTCTTTTCCAAGTACAGGTTCTAAAGTTAGATCATTATGAAATCCATCTTCTCCGTACGGAAATAGTATGGAGTATTGCAATGACATTAATTTAGGATGTGTTTTTGAGATTCGCCGCAAACGTCCATCATTTGATTGAACAATAATATCTCTATTAGAATGAAATTCACCAATATCACTAGCGACTAATCCCCCAATTTCATCACTAATTGGACATTCATATTGACGATCACGGGCAGAAGAAGTCTCAGGAGCAATAATACGCATACTTAATGAAGGTATCAAATTAGATTCAAAGCGATCTCTAATAACCCGATATGTTCTAATCAAATCACTTAATTTATCAAACATCTAAATCAATGCACTCACAACCTCAGGTTTAATTTTATAAGCACTACATTGATCAACAATATTCAAACGATTTTGCACTTCATTTTGAGTATCATAAATATACAGTTGAGCAAATTTTGGTGTCTCACCCTCAGCAGGTAACATTGAGCTGATGCAATTGACCACAAATCTTAAATACATAAGGTCCACTTCCACTGTTCACACTATAATCAATTTTGGCTCCCATAGATGTATAAACAAACATTGAATTACAAACTCGTATATTCTCCCTAAATATCAAGCTAGATCGACAATTTGCTGGATCCAAAAGTCTGTCAACCATTTCAGGAGTTGATCTCAGTGGTGGAAGATTAACTCGTCCTTTCTTGCAACACCCAGTATAGACCAAAGGCTCTCGTTTAGATCTCCGTTTAAGAGCCTCACCACCCCAGAAGTTAGCTCCACAATGCAAACATTGGTGGACATCATCACCATCATCATGATAAGTAATTGGGTATGCTATTAGAAAAACAAAACACAACAAACACTGAATACTTATCCAATTATATAGAAACAACAGAATTAAAAAGAGGACCAAGATAAAAAAAACATCATACTCCTTCTGCCTCGTTGATATAATGCATGTCCACACGCATGCACATTCCTAACTTCCCTGTCACCTAAAACAAAAATAAAAAATAAAAATTTTAAAACAAAAAGAACACATACAAATCAGAACAATACAAACAACGACATATAATACGATTAACAAACAGAATAACAACACATACCCAAAGATTCATCCTCTATTCTATCATCTAACTCATAATCCATGTCACAATCAAAATTAGAATCAACATCCATTGCAACTTGCCCCCCACCAGTAGTTTGACAACCAACATTAGGTACGACACCACTGAAACTTGGCCTACACCGTTTAACACATGCACCCGCCACTGCCACCGCCACATCAACATCAGCAGTAAAAACATCATCCTGGTATTTTCTTCCTACACCATTATCTAATGGAAACACAGAAAGCTGGAATAAGTACATATCAAAATAACCAACAACCTCAAAACATATCATGAACCACTACTCTAATTAAGTGAATGTATCAGCACTTGTCATTCAACACCTTATAAGATGTTGCAGTATGAAGTTACTAATCAAATAAGCAAACCAGTCACTTCCAAACACATTTACAAATTCCACTAACTACAATCATGTACCCCATCCAAACCAAAGCAACGCCATATCTAAATCTACTATCTAAGCTAACTACTAACCCAAAGAAAATAGCATTTAATTATCATTCAAACGACATGTCTGACGCGAAAGTGGGTATTATATTAATAAGATCAACACTCGCTTACGTGTACACAATTTAACTGACCAAAAGATTATGTTTACATAAAACAGAATAACTGTGGATGTGAAAGAATACACTGCAGCGAACATGCTGCATATTTGGTCAAGAATCAGCTCAAAAACGTCATGCACAAAGATATTGTACATGACTTCTAATCATTTTACATGCGTCACGCTATTTGAAACTAATAATACTTTCACTTGAATTAGAAACACCACACTTAAGCACATCACAATGTACCACATGGCAACATAACAAAAAAAAAAACTAAAGATAAAATAAGAATGAAGTTACAAATCCAACCAATACCCATTGACTTACAAAACAGTTGAATTTTTATTTATCACAGACACAAAAATAAAAAACACTCAAAAAAACTGCTAGTTTGATCACACCAAAATATATTACAATCATAACAAAAGCAAATTAAAAAAATGAAAAAAATTGCAAAAACCACCTCTTGTAAGACTAACATCACCAACAGAAGGTTCGCCATGTCCCACAGAATTAACTCCATCTGGATAAACAACAAACTCTGTTTAAAAAACCAAAACATTATAAACAATAACACGACATACATATCACAACAGAAACAATTAAAAAAGACAAACATGTAACAAAACCAACCTATTGCAATACCACTATCATTTTCAGAAGGCCCACCCTGCCCATCCAAACCAACTCGATCCGGATCAACAAAAAAAATTGTTTCAAAAAAATGCATCCTTGCTGACGTTCTCTTACGCGATGCCATATTGCCTATACTAAAACAAAAAAATAGACAGTCAATAAACAAAAAAATATACAATTGAAGAAACAAAACAGAACCCCAAAAACATTATCCGACTCTTTATCAACCTAGACACAAACAAAATTGAACCAATGACTCCATTGCAGTTATCGAACTCTCCAACACACTCATATCAAGATCAAACTAATATAAATCCAAAATCAAACCATACACCAAGTTAATAGATGAACCAAATGACCAAAACATAAAAATCACAATTAAATCAACATCAAACAACTTCTACTATAACCTGACATTTGAGAAACCCACCCTATCTCAAATCTAGCACCAAAAAACTACCTTCAAAGCCTGCAAAACAAAATACAGAATTAAAATCCCTACCACATTATCATAATTCTATAACAAAAGAGGAATGAGGTCCTCCCAATCTAGACATATAAAAGCAACTGTGAGAACTATGATAAGAGTTCATATAGAAGGAACCAACTGCATTAAGATTAAGCCAAACACTGGGTCCTGATATGTTATTAAGGAAATAGTGTGATAATATTCCTATTACTTTGGCTGGCTTATTTGTAACTGCATTAAGCCATTATAATTATGTCAGCAAAGGAAATTATAATACTGTGTTTGAAATAGTATAATGTCACACCAATTGAGCTATCGTAATTATGTCAAGTAATATGCATAACCATATACCCACTCCCATGATTCATTTCCTCCCTATAATTAGCATTGTAAAAGTGATGTTTCAACCCTAAAACCTAGTAAAGACACCAAGCAGACTCCACTCGCTGAAAATATCACTTGGATGATTAAGCTGAGGTCTCTAAACTCATAATTATAATTCTCACTTGAATGTCGAAACTCGAAAAATCAACAGTAATTTATCACAGCTCAATATAATTAACACGAATTCAAACACAAAATCACACATAACCTAGCTTAATCCATAGAAGCTAGGATTAAGCAAAACACAAATCCAAAAAAAAAAATTCGACCCCAAAAAATCAAACAACAACATCAATAGAAGCCAAACATAAATTCAATCACCGGCAAAGAAAAATCTACAACGAAAACACTATGAAAAAAGAATGACCAGGAAAATCAAATGGGATGAAAGGAAAAAAAACTACAAACCTGCAACAGTCCAACCAAATCTCCTCCGATCTATCAGAAAACTCTAACCTAGTCAATAAAGAGCAGGCTATAAAGAACGTAAAATCAAACCCAAATCCAAATTGGACCCAATCCCCGAGCTCGAACTGAAAACACTTCCTCAATCAAATTTTCGGGTGACATCAGCTTTAGAAGTTTTGCGATGAATAACTTCTAGAGTTTGATCGGGAAGCCTCGCGTATTCAGAACCATAACACAAATCAATCACCGAATAAAATCCTCCTCCTTTCTACCGAATTGTAAGCAGATGACACATCCCCTTTCTTTCTTCACACACCTCCCTTTTCTCTCTCCCTCTCTCCCTCTCTGTCGATCTAAGAAAAGTAACGAAAAAAGCCAACCCGATAACCCAATAGCCCAACTTGACCCAGTAGTATTTTTGTAATTAAATCGAGAGCTATTGTGAACAGTACTAACCCTGGATGCCGAAATTAACTTTAGTAAATATATTCGCTGGAAGCACATTAAAGAGCAGAGTTCACTAAAACAGAGAATTAATGAAAATAAACAAGGATATCTAGCTGTTGGGTCTACGCCCCGATCATATAGCTGTAGCCGCGCGGCGGCGCAATCATGTTTCAAGCACACCGAGGTCCCAAACAACACAGTCGTCGCAGGTCACAAGCTTCAAGAGAGACAACCATTACGCGCCATCAAGAGAACTACGAACTTGTGCAGAAGAGGAAGAATATAATCCCAAGACAAGCGAGAACCTTTCTCTCTAGTGAGAGTTTTATTTAGCACAACTATTAGGACTTCAATTACGAACTAGCCAAGGGTTTTATTTGTTATGCTAGGAACAGCTTAAATCGGGTACATAGCAGCAGGTAAGCGAGGTTTAACATGTGCATGCAAAGGATTGAGCTTGAAAAGGGTTTGAGCTTCAGTAAGGTCAATCTTATCCACTTCCGGTGGCATGCTCCATGTAAACCCTTGAAGAAGCCTAGCAAAAAGCATCACAGTGATGGTAGTCCCAAGCATACCACCCATGCAACCTCTCCTTCCAGTAGTAAATGAAATGAACCTTAGCTCATGTTCTTCCAACTCCACCTGTTGACTTGCATCTCCATTAAGATGACGCTCGGGATCAAACTTTAACGGGTTTTCCCAGACTTTGGGGTTGCGTCCAAGACCTAAACGACTTAGGACAACACTACTTCCCTTTGGGATGAAATAGCCTGCTACTATATCATCAGCAATGGAAACATGGGGGAGATTGAATGGTGCAACTGGATGCAGTCTGAGTGATTCTCTTGCACAAGCCCTTATGTAAGTGAGATGAGGGATGTGAGATTCTTGCACAAGTGTGTCGATTCCCACAATCCGATTTAGTTCCTCTTGTGCTTTTATAAGCATCCCAGGTTGGTTCAGCATTTCTGATAGACCCCACTCTGCTATACTGAAAGGATTGTCCACTGTAGCAAGTTGTAGTTCCTAATCATCATAAATCATTGATACACAGTTATATATGTCCACATGAATTACTACCATTTTATGTACAAACTTTTATTTTACAACAGTTATTACCATTTTAACAAACACGAATTGGATAATGGTATATAAAGTTCACCATTACTAATTAATGAATGCCCTTTACTCGACCACGAACCTGTTTCACTCCAATGTAAAACAAGTTCTTAGCTTGCTAATGATAAATAAGGTTCTCCAAAACAGGTTAGTGTTTGAGTTATTATAGATATCTTAATGCTATTGAACATATTCCATTATATCTTAGAATATTATAGACTCAGTTTAAGAATTTTTTCGGCGAAATGAGATGACCCAAGCGGTAAGAGCATCATCATCTTGGAAGTAACTAGGTTATTAGGTCCTAAGTTTGGTCACGAATGTGGGTAGATGTGATTCCGTGGATCCTTAGTTGTGTATTTCTTCAGTGTTATCATATGAAATTGATGCAATTACTATGTTAATTTAGGACTTATTTGACTCTAACGCGAATGTGGGTAATCCGTAATTAGACCATTTTAAGTGGTAATCTAACCTAATTTCTTTTAATTATATATGATTTAATCTCAATCAATGAATATTTATAGATTAACGACCTCAATTAAATAATAATGATCTCCACTCTTGACTCAAGACAAATATAAATTGCTAGGAATCTCGCTAAAAATAATATTTCTTCATACTTTTTTTTTGTTTCAACGAATATAAAAAGTAATTATTAATTATTTAAATCTTAAAAAATATCACTAAATAATTGATCAACTATTAAAAAAATAAAATATACAAATCAAGGAAATTAATTCCAAATTTTCCAATTTGAAGTTACTTTTAGGCATCTTTTAAAAATTTGAAAATTAAATAAGTACAAGAGAATTAGAAAGGGCCAAATTAGTAATCCATCTGAAAATAGACATAATAGCTAGTCAAACTACTTTCTCAGCAAAAACATTGTAATCAAACTATGTCATAAATATTTTTTTATCCAATTAATAATTCTTATCGATCCTAAGGTCATAAATTTATAGATGTTTAGCTGTAAGTTGATGAAAAATAACGTTGAAATTAAGTATCAATTTTAGATAATTATTATATATATCCGTCACATATCCCACGTGACATACTCATTTAATGTTATTGGTTCAGTTTTTACTGTGATTGTTTCTGATTGGTTCTTATGTGTAAATAAACTTTTGTCATTTTCACCGCGTGCATGTTAATTATACCGTGGCGTAATATGATTGACTGGGTACAGCATATGACAACACTTGTTTTAATATTATATTTTTTTATAATATATAATTCTACGACTTATAAGTGGAATCATCACGTTTAAGACAGAGCATGATCTTAAAAGTTGTGGATGTATACAAATTTAGATTTAATTGGACAAACTCAGTTCATTCATAGATCTAATATAGTTTCAATACCGCTTAATAATTGCAAAAATGAGGTGAAACTTTGTGGAGTTGATCATATCATTATATATATATATATAGCTTTTAGGATATAATCGAAATATATAATCTAAAAAATTAAGAAAATTTGCCCCAATGAATAAATTAGATGAGAGAATATGTATATATATACACACACGTGTATATACATATATATAATATGAAAACCATGTTACTGTGATTTGTGCTTTAATTTCTTCAGCTGATAGTAGAGGATTTCCATTTTCATCTTTAAGTAAGATAAAAACATCAAGCAGGTCCTCCTCTACAGGCTCCTCGATCCTCTTTTCTTGATAAGAGGACCTCCACTTTGCTACTCTCTCGTCTATAATAGGATCTTGATATTGCTTGATAGTTCTCAAAGCATCCCTCACCTTTTTCTCATGTCCATCTATGTCGAAAGGTCTCAACCATGGAAGGTAATCCGATACACAAAATGCATAAACATGCAAGACTATTGTGAAAAGCGCAGAGACGTGTCTTTCTTCTTCCAGTCCAGGTCCTCCATCCTGTCTACCTTTGCCAAAGTACCTCGTGTTGAAGAACATCCTTCTCATCACATTTGCCGAGTAATGTTGAGCTGCAGTTCTCACATTCACCACCCATCCATTGTCGGTTTTCGAGCACTGACAGTAGAGGAATTTCATAAGATTATCTGCTTCAATGTTTCTCTTATCTAGTAGCCACCTTAGTCTTGATTGATTAAACACGTCGGCAATCAAAATTCTTCTCATTTTCTTCCATTGATGTCCCATAGGTACAACACCTGTCCACCAAGAAGTATGAAGTAGTAAAGATTGATATCAATGTACATGCATGCAAGATAGAGAATATATAATTTTTATTGAACTTCACTCTTTATCCACTGCACCTGTTGTCAAGTACCCACTACTTATGAGGTGAGTAGCCATAGTAATTGGTCTTGATGCGAAATTTGCATCGTGTTTTTTTAAAAATTCTCTGGCAATTTCAGGTGATTTAACTGCGATCACATGAACACTTCCTAATCGCACACATGCAATGTCAGTGTTGACCTGTTTTAGAATATCATGTATCCATCTATATGCTGGTTTGTTCCTCCACATCTCTGGTACACATCCAATGATTGGCCATGGATTTGGTCCAGGAGGGAGAGGGGGAACTGGTGGGTGTACTACTCGCAATCTTTTACGGATAAGAAAGCTAAAGACGATGGATAAGGCAAGGATTAGCAATGGCGCAATCGTAGGAATCATGATGGCTTATCAGTGCTATGATGAACAGAGTAAGAATAACTGAATAAGGAGAGGAAGACGAAGGTGATCAATATCTTGTATTAGATGAATGTGTAATTTAAACGAGAGACGCCACACATTATATAGTGATGTTACCTTGGTAAGTTGTGTGGCCAACAATGATGCCACGATACGTTTGGTGGTCCGGGATTCCAGACTTCTTGCCAACATTTTGAACATTTTGAACATTTTGCACATGTAGGCGTTAGTCTATTTTGTCTTAATTACTCTTAATCAATTATTTGACTAGCACATTTTGCGCATGTAGGCGTTAGTCTATTTTGCCTTAATTACTCTTAATCAATTTATTTGACTAGTGGTGCTAGTCTATTTTCCATCATTATATTTGTTAATATTATTCTGACGAGCGGAGACTAATCCGATTTTGTGAGAATAATTATTAATTAAAGAATTTTAATAACATGTCCATGCATTGGATTTCCTTAATATAAAAATGGGGAAGTATAATTATTTATTTTGTTTAATATTTGATCTTCGTCCACTCACTTAGTTTTCGTTTTAAATACTTTCCCCTATTCTTTTCGGTTTCTATCTCCCAATTTGTAGGAAAAGCCAGAGGAAGTTAAATGTACCTGAAGCTGAGTCATAGTCAATCAGGCCACTTCCGCTAAAAGGTTGTTCTTTGTATTTATTGCTCTGATACTCTGTGGGATAACATAGATCGATAGAATAATAGGTCTCTTTTAACATTGTTAATAGTGGAGTTTGATAGATGAATTGGGAGCCCGGAGGCTCCATATGTTGAGGTTGGTCCTGAGTTTATAGAAGTATCCTTTTATGCATGTAGGGTTGACCACTTTCAAAAGAGACTGCTGAAATTTTTGGTACACCTCCTTAAATAGTGGTCTATACGACTTACTCTAAGTATTAAGGTAATATTTGGAGTGGGTCGTGTCAAAGCAAGCATGAAACAAGAGTTCAAGTGCGTCTGCTCTTATTTTTTTCATCACCTATACAGTTATACCCTCTCATTCTGTACCTCGAGTGTAATACCCTGTTATTTTCCGACATTTAGGACGCAACGTCTCGACATTTTTTTGAAATGTCGAGTTAGTAGTTTAACACTTTGATATTAGACTATACGTCACCATGAGCGCGGAAATATTTTCGTAATATTTTTCCGTTGCCCAATTTATTTTATACTATTTTACAAAGTTTTAACTTGTTTTAAAAATTATTTTCAGAGTTTTTACAATTTGGTTTTATTTCAGAAAATCTTTTTTACTAACTTATATTGCTAACCATTAGATCTCTTGATTTTTACTCTCCTCAAATTTGAGCCGTCCATATCCTAGGCTTTATGTATAGCCCACTCCCTCAGTCCATCTCATTTTTCCTTCAGCTCTCTCCCTCACCTTTTTACTGTTTACTTTTTTACTGTAAATTGTTTTACCTAAATAACCTTTTTATGGTTTTATAAATTACTTCTAATGTTTTACTTTTAACCTTGAGTTATTTTAAGCAAAACCTAACTTTAAAATATGGCGACAAATAACGTAACGTCATGTTACGATTAAACGTTAATTCTGATTTCCACCCAGTTCGGAAATCGAGAACTTGTTAATTTAGAAATGTGTCTGAAATATGTTAATAGCCCTCCTGTTGTGATATCGAATGCTATGGATTTTCTGATAGTTATTTAACATCAAACAGACATTAAATTTAATGATTATCACGTTTCTCGGGTTTTGATCGACTTTGGTCAACTCGGTCTAATTCTTGGTTATACTAGGAATGACTTGGTCAACACCAAGTCAACCTTGGACTTCTCATGGTCAAATCAGGAGAAGGACAATTCGACCATGATAATCGTCATATTTTTGTAGTCGAATCGTTTAAACGAC
Source organism: Argentina anserina (assembly GCF_933775445.1). Taxonomy (NCBI): domain Eukaryota; kingdom Viridiplantae; phylum Streptophyta; class Magnoliopsida; order Rosales; family Rosaceae; genus Argentina; species Argentina anserina. Next base: position 9,361,774 of record NC_065877.1, on the reverse strand, counting down.
TAACCCTTTTATCAAACGAAATTCAAGACTTCATCGCTTTTGGAAGTCATGGATCGAAGTTCGACGTTGCTATATCAGGTAAGCGGAGCCGCCTGTTAGGGTGAGCCGCTCTCTTCAAGTTCAGTCTTTTCCAATTCGTGTAATGTTCTATTTGTTTCTATTTCTTGTGTTTTATGTCTATATCCGCATTTTAGTCTATGCCTTAGGATTTACATAATTCATATTTACTATTTTACCAAGGCTAGACTTCATTCATATATTATATTTCTTGAGTAGACCCCCCAAAGAGTGAATGAGAACCTAGAAATAGGGACACCCTCGGTGTCGATAACCGTAAACCTCCGGAGAGGCAATACCCTATTATCATTTTACATTGCGCACTATATTTTACTTTAGGGTATTGTCTTAAATAGACACTCTCGCTCACTTATTGTTATTATTAGCAATAAGGGTAGTTGTCCTCGACTTAAGGGGTGACACTATTCCCTCCTAGTCACTAGGCTCGGTCCAAATTACTAAAAATTACGCGGATTATTATTCTCAAAATATTCTATCTATTTTGATGTTAGCATATTTTCATATGAGTTTCTGCCAAAAGCAAAACATTCTTAGTTTCTATCTTTTATTATTACTTGAGCGCTCTGAATATGTTTTACATATGAGCATTACCACATTTTCTAGTTTTCAAACATGTTTCAGTTGAGTTCGACCCTTTCCGGGTTAGCGAGGACGAGTGCTCACCCTTACATTTTCAGGTACCTTAGTTCGAACTTAGAGGAGCTGATCCTGAAGTTAGATGAGGCAACACATAACATTCTTTGTTCAACGTTCATGGTTTATTGATCGAGTTCACCTCCAAAGAGTCATTTGTTTGCTCGATGGTATAATTATTTTCTTTATGCTCCGAAATGTTATAAGATAATTTGTTGGGTTGCATCCTTGTTTCTGGGAAGACACAACGAATTCTGAGCGGGACTTTCAAATCCTAACTTTTGTGAAGGAACCAATCAACTATGCAAGTTTATTTTCTTATATCCTTAGGTCTCATGCCACCTTCCATAAATTTTGAATGGGTTGTTTGTTTGTAAATTGTCAACTCATTTCCATCTACACTGTTCAAGCTATTTAATTCTTACATTTCAGCCTTGTGGGTTTGGGTTAGTAAATGGTCAACACGTCTATTCAACGTGTTGGTTATTTGCTAAGTCGGATTCACGGCGATTATTGCCATGTTTCCGGCCTTGAACATCAAGTATGCCCAAACATATCATCATAAAATAAAACATCACGAATCATAGCTTATAACCGAACACCTTTCATTTTTTCGGTGTTCGAACACCGACGAGTGTGCTTGTGACACCTGGTTTCCCACTATCTTCTATGAACAATTAGAATATACATAATTAAATTCTTGCACCAATTTTCCCTCTTTTACCCTCCTCTCTAGTTTTCTCTCTCTATTCTTCGTCGTCACCTTTGTGTTGAGCAAAAGAAAACATAGAGAGAGAGATGGTACTAGAGGCGGATCAGGATCCAAATATTGTCTAGACTAGCTTTTACAAAGAGACATTTTTTATGAGGTTTGGAACAACCTGAAAAATTAGAGATAATAAAAAATCTTTAAATCAATCGGAGCACATATAAGAAAAATTATAATTCAAGAATCTAGAATAAGAAATACGTAGAGAAACTCCAGTCAAGTTGAGCCGAACTAAAGAAACAAGGCACTTAAACGTTTCATTCCTCTCACACTCACCTCCCACATCCAACAATGGCGGACAAAAATAATCTCAAAAGACCAAAATGTTTACTAATAAAAGAGGATATGAGATGGCTCTGATGTCTGAAATCTGAAAAGAGATTTAGAAGAGGTAGAGACTAGAGAAGTAGAGATTAGAGACCTAAAGATTGATGGAGGCTTCAGCGTAAAGAAAGAAGAGAAAACTCTTTTTTTTTTTGGCTTCATGGAGGCTTGCTACCACTGCTAAGGTTAGATGTTTTTTTCTTGTATGGGGTAATATACTATATATATACCTATGTTGCAGGATGAAAAACTGTATCTTTATTGAATGATATGCGGGCATATATATAGGCATTACAAAACTACAATCTCGTATGATTCAGAGTCCTAATCTATTACAGAAAGGATAATCTATCTCCTAACATGAAACCTATTAGGCTAAGACACACACAAGGGTATGATAGTAATTCTCCCGGAACACTCCCTCTTGTGTCGCATGCCTAGGTTGCATGGTGCACACATCGTTGCCTCGGTAAAAACCTTGTCAAGTAAAATAAAAACCTCTTGGGTAAAAACAAAAGCTTGATCGAAGGGAAAAAGAGCACAATGGTTGGTGTTCCTAGAAAGTATGAACTAATGGTAGGTGTTCTGGAAAGTAGACACATAAACCTTTCAAACGTACCAAATTCACTATATTTCATTGAGCGAGCTGTCTTTTAGGTCTCGTTGAAGTTGACCTACGAAAATGGAAAAATTCTGATTTGTCACATTCAATGTGTCTTTCACAAAGGAATGGGGGAATGTACCAATGAATGACTGATTTTGGTCTGAGACGGAACCGTACGCATCCTCTACGCTACCAGTGTCGACTGCTACACCAAGGCGTACGTTGATGTTGCTAGAGCTGCTAGAGGTGTTGGTGTGGATAGGATTTTTGTTGGTTCACTAAGTGTAAAACTAAACCCATGTCAAATGAGCAATGCAAGTCCAATGACGATGCATAGGCGCACAGTTAATCACATCATAATGAAAGCAATAGTGTCCTAACAACACTTACATGTATGAATCCATAGCTCATTGAATCTCTTCATCATCAGTACTTAGACAAAATCGAGAATCAAGAATTAGCTTTCATATGAACACATATGGGTATGAGTTCTTGCAACCGATTGTACTACGTTCTCTCGAATGTCGCAATCTGGTTACATAAGCTCTCCGTGGTCTGGAGGCATTTAAAGTCTCTTAGGCACTCTCATATCTATGTCAAGATCCCTTTACATATATGCAATGACCACTATCATATGGTGCAAATCAGTTTTCATGGACACTACTACTGATTAATTAGCGGAAAGCAATTATGACCATTACGAGAGAATATGACTCATCGTAGCCAATACTAGCATAATGAGACAATCTATGCGCTATAGGCAATGTTCTAAATATCCCGATATATCCTCGATATATCCCCGATATATCTCTAATATTAAGAAAACGATACGATAAGTTGCTTATCGGTCTATTATATCGGTCAACCCGAAAAATCAAGTCAAATGACAATATATCGGGTCAAACCGAGTTTGACCCGATATATCGGTGCCCTTTTTTTAAAATATTTTTTTTTTAAAACCACGTTGTTTTGAAAAAATAATTTAAAGAAAATGAAAATTTTGTTGATAACATTCAATGACGAGAGCGTTTATGATGAATGATCATCTTTGTTTGACCCGATATATCGGTGCCCTTTCTTAAAATATTTTTTTAAAACCACGTCGTTTTGAAAAAATAATTTAAAAAAAATGAAAGTTTCGTTGATAACATTCAATGACGAGAGAGTTTATGATGAATGATCACCTTTATTTTTATTAATTAATATTATTTATGTATTTTAATTGTCAAAATAATTAAATAATTTTTTTATGAAGTTTATTTAGTAGATATACTTCTATAAGTTTTAATTTCTCAAGTTTATTTGGTATATTTTGATGTATATTTTTATAATTATATTAAATTTAATTAAAAATTAGCAAAAACGATAAATCCGATATAATCCGATATGTCTCGATATATCCCCGTTATATCCTTATTTTACAAAACCGATACGATGCCGATAACCGTTATTTAGACCATTGGCTATAGGTATTGCAAATATCGCATGACTTCACCATTCTCATTACACTTACGAACAATGACTAACATAATAAGTCTAGTTCAGTCTGTATTGATTCTTTCCACTTCGGTCAAGTTGCTCGTCGTTAATACTTTACAACGGAATAAGAGCATAAGCAAATACATCATCAATCATGGGAGATAAATCTATTAAACACATTCGCGCACTGTATACGATCAATTTGTGAGATTTCTATTCTTCTCTAACATTAACAAAAGGAGTATGTAGTGTCCCACAAAAACTTAGTTGATACACATGTTCAGAGAATATCTCTTGATGATGGGCGAAATACTTGTGCCTACGCACCTCGCTTCTTTCTAGTTTTTGATTCCAAAGAATAATGGTCTCCCCCTTATCTACGTAGGAGCCAAGACTGAAACTATGACCATTACCAGTCTATCTTTGCGTTTGCCGCCCTTGTTTTGTGGTGCAATACCACGGGCGCCGACAACACCACAGCGTACGATGGTGTCATCGCCAGCTTCCTTCCCACTATCAGGAATGGTGTCAACGGTGCTAGGACCAGGTCATATGAAATTCTCCCATATTCTGAGAGTTCCAACCTTACCATCACATCACAACATTTATGTGCGATCTCGTCACTTTCGCAATATCGGTAAAGTCATTGAGCATCGAATCTTTGACTTTCTGGAGGTCGATAATGCGTTGCACATTTGCTCACTTTGAGTAGTGCGAGATCTTTATGAGACATAGTGTCATACCACGATAATTCTTGGCGTTAAAACCGGAATGAGAGTATTCATATCTCCCCCTAACGACGGGAAGTATGTCTCATCAAAGTGACTATCTGCTAATATCGCAGGATAGATATCCACGGTTGTAGATTGGAAATATCGGACAAGTGTTGGTGATTCATAAATCATAACCAACCAAAATACTTAAGCGTTTCAAGTAGACCCATCTGAGATATGAAAATGGAGGCACATTAACAACGTCACCAAATAGGCATCAATGAAAAGAACGTTGGGATCGTATCCAGTAACCGTCTGTACGCAATAAACGCTTGGTGAGTTGTGGGTCTGAAACGAATAAGTATCGCTGCATGCAACATCATTACATATCTCCAAGCAAATACCGGCAGTGAATGAACATGAGGAATAATATGTTCAACGACGATCCCAGTAGACATGCAAAACGAAATCATCAAATTCGTGGAGGTGAACTCTCCAACAGTATCCAATCAAATAGATTTGAGAGGATGGGAAAGGTGGTGAGCCCTTAGTATGATGATCATAGCTAAAAACTTTAGTAAATACAACGTTCAATGTGGAAAGTAAAGCGACGTGTGACCAACGCGTCGATGCTCTTAACCTATACCATTAAAATACCGAAAAATGTCCAAATTCAGTTGGATATGGTCCACGAATGTCACCTTAAATACTTTGTAAGAATGGAATGTTCTCGGTTAGAGCCTTAGCAAATAAGGACTTCTTTGAAATCTATCAAGAGAACAAGCTTTGTAAAATGAGCAATGGGCATCCGAGATTTTCATAGATGCATTAGAAAACACGGGAGGCATCACAAGCTCATGTGAAGGAGGGGATGCCGCCACCAACAGCCTGAATGCTATGGAGCCGCCGAGAGTAGGGCTGGCATGGTTTGAGAATTTACCGCGATTACCGCAAAACCAACCAAGCCAATTAAATTGGTAACTGACATAGTCGGTTACCGACTTTTGCGGTTGGTTACCGTACCAATTATAGACCTGGCGGTATGGTACGGTAATAGATTTTCATTACCACGGTAATTACTGTACCGACAGTTAATTTCCTCATACAGTCATACCTCATTCGCAGCTTCAGCCTTCAGCGCCTCTCACTCTCTCTGTCTCTCAGCCCTCTCTGGTTCCTACTCTCACTCTCGCTTACTCTCAAGCTCGACCACTCTCAGCCGTCTCCGTCGCTTCCTCTCGAGATCAACCACTCTAAGTCGCTGCCTCTCTAGTCTCTCGATCTCTCTCGATTCTCTTAATTCTCTTCGATCTCCGACCAGATCTCTTCCATCTCTCTCAGACAAGCTCGTCGCTGACCTCAGACAAGCTCGACCTCTCTCGACTTCTCTCGCACAGGTAATTGAACTTCGATTTGAGCTTTGATTTGAGCTTTAATTTGATTCTCTCTTAGATAACTCTCCCTCTTTCTAGATTTCTAGGTTTTTGAGCTCGATAACTCTCCTTATTTCTGTGTGTGAATTATAGATCGAGGATGGGTCGCCAAAGGATTAGGATGATCGGAAGCGCATTAGGGAGGGGTAGGCAAGGCATGCAAGGGAGGGGCACTGGCGCACAAGGTGCTATCTCTTTCTCAATTTATGTTTTGTACTTTTGTTCAAAGGGTTTGGATTTTTATTGTTTTTTGTTTTTCAATTTTCATAGTGGATACAACATTGTCTCATAGTAGAACTAGTAGCTCATCTCCATCTGTTCAATCGACCGCACATGTAGAGGAACACAGAAACATATCCCTATTAGGACCTCCCCCTGCCCCTGAACTACCTCCACGCCCTCCTCCTCCTACCCCTGCCCCTGAACCTCAACATGAATCTCAACCAGAAAGTAGCTCACATCCTTCTTGTGGAAGAAAAATAAAAGAACCTGTGAACAAAAGTCGTCTTTGGGAATTCTTTACTCGATGTAGGGCACCAAATGGTGAAGTAGATCTGGAATGGTGCACCTGCAACACTTGTGGTACTGAGGTATTGTGTGCAGTTAGGAGAAATGGGACAAGTTCAATGTGGAACCATGTGAGGAAATGTGAGTCACACCAAATGTATGGCGAAGCAAACAAGCAAACTTCTGAATCTGATTCTAAACATGCCAAGCTAAACTTAAATAATGTGTCTGGAGGAAAACCTCATAGGTTTAACAAACAGAGGATTAATGATCTGTGTATAGAGATGATAATAAAGGATGAACTACCCTTTAGGCATGTGGAGAATGATGGTTTGAAGGCTTTTGTTAATGAATTACAACCGCATTGGATTATATTAAATAGAAGGCAGGTTGCCAAGAGTGTATTAGATAAATTTAATCATAAGAAGACAATTTTGTTGAATGGCTTGAAGGCATCAGACACAAGGATTTCAATCACCGCAGACACTTGGACATCGATACAAAACATCAACTACATGGTTGTTACAGCTCATTTTATGGATGTTGACTGGAAATTGCACAAAAGAATCATAAACTTTTGTCCAATTGTCAGTCACAAAGGTGATGATATTGGTAGAGCGGTGGAGCAATGTTTGAGGCAATGGGAGATCTCAAAAGTGTTTTCCATCACTATCGATAATACATCTGCTAATGATGTGGCAGTGCAATACATGAAGAGAAGGTTGAAGGGTTACAAGACTTTGGTTAAGGATGGTTTGAAGGAATTGGAAAAGGGGATTACAACAATATGGAATTGTGCAAAGTATGTTAGGAGCTCATCTGCTAGGCTTGATAAGTTTAGGGAGTTTGCTGGTTTGGAGCAATGCATGGCTAATGCAAATGTTCCATTAGATGTTATAACAAGATGGAACAACACATTTCTTATGCTGCAAGCTGCTTTGAAATATGAAGCTGTTTTTGGGAGGATGGCAGAAGAAGATGCTTTATTTAGAAGCTATTTTGAGGATAAGATTGGACCACCGAATTATGAAAACTGGAGGGATGCTGAATCGTTTTGTTTGTTTTTGAAGAAATTTTATGAAGCTACTATTAAGTTGAGTGCATGGAAATCAGTGACTACAAACATATTATTTGTGGAGATGATTACATTGCAGACTGAGATTGACAAGGCTTGTGACTCTCCTGATCCGGTTTTGAAGAAAGTTGCTTTGTCTATGAAGGCTAAGTTTGACAAGTATTGGGGCAGCTTTGAGGTGGTGAACAAGGTTGTCATGATAGCTAATGTTTTGGACCCAAGATACAAGTTGCAATGGGCTAAAGTGCCAATGAAAAAAGTAAAAACAAGTCCCCAAGTAATTGAATCCATAGAAGCTGACTTGAAGAAGGTCTTGATGAAGATGTATAATTAATATAAAGGTGAAGAAAATATTGATATGATTGGGCATGCTTCTAGTAGTGATATGGCTGAAATGGAAATTGAAGATTTGGATGAACTCGATGAAGTTAGCAGGGAGATAGCTAGGGAGAGGGTGGCTGAGCAATCTTTGTGCATAAGAAATTAAGTTGATCAGTACTTATCTGATAGATATGTCAACCTTCTATCTAAGGGTTTTGAAATTGCTAAGTGGTGGAAAGGCAATGAGGCAACCTATCCAGTGCTATCAAAGCTGGCCAAGGATATATTTGCTATTCCTTGCTCAACAGTGGCATCTGAAAATGCATTTAGTTTACGTGATAGAGTTGTTGATCCTTTTAGAGCATCATTGACACCGAGAATGGTGGAGGCCCTTGTGTGCACTAGTGATTGGCTAAGGGCCGATCCACCAAACCTATACAGGGATCCTACTGAAGAAGACCTAAAATTTTACTATGAGTTAGAAGAACTTGAGAGAGGTAACTAGACTTTTTACATTGTGAATTGATATGAAATATCATACCTTATTATTATTATTATTATTATTATTATTATTATTATTATTATTATTATTATTATTATTATTATTTTATAACTATGTGAATTTGGTTTTTTTTTTACAGAAAGTGGTTTCAATGATGGTCAAGTTTTTGAGGCACCAACCCCAATAGAGCTTATTGGAAGTTTTGGGCAAAATAGTGTGTAGCAGTCAATTGAGGTTTGTGATCCATTTTTCATATGGTTGTTTTGTTTTTCTTTATAGTTCTGTGGGTCTTGAACTAGGGCTACAATTGGGGTCACTGTATGAAAGATTGATTAGCTGCCATTAGTGTCTTCATTCACAGCTCATCATGTTTCAGTGTTTCACCATCTGGGTGTTAATTAGCTGCTAAATTATTGCATTGCTGCATACTATAGGTTGTTGGCTTGCTGCATACTACACCTTTCTCTCAGTTTTGTGTTTTCTTGTTTGTTAATGGCAGAAGAACTGAAGAACTAGTGAACTACAAGGGATGGTTGGATGACTAGGCATCTAGGCAGATAAGCAACCTGCAGCCTTGCAGTAGTCCAGCAGTCCAACAGCTTGTTCTCAACTATGTTTGTGATTTGTTAATGTGTTATTGAACAATTTGAAGTTTTGAACTGTATTTGTGATTTTGTGGTTGTAATGTTGTATGATTCACTTGTATGAACCTTGTTAAATTGGTTTTATAACTCTTTGTTGATTATTTCATAGCAGGAAACCCCTAAAAGATTTGGGTCAGGTCTTATTTTTCATGAAAAAACTGGCCCAATTTAATGTTGGTAAAAGCCCAACCGTACCAACATGTACCGTACCGTACCAACATGTCGGTATACCGACTTTGGTGGTTGGTAATGGTAATAAAATTTTGTTTACCGTACCATGCCAGCCCTAGCCGAGATGGGCAAGCTCGCCTGACCGTGCTTGGCACGGATAGGCACGACCTCACCGTGTGGAGCACGGGTGAGGTGGTTTTCCAATCGCTTCGTGAACATGAAAAATAGATGATCATGTGAATTTCAAAGAACTCGAATCATCATATCTCGTTCAAAATGACCAAAAAGGATCATGTCAAAACTAAGAAGACAGCAAAACTGAACCCATGATTCAAAGAATGTTGAGTTACATAAATCTACTGCTATAGGCTAACAAAGCTACTGCCGAAGTTTTAAAAAACTATTGTCAATTAAATCTGACATATTTATTCCTCTCCATTCTTAACACAAATATCAAGATGACAATTCATCAGTGGCATGTAGGGCCTTTGAAAACTTAGCAAGGCACGAATATATAAAACATCTTCGCACGAGATCCGTAAAACAACTACCTACGTTGTAGAACAGTGTGGGTGGTTACGCAATTAGCAAGACACTCGATTTCACGATGGGACATTCTCAAAATAAAATTAAGAGAGTCAACAACACGGTGAACTTCTTTAGAAAATACACCGTAGAATATTGTAAGAAGAGGTATTAAAACAAAGTCCAATCCCATCGAATGTATCACATGGTAATAAAACTACATTCTTCAACTTAAGAGTTGGAAAAACATGGTATTGGAGCAGTTGAATACCAAACAATTAGGGTGGTAAAAACCATCCAATTGGTGCGGGTGGTCACCAATAATAATAACATCGTTTGAGCTATGAAATGACTTGGAGAAAAATCGGAAAATTAACCAGAAACCCATGTCAAAATAACTCAAAACCGGGTGATATTTGGACTTTAAAAAATGTGGCAGTAAAAACTACCGGAAAAAACGACGTCAATTTTGACGTTCCAAGGTCCGTTTTCCAAATTTTAAGGTTCAAATTCACAATGCAGTGCTATTGGGGTCCCATGTAACCCAAAAGTGGCCAATTTAAAAACCATGGAGTTGAAAACGTTGACCATTCATGCTAAGTCAAGGCAAAATAAAATTCTCACGAGATCATCTTGTAAACAAGGAATACGAGAAATTTTATTGAATATGCCAATATTTAATACAACACAACTAAGCTTCCAATTCCAATAGACAACTTAAGCTAAAGTCGAGCAAGAAACTTGGCAATGCCAACGTCATACTTGTAAACTATAAAACATAGTCAAAATAGATTGACTAATCAAAAGTCTGTAGTAACAAAATCTTGCATATCAGATCGGGCGGAGTCTTAGCTTGAGGCTCAAAAATTTATTTACTTGAGAATGGAAGAATGTTACATTTTCATCTCTAAAGTTCCCTCAATAAATAGATACAAGTGCCAAAAAATGGCATGTGTTTCTTGGATGTGTAGCATTCATCAAGGTCAACTTTGGTAATACAACGTCATAGACGTTTATTGAATCATTTTAAGTGTGTCCCATATAATTTGCTATTTTTGAGATCTTTTGTCAGCAAATAATGTTACTTCAGAGTAATGGATTTCATCTCAAATAAATGAGTACGTCGACTTTGAGATTCTCCTTTATAGACATGAGTTTAAGAAAACTCAAACATTCAAATAATAGTCGCGATGCCGACGCATCCATAAGAAACGAGTGTTGTATAGGTTTCAAATAATCGAAACTATACAAGTATGTAACCGGAATTAGAAGGGTTGTGATGTATGTGCTCACAAAATAATCGATGCATATCGGCGATTCTCATGATCGCACCCAAAACAGCGGTGTACTCAGACAACCACACGAAATCGATTTTTTTCCTTTAAATAATAACGTGACTCCCAGGACCGTCACACGAAAAACGTCGACCAAGAGGGGAATCATATCCCTCTTTATTGTCATCGGCGTTATAAGAAAGGCCGGAAAAAAGACATGAAGAAGGCTAATAGCGCCCGATAATTTATATATATATGTTCAAAAGCGGGAACGTTAATGAAAAATTTACCTTTGAAGGTGTGGAGATGACGAGAGTAGCTTCTCTTGAGCGAAGACTTTACTTGTGAAGTTCGCGTATCTTGCGTGAATATACGCCGGCGGGGGGGGGGAGCAATCTTGAAGGCTTTGATGCGGAGACTTGCGTGGCAAAAAGATGATTTGGCGGAGCAAATGCAGAGGAGACCCTATGGAGCTGCGGGGCTGCGGGGGTCTGCAGGGGCTTGCGTGGCAAAAAGATGATTTGGCGGAGCAAATGCGGAGGAGACCCTACGGAGCTACGGGGCTGCGGGGGTCTGCAGGGGCTGCGGGAAGGGGTTGCAGGGATCGGCAGGGACTACAGGGGAGGGGTTGCAGGGGTCGGCAGAAGGCTGCATGGAGGTCTGCAATAGCGGCGAGTAGGAGCGGCGGGCAGGGGTTGCAGGGATCGGCAGGGACTACAGGGGAGGGGTTGCAGGGGTCGGCAGAAAGCTGCATGGAGGTCTGCAGCAGCGGCGAGTAGGAGCGGCGGGCAGGGGTTGCAGGGATCGGCAGGGACTACAGGGGAGGGGTTGCAGGGGTCGGCAGAAGGCTGCATGGAGGTCTGCAGCAGCGGCGAGTAGGAGCGGCGGGCAGGGGCTGTAGCCGACGAGGAGGTTGCCGGAGGCCGGAGACAAAGGCGGCCGGCGGGAGGAAAAAAATTTCTAAGGCTCTAAATGTTCAGAGTTTTAGGGCAAAGTGCGTGATAACGTGTTGCATGATGAAAAAGTGTATCTTTATTGAATGATATGAGGGTCTATATATAGGCATTACAAAACACAATCTCGTAGGATTCAGAGTCCTAATCTATTACAGAGATGCTAATCTATCTCATAACATGAAACCTATTAAACTAAGACACACAAAATGGTAGAATAATAATTCTCCTAGAACAACTTAAAGATTTTAACATACAAATCACTATGGACTTGAGCCCAGCTCGCCCTTCAAACAGGTCCGCCGTTGGATGGTACTGATTGAATCCCAAAGACATTTTCTTCGTGGTCCCCACATCAAATCATCTAGAGACATCTAAAGCTGGTACTAAATCCCATGCAACTAGCTTTCATAATTCCCAGGACATGAAACATAGTTCAACGGAATCGAAGAAATATAGATGTAATTGATAAGATAGTCAGATAGAGATGAAATTTAATCATGGATTTCATAGCTTAAGCTTGTTGCTTCTTGTACGATTGGATTCCAACCTACAGAGATGAGAAATCATGGGTGCTTTATATCCGTTGTTTTGAAATAAATATGAAGAATTTGGGTGTGGAGAGGTGCATATGAATGCCACATGCTAGCCATGCAAGTTTTGACATCTGTCACGTGACTTAGGTGCTGCTGGTGCTCATACTCTTAAGGGTGGGCATAAAAAGTCGAAATTCCGATCTCGTCCTAAAATTTCTAGGGATGCGATGAGACGGATGTCTAAAAACGTATGTCTCGTCCCGTTTCATAATAGTTGGACGGGACGTGGGACAAATAATTTATATCCCGCTTCGTCTCGTCCTGCCCCGCTTTAAAATTCATTTGAATTTCAACCATCAAATATTTCATCATTATTATACATTTATAATTTATGAGAACACCTTAGATGCATCTGATAAGCAAATGACTAACTTCAAAAAATAGATCTTAGACCTTGGTTCATTTCCTAAAGATAAACAAATCTTGGTTAATTTTCTCATTAATATATGGTTCGATTTATATGATATAAATAAAGACGATTTGTATATTGCAAATTTCTATAAACTTAGCAATCATAACACTACCAGAAAAAGTGACTCAGGTGACAATAATAAAAAATCTTTGTCACCTAAGAAAATGTAAGACGACGAAAATGGTTTCGCCACTTAAGTATAACAAATTGTCACCTTAGTGAAACTTAGACAACGAAAACTAGTATTATCATCTAACTTAGTAACTAAGTCAACGAATTAATTTTTTGTCATGTAAACATAGCACTTAGATGACAAACTTATACTTCGTCGTCTTAATACTACTTAGGTGACGAGTTGGTCTTCTTAGATGAAAAACTTATTATTGCATTTCATTGATGTTCAAGGACAATTAAAGACTAATAAAACCCATATTAATTTTTTAAAAAAAGTTCAGTTTCATTTCATCAAAGGTTCAATCTAGAATATTAATTAACAAAATCTTAAAATTAAAACATGCATGCACATCCAAATATTGGTTAATATGGTAAGGAATTATGACAAATTTCAATTTGACATAATAATAATAATAATAATAATAATAATAAAGGATAATATTATTTTAAATTGAGAAGTTTAATTTTACGTCATTGAAGTAAGATATTTTGTGGATTCATATTGAGTTGATATACTTATTTAGAAACAAATTAGCTGTTGTTTTGATTTAGGGTCTTAACAAAAAACCTTAATTACACATCAATTAGATAATTAACATTAATTTAGATCAATGAAGTAAGGGAAACGTACTATCAGTCTAAGTGAGTAATTTTTTTTATTGAAGGAGTAAGTGGTATACCACAAAGCATATATAATTCATAACCTTATAGAGTATTAATTATCTTCTAGAAGTCAGCAATTTCATTCCATGAAAGTAGATATTAACATTAATATAGATCAATAAAGTAAGGCAAACGTACTATCAGTCTAAGTGAGTAATTTTTTTATTGAAGGAGTAAGTGGTGTACCACAAAGCATATATAATCCAATACCCTTGGCCATGTCAGTGATCTGCGTGAGCCCTATTAAATCAATTTCCACCGCTGATTACACACACAACTACCATCAATGTCCGTCCGATTCTCCAAAGTTGTATCCTCTTCTTTTTCCTTCTCCAAAATCGTCTAGAAAACCCACATGTTAATTCTTTCCATTATCACATCTTTCTTTCCCTCAGATGTGATCTCTCCCTATATCTACTCCCATGTTTTCATTTTTGTTCAAAACCAGGCCAAGTCCTTCTTCTTTGATGGATTGGGTTTCAAAGAATGCTTGGCTGAGAAAATACTCATGACTATCGATCAGGATCTCATCGGAGCCGTTGATATTTTCTAGAAATCAAGGCCAACTACCGTAGTGCCGTCATCTCGGGCTATGGACGGGGAGGTCGAGATTGAGATCTTGACCGATTAGTAGAGGTGGTTGGAGGAGTGGGGGTTGGTGAGGACAATGGCTACGAAGACTTCGAGAACGACGAAGGTGGAGGACTGGAAGGGAGAGGAGGTGAATAGGGTGGAGGCAAGGGTGCAGTGGTGGTTTCAACGACATCGACTTCAACTTGGTGAGTGCTGACAGCGTAGGTGGTGGTAGTGGTCGTATTTGAATTTGGAAGAAAAGAGATGGTGACTTGGTGGTTGTGGTGGTCGTTTCAACGATGTTGAAGCGTAGGTGGTGGTTGTGATAGTTTTAATGGTGGGAAGTTGATGTGGTGGTGGATTAAGGACAATTAAGATTAATGAAACTTAATCAATATACCAAATAATCTGATTAACTACAAAAATGATATTTACTAATTAATATCGAAAATACAATAATAAAAAATAAAATAATATTGAAAATATAGTATACAACAATAATACAAAAAACAAAAGACTAAAATTGATTCTTTATATAAATAAATTCAGAAAATAACAAAATTTATTAATTAAGGTGACAAATATGATTTGTCGCTTAAGTATCAACACTTGTCACCTTATTTATTAGACGACATGAGTTATTTTGTCGCCTAAACTCTTTTACTTAGACGACGAATGACTTATTTTGTCATCTAAATACTTGGGTGACATCATCTACTTGACGGAATTTAGATGACGAAAATGTCGTCGTCTAATGATTTAAGACGACGAAAATATGATATTAGGTGACGAAATGTCGTTGTCGTCTAAGTCATTAATTCTGGTAGTGTAACCTATATAATCTTATATATAATATAATTATATATGTTTCTCTTGTATGATAACAGTATAATTTTTATGTACAATATCTATAACGCTATAATTCGAATGATTTATTTAATTTTATAATAATTAAACTCACGGTATCGAAGTACATAATGAAGGAAATTTGGAACAATCTATATATGTCTATTCTATTATAATAATTTGTATTAAAATTTAATTTATAGTAAATTAAGTATTTATTATTTAAAGTCTGGGAATGTGAGATATGTCCGGTCTCATTCCGATCCCAACAAGATTAATCTCGGGTGTGACGAACTTTTAAAAATACAAATCTCATCTCGAATTTAATAAGTGAGACATGACGCGAAATTAAGCTCATTCCGTCTCATCCCGTCTCGTGCCCACCTATATTGACGGTCCACCGAATAGGCTCCCTTCTTCAAAAGAAAACATCAATGAATAATTGAGACTGCCTCGTCGAACCAAATATTCTGGACATAAGGGCATATAATGACAAGCAAAGTGACCCAAGTCGAGTGACTATTTCTTCATGAAAACAGAACTGATTACATACCAACCTTTTTTTTTTCCGGAAAGAAATTGATAGACACCTTTCATGTACTAGGAGTCTAGGAGTCTTAATAGCGGTCAATATTCGATGAATAGCCAAGTAGGTACTAGCTCATAATCGTCCATCCCGACTTCCACCTGCAAACAAGTCTATCTATATCGA
Source organism: Argentina anserina (assembly GCF_933775445.1). NCBI lineage: Eukaryota > Viridiplantae > Streptophyta > Magnoliopsida > Rosales > Rosaceae > Argentina > Argentina anserina. The sequence goes on along the minus strand of NC_065877.1, from coordinate 9,345,793 downwards.
CTAATGGAAATAAAAATTAAATGTCACGCTGATATTTCCGGTGTAAAGCAAATTTGTCGTTTATTTTTTAATTATTAATTATGATTAACTACTTTATCTTTTATCTTTGTAATATTTTTATGATTGATAATTTAATTGAATCTGATATTTCTGGTAAGTGGTAACCTAGGACTCTGATCCACGTATTCATATGATCAAAACCCAGAAGTGTTTTTTCGATTACCCACGGGACTCTTCTTGTTTTTCTTCCTCCTCCTCCTCCTCCTCCTCCTCTGTTTTTCGATGTTATTTGCTTCATTTTCAACTTTAGGCCTAACGCCAGAAAGTTTATTTGTTTCCTTGTGATTTCATATACCTATTTTGCTCGAGTATTCTCGGAACAAGAGGCAAGATGGTTCATTGATGGTCTTCCCTTATCTTCGACTATGTTTACTGGGTTCATAATCTTTGTTTAGTGAGAATACACAAATCAGTCTTGTGGGCAATGATAGTGTTGATTTTGTTATTTATTTTTTAAAAGAGTATTGGAATCCCATATTCACAAGTTCTCCATGTTTACTGCCTTTTTTATTGAGTTAGAGAAAATAAAAAATTGCAAAAAGTGAGATATTTTATACTTAACCTTGGTTAGATTGTAGGAATAAAATAAACATGTGGCATTGTTTTAAGAGGTGTGCATGATTACGTATATTTTTATACAATGTAATTAATATTGTAGGAAAAATGGAATTATCTACTTATTTCATTGATACTCCCATTTATATAGGGATCAAAATTACAATAAAAAATAAATAGTAATTACAATGGTAATTAAGGCTACATAATAGTTATTGATCTGTTATGTCCGTTGATCATAAACGTCATTAGCTCATTCTATTATTTATTTTAACAATTGCACACTAATGGTGTTTTTCCTTCAACACTTCCCCTTGTGCCGAGATGAAGATATAATGGTGCATAATGTGTTGTCTCATTAAAAATCTTGCCAAGTAACAAAACCCAATATGAGAAAATAAAACCTTGGTTGAATGAGAAAAGAGCACAACGCACCTATTACATTTGAGGTTAAAATATATGTGCTAGACTCTTCCTGATGTTTCCACCTCCCTTGATCTTTACATTAATCGTGGGAGCTTTGATAACTTTTGCATTTTTACTTTAAGTATTCATCATTACCATGTCGTATTCTCTTTTCTGTATAGGGACTAAATAAGCCTAAACTTTTAGATATTGTTGTTGCGTGGGCGCAAAGCTATACAATGAATGTGAGGCCGAGTTTGCATACTGTGTTTAAGTGCAATAATGCGTCTTTGCACTTGTATAGAAAATATCATTTCTCAACACTTATTCGTCATCTTCTATTTAGATGAAAACAGATATATCTTTAAAGACTTCGACTGATTATGGGAGTTATAGGACCTCACTTTTAACTTTTAGAGTGTCTGAAGCCGATTGATGGTTGATCATCAATATTACAGTCCTCAAGATCCATTTTGAGGCTGTGTCTTCCTAAGGATCTTTTTCATTCTCGACTTATGATTTGCAATGGCGATATCTTTTTAGTTCATCAAAAGACTATGCAAATCTATATTGAATACGCAATGACATAGTTCATCTGATCCCTATTCAAAATCAAGTATTTACTTCGTGCACGTTTTAAATTTCTTTTGTAGCGTAACGTGGTCTAGTACCATTTATTGGGTGAATAAAGTATGTTCTATGACTTTCATGTATATCTCTTAATTTCGATCTCACATAGAGATATCTTGTTGCAACATTCATAAGCTGCATTTATCAGTTTTTCGAAAAATTACTAAACTGATAAATTAGTGGAGTGCAATGACATCCATTACGAGAATATTTCATTGTGGTCCATTACAAATGAATATTTTCTCGTAGTCGGTTCCAATGCGTTTAGTGAGAGACATGCGCCATAAGGTGAGTGTATAATAGGTTTTACACTTGCGATGTCGGCTTCACCTGTCCAAATACCTATCTCTTTGTTAGTGGACTTTAGTTCTTGCTGGATCACTTCTTTCCATTAGGCCAAAATTACTACGTTGGTATTCCTCAACGAAGTGTGATTCGATATCAAGACTCAATATCCTACATCCTCATGTGGTTTGTATTTGTAGAGATTTCTATATATTCAAGGATTTATTCTAACATCTGAGGCGTCCCCCAATGATAACCAAAATCCAGGAAATTCTCATGAGGTAGATTTGAGATTATGGATCAATGGATCCAATTGTGCCAAACTCGTTTTCTTCCTTTGATCGAGTATATATCGAACATAAGGTGGTCTCCCCCTCTTCCTTGAAGAGCCACGGCCTATGACACCATTTATGCCACTTTATGGTGTCAACATGCCACTATCTATGGTGGAAACGCAATGCCCAACTCCTTTTGGGTGACGTCATGTCCTCTTCTTAGAACATTGAACCTTGCAAGCATATTTACAGCTAATATATGTGATCTCATCACTTTGTTCAATAGTGGGGATTAAGATGAGACACAGTGGGGACAAACCATAACAATTCATGTCGTTCCACTTGAACATTCTTTGTTCTTATCTTCCCCTAACGACGGGAAAACTGTCTTATCAAAGTGATATTCCACATATCTAGCAGAAAAAGAGATCGCTTGTTAAGGTTGTCATATAGCGGACTATCTGGATGCTCGTCTCCAATAAGAACACTTATTCATATTAATTGGCTTCACCATTATGCGATGTGGCGTCGCAATTCGTCACGTAGATTAATCTAGTTTACCTCAAACATTGTAGATCCAAGCTAATCCTCGCGAGCTCAAGTATTTCGATTCTTCAATGTTATGGATTGTAATTGCGTTTACAATAATGATGGTGATGGCCGAACATACGTGAATAAGAGATGTTTGTAAAAATTACATCAATCTAAACGAAAATATTGGTGCACATTACCACTATTAAGACTATTACTGCAGTCGTTTTCCGTGAGACCAAGTGAGTTTGTAATTAACATAAACAACATTTGTGTTAGTAATGAATGGTGTGATGACACGTGAGAAGCGTGTCGACATCTCAACCAACACCATAAAATATTTAAGGTTTCTGCAAATTGGTTGAATCAATCCACATAATTTTTTCATTGGATTCAATGAATTGTACGAACATAATGAGAATGCATATATCATTTGCATAAGATGGTCTCAATCCTAATTTCTTAAAGGGATAGGCTTTGAATGCTTAGCTTTACAAACATAATCACAATGGACATAAGAAGCTTAGTCTAGAGTTAGTGCATATACTTATGCATCAAACATTTTACAGTTCAGCCTTAGGGAGATATGAAATATGGCTTGAAATCACATCTTCAATTCCTCCATAAAATTATATTTTAAGGATTTTTACGGTTCTTTGTTTCTTTTGTTCTTGTTTCTATTTATCTAAGACGTGAGTGTCCGTATGTACTTCCTTAAATATACAGACGCACATATCACGACTTGGGTATCCCAGTGAATCGTGTCAAAACCCAAATATGTCAAAATCCCAAAACTCAATTTCTTTTGACGTTGTTGGATTCAATTTAGCAATTACATATATACTTGCTAAATAGACATATAAATTTCTTTAATTCTCAATTACATTTGCAGTCATTAGATATAATGCAAAAGAAGTCAATTATAATCTCACTAATTCTTTTCACATGAAATAGTCATTGACATAAATACTCTAAACATATAAAGGTTCGATTGTCTCTTGTTGGCTCTTGTTACATAAAGTGTCAATGGACATAGTTAAGGCATAAAAATGGAATATTAACTCAAATGCTTTAGAGTAATTGATAGAATCGTAAAGCGATATTTCCATCTCATAAGGTATGTACGTTGTGAATCCCGAATGATTATAAATTAGCGATCATTGATTAATATTATTTGTTATATCCACATATATAGTACTATTGTTCTTCAGTACTATTGCCGTGAGGATCGCATAATGCATTTCTTTGCATTTAGTTATCCATATCAAACTAATTTTTGTAAAGTTGTTTTATTTTATGCGGTACTTCGCAAAGTCAAAATATTAAGAATCGAATCACGTATATCTAGATTAATATTCGAATATTTTCAATTTATTGAGAAAAATTCATTACCTTGGTTATATGTCAACGATTGCATCAAGATCTTGTCCAAACAAAAAAAATACTTCAATACCGAAGTCTAATGAATTTTTTAGGCATATATAATAGTCATTACAATTATATCTTGGAAAATTAGTGGCAGACTGTAATCGAAGTCTACAACATTTTGAATTGACCTAGATTTGTGTCGCTCTTAAAATTGAGGAGCTTTCGCCTTGTAGTTTGATATTGAATATACTTTTTCAAATCGCCGTACTCTCATTATTCTATACTCTTTTTGTAAGAGGGCGTTCCATATTGCGCATGTCATATCCTCTATGCATATTTCAAACATTACATTGTTATCAATTGTCATTGATCAGTTTGTATGAACCTATATGTTCATAATATTTGCCCTTTGCTTTAGGGTTATTACTTCTTTATTATTCATAGTTCGTTATGAGAAAATTTCTTTCTCCTAAGAGAGATTTATTTGTCATTCAAGATTTTAAGTATGCTTCCAAGTTACGTGCAGGAAAACATGTTTGCATAATTCGATCATAGTTGAGCCTTGGTTGGCTGGTAGGGGAGGTTGGTACTCAAATTCTTTAGAGTCCAATATATGCCATGCTAGTTTAACCAATTGTAGATAGAGTACGAGACTTATTAGTTCGCAACCTAGAATTCTAAATAGACTTACACGAAAATTAAACATATCAAGATACATTATGGCCACCTTGGAGCTTTATGAAGTTGACTTATCACAGTAAAGATATATAATTTAATTAATGTCTAAGAAATACAAATCGGATTGCAAGACCAAAAAAACTGAAATGGTCGTATTTTTCGATGCTTCATGAAAATACTTTATCACAATAATATGTTTTGTCCTCTCTTTGTTTTTGAATTATAAAATTCTCATGAAATTTCATTATCATGGCAATGTTCATATAATATGCAAAATAACATAATTATAAAAATTATATAAACATATCATATGCAACAAATAGAGCATATATCATTTAACATGGTTAAGTAATTTACAAAACTTAGGTAATTATCATATTCATGATACATGCCAATGACCATGTATAAATATATAATGCTTAAAAATTTAAATCATAGCATCACGATTTAATGACATGCTAAGTAATTAAATTTTGATAAAAAGCATAGCATATAACATGTACAGTATTCAGAGAACACTTTGCTCACATAACATATATAATTTCATTTATTTGAATGAAATTTAATAAAAGCGGCAACTTTAGGAGATCTTACTTGAAATTTTGCCAAATAAAATGTATATTAAGTAATTTTTGATCTCCCGATTCTATGTTGCTCGTCACATTGTTATGGATAAATCACATACAAAACCATGACATATACCTGATTAGTCACTTTTAATCAATAAAAATTGAATTGAATTTACTATAAATAGTAAAATTTATAATCGTGAATAAGTAATTTACAAATAATATTAGTTTACTAACTGTCCAGTAATTTAGAAAATTACCTTTAAATTCGTTTTGACCGGTAGAGGTAAGTTTCGATTTACCATGCGTAAAATTTTTTCGTGGTCGGGTCAAGCAGATCCGATTGGGAGTTGTCGGATCGTCGTCATTTTTGGGTGGCCCTCTAGGCTTAAAGCATGCCCGTGGTTCCATAAAGGAGGGAAGCAACGCCGATCTGTGGTGGAACGAGGGTCGAGGCACGCCAGCTTTTAGGCCACACCGTAGCGTTGTCCTATCTAGGATGATCAGACCATTGGGGCTGCAGGGTACCGGCTGGATCATCGTCGGTGATCGAGGAGCTCGGGACGAGCGGGGTAATCCGGATCAAGACTTAGGTAGGACCGTCGTGCAGCGCTGGGCCTTCACCGCTAATTATGTCGTCGTTCTGGGTTGGACGACCAAGGCTGGGTCGCGCACAACCGGGTCGGAGCTAGGCTGCGGGGTCGCCGGCGCAGGTCGTTGTTGCATCTTCAAGTCGCAGGTCGCCGTCGTTTCCTGATTTTCCCTTACTGGTACTTGCTCAAGGCGAGGCGGAGGCAGATTGGAGAAGATGGTAGCCATGCAAATCGGCGCCGGCTGGGTTTGGTGCCCAGATTAGAAATAGGGTGCCCAAAGTAAATAACGATTGTTTATTTTTTTACTTCTTTTGCCGAAAGAAAGGACCCGGCGACCGTATGAAATTCTAGGGTTCTATTTCTTGTTTCCTCTTTGTCTTATGGACTCAAATCTGAAGGAAAATTTCTAATAACGTATTGTAGGGAAAATTTAATGGTCTACTCATTTTGATACTACCCTTTATATAGGGGTCAAAATTACAATAGAAATAAATGGTAATTACAATGGTAATAAAGGTTATACAATGGTCATTTATCTGTTACGTCCGTTGACCATAAACGTCATTAACTCATTCCGTTATATATTTTAACGATGACACACTAATGATATATATTTTTTCAACAATTAATATATTTTTATCACTTTTGTAAGCAATAAGCGGAACATGGAAATCAAGAAAAAATATCACAAAATATGAGCTAAATCGGAAGTCCCAACGAAAGAGTGGAGCTAGAAGGAAGAAAAAAAATTATTGACATCATGCTGACGTCTTGATTACGTCATGCCGCGGTGCCGCACGAGTTGAATTTTCTCATCCTCTCCTCCACTCACGTGTTGCCACTTGTCCTCTCCCCTCACCCATATTCTTGCCGACACCACTGACAAGCTCATCGTCCTTTGGCAACCATATATAAACCAAAGAAAAACAATTCACCATTGATACCTGAATTTTGGTGGCAAGGTAAATGTTTTACCGAGACTTATAAAACTATCATTGTGGTACCTAAACTCATTATTTTCTATCAACGAGAGGCCGAAGGCTATTTTCCCGCACGAGCCGTCAGTTTGCTCATGTGCGCAGCACGTGCCCATTTTAAAAAGGACATATATGACTTTTCTCTAATGAGCTTTGTCAGATTTAAGCCAAAAGAAGTCGTTTTGATATTCTGAATCTGAATTTAATATCTTTTTAGGTTTTCTAGTTTATTATGGTTTTGTTTTTATTTTATTTAATCCATGGGCTTTTAGGGTTTGGTTGTTAGTTGCCCTAGGGTTTGTTTCAGTATTTAAACATCCTTAAACAAGTGTAGACCGATCAATTATATTATTATTCAATCAAATTGAGAGTTTTTTCTTCATTTCTGGTGGATTCTAGAGTTTAATCCAAGAGTTTAATCCAAGAGTTTATCGCTTGTAAACTCTCTATCGTTTTTAGAGTTTAACGCTTGTTTGCCCTCCATACCTCCTCCCTGCATCAAAAACTAATTTGCAAAATTTTATTTGAGTGAAACACATTAGCCCTAAACACTTGAGGAAAATATTTAGTGAATCCTTATGGCTAGCTTAGGAGCATCTTTTACATGTTACATACTTATTGCCTCATAAATTTGGAGACCTTGAGATATGCTTGATCTATTCCTTGTCATTAACATATTTTAGCTCTCGAAGTATATGGTTGGAGAGATTAGCGAACACCACTTGTTTGCATCTATGTTTGTGAGTTGGTAGATTTTCAGATTATGTTTTATTTAGTTTGCTCGAGGACAAACAAAGTTCAAATGTGGGATGTAATTATATGTGTTTTTTATATACGTAATTACTACTTAAATATGTGAATTAAGCTAATCTCAAGTCGATTAATATGTAATTAATATATTTTCATAACTTTTATAAGAAATAAGTGGAATATGGAAATCGAGAAAAAAAATATTGCAAAATAAGAGCTAAATCGGAAATTCCGACAAAAGAGTCGAGTTAGAAGGAAGAAAAAAATTGACATCATGCTGACGTCGCGTTTAATTGGCAATCATCTTTGCCGCGGTGCCGCACGGGTTGAATTTTCTCATTCACTCCTCCACTCACGTGTTGCCACGTATCCTCTCTCCCTTCACTCATCTTCCTGCCAACACCACAGACAAACTCATCACCTTTTGGATATATAAACCAAAAACCCTCCCTTCAAAAAAAGAAAAAAAACCAAAAGCCCTCTCATCTCTTTGAGTGATTCTAGTTTATACCACCGTATTTCTATACCAACGATTCAAATTACACTCGTCAACGTCTAGCAGGTTGATTGTGGTTTTGTAATTATGATTCGCAATACACATCTACTCGCTTAACGCACCGTATTTCTTCCCATGTATTATACAAGATAGGAGGTGAAAAATTCTCTACCGCCGTAGAACGATCTCGTGAGTATCCGTAGCAGGTTTTAATCTCCACCGAGAAAGAAGGAGAGATTACCAAGAGGTGCAGGAGTTTTGAACCTCGTCGAGATAAGGAAAGTCGACGACGATACACAAAGACGAAAATCGGTGAAATGAAGATACAAAGCCAAGCTTAACAAAATGAATTTAGTGAAGATCGTCGGAGCCCAAGTTTCGACGGAAATCAACGCTGCCCTCAAATTCGATTTGGGGGAAACATGGCTTGTATTTGGGGTTTTTTTATTAGCGCTTTCAATTCGGCTTGCTCGATTAGGCATTTATGATCGTGTGGGTTTTCTTTCTTGGTACAACAATTTCTGGGTTTTCCTTCTCTTAGTTTCTAGCTCCTTTCAAGTTATACGTTCTCATTCTATCAAGTCGCTGAGAAGCGCGCTCAGCATAGCTCTCTCAAGCAGACCTTGCAGGAGGTTGTGATATTATTGGTGAAGTTCCCTCAGTTCTTTTTTGGTTAGTTACTTTGTTTGCTTTCGAGTTTCAACTTAGTTTTGGTGTGTATTGCTGTTTGGTAATGTTGATGCAGCTAGAAAGGTCAAAGCTTATAACTAGCTTAGGATTTTGTAGCTGGTTTGATTTTATAGCTTATAATGTGTTTGATTTGTTGCATAGTTGTATTGCAATTTGTTAGACAGATGGTAGATAGTGTAGCATTTTGTTTTGGCTCTTTAAAGTTGCTCTAGTAGTATTAGGATAATCGGGAGGCTTTAGTTGCTACTAGACTGATTGTATGAATTTGCAAGAGGGGAATTCGTTTTGCTACTAGAGACAGTGATTGCTTCTGGCAAGAATTCGTTTGTATCACCTTCTCATAGACATACGTTACGATTACTATATTTAGTCATGTAAGGAACTAGTTCTCTTGTTAGTTTGTTATAAATCAATTATTTGATGTGAAGATGTCATTTTGGGTCGTTTGCAGAAGATGATATATATTAGCTTCAATTATTCAGGCAACAGACGACCAATGAGAGATTTTCTATTGTATGGTTCTCATGAGAAGTCATATTTGGCCAAGGCAATAACACATTACACGCTAATGAATTGGATGTCGTTTTTCATGTATGTTAAACAGCATGATATTCATACTTATGCTTCTTCATTGCAAGTCTGCCCATGATGAACAATAAAGTTAATTGCAGTGGCTCTTAAGGGAAAACATTACAGTAAGTCAACATATGTTAAATTTTAGTATGTATATTAATTGATATAGTCCATGCAAATGTTTTAGGCAAAGTGAATGAACACGTTTTGCAGGTTTGTTTGCACTCTCCTTATTTTGTATCTGGTGTGATATTGGGTGACATCTGTTGCTATGTTCCTGTGATTATTGTTATTATATTCCTATGTTGGGAGAGGTGAACCCCTTCCAGCATTTTATAATTTTTGAGAGAAATGCCCTTACACCCAAATGCTATGTAGCACGGACACGGACACGAGTGTCCGTATTGGACACGATTCGATACGTAGACACGACATATAGAAATATTTTTGGACACGGAAACGTGGTGGACACGTCAATTAAAATTATTTTAATATATATGTATTTATTAAAAAATTAATTTAAAAATTTGAAAGTATTTAGATGTATATATATTAAAGTGTGCATAAATATAACAAAAACTGAATCTGTTGGAATGGTTGAGGAGTTGTTGGGTGCCTTGGATGACCAAGGTTCGATTCTCACCATAAGCACTTTCACTTTTATTATGAGTTGGTGCGTGTCCGATTCCGACACTCGCGTGTCCGGACCGTGTCCAAATTGAGTTTGCGTGTACGAGCGTGTCCGTGTCTGTGTCCGTGTCAGACACGCAATACGGACCCTTGTCCGCGTGTCCGTGCTGCCTAGCCCAAATGTTATAGATAATTGATTATGTTTATTTTATTTTATTTTGAGATTAATTATCATAAAAATTTGTTCTGCTTATTATAGGTGTATATTACTATGGAAAGATCAAGTTTCCTCTAGAGTGTCCCTATAAACCACTGGGAATCAGGTATCTACTTTTGATCAGATTTCTATTGCAAAATTAGATTATGTTTATGTATATCAAACATTTTTTATGTTTGAATATGCAATTATCTTCTCTGTGATGTATATTGTTGATTTCACTTACATGGTTGTTCATGTTTGTAGCATGACAACTCCAAATGGATGGTTCAATTCATAAGTCAGAAGAAAATTTGTTTGTCTACGAGTGATTGTAAGTTTTATAGACTTGATTTTAGAGAGATTTGTCATTTTAACTTTACATGCTCTTAATAATCAGAATTATGTCAACCTATGTTCCTGATCCATGTTATTGATATAATTCATTTGATGTGATACATGCATCTATGTCAGTACTCAATACATAGTTTTTCTAATAGAGTTATATAATGTTTGTCTGTTATGGCCTCCCAAGGTGGAAGTTGGAACTAGGTCTATTGATTTCAGCATGGATGAATGGCTTCAAGTATGTACGTAGTTCATATTGAATACTCGCAATTTGAAAATTTCTCATACTTGTCTCTTTATTTTCAGCAGAACCTTGTATTTAATCTGCTGTAATAGAAACAATTTACTGATTTAAATAGTAAATACCTTTTTTTTCTTACAATCACTATGTGTGCGTTTGGGGGAGCTTATAAGCTCCTTACCTTATAAGATGAGGAGAACAACCGCTTGGTAAAGGCACAAAGAACTCACTTATATTAAAAGCCTAAGTCATTTATGAGGGATAAGCAAAAGTTAGTGACTCATTCCTTATAATTATAAGTCACCGTGTTTCCGTTTCGCGAATTAAGTGAACTTCAAAAATGACATTGGGTACCCATGACTATGGTTGAAAATTACTAACTTACCAATATAAAAGCTAAGCTGAACAGAAAACCTATCTCGCGAATAAGAGAGCGCCTCAATTTCTCTTTTGTTTCGTGGTAGTCTCCTAGTGTGCTTCCATTTTTCAGTTCTCCCTTCTATTGTTGAGGTTTGCAGCTGCTCAAGAGGTAAACAACTCATTTCTCCCTCTTGTTCCTCATTTCTTCTCTTTTTGTTTCTAGGTTTTGATTAAAGATTGAAATTATATATGGGTGAGATCTAGTACTCTTTGAAATTGAATTTCTTATGCGAATTATTCTGGGTAAGTGATGACTCTGTAATCAGTATGAATATTAAGTTTATTAGACCAAAGAAGAACTTATCGATCGAGCTCCTACATTTTTGTGAAGCAATGCATGTTAGTATAATCGTCTGTCTTCTGAATCTCATGATGGTAGACTGGTAGTAGTGGATTGAGATCGAAGGCATATTTTTCTTGGTCCACAACTGGATTTTCCATTGCCATTGAGATTGGGTTTGTGCTTATGTGCACTATATAACTTGCATTGCTTCACGTTCAATGTAGTCAACTAGAAAGTTTCCCGCGCTTTGTTGCGGTTTAATTCTAGGTGGTATAATCATGTTGCATTACAATGTTCTAGCCAAAACATGAGAGAGAGAGAGAGAGAGAGAGAGAGAGAGAGAGAGAGAGAGAGAGAGAGAGAGAGAGAGAGAGAGAGAGAGAATTCACTTGTTACATATGCATAAAAGAAAAAACAGAATCGCTTGTTATGCAATTACGATAGTAGCTAGCTTGATATGACTTCATTGTCCAGAAAAGAGTCTATCCTAGTTTACAGCCAATATAGTGTAGTTGCCCCTATATATACACAAAGGTGGTTGCTCCATTTTCTTTTGTACAAAAAAGTTAGGTAATTACACGTTAGAGTCTGCAAAAATTGCTTTGCCCACATTGCTTCAAATGATTTCAAAGACGCTAATAGTTGAGATGGTGCAAAGATGAAAAATTGAAATATATAATTGAAAGTATAAAATCCTATAAACATATGATGAAAATGAAGCTCAAGTAGCTAGTTGAGATGAACCTATCTACCTCATCTAGTTTTAGGGGGGGTGTATTCAACTCTGATTTCAAATGATTCTGATTGATTTATTATAATCAACGGATTCTGAAAATCCATAGATTATTTCAACTCCACATAGATTCAGCCAGATTTCATTGTATTGTATTGACCAGATTTGTCTTGATTTGCTTGGATTTCACAAGTGCATGTATGATTTTTATATTATTATTAAATAATAAAATATAGAACATGGAGAATTAATAAGTTGGTTTTCTTTTTTAACAAATTACAAAATGATAATGTATTTTATAAAGTAATAAAAATATAAAAACAACCAAATATTATATAGTGAAAATTGCAAAGATAATTAGAAAAGTACATTAAGAGGTTGTATACTCATTCATTCCGACCTCATTCTCATCATAGTCTTCATGATCCCTCTTATTCGCATTGTCCTCATTATTTTCATTCGCATTGCCTTCAATATCATTGTTATCTTCTTGACTTTCATTATCACCATTCCGTGGTCTATTTTCCCACATAGCTTCAGCAATAGTTTCCAAGCATTAGCCTCTGCTCTTTGTTGTAGCTGACTTTGAGAAAGTAGTTCAAGATTCTCGTCTTCCATATCAAGTTCTTCATCATTTTCTATTTCATGAGAAAATTCATCGGAACGACATTCTTTATTGCAACTATTAGTACAATTATAAAAACAACCATCATTTCTTTTTTGCCTACAACAATTATACCAAATCACAAGAAAAACCCATTAAATTGATTTGAGCAATTAAAATAAAACACATGATTAAAATAAGAACATAAAAATTTTCGATCTTGTTGAGAGAGAGAGAGAGAATACATCAAAATCTCATGTTTAGATGCTTGATTTCTAACAAGCATGATATAGTGTAAAAATACTTCAAAATCCAACAAAATCAACTAATAAATGAAATCATTCAAAATCGATTGATTTTTGAATACCACCAGAATTCATAGGAGTTTTTGAAATCTTAATTGAATACCTTGAGATTTCAATAGATTGTTTAAAATCTTAATTGAATACCACAAGATTTCAAAAGATTCTTCAAATACAAGAAAATCCTATAGAATCCTAATTGAATACACCCCCCTTAGACTTGCAAATACATGCAAGTTGCAAATTTTTTGTCTCCCTCTATGTCTCTTTTTCAAATATTCTGGTATTCCAGTGTGTAGATGAACTGTCCAAATGGGAAAAGCCAACATCAAATAAGAGAAAACGCTGAACTTTGGAATCCATCATACTATGTCCTACGATCAATAATGTTCTAAGTCCCATGACTTAAAATAATCACTTCATTTGATGCAGTATACAAACTGATATCTTTTTTATTGTGTTATTTTCAGTAATTTCGTGCATTATAAAGCTCTAAATATTCCGAATAAAACCTATTTAGACAAACACCAAAAACATAATAAGCGTCTATAATGCGGCTTATGAATCAAAACTACAATATTGATCTAAGGATACCCGGGTTATGATGTTTTCAAAGAAGAAATTTTAGGTAAATTTTATTTAAATTTTGAAAGGAAGCTTTACTATTGCTATAACCAAGGATAATCATGATTTATAAAAGAAGTTATTAATAGTTATCAAGTTATTTTAAAACTGTATAAAATAATTAAAAATAAAATATAAAAATAGTATATAATATATATTTATTATTCTGACGCTTCCAAAACGCACCCGCTTCCTTAATTTTTGAAAGAAAAAAAACTGTTTCCGCGTTTTTAAACGATTCGCTTCCACGTACCCGCGCCCGATTCCATGCATCCTAACTTACAACCAATGTTCTAAAAAACGCTAGGCGTTAATCGGGCGGACAGCTAAAAACCAGCGCCCAGAGGATTAATCGGGGATTAATCGGCCCAAAATCTAAGCGGCTAAGGATCTCCAGGCGCCTAGGCGCCGCCTAGGCGGTCCTAGGCGGGGATTTTTAGAACATTGCTTACAACCAACCGAATGAACCGGTCCATCTGATATCATTAGTTGTATTTTCTTCAAATAGGTGTCAAATTGTGAGTCGGTGCAAATAGATTTTCTGCGCTGGATTAGATGCTCCCTTTATATATGTATAATCACAATAACCCTAGCAGAAAAGGCTTCAGACAACAGTTGTAGACTGATCTAAACTTATCGTGCTTATGTGATAGCACCTCAGACAGCAGTTTTAAACCGCCATATGAAATATTGTCATATGACACATTTTTTGGGTCAAATGTTGTATGAGTTATTCTCAATTCACCAAAAACCGAGATAAATATATGTTATCTGATGTGTGATGTATAAACATACCACATATTAATGTCATCTTATTTATACACCTACGGCATAATAATGCTATGTGATAGACATTTTATAGTGAATTTTGAATAATTATTCAACGGCATATAAGTATTGTGTGAGTAAGCTTGTAATAACATAAGGTTACATGTTATGTCATGTTAATGTGATTCAGACATCATTTAAGTGTTGTCTGAATCAATGTGTAACAGCGTAATCTAATTTATTTATATTGTTCTTGTCATGCTACTATAATCACATTCGAACCTGCCATATATGTTTCTAGCAATCTTTAAATAGTATAAACCACATTCATTTCAGGATGCAATCAAAATCCATTTTCATTACATCTGCAATCGGAAGTACAATCAATCCATATTCGGTTCTAACAACTAAAGAAACTATTATCACTAGATCATATACATAACCTAAACCTACAAAACTTGGTACATTTAGCTCAGACCTCGTCAATGGGTTGAGGAAGCTTCAACTTCTCTTTTCAACAATCTTTAGACAACTCTATAGGTATGTGTCTTTGGAACATGTAATGGTCATAAATCAACAACAATGGTTCCTGCAACAAACCCCAATAGAAAAAATTGCATAAAAGATGCTTTAAGGTTATTTAAGTTGTACAAAAATGGTTGTACTTTTCCCTGGTGAAGAAGTATACTTGCAATTGTGCAATGTAGTAAAGAACGTATAGCTGCTGCAAAAGAAATCCAGCTACAAATAGCCTCAAGAATTTCATTACGCCCTCAGTTCAAGCATGGGTTCTGTGTGCAGTTCCAAATGCGTCATCAACAAAAAGGTCAGCTACCGAAGTGAGCTTCTTTGCATGCTCAGGGTCATTCTCCTCCTCCTTCGACATTTCTGATCATAATACGATAGTAGTGCATTACATAAAGATATATAGTTACTTGGAAAGGTTAGCAACATTTGCAAAGAGCTACAAATCAGACTCAACTATTAGATGATCTAAATGGTAACTGTATTTGTTAGTGGCTGACCATTCTTATATGCAGCGAATGCCATTAATTTATATTATTAAACTAAATAAGTGGTTTCATATCTGCAGCCATACCTTTTCACTGTTTTATAAATGTCACAGATAATTCAATCAATAAATAACACATAGTTTATTGTATATCTCTTCTGTTTCAGTACTATAGTATATCTTCTAGTTTACATGTAAATGGTAAATACACTTGTAAACTGGTCACAATTTTTATGTGCAGTGAATGCCATAGAATCATTTAACTTGGCAAATATTTTCAATGGAATCTAATCTTTCACCAAAGCAGAGAAGTAGTTTCATTCCGATAACCATCTACTAGAAAAACTACCTTTCTATCGTGTAATATACTGCATAGAAAATACATCATGGTGATAAAATAGAAACTTACTTACATGCCACTATCTTATCTGAGAAGGCTCAACATTAGTTGCTTCTTCAAGATCCACTTTCCTCCTTCGGAACTTGGAGACTACATGTACAACCAAGGACTGAAAAATCGATATTTTCCACTAAATATCGCCGAACATATCGTTATTCTCACGGTTCGATATAAATTCTCTTTACCATCATAATTTCGGGAGATATTTTGGAAATATCGCGATATTTCCGAAACTATCCCGAAATACTGGAATTTTCTCCAATTTCTCGCGATATTCTTGTCTTTGACTGCCACGTGTCCCATGTGAGCCTAGAATTTGGAAGTAAAAATAGGCCCAATTGTAGTCTGCAGCAATCGAACATGTGATCCCTTATAAAGGAGTCAAAGACCTCAACCATTCCCACTATGTAGACAAATGGTTATAGGATACATTTATTTATATATATCCTTATCTAAAAGCTATTTAAACTATATTTCCGATATTTCTATCGAAATATCAAATTTTCGGAATGTCGATATTTCCGTCATCACCGATATTTCCAAAACTTGAGATAATGGGTGTAATCCAAAAAAAGATTCATAAGTGGTTGTTAATGGAGTTGAAGTTACCGAATTCTGAGGAGTGGGTATCAATTTATGCTTAATTGCTCCGCATATAGTCCCTCTAACCATATTTTCTAAGAATAGATAATTAAGAGAATGATATAATCCTACCAAAACTTATAGAATAAGGAGTTGCATTTTCTATGAAATCAATACACTTTAGATTCGGATCCATGAATACGGTCTCCTGTTTTGGCCCGAAGGCTTCCAATGGTGTCCCCCATTCTGTTTATTATCAAACAAACTTAACAAATAAAACTTACCTTTTCATTTGATACTTTTCGTTGCAATATCTTCACCGTATGCTCTCACTGATTTCCTTCTTACCTGAAAAGCACAAGGCTACAAATTTAAGGTAGGCACAAGGCTACAAGGCTAAAACATCTGTTCAATTATAAGAATATGTCAACCCCATAAACAAAACTCAAAATAATGGACATAAGATTAAAAATCTGAAATATTGCAGACATGGACTTACAGCTCAACCAACTTCTGCTCAACTAAACAAAAAGAACAAAGAGAAGTTTCATAACCTAGCCTATGGAAACAATATGCCTAGATTCACTTGAATATGAAGTTCAGTTTTTCCAGAAGCCCTTGTTATTCTTCATCTCATAACCAAAATACATAAGCAAAATATTCTATGACAAAAAACAGAAGACATGTAAACAGAAAGATGTGAACATTAGTACCTCTAATTGTTCATCCATGTCCCAGACCTGGCAAGGAGAAAATATGTCTTGTACTTGTCTTCTCTTCTATGTGCGTACAATAACATCCCTGGTTCCTTGTCTTCTCTTCATAGAATCAGAGACAAGACCAAAACACAATGTACATCCAAGATTTTTTATTTCATTTTTAATTTCTAACATCTTCAATTGTAAGAGCCAGAATTCAGTCCAGCCACAGATGACAAATGAAGAATCCTCTGTTGTGGGTCTTAATGAAGTTCTTTTATTTATATATTTAATCATCAGACCTTTCCATTCATATATGTGAAGTCAAGTTCATGCTACTAATTCTATAAATCAAACAATGAAAAAATAATAAAAAATTATAGTACTATATACTAACCATGCATATCAATCATCAAGGTCCAAACATCATCTAAAATCCTAGTCAGAATCCCATTGTACTAATCTTATGGCTTCCCGAGAGTTTAGAACTTAACAAATTAAGATGATAATTGTACATAGCCAACTGAGAGAAAGAGAGCCTATTGCAAGTCTCTAATTCTGCACATAGTAAGATGTGTTGAATTGCAGTATGGGTTACAACAAGAGTAGTCCTCTTTCAATTTTATCCTGAACAAGAAGATGGGTAAATATTCAACGCTTATTTAACTTGCAGAAGCATAATTTCTGCATCAGTAAAAACAGTCTAGTTATACATGAACTAAATTCAACAACTCAACTTGGCCAGTCCAACATGGCAATCTAAAGAGCCAAAACATGCACACTTATCTTAAGCCTACCATCATCTCAACCAAGACTAGGTGCAGCCTTACTAGTAGTACACAACAGCTCGTCCACATATAAGTTCACCATTCCATTAGATTGATGTCAAATGCAGGCATATAAAATAAGTTAATAGCAAACATTCTTAATTTTTCACATTAAAAGCCGAACAGAAAAAAGAGATTGAAATACAATTACCATCTACCCCCAAGCCAAACTCTCCATATGCTGATAAGCATCTCTTCATTTAACAGGTGAAGACGTGTATATGTTACATATCGTCGTAAAACTCTGAACCTGAATATTGAATGAGAAGATCACATGACCATTGCGCAGTAAGAGGACTGAATTATGTTTCCCATTTTCCTCCTCATCAAGATACAAAAATAGACAACAGAATGGGCTAGTATAAGGAAAGGCGACACTCATGAGACCAAGATTAATCTCACAAAACACATAAATAACTCACTAAGTTCTAGAAAACCATATTCAGTTCTCAAAAAATTGCCACCGAATAGTTTATATAGCATTTTTTAAATACGTATCTAGGGATTCGAGACATAGTAACAAGTTAAATTTCACTAACACATAAACAAGAAGACTCCAATCTCTACTAATGTCATGTCTAGATCGAATTAAAACAAATGGGCAAATATTAAGAGTTAAATCTACTCACCATATCCAAAATCAAACAACTCACAGCTCATCCCAAAATTTACATATTCAATTTCAGAAACCCTGGATTTCGCAATTGAAATGAAGTCGAAGGGAAGGGAAGAGGAGAATTTTACCAGAAACGGAGGGAACCCCATCGTCGCCGTCTTTCAGCTCTGTCGCAGTCGACGTCGCTATGGGTCGAGAGAAGTTAGCTCGAAATTATGTAAATTATTTGCAGCTCATATATACGTTTTTTTTTTTGGTCGAATCATATATATGCTGATATGCATTAGATCTTTTTCCATACACTACCGGTGGTTTTTTTTATACGAATACACTACCGGTGGTTACCAGCGAAATTCGAACAGAGAGTGTTTGATCGTTTAGAATTAATCTCAAACAGTCTTATGTTACGTGTTCATTTTTCTTATCATTAGACCATCAGGGCACCAGTACGTACTGTTTAAGATCTTGAATTCTTGATATCAACTGAACTGATCAAGAGCATACAAATTAAGCTACTATAGTAATCAAGCTGATATTAGTGATATATATATATATATATATATATATATTCTATATGAAGCTAGAAAGCATAATAAGATCCGCAATTAATCCTAACTCGCACGCTTTCTTTTAGATAAGAAATCATTATATAATACATATAATAATGATCATTTTCCGTCATGTATATATATGCAGAGATTCTCAATTACGGATCTCTGTTTATAAGTAATTCTACGGATGAACAATGTCAGCCCTCTGATAGCCAAAAGTCAGTCTCGTAGGTGGACGAATCGAACCGAAATAAATATTGAAGCTTGGATCAATAATACTGACCCAAAAAGTACTATATTTTTTACTAAAGTATTAAGTTATTATCAAATAATGGATAAAATAAATAAGCAAAATTTTGATCCATTTAATTGATACTGAACAGCTATGATTAGAAACATGAACAAAAAACAGGTCTCTCTTAAATCTAATACGGGTGGGTTTTAATGGGTACCACCCGAGTAGTCCTTCCATCTCCAATTCTCCACCTCGGTGGTGTCGGAGGACTGAGAATTGATTGAAAAAAAACTATATATATATATATATATATATATATATATATATAGAAGACGCATTATTATCAGGCAGATTATAAACCTGAATAAACTGATTGACTTGCAAAGCAACTACAAAGTAGGAATTAAATATCAGGCAGATCGATTATAAACCTAGATAACATTGTTATCGAACTGACACTGCAAGTATGTGAACTATGATGATTCTCTCTTCTCATTAGTCATTAACTTGCACGAGGATTGAATTACCTTATATCTAGCTAACAGAAGAGCACCGTAGTCATTTCAATCATGTTGCTCTCCTTCACAGTAACATGCACTGTAATACTACTGCACCAAGTAAGAAATTACACTGTTAATAAGATCGAATGCAGCTAGCTACGTACTGCGTCCGTTCAATGAGTTACTGGTGTAAGGTAATGGGCTTCTGTCAAAGGGTTCATTGTTAACTAGATTTGTGCTGCCATGTCCATATAATTCATGCACCAGGACCCAGAAGATTTGTCAACACCATGTTGATAGATATACCTGCAAATAATACAACCTAAAAATTCAACTATAAGTATAACTAGGATCATGAACATTTAATATATGTATGTATATATATATATATATATATCATATATTTATGATTGGAAAATGTCAAATGCTCATATAAATATACACGCTTGTGTGCGAAATGTTTCTGTCATGAGACACGCCACGTTAAACAGAAGGGTCTCTGTTTTTCTTCTCAAATCATGTTTTTATTTCAGTACCTAGTCAAGTACTAATCCTCTTCGATGCATTTAATCCCAAACATAAACTTTGAAGGTCTAAATCAGTCTCCTCTCTCAAATTAGTCAAATATATACATGGTTCCTAAATCACACAACTCTTTTGGTTTCAAGTAAAACGTTAGGTGCAGTGTTAAATCTATCTAAAGCCAAGCTTGCTAGAAATGAAGGACCGATGGTGGCCTCAGAAACGTGAAACTTTTCTCTCTTGGGATTTTGACGTTAGACGAGCTAGATGCTATGCCTTTTTTTATGTTAAATGCTACATGATTTGCCAATTCTATTCTGGGTAAGCTAAAGCTTCAATAATTCAGTGGCACATGCATGGCTCACCAAGCAGCCCTTATCCCTTTACTTCATTCAGCGATGAGCCATTTGAATCGAAACTGGGACTGCACAACTCTCCTGCATGATCTAATCTCCTTAATTTGCTTCTTAATCTTTCTACTGTCATATCTCATATCATGCAATCTTTCTAATATGTTATAGATGACTTGGTGCATCGTACACTCGGTTAGAACAACTCCATTCCTAGCTCCAACTATAAAATGCACTCCACTTATCTCAAGTTAGTTGTTGATCAAGATGAATGCTCAAACGGATTAGAATATATGCATTACATGTTAATAAGTAGACTTCGTAGATAAGTTGTTTTGGGCTCCATTTTATAATACTCGGGAGTACGTACTCATTTGCATTATTGCATTGAAATAGTTCCCAAGTGAAATCTAGAACTTGCACTCTTTCGGTGGGTTTAAATTGCCAACCATACCCGTTCAAAGGTGCCTATTTGCTTGAATTTATCACATCACAGTTTGATCTCTTTTCATTCCACGACATTTTTGATGCGTCCTCCTAGAGTTCGTGCATTATCAAACATCATTTTCCTAACAAAGCTTTGGCGTGTTTTTCCACTAGTCGAATCTTTCTTTCCATCTGCTCTATGATGATCTGTGCTATTCACCATTTTAAGGGCAGGTAGTATTTCACATGTCGAGCATATGCATAGGGGGCCAGATCTTGCTTTGCTTGAATTTTGGGATTGGATTAGATTTTTCTGATAGCTGTAATTCCAATCCCTACATATATATTCCGTTACACTTTCATATAATCTTGCTTTCCTGGATTCATAATCTCATTCTCATAGGTTCGTTAAAATGGTGTATCAGATTTACAAGGAGCCCAGCAGAGAATAGCACCAAAGTTGTGATACCCAGCTCATGGCCGTACAATCAAGCAGGGTTTGATGGCGGGCTTTGACAAAAGAAAGAGAAAAGTGTTCTTTATAAAATGAAAGCAAGCAGCATATGCTAATATTTTTCAAGATAAACAAGTGAAAATAAAACGAGAAAGAGAGAAATTATTGAGGGGGTAGGGAGATGAAAGAAATAAATGAAATGATAAAATGGGCAGCATGGAAGATGCAAAGTGGTGATATACATGTATATATGAACACTAACATGAACACATGGAAGCCAAAACAACATGCACCCACTATGGAACAAATCATTTTTCATCATTAGATCACAACACCCTCTTTTTGTCATTTGCTCCAATGCATGCCTACTTTAGATCAAATTTCATCATAGCATCACACCTGCCTAATGTAATCCAATTTTTTTCAACTAAATTAAAATGGCTTTTAACCCAATTATAAATCATTTGATTCATTTAGGTGAGATGATTATTTCATAACTCTCAAACATAACATTTACTAGCATAAAAGATGGCCTAACAATAACAAGCAGAAAATACAATATAAACACAAACACGTACAATCCAACGTACTAAATGCAAACCCTTTGAAAGCGAAAAATCCAAAGCGTTGTATACGTCTGCCACTTCCACAAGTTGATTCATGGGGTGACATAATAATAAACTGAAAAGCTATACAATTATTGATCAATTTGAAGTCATATCGTTTTCAGGTACATAAACTTCAACTTGAGGCACCACCATTATGTCACCGATGTTTCAAAGCAAATAGAGTCGTCATTAGAGTAGTACTATTTACTAGTTGGTGCTTTGTTAGGTACTTGTTGGTAGAGATCTTTGATATTATGATAAGTATTTGTAATCAGGGGTTTAGGTTTCGCGTCCCTCTTGTATTCAACAGTTTTATTAATGAAAGTTTGAGAGTAGTCCCCTCCCATCAAAAAAAAACTTCAACTTTAATTCTCCTAGCTAATATAAGATCTCTATTACATTCTACATTGTCAAAGTCGAGTACGGGTACGCTATAGTTTTGAAATATAGTATATACATCTCAAAACATGTAGTTAAATCATTTCAAAGTGAGAATCCATTATTGAAGACATAAAGTCTGATTAAGATGCCTAATGCATGTGGCTTACATTTGTGGGCACAGGCCTAAAGCGTGGAGATATATATTGTAGAAGCCACTTAATTAAGAATGTCCAAAATCTACGTTACTCTGTTTAATAAACCAATTATGCATCATTTAGTGAAGGTTTGCTACCGTTAAGGATACCTACATGGTGGAAAAGGAGGACTTTAGGCAGACTTTATAGCAGATTCCCACTTCAACAACTAGTAATTTTGAATCAATTGATAATTTTGTACACTATGAATAATTTCCATTTTAAATCGAGTCCTATCTGGAAGGAAGTGTGAAATTCAATTATCAATAACATATAAATAAGTTCAAAGACTCTGCACTATACTACTATACAATTAGGGCAGACATACCCATTTAGGGGATGAATCCAAATGGTGACCTATAATCTAATCGCAAATGGTGACAAATCAGTTTTCATAATTGAGTTGGTAATAATGGGACTTGGATTTTGCATTTCGGGGGGAAATGGTATGCAAGATGTAGACTTCTTCGATCTTTTCTTTTTTCTTCTAACAAAATTGTCATGCACTAACTACTTTTAGTGGCTATAGCAATATGTTGCTTATCGATTCGCATGTTGGGGAAGCAATCCAACACAATCATATTGCTTTGGCAAATGGGGCATGCACCCAAATATTTTGTTTCTTCTCGCAACTATAGTATTGATTTTTCGGAATTTTTTCTCTGAATTCCTTGGTATCTAATTATTCATACGTGTGATGCACTTAAGCGACATATGATGAAGTTTTCCAAAACAATGTGAAGTGCTCTCAAACGGTCAAACCTTGAATAACCAATAGATTCATCCAATAGCCCCAATAACCCTAGTTAATCATATTAACAATTTTGTAGATCATAATGTAAGTGATACTAAGGAGTCTGGGAATGGATGAGTCTAAGGTAAGTGGACCCAAAATAGCCTTGATTTTCCATTCAAAAGCTTTTAATTCACTCCACACATTCGATATAGCTCCAAACAGATAAAGATAATAATTTGTTCCCCGTTACTATCACATGCCCAAAGATTGCCCTACCATCTCTAAAATCAACCATATATTGTAGCTTCAAACTTAGTTGCGCTGCTCAAGAATTGATCGAACGCTTTCTCAAAGTGCCTAAGATTGTTTATATGAATGTGGCAAATTATCATCGTTTTTCAAATACAAGGAGATCGACTGAGTCAATTATCTAGCTGACTCGATTCTAATTGGCTTGTTCAAGCAAAACCAGCAGGTCATAATATATATGGAGAGCATATTCGTCAAAAGAATGAAGATCTATGTGGGAAATGACATTTCACTTTCTTCGTTCTGTGACATTTCATTTTCTTGACTGAAAACTAGACAGGGCACATAATAATCGGGAAGAAGTTGTTCAAATGTTGACAATATAAGCATGCATGCCAAGACTTTGAACGTATGAATCACTATATTTTCTGACACAAAAAAGGTTTTGGTTCTAAATAGTTTTCATATGTAGTACTACTACTATACTATGCTCGTATTTATCTTTTGATATTTGAACGTTGACCTGACCCGGATGGTAAACTACATAACTCGCAACTCGTAACTCTATGAATTTCGATAAAAAATACACAGTGAGTTCAAATTTGCATAACTAGTCTTTAGACAGCTCCTTCTTTGCTGCTTAGTTGTCTCTTTAGATTTCTGATCATAAATCTAGTGGATGGATCATTCCTTTAATTTGTTGGATTTTGGTCCAACACTCATTGTATTTCATATTCATTGAATGAACCTTGAAATGTGTAAGATATATATAAATATATAATATTTTTTAATTTAAGGCATAAATGTCGATTTGCACCCCAAACTTGGCTGAAATTGTCAATTTGCACCCCGAACTTGCATTTGAGTCAATTTATCTCCTAAACTTGGTAAAAATTGCCGATTTACACCC
The DNA here is from genome assembly GCF_933775445.1 of Argentina anserina. Taxonomy (NCBI): domain Eukaryota; kingdom Viridiplantae; phylum Streptophyta; class Magnoliopsida; order Rosales; family Rosaceae; genus Argentina; species Argentina anserina. The sequence continues at coordinate 9,320,958 of NC_065877.1, read as the reverse complement.
CGAACTTGTATTTGATTTACCTCATAAACTTGGTAAAAATTACTGATTTGCACCTCATCCGTTATTTAACTGTTTCTATCCAATTTTGCGTCACATGTCATGCATTTAAGGGGTAGTATTGTCATTATATATTTATTCATATTGAATAATGAAATAAATTAATAAAATTACTTAAGAGGAACACTTGCTACAATGTTTGTTTTTTCGAAACATGTTATTGATTTATATATTTATTATTTTATGTGATATGGTATGTTAAAAGATATTAGAAAAAATATGAATAAATAAATACATTGAAAATTAAAAATAAATGTGTGTTCCGAGAGAATTACTATTCTACCATTGTGTGTGTCTTAACCTTATTAGGTTTCCTGTTAGAGATAGATTCGCATCTCTATAATAGATTAGGACTCCGAATCCTACGGGATTGTGGTTATGTAATGCCTATATATTGGTCTCATTATCAATCAATAAACGGTTACGTTCTGTTCTATTACGTCGTTATTATTCTCGTTTTGTTCATCCTCCAACAATGTGTACATATAAAAATATATTTATACACAACACACTATATTTGAATGGGTGGGTATATTGAATATATAATTTAAAGTAGGATTAAGTAGGTAGAAAAAAAGATGTAAATAAATAATTTGATTAACAAAATAATCCTCATTTTAAAGAATATTTTTATTTGTTTTTAAGAAAAATATAAATTGAAAATGACAACATTACCCCTCATGTGCATGACATGTGACGCAAAATTGGATAAAAACAGTTAAATTTAAATCTTTTTACCAAGTTTAGGAGGTAAATTGACTCAAATACAAGTTCGGGGTGTAAATCGATAATTTTTACCAAGTTTAGGAGGTAAATTGACTCAAATGCAAGTTCAGGGTGCAAATTGACAATTTTAGTCAAATTTAGGGTGCAAATCGGCATTTATGCCTTAATTTAATGAGGAATTTACACAACTAGCTAATTGATTGCATAACATTGCATGTTAAATCGCATATACATTCCTTAGATTGCACATTTGAGGATCAAATAGGGTTCCTTGTATCTACATTCTAGTAGAGATGAGTACCTGTAGATGATAGAACTCATTAAAAGAAAGCTGATTAAGATCATTTATGAGTTCGTTATTAGGGGTAGAACCGTAGAAGACTAGAAGTGAAGAAACCGTAAAATGTGCCCAGTTGCCAAAGACGACCTCTTGTGGTATCTAAACCAGATAATTCATCCTTGTAAACTCAGATTCTCATAATCAAAGTCATTAACAACTAAACTTAAGATAAAGCACACCTAACCGCAAGAAAGACAACCGGAATATGGCATAATAAAGGCCACACGCACTACCTTTCAGGGTGGTAGTTTTTTTATTTTTTATCAGGTTGGTAATTAGTAATCACTTGAGTAACTGTTTTGAGGTTTAAATTTTAAATCTCAACTTCGTACAAACATTTCTCAAATGAGAGAGGTCGGGGTTTTCTTTTTTACTTCTTCACGGCCGGCCGGGCTCCTCCAAGAACTTGGCTATAAAAACTTTGCACTTTTATCATCAAGAAAGACTGAGACTAGTTTAATTCTCTCCATACTGAAGTTCGTTCACCAACCTTTACTTTTTACCTAAACTTTAACAACCGTTTAAGTGTATAAAATTCATTAACATCCATTTCTTAGATGTTAATCAACCAATGTATGATTATGTATCTTTAGAATGGCAAACCAATGTTTCTATTGAAGTGCATACACCTAGTTGTAGACTTGTAGTTATAACAAGTTTATGATGTAACATGATCAAGAGCACACAATCGCAATGAGGGTTCATTAGTAACACTTGGGTAAAGTACTAAAGTTTACTGAAAAACTAAGATTTCAGAGTTTGCCTACTGATCTTCTAGTGATCAACATAGTTCTAAACTTCTAATCATTTACTTTTATATTTAAATGCACTGAAAATTATATGATAGTTTATGTGTTGTATTTGTGATCAAATGAACACCCACCAACCGTCGATGATTGCAAAAGATCAAACATATCGAATAGGTAAATATTATTAACTAGAATGTAAATTGTGAGACAAAGTTGGTGTCTTTAATATATATCTTTTTTGTTGGCATGTATAAGTGGCGTGAAACACGCCGTGAAACACGGTCCGTGATTCACGGAGTGAATCCCGGACAATCAATTCGTAGATTAGTATATATAGGTTGATATGTGTATGAAGAAAAATCAAGTAATATAACCAATTAATTCCAGTTGGTATCAGAGCCGTGCTCTGTTTTACCTGGGTTTGGTGTTTGCAGCTTCCGGTAGTCAGTCGGAATAACCGACTGTTTTTTCCCGGCGACGTGCAGCTCACCCGAGCTCCAGAAGTCAACACCAACGAGCGCCGCTTTCCTCGTCGCTCCCGCTGCTGCAACCTCACCTCCTCGACGCCTCGACGAGCGCCGTTCTCCTCGACGAGCGCCGTTCTCTTCGACACAGACGACACACCAACGAGCCCCTCGACACCGGCGAGCCCCTCGGTGCCTCGACAAAGCTCCGATCTCGTTGCCGTCCCGCTGCTGCAAACCACCGGCATCTCTTTCCGTCAGCACCGCCGCGTCAAGACCGCCGCATTGCGCTGCCAAAAATCACAGCTTCCGCGCCAGAAATCGACCCGCCCAGATCCGGCCCAGATCCGAGAAGCCCGGCCCCGATCCGGGAAGCCCGGTCCATTCAACCCGACCCGGTCCATTCAACCCGACCCGGTCCATTCAACTCGACCCGGTCCACTCAACCCGACCCGGTCCACTCAACCCGACCCGGTCCATTCAACCCGACCCGGTCCATTTAACCCGACCCGGTCCACTCAACTTCTGTCAGTGCATACTCACCGACAGTGCAAGTGCACCGGCGACAGATTGTTCTCCCTTTCTCGCATTTTTTGCTCTCTAATCCCTGATTTTTACATTGTCTCTTTTTTTCAATGGGCTCTGGACATGAAGCGGAGGGTTCTCAGCTCCCTGATGTTCCGACCTTCGAAGTATCTGTCAAAAGTTCTGACAACGGTTCATTTGGGGGCGCCAAACTCAATAGAACCAATTTCCGTAAATGGAAACGACTTATGGCTGCTCATCTTCGCGGCATGCACAAGATGGGCCATGTCACCGGCGTCACTAAGGCTCCTAGTCCTGAGGATGTTGTTGCCTACAATAAATGGGACGACGATGATGGTCTTGTCATGTCCGTCTTGTGGAAGGCTATGAATGATGAGATAGTTGATTTGGTGGAAGCATGTGTTACTGCACAGGCAATATGGGAGACACTAGCCGGCTTATTTACTAATGACTCTGATTTCATACAGGTTCATGAGTTAATGTGCACAGCTTTGGCAATACATCAGGATGGGCAACTGGTGGCACACTATTTCACCAAACTAAAGAATATTTGGGCTGAGATTGATATGAAACGTCCTTTCATGATCAAAAATCAAGAGGATATTGTTTGGTACCAAAAAGAGAAGGAGATTGAACGAGTTCACCATTTCCTAAAAGGTCTCGATGCAAAGCATACCAGTGCAAAAGGCGAATTGCTCCGAATGACCGAACCACCTAGCCTTCTCACTGCTTTCACCTATATCCGAAAGGATGAGTCTCAGCAGGAGAGTAGTCTTCAGGCACCGGCTGTCGTTTCCAGTCTCACTGTTCATGCTCGTTCTTTGGCACCACCCATTCCACCAACAGCTTCCGCTCCCCTTCACCGACAGGGACCACCACCAGGCTTCGGGAATCAGCATTGTCCTCCTTGCTCTTATTTCCATGATTCTAACCATGCTCGTACGACATGTTGGAAATTATATCCACACCTTAGGCCTAAGAGGCCTCATTATCTACCCTAGGCGAAAGCAGCTCTTCAATTAGTTCCGGAACCCGATATCTATGGAGTGGTTGGGCATGATCATCATACTGCTGAAGGAGCACCTACAGTCTCCATCGTTGGTCGCGGTCCAATTGGTATGGCTTTTAATATTTCTCACTCTGTTAGTTTTGATACATGGATTATTGATTCTGGTGCATCTGATCATATGACTTATGACAAATCTTATTTCACCGTATTGTCCCATCCACCCGTACCCTATGTTACTAATGCTAATGGTGAGGCATTCCCCGTGTTAGGGACAGGGTCCGTTCGTATTACTCCCACCATAGAGCTTCACAATGTCCTTTATGTCCCTGCTTTATCTCATAATTTGATATCTGTTCCCCAATTGAACGCTGACGCTCAGTGCTCTGTGACCTTTTTTCCTATGTATGTAATATTTCAGGATCTTCTCACCGGACGGGCAATTGGTCGGGGGTATCTGAGGGGCCGGTTGTTTCATCTGGATCTGACATACGCAGGGGAAAAAACAGGGGGACAGTCTAGGACCGCTTTACTCTCCACTTCTGACAAGCTAAGTGAAGTTTGGTTATGGCATCGTCGCTTAGGGCATCCATCTTTTAGTGTTATGAAAAAATCCATGCCTACTTTATTTCTTAGTGTGGACGAGTCTTGTTTATGTTGTGAGACATGTGTTTTAGGCAAGAGTCATCGATCTACCTATTCCCCTAGTACTTCTACTAAAAGTTCTATTCCTTTTGAATTAATTCATTCTGATGTTTGGGGACCCTCTAAAGAGTCTACTATTTCATGAATGCGTTATTTTGTGTCCTTTATTGATGATTGCACACGTCTTTCCTGGATTGTTCTTCTTAAGAATAAAAATGAGGTGTTTCCAGCCTTTCGTACCTTCCATGCCAATATCCAAACACAATATAATGCTACCATTCGAGTTTTTCGTTCTGATAATGGGGGGGGGAATATATGAATCATGTCTTTCAGGAGTTCTTTAACGCACACGGGATTGTTCATCAAACAACGTGTCCTTACACACCTGAGCAAAATGGGGTTTCTGAACGGAAAAATCGTCATTTACTTGATATGGCTCGGTGTATTCTTTTTAGTGCCCACATGCCTAAATACCTTTGGGGTGATGCTGTCATTACTTCCGCCCACCTTATTAATCGTCTTCCATCTCGTGTTCTTCAAGGGAAAGTTCCATATGAGGTGCTTGCATCTCATGTCAAATTACCCTCGTTTCATAATCTTCATGCCTGTGTTTTCGGTTGTGTTGCTTTTGTTCATCTTCCACAACATCAGCGTTCTAAGTTAGATGCCCGGGCAGTTAAATGTGTGTTTGTTGGGTACGGCAGCCATCAGAAAGGGTACCGGTGCTACCATCCCCCTACTCGGAAGTACTATGTCACTATGGATGTTACATTTTTTTAGGATATGAGTTATTTTTCCTCTTCTGATACTACTCTTCAGGGGGAGAATTCCTATTTTGAAGAGCTGTATCATGGAGAGGGGGAGACAAGTGAGCCAGTCGATATGGTAACAAGATCTGTTGAGATTACCAAAGTGTCAGCCACACATGCACCACCGGAGGTCGTCACTCAAGAGATTCAGGCACCGGAAGCTGACAACACAACTGCCCGTCATGTATCTCATACTACTTATACCCCCTGATCAATGCTCTCCTGGTACAGAAGATCACTCATCTGAGGTTAGTCATTCTATTCAGGCTAATAGTAGACAATATGTTTTGCCAAATAGGTCTACTCAAGGTCAACCAACAAAAAAATATGAACCTACCCTTCAGACTCAAGCCAAGTATCCGGTGGCCAATTTTATATCTACCAAAAGATTATCTGAGTCATATGAGTCATTTGTGAATCAAATATCTACTGTATCAGTACCTAACAAAGTGCAGGATGCATTGGGCGATCCAAAATGGAGGAAAGCAATGGAGGAAGAGATGGAAGCATTACAAAAAAACAATACTTGGGAGCTTGTACCTCCACCATATGGCAAGAAGACTGTAGGATGTCGATGGGTGTTTACAGTGAAGCATAATCCAGATGGGTCAGTAAGCCGGTATAAAGCACGCCTAGTAGCAAAGGGGTTCACCCAGACATATGGCATAGACTATGATGAGACATTTGCACCTGTTGCAAAGATAAACACTATCCGGGTATTGCTCTCTATCGCTGCTAACTTGAACTGGCCACTTAGGCAGTTTGATGTTAAGAATGCATTCCTTCATGGAGAACTAACAGAGGAAGTATACATGGATCTTCCGCCTGGATATGTGGCCACTTCTCCAAGTAACTCCGTATGCAGATTGAGAAAGTCTTTGTATGGTCTTAAACAGTCACCTCGTGCTTGGTTTGGAAGATTCTCACAATTCATGAGGAAAATTGGATACATGCAGAGTAATTCAGACCACACATTATTTCTCAAACACCAACAAGGGAAGGTAACAGCCCTAATCATATATGTTGACGATATGGTAGTTACTGGTAATGATACTATTGAGGTGGACAGATTACAAAAGCAGCTAGCCACAGAGTTTGAGATGAAGGACCTAGGTACACTCAAGTACTTCTTGGGTATTGAGGTAGCCCGGGGAAGTGATGGTATCTATCTGTGTCAGAGGAAGTACATCCTTGATCTACTAACGGAGACAGGGATGTTAGATTGCACTCCAATTGATACTCCTATTGAGCAGAACCATCGGTTAGCAGAGTATCCAGATCAAGTGCCCACTGACAAAGCTCGATATCAGAGGCTAGTTGGACGCCTGATTTATTTGTCATATACCAGGCCAGATGTTGCATATGCAGTGAGTGTAGTGAGTCAGTTCATGCATAATCCGAGTGTGGATCATATGGATGCTGTTGTGAGGATTTTGAGATACTTGAAGTCAGCTCCAGGGAGAGGAGTAATGTTTTCTAATCACAACAATATCTTTGAGATTTGTGGCTTCAAGGATGCAGACTGGGCTGGAAATGTTACCGATCGGAGGTCCACATCAGGGTACTATACCTTTGTTGGAGGCAATCTTGTTACGTGGAGGAGTAAGAAACAAAATGTGGTAGCTCGATCTAGTGCTGAAGCAGAATACAGAGGTATGGCTCAGGGAGTGTGCGAATTATTATGGCTTAGAAATCTACTAGAAGACTTGGGTATTAAGCCTAAATGTGCTATGCAGCTGTACTGTGACAACAAGGCAGCTATTGATATTTCGCATAATCATGTGCAACATGATCGTACAAAACATGTGGAGGTTGATCGTCATTTTATAAAGGAAAAGCTAGACGCAAAGATCATTAGTTTTCCTTTTGTTTCCACAGAAGAGCAACTTGCCGATATGCTCACAAAAGGAGTGTCAAAAAGGGTTTTTTATGATTCACTTAGCAAGTTGGGCATGGTTGATATGTATGCACCAACTTGAGGGGGAGTGTTGGCATGTATAAGTGGCGTGAAACACGCCGTGAAACACGGTCCGTGATTCACGGAGTGAATCCCGGACAATCAATTCGTAGATTAGTATATATAGGTTGATATGTGTATGAAGAAAAATCAAGTAATATAACCAATTAATTCCAGTTTTTTCACCATAATATTGTACCTATATCCATATCCGTTATTACCACGCTCCATGTTAGATACAGTAGTTGGGTTTCAGCATCTTCCATCTCAAAATCATCGATGAGTCCCCAATTGTTCCAAGTGATGTAGCATACACTCATTAACACGAACACTGAGAAGATGTACATTGATGTCTTCAAAATCTCACCACATTTATAATCAAACCTGCTTGTAATGAAAGCAAGCAAGTACAGCAACAGCAACAACAACTTCATCCAGAAACGGAAGACATAGGGAGTCTAGATATTTATTACACTCATGTAACGAATATGACATCAAAACCAGATAATTGGACACAATTACGAAGTGTTGTTGTATCTTAGCAAACAGATGGACGCATCCATTAATTTTTGCTGCAAAATTGTGAGATATGCAAGTAACTATTAAGTTGATATGATGTTTTTTGTAGGGCTGGATTGGTTGGTATACCAGTCTTAATTTTCCAATACCATATACCAACCAATATATATTTGGTATGAAAAATCCACAATTTATACCAACCAATAACATTGGTATACCAATTAAGTGGTATGGTTGGTACTCGGTTGGTACGGTTGGTAATGGGCTTGTACCAACATATTTAAGGCCCAACCCAAATAAATAATAATAAATAAGTGAAATAACAATAGAATTCCAAAGTCTTATATAACTTCAACCAAATTACTAAATACAAAGTCATAAATAGAAAGTCAAAGTCCAAATAGTCAAACTGTTAAAGTACTTATGAATTCTCAAAACAATTGAAAAAATAAATTATAGGTTTAAATGCGATATATGTTGACATGTTGTAAGCAGTGATGGTGCTACTGATAGGTCTAAGCATTTGTACCTGGGAATTCGATTGAATCGATTCATTCATAATTAAATAAAAAAATTGAAGACGAGAAAAATAGTGTACTTGAGAAAGAAACTCAGAGAGATTAGATTAAGGTTAGTAGATATATATGGTTTGTATTTATTTTTCAATAAATCTACAATTGAAATTTAAAGATATATATATATATATATATATTTTAATTAAATAATTTAATATAATATAAGTTGGTATGTACGATATACCATGGTATATGGAAAATCTATACCACCTACTTACCGTATTTTTAATATTGGTATGGTATACTGTACCATATACCATGTACCAAGTATTTAGTATACCAACATATTTGGTACAGTTGGTATACGAATTGGTTGGAATGGTTTTCTATACCATTGCCACCCCTAGTTTTTTGGAACTCTTAGCCCGACCCACCCTTATGTCCATTCTACTTCTCATTTAGTAAAAAAATATCAGAATGGCGTGTTTGAAAATTAAAGCAGCAACAATGGCACTTGATCATGAATGGTGTTGCTTGGAGCAGCAAGATTAGGCAGACGCCCGTGGATGGGGGCAAATGAGACGAGTTGGGATAGTGCACGGTTAGAAGCGTGAAAACAGAGAAAGATATCACCCCCAAAACCATTCCCTTTTCTATTCCTTAAAATCATTTTTCATCCTTTTTTTCTATGATCAAAATGCAATTCTATATAGGTGGAAACAAAGCACATATACGAGTTTCGGAACTAAGAGCAATCTAATTACTTCCGTCTAGAGAATTAGAAAACCCGATTCATAGGATTTCAAGAACCCTTGAGTTGACACTTGACACAAAAAAGTTAAAATACAAGTGTGACTTTAAACCCACAAATGCAAACCAACAAGATTACATATATCTTTAACTTTTACTCTGATTTTAAAGAACCCACATTTTCTCATCTCTAAGTCAAAATTTTCACACCTGGGTAAGTTTTTGTTATATGTTGTCACAATCCCAGTACAAAACTGAATGATGATGCTATAAAAATTGCAACTCCAGGGTATTTTCAGGGTGTCAGATACTTGTAGTCCTTATTGTATTTTAGCTGAAAAAGGAGCTGACTCACAAGTCACAATCCAGTTTCATTTATTAAATTCCAAAACCTGATGAAAGCCAATCCCTCTCTTTTACTCTGTAATTTTCCCAAAGCCTGAAACAAGTGGCTTTAACTTAAACACAAGCTTAATAAATCACACTACTTAGCTGACTAATCTGACTTGCTGCTAAACAAGTCCAATAATTCGCTGTCAAGTTATGTAAAGAACCAAAATGTTAGAGGAATCCCCAGATTTGTCCACCACTCCCTGACAATTTCCTGGAATCCCACTCTGAATTTTATAGAAAAATTTCAATTCTTTATCTAGAAATTAAATGTAAACATGGAAAATGGGACCTGATTTAGCACAGTAGTTTTTCAATGAAAGCAGCTAACTTGCTGGAAAAAAATAGCAGGGATTTCATTGACAAACTACCTCACCGTCCTTGCCTCCTTGGTTTCAGTCAACATTCAAAGAAATAAGTACTGCTTACAATAAACAATAATGGAGGAGATGAGGGTCTGTTTTGGGTACTCTGCTTTTAGATTAATCACTTTTTTTTTGGGAGAAAAATTTCGGGTACAGTAACCAGGTAAAACGCCGGATTTACAGGAGGGAGAGAGAGGGCAGGTATGAGCTTTCGCAAGAAAGGAAAGAAAGAAAAACAGCTTCTTTTGAGCGTGCTTTTGCAATTTAACTTGCAGAAGAAGCCAAACCCACCTTGATGGGAATTAAGTGTCAACTGTCGTTATGATTAAAATCATGAAAGAAGAACAAAAAAAATGGAGAATTGGGTTTTAATTGTTTTGTATATAGTGTATTGGGTGGTCTGGTTTGAATCTGCTCTGGCCAAGAACCCGTCTTTCTTTAAACTTTCACACAGTGTTTTGTGTCGGGTGGAAAATCCCTCTTTTTTCACAAGCTTGGAGAACTGTCACTGTTTGTTATAGAGCTTTTTTTTTTTTAATCCAGAGAAGCAAAACCCACCAAAGCACGAGAGGAGTATATGCCATAAGCACCAATGGAGGAAAACACAAGCTAGGCAACAAAAATATGAGTGATAAAAGGGGGTGAGTGGTTAATCTTAAAAACAATAAATTCTGTGGAGAAAAGTGTGAGAAATGAGCTCAGTTTAGCCCACCAGGTAAACTGAGATAATAAGAGAGGGAGAGAGAGAGAGAGAGAGAGAGAGAGAGAGAGAGAGAGAGAGAGTGTGTGTGTGTGTGTGTGAAGTCTGTGGTTTTGCTGATAAAAGCTGACGAATTTTTGCAAATGTCACAAGATTCTCAGGGGATAAAGACCATTGAGCAGTGGAGATGGTCAGATATGCAAGGCCTTGAGCTTGTAACTGACCCTCCTCCTCTTCCTACTTCTTCTTCTTCGTCATCTAACCCATCTAACACCAACCCAACAACAACAACAACAACAAGAAGTGGTAAAGAGACAAGACAAGGTCAAGCAATGGAGAACTCAAGTGAGCCAACTACTACAACAACAACAACGAAGCAGGAGTCTAATGGTGGCGGTGAGAAGCCTGAGGCTGTTCCAACAGTTGGGTTCGGTCAAGTGTTTAGATTCGCTGATGGGTTGGATTACGTTCTGATGGGAATTGGGTCTGTTGGAGCAATCGTGCATGGTTGTTCTCTGCCCATCTTTCTTCGGTTCTTTGCTGATCTCGTGAACTCTTTCGGCGCAAATGCCAATGACCCGGACAAGATGATGCAAGAGGTCTTGAAGGTATTGATCCTAAAAACATCATATTTCGAATACTTAGGAATATTAGTTGACGGCTCATCTCATTAGTGGTGGTGAATTTTGCAGTATGCATTGTACTTTCTTGTTGTGGGAGCTGCAATATGGGCTTCTTCATGGGCAGGTGAGTTTTGTTGGTGCTTACTATATTTGCTTCTTCTGTTATTGATGGATGTTGGTTTGTGTTGGCGTAAACGGAAAGAACTTTTTGGCAATTGGGTGCAGAGATATCGTGTTGGATGTGGACCGGAGAAAGGCAATCGACCAAGATGAGGATCAAGTACCTTGAAGCTGCTTTGAGCCAGGACATTGAGTTTTTCGATACAGAGGTTCGAACCTCTGATGTTGTTTCTGCCATCAACTCTGATACTGTGATTGTTCAAGACGCCATTAGCGAGAAGGTGAATCATAAGCTCATCAATCTGCTTATCTTGGTCATTCTATTTTTTTAGTGTTTTTTTTTTGTCTAACATGTTTAGTTTTGTGGTTCATTTTCTGTAGTTGGGGAATTTAATCCACTACATGGCCACATTTGTGTCTGGATTTGTGGTGGGTTTCACTGCTGTGTGGCAATTAGCTCTTGTGACTCTAGCAGTGGTGCCTCTGATAGCTGTGATAGGAGCTATTCACATGTCCACATTAGCCAAACTCTCGGGGAAGAGCCAAGAGGCTCTTTCACAAGCAGGACATACTGTAGAACAGGTCAGAAATCTGAGCTTCAATTGTTAGAAAATGAGAAGAATCACAACTTTTTCGCTTGAGTGAAGGCGAATTTTTTCCTGTTTCTTGCAAATTAGTTTAGCTGATTCGTGGCAAACATTGCAGACTGTAGGTCAAATTCGAGTTGTCATGTCGTATGTGGGGGAATCAAGAGCACTAGAAGTATACTCCAAAGCTTTGAGAATTTCCCAGAAGCTTGGTTACAGGAGTGGAATTGCTAAAGGAATGGGACTTGGAGCAACTTACTTTGTAGTTTTCTGCTGTTATGCACTTCTTCTATGGTATGGGGGTTATCTTGTTAGGCACCACTTCACCAATGGAGGTCTCGCTATATCCACCATGTTTTCAGTCATGATAGGTGGACTGTAAGTACTATCTTACAATTGCTTAATATGGATTTTACATAGTTCTTTCAAAATCAATGTTGTTTACTTGTAGTTTCTTTTTGATCAAAACAGGGCTTTGGGACAATCTGCTCCAAGCATGGGCGCATTTGCAAAGGCTAAAGTTGCAGCTGCAAAGATATTTCGGATTATTGACCACAAGCCGGGCATGGACCGAAACGGTGAAGCAGGGGTGGAATTGCAGTCTGTTACAGGACTAGTGGAGCTCAAGAATGTGGATTTCTCCTACCCTTCAAGGCAGGATGTTCGCATTCTCAACAATTTCTCTTTAAATGTTCCAGCCGGAAAGACCATTGCTTTGGTTGGTAGTAGTGGCTCTGGTAAGAGCACTGTGGTCTCCCTCATTGAGAGATTTTATGATCCCTCCTCAGGTAAATTTTGTTCTAGTAAGATTGAAACTTGTTCATGAGTTCATATATACATATGTAGACATTTTCATTGTTGTGGATAAATGTTAGAAGATTGAAAATTGAAATATTCATTTATTGAACAAACCATTTCAGGACAAGTACTGCTAGATGGATATGACATAAAGACATTGAAATTACAGTGGCTAAGGCAACAGATAGGGCTTGTGAGCCAAGAACCTGCTCTGTTTGCTACAACCATTAAAGAGAATATACTTTTGGGGAGACCTGACGCAGACCAAGTTGAGATTGAAGAAGCTGCCAGAGTTGCCAATGCTCATTCATTCATTGTCAAACTTCCTGATGGTTTTGATACTCAGGTTAGCTAATTGAGACAGTACTTCATATTTTTTTCTTTTAGAAAATTAGCTTGATCCTAGGTTAATCTGAAACCCTAACATATTTTGAACATCTTGGATAGTTGGCGTTGCTCTACTATAAGTAATATATTCATCATGGATCTTGACTGGATAGAACCAGATTCAGTTTGATTTCTTATGGTTTCTATCATACTAAATTAAAAATGCATTGGTTGATTTGGTCAACAAACAAGGCCTAACTTTTTTTTGCGTTGGCTTTATAGAAGTCAATGTGAAGAAGCACTTGGTTATGCATGCTTTTTGCAGAAAGTAACATGCTTCAGTCCACTGCATGTGCAAGAGTTAGATCAAGTAATCAGAAGTAGAAGACAATAGAAAGATAAAGAAGAGAAAAAAGGGGTCCCATTTTTTTTTTTCATAACATCACAAAAACTTAGAAATAAGCTATTCCTGTGACCAAGATATATAATGTCTATAATAATTCATTAGTGATTTCACTCAAAACGAATCTCTTGGAATAATCCTTCTGTAAGTTATGTTGGAAATCTAGAAAAATAAACATGTATGGCAAAGGAGTTTAACATGAGAGTAAAAGTTACCAAGGAAATGTGACAGAATGTTGAAAATGGCAGGTAGGGGAGAGAGGAGTCCAACTGTCTGGAGGACAGAAGCAGAGGATAGCCATAGCAAGGGCAATGCTAAAAAACCCAGCAATCCTTCTCTTAGATGAGGCAACAAGTGCATTGGACTCTGAGTCTGAGAAACTGGTGCAAGAAGCCCTGGACCGGTTTATGATAGGCAGGACAACACTTGTCATTGCTCACCGCCTCTCAACCATTCGCAAGGCTGACCTTGTAGCTGTACTCCAGCAGGGAAGTGTTTCTGAAATTGGAACCCATGATGAACTCTTTTCTAAAGGAGAAAATGGTGTTTACGCCAAACTCATTAGAATGCAAGAGGCAGCTCATGAAACCTCCCTCAACAATGCCAGAAAGAGTAGTGCCAGGTGCCACACCAGTCATGAATTCTTTTTGAGAATATACTCTGCACGATTGTTTGAACTCTGTTCTGATTATTTGTTTTTGTGCAAAAAATTTGATGCTTATCCTGGTTTTCCTTTCAGGCCTTCTAGTGCAAGAAACTCCGTTAGCTCACCAATAATCACTAGAAATTCTTCATATGGTCGATCACCATACTCGCGCAGGCTCTCAGACTTCTCTACATCTGATTTTAGTCTCTCCCTTGATGCCACATACCCTAATTATCGTCTAGAAAAGCTTGCCTTCAAAGAGCAAGCCAGTTCCTTCTGGCGCCTTGCCAAGATGAACTCTCCTGAATGGGTCTATGCATTAGTTGGATCAATTGGCTCTGTTGTTTGTGGTTCTCTAAGTGCTTTCTTTGCTTATGTTCTGAGTGCCGTCCTCAGTGTCTACTACAACCCAGGCCATGCTTTCATGATCAAGCAAATTAATAAGTACTGTTATTTGTTGATTGGACTTTCGTCAGCTGCCCTAATATTCAACACGTTACAACATTCTTTCTGGGATATTGTGGGCGAGAATCTTACAAAACGTGTGAGGGAAAAAATGCTGGCAGCAGTGTTGAAAAATGAAATGGCATGGTTTGATCAGGAGGAAAATGAGAGTGCCAGGATTGCAGCAAGGCTGGCCCTTGATGCCAACAATGTCAGATCAGCCATTGGGGACAGGATTTCTGTTATTGTACAGAACACAGCACTCATGCTAGTTGCTTGCACTGCAGGATTTGTTTTGCAATGGCGCCTTGCCCTTGTCCTTGTAGCTGTCTTCCCTGTTGTTGTTGCAGCCACAGTTTTGCAGGTACTTAATTCTTTGGCCTTAATTCTTCCACCATGTTGACAATATTCAGGGTTAGGGAATTTGTGAGTTACATATGGTGCATGTACTGACATGTACTTAATATTTGTTCTATTTGTGTACAGAAAATGTTCATGACTGGTTTCTCCGGAGACCTTGAAGCTGCACATGCCAAGTCCACCCAACTAGCTGGGGAGGCTATAGCCAATGTAAGGACAGTTGCTGCATTCAACTCCGAGGAAAAGATTGTTGGTCTCTTTTCCTCCAACCTGCAGATTCCCTTGCGTCGGTGTTTTTGGAAGGGTCAGATTGCTGGAAGTGGATTTGGGATAGCTCAGTTTGCACTTTATGGTTCGTATGCTATAGGTCTTTGGTATGCTTCCTGGCTTGTAAAGCATGGAATCTCTGATTTCTCAAAGACTATCCGAGTTTTCATGGTCCTCATGGTATCTGCTAATGGTGCAGCAGAGACATTAACCTTGGCTCCTGATTTTATTAAGGGTGGTCGAGCTATGCAATCAGTTTTTGAGCTCCTTGACCGCAAAACTGAAATTGAACCTGATGATATTGATGCTACTGCAGTGCCTGATCGTCTGCGTGGAGAAGTTGAGTTTAAGCATGTAGACTTTTCATATCCTTCTCGACCTGATGTTCCTGTGTTTCGTGATCTCTCCCTCCGTGTCCGTGCAGGCAAGACTCTTGCTCTTGTAGGTCCTAGTGGGTGTGGAAAGAGCTCAGTCATTTCATTAGTACAGCGGTTTTATGACCCAACATCAGGAAGAGTTATTGTTGATGGAAAGGATATCCGCAAATACAATCTCAAGTCTCTCAGAAGGCACATTGCTGTGGTTCCCCAGGAGCCATGCCTCTTTGCTACAACTATATATGAAAATATCGCTTATGGACATGAATCGGCAACTGAAGCTGAGATCATTGAAGCTGCTAATCTAGCCAATGCTCACAAGTTCGTATCTGCATTGCCGGAAGGCTACAAAACATTTGTTGGGGAGAGGGGGATACAATTATCTGGAGGACAGAAACAGAGGATTGCTATTGCCAGGGCTTTACTGAGGAAGGCAGACATTATGCTTCTCGATGAAGCAACTAGTGCACTTGATGCCGAGTCTGAAAGATCTATTCAAGAAGCTCTAGAGCGCGCTTGTTCAGGGAAAACCACACTTGTGGTTGCACACAGACTAGCAACTATTAGAAATGCCAATGTCATTGCAGTCATTGATGATGGAAAAGTGGCAGAGCAAGGATCACACAACCACCTATTGAAAAACTACCCGGACGGGTGTTACGCACGCATGATACAGCTACAAAGGTTTTCACACAGTCAAGCCATTGGAATAGCATCAGGTTCAAGTTCTTCCGTAAAACCAAGGGATGACGAAGAAGGAGAAGGCAAGTAAGGACTAAGTTGAAGCCATATACCATTAAAGAGGAGTATATCCCCATATACCCCTTTTCTAATTTTTTTGGGTCTTTTGTATTTTGTTATTTTGGTGTAGTATGTGTATTATCTCTCTTCCCCCCTAGTTTTCATATATATGTCTACTTTATGAACCCATGAAGAAATTGATAATGACAAATACCAGTTGAGATTGAAATAGATACCCAACATTTCATCTATGCTTTGAAGATATGATATCAATCTGTAACACTACTAACAAGTGAATGACTTTCTTCTTTCTTTTACCATACAATTTTGATGCCAATGTAACTTTCATCAGTACAAAACAAGTTAGAGAATAGAGATTATAGGTAGGCAAACCCACATGTGTGCAGACTTTAATTGGCAGACAAATCCAATCGTGCCGGGGAATCCAATAATAAGGGCTTCACAAGTCAAACAAGTATAGCAGCCTTGCAATCGAGTATGTTTGGATGAAAGGGTGTTAGAATTCCATCACTCTCAGAGAAACTGATCGCATGGCAAATGGGGTATCATGGCATTCGATGTAGACTTGTGAAAGACATGTTAGGCTTTTGATTGCATATCCATCTTACTTTCAAACCTCACTGTGAAACAGACTCGATGGTGCAGTCCTGATCTGAATAGGGAAACTCGATATTATATGTGATTTTGAGGCTGTGGGGAACACGCATTATTGGGTGAGTTCATAATATGGTGGTTGGTCATGTGCATGAGTTTAAAGCAAAGGGGGAGGGAAAATGCATAAAGATGAACACAAGAAAATGACCCTTTTGGCAATTGAGAGCAAAGAGGTGGAGGGAAAGTTAATGCTACCATAGGCATGCATGGTAGTGGACAAAGGGCTGTGAGAATTAGACTTGAAGATAATGACATGGAGATTTAGGTGTTTGATTTAGTTAGGGTGGGTGATATCAGATATGTGAGGGAGTAGGGTATACCCAATCACTTTGTCCCCAGGTATACAAAGATGTGAGAGGCCTGCGATGGTGTTTTGATGGTGGTGGAGCTCCTTCATCTTTGTTCTGGGGTCCAAGAAAAAGATAGAAGAACGATAAAGCTCTCCTTGCTTTAATTATTTACTCGAAATCATTTTGTTTGCATTGGCTGTATTAGGGGCAAGGTGGGGATGAAACAGTAGTGGTTTTGGTCTTTTACTGATCTCAAATTCAAGTTCATTGTCTTCAATAGAACTGGCACAAGTGAAAGAACAAATAGAAGAGACAGTGAAGGATTGCCAGAAACATATATGATCATTACTCTTCAGGGTGCAATACAGCAATGTTTGTTAAGAAAGTGGAAGCCAGGGTTCAGAGTTTTCAGACTAACGACACTGAAGTACTGTCACAAACACACACAAAAGGGTTCCACTATGCCACTAAACACTATAGACATTGGACAGAGCATTTGAATTCTTCCCCTGAACCCTTCTCGACATGTCCGAAGTTGTTCCCAGTTTAGCATAGTACTCTTTCCTGGGCAAAAGTTATACTCATCCGTGTATAATTTTAGCATTAGAAACCGGAAGACTTATTACACAATGCATAGTTGGAGCATTTTACAGACAATGAGGGATTAACTTCTGGACCTAAGAAGCTTTTGGGGTAACCTTATTAGGGAAAAAGAATTGCTCTAAAGTAAAGGGTGCCTATACATGACATGCTTGTTGTATAAATGTGTCGTACGTAAGTCAAGAAATACTGGGACTAAATAATTAGAACCATATTTCCAAAAATAAAATGTCAAACTACTTTAATAGATTCTTCACTTTATCGGTCTTCAAGTCATCATTTACAGAACTACAGCTGAAGAACACTCGATTCGAAACCCCTCAGAGTAATCATTTGTTGTTGAAGCAGGTCAGACAAAGACATTGAAGCAGGTAAGAGTTCTGCTGTTCTGGAAACTAAAGTTTTGAGGACTATAGCCACTCATCGGATATTGATCATTAAGTTGACTATTGTTCATCAAACTTTTACTTTCGACAATGTGATTCCTAACTATTGAGCAAACCCAAGTCTTATGACATTACTCTTCCACAAAATAAGACCTTTTCGATCAAGAAAAAGACAGAAAAACCCATAACAAGCCTAGACCATGAAAGCTAAAATTGAAGGCTATTCACTCACAGAGTTGATTTTGCCAGCCATCAATCGGAGTAGAATGGTCAATAACTTAATTACATCAGTAAGGAAATTTACTTCAGGCCAAACATGGGTGAAGATGGACGTGAACTCCTTGGTTGAACCACTCAGTGAATTTGCCAAGGAGTTATTAAGTAATTTAGAATCACCCACAACCGGAACTTATGTCAAATCGTGTAAAGTAGCAGCAATGAAACCAGCTCATAGACCTAACGCTTCAGCCTGAAAATCAGTATAGCTTTACCTAAATTTTGAGTAGAAGGCTTTCTTGCTATTGCTTAACTCTTCTCCTGGAATCTTATTCTAATAATTTAAAGTTTATCTTATTTATAGACAAATTTTCATGCATCTGCACTTGATTCGGGGTTAGGGGGTGTTTTGGTGCTCCAATATCCAGGTATGATACTATGTTACACTACAAAACAACTCCAATAGAAAACTAGATGACTCCAATAGATACGGAAGGATACAGAAGGCAGAATGAAATCTCAGGAAGATCTGTTTCCAAACTTAGACACTATTATTCAATCTTTCTTAGGCTGGAGAATGCGCAGACAGTGTGTTCCCCTTCCGCAGAAGGGTCAAGAGATATCAACAGGGGAGCACAAAGCTGTACTAGGATCGAGGTTCAAAAATTCAGATTGTAGCTGAAGTGACCAATTAGGAGAATTGGTATATGCACGCATTGAGGAAATAAGGGATCTTCATACTTTAACCTGTTCAAAATCTAAGCTAACTGGCTAACAGTATTGACCTATTGTCTTCCTAATTACATAGGCAATTGTTGGGGACTGCTTCTATCATTCGGTTAAAAAATACAGGTTTATACATCCTATTCGCAAACATATACAGAACGATATCCATATCATCACCTCTCTACGTAGACACAACTTTCAACCTAAATTGGGTACTTCAATACTCTCTTTACAGGCATGATTAACCGGTCCTAGTTCGGCATTCTGATGGTCGATTTACAAAACTGTTATCCTAAGCAGGAAACAAAATCGCATTGCATCAATTACTAACAATAATAAAGGCAACCAGCAATGAGATCATAAACAAGCTCGCTATATAAATAGATAAACAGAACGATCATTCTTACAACAGCATCATGTAAAATTAGCTACAACGACTAAATCCAGACACACAAAAAAAAAACATAAACCTCAGATTGACATAAGCTTAGGACCATTATCAGGCATACCCATCCCGGCAGCTAAATCCGCATCGAGCTGTGTATGCGGTGCCTCCAGCAGTTGCTTCACCCTCTTCCTGTGCCTCTTGGTCTTGAAATGCTCATCCCTCACAGTCACATTCGCAAAGTACCGGCTGCAAATGTTCACACATCAATAGGAAGCACATAAATTTTGAGCAAAAGAAACAACACCCAAGATGCTACGAAAGCACATACTCGCAGTGAAGGCAGTAGTATTGGCCCATTCCAGGTAGGTCTTCATCGACAGGCAAGACCGGCGTGGTCATCTGATCCTCGGCTTTCTTGAGACCATCGTAAACCAAGTCGTCGCCTTTGACCAGGAACTTGCTGCGGCGGTGAGTCTTGTGGGAGTATCTCCTCTTCTTCACGCTCCTGTGCGGGCACTTGCCTCCCATTTTGTGGCGACGCAGAGACGAGTTTGGGTTTTCGGCTGGAAAACCCTAGATTGATTCCAACTTTAGGGATTTATGTGTGCACTTTTACGCAACCAGGACTCTACGACGCCGTTTTAATGCATACACAAGCCCACTTGAAGTCCAGTGTTGTGAGCCCAACAGGCCCATTTTACCCAGATTCATTTGTTCATTGCATATTTCCATTGAAACAAATATGTCTTTCTTCTTAATTTGTTTGGTAAAGACTAAAGAGTATTAATGATCATCTGCATGTTGCTCGACT
Organism: Argentina anserina; assembly: GCF_933775445.1. Lineage (NCBI taxonomy): Eukaryota > Viridiplantae > Streptophyta > Magnoliopsida > Rosales > Rosaceae > Argentina > Argentina anserina. The sequence continues at coordinate 9,300,635 of NC_065877.1, read as the reverse complement.
CAGTGTCACATAAAGGCCGAGAAATGCATCTTCTGTTTTTTCTTTAGACAAATAGAGTTGGTGAACAATGTTAACCACGTAAGTATTTTAAAATACTAAATCATTTGTTAGCTTATTTTGAGATAATAGAGTAAATTAACAGAAGTCTCTTTTTAGTGAACTGGTTCCTTGTTATGTTAACCTTATATGTTATAAGAGATTACTTTGTAATTGGGTAATTCATTCCACAACGGTAGCAGGCCGGAACCTATATTGTTCAGGGTTACAAATATAAATATAAATATTCATAGCTATGTTAATATCAATCAATAATCGGACAAGTAATACATTATCTCAACAAAAATATCTTGAATTTTAAGAACAAATATATTTCACTATATTGATTCCAACAACTAGTTTATACCGTTTATTAATCTAAATATGCATGGGCGCCACAAGCCTTACCATAGAATCGAAGGTCAAGTGAATTTCTGTATCTCAGCCAAATAAACCTAGTTCTATATAAAAGAAGCTTAATCTCAGCAATCAAGAGTACTTGCATATGTTGAGAGAATGAGAGGTGTCAGTTGAGTACTGGCTACGTGTGACCGTTAGTGTTCGAAATTCGTGTGATGTAAGAGGGAATTAATCATTGTTCGGTGAACGACCGATGATATGGAATTCATCTCAACACCTTGAAATCAGAGTGCTAATGAAAAGATTGAAATACATATTATTGTAATCACACATGCAATCTGAAGCTCTCCAATTTCTTTTGGGTTCATTCAAAACCCTAAGAATGAAAATTCATAAGGACGGAAAACTTTGCATATATATACATTATATTATAACTCACTCATTGCATAAATTAAAAAGATTCGTATAACATTTATTCAACTCTTTATTCACCAATTGAAGGAAAAATTACAATCATAAGAAAATACATCAAGAATAACATCTGCTGGAATGTTGTCTAAAATCTGGACATCGAAGCATAGGAAGCTAAAGAATGAGCTACAAAATTGGCTTGACAAGCATGCCGAGACACAGATATGGGATGAATTTTAACTCCGTATGATATCATCGATTCATCATGCCACGACCTAATAGGGAAATATGAGGAATGACTCTGCTTACTAGCTTAATTATTACTAGCTTTTCTACACGCTCTATGTGCGTGTGAGAAAACCGCGTCCACACGACGCACGTAAACCATTTATTTTATTTTTTCCGTCACTCACTCAGTAAACATGTGTACTCAATAATGTCCAAGAAAAAACAATTATTATCATCTGCAGTAATCTCTCAAATTAATATAACACTTTTAGCATGAAAAAGAAAACGATCAAGCGGTTTTCTTTTTTTGGAGTAGTGAAGATGGAGAGATAATAGTGGTAATAAACAGATTTTTTTAAATATTGAAATTCGATCTATTTTATCTTTTTCTATTGATTTGTTATATTTTTAATTTTTGTTTATTTGATCATGTTTTGCAGTCAAAATTGGTAAAAAAAAAAAAAAAGGAAAGAATTGCTAGGCAAATCCATAAGTCTTATTGGCTTAATTAATACCGATAGCAAGACTTAAAAACTCCCTCGTCTATATACATTAATACTGTATCTATTATCAACAGGTTAGTAGAAGTGAGAGCCCCCGCTCTCCTATTAGGTTTCGTAACCCTACCCCTATAATACGTCGTTCGACGTTTTCCTCTCTCTTTCCCCTCCATCTTTCTTCCGTGCTTACTCTCCAAATCTCTCCATCATGTCTGCAACCTTGGATGATGTTACAGCTAGCTTTGCCACCTCTTTGGCGTTGGCTAATGATGATATCATTGACATATCACACATGGATCATGCTCGTGATCCTCCACCCTCCACCAATGTCTACCTGTTAGCCAAAGCCCTAACCACCAAAGTTGTTAACGTGCTCGATCTCCAAGCCCACTTCCGGCAGATCTGGCGTCTTAGGGCAGGGTTCCGTGCTCAACTTTGTGCCCCAAATATGTTTGTCTTTACCTTTGATCTTCCCAAGGATCGTAACTCTATCTTTTGGGGTGGTCCTTGGTATTACAACAAAGCTCCAATGGTTGTGCAGGAGTACGATGGTCTCCAAAACCCTAATTCCGTTGCGATGAATGTCTTGTACTTTTGGCTCACGCTTCAGGGGATTCCTCCTGCCTTGAAACTTAAATACATCAGGAATGTTGCATCGGTGGCTGGCTCTTTTATTCGGTGGGATGAGACTCATTATGTGTAATGACCCGATTTTTTTAGAATCAAAATTATTTGAATTCTTAGACTTTAATAAGTATGTAAATTTATTAAACCGCATAATAAGTGTGTAAATTATTTGCATCAGTGGCTTTGCGACGTCGTAAAATCGAAAACGAAACCGTCTTCAGAAATCGAATCGGAAAAATGTTACTTTTCCGTGACACAGGAGTCGACTTTTACTCCGTTGCTCGTTTCCGAAAACTTCATTCACGAAAGTTGTAGAGCTCGTCGATACGAGTTCGTGGACAAGTCACGCGTCCTAATCGGACGTCGTACACGAAAGTTATTGACGACAGAAGTTAGCTTCCAATTTTGGAAGTGGGTATAAAAAGGAAAATTTGAGAAATAGGGTTTCCATTTTCGGAAACCCCTTCTCTCGCATCCGCCTCCCTCTTCTCTCTCTCTCCCCGACCCCTTTCTCTCCCTTAGAAACTCCTCGTCGGGAGAACCGCCGTGGCTCTCACCGCCGGTCTCAAGAGCTTCGCACGACCCTCCACGACAAGCCCCGAGCAGGACGTATCCTCCCTCGCCGCCGTTCGCCACGCCGAAGCTCCTCCGTTGATCTGCAACTCAACGCCGTCCAAATCCTCGTCTCCGGCGACTCAAGCGCGCGGTGGATAACATCTCGACGCCGATCCTCACCCCCGGTGCTGCCTGCGACAAGATTGGAGATCAATTTCGCGCGTCGCCTCGCCTCTGCTCAAACTCGACTCCGCCAGCAGCTCAAGCTCCTCTGGCGACTCTCCGGTAGTTTCCATGGCTTGAATTGGGTAAGGATTAGGCGATTTGATTGATTGTGATGAATTGTTGTTGATTTTGTGGCGATTTGGTGGAGGATCGGAGGACAAGGAGGAGGAGAGAATACCGCCGCCTTAGGCGACACGTAAGGGAGCGTGAGGAGGGTGGGAGGTGGCCTTGGGCCGTGGAGGGGAAGAGGGGAAGGAAATGAGAGGTTTTGGGCGGCGGTGGGCAAGCCACGCGCGCCGGTTCCAGCGGCGCGTGAGCTCCACATGCTGCCACTGTGGAGAGGCGCGAGAGCGCCACGCGTGGTCGCCGGAGGTGGCGCGTGAACAGTAAATTTCAAAAAGTAATTTTTTTTTGTAAAAAGTGATTTATGTACGGTGAATGTAAAAGTAATTTACGTACAGTAAATGTAAAATTATTTTATGTGCAGTAATTGTAAAAATAATTTTTGAAGGGTAAATCGGTAATTATTATTTACTGAGACAGTATTTACGATGGAATGGTACATGGATGTACATGAATACGTAAATAGTATGTACTCGTATAGGAATACGTAAATAGTATGTTCTTGTACAGTAATACGTGAATAGTAATTTCGTGAACATTAATTTTGTAAAAACCTGAAATTGCTGAATAGTAAAACATTATTACTGTTTCGGCATTTAAGGTTTTACGTAACGCTTCTAAATTCACTTCTTATATATTCTAGGTGACACAAGAAGTAAAGGATTCGATTGTGGAATTGTGGAAATTATGCTCAGGAATATAAGGTGAGTAAAAGAATGAACTATGATATGTATATGATATAGTGGATTGTGTAGGTGTATAATTGGTCAAATAGGTACATATATATGGTTTGCTATAATATATACTGTCATAATTTTGATTTGCGAATGAGTTCATTATAGCGTTGATATTTACTTATTTGAGCATGTCTCTTGGATTTGTACAATAACATGTGATGATTGATTGTACGTGGTTTTAACTTGAGTTATGTTAAAACGTTTTTGTGGTATGTGGACCTGTCTTCGGACGTGTTGGCATGTCGGAACCTAGCCTTGGCCGGGCGACAGTTACGATACAGTTAGAGCTCTAGTCTGTCTGTCGGTGTACTGCATGAGAGGTAACAGATGAGTTATCGGCTTATGAGTACCCATATTTTGGATGTTGGGGAGCAAGTGGTTGCCCAATGTCGGGCGGCGTACTAACATGAGGGGTAACAGAGATGTACCAGCGCTCATGAGTACCCGTATTATAAATGTATTTGAGTAAACAGAGGGGTTGCCCGATTTCTCATGAGCATATATATTTTCTGATATTATTGGACAACTAGATGGGCCGTCCAATGACTCATGAGTGCATTTATGATTAATACTTTATGTATTTTCTTATGTATTTATATGCGAGTTATATTGTTGTTTTTACTCATACGAGCTGCAAAACTTACTGGGTTTGTGTTTACAATCTCGGTGCACCTATTCGATGGTGTAGGGAATAGTTCCACATGTGTGGATTAGCGGAATCGACGGACAACTCTGAAGACTTTGAAGTTGTTTATTTTATATTGTGGTGAGGATTGGGAGGATTTTACATTTCCATTTGAAATAATGCTTGAATTTTAAATTGATTTTGTAATAATCCATTTGACTCAGTTGTACTATGAACTCAGTAGTGATACGTTGTGACGATAAGATAATTTCGAATTATTGAGATTGTTTTTGAGTTTTTCATGGCTTCGATTTTCGAGTTTCATACTTGAAATATCGAGGTCGTGACATTATGAGCAGTATAAGTTGGTGCGGGTTAGGGTTTCTCACCCTCTGAACCGACCCTTCTATCTGAAGAAAACCCTTAAAATTATTGAGGGTGTAGTGGAAGAAATTCATTTTCATTTTATTGGGGTTTTCCGGAAGTGTAAGTTGATCCAGCATGATGATGAGCACTGCTTCGACGGGGTGGCGAAGGGGCTGCATGGCCTATATTCCTAATTTGTTACTCACCAAGCTTCCAAAGATTGGACTCTAGGAGGGTATGTTCTTGTTCAAGGGTCAGGGATCTTCTGCATATCCACCTATTGAAAGTGCTCTATTTCGTCCCAAGCCAGTTTTGCGCAAGCCGGTGATTCTCAGTCGTGACCTTGTGGAACAATCTCAGAATTCTGCACCCCTAGCTCTTGTTCAGGTGGTGAATGCACCGGTTCCTGAGAAGGAAAACCCGACCCTTGCTTCTCTCAAGCGGGCTCGGCAAACACCACGTGCTTGAGATCATCTCGCACAAATTTTATGATGAACCTCCACAAGTTATGCAGACTAAACATCCTCCAAAGCATAATACAAACTCCCAACACGAATACGAACAGCATCATTAGCAGTTATGCCAATACCTCGATCAACTAGAACTAGATTTACGTCTAAAATAAAATAGGACAAGGGTAGAGGCTTTTTACTTTTCTTTTCTGCTCGCTTCATTCAAGGATTTCAAGCTGCAATTGCAGCTGATCTTTGTAATATTTGATTAGTTCTCGTGTTTACGAATGGTTGTCGATTTAATTCAAAAAAAAATTAACTAGATTAATAGAAACAAAGACACATAGTATGGATTCTTATTTCATGCACACAGTAAATAAAAACTAGTGCTTTATATATTGTGGGAAAATGTTTTAGCACCAAAATATGACGCCAGATCCGGCGCCGCATTAATCTCACGTGACATGCCAAGTCACATTTTCATGTCAGCAATTACAATAATCACAAAATGTCATTTTTAAATGAAAAGTCGATCTTATTCTTGTTAATCCAACGCTCTATATTATTATAAAAAAATTGTAGTTCTTTTTTATATCATTTATTTTTTTCCAAATGCTTTCAAAATGTAATTAAAAAATACAATATATAAAAAGTATGCTTGAAAAATATATAGATATATATATATATGTGTGTGTGTGTGTGTGTGTGGTGTCTATATGGTAATTGTATTAATTAATTATAGCCATTAATTAATCGTAAATATAAATTAATTAAATAAGAAAGTCATGAATCTTGACATATTTTTCACTAGAAAGATTATCATCGACATAATTGTATTAAATATGGTATTAATTAAGATATATGTATTCTAGAAAAAATAACATTTGTTACCTTGCATATCCTCTTAAATCAATTATACTCTAACAAAACAATATGCCCTTTCAGAAAAAAACCAAAATAATCTTACCAAAAGCTTTCATCTAAATATAAATATTGTAGTTACCTTACATATATATATATATATATTTTTTAAAATATATTTTGTGCATATATATATATATATATTTCGCGCGTGCACACATATATTTCAAGCATAATTTCGTGAATTTTAATTTTTTAAATTGTATTTTATAAGCATTATTGTGATAACAAATAAGAAATGATAAAAGAAGAAAAAATATTTGTATAATAATTTAAAACCGTTGGATTAGCAATGATATGATTGTATTTTCATTTAAAATGACATTTTTATATAATTTTAATTGTTGATGTGGAAATGTGACGTGACATGCCACGTAGGATTGCGGCGCCGGATTTGACGCCATATTATAGCGTCCTAGCACTCCTCATATATTGTGTAGCTAAATATAAAGCGACAATAAGTACGTTCTACCCTAACTTGTAATTTTTCATCGGAATCAAAGCAGTATAGAATGTGTGCACGTAGTTGACCCTAAACGTACATAACTTAAAAGACGACCTCAGACTTTTAACAGATAGACAATGCTGGTTGAAATGCATCTCCAAAACCAAACGTCCACTGAGACCCCATCGTACTTGTAAATATAGATCGAGATTAGCTTAATTTTTGTCTCGTACAAACTACAAATTAAAGGAGTTTCAATGAAAAATCCAACAATAAAATTTGATCGAGTAAAACTGTTTGCCTTGTCTTTTTAAATGAGAGTACTAATTAATTTAGTCCAACGAATTGGAACCATTATTGCTCATAACATATATTATGAAATTTTTTAAAACCACTAAATTTAAGTACCATGCAACTTTACTGACCATTTATTTTAAGTTACCCAGATGAAATCAGTAAATAATATGCTGAAGATTTGTCAGCTGCATTTGAATTTTGAGGTTTTCCTACTTGGTTTACTGTTGTGTTTAAGAGTCGTATAGATGCAGCCTTGGTGTCAGGTCAAACTAATTTTCACCTCTGCATGTTCTAAGCTTATTGAAAGATCAGAACACTAAAAAGTGAACACAGTCGATCTCTAGATGACGATCGAAATACAAAGCTATGTTTTTATATGTTTCTGTAGACGCAAGAAATTTATTGAAGTAAATCATCTTCATTAAATAATTAAATCGAACAAAGTTTGTGCGGATCCGAATAAAACTCGTGTCAGCACATAAATGGATGATCGTAATCAAAACTACGTGATTCCGACTTAAATCGGAAATTGAATGTCATTGACGATCGAAATGGTAATCGGACATTTGATTAAATTAATAAATTCATTTACGGTTATAATTAAATCAATTATTTGAATCTGTTTAATTTAGTTATTCTCATAATTAATTTTAAATTAATCAGAAAATACATATTGATTTAATTATACAACTAAAGAAATATTATTATTTTAGTGTCATTAAAATATTCTATAAAATAGAAGCCTTGACACTATAAATACCCCTTTCAACATAAAGAGAAGGATGATTTTTTATGTTGGAGAAAAAGAGAGAAAATCATTTGAGCAAGATCACTCTCGAGAAATCCTGAATTCTCCCAAGTCCACGAAGAATCATCAAGCTACCAAATCGCTTGTTCTTCATCAAATCCAAATTCAAACTCAAGTCCACGAAGAATCATCAAACTACCAAATTGATCGTTCTTCATCAAATCCAAATCCAAACTCAAGTTCTCAAGATCAAGTGCATGTCACCATTGAGCTAAGTTACATACAGAGATAGAATCAGAGGAGTTCACAAAGATTGTAACCTCGCGCTTGATTATCAATAAATTATATTTTATTTGTACACGTGTCTGCACTCTTTATTTGTTTTCAGATTCTCGGTCTACAAATTGGCACGCCCAGTGGGACATTTTTGGCCTCTCATCTCCTTCTTTGAAGAAATCTTCAAATCTGTTTGTGCGATGGCTTCCGAGAACAACCAAGCCGTTCCATCGAAGAAATCCAAGTCCACAACCGCGAGATCAAGCGGAGAGGCCGAGCCGGTCAAGAACTCTAAACAAACATCCGCCATGCTGAATGTGATGCATAAAGCCTAAAAATATTTTATTGACTGCTGTCAAGTCTATGAATTGACAACAGTCAAGCGATTAGGTTGTTTACGTTCTTGAAACTTTTGAAAGCCACCGTGGTAAATATGATGTGTAAAGCCTAAAATACTTTAATTGAGTGTTGTCAAGTCTATGAATTGAGAGCAGTCAAGCGATTAGGTTTTTTAAGTTCTTCAAAGCCGCCGGAAATCAACGCGTTTCGAAAACAGTCAAATTTCTAAATCGACCACAACACTCGAATTTTTGTCAATATCCTACAAAAAAAGGGGGGTCAAAATCAAACCATGAAAAAAAAAAGATTGAACGCAAAGATCATTAATCAAGCCTTTATGTATGCATGCATGTGCCTACACGTGATGAATGATTATGCTCCACTATGTCACCATTTTCAACAATGACTGGTACTACATAATTGTTGGATGACCCCTAATCATGATTGGTCAATGTAATGACCGGTGCGTTTGGTCTGTTCTCACTACTTTCCATCAGTCTTATCAATCAGGAAAATAATATTGATTATACACAAAAAAAATCATGAAACAAGTATTGAAGACGATGAGTATAAACAGAAGTGATCGGAGAAGCCAAACAAAACTCACCATCTCAAACATGAAAACCCATAAAAAAAACCAAACCAAAACCCCTTCTAGTTTCTCTTCGCTCCTCAACTATCAATCCCAAAAATTTTCACTCGGAGAAGACGAGTATGTTGCAGCTATCACCTGTTTCTACAAGTTTAAGGAAATTCAAGAAAGCTGGAGAAATTAGTCGTTTGGCAAAAATGATTTATGCGAGACTAAACAGTTGGAGATGGGGAAAGTTGAGCCTGCTGAAGACAGAATCTTGCAAAGTTTTTTTGAAGAAGTGATGGTACTCAAGGCTCACATGGAAGAAATTACGAACCTGCTTCTTGATCTCCAGGATCTGAATGAAGAAACAAAGTCCACTCACAGTGCTAAAGTCCTTAGGGGGTTGAGGGACCGAATTAATGCTGACATGGGAAGGAAGTCATGTTGATCGAATGAGGCTTTCGGTGATTAGTGGACTAAGAGTCAAGTTGAGAGAGATGATGAATGATTTTCTGGCTTTGAGGGAGCAGATTGTAAGGGAGCACAAAGAGGGTCTCAGGAGGAGGTACTATAATGCCACCGGAGAAAAAGCAACTGAAGAAATTAAGGATGGAGATGAAAATTGAACAACAATAAGCAATGAATGAAATGGTTTTTTTTTTCCTCTTCTGTGTATTGAACTAGAAGATCACGGACGATTAAATAGAACTTTATGGGACATTAGTCAAACATTTAAGCTGTATAAAGTGAAAAGGAAATGCATGCAGAATACAAAAGCATGCTCAAGTAGACAAACATGCAGCTGCATTAATGCAGGTAGAGAAAAAAAACCAACACTGCTAAGCAATCAATGCTAGAGAAGAAATTTGTCAATGATCATCAATAAATGCTCAAGCCATACCAAATCAACACCAAATCAAATAAATCGACGGGAAAATCAGTAATTTCCCTTTGTGTCTAACTAAGTCTCGAAAGTCATAAGGAAAGATTACTACAAAATTTGCGGAGCCCCGGAAGCTAAAAGTCTCCAAATCAAAGTATATACTTCAAGCTGCGCTTTCGCCACGCAACGATGACATGTCTACAACACGACTTGAAGTGGAGCCATTTGTAGACACAAGAAATTTAATAAAGTAAATCATCTTCATTAAATAATTAAATCGACCAAAAACCCAACAAAATTGCACACGTGGCCCAAAAGTCAACAAAGTTAGTGTGGATCCGAATAAAACTCATGTCAGCACATAAAAATGGATGATCGTGATCAAAGCTATGTGATTCCGACTTAAATCGGAAATTGAATGTTATTGACAATCGAAATGGTAATCGGACATTTGATTAAATTAATAAATACTTTTACGGTTATAATTAAATCAATTATTTGAATCTGTTTAATTTAGTTATTCTCATAACTAATTTTAAAATAATTAGAAAATACATATTGATTTAATTATACAACTAAATAAATATTATTGTTTTAGTGTCATTCAAATATTCTATAAAATAGAAGTCTTGACACTATAAATACCCCTTCCAACATAAAGAGAATGGGGATTTTTTATGCTAGAGAAGAAGAGAGGAAAAATCACTCGAGAAATCCTGAAGTCTCTTAAGTCCACGAAAAATCATTAAGCTACTAAATCGCTCGTTTTTCATCAAATCCAAATTCAAACTCAAGTCCACGAAGAATCATCAAGCTACCAAATCGTTTGTACTTCATCAAATCTAAATCCAAACTCAAGTCCACGAATAATCATCAAGCTACCAAATTGATCGTTCTTCATCAAATCCAAATCCAAACTCAAGTTCTCAAGATCAAGTGCATGTCACAATTGAGCCAAGTTACATACAGAGATAGAATCAGATAAGTTCACAAATATTGTAACCTCACACTTGATTATTAATAAATTACATTTTATTTGTACACGTGTCTGCACTCTTTATTTGTTTTCAGATTCTCGTTCTACAGTTTCAACTACACCTTTATTAATGGATAGAATACTTCATTAGCACTTAAGTATTAACTTGCTCTATTATTTGGGACATTTCGGTCCCGAATAAAGTCAAGTTGTTCCCCTCAGAGAGCTCGCCATGCTTTCTTACCCTGTGCTGAGAGCATGTTTAAGCGCAAGGTGAGCCCTACAGATATTTGTGGGAGATGTGGAAATGCAGCTGAATCAGTTATCAATAGTTTATGGGAGTGTCCTAAAGCCAAAAAGGTCTGGACCCTCACATGGTTGAGTGGTGTTATTAAAGTTTGGAGTCCTTGTTCCTTTTCTGATCTTCTATTGAGAGTGACTGAGGAGGTTCAAGTAAAGAAGTGGAATTGTTTGCTTTGTTTAGCTGGTGGATTTGGAAGTGCAGGAATGAAGAACTCCACGGAAAAGCAGGCATTGCTCTTCAGGTTCTTATGGCTTGGTGTTTGGAATGGCAGAGTGAGCTTGCCAGGGTAGTAATTGAGAATAGCAATTCTACAGGTGTGGGATTTAATCAGGATTTAGAGCATACCCAGGTGCGTAATTTCTCTGGTCCTACAGTATATTTTGATGGGGATGTAAATGTAGAAAAAAGCAAGATTGGGCTGGGGCTGTTATTTTAGAGTCAAACAAAAATCTTATTGGAGATGTGTCAATACCTATTCCTCTCCTTCTCTCTCTCTCTCTCTCTCTCTGTTAGCCTCTGAAGCTCTTGACTTATGGCATGGTCTAAGTATTGTAAGGAGTTGGGAGAATTTTAATTAAAGGTGACGCCCTTAATGTGTTGAATGGTCTGAGAGTGCATGGATGGGATTTAAGCCAAATTGGAGGAGTGCTTGTTGATGCAGTGAGATTGTTAATGGGTGAGTTTGAGATTGTTTCATGAAAGTATGTGAAGAAGCGCTTTAATCATATTGAGTGAAAGCTAAATATTGTAGAACACTAATGTAGACAAAAATTAGAAGATATTGACATAGTTCTAATAAGAAGATATTCAACAAGCAAAAATTTTATTATCCTAAACTCCATCGGGAGAAATAGTATTTCCTTCTAAATAGTGAAGTGTGTCAAAAACTTGATTTTTTTTCTTCACTTAATTTTTCAAATCGATCTTCATGTCATTATGGATCTAAGAATTAGAACAAAAATTAATTTAATGGGATGCAAAGGCATCATGCTTACCAAAATGTTTCTAATTAAGTACATGAGTGTACATCTATTACAGCTGCCGGCCTTATAATATAACTTTTGGATCAGTTCAACATAAAATTGAAATTAGGGAATTAGACTGATACATTTAATTAAGTTCACAGTCCCACCAAAAGAGTGCAAAAACAAGGACTTACCACCTCCTGCTAGGCTGCTAGCAACAGGTAAACAAAAACTAGTTCTTTAAGAAAGCAAGTAAAAAGAACAGTCCTATGACTCCTATCCAGAAACCACTGAAACCAGTTCTGCGGACAACAGAAAATTAAAGTCAGTAACGTACCCTTGCATAATTGAAGTACCCCATCACAATTTCATTTGATCATATATTAAATTTTTTGGTAATTTATATATGTGAGGAAATGTACAAAGATCTATCAGCTATGTTTGAGGCTCAGAACTCATTACCATCTTCAGAAGTTAACCATACTACTCAGCTGAAATGATCGAACAACGAGTGAAATATCGAGTCACAAGAAAATATCAGAGCTTCATTAACCTAATAATACAGTAAACAAAAATAAGCACGAAGAGGCCATTTCACAAGAAAAGCTAGTTAAATACACTATATACATATGCTCTTAATCGAAAATGATTAAGTCTCCCGTTATTAAATAATCAATAATGTTCTACTTAACTTGTAATAACTTCGTATACGTACAGATGTATTTAACAAAATTAGTTAGATGACCAAAGGATAAGTTTGATGTCATTTGATCTACTTTGCCATCTGATTTTGTTTATAAACCCCCTGTATTCCAGGAGATTGGCAGTTCATTAAAGGTTGGTAGTGCAGAAGGCTCCTATTAAAGTATTAAGTCACCAAGATAACAGAAGAAGAAGGTTATTGATCATGCCTTTTTTTTTATTTAATCTATCTCTGTGATCCAAGTCATAGAACAACTTCTTTTTTTTGCTGTTCTTTTGGCTTGAAGAAGTCATCTCCTCCTCCTCCTAGTTTCTATATTTCACATATATCTATGAGAAGAACAAAAAAAAGTACAGGTTTGTAAGTCATATATTCTTATATAAAGAAAAGATGGACATTGTGGAAATATTAAGAGCTTTTGTGAATTATGTATGAAACAAAAAAGAGAAAAAATAACTCTTCTATACAATTATCTAGGAATGAGAAATCGTGTCAGAAATTGGGGGAAAGAGAAGTAAAATCATGAGATCGTACGGTATTCTTTATGTGATTAATAATAATATCAAGCTAATTTCACTGTTCTCGCAGAACAAATTATCATCAGGAATTTAATAATGCATTTTTATCAACTGGCTCCAGAATCATACCACAAAGTAAAGGTTGAAGGTGTATATAAAGCTCAACCTATTTAACTTAGCTTACATGCAGTTTATACCCAGAGGCATAAAAAACTTCCACCGGGAAAAATTAAGCTTAGTTGCAGAAATATTACATTATAGTTGCAGAAAAATTACATCACCTATCTAACTGGGGTATCGAAACTACTTTCGCAAAATTTGGAAGCAAAAGATTGTGGAAATACTTTACTTGTTAATTATGAAAGTGAACTTAAAGAAGATATAAATTATCACAACTACAGTACTTAATTAATTACAATTGACTATGTAATACTGAATGCTCCCCAACAACGTTAATTCCTTTTATGAGTTTTATCAATACAGCTCACACTTTCATTTTTTGCTTAACTGTTCTACTGCAATAATCCTAAGAAAAAATCTCGGAGGATAAATTTCAGTCGTATTAGAACCGCATGGACAGCATTTTATGTAGCAACAAGCTAGCACTTCATATAATCACGCTAAACAATAAGTACCTTCTTTTTTCATAGTCATTTATGACACCAAGAACGTAACATTGAGGAGCAAAACAACATTGAGAACTTGGCTTCAATCAGAAAAGTCAGCACAATATTTCATCAGATATACAAGAGAATATTGAAGAAGTTACAGTACTCTCGATCTGTATCCGCATTGCGGACTTCCCACGAGCTAGTAACTAAGCACCCAAAATCACAACAAATTAGAAAAGAAACAATCGCTAGCTTGTAAAAAGAAAGAGCTCTTACCTTATCCTTGGGGAGCTTTGGAGCTAGATAGATGATCGAGATTGAAAGAAAGATAGCAAGCAAACAAGAAAGAAAGAACCAAGAAGGCATTGGTCTGCAGTTGAACCTGCACCTATTGATCGATCTGCATTCAAGTAGTGATACCTCGCAGAAACCACTCTAGGACCGAAGAGGTGCAGGTGCAAATGCAGATAAATGAAACCATCTTTGGCTATCAGCCTATCAATCAAATCAAAACAACATCACCAATCCAATCTCCCTCTAATCTGCAGAACCCTGAAAAGACAGGAGTGGTTTGATGCATCACAGAGACTAAGATATATATAGACCGACACACGCAGAAGCTTGTGGTTTTTTCTATTTTTGTATATGAGAGGAAGAGAAAAATGCAAGTGAAAGTTGAGATGATGGAAGTGATGTGTGCAACAGTGGTTTTGTGTGCTTTTATGCTCGTGGCTTGGAAAAGCCGAGCTAGTTAGCTAGGGTCGAAACACAGAGAGAGAGAGAGAGAGAGAGAGAGAGAGAGAGAGAGAGAGAGAGAGTCCAGGGTCCAGTACGTAGTAGAGACCACTGACCCACGTGACTGAAAGGCCGAAGGCACGTGGGAATTGAGTCCTCAGCCAATAGTATTGGAGAAAGTACAGAATGACCTCATCCCTGTCCACCCCAAGCCTCGTGGTCTCGAGACTTGAAAGCAAAATGACCAAGGGAGTTTAGATCACTTGGATTACTTTTCACCCTCGATGAGATGCTTTAGGGTTTGGGAATTAGGGTTCCATGTAACCTTTCTAACTGATGGAGTATGCAGCAGGGCCGGGTCTTGAGTTTTTATGAATTATGATGCCTAGGGCGGGTAAAATTTTGGTGCCCTAATAAGATATATTAATTCTGATTTTCTACATACCCATCAAAAGAATTTTTAGTATAGTTTAAGACTTTAAGTCACCCAAAAACATTTGTTTCATTAACAAAATATCTTCCAGTTGGGATGAATAATTTTCTTCTTCTAATCTTTATTTATCTTTAATTGAGAAGCTTGTTTAAACCCTGATTTTGGTGCCCACTTGTTTATGGTGCCCTGGGCGGTCGCCAATGCTACCCAGCAGCAAGGCTGGCCCTGGTATGCGGAATCTCATTCATAACCTATCTCGTCCATTTGTGTTTGGGAGTTTCTGTATGATGAAGATATAGAGTCGAGAGTTTGCTTAAATAGGTACTAGCATTTTACCCCGTGCATTAGCACGGTTAATCTTCCCACTCCCTATTAATATTGGGATGAAAACTGATTATCATCATGTTTCTTATTTTTTTCAACTACTATCCTATATATTTATCTTTTTATTTTAATTGTGTGTTTGTTTTACCAAATACCCTTCCAACATATTTGTTCTATGGACTAACTTATTTATAGGAAATGGGGTTCAGAATTTTGAAAGATTGATGAAGCTGTTTATACCAAATGAGGGCCTTTAGTTATAATAGTGGAGATATGAGATCATTGTTCTGTATTAAGTTCTAAACCATAATATTTCTACTGGACTATGCGTGAAGAAAAACTCGTCCATACGGACTTGCATATATAGATGAAGATAAGAATGCTCAAATGGTTAAATGGTTTGTTCTTCTATATAAGTTGGGTCAAAAAAGCCAGAACATGAGACATGGCGTGAATGTGTTTGGTGGTGATATTTCACTCCGGTCAGAAATATCAGTGAAAGGAAAATTGACAAAGGCCCCATACATTTTGGAGGGGGCGAAAGTCATCTTAGCTAGGAAAATGCCACAAAAGCAGAACCTGAGCTATAGAAGGGCTAACGTACTACTCACTTTGTTGGATTCATTGACAAACATAAATCATTGGTTGGAACCTCAATATCATCGACATGGCTTTGGCATGACCACATGCCACTCCCAACCTAGCAGCGACTGGTTTGTTCATGGCTAGATCTGCCTGGAATGAGACACTCCCAGTCTCCCAGTAATATAAAAAATTCGAAATAATAAAGTAAATGGGCAAAACTAGAAATAGCCAGATGTGAATTATGGAGGATGGAATTTGTTTATCCTATTCATTGTTGGGATGGTGATAGAGCACTGTAAGGCCACAAGAGGATAAAATGATTGAAACAGCAAGAGCTATCACAAATTTCCATCAGATAGGTTATGAGACTGGTATAGAATCAAAGACGTGGCTGCTCATGAGCTAGTGGTTTGATGCATTGGCTATTGGAGTTTAAATGCCACAGATTTTTTTGGAATATCAGATTTGAATTGATACTATTAAACCAGATGCGCAGAATGAATTGGGGAATTGAGCTAGACCCGAAGAGATCCCATTCATATGCATGGCAGCATGAGGCATGAAATCCAGAGAAATCAACACCTATATATCTATCCTAGGGGGATAGGAATGCACCAGTTTGAAATCGAGTAAGGACATAGGTGGACAAAAAATTTCGTATTGCAACATAGACACTCCAATGAAATCGGAAAATTAATGCAGCAAATTTTATAACTTCTGATGCGCTGAACTATTTTTCTCTTATAGATGTTTCATGTATAGAAAGGAATTCTCCAATGAAAAGGAAAATCTAGATGCAGCGATGATGAGTCATATTCACAACGTGTCCAAATACATACATTATGGCTATAAGACAGAGTAGCCGAATACAAATTTCACCTCACTAGGAACATCTTTAGCAATGCTAACCATTTTGCAGTCAAAATATGTAAAAGTTATCTTCATTCGTTACTCGAGTGATTTGCAACAGCTAAATTTGCTCTCAGTTCTCCAAAACAGTGCTAACAATAATCTAATGGACAAAGAGTATATAAGGTTAGACATGGTGATAGTTGATGTAAAGTTTGGCTTCAGCCACGCTACCTTTGTCATTTGATCCATAGCAACCAAGTTCTTGGTTATCTAATACGATCGGCTTCGTGCAGTCCGTCCATCAGCCATCAGAGCACAGCGGAACAGTAAGTGGCGTTCTGTTTTCCTAAACTTCATCATCATCTACACAAAACCCTTTCCCCTTTTCTAGACTATTTCCCTTTTCCAGGTCTCGAACACAACATATATATCACAATCATATACAGTAATGGGGTGGTTGGGGTCCGGAATATGGAAGGGGGAAAATTTGTAATTTGGCCAGCTCTAGTGAAAAGCTTAAACAGAAACAGGAATGTGGTAAAGCAGTGAGTGCAATATTCACAGTAGACAAATAAAATTAAAATCCGTTTCATAGTTTTTGGTGAATGGCATCTAGCTGAAGATGTTATAAAAAGAGAACCTGAGCTAGTAGAGCTTCTTGGCATGAATCATGGGTTGCACTGTAGCCATGATTAGGAAAGCCAGGGCAAAGCCAATGCATGTGGTCACAATACTCACAACCATGGTAACAGTTTATCGCTAAATCTGCTTGGATTGAGACACTGCCATGACAAGGCAAAAGATAACCAAATAAAGGCACATACTAAACAAAGCGATCCTGAAACTTAGAAGCTGCCAGAAATGAATAATGGAGGAGTACCTTTTTATCTTGCGGAATATTGATAGAGCCATGCATGGCCAGAATAGAAGAACCCAAGACATATCACAACCTCCAGTAAATGGTGAGACTGATCTAGAATCGAATGTGTGGCTGTTCCCGAGCATATTACTTGCTGCCGCATCCCACAAATGCCTCAGAATTTTGAAAGATCAATCAGTTATACCAGCAAAGCAACTTGCAGGGGTAATTTGGGATCCATATCTTATGGAGAGAATAATACACTGTTGACCGTTAGTGGTTTGAAGTTTGGACTAATGAAAGATGGGATTGATTTGACAGTGCAATAGAGGTGTATCATACTAATTGATCAAACAAAGCAAATTGCATTCCAGAATCAAGGAATTCATTCCTGATATTTTTCAGCAAACTGTCAATTTTTCTCTAACTTTAAACTTATCACTTGTGAATCTCTTCCTTTTTTCTTTAGGAAAAGTGAACTCCCAAGAACTTCCAAGTAATATCAGTTCAGAGTTCAGACATATGGCTTAGCAAATGAGTTGAGGAAAGTGACCAAATCAATCATTCTCTGAGAAGTGACTAATCCAGTTGCTCTAAAATCTAAATATCTAATGAAATACAGTCCAAGATAAAACAAAATGCTGAAATTTAAAGCCTCAGATCATTTCAAAGAAAAGATCACAGTACCTTAATGGTTCTGCAGAGACATCAGTCTGGTACAGACATCATTTCAAATACACTTTCTCCACGAGAAAGATAGTTCATGGATGCGTACTGACTCACACTTCTCTTATACTGCATTGTTATATCAGCAAGAGCCTTAGTTCCATAAACCAACTCATGAAGGGGATTGCCACTGACATTCCAGCATCCATAATCAAATTATACAGTCTGCACTCCAGGGATAGTTAGTAAAGGAACCTCTTTCAGATTAATGGAAAGTTGCCTGAACATTTCCTAACCAACTGCAGATTCTAAAGCAAGCAGTAAGAAATAAATGTAAAGGCCTCATTTGTGTGTGTTCATGTGTTGTATATTGAAACACCTCCCAATCTGAAGTAAGACTAAGATAATTCTATAAGCTTGGTCTGCGTATTTCGTAGTGTGCAGAAAAGGAACACCACAGATGCTTCAAACAAGCATATCAACAAATGATCACGAACTTCATTAAGATCAAGTGCAAAAATCAGCCAATTCATTGATATTTTGACTGGAAACTATGATGTACGTAGATTGGGGGAGAACAATGAACTGAACCAACCTAAAAAGAATTTACTAGAAACAGTACAACCACCAAATAATTAATGACTCAATCAGTCTAGTTCATCAAGTTTTATCAATTGTTCACCAGTAGACAGAATTTTTACACCCACCATACCCCCTTGCCAATCTGAATCTCCCACCAAGATCAGCCTGTTGGCATTTATTCGCGAAGCACGCTTGAATACCCTGGATATAGAACAAATTTCATCCGTGCAAGTATGGGACAATAACAAATTAGAAAACGGTGATTGATAGAGAACATTGAAAGGGCCATAAGATGGCAGTTGATACCATTTAAGTGTTTTGCTCTCCAAGACCAAATTAACACTTTGACCTTTCTCCCTAAGTATGGTGGCAACTGTTGCAGCTGCTCCTTGCACTCCAGGATCCAGAGCGCATACAATGTTCTCTACTTGCAGGCCAAGTTCTGGCAGAAGACCCCTCTCCTTGAGCAACTATAATCATCACACCAAAACACATTATGGATAACAAGTCTAAAGAAAAGGTGAGGAAATCAAATTTAATGTACTAGACTCACATGATGAATATCTGTGAATCAAAATGTCTTAAATAGTTGAATATCATATATTGTATGTCAATAAACTGCAGATTATGCCTACTAGGCCCACTATGGGATAGAACACATAGAAACTAAGAAAGAACAACTATACAACTTAAACATAGTTCAAAAGGATCATAACATTGAAGTGCAAAACGTACAAGATAAAGGCTGCAGACCATCAAGTTACCAAGACAGTCTATAAATTCCTTAATCATTTGGAAATCGTCTAAGGAGACACTATTAATAAATATTCTGTAGTCATAGTTTCTAGCATGTTATGCTGACAGACTGTGAATCAGAACCATCTGTTATGTTTGTGTTTATGTAGAGATACTTGGAGATTCTGGGGAAGTAGTTGCTGATCTGAAGCAGCTGTTCTCTCTTGCTGACAAATTTGGTTATTCTGAATGGATACTAGCTCTTTTTTTATTTCTTCCAATGGAAGCTTCTCTATCTGTTTACCATCAAAACACCCTTACCTGTTTACAAATCATAACAAAGATTTACGTTCAAGTACAATTTATGGGTCTGTGAGTATCTCCAAGCAGATAGAAAAAAAAATTAAACTGAAATCTGTAAGGTCAATTTCATTTTGAGAGAAATACATCGGAGCAGGAGATTTCCAAAATGCCAACAAAGTATCACCACAACATGCACATGCACACACATGCATGTAAGCAGCATATTATCACCATTGCATGTGATCAATGTAAGAAAGTTCGTCAACTCTTACAAAATTGACACAAATTAATCTGAGAAGACTGATCAAAGTTACCAACTTATGTTGAAAAACAAATGGCAACCAAAATAGGATGCTGGTTATCATTGAATCAGATTTATTTCTTAAGAGAATAATAGAGTCTAGACATTTCATTTTGCATCTGCAGAGGTAATCTCCCATTTTTACTAGTTACAGCTTTATTATTCTATCAAATGAATACCAATAACGTGAATATTTGCAATCTTACAGAACACCTAGAGGGAAAAATGGATAGATAAATAGACTAGATCATTGTCCGCTGCAGTCACTTGCAACTTGCACGGTTTACCTTGTCTATGATGATGCAGACCTTGCTAAACAAAGCTTCAGGTATGGAGTACCGTCTCAATACTTCTTGTAAAACCTGTAGAGGTGAGAAATAAGATGATTCTCTCTGATTCCAAAAATCATTAGTAAATTGGTAGTCCTAATGTGATAAATAAGTGTGGATGTCAAAAGATTAACATGGTAGGGAAGGAGAGACAGAACAGAGCCAAGTTTGTAAGGGAAACGCATAGCATTGTACATATCAAAAATAACAACAGGAATTTACATCATGTGCAAGTTTTGGAATGCTGATAAAATACCGCGCAGTAACCAGGAAGTCCTGATGAAAAAAAACGGCAGAATCATTTATGAAAGTCCAAAAGAAACAATACAGGAAATATATATGATTTTGCAATTGAGTCAATGCTACTACACCAATTTTAGTTATAAGCATTTCAAATATAACCGAACCTGTTCACGGATCTCCTCGCCAGCTTTTCTTATAAACCGGAAAACTCACCTCCTCGAACCCACACAGCCGCGAAACCTCTCTGACCAGGGAGAAGTCCCTGGTGCCCTTGGGAGGGTTCACGTCGATCCTCTGCACTTCCTTCGTGATCGGCGCCGGAGCCAATGCTCCGGTACGACCTCCGTCGCCGGCGGCATTTTTACGGCGGAGGTTGATCCCCTAGGGTAGTTTGGGGATGGACAATCGGAGAGCGCGGGTTAGGGGCTTATTGAGGATTAGGAGGGAAGAGGAAATAGCATGGCGCTGCTTCTGGTTTAGGCTGTCAGTAACCAAGCTCCTTTTTTGGGTCCAACGCAGGTCGGACCGGAGCCCAGTTTGTGGTTGGGCTTTCGATTTATAAAGCCCAAACAAACATTTCGAAATTTTTGGGTGTTAGAGAAATTTTATTAAGGGGCATCTCTAAGAAACTAGTTATTATGAAAAAAAAATTAGTTTTTAGACAAAATTTATGATAACTTTTATATCTATCAGACTAGCTATTTATAAGTTAGATTTATCTTTAGCTAAAAATTCTAGCTAAATATAGTTAGAAAAGAGAGAAAATAACTCTAGCTAAATTATATTATGTGTTGAAATTTAAATTAACTTAAGAATAACTATCACTGCTGGAGTACAATCTAATATGAGAATAAATAAATATTCTTTTTAGTAATTTTTAACTATTGAAATGTCTAACACTGTTAAAGATGCCCTAACACATCGATCTCTAAACTCTTCAAACATACCGTGGTAGATAGGTCTTGTTATTGTTGCAAATGTAACAAACAAAAAAAAGAGAAATTAATTGCAAAAATAAAAAATGAAAGAGAGAAGATATTGTGCGTCCGTCTCTGATATAGAGCCATTGGTGATTAGCTACTATGATGATACATTTTAGAATCCCAACGAAGAATGTTCAGCGGATTGACCCCTTTTTTTACCTTATAAGGTGAGAACTGACTAATTTGTTTTGAATTAGCTTACATATGTGTTCATGTTTGTGTCGAAACACATTTCTATGTCAAAATGTACGCATGTCTATGTCTATGTACATCAATTCTGAGAAAAGAACAAAAGAGTTCGTCAATTATACAACCACTCATATAATATCATATCAAGATACAAGGTTGGAAGAAAAAACACACATCTAATAAATTTAGAAACAAATTTGTCGACCACCATTCTTTTGTCTACTTTGTGCTCACTCTTTTAAACTCATGACATGTGTCAAGTTTCTCAATTATTATCTAAATATGAGTTGGGAAAAGACACGAATTTAAAATGGTGGGCACAAAATGAACGTAAGAATAGTCGCCGGCCAATTTGCTTCTAATAAATTTCTCAATGCAGTTGATTGTTATCTATTGAAAAATAATTAACATCCTGATTGGGCGTGCGTCCACTCAGATGAGATAGCTAGGTACGTTGTTGACAATTATCTAATTCTTCTTCTTCATCTCCCGCACCCACACATAAATAGATAACCTAGCTAAAAGCCTAAAACGCATACTCTTCTACTTTATAAATTCATTTTGCGGCATTGTACGTACTCTCATCATAATCGTGTTTGCGCGTGCTCTCTATGATTAAATAACTATGAATTATGGAACTGTGATCAATATATATGAAATGTAAGGTATATCTGTTCATGTGAGAAAATAATTGATGAACATGTTCTATATTAGTATAGTTATCTACTTCAATTATTATGGTAGCTCAGCCATGTTAGAAATTCAAAATTGGTGACATGAATCTCATGATTATCACGATCGGTAGCTGTTTTCTTTCTTTAGTGTTTCCGAAACACATGATGTGCAGGTTCAAAATTCTCCATGGTACTTCTTGACTATTTTGATTGGAATCACTTCCCCATAAAACAAGAAGGGAATCACTATCGCAATATTATTCATATATATATATAGCTATTCCGCAACGAACAAGTTTTTTTGTCCCTTGGAGAAGAAGTCCTCTAGGGTGATGACAATTTAGCTGGTGCAATGAATTAGTCTTTACTTGGCTGGAAAGAATAAGGTTAAGAATTCTAACTTCTTCATGATTGGGAACTTGATGATCTTGATTGTTTGTTTGGAAACTTCATTAACAAGAATAATTAAGAATTGCCGATTAGAAGTCTATACGTACTTTGGTTATACAAGGTCCATGATTAAGCTGGAACATCCAAACAGATAAAGAGATAAAGTTTGGCTCACTTCCCGCCTCTCTTCTTTCTGTTCTCAGGCTAGACAAGATGGATTACCAGGGCTTCCTACATTAGTTAGTCTCTGTTTCAGCTAATAATTGTAATGTTATTAGGTACTGTTGTGTTCCTTTTCCTTCTGCTGTTGTTTTTTCCGTTTTATTGTTATGTCCTTTGGCTTTTGCCTTTGCTTGAATGAAGTTTTACTTCAGATGCATCAAAAAACTTATTTGTTTTAGCCTATGAATACATTTATAAAGCTTGGATCGATCAAGAGATATTAACGTACTGTATGTGTGCCAAATAACTAATCTAGTGAATCTGGCAATCGATTAACTTATAGATGCAACGTACGTATAACACGACAACTTGTTGAACAATCGATGTCATAGCCGGAGTGCTGAAACATATGCATGCATTTAAATCGTTCGGTTTCTCCGAGAGAAGATATACATCATTTTCCTTGGTATGGTGTGTACAGTCTGGTGTACCCGTTGCTTTTCTTCACAGCTAGCTAGCAAGGGATAGATAGACAGAAACAAATATCTAATAAGTACGTCTTACCGTCTTAGATTCCCACACGAAAACCCTGGAGTAGAAAGAGCCAAAACCCTTTTAGCATCTCCCTCTTGGTCCCTGCCAGCCAGCTTCACAATTTTATTTTTAATCGAAAGCCCTGGAGTAGTATTAGTGACCCTTTTGGATCCTCGTAACAAAGTCAAACACTGCGCGCATGCCTTACTAATCTTGTCACGACGTTTTTTAGGGTTTTCTGGGTTTGAGGTTAGCAAATTATATTGAACGAGAACCCTAGCCATATAATTGCGTCTCATTCTGCACCAGTGCACCTGATAACAACAATGGCATGATCGTGATGTCGTAGTAGATCCAACGAATGAGAAATACCAAATGCAAGGTCTATACGCAATTGCTAGCTAGATCAGGGCGTATGCATAATTGTACTGGAACTGTGGAACAGCTACGGTTTTAGAGTTTCTTTGGGTGAAGAAGAGGTTGCTGGACTAGAAATTGTTTTTAGTTAAAGTAGCACTTAAGTCTAATTCTAGTGGGAAAGTTGGTCAATCAATGTCTGCATGAACTTGTAGGAGAAGTCCTCAATCTTGATGGAGAAGGAACGTGGGGATAAGGGTTTGAGTTTGAGAAATGAGAACCATATGCCATGCATGTCTATGGTTCATACAAAAGAGCTGCCACAATCAGTCCACGCCCGCAGCCATTCTTGATTGATTGCAACTCGTGCATGTAATCACGGTC
Organism: Argentina anserina; assembly: GCF_933775445.1. Classification (NCBI taxonomy): domain Eukaryota; kingdom Viridiplantae; phylum Streptophyta; class Magnoliopsida; order Rosales; family Rosaceae; genus Argentina; species Argentina anserina. The sequence goes on along the minus strand of NC_065877.1, from coordinate 9,276,207 downwards.
TTTAATTCTTGTAAGGGATAGGACCAGAAGTAGAAGGTGCTCTCTAGTCTCTACCATAGCCATATGCTGGCGTAACTGCTGGCGTAAGCATTCGTAGCTATATACTATAGATTTTATTTCTAGGGTTAAACTGATTGTGTAAGTTTTAAGTTGAATCTCAAACTTAGGGAACTATAATAATTTCGCAATGAAAACGAAAGCTGTAATTTTACATTTTACAAGTTTTATCGTGTTGTATCCTACGATTACAAGTTTACAACTTAAAACTCTTCTTAGAAAATCCCGGTGTGATAGATTAATCAGAGAAGGTACTTAAAGTATCTAATGCTAAATGACACTGAATGTTACCTTAATCGACCAGATATGAATCGAATGCTGCAAGACTAACTTCAGGCTAGGGCAGTCATTAAACTAACTTACTTAAGGGCAGTCAATTTCATTATATATAGGCTAATTAAGTTCATTGGTTAATTAATTATCAAGCAAATAGTTCACATATAGGATCGAGTACTGAGCACAATCGTTAGCCACATTTGGTTAGGTTTTCTTTTCTCTTGTCGATTAGTACGTTTAATAAGTTTATAGTTTGTTGAAGTAGGGTCGTAAGTTTTTCAGTGTTTTTTTTCAACTAAATTAAGTTTGTCATAGTTCTATCTTCTATGCTTCTAGTTCGGCCCTCGACCGGGCAGGTTGTGGTGTTTTTTCCACAGTTCCACTATGAATTTTTCTTACTTTGAATATAAGTTACTTCTAGACCTTCCAACTGTCCTTGTACAGCAGCTGAAACACTAGAAAAGGTCAGTTTTACCGGGGTACCCACGTATTAGGGGAAGAACCGAAGAACCTAGGGGCAGGTAAACCTTGAGAAAAAAGGAAAATCAAACTTTTACACATAAGAGCCTAGTCACAGTTAGCTGACTAGTCGCGTTGCCGTCGTTTATCGACAACCATTAGTCATTTAGTCCAACACGACGGCAATTCCACCCAAAGGCCCATATAAATATTAAGACCCAAAATTTCAGCCCATCTATGCTGACCATGATCATTATTTTACAAAAACACACATTCCGCACATCCATACATCCACACATAAACCCTCTCACCCATTGCAACCGACTCACTCTCTCTCCCCTATATATTCTCACCTCCTCCTCATTTCAATTCCTTCAATCCACTCCAGCAACCAACACAACCAAACCTAAAAAAGGTCTTACAGTTGTGTCTAGAAAGATCCTATCTCATACCAAATGGGCGAGGTTGGTGTCCTAAACCTCAATCTAAACCCCCGACGCAGATTTTTTGTGTCGTAATTTCTTCAATTGCGATTCTAGATATGTGTTTTGTTATATATTGACCGCCGTGTTTGATTTGTCGCAGAAAGTAGAAGGAGCCAAGAATGAGGGCGAGAAGAAGGCCGCCGATGCCGGAAAGAAGGTCGACGACGGCGGAAACACTGTCGTTTATAAGACCGATATGCATTGCGAGGGATGCGCCAAGAAAATCAAACGAGCTGTTAAAAACTTCCCCGGTATGAATTTCATTCCTCAGAATCTCAGACAGAATTTCATTTCTGAGGATTTTTCTTCTTCTTTTAATTGTCAGCGTTGAATATGAACATTGACCTTAATTAATGGTCCAATTCGTAGTTAAAGGCCATACATATCTCAATTAATTTGCGAAAAGATTTCAGTTTTGACTTTAATTACATACACGCATTGTATCAATGGGAGTTACAATTGCTTACCAAATACGTTGATTATTATAGGCGTTGAGCAAGTGAAGACAGACGCCGGAGCCAACAAGCTGACGGTGACCGGGAAAATGGACCCCGCCGCTCTGAAGGCGAGGCTTGAGGAGAAGATTAAGAAGAAGGTAGACATAGTCTCTCAGCCGGCCAAAAAGGAGGGCGGTGGAGGAGGAGGCGGGGACAAGAAGGCCGAGGATAAGTCCGAAAAGCCATCGGAGAAGAAAGCCGAAGAGAAAAAGCCGGCTGATAAGCCCAAAGAAAAAGAGGCTGCTGCCCCCAAAGAGGTAAAAAAAAATTGATTTAAATAACAGACAGTTTTCCTAAACTGTACCACGCGGCGTTTTTACAGCCAAGGCGTGGTGAATATTTTCTATTGCGAACTAGGTTATCTAACTTCGTCGTCTTTGTTGGGTTGTTTCAGAGCACTGTCCCTTTGAAGATACGGTTGCATTGCGAGGGTTGTATCCAGAAGATGCGCAGTAAAATCTTGAAGTTCAAAGGTGAGTTTCTTACTTCTCTCTTTTTTGACAAACAAGTTTTTGTTTGGTACATTGGATTAGCTTAATTAATCAAGAATGACGGGAGCAGAGATTAAACAAATGATTTATCAAAGTTTAGTTGGAAGTCAGTGATGTTTTGGTCAATTTCAGTTCACTAACGAAGAAGTTTTGCTCGCAGGTGTTAGTGCGGTGAGCTTTGACATGGCCAAAGATCTGGTCACGGTGGTCGGTACAATGGACACCAAAACATTAGTGCCTTATCTTTCAGAGAGGTTTAAGAGACCCGTCGATGTCATCGCACCGGCGAAGAAGGACGACGGAGCTGCCAAGAAAGATGATAAGAAACCAGCTGCCGGTGGCGGCGAGAAGAAAGAGCGTGTTGCTGAAAAGAAGGAAGAGAAGAAAGAGGAGAAAGAGGAGAAGAAGGAAGCTGCACCAGGCGGTGGAGGCGAGAAGAAAGAAGCTGCTCCCGGTGGCGGTGGAAGCATGGTAGTGAACAAAATGGAGTATTCCGGTTACCCTTACGCTGCGTCGACGTCGTACTGGTATGACCCCGCACACGTTTACAACCACAACAAGTTTGTAATGGAGGCTCAGGAGCACCAGGCGCATGTTAGCCAGGGCTACGGAAACTACGCAATGCCGACGGAGCATTATCCGGCGGCACCGGGGATGTTCAGTGACGAGAACCCCAACGGTTGTTCGGTGATGTGAGAGATCAACGTCCGCCGTTGGTTGATGACAATGAAATTGAGGGCCAAATCGGAAGTTCTTGAAAAAAATGTATATACTAAGGAGACTACATAAGAGAGGAAATACAAGGGTTATGTACGACTATAATTTAGTTAATTAGTGGTGGAATTTTGGGGTTACGTACGGTTCAGGTATCATAGAGTAATAGTCATAGAGATAGACCGACCGGCCGGCCGGCCAGCTGGTTAGCCGGTTCAGATGTTGGTGTGGCTACTGTTGGTTCCATTCTAATCTTCAATATGATTAAAATTTTCTGCTTAATTTTTTTATCGTCATTAATGATTATTCAATACTAAATCTTATCGTTTAATCATGAAATCGGTGGGTTGATGTTTTATTTTGTGGCATGAAAGAGGCCACATGGGTCTCTTGATGATTCCTAATTACCTTAATTAAGGTCGGGATTACAAAATGTGTGTTGAGCATGTGGCCCGTATATATTAACCTAACTAATTTCCCAATGTAATTGAAAAAAGGAAGTGACACTACTTGGCTTTGTTGAAAAATGTGGGGTTAAGTGTGGTGGGACTAATTTGGTAGAGTAGTTCCTTTTCACAATTGTGATTTGGACACTGCTTTTGCTTTGTAAAGAGGTAGAGACACTCATCATAGGCAATTGGGCAGTGTAGTACAACTTCTTTTTGTTTCGAAATGAAACTAAAATCATCATAAAAAGTATACACACTGATCAGTAGTATGCATTAATTTAGTTACTAAGTATCTAACAGATTCAAACGCAGTTATTTTTAGATTTACATTCACGGGTTAACGTACATGAATTATCCCTAACATTTGATTTAAATCCATAAGTGTTGAGTATAAATCTCTTATAATCTGAGTCAGTTAGTAATGGGTGAACACTTCTGTAAATACACTTTATTTTCTTTTGAAATAAAGGATTGTACAAACACTATATAGTATATACACATCTTCTATTAATAGAGCTAGAAAGAGAGTTGAATGATTAGATTTTTTTTAACTTCCTAAAAAGCCCGATGTTTATTAAATTTCTAAATCGATTTGGTTATGGTTTAAATGATATGATTATAATTTAAAAAATATAAACATGGAAAAAAAGGATGATTCCGGCCGAAAAGAAAAGAGAAAAATAAGGAGAATTAAGTCCAAATATATAATAAATCTCCACACTTAACTCTCTCTGCATCCTCTAATTTTCTCTCTTCTTAAGTACGTTTAGTTAATGAAACCTAGCTAGCTATACCGTCATTTTCGCCTCCCTACTTGACCAACAAGCTTTAGTTTCTTTTTTCCCCTCCCCAGTTGATGACCGGTACTACACTACTAGTCCACTACAAGCTGTGATCCCAATAGATGATACAACTCATACAAGTACGTACTATAAATAGGCGAAAGGTAGTTAATATGTCTATAATTTATACCCTGTACAACATATATAATTGGTGAATTTTGTCAATTAGTTAGTGTATCAATCCGATCTAACTATATGGTGGGAATTAATTGTTTGAAAATTAATTAGACAGCACTCTAGAACATAATAAAAATTATCTCCTAATACCGATCGGTGCGTCGACTTTACATACCTGGTTTTTAAATATGGTACGTATGAGCTTTTCTTTATGTTGGCATGCAGAAATGAATCAACTAGAAAAGGTGGTAGGTGCATAGGCCAGTTACATACATATGAATTTCAAATATATATTCCCTGTTCGCGTCGCATATTCATAACACTATATGGATTAGTTGGGAGCTGGGGCCTTAATTTGGTAAAAATCTTCTTAATAGGATTACATAAAAAAATGGCAAAATAGTGTATATGCTCGGACACTTGAATTCCTATATTCTATATAATGTACAGCCGTCATTTACATGTATCGTAATTATTTTTTAAACTGTACATAGGTGATGAGCAGACACAGCTAATATCCGTTGATGCTTATGAAATGTTTACTGAAGTGATCGAATTAAGCAAACTAGTATGTTGATTTACACTAATTAATCAACATGTGGATGAAATGCCTCCGGCTTATATGTGTATGTATGTGCTAATCACAATAACTTATAGAACTCTTAGGTGAGCATACCTCGCTAATATTTAAGTGTGCATAGATGCATGATTATGAAATGCTGTTGCTGATGAAGTGATCAAATTATGCAAAACTAATTGATATGTGGACGGGAGGGCAAAGCTAGCATACAAATGTATGTCGTATCAGTGGTTCGGTTAAAGCCGCAATTCTGTCGATCAGGTATATTTTGTGACGACCTCTTCTCATGTTGATTCACATCTTAATTGACCTTTAAGATCCCCAACAGCTATACATAACCGCAATCCTTAATAATCTTACCTACGAATAATCTTAACAAAAGACCATGATCGAAAATATATGGCATGGCTCTTCATTAGAGTTAAGGATCATGATCGAGCGCGCGGCAACCATAACTTACGCATGGTTTGTAAATTAAATAAATAATCTGCATGTCAATATAAGTGTATCAAATGTATTCTATGTCATTTAAATAACAAAACTTCTTCGTTTTTCGACATAAATAAGTAAACTACCTTGTGTATACGTTCAAAATGTTGAAAGACGATCAAGCTAGTAGTACGCACGGGTGATAAGGACAGAACTCAAGTTGTAGAGTGACAAGCAAAAATATATTTCTTTTTAAGAAGCTAAAGCATTATTTAGTATGGTGACATGAACTTTTATCTTAGACATGCATAATAATTTTGAATTAACTACGACAACTAGCTGAAAAATGTTTTATGAATACATGGAACTCAAATAACCGCAAAACACTAAAACAAATTGTTTAGGCTCTCGTCATACGATATCTTACCGTGGTACTCAACTATTGGTGGAGCTAAATTGAAATATTGAACTTGAGTTCAGATTACTTAAGTTGAGCATGAAGAAAAACTTGCACTTGTCACTTGTGAACATGAGTGTAACTAGATGATCGATCAACTCGATTATTGACCATTTGACCCACCCGATCAAATTCTAGTTTCATTTCAAAAGCTAGCTGGTTTCATTTTTTCTGTTGGCCGGGAAAATAATTAGTTTGGACTACGTGGGTTTGACAAGACTCGTTATCACCAAATAGCAAGCTATCAAGCCACGAATGTAAAGAGCCTTTACCAGAGACAATGTTTCTTAAAGCTAAAAAGAGTAGTCAGCCATTTTCGTTTCTTTAGCTAGTAACATCAAGATCACAATATTTTAAAGCAACCCAGATCATTTTTCTGGTTGATTGCAACTCATGGATGATTGAATCAAAGAATGAGAAAAAAAATTTGATTATAAAAAATTAAGGAGACGTGAAGTTAGGTGGTTACACTTAATTTTCTTGGTTGGAAGAGGACGAAGGAGCAGCCAATCATTCCGGGGATAAGAGTTTTGGTTAATTACGTATCCGCATGCTTCTTGCATCTTGCCGGTTATCGATCACTGTTACTCATGCTCTATTAAATTGTTTGATAGTGCACCTGAATTAAACAAAAGCGGAATAGTGTATGATCGATAAGGATGGCCACCTTGGGAGTGTATTTGGTGCTTCAGCAGTGTGTAGACACCAGCACGTGACCCTTTTAACATGTCTTTGTTAGTCTCCGTTTAGGCTTTATATGACTCCAACTATCTCCAAAAAATTCATTTACCAATGTTTTCTGCCATTGCTTTCTCAGCCCAAATATTTGCATTGTACAACAAGATAATTGGTGAGAGTGTGAGACCCAAGAACCCCATAACCACCACTGCACATTGGATTGGAAAACTAATTTGATACCCTCCCTTAGATTTTACAATGGATCGGGAACTCAAGAAGAAATGAAAAATATTGATTGATCAAAAAGATTTATATTCACCTATATACAGATCTCGCCGCCACCCACTCACTCCTCTCAGGTGACCACCATCCGCTCTAATATCCAGCCAATCACCCATGCCGAACCTCGACAAGCCACTATAAATCTGGGTTTTTTTTTATACAATACTATGAATCTGGGTTTTTTTATACAACACTATGAATCTGGGTTGTGGGTATTGACTGTTGAAGAAGGAAACCGATGGTTTCCAATATAAAAAAAATCTGATGACTAGTATTTATCTACATATTTTAAAAACTGAGATTGTCTTGAAACTAGTAAAATCTTCACTGGTGGCTGCACACCCTGGTGCATACAATCTGTTTCCCATTGTGCACAATGAACAACATATATCCACAATAGGTTTTCCTCAATCATTTTCCGTCTGGTACATCGTGAAGATAATTCTGTAGCAGATAGCCGGATAGTGTTCATAAATATATCCACAGTTCCTCAAGTATTTTCCATCAGGTACATCGTGAGGCTAATTCTGTAGTATATCATCCGGCTAGTGATCGTAGATCGTAGTGCACCTGATCCTTCAATTTGCATGCGCTCTCTGCCTCCCTCTCCCCTTCAATGTTCCTAACACTAATTCATCAGAATCAGCTAAGGGGTGCATATATGCATGCCAAGCGGCTTCTTTGTTGTAATTTTTCTTTTGTCTTTTTTTGTTTTAATAGAAAAAATGACATCATATATCATAGTATCACACTAGCATAGCGCGATATATATATTTTGTAAAAGATAATAACAACACAGTCCATATCCAGAGTGAAGCTTCATTCTGGATTTTCATAGTGAAGTTCCAATTTTGGCACACTTTTCGGTCAAATTTTTTCAGCATAAGCGATTCAATATTTAGGTATGCTATTCAAGATCATCTATACAAAATTTCATCTAATTCGGACATCGTTAAAGTATTGAAATTAGATTAAATCAATGAATGAATTAGAACTATTCAACGTGAACCGTTCGTATAAATCTCAATTTTAAAAGCTCAAATCATTATCAAATTTGATGAAACTTTATAGAGATGATCTTGAATAGCATACCTAAATATTGAATCGCTTATGCTAAAAAAATTGACCGAAAAGTGTGCCAAAATTGAAACTTCACTCTGGATAGGGACTGAATAACAACATATTGTAACACGTAATATATTTAATATTTTGTATCAAACAAATTTGTGTGAATTCGGTTCCAAGTGGCTTTTTAGTTTTCCTGCATCCAAGTGTTTTCACTGTTTTGCCTTTTCTTCCTAGCTATTCAATTTGATATCGATTACATTCTTTTTCCCTTTTTAGTTCATATTGCTGGAGTTGTGTAACACATATATGATGGTGGAGCTCTGATTAGAGATACCAATGACTATCATGCTGTCCAATCTATCATTTGTTTAAGTTGTAATGATTATTATGGGACGATATATAGAAAGCATCTACCGATGATCGTCATTTTAGTGTACTATACCAGTATACCGAGTATACGCACTATATATGTAAATGAAGATGATCAATCATGAGTTTTTATGAAACTCCTTGGGGCATTGGATGATCTTATCTACTTAAAAAGGATATGAGCATCTTAGAATTGAGTTCACAAGCTTGCTTTCGGCAAATATTCACAGCGCGCAACATGCATGTCGAACAATACGTGTATAACTGTCAAACCGTGTTTTCAATTGGGAAAATTTTAGGAATGGTGCTGAAGATTCGGAGCTTCTTCCCTCCACCCTGTGGAGGTTCACCTTATAACTTACTAACGGCTGTTAGTTGCTCCAAAAAACCGAGAGAGTTACCACAACTCGCTATTACCACCAAAAACCGAGAGACGAGACAATCCAAAACAAACTCGCTATTTCTTCCTCCTCTCACCCAATTTCCTCAGCCCCCTCTACTCTCACCAAATTTCCTCGGCCACCTCTTCGGTCCCAACCCCCAACTTCTCTTCACTCTCCAACCTCGATTCTCTCTTCCTCTCCCTCAAATTCGTGACATCTTTTGGGTGCTGACAAACGAAACATGGTTTTACACTCCAAATCGAGGTCGACGAAATTTAGCAGAGATGTTGTCCATGTGAACTGCGTGTAAGTTATATTTAATGGGTGCATTGTATATCGTTGATTTTCAATTTGTATTGGGTCATGGAGCATAAAAATTGCTTTAACTGTGAAAGATTTCTTAGGAGAACGGTGAGGATGCAGCTGAAGCGTAAACAGAGTGTAGTTAATGGCAGTGGTGAGCTGAAATCATTAATTGGGAGTGTCACATATACAATTGGTTGTATGGAGTCCAGGTTGGAGAGCATAGGCGAAAAGTTGTGCCATATGGAACAATCACTGTCTCGAATTGTGAATACGGTAGCCATTGAAAAAATTGTTATGGAGGTTGTTCAAGCTGTAAGTGTTTGATCTTACATTAAATTTGGCTTGTTTGCAATGATTTGCAGCTGTAACTCTTGCTGCACTTACTCTTCTTGTATGACAGGAACGGGCTAGGTGTAATGAAGAGCCCTCAAGCTATAGATATTGGCTTGAATGTACCATTAGCATGTGCGGCCTAAAGAGGTTTCATTGCCGTCTTCATATGTGTTCAAAGGTAAAAATGTTTTCTAAGTGGACCTGTAGGTTATTTTTATTGTGGCTTAGTTGAATTATAACTTAATGGTCACCTTATTGGTAAATGTTGCAGATATTCATCCCACTGCGCGATAATATGGATGATCATTGGTTTTTATTGGTCATCAACCTCCATGAGCATAATGCATTAATGTTGGACAGCTTGCCTGATGCAAACTCAGTGGCTCGACGGATGCATCATGCAACATACGTGGTAGTAGGACTTTTAAACTTGCTGCATAATCGTTGTTTCTATATGCTAGATCAATAACTTTACATTGTCGTGCTCTATTAATTTTTGTGGACCTTTTGTTTTTCTCGATGAAACTAATGCAGAAGGTCTTTTCATTAGAAATGACCATGTTCGGCGATGCGTATTATCTGTTTCCATCCTTCTCGGTTACCTTGGCCTTGGCAAACCCAACAAATCCACAAGAGTATGATAGTGGAGTTATAACTATTAATTCTTATTGCAACTTCATCTGTTGGACAAGGTTTTTGAAGATGAAATGAAATTGTACATGCCATGCGGTTTTCACTTTGCTACTTTACCTTGGGTGACTGGTGAAATTTTCCCAATCCAAACAAATGACTTTGATTGTGGAGTTTTTGTCATAAGAAATATGCAGCACTTTAGGGAAAAATGGAATGCAAAGGTAATTAAACAAATGACCTTGGGCTACTTTACTTATTTTAGTTGATATGTGCCATATATAATGCCCTGCATTAAACTTGCAGTATGTATCAGAAGACCATCGGGCAAGTTTGGCCATTCAATGTGTCAGACATCAACGTAATGAGTTGGATATTGTTAAGAGCATGATCCAACAATGTTTGCGCCTTGGTGGGAACCTTGAACCTGTGGTGCATTTGCTTTCTTCCAACTGTACTTAATTAGGAATTTAAAGAGTGCAAAGAATGATAAAGATTGTATATTTAGCTGGCTAAATCTTGAAAATCAAACAGGTCATCATATGTTTCTTTATAGGACATTTTATCTTCCTGCCGCAGTGTCGCCCTTTGATTAAACTTGTCTTCCATGTGTGTCTAACATTGTATTTAATATTTGAGCAAATCAACATTTGGCATTAGACAAATTCTAGAAACTCTTTTAGATTAGGGTATATTTTGTTCTCTTCAAGTCTCTCTGATGGTTGAATTTAAGAATTCTAAGAGCAAAAGAGACCGATAATGGCTATAGTTGATGTAATCGCATATACCAACTACTGGCATTTGACAAACCTAAGCATCAGTTGCTACAAAACAAACCAGATAGAATAACTCGAAATTTCTCTAAGCAGATCCAACAAGTCCGATTTTCGGTGCCAGAAGTACCAAGAAGAACATCTATATAGGCCGAGGATTATTGATGACTGGAGAGGATAGTTGACAAAAAAAACAAGAGACTGGAAGAGATTGAAAGGTTGATTGGTATAAAACTTACAGGTTGAAACATTTGTTGGATCTGGGATTCTATCCCTTTACTTGTTCATGGCATAATTCCTTAAATATGATGTAAGATTATCCAAATTATTTATAATATTTCCACCAAATATATCATCACCACTATTGATAAAAGAAATCCTGTACGATTAGGATTCCCATGCCTTTAGGAATCAGATATATTTCGTTTTCAAAACAAGGAATCATAACCTCATAGGTAACTAGTTGATTGCCTTCCATAATTACATCCTAGAATTATTTTTCTTCACCACTGTGTTTCGTTTTAAGTTTTTAACCACCCTCCTCCTCATCCTCACCGCCACCCACTCCCAACTTTCCTCCGACCCCGTCACCCTCCTTCATTCTTTCTGCCTTTGCGGCTCCGTCGCCGACCATACTCTCTCGCTCTCCGGCCCCATACCCGACCTCCTTTTTCTCCAACCTAAAGTCTCTCTTCCTCTACCTTAACTCCTTCTCTGGTCCTTCAATTGCACAGCCAAATTATACATTAGAATGATTAGATTAAATCTGAATCTCCAGTGCATGCCATCATCCGAATCTCCCTAAATGCCGCCAACTTCCTTTCCTCGCCACCGAGATCGAGAAGGCAGCATCTTCGAGTTCGACCTCACAAAACCACCCAACTGTGGGGGTTTTGATCGGAGCTCGGAGTTGATAGAGGAAACAAGCAATCGAAATTAGCTACAATGGTCGGAAAATTGCAGAATTCACAGGAAGATGAAGAAATAGGAAGAAGAATTAGAGATGGGGTTAGAGGAGGAGGGAGTCTGACCGGCTTTCCTTTGATTTCACCAAGATAAAATTGTGTTTTTTTACCTCAACTTACTAAACGGTGAGGGCCTAAAATTGATTACGTCAAGTCGGTCAAGATAAAAAACTGACCAAAAAGGTGTGGTTGTAATTTTGACACGTCGACAAGTGAACCTTCACCCCGTGAAGGGAAGAATTTTCGCTGAAGATTGACCAACTATAATTTATATACATTAAATTATCAATTCTAAATTTTGATACATGAACTTACAAGTTACAATCTTGGCTAACTATTATACACAACGCCACTAACGGGGTTAGTGTGTATGCCATTATATATACAATGAAGGGTATCATTGAACTTTAACTCATAAAAAATGGAACATCACCCAAAACCTAGAAAAAATAACCTCATTCCAAGCCCAGAAAACTCCAATCTTTGGGTTATATCGCCCTTCTATTCTTCGCCAAACCTTCCCTTATTTTCCTTCATTTTATCTCAGTCTACAAAGGTCTCAAAATCCTCAGCTCACCATATATCACCCATCTCTCTTAAACGGTTAAACTATAAAACAATTTCCTCTCCATACTCCTCCCCATAATCAATGAGCCTCACGACATACCCATTTTTCTAAAAGCTAGACAAAAATCAAGAATTGCCCAATGAAAAATACCGATCCTTTAACGCATCGGCGACCCGTCAACCCTTTACTCCACAACGGAGAACACCCGTAGTCCGCACCATAATCTCCGACAAAATCATATTGACAATCATGGCAGAAAGAGAGAAACTTAAGGTTAGGCTTCAAAGATTTGAGGCTGATCCTCGCTCAGCTTGCAGAGATAAATGTGAGAGAAATTCAAAGATACCAATATACCCCTCGAATTATGGCTTACAACACCTATACTTACAGAGTCAGTGAAGTCGTGTACCATTTTCTGAGTTGGAATTCTAATTAGGAGCGCCAAAGTGACTAATTTAAGATTTGACGTACAAAAATTCATAGTGAGTCATATTTGATGTACGGTATGTAAAAAAAAATTCCTTTCCAATTATATCAATTACAACTAAATATTAATATGGTGTGATAACGATCTTTTCTACTATAAATTTTTCTTCTTTCTATCTTATGAGATCTCTTGGGATTTCATATATATATATATATATATATATATATATATATAGTCCCTATCCAGAGTGAAGGTTCATTCTGAAGTTTCAGAGTGAAGTTCCAATTTTGGCACACTTTTCGGTCAAATTTTTTCACCATAAGCGATTCAATATTTAGGTATGCTATTCAAGATCATCTCTATAAAATTTCATCTAATTCGGACATCGTTAAGGTATTGAAATTAGATTAAATCAATGAATGAATTAAAACTGTTCAACGTGAACCGTTCGTGTAAATCTCAATTTTGAAAACTCAAATCATTGTCAAATTGGATGAAACTTTATAGAGATGATCTTGAATAACATATCTAAATATTGAATCACTTATGGTGAAAAAATTTGACCGAAAAGTGTGCCAAAATTGGAACTTCACTCTGAAACTTCAGAGTGAACCTTCACTCTGGATAGGGACTGTATATATATATATATATATATATATTGTCTGTTTTCGGTGTGGACGTCCATACCTTAGTTTAATATACAGATTTACATTTGTTGCCAATTTTCCGATGGAATTTTCATATCTTCACCATCCAATTCTTAGGTAATAACGTATAGACCACCTATGCAAATTTTTAGTCAATTTAATAATCGTTAAGTCATTCAAAACTTCATTTTTATGTTATACACAAGAACGATTCAAGTTCAGCAGATTTAATTTGTTTATTGGTTTAATCTAATTAGATACCTTAACCATTACCAAATTGACTGGAAATTTACAGAGGTGATCTATACGTTATTATCTAAGGACTGTACGGTGGAGATGTAAAAACTCGATCAGAAAGTTGACTAAAAATAGAAATTCGTACCTTAAGCTAAGGTACATATTTCCACAACGGATCAAGATTATATATATACATATACATATTTTTCAAGTCCACAACATTTTTATTTGAGTTTAAATTTCAAAAGTCTCACATAACAGGTCTCATGCTTTCACATATTATCGCTATGCTAAGGTTTGCTCTAGCGGCAACGACAAAATCTCCAAAACCTATGGTGGTGGCCACAAAATCCCTTTCTCCCTTCCTCTGTGTACTTTGGGCGGCTAGGTTACTTTCGTTCCTCATGTTTTTCAGTGGTGATTTTGAGATCTTGAACCTGGGTCGGCTCCGAATTTAGCCAGATTCCTTTTGGGTTTGATTTTGGCTTTGGATTGGTGGTGGCGACGCTATTGAGAGCCAACTTTCAGATTCCATGGTGGTGCTAGAAGCTCTCGATCTGAGTTTGTGCCGGTGGGTTAGGGCTTGTATGGTGGATCTGTTCCTTCAGTCGTCAGAAGGTTTCTTCGGCAAGGGTTGCCTAAGGCTTGTTTTGGCGGTTCTCACGGCAACGTATGGAAGGTTGGTGACGACTTATATCTAGCCGGGTTTTTGTTTTCTCGTACATGATGGTTGGAAAGGTATCTCGATCAGATCCCCCCTATGGTCTTCTCGGTGTCTTGTGGGAAGATGGAGATGGGGAGGATGGTAGGGGCTGCCTCTAGCAGAGGTCGTTGATGGCGGTGACCAAGATCGGTCGGACTTCCTCTTTTATGGATCTGGGCTTTAAGTGTGGCTTTGGGCCACTGGGCTTGCATTTGGGCTGAGCTAATGGAAGGCTTGCAAGGGACGGCATTTGGGTTGCGGTTTCATGATGCAATTCAGCTTGAAAAATCGGCAAAGTCGGAGTTTTCTCCCTTTGCCGGAACATAATTTGAATCACGTGGCAGTTATATAATGGTGTGGTTGTTAAAATCGATTCATGTCTTCTACATCATATGTATACTGTTAGTTTTGTGTTTCATGACTATGAAAAATGTAGGTGGATCTTGATTTTGTTGGCTAGTTTTGCCTAAAGTTAATTAATTTTTAGCTAGTTTTACTCAGGAAACAGTTAGTTTATTTGAGTCAGAATAGATAATTTTTTATTATCGACCTTCGGTGTGTTATTTTGGTTATACTTGCGGAAATACAAGTTAGTCAATGTTGGATTCAAAAAAATAATAATTCAAAGTTTCACGAAAAATTATTTAGAATTTGCAATGTCATGAATAATAACGACAAAGCTAGCTAAACTGGAATAGAATGTGAGTGAGGATTATAGTGTGCGTACTGTTGATGATCGATAACGATCGATACGTATTGTCATCATCAAAATCATATTCACTTATTTTATCATTGTTTTTGTGATTATTCAAGTGGCACAACCACATTTTCATTCCTTTTGTATTATTCATTTCCCTAGCTTGTAGCTTTTGTATTTATGCAGATTCTGAATCGTATTATGTATAAATCTCCAAACCCCATAAAGTCAAGCGTAATATTATTATTTTTATTTATTGGAAAACCCATCATTAATAAACGAAGAGTACAAAAGTTTTCGGAACAAATTAAGTAACCCGAAGAATACAAAGTTCACATACTTTTGAAAAAAAATAACTACTCATACTAGAATAAGGAAAAAAAAAAACACAAGTAAAAACACACAAGAACAACAAGAAAGCAAACACAGTGTGACTAAACGTATCATCTATGAAGCTTGAATTCGAGCATGACATGCATTCTCCGGTACTGCAAAACGATCTGGGGGTATTATTGTTCCAAAAATATACAACCAGAATATTCTGGCTAGTCAAACAAGAATAGAGTAACTATTTTAATTATGGCCGGATGACTCAAATTAGTCAAATATGTCAATTTGGCCCAAGACAAGAGGAGTAGTTACATAGGTAAGCTAAGTAAAATATGTACAAGAAGATCGATCAATTTTATACATAACCTCAGTTTTATATATAGCCAGTCGTTTTAGTAAATATTATTTGCTCATTCATCACAAGGTGCTCGACATATGTTTTTGCTGATCATCGACAAGATAAATGGGTGGCTACCCTTTATTTCCAACAAATCCGATTGTTTTTTCTGTTTAACAATATCCTCGAGTCAACTTTAAGGAAATATAAAAGGTTTAAGCATTGATGTTTATATACCATAAGAAAACACTTAGTATTTAGGATTGATTTGGATGTGTAAAGTCATTGGATCCGAGTGTGATAGAAACTAGATATTGAAGCTATGGTTCAATATCTGTTCAATGCAAGTTAATCAGACTGTCATATCTTCCTTTTAATATAGTGAGTTGCAATGTTGCATACACCCTTTCAAAAAATAAAAAAAATTAAGTGAGTTGCGCGCATACAAATCATACAATGCAATCCTATACCGACCAAACAGACTAACAGATCGAGTAACAGAGCCTAGTGGCAGAGTGACAATATATCTAAGCAAATGTCTTTACACATTACTGTACTTAGTTCCCTTCAAACTAGAAAGATCACGAAGTTGAGTTAAGAAAATTGAACCACTTTGGTATAAAGTTATGAACCATCAATATTTTAGTTCCCTTCAAACTAGAAAGATCAAGAAGTTGAGTTAAGAAAATTGAACCACTTTGGTATAAAAGTTATGAACCATCAATATTTAAATTAATCGCTCACTTATTCAGTACGTTATTCCCCGCTTGCCAATGTGGTTATCATCAGCAAGCAATAGAACGCAGTCGGTGCGGGGTGCCTAAACTTGTCATAGATGAACAAAGAGGAGCTCGCATCTAGCTTCTTGGATTACATCGCCGACTTCTAATGCTACGATCAGATCCGATCCCCAAGCAAAATCCTTAATCGATGGAATCATGCATTGATAATTTGGAGGGTTGCTTATTGTGAGTATTGTAAACCATGACTGCAAGATCAAACAACAGTTCACTATTGTAGTACGTTCTATGTGCGCCAGAAGATTTGGTAAACTTGGGCGACAATTGCGATCGATTCGGTAAACTATGTCTACTCCAACCATCTAGAGCGGTATCACCTCGACTATCCAACCACCACACTACGTTTACTATGCATGTCTTTTTTATGCTTCTTTTTAATTTTGTTTTTTGTTTAACAGAATAACAGCTTTAATTATTCAGCAGATTTTATTTCTTAATACAGTATCATCTGCAGCGGTATTTACTAAACAGTAGGCAAGCGCCGTAATTGAGAAAATGAATGATAGAAGAAGATCGGAAGAATGATACATCCAGAAGTTGTCAACTGCCATCCAAAAGTTAGTTACTTCAAAATGGTTGAAGTTGGACCCAACACAGATATTACAGATCTTGTTTTAGTTATTGAAAATTTTAAAATACCATTGTTAATGTAATTTAATTATGTTTCCTTCAATTGTTAATAACTAAAGAGAAATTATTATATATACTCGTCATATATCACATGATTAACTGAGTAAACTATATAACAGTGCAACGTGGTATATCGGTTACACAAAATAATTACTTATAACCGATTTCAGAAAAAATAGATAATATTGATATTCTTCGTACAGAGGCATGACTCATGCATGAGTGAACCATGCCATTTTCTCATTTACTAGCGCACAAGGACTATGTAAACATGTGTGCTTGGTTCGAATAATGCACTCTTATTTGGGTAGGCAGAGGGCTCAACGCTTAGTTTATTCTACAATCTCTCTTAAATTAATGGAGCTAATTAATTTGTGCTTCATTACCAGTGGAGATGGATCTTCTTGGATCCAGATTCCCCAATAATCAACCCAACTAGCTATATATGTAGTAAATTAATTACATTATTACATGCATGTAAGTACACTACCTTGTCTGATATTTTATTACATAATCAGGATCAGTATCCTCAAAGCTAGCTATATCTATAAACAACATGATTCTAGCACTACGCCAAATAAATGCGTCCACAATCAGAAGCACGATACAAAGAAAATGAAGAAGACCAAACTCATTAGTGATAATTAAACAGTCTGATAACTAAAATGACAAATGTACGTTAATCTGTTGTTAACAGAACACTAGTATATGTGTAAGCAATTTTCTCCTTAGCAGATGGCCAGGAAATTCAAACTTAAAAGTGCTTAATTCCAAATTTTAAACAATGATTCACATGTCGCATAGTTAAGGCGTGAAAAAAGTTTATATTCAACAGATCGAGCTAGCAAGCTAGCTCCCTCCACTAGTGACACCGGAAACAAGTATAAAACTAATTAATTAGATACACCTAATTTAGCGATAATATCTCTATTAATGAAATTAATTGAGAATGTGATTTGTTCGGTCATTTAATTTGTCACCATCAGCACAATTGTATAACAAAGACAAACACGTTGGGGGGAACAATTAGAGAAAACGAGAGAGGAAGATGAGTCATAAATAATGAGGGTCTTCAATTTTGATTCATCCATGA
This sequence comes from Argentina anserina, assembly GCF_933775445.1. Classification (NCBI taxonomy): domain Eukaryota; kingdom Viridiplantae; phylum Streptophyta; class Magnoliopsida; order Rosales; family Rosaceae; genus Argentina; species Argentina anserina. Next base: position 9,258,098 of record NC_065877.1, on the reverse strand, counting down.
CTATTCGCTGAATGGTGCTCCCTGGCCCCTTCCCCCGTCGTGCCACTTTAAACCGATGAAGCCATGAAGGCAAGCATGATGATGATATTAAGTCATAGCCATGTATGTATTGATGGTCATGCATGCAGGTTCTGCGTCGACCTCAAAAACTAAAGCGTCTGAAAAGGATTAAGGTTTTTTTTTTGTTTGTTTTGGCCTTTCGAAGACCCTACGTTCTTGAATTTGACCGATCACCACAATTAGGGTTAGTCACTTAGCCTCCTCGACAAGAAAGGACCTCCGGCGGGTCCATACCACGTCAATCCTACATGGTGCCGGGTTGGAGTTTGAATTTGCACGCCAAGTGTGGCTCGTGGTTCATTCATACACGTCTCTTGCCACATTCCTATGGGTTTTGACCTTCTTTAATATTGCCATTTGGAGATACGAATCAAACCTGTGACTTTTTCCGGCCGGGTTGGTTAATTTGTTGGTTAATTTGTTTAGTCTTAACTAATTAAGCAGCAGAAGATTTTTCAACAGCCAGTCGTTTAGGGTTTTTCAACTTTCAGCAATTCAACCTAGTAGACGAGATCTCGACAGCAACGGTTCTGTAATTAATTTGTGCATAAAATGTTTAATTAGCGACGGAAACACCGTTTCGTTTGTCTTGGCAGCCATGATTAATCTCTGCCCTATAATTTCGTTCGCAGTCGTCACACTCGTCTGGAAAACCTTGTTGCTTCAATTCTATTATAATTCTGGAAAACAAGTTAATCGGAAATGAATTAGCCGCCATCAGGCCCTATTCGTCGTCTTATCTATGAACAGAAGCTCCAGAGAGTTTATGCACGAGATAAAGAATACTTGAAGTTGGTTTGATTTTTGAGTACATATATTTGACTCTAAATAGAACTAGTAATAGCATATGGGAGACAAACCCAACGTGCGTTCACTTGATCTGTCTTTGACATTAATTTGAAAATGGTGGCCGGGTAAGCTTATAAGTCGTTTATTGGATAACTTGTAAAGAGGAAGAATGATTTAAGAGATAAGGTTGAATTTCTTTAAGAACACTATATACTTACCTTTCTCGGGTGTGAAAGTAACCTTCATCATGATTCATGAAAAGATCAGGGCCGGACTAGCATGAAAAATGACTTTTACCAACCTCTTTTGTTAGAAGAAAGAGGATAACGTACTATCTTTTGCTGGTATCATTACTATCCTAGTATCATATCATATTGATCCTACGTACCTTCGTGGGCACGTTTATGATGCATATCCATACGTTCAATTTTGATCAAGCAATTAACTTCTAGTAATTTGGGTCAAAAACTAATTGGTAGATTCTATATACTTACTGGCGAAAGCAGAAGGTGTTTGCTTACTTTTAATCCTAAATTCACTCATACGCCATCAGAAAATTATCCCGCCATCAGAAAACAAAGTTGGTGTATATATAGCCAATTCCAACGGCTAATGAGCACCAGCAGACTCATGATTGAAACTTAGGGTAGACTAAAGTTTCTCAATATATATATATATATATATATATATATAAAATCGTTGGGAGAAAATTTATTAATTGGAAATAAGATATACAACTAAAATGGAGGATATAAAGTCTTATCCATCAAATGCAATGAAAGAGAATAAATTAGTTAAATTTAACTCTACGGTTTGATAAATCTTCAAACTCCCGTATGCAAGGTTCTAAAACTCGCTACTCGGTAGTCGGTCGGCCGGCCGGTGAGTAGCGAGTAGAGGAGTACTCGGATTCTAATTTCTGGATTTTATTATTATTTTTAAAACATATAATCTAATATATAATGTCCAAAATAATAAAAATAGTCAATATATTACAATATTTAAGAGATAATAATGTCTAAAAAATAAAAACAACCATAAGTCCATTACAATAACATAAGTAATAAAAGCAAACCAAATTCAATTCTTGCAAACAATCCCAAGCATATGTAACTATGCCTCAAATTCTTCTTTTCTATATCCATCTTGTACTCCCTCCGAATCCGACTCAAAATCAAAACTCAAGTCATCTATTTCCTCTTCATCATCGGATAAAATCATCCTCATCAAGTTCCCTAATTTCTTAGGTTCTAGGATCTCTCCTAGGCTCTAAGCCACAATCCACTCCCGATTCCTCTCCAACCCTTTCACTAGGAAGATCCGAAACAACCCTAAAATCTTGTTTTTTTTCTGACCGAGTTGACTGATTTGGACCCGAGTTGACCAAGTTGGACCGAGTTGGACCGAGTACTCGGCCGATTTTCTCCCCGCCGAGTAGAGGCACTGAGTATGTCAAAATCGCCTCAGTAACCAGCCGAGTACCGAGTACTCGCCGAGTTGACCGAGTTTTAGAACATTGCCCGTATGACCTCCTCATTGCCATCTCATTCAATTATGATATTGTTGACTTGCTTTCCTAAATTCCACCGATTCAATCTTGAAAGTTAAAACCAAAGCTTTACATAACCAATAAATTAGAACTACAAATTGCATAAGTCTCTTTCATCTTAGATGACTTAATTCATCAATCTATATTAGTATTCCAATTGAAATCTGATAATGTATTTATGCAGACATCTCCAAATCCCCCAAATTTAATTTGAAAACCCTAAAAATTCAGTTTATTTAATTGACATTACTTGCATATGGTGAAAGTTTGCCAGAGGGACTGAAGAATGGATTGTGGAGGCCGGAGGGGGGTTGGAAAGTACCGCCGAGAGACGCTGAAGGAATGACCTATGCGTATCTCGGAGTCTCTAGCTTCGTCACTGAGTCGCTGGGTGGGTTTTTTTAGGATTGGCTGATTGGGCTTCAGGGCTTCTTTTATTGGGCTAATATTATTGGTCTACAAGTTATATATATACATATCACACATATATAACATTAGGATTTGTTTTTTTGCCCGTGAGAACTGGGTGGACTTGAGTCAACTCACCTATACTCTTGGATCCGTCCCCGCCAATGAGTAGCTAAAAGAACTCTTATGAAGATATGACCAGGAGTTGAACTCGGTTAGTGAAGACATATCTGAGCTAAAATAACTTGATAAATAGCAGTTTGCGTGTAAACTGTAGAGCATGTTAGATTGATAGAAATTATGGAATCTTTTGTTTAACTTATTTACACTAAGGTTTGTATGTTCTTCCCATCAAGCAATTAAGATTAGAACCAACTTTCATAATATTCCAATTGTACGTATGTGTGAACATGCAGATTGCATAAATCAAACTATGGTGAGAACCCTAGGTTAAACCATTGCACAAGTTGATGTCGCAGCATCGTCCACCCGAGACCAATCCACTTTGTATTTGCTGTTTTAGTGATTTTCAGCCATTGCAAATTTGCAAGTTTGCAACACTGTTTTGGTTCTTCTATTTGTACCCACTCAAATTACTTAATCGACTCTTAGTTTCTGTTTATGCACTTCCCCTCTCCTTTTTTTTGTTATTCCCCTCTTTCCTTCAGAAGTATGTACTTAAGCCAATTTTCTGAAGCCCAAATTTGACAGCAAGCCCAGCATCACTCTAGGCCTGGTTTGATTTGCAGGCCTGTTTGGATCCCATTCTCCCAAGCTTAAGCCAGCTCCCTCTAGAACTCACAGTCACAAGATGAAGCAATGGCATCTCAGCCTTTTGAGAAACCTCCTGAAGAATCGAAACCAGAGTATAAATACCACAGATTCTGAAAATATCGAATGGCATCACCAATCCCACTTAGGCCACTGGCATATCAAACGGAACCAAATTCCTCGCATCTCGGAACAAATGGACCCATAAAATCACCAATGCTGCTTGTTCTCCTTTTAGATTCATCACCCATCTCACTAATCCTCATCCTCATCATCTTCATCTTCCTCTTCCGCTTCGCTCTCCTCTTCTTCTACCTCGCCCTCCTCTTCCTCCTCTGTTCGGACCTCGTCCGCCTCACTTTCAACCTTCTCGGACCCTCATGACCACCACCCAGGCCACGTCTGATTCCCCACAGTCCTCCACCAAAACGGTGAGTTTTCATTTCTTTGATCAGTTTAGAGTGTTGGGTTAATGTTGATTTGGGATTTGGAGTGATGGGTTTTGTGCAGGTGAGGCTTGTGATTAAAGGGAGGGTTCAGGGTGTGTTTTACAGGAACTGGACTATAGAGAATGCAACCCAATTGGGGTTGAAGGGTTGGGTTAGGAACAGGAGAGATGGGTCTGTCGAGACTCTGCTATCTGGGAATTCCGATGCGGTCCAGGAAATGGAGCAGAGGTGTCGACGCGGTCCTCCTTCTGCAATGGTTACTGGGCTTGAGGTTTATCCCAGCACTGATGACCCCGGTTCTGGATTTGAGCGCAAACAAACGGTTTGATCCATCTTTTACAGATTGAACATTCCTTTTTATGTATAAAAGCTATAGACTTTTCGGTTTTTAGGCATCAATAAGAATCGAGATAGATCGTGATTATGTGGTTTTGTTGTTCAAATAAAATACCACTTGTCGTCTTCTCATCATTGTGTCTTTACTTTCTAGTTGAGTGTTGTTGTGTTGATGAGTAGTATGCAGATGAAGCTTTAGAAGAAATATGATGGATAGAATAAATATATGCATGGCGCACTATTCTTGTTCAGCTAGAGGATAAGGAATTACTTGATAGTTGAGAGATGAGTTAGCTTGGGATAATGTAGAAGTTGATTGCTAGAAGTATGTGATGAATTTTCTGGCCTCTTTGCTTTGATTGCCGGAGATGAGTTAGCTTGGGAGATCCATTCTTCGTATAGGTCTGGGAAGGATTCTTGCCTCTTCTACACTATTTCCTAATTGAAGTTCTTGTCTAACTGCATTCTGCATTAGAAGAAAGTAACAAGAATTTGGATGGCAGGTAAGTAACAGAACAATATGAATGTACGTATCCCCTCTATTTACGTCTGTTTCTTTTACAAGTAAATACTTAGAAATTGGTATCAAGGGTGAGTAGTATCTTTATGAAGGTTGAGTAGACACAGGTAAGCATCTCTTGGAATGATTTGAACTTCTTCCTAGTTTGCTGGGCGTGACATCTCACGTCCCCACTGCTTATGTTCCTTGGTTTGGAGAAACTTATGCATTAAAGGGATATTTAGTTCTATAATGTCCTTGGTCAAGGAAGTTATGGATTTTTTCTACTGGTTGGTGAAGTTCTTAGGCATGTATCTTCAGTTATTTATTAGTTTTTGATTGGTTTTATGGATGGTAAATCACCATTACCATTGTAGAGAGTTAAATGTTGCTAGGAAGAAGATTGAAATGTGAAACATTGTGGTCTAGGAATCGAGTCTCTGGAAAGCTGTATTTTGGTTCTGCAAGGATCTGAGATGTCCGTAGTCCAATAACCAAAAGATTATTGACAACTATAAATCTCACTGTGCTTTCCATTGGAAAGGATTGCTGAATCACCTGTATGAATGTTACGTCAGGCTCGCTTTGGGGTTTCTTTATTTAGGTTTTTTGCCGCATAAGACAGTTAAGACTTGAGTTAGACTCTTGCAAGTAGATTGAGGACCGTCATATGAAAATCAGAGCTTTCTGGTATGCTGTGGACCTGTGGTGATGGGGAACTATGTTTCTCACCACCACTGATCGATACAAGGACAATTTTTATGCTAAGGAGCTTACACTGCACACATATATTTCGACTTCATTTGAAGTTCTATCCCATTATTTGTCCTACCATCTAACTGCGGAGGCTGACCACTTACTGTGATGCAACCCAGAAAAATTCAGTGAGCAGGGTTTACATTTTGCTGGATATACCTAGAATGAGAGAAGTTCCATGTAATATACTCAAGGACTTTAGGACTCGTGAGGCCGCTCCAGAATTCCACAGGAGACGAAGGTTCATTCTTATAGTAACCACATTCGCTGCTGATGGTTTGCTGGAGTCCACTGCCTGAGAAGCTCCTGGAGGGGGATGGTGGAGGGCCTTGGGGTTTGCACCACTGATTCGATCGTTATAAGGTCCGACGGTGCACATAGAGGAATTAGGTCATTTCAAGATGAAAGTAAGAGAAATAACAGCAGCTGTTGCAGGTTCTTATGAATCATAATGGAATAATTGCAACTAAAAGTTTACCGTATGACCTTGACAAATCTACATCAATATCTTTCTTGTAGAAGGGGCCAAGTACCAAGGTACAGTTTGACAACCAAGCAGGGTTGTGAGCGACTTAAAATATCTGATTTAGGGAAGGACTGAAAGCTCGATATTACCTCTCATGGAACAAAGAAACAGTATCCACATGGGTGCTGTGGAAATATCAGGTCTCTATTCAATTCTGGGAGCAGAATCAGCAGATTATATATGCGGTTGCCGGAAGAAGAAGCAGTAGGCCTTCTTTCTGGTGTACATTTTATCCTGTTATCTGTATAAAATGCTTCTCGACCCCATTTTAACAGGCAAAGAAATGACGCATCAAGGAGCCAACTTGGACGTACTCAAAGGGCTGCAATAAAACCGATCGATTGATTATTCATTTAATGTCCCATCTCAACCTCCCTCTCACAATGTTGGGTACGGGCTACTAAATGATATGTAATGATAACTGATTAATAAAGTTTGATTAGGAGTTTAATCTGGTAGTGTTTCCTTGCCTAGTTCTTTATGTTAATCTGTTTTGTAAGAGACAAAAATATGTAAAGGAGCTTCAACTGTAAGTAGGGGCAAATCTTCATGAATGTACTATAGTCCTTGGGAGGTTGGGAAGACATATTTAGGGAGAGGACACATGTAGGAGATCATGGTCAGATGAGCGTTGAAACTTACTTGCCAGAAGTATTTCAAACATCTTTCTTCTGGTCGATCTCAACAGGAGATCGATGAGGAGAATCATCGCTGCATTCTGGTACCGAGACTACTTCTAAGATTTGATGACCTGTCACCCATCCAGAGTCGATGATTCTTGTTATACATATTAGTCTGTAAGAAGAAATAAACAGATCGAATAGGATTTTCTTTGAGGTTAAGTAAATTAATGTGAAGGTAATTAGGTAAATCTCTCTTGGAACAGTTGTACTGTTGTACTCATCTGCTAGTCTGACAATCCCACAGCTCTAAGCTCCTTGTGAAGATAATTATGGCTACCTCACTTAGTGTTGGTATATCCCTCTTGATCGATGTGGTATGAATCGAAGGATATATAACGATATGATACGATATTATTGATATCTTAAGGATTCTTGCCAGTATATCTCACTTTATAGTTTATACTTTATACTGGCCAATTGATATTGTATATATAAGAACTTGATCGAAGAGCAAAGACATATTTAAGGTGAAAAAAATTACCACAGTAGGATTACATGATCAGACTGCTACACAGCTTGTATATGTTGTTTTCGGAAATAATTAAGTTCCTTAAACCTGAGCAGGGTACTTCTGCTATGCATCACTAACTCGCAATGTTTTTTTAAGCTGGTGCCTTATTTTATAATCTGGTTTTGTTGTTTGTAGGTACCCCTGCTATACTCTAAACGTATTACTCAATTCATTGGGACATTTTGGAGCGCGATGACTTGCATGATCTGAGACTAAAAGTCTATGATACAAACTTGGGGACCCCGTAGCAATTTTCCAAAAATGAAGAGTTTCATCACTACGGACGTACTTTATTAATATAGCATCCGGGCTGGTTTTGTTTGCCAACTTGAATAGTCTTGTATTTGTCAATTGTCATGGACGTAATAATATGATCGATCCAACAAGAGTGAAGCTCGATCAATAATCTCAGTACTGAAGCAGACATATATGCACATGCGGTGTTACTTCAGAGCAATGGCGCAGACCTTCTTTCTCAGGTACTTTTGTCCCCAGTAGCTCGTTTAAAGTGCATCTCCGACCCCATTTCAACTAAGCTCAAGAAATATCCAATCAAGTCCGACCCAGAAAAAGCGTTGCTATGAAAATGATGAGTCGATCGCGCTTCACATGCAGTTGCTCCATCGATCTCTAAATTCCCTGGTAGGATTTGGAGAAAATGTGAGACAATGAATGATAGGTAGATTGAAGATAACTATAACGTACCCGGCGGCCATGTCCATATATGTCGTCCTGCCGATGAGATAAATAGGCACATGTTAGTGATAAAATGATCACATATTCACATATCAGCCTTTCCTCTCGGAAAAGTGAGGATATTCCGATCCCTACCCTTCAGAGTTCAGACATTACCCTACAACGCGTGCTGTTACGGTTTTCGCAAAACAGCTAATTTGAAGATGCATGCAATTCATGCAGAGCTAAGTATCAGATAAGTATCTAAATGATACCGAATATAAGATCGATCATGTCCTCCACTCCTCCAGCTATTTCACTAAGTTGGCACGCAGGCTAGCTTCTCTTTCAAGGCCCTCGCATATATTCGAAAGCTAAGTAGCTTCGGTAATGTATGCATAAGAGATAGATTAATTCTATTTTATAAGAAAAAATTAGTAGTTGGCGTATGTATGTAGACAATGTTTGATCTCTCCTCATTTCTTTCCAACTTTTACCATCTTAGTCCTTACGTCAAGAACACTGTAAATTAAAAGTGTAGTCGTGTTGGCGTTCGATTTTAATCAAATGCATAAAATTGCAATAAAAATGAAAAACATTAATTGTTCAACCCAAAGTCCTAAGCCGAAGATGGATCTCAAAGACATAATATAGAGGTATGACTTAGAAATTTGCTACAAGATTTGGGCATTAAGCCTAAGTGTGTTATGCAGCTGTACTGTGACAACAAGGCGGCTATTGATATTTCACATAATCATGTGCAACATGATCGTACAAAACATGTGGAGGTTGATCGTCACTTTATAAAGGAGAAGTTAGATGCGAAGATCATCAGTTTTCTTTTTGTTCCTACAGAAGAGCAACTTGCCGATATGCTCATAAAAAAGAGCGTCTAAGAAGGCTTTTTATGACTCACTTAGCAAGTTGGGCATGGTTGATGTGTATGCGCCAACTTGAGGGGGAGTGTTAGCGTGATTTAGCGTGATTTCCTCCGTCATTTGTGAGGTTAATCTAAGTTGATTATATATAAAGAACGAATCAAGTGTAATATATCATCAATCAATATACAATTTAACTAATTAATTAATAAACACTTCCAGATCACACTTCACACTTCACAGTGGACAGTTCAGAATTAGTTAAACCGTTTAATCACCCATGACAAGAAACATTTGGAATTCACTCCTCGACAGTCGACACTGCGAGAATTGACAAGTCGTCGACCACGATTAGATTAATGGCTCCACTCTGATGACGATCCTAACACTGACTTAATTTCTTCTAGCCAGTTCCAACTTCACACCGTTACTATAAATATCGAAGCTCTCAACAGAGCTCAACATCTAAATTCAAACAAGTCCATATCTAGCGTTCCTCACTGTCTAGCCAGAAGAACATAAAAAGGAGCAGAATATCAGGTTCCATGAAGCTCAGGCTCATAATTGACAAGCTACAAAAGGGCCTCTCGCTCTTAGCAACCAAAGGCCCTCATGATGATAATGATGAAGAGTTCGATGAAGACGTGGAGATAGCGAAGAAAATACCGGAGGATGTAAAGGAAGGACATTTTGCAGTCTTCGCAGTGAAGGGTAAGGAGACAAAGAGGTTTGTGGTTAAGCTAGAGTCCTTAAACAATCCTGCATTTTTGAAATTACTAGAGCAGGCAAAGGAAGAATATGGATTTGAACAGAAAGGTGCTCTTGCAGTTCCCTGCAGACCTGAGGATTTGCATAAGATTCTGGAAAACAGAAGGGAGAAGAGTAAGACTAGTGCTACAATAAATAATACTCATAGTAATACTCAAAACCTCATTGAAGGATACTAGCTAGCTAGCTAGTCAACTGGCTTAATGTATCAAATATCATGTACGATTTAGTTCTCTCCCAGTTTACATTCTGTAATGCTTCCAAACAAATGTATCTATTTATCATATATTTTCTTATATATCTACTTGCCAAAAGACGAGACAAGTCAAAGTGCTGCGCCATGCAAAGAGCCTAACCGAATTTGTCTGAATATATGGAGTTGGAACTCGCCTTCACATCTGCTCATGAATATTGGTTTCCCGGCTGTTTTTGCTACGCTGCTGGGCGGTCCATTTGCCATATTTTGGAACACTCGAGACTACAATAGTACAACAATGCCGTACTAATTTTTAGACTATGGTGACACTACGTACATGGTTGGTTGTGGTCCAAGAAAGCAAATTCTCTAATGAAGGGGAGTGTCTAGAGTATATATGTGCCACGATTATACCACAATTATACCTTTATGTTTTCATCTGTTAACATTTATGAATCTGAGTTCTTAATTAAAATCGCTCCAACTCCACCGAGAGAAGAAGAGATCCACGAAGCATCAACATAGTTTTGATCTAGAGAGGAGGAGGGCAACTCCATGATAGATGCATGTCTGAAGCTTCTCTTGACCCAGAGCTCCAGATGAGTGTGTTCTTGTTTGCCCCTAGAATTTCATAAAATAAGTTTGTGCTTTGGTGATGGTGACGTATCATGGCAGGGCTGGCCCAGATTTTTGGGGCTATAGGCAGAATGAAAATATATGGCTCCTTACCTTTTACTGTAGTTACAGATTTATTTTCTACAAACGCAAAATAGTTTGCGAATTGAAATTTGCAGACAAGACTTACCTACAAGTTGAATTCAATAGTTGAATTGAAATTGTTCTTTCTCTATTGCCCAATTCCCAAATGTGCTGGAAACTAAAAACAAATTTTTATTTTATTTTTCATGAATGAGCAAATGACGAACAATTATAATAAGATAAAAATAATTATAGATATAGCCGATGAAATAACAAAATCAAAAGTATGATTATATGAAACTGAAAAGAATTACCTAAAACTCACAGAGTCGCAGCCATAAAAGAAAATTTAAAATACCTATAATTCTCTATTTCACCTTAATTATATATATATAATATTATTTTTATCTAAAATATATACCGGGTTTTCTTTTTCACGTATAACATCTCTCTCTCTCTCTCTCTCTCTCTCTCTCTCTCTCTCTCTCTCTCTCTCTCTCTCTCTCTCTCTCTCTCTCTCTCTCTCTCTCTCTCTCTCTCTCTCTCTCTCTCTCTCTCTCTCTCTCTCTCTCTCTCTCTCTCTCTCTCAAGATGAAGCCTTTATCAAGCAGAAAGTATGAGAACCCATATTTGTCTAATCTTGCTAAAATCGATTAATAGAGGGCTCTTAATGAACAAAAAGTCAAGAGGATCACCTTTTTGTATATTTGAGTCATTGGGTCTCGCGACTCTTGCTGGATTTGACCAGAAATCGTAAAATTTGGTCGGAATCGCCGAGGTTCACTTTGATGTATTGCCGTCAATTCTCGATGCATGTACGATCCATGAACATAAAGAGTGTTGGAAAATGGTTGGAAAAATCATTTAAAACCAAATTTTAATTGATTAATTAAATTAAGTTAAACTTATAATTAATCAAAGATGAACATAGATTTAAGTTCTCCATAATGAGGGCTACAAGATCATATGTTTGTTTGTGTAATTTGGTTTGTGGGTGAATAAGAAATTGTCACTCAAAGATGGCTACTTAGAATGAGGGAAATGTATTTGTCCCACATTGGACAAAAGAATTGTTGAAAAGACTTTATATAGAATCCATTGTGTATGGATTGTAAAGTGTGTAAGCCCCCTTATACCCTCTCGCGCACGCGCAAGGGGGGGGGGGGTGCAAATCCTAGGTCACAAGGGAAACTCGTGTATGCCCGTGCGACCTGCGGACACGAATGCAACACCGAATTGAGTGTCGGAACGCATATTCTTTTTGCATTTCCGAAAATTCGGTTTTGACTGTTCAAATTCTTCTTTTGTGTTATGGAGAATTATAACATAATTGAAATCAATGTTTGTAACATATGTAACTCATATATGTTATGATCTTTTGATTTCTATAACAGCCATCTTATTAATTGTTGATTGCAAATCCTCACAGTATAAATAGCCACCATCCTTTCATTGTAAGATCATTCCATTCGAAACAAAATCCTCTCCCACTCTCAAAAATTCTTAGCTTTTCTCTGGTGATAGAAAGAGGTACCTTTCGAGTTCGTTGAAGGTTCTAGTTAGTAGTGCAACTTCCTAGAATCGTTTAGTCGTTATATCCTGGGAGACAAGCGCCAAGCATCCTTGCACCGGTAGAGGAGGCGTAAACGTCTTAAGGACAGTGTGGTATCACACACGTCTCGACTAGTTCTTCCATCATCAATCGTTCGGTATTTTGGTTGAATTTCTTTTCGTGTTCTTCGTTTCTGAATTATAATTATTTATAATTCAACTTATTAAATTATATATGCAATATATCAATATTTATAACAATCTTAAGACATTTATTTTTGATATTACTTATATAATTTGTATTCGATTTTTATCTACAATTTTTCAAGTAAACTTACACCTTGTGTGTTTCGTTTCTAAAAATGACTAACGGAGAAAATTCTGGAAATGGCAAGGGACCTTTGGTGCCAACTGTGCCTACTGCTCCCGTTGTACATGTCTCAGTATCTAATGGGGAAAAACCTGAGAAGTTCAACGGTTTGCATTTCAAGAGGTGGCAACAAAAGATGATGTTTTATCTGACCACTCTGAATTTGGCAAGATTTTTGACGGAGAATGCTCCTGAGTTCAAGGAAGATGACCATGGCGATCAAGCAAAGATTGCTGCTGTGAATGCATGGAATAATTCTGACTACTTATGTAGGAATTATATCATGAATGGTCTAGCCGACTCATTGTACAATGTGTACATTAGCATGGGAACGGCAAAGGAGCTATGGGAATCCTTGGAGAAAAAATATAAGATCGAGGATGCCGGCGCCAAGAAATTTATCGTGGGCCGCTTCCTTGATTATAAAATGGTGGATTCCAAAACTGTGATGAGTCAATTCTCTGAGATTCAGCTAATCCTGCATGAGATTCACGCTGAAGGAATGCAACTAGGTGAAAGTTTTCAAGTGGCATGTGCTATTGAAAAGTTACCACCTGCTTGAAAGGACTTCAAGAATTATTTGAAGCACAAGCGAAAGAAAATGACCATGGAGGATCTAGAGGTTAGGCTTCACATTAAGGAAGACAACCGAGGATCCGAAAAGAAAGCATGGATCAATGGCGTCTCTGCCAAGGCAAACATGATGGAACATGGTCAAAGTTCTAAAAACAAGAAAGGCAAGTATGAAGGGTCCAAGCTGGGGCCAAAAGGAGGCATCTCCAAAAGGCCAAGGTTTGAAGGCAAGTGCTACAATTGTGACAAGTCTGGTCACAAGTCTGTCGACTGCAACAAACCAAAGAGGAATAAAAGGAAGGAGGCAAACCTGATTGAAGCAGTCACTCAGGATGTTGCAGACATGAACCTCTGTTGCATGATATCTGAGATGAACATGGTGGATTCAAACCCCAAGGAATGGTGGATGGACACTGGAGCCACCAAACATGTCTGTGCTGACAAGAAGATGTTCTCCACCTTCGAACCATCTGAGGATGGGGAGATTCTGTACATGGGGAACTCTGCAACCTCCGCCATCAAGAGGAAAGGAAAGGTGATTCTGAAGATGACCTCTGGAAAGGAGTTGACTCTGAACAATGTCCTGTATGTTCCGGAGATCCGCAAGAACCTGATTTTTGGTGCAATGTTGAACTCTCATGGGTTCCGCATAGTGATAGAGTCTGATAAGCTTGTTTTATCCAAGAATGGAATGTTTGTGGATAAGTGCTATGTATCGGGTGGGATGATCAAAATGAATGTAATGACTTTGATCAAGAAAATAAATGAAGCTTCTACTTCCACCTACATGATTGAGTCTTCCAATTTATGGCATGGTAGACTAGGACATGTTAATTATGATACTTTGCGAAAGTTAATTAACATGGAACACTTACCAAAATTCCAAATTGATTCAAAACATAAGTGTGAAACTTGTGTAGAGGTTAAACTGACTAGATCATCTTTCCAAAGTGTTGAAAGAAACAGTGAACCCCTTGATTTGATTCATACAGATGTGTGTGATTTAAAATCAACGGTATCTAGAGGGAATAATAAATACTTTATTACCTTCATAGATGATAGCACGAAATATTGCTATGTGTATTTGCTAAAATGCAAAAGTGAGGCCATAGAGAAATTTATTCTCTATAAAAATGAGGTTGAGAACCAACTCAAGAAGAAAATTAAGGCACTAAAAAGTGACCGAGGGGGTGAGTATGAATCGCCATTTGCTGAGATTTGTGCTCAGAATGAGATTATACATCAAAGGACTGCTCCATACTCACCACAATCCAATGGTGTAGCAGAACGCAAAAATCGTACTCTAAAGGATATGATGAATGCTATGCTACTCAGTTCTGGGATGACACCCAACATGTGGGGAGATGCGATTCTCACGGCAAATTACCTTTTAAATAAGGTGCCCAAAAAGAAAGAAGAGAAAACTCCATATGAGTTATGGAAAGGGAGAAAACCATCATACAAATACTTAAAAAAGTTTGGGGATGTTTGGCAAAAGTGGAAATTCCTAAACCTAAAAAGGTGAAGAATAGGCCTAAAACGGTTGATTGCATCTTTATTGGATATGCACATAACAGTTCGGCTTATCGATTCCTAGTCCACGATTCGAATATTCCTGAAATCCATGAGGATACGATAATGGAATCGAGAAATGCATCTTTCTTTGAAAATGTATTTCCACGGAAGTCTAGAGAGGAATTTCATTCTTCTAAACGGGCACGTGAAGACAACCGAGCCGAAACTGATGATGCTCAGGATCAAGAATCTGAGTCGGAGTCCGAATCTGAGTCTGAGGTTGAACCTAGACGAAGTTCAAGAGCGAGGACCGCAAAGTCCTATGGACCTGACTTCCTGTCATATATGGTTGAAGGTGATCCCCGTACCTTCAAAGAGGCAGTTAGCTCTACTGATGGTCCTCTGTGGAAATAAGCAATCAAAAGTGAGGTTGACTCCATCATACAAAATCACACTTGGGAATTAGTGGATTTGCCACCTGGGTGTAAGCCTTTGACTTCCAAGTGGATTTTCAAAAAGAAATTAAAAGCTTATGGGTCAATAGACAAGTACAAGGCTAGACTTGTTGTTAAAGGCTATAGGAAAAATGAGGGTTTAGATTATTTTGACACTTATTCTCCTGTGACGAGAATAACCTCCATACGGATGGTACTTGCAATTGCAGCGTTGCGCAAACTTGAAATACACTAAATGGATGTAAAGATGGCTTTTCTAAATGGAGATGTAGAAGAAGAAATCTACATGGAACAGCCAGAAGGTTTTTCTGCTCCTTCTCAGAGTAAGAAGGTGTGCAGATTGGTTAAGTCATTATATGGCTTGAAACAAGCACCAAAACAATGGCATGAGAAATTTGATAATGCCATGATCACCAGTGGATTTAGAATAAATGAAGGTGATAAGTGTGTATATGTCAAAGACACTGAAAATGGATATATCATTCTATGTCTGTATGTGGATGATATGCTTATCGTTGGGAGCAACGATAAGATGATTGAGTCTACTAAAGACATGTTGAATTCTAAGTTTGACATGAAAAACTTGGGACTTGCTGATGTCATTTTAGGAATTAAAATTACGAGAACATCAGAAGGGCTAGTGTTGAGTCAAACACACTATGTGGACAATATTCTTGGGAAATTTGACAAGGAAGGTTCTGGAATTGTCAGAACTCCTGTAGATATGAATTTACATTTGTCCAAGAATAAAGGTGAAAGTGTTTCTCAATTAGAGTATTCAAGAATAATTGGGAGTCTAATGTACTTAACAAGTTGTACAAGACCAGATCTAGCTTATGCGGTTCATAAGCTAAGTAGGTACACGAGTAATCCTGGAGCTATGCATTGTCAAACGATTGGAAGAGTACTCAAATACCTAAGGTATACTCGTACCTATGGGTTGCACTATACATCATACCCAGCTGTTATAGAAGGGTTCACTGATGGGAACTGGATATCTGACATGAAAGACTCAAAGTCTACTAGAGGATATGTATTTACACTAGGGGGTGCAGCCGTGTTCTGGAAGTCCTCAAAACAAACAGTTATAACTAGATCCACAATGGAGTCTGAGTTTGTAGCACTAGACAAATGTGGGGAGGAAGCAGAATGGTTACGCTAGTTCATAGAGGACATTCCTAGATGGACAAAACATGTGCCTGCGATTGGTATACATTGTGATAGTCAATCTGCAATTAGCAGGGCACAGAGCAAGATGTATAATGGTAAGTCTAGACACATTTGTCGAAGACATAATACCATTAGACAACTACTCTCAACTGGAGTTATCTCTATAGACTATGTAAACTCTAAGGATAATATTGCTGATCCTTTAACCAAAGGGTTAAACAGAGAGTTAGTTGAAAAATCATCAAATGAAATGAGACTAAAGCCCATTGGAAATTAAAAATCACTACAGTGGATACCCAACCTAGCTGACTGGAAATCCCAAGATCTAAGTTCAAAAGAGAAAACTAAATTGTAGAGATTAGTTCGGATCACTGTGGGGAGTTCCCCAAGTCCATTCATATGATGAATAGTTCAAAGACATCGTGTCTACTATTTAGTTATTAAAGTAAGCATACTTTTATAAGGGAAGGTTCAAAGAGTCAAACCTACCTATCCTATGCAGGTTTCAACCGTAGAAATCTATCACCAAATTCTATCGAGTCTTTGGTGGCCAATTTTTCTAACCATTTAAAACCAAATTTTAATTGATTAATTAAATTAAGTTAAACTTATAATTAATCAAAGATGAACATAGTTTTGAGTTTTCCATAATGAGGGCTACAAGATCATATGTTTGTTTGTGTAATTTGGTTTGTGGGTGAATAAGAAATTGTCACTCAAAGATGGCTACTTAGAATGAGGGAAATGTATTTGTCCCACATTGGAAAAGAGAATTGTTGAAAAGACTTTATATAGAATCCATTGTGTATGGATTGTAAAGTGTGTAAGCCCCCTTATACCCTCTCGCGCACGCGCAGGGGGGTGCAAATCCTAAGTCACAAGGGAAACTCGTGTATGCCCGTGCGACCTGCGGACACGAATGCAACACCGAATTGAGGGTCGGAACGCAGATTCTTTTTGCATTTCCGAAAATTCGGTTTTGACTTTTCAAATTCTCTTGACTGTTCAAATTCTTCTTTTGTAACAACTGAGTTATTGTGTGTTATGGAGAATTATAACAGAATTGAAATCAATGTTCGTAACATATGTAACTCATATATGTTATGATCTTTTGATTTCTATAACAACCATCTTATTAATTGTTGATTGCAAATCCTCACAGTATAAATAGCCACCATCCTTTCATTGTAAGATCATTCCATTCGAAACACAATCCTCTCCCACTCTCAAAAATTCTTAGCTTTTCTCTGGTGATAGAAAGATGTAACCTTTCGAGTTCGTTGAAGGTTCTAGTTAGTAGTGCAACTTCCTAGAATCGTTTAGTCGTTATATCCTGGGAGATAAGTGCCAATCATCTTTGCACCGGTAGAGGAGGCGTAAACGTCTTAAGGACAGTGTGGTATCACACACGTCTCGACTAGTTCTTCCATCATCAATCGTTCGATATTTTGGTTGAATTGTTTTTCGTGTTCTTCGTTTCTGATTTATAATTATTTATAATTCAACTTATTAAATTATATATGTAATATATCAATATTTATAACAAAGAGATTTATAATGAAGAGGTGAAGTGAATGAGACCGATACGACAAGTTAGGGTGGCTAGACGGTGGCGTTGCGTCAGAGAAGATAGAGCTTGGTTTCGAGCAAGTCGAAATTGAAAGCAGGGCATAATTGAAACACTAAAATTTATCTAAATTGAGTGGCCAAATGAATGTCAATACGTGAACACGTGGCAGAGACAAAGATGGCTAGTGTTACCCTCGGTTGAATGCAGAATCCACCATGAATCACTTGCAACTTTGAAAAATGACTTAGTTAGTTAACAATCTATTTAAATTGTTTTTGCATCTAACTTAGTTATGTTAATTTATTAGTTGACTTAACCTCAACGATAAAATCTAGTATTTAACTGTATTTAATTTCCGGAGCTAAATTTGGTCACCGTGTGTCGCTAAATCGGTTAGGTTAACAATTTTGAGTTATGATATTTCAACATTCCGGAACACATCAACTATATACCTCTAATCCTATCTAATGGTACATAAATATCTGACTCATAGTATACATTTATTGTCTTATAGTTCGTATAAAGGACTGGCATCTAAAGTCCAACTAAGTTAATTGGACCCCCAACAACAGAAAGGTGGCAATGAAAGTGATAAATCGATCGTCCTACACATGCACTTGCCCCATTTGGATTCGGACTCCCTTTGCAGAATTTGGAGGAAATGTATTTTTTTTAAGGATGAATTCATTCAATTTATTGAGAGTCCACCCGCATGTCAAGATGGTTATTATATTTCTATCTGTCATTATCTTTGCAGGATAGACAATGATTCATTGTAAACACACTAAAGTAATACATAGGATAAACGACCTATTTAAAAACCAAAGCCCGATAAATAGAAAAAAAAAATGAAAAAACTAACCCAAACCAAACAAAAAAAGAGGCTAACCAAACAAACAATTGACACAACCAAAAAACTAAAAAAACGAGAAGAAAACGAAAATAAAAAGACTTCTTCGTAACCCATAATAGGGATTAAGCAAATTAAAAACCCAAATTTTTTTGAACTTTCTCCGTACCCTTAGAACTAGGGCTTAGAGACATCATTGACACCTGAAAGCTCAACTCTGAAGGCCCTGACTTCTTCTTATCAGTTTTAGGCTTCTTATTTTGACAGCTAGGAAGGCGGCCCAGCTTAGCAGTCCCAGGGCTCTTCACACGCTCCCCCGTAGATGGTGAAGTCACCCTCACTCTTTTCAGACTCAGGGGTGTCACCATCCCTCCAAATGACTTCAAGAGACCAGTGAAAGACTCAATTGTAGAAGCTTCACTTGATTTCATAACGGCCTAACTACCACCAGTGATTGGCTCAGAAGGTGCCAGTGACCCAATAGCCATCCAATCCACTCCAGGCCCAACATAAGCCCCAGTCACACCCGGCTTACCTTGACCTACATTCAACACAGTTAACCCCAACCCTGAATTAGGATTTGCCGCCTGAAATCTCGGAGAATGATCCGAGCCCAGAACCGACGCCGACGACTGCACGTAGTGACAGACCTAGGATCCGAATAGGGGGTGGACTTGAATTTTGGCCGAAGGTAATTTTTTTTTCAATTACAGGTTTACAACCATATTGAGTATATGAACTTCAAATAAACGGGAATGAGTCCTTAAATATAAAAGTTGAAGGATATTTCAACATCAAAGACAAGTTAGAAAACCCAACAAAATTTTCTTTGCAATTTCAGATTCAATATAGGGGAGTTCTTAAGTTTTTATATGATTTAAGAAGGAGAAAACTAGAAATTAATAGAAATAATGGGTAGGAATTAGAACAACAAATGTTTAGTAGATTAGCAGTGGTTAAGTAGGAGCATATTTTATTTTTTTTGAAGTCTAATGGCTGGTTTTTTTTTTGCCACCACAAATCTGGGTGGACTTGAGTCCACTCTCTCATGTACATAGATCCGCCCCTGACTGCACGGAATCTCCTACCTCCGCTTCTGGCCTTGCAATCTCAACAACCGTCGTAGTCTCCACTCCCACAATCGGGTTCTCCTTCAAAATCCCAGCCACCACCACACGCACATGGATTGATCACAAACCCCTCCACCATGTCCTAATAATCCGCACTCTTTGCATAAACCTTTGTGTTTTTCATACAAAAGCTCCAGATCCACTGCTACCACCGATGCAAAATTGAAAGATCGCCGAAACAAGACCCAACGAAGAACATCATGCACCAATCGAATACGTTGAACAGAAGCCTAGCGCTTCAGAGCTGTGTGATCCGGCTTCACAAATCGACCGAGCACATTTCCGATACGGGTCAAAGATCGTTCATTCTGCATGCCCAGCCTCAATTCTGAAACAATAACCCTTACCTCAAGGAAATTTAGAGAGATATCCTTTAAATCCCGAACTCCATCGTAATCTTCCAACAATAGCATGCCATTGTTGAAAAGCCATGGCCCATCTTGAAGAACCGTCTTCTTCTCCTCCGGATCTTTGAATTGGAACACAAGCACACCCTTCTCCTCCTCATGAATCACCACCCTCTCCTTGAAACGCCACACATCCAAAATAGCCACCGATGAAGAACATCATGCACCAATCAAATACATTGAACAAGAGCGTAGCGCTTCAGAGTTGTGTGATCCGGCTTCACAAATCGACCAAGCACATTTCTTATACGGGTTAAAGATCGTTCATTCGGCATGCCTAGCCTCAATCCTAAAACAACAACCCACGCCTCAAGGAAATTCAGAGAGATATCCTTCAAATCCCGAACTCCATCGTAATCTTCCAACAATAGCACGTCATTGTTGAAAAACCATGGCCCATCTTGAAGAACCCTCTTCTTCTCCTCCGGATCTTTGAATTGGAACACATGCACACCCTTCTCCTCCTCATGAATCACCACCCCCTCCTTCAAATTCCACATATCCAAAATAGCCACAGCAAGAGATGGAACCACCACTGGTTTGTTGTTTAGGAAGCGGCCACACAAAAAGAGCCCGGCGTCAATGAGATATGCACCGTCATTGAAAGTCACCACCGCCTCCTCCCCCAAGATAGGCGGCGCCATTGCCTTTCCATCAAAGTGCTCGAAGAGGTTGACGGCTAGGTAACCCTAGAGCCAAAGAGTCGACGTCAATTGATCACTTAATTTAGTTGAACTCTAAAGCGATTGGAGGAAATGTATTTGATTATGAATAAGCAATGATTAGTAGCTAGTTTATCGGTAACAAGAAGGTTACAAGGCTTGGCAAGAAGTTTGTATTACCGTACTAAATTATCTATCTTCATGTTCATAAATATGAAAATGCATGCATGTATTATAGATTATGATCATTGATCGATCAGATCGATTGATAATTATCGATAACCTGCCGATCAATCAAGATGATGACTAGATGAGACTCAGCACATCTTTAGATGGGAATGAGCTAGGTTTACAAAATAAAAAATAAAATCAGGAACCAGGAATTAATGTAATTAACAATTTATAAATCAGGAACAATCATAGAAAAAAGGCTTAATTACAAGTTTGATGATGAGTACCAGCTCCTTGATATATACATGCTGTTGCATGACCTTGACATGCATGCATGCGTTTCACTGGGGATGTACTTACTCAGCCTATGGTTCGATTCTCTGGTCCAAGCTACGTTAATCTGAAGACGTACTATATATGATGTAAAATAGTTAAGTGGAAAACAAGTCTAAACATTCATATCGAAATGACAATATCCAAGTGAGATCCCTTTCCTTGGGCACTCTTTATGTCCTATGATTCGTATAGATTGGCACATCTTAAATTCCAACCAACCAAACTATATGGACGTACGCCATAGAAAGGTTACAATGTAAGTGATAAGTAAATTGATCGCACTACACATGCATTTGCCCCATTTCAATAACTCGATCCCTTCTCAGAATTTGGAGACAACTATATATGACTATGAATTCGAACAACCAATGCTGACTAGGTTGATAACAACAAGACTTGGTACGGTACGTTCTTAATTACCGTACTAAGCTATATCGACGTCCATGCCATCTTCATTACACATTCAAAGGAAAACGTATTTAATTAGCTAGTTTATGATTCAGATGGATAATTGATATTCTGGCAGTCGATTGAGATGAGACTTGGATTAAAGCACATGCATGTCTAGACAGGAATTTATAAGATTTGCATGTTCGATCATTTGGTGTTATCCATAGAGTTCTTTCAAATTTCTAGCAGAACAGAGGTGGTTGAGAAGAAAAACTATATATATGCAAGGAAGACAGAATTGAGGAGATATAGCATCTAAAACAGTCCAGAGTTTTATTTATATTTGAAATTTTGGACACTTCCATTATTCTGACTTAAACGTACATATCCTTTACGTATACGAGATACATACGTACCGCATTTCAATTTTAAGTTTAAAATTATCAATTGATACACAACCGGTGTATATTATGATCAAGGTTTAAAATATCGGTATCGGTAGATATATCATTTTTTTAAATGGAGATATCAGAGATATATCAGGGATATTAAAAAAATATATCATTCATGTTCCAAAATTATCTATTTATTTATTATTAAATTACATATAAACATATACAATTATTGACTTTATCTAGTACCAGAAAAAGACTCTAGGTGCTTGAAAAAAGTCTCACGTTGGTCAACAAAACTACAATACTCTGCCCAAGACATACGAGCCAAATAGTACGAATTGTAATAGTTAATATGATAGTCATATACTCATATATCTCTTTCGAGCTGCCGAAAATTTCTTCGAAAAATGAATAGTAAGAATAAATCAAACTCGATGATTGATTATATATTTCTCCAAATTGAACATAATTGTAAATAAAATAACCAAATTGATATCTCTATGCTATGTGCTCTATCAATATAGAATCAAAACTTAAGACAATTGAAGTAACATCAGATGAAATACTTTGATCATCAATGACTCTCTTGTCCTCCTCTTGCACCTATTATGTTGTTGCGCACTATGACCACATGCTCTAGATCCATGATTCTCATATTGGGTAGCATGATCAAAATTAGTTTCACAAATAAACTGCTCAAATCCTCCACCTACCTAAGATTGTCCATATTCAAACCTTGTATCTCCATCACCTTGTCCACCACCACCACCACCACCATCATCTGAATTATCTGGAGTTGCTCGCCCCACACACTAGCATTATCAGAATTATTTCCCAGGTTGCCAACTTCATCAGATAATACCTTGTTTACATCAATTCCAAAACCAATTGCCTTTTCTACGATATGCTATGATGCATGGACACGCCAATTTGGTCGCGTGTCCGACACAGATACGCGATTTCATTTTCGGACACGCATCAGACACACTCGGACACGCGTCGGACACGCAGTGTCCTCAATGGACATGTTCTTTCTTCTTCTTCTTCTTCTTCTTCTTCTTCTTCTTCTTCTTCTTCTTCTTCTTCTTCTCTGCGGAAGATCCCAGCGTTGTTGTTGGGGTCAAGGGGGAGGCGCCGTTGTCGGACTCTCAAGGTGTCGTTGATCTAAGGTGGAGCGAGGGGCGGGGTGCGCCGACTTTTGGGCCAGAGGGCAGCATTGTCTGATCTAAGACGATCAAATCAATGGGGCTGATGGGTTATGGCCGGATCGTTGTCTGATCTAAGACGATCAAATCAATGGGGTCAATGGGGCTGGGTCGCTAGCGAAGAAGTCGTCGACTTCTCGCTGCATATCAGATCGAGTTCTCATCAGATCCGGTCTGGTTACGGGTCAAGGCTGATCTGGCGTTAGGACTGATGGCTCTGCTTTGAACAATCGATAGTGAGATGCTTCGTTGGGATCGATCTTGATTTGGTTAGAGACTGTTTGAAGTGATACTCAAAGAGGTTGCCTCTGATCTCAATAATGGTAATGGTACCCGTAGTAGATTTCTGGGTGCCCAGACAAATGTATGTATAAATTGTAGAATCTAGGGTTTTCCTTTTTTTTTTTACTTTAGCTGAAAAACTCAATTGAACGTATCATGCTGATAACGTGGTGTTTTTCCTTCAACAAATGCTACTAAAATTGTACAGGTTTTTGTTTGACGAAAATGGAGCTCATTGATAGTTATATTTATTAATAATTATCTAATATAATTTTTTAATTAGGTATATATATATATATTTAAAATAATATTTAATTAACGTGTCCATCACGTGTCCGTGTCCAATAAAAATTTTATTTGCCGTGTCTATGTATCGTATCGTGTCTGTGTCCGTGCTTCATATACGACATGGTTAGAGGGTTGTTATTTTCATCATCGAGGTCAAGGAGAACACTTGTCACTAATATGACTTGACTTTTAAAAGTTAACACTTTGACCTTCACTTCTCATCCAAAATTCTTTTACGAAAAATTAAAAATTAACCGATTGAATTACTACTTTTCTAGTATTATTTTTGATATCTCTCGAGGCTCGATGTGATTAATTAATCATAAACTCATATCCGAGAGTCTGAGACATCCTTAAGTTAAGATAAAAAAAATTAAATCAAATTTTTCGGATATTTCTTTAAATTATCAAAGATATATCAGATATATCGTAAATATCAGAGAAATATCGGAGATATTTTATGTTATCGGAAAAATATCACACATATGAAAAAAAAAATTTACTCATAAAATATATCGTTTTTTTTAAGGGAAATATCGAAGAGATTTTGAGGCTTGATTATATATCAGTCTTACGTCTTGTTTAACTCTGATTCTGTACAAATATCTGATATGCATGGGCAGCACGGTACGTGATCTTCTGTTGTGAGGTCAACATTTAGAATTGACTCATCTTCCATGGCATTTAATGACATGTCCTCGATCACAAGACAACAACATGAAATGGCTCCACATTGGTGACTGACCCCTACGAAACTTCCACAATTTGCTTTGATTTCCTTTCGCAGGCGCCCCTATAAATTTTCCGAGCTCACCACAAAGATCGACATCAAAACTGAAACGTCCAAACTGGTAAAATGAGTTCACCGCAGTTTTCCCAGACCAAGAATACGATGAAAGCAGAAGACAGTACTAGTAACTTAAGGAAGCTCTGGCTCAAAATCGAAAAGATTCAAAAGGGTCTTTCACTCCTAACCACAAGAGGCCCTCCTGATCATCTTTGCAGTGGCTGTGATGAAACACTGAAGGTAGCAGCAGTTGTACCAGAAGATGTTAAGGAAGGATATTTTGCAGTGTTTGCAGTGGTGGGTAAGGAGACAACGAGGTTTGTGACTAAGCTAGCCTCCTTAAATGACCCTGCATTCATGAACTTGCTAGAGCAGGCTCAGGACGAGTATGGGTTTCAACAGAAAGGTGCCCTTGAAGTTTATTGCAGGCCTGAGGAATTGCATTCTATCCTCGAAAACTGCAGGATGGAGCAGAGTGGATATGGTGCGGCAAATGATGATAATATTCTCATCACTACCCTAGAGGGATACAAGCTAGCTTAGCTGGTAGTGTGTATTGCCTATATGATATTTGCTCTCTTTTTTTCTTTCTTAATTATTCCGCTTTGAGACGAACAACTGTCCAAAACTACCACCGAACTACATGTATCAATCAAGTATATATCATGTAAGATTCGTACGTTACCATTATACATTTATGTGTTTGTAATCTAAATGCACAAGAGAATGGGAATGTAAAAAGAAATTATTAATAAGGATTTGTGTCATCCTATTCATTCTCATTTGGTTTTGTATCTTTATCATTTTATCATTAGCATCATAGCGGGTTATTCATGTTTTAGTAGTATAGGACTCGAGAAATCAGCACACACGCGGGCCGGAGACATGTAATAATGTAAAAAATATATATAACTTCTCAGATTATCTAGTTGAGGCCTTGAGGGGCTGCTCTATTCCCCATCAAGCGGGAAATGAACATATGTTGGACAAGGTTCTTACTAGCTAGGGCTTTGAGGGATCGACGTCCTTATTTCGCCAATCGATATGAGGGACCTTAATTATATCATTTATATGGTCAGTAGCATGCATGGTCTTGCCCAGTTTGCAAGCTGAGTTGTTATATCTGTAGCTGGCAGGCGCGGTCGACTCTTGGATGACCTAATTGCCTGTCTAATGCAAATGTTATGGTTCACTCAGTCGAAGCTATATATATATAGGACCTCCGTTGATATGCCTGTCTATTGTCTTGGTTAGTAGATTGGATCCATTAAATCCGTCTGGATCCAATCTGTAAAGAGATTTAATGGTTCCGGTGCATGGTCCATGGAAAACACGTTCACCATGGCCCAAGAAGTTTACAATTTTCAAGAATCTAGTTTTATCGATGTACGTCTTATCGCGGCCACCAGCTTGTGGTATTGGCGGTGATAACTTATTTGTTGTTTCGATTATGGGAATATACGTTCACGACGAACGTACAATTGTCTTTGGTGAAGTAGACATGCATGTTATATGTCTGATTGAGGATGAACTGAGGCCAAACTAGTTGCTCTTGTTGCCGGACGTTCTACCTGATTTGACCGTGAGGGAAAACCAACTTTGTGGGCATTTTTTTTTTCAAAGGGACATAGCTCTATCAGATGGATTCATGGATACCAAGTATTATGGTCAATATTTTTGATACTATGAAACGGAGATACAAGTTATAGTAAAATCTGAAGAATTTTTGTTTTGTTTTTGTTTTGTTTTTTGCTTTTGAAACAAGAGATGAGTATTAGCAAGTCTCTTAATCGGCCAATTAGAGTACATGAAAGTGTAACCAGTAATTAAGGGATTATATATATTTGTTGGAAATGCGCATAGGTACTAAAATACTACTTTGCTATATGCTGTATATCAACCGTACTGAAGACTAAATCATATCGACAATTTTCGATTTTCGTTCTTTCAGCTGAAAATCTGAAATGAAAACTAATTTGGCAATCCAAATACATTAGTCTTTAGCAACATGACACAGGTCGACTTTAAAGAGAAAACTTTGGCAGACTAGCCATGGTTAGATGTAGCTGATCATGACCAATACTATTATCACATGTGGTTTTTAAAAGCTGTTGTCTTCCTACTCATCCCCGTTTCCATGGAAGAAGATCATTCTCTTCCTCTCCCTCTTATTCCGATTCTCAAATCCGAGTCTAAGGAAAATCTCCGAAAAGTCCCCAATTGCTATCACAACTAGCCAATCATCCTAATAATATTGTTAAGAACTAAGAAAAAAAAACAAATAAAGCCATGATTTCGAAAAGCAAGGTTCAATTACGGGAGTAAGAATTGAGGGATATTTGGCAAGTAGGAGTATTTTCTAGTAGGGGTGGCACTTCTTAACCGAGAACCGAGCCGAAAAAGCTGGGCTGAAGCCGGAAAAATCAAACAGACAGAACAACTGAACTGAGAAAAAAAAAACCAAAAATCCGAATTGATCCGATTCGGTTTTAGTTTGGGATCCAAGCCGAACCGAACATAATTTATATCAATACGTCGTCGTTTCGCGAAGCATGTAAATATATATATATATATATATATACAGTCTCTATCCAGAATGAAGCTTCACTCTGAAATTACAGAGTGAAGTTCCAATTTTGACACACTTTTCGGTCAATTTTTTTCACCATAAGCGATTCAATATTTAGGTATGATATTCAAGATCATCTGTACAAAATTTCATCTAATTCGACAATGGTTTGAATTTTCAAAATTGAGATTTACACGAACGGTTCACGTTGAACAGTTTTAATTCATTCATTGATTTAATCTAATTTCAATACCTTAACGATGTTCGAATTAGATGAAATTTTGTACAGATGATCTTGAATAACATATCTAAATATTGAATCGCTTATGGTGAAAAAAATTGACCGAAAAGTATGTCAAAATTGAAACTTCACTCTGTAATTTCAGAGTGAAGCTTCACTCTGGTTAGGGACTATATATATATATATATATATATATATATATATATATATATATAGCCCTTAAAGAAACCCTAGCCTCCTTGTTATGTTTCTCCCTTTAATCCCTCACCGCCTCACCTCTCGACCTCACCTCAGTTTCTCTAAAAAATCCCCAATTCTCTCTCTTTCTCAGTAAACTGATTAGTTTCACGATAGTCCATATGTTTTTCGATTGTGGATTCGCTTGCTTTAGTTTTTCTGATTGATAATTGTTTTTTTATTGTTGCCATATTTGGTGTTTGGAGTGCGAATTAGGGGCTACCTTTCTCATGTAATGCTACCCAATTACTGTATTTGAGAACTTGGTGGTTTCTCGCATCATTGATCGAGTGAATTTGCTAAGTGGTTTCTAGATTGTTGTCCTTACTGTTGGCTTATGCAATCCAAGCTTTTGATATTTAATTATTGTCTTTTAATTTGCAGGTTCATTTCAGTGCTCTTTTGTTTTTTGTTCTGACTGCTTTCTAGAGGCGATTTGGTTTTGAGCTTTGACAAGTCCGTCTACTTCTTTACTTTAGGAGATGCAATTTTGATCGTATTGTAGCAAAACCCAGGTAAATAAATTTGTATGATCTTCTTTTACTTTCCTACTTATGCTGCTCTGAACATTTCATGAAATATTAGTGATGTATATAGAATGCGACGTATAATCGTTTATATGTAATGAAGCTCTATTTTTATATAATTGATATGCATTGTTATGTAGATACTGATATGAGGAGATGCAAACTAGTGAATCTTTGTGACTGAATAATTTGCTTGAGTCTATCATCTCTGTTACCACACTACTGCTCATTAACTCTGAATAATTACAGGAAAATCATTAATGATAAAAAAAAACTCATGCTAATGGTAATGGTAACAGATATATAGTCTCACTCCATTAATTCATAGTAGATTTAGCCAATTCCCGGTTTGTAAGTATTCAACTGCCATGAGGCAGTGGTTATCTTGTCCATTTAATTGTATAATTTAGTCCCTAATATTCTTTATGGTTGGTGTGTGATATTACTGATATGTGGCTTATTAGTGATCATTATTTTTCTCATATATTTCCATATTTACTAATAAATTTCCTTTTCTGGGGATTAGCGAGGCTATAAACCAGGCATATATTTTAAAAAATGTTATCAAAGGATGAGGACTAGTCTCTCGATGAGGAAGATGATGAGGAGGGTGAAACTAATCAAACTATGTGTGGTGCATGTGGGAAAAACTATGCTGCAAATGAATTCTATATTTGTTGTGACATAGCATGTTTGTAATTTAATTTGGATTTCACCTTTTTTATATTGTTAGAACTTACATTTATAATCCTCGTTTGTGTTTGTTGTTTACAGTTTTTATTTTTCTAGAAATAATAGAACCGGAAATTTAAACCAAACTGAATTGGACCGAACCAGTTCAGTTCAGTTTCAATTTCAGTTGTTGAAAAATTATAAATTGAACCGAACTGAATTTGAACTTCAGTTCAATTCTTAGTTTTAGTCTAAAACTGAATCGATCAAACCAAATTCCACTCCTATTTTCTAATATGTTACTTCTCTTATCATTGTTGTTACTTTACCCACAGACCTTTCTTGTGATCAGAATCCTCACCAATTCACCAACACCATTTGTTTATTCCCGATTGGTCTGGTAATTTTTTCCTGACTTTAATTTATTTAATTAGCATCTATTGAACGTTCACAAAGTTGGAGAAATGATCGAGTAATATATCTTAGCTCTACAAGTTGAATTAATGTAACAGGCTTATGCTCATGAGTCATGACCTAAGTTCAGCATCCAAAGTCGAGGGCAGGTCTTGGTAAGACCGTTCCAAGAAGTGCTGGGCACTGATATGCATTTGCAGACCAGCTAGTTGGAGATTATCCCTTAGCTTTTGTTTTTGTTATGTTTTTCTTATGATACACTAGCATCAGTCCACACACAAATCTATTTTTCTTTGTAGAATTCAACTGTAGAGAAAATAACTACATAATCCATGATCTTGGAAGTTGTAGGGAGAGTTATTTGAAATAATTTTTTTTTCTATTTTGATTTGAGTTTTACCTTCTCGTTCCTAAATTATATAATTTAATATTACAATAACATATATTGCAAGAGTGTTTATGTCTTTACACATGCGTTTTAATTGACAAAGAGAGTTTTAGTTATAATAGTATAGATAAAGGAGAATATTTTGGCATTTATATCATAATAAACATATATATACGCGCACACTGCCTACCTCGAGCTTAAACCACACATGATTCAAGGAACTTAGGTTGTGTTTGGCCCAGATTATGGGCTTTGAAATTCTTAAATAATATGACCAAATTGTTTGTTAAATTAACTTATTTTCTAAATTTACGAACTCCAATACAATTTTTAGCCAAATTGTAAAAGCTGCAAAATAGAGCTTTTAGAAACTGTTGCTGAGTAAATCGGTAAACGTATATTTTTCCAATCATATCTCAAGGCCAAATTGGGCCTTAATCATTCAAGAATCGAGATAATCTCATATTTTCCTATTATCTGATTTTAGAAAGAAAAAAATTGGCGTTTTGTGGTTGAATAATTTATTGGTGCATGCTTTGTGTGCAAATATTAAGAATTAAGGGTTGGACTTGGATCCATAAAAAAAAAAAGGGTTGGAACTTGGACAAGGGCGGAGGAACATAAGAGCCTACCGGTTCCTCTGCACCAGTAAGGTCTTATGTATTTCTTTTTTTTTTAGTCGAAAATGAGATTCAGTTAAGACACAAAAGGCCAAGCAAAGAAACAACATGGTATTTCTTTTCTTTTCAATTACAGAGAAATTGAATTTTGACACCCGATATGGCATTGACATTTTAAGTTCAATTTCTCCTCCAACCTAACTGTTAAATTTCTATAATATTTTATTATCTGTAAAAGATTTTGTGATCCTTATTTAATCTTCTTCTTCTTCATCTCTTCTCTCCTCTCCTTCCTCCCCAATTTGTTGGTTTTCTTCATTTTCAACTCTCTGTAACTTTCTCTTTGATCAAACCACAATCTCAGTATAAATTGATAGATCAATTAATCCTCAGTTCTTTTGAAATTACATATGCTATTGAGTTTTAATTTCTCTCCCCTTCAACTCCTACCTCCTTCTACATCATTTCTTCCTTTGTACCTAGACACAAAACAAGATTATGAAATAGAAAATGGAACTAGACTCCTACTGCTGCAATTATCCCTCTTTCCCTTTCCTTCTCCTTTATCCAGAACCAACTACCCATTATCCACCATGCACAATTTAATGAAATCCAAAAACAAAATTTTGAAAACCGAGATCTATCAAAGAGCTTACTTTACAGAAACCCAGAGAATTTCCATAGCGACAATCCCTTTCTTCCTCTTCAAATCGATCAGTTAAACCATACAGAAACCCAGAAGTTCCTCTTTGGTTTGGGTACGAGAGAGCGAGAAGGAGCGAGAGAGAAGAAGAAACAATAAAAAAAGAAAAGACATCAAGTTTGGAGGCTGTCAAATTTGACAATCCAAACCCCGAACTGTCTTCCACCGTGGAATTGAAGATTGGGTTGGAGAGGAGGAAAATAGTCAAATATTTCCGTTGAAGCTCCATGATGGATTTTGACATCACCACTGGAGTTGCTCTAATGTCTCCAATTCGAATTTCTCTGACAACATTATCTTTATTTTTTTATTCATTTCTTTTCAACTCATGTCTTTTGTTTTGTTCTCTTGGATAATGTGTCTTCCTATTATATATATTTTTACAATTCATGTGTCTTTCAATTAAGTGATTATATTTTTTTTTTGTTCAATAATGATGAGAAACATTAAATATTTTTCTAATTTTATTGAAGATTATATATGATCAAGCTTTGAGTTTTAAAAATTATTAAGTTTCAAGCCCTTTATATCCTTTTTAATTATGAATTATACGAAATTTTTGTGCAGTAGTGAGCTTAAATTCCGCCACTGAACTTGGAAGACTTAAAGTTACCTCCATAAATATATAATTCTACTGCCACAAACTAACATCAACACCGTCACGTTCCCATCCTTTATCCATGCATTGATATCATTTTCCACTTCTTTGATTCAAATTTGAATCCAATTTGCTAGGACTGAAACAACATGTTGACGTCTTTTCTTGTGCTCGTCAGGCCGCACGGTGGCATTGGCATAGACCTCTGGCCTTGCCGTTGTGCGTCATGCGTGGTCGGACGAGATGTGTGCTTGGGGATTGGGTTTTGTGATCGGAGATTGGGATGGATGAGGGTCATGGTTTCTGGTTTTTAGTCTAGGGTGGTGACTGTCGGGGGGATGAGTGAGCAATGAATGGTGCTCGATCGTGTGCTACTGATCAAGTCTCCAGATTTCACAGTAAGGGAGGAGGATGGTGGTCTTGTGGCAAAGAACGTTAAGTGTCTGATCTCTGATTTCGCTAATCACCAGGAATATTGGCGCTCTTTGAGGTGGCAGATGATGGTTGTTGCGAGATCTCATATGGTGAACCCTTTGGCGGTGGTCGGAGCTTGTGAGCGGTGGAGTGATAGAGAGTCAGGAGGTGGTGTGGTTGCAGTGGCTCTGCATAAACGGTATTGGGCTGGAGCTATTAATTGGGCCCTCATTTCCATATTTGAGATCTGGGCCTCTTCTTTTCAAGCATTTGGGGGGTTTGGAGCATTCCTTTAAAGTTTATTATTTTTGTTTAGTTTTTTACATGTGTTATATTGTTTGTTTTCGCATTTTGCATATAATAAGTCCATACATTAGTTTTGTTGGACGAGTTAGGCTTCGTGTATGTGTGCGCACTCAATGTGTCTTGTATGTTCTAGGGAGGCAGCGAGTTCCTTGCTTCGTTAAATGGTCGTTATCGCCTAGTGGTATAGTGAGACTAAGTGTCGTCGGATTGCTTATTGTTCGGCGGCAACATAGTTGAAAAACTGTTTTATTAGACATTAGGATATGTAATTGCTGCTTCATCGTTGATTGGGTTACATATCTAGTGAACTCTCCACCATGTCACCGTTGTTCGAAAGCAAATAGTCGTCATTAGTGTGATACTTTTTTGCTAGTTAGTGATTTGTTGGGTACTTGTTTGTAGGAATCT
This sequence comes from Argentina anserina, assembly GCF_933775445.1. Taxonomy (NCBI): domain Eukaryota; kingdom Viridiplantae; phylum Streptophyta; class Magnoliopsida; order Rosales; family Rosaceae; genus Argentina; species Argentina anserina. Next base: position 9,225,341 of record NC_065877.1, on the reverse strand, counting down.
TTGATCTTATGTCAGGTCTTTGTAATCATGGACACAATAAAATATCGGTGATTACAGAAATATCGAGGGTCTAAAAAATAGAAATTTTGGGGAAATTTCATCATTGATTGGGTTACACGTCATATCTAGTGAACTCTCTGTCATGTCACCGCTGTTTGAAAGCAAATAGTCATCATTAGTGTGGTACTGTGGTACTCTTTGCTAGTTGGTGATTTGTTGGGTACTGGTTTGTACGAATCTATGATCTTATGTCAGGTCTTTTTAATCCGGGACAAGGAATAAAATATCGGTAATCATGGAAATATCGAGGGTCTAAAAAATGGAAATTTCGACGGAAATTTTGGGGAAATATCGATCTTGAAAATTAATTGGGAAACTTGATGGAAATTTGAATTAAAACATGGAAATTTTGAATGGGATTTTGAGAGATGTTTCTTTGATCAATTATCTACTATATTTCATAAGAAAATATCGTATAACTATTAGTCTATAATGAGTTATATTAATTTGAGGTAAAACAGTCGTCGAAAATTCTGAAAAATTGACACTTTAAAGAAAGAAATGCTATGTCATCACACCTTATATACATATGAATATGATACATTGAGCATGAAATTGCATGGGTGATTTATAACAACATAGAGGATCTATGAGATAAAATTTTAAATTCTTAGAACTTTGTACAAAATTTTAATTATTAGAACTTTATACCACACAGATGATCTGGTATAAATATTAATTTATGGTTATAGTGAGTTGTATTATAAGTTAACATGATACGGTACATAATTAACCATTGAGAATTAACAATAATTTACTTTATTTATTTAATTAATGACCCAATAAGACATGAAAAATAGGATAATGATCGTGAAATGTGTGACAAAGAATGTAATGAAATTGAATTGAATTATATAGAAAAATTATATTAAAAGGTACCAAAAATCAAATTTATTAGAAATATTAGAAAATATCGAGAAATATCAAGAAAATATTGAAAATATCAGGAAATATCAGTAGTGAAATTGAAGTTAATTATATATAAAATATATTAAAAGGTACACAAAATTTAAATTTATTGAAAATATTAGAAATATCGAAAATTTCGGACGAAATTAATTTGGTATGGCAAAGATATATTCTTACTTGAAAAAAACGAAATTATCGTCGAAATATCGACGATAATTTCAATTTTTTAGTCATTGATCAGGGATTTAGACTTTATGTCTCCCCTTATATTCGACGATTTCATTGAGAGCTCTGCACTAGCCATTACATCAAAAAAAATTCTATTCAAATTAACCAATTGAATCCAGGTTTGGACCTAGGAAGCACGGAAACATGCCTACACACATGTTTCCCGCTTCTGAAGCGGAATCACTCCGGAAACGCTCGGAAACGCCCGAAAATGTGTTTCCAAAAAAATGAGTTTTTGAAACGCGAGTTTCTAAAAAATAAAGATTTTTTTATGTTTTTTTTATTTTTTAAATGAATGGCTAGATCTACATTCGTCGAGTCAAATGACCTATTTCGACATATTTTTGACCTCCCGCCAAATCGCCGACCCTCATTCTCTCTTGTTGATACCTAGATCTCTCATTATATTTGTATTATTTCGAATGTTGAACACCAAATTATTTAAGTTATTTGAGATTTTAAATTACTTAAACTAAAAATTTATTATTATATTTATTTTTTATATAATTTATATATTTATATATATTTTTTATTTCGACGTTTTCAAAATATACATGCTTCCTAAAATTTTTGAATTTTTGAAAGACACGTTTCCGAATTTCACTTCCACGTACCTAATTCTGTGCAGCTTAGTTTTGGACTGTGACTACCCTCTCAACTGGACACTATCATCTGCAGCTTTCATACTTCCTTTTGCAGGTCCTAGAAAAACATTAGTTGCACGTTTTACGTTCGCTTTGTTTGAATATGATACGTTCGCTGTGTTTTGATATGACATATATCAATAACCTGTCGTACTGCTTGTGATGCCAGCCAATGAATCTTTTGGGTTAATTAACAGATTTCAGACTCCTTTTCATGTAACTAAATTTTATACTTATTTTTTGTAAAAATTAGCATGGAACGATTTATAATTAACTTGATGATCAGTAGCCAAGAGTTGAGACGCATGAATCGAGAACGCTGAAAAGTGCATATATCATATATTACACGGAAAATAAAATACATGCAAAGGTTATAAAATTTCAAGCGCCACTGAAATACCAAACCCTCCGATTCTTCATACTAGCCAAGTGCAAAATGTGTCATTAGCAAGCTTCTAATGATTCAAGGATCACTGCGAGGCTTCTTGGGGGCATTCCCATTGTGATGAAGCGGATCTGGACCAGATGGAACCTTCCTTAACTCAACACCAACAAGAAGCTCCTTCTGTTCTTTCAGACCAGCAGCCATCTGCGTATATTTGCATTCAAATAAACCAAAATCAGTAGGGATTTAAACAATATTAATCAACGCAAAGGATTAGATTATGGGCTCTAGTGGTTGGATCGAGGATCGACCTTTCTGTTCTGAGAAGTACTCTTCAGAGAAACAGCATTATTAGCATGAAAGCAACTGAGATTTGGGAGCTTGCAGTCTGGAGAAGACATCATTAATACAAATTTAGTCTATTACATTTGGAAAGAAGAAGAGTGGGGATAGAAACAAAAACAGAAACAGATACTGACCAGCAGCAGCAGCTTCGACATCTATGATCAGTACCAGGCTGCTGGTAGCCATAACCAAAACTAGAAAGAAAGCTATAGACTTTGACGCCATTTTCGCAGAGCTTAGATAAACCTATCTGCAGAGGGAACAGCTGAAGTATGAGAGAATTTTCGCTCTGCTGTAAATAGAACACACTTCCTTACTGACCCGGACAATTTATAGATGGACCAATCAGTAGATGCTCTCAAGTGCAAGCCCTAGTTATTGCCTTATTGGTTAGCTCACAAATCATTACTCTTGCAGCCAATATATCCCTATAATTATTAAACTATCTCTCAGAGAGAGAGAGAGATAGATATATATATATATATATTAATGCCGTAGACATCTCCAGGTGTGAGAGTGACGGGTAGCTGACAACGCCGTCTTACAGTAGACATCATAGCTACGCAGCAGCTGGAGCCACGTCTGTATGGCCGTATGGGAACGTCAGTCTTCCTTAGCTTAGATATGGTTCCGACGTTCAGTTCGTTCATAATATACAACGATGCCAAATATGTACTATATTCCTTTCTTCAGTGCCGTAGCTAGAGATACCACTTGGAAGTAGTGGAACTTGCTGAATATTCAAAACCTAGTTAAATCCAAAAAGCCTAACCTTACTTGTTTTATGCATGCCAATAGCATCATATCTAAGATTCTCAGTACTTCAGGAATTGAAAGCTAGATGATATCATATATGCCAAGGATCATCTCTTTTTACATGTCAAATACCAGTGTACCATCATTCTTTATATGCTTATCGATTCTCGTTGTTAATCATGTAGTATTAGGGAATTATGTACGTAACGTTAGTGTGTTAGTCGTCTTTGCAGAGGCCTGAAGGGTAAAAATATAATTACTGATGATCGTGATGGTGATGGTGCATTATGGTTCAATGGACTTATATGTACCTTATCACAATTAACGAGATCAACTAGCAAGATTCTGCAGGATTAATTTTCATGGAAAGAAGATAATGATTGAAACGATAGATGGGAGTTTTGCTTTCACAGCTAATAACTCTCTCTACCGGCTTTGATTTGAAGTTCTAAATTTATTAGTTACCCAGAAGATTAATTAGGTTCAAGACTTTTGAGACTGAAACCTGACGTCATACACTAGATTTGGCAGCTGGCTGTAACTTCATGCAATTTTCCGTTGGCAGATATATCACGTCAATATACAAGTAGTACTCCAGTGCAGTAACAAATGCTAGCAGGCTGATTCCGTCTCAAATGTTTTTTTTCCCATCAGACAAATTAAGTCTCAGAGTAATTATATATGAGGTGAGGTGAGCTGGGTGAGAAGATGTTACTACTTCACGCTAAGTAGAATATTTGTCGGAAGTAAAATATTTGTCGTCCATTTTTAGTTTCTCACTCCGTATCTCACCTCTCAAATTAATGACATACATTCAGTTTAACTGTATTTTAATTATGGTTATTTATATAAATGTATAAAGATAAAATTCTAATTTATTCTAAAATTAAGTTTAACCAAAACAATTATATATATATATATTTCCTTTTTAATTTTCTTTTCATAAAAATAAGGTTTAACTCATGATGTGTTTAATGAACCGGATGAACAGTTTCACATTCTTTGGAATTCTTCTGTCTTCTTTCCTTGACCTCATACCTAGAGAGCTCAGAGCTTCAATTAGCTATATATAATTCATTCATGTTTAGCCACAAATTCTTCCTCTGGGTTTAGATTCCATGCGAGCTTGCTGCTTAATTCTTTTACTTGACATTACCCATGTCTTTCACGCTTTACAAATATAAGAGCTTGAAAGTGAAGACAACCAGTCAACCATGCAAGGAGGTTTCAAGATCTAATTAAATTGTTCATCCGGGTTCATTCACTGCGGTAGATGCGGGATGATATTCTCTTTTTATTGAAATCCCATAATGAGTTAGGATTAAATTTAGAAAAAAGAGAGAGAAAAAAAAGAGAATTAAAGTTAATTAAGAGAATTATAGTTACATTTTGTTAAATTTGTATTATTGACTATGGTTAAACCATAGTTAGATAATTAGACATATATCATTTAATTTGAGAGGTGAGCATATGAGGACAAACTAGGGATGAGCGGTAAATTTATTTTTTTTAACTAAAACTTTAATTCAGGTTAACCTACACCTACTAAGAACTCATGGTGATACCACTAATATGTATTATAATTTCCGTTTGGTGAACCATTTGAATAAATTTGGCAAATGTTCTAATTATATATGTTTATGGGGACTAAAGTTTTTGTTTATGGGACTGAGTTGCTCCAATCGGTGTCTTGATTTGGTTAGAGTGTCCAAGTCTCGATCTTTTGCATTTAAATTATGGGTACGGTTGACAGTGTGCGGTGGTGATCGGCGACAAGCTTCCTTGGTCGGCGGCGACATATCCCGTCCTCAATTGCTTTATTTTCCGGTTTGTAGGCGATGACATGGCCTCCTGGTCGGGTAAGCCACATGACTGACGACGCAGTGGCAACTAGGGGTGGGCATAAAAAACGGAAATCCCGATCCCGAACCGAAATTTATAGGGATGAGACGGGACGAAGGTCTAAAACGTTCGTCCCGTCCCGATCCCGTCTCGTTTCATAATGGTGGGATGGGACGTGGGACGAATAATTTATATCCCGCTTCGTCCCGTCCCGTCCCACCTTTAATGAAAACTTAAAAATTCTTATATATTTTTATGAAAATAAAACTAATTTATGTTCTTAATAAATCCAAAATTCTATCAACTCAAATAATAATGGTAAATTATAATATTTTGAACATAATCTGTATTTTTTTGTTAAAATTTCATTATTAAATGTTACTTTGTTAATAAAAAAGTAAAAATATAGGTTTTTATTTAACTTCATAGGAATGTGGGATTTGTCCCGTCCCGTCCCAACCGGGATTAATCCCGAGTGGGATGCATTCTTAAAAACCCTCGTCCCGTCCCGATCCCGTCCGATTCAAAAGAGTGGGACGGGACGTGGGATGAGCCCCGTCCCGTCCCATCCCGTCTCGTGCCCACCCCTAGTGGCAACCCTAATGGTCGAAAGTTAGCCTGGCTTTGAGCTAATATGAGGGTATTTGTCTTCTGGGCCTGGTTGACGGGTTGAACCTATTACATCGACTATTGTCTTCTTGTTTTATTCATTGGGTTTGACTTTGAGTTCAGGCCTCATGTGGGGGTGAAAGATTATTCTTCAACATTAAATTGCCAAATCTTCCAATGTAGAGTACACCATTGTTGTCTTAGAGTCAAATTGGTTGTTTTGACTAATCTAAGTTTGAGGAGGTTATTTGCTTCTTCTTTTTTTTGAATTAATTTCTAGTTAGTCTGCTTACTTGTTTGGACATTCTTATAGACTTTAATTGTTGGGCTAACATTTGTTTAATTTCTATATTTTTGATCGGTCATCTACTTAGTCTATGAAGTTGCATTTTTATTTATATAATCCTCAAATTTACAATTGTTAATCTAAAATGTCCATTTTGTCAATTTAACCATTAACATGATGAGGTAGCAATTAAAAACTACTTTTAAAAAGTGTAAAATGACAAAAATACTCCTAGATCAATATTTTCTCCAATTATCTAATAAATTTATGATTTTCACCTTAAGTTAAATTTATAAGAAGAAATACTAAAGAAAATAAAAAAGAAACATTGATATAAGGCTATTATGGTAATTACACATTTTTGGAGGATATTTAACGGCCACCTCATCATGTTATTGAAGTAGATTTTTTAAATTAAGAGTTGCAAGTTCGAGGACTATATAAATGATACTGAAACTTTAAGGACTAAATGAATGATCGACCAGAAGTATATGGGCTAAACAAACGTTTGATCTTAATTGTTTTAGTAAGGGCTTTGGGTGGCTTATTTGTTAGCATGCATTTGGGGTAGTTTTGTCACCTCATATGTCATGCTGATCGTGATGATGTTTTTCGCCAAATGAATTCGATTTATTTCTCTCAAGAAAATATATTAATTATGAGGATTGAAATTTAGAAATTAATTTGACAAAATCTATAAATTTCAATTACTGTATAATCACATTAAGTACGGAACATCATGCATATATATCCTCCGGTCATGGTGCAAATGTAATTCAAGCTTTCATGAAAACAAAAGAATTTAGATATCTTTCCAATACTATTAGCAAAATATCAACTCATACAGATTCAATTTACTTAACACTCACTAATGCTTGAGTGAAAGTAAACGTCAAGTGATCAGTGTTGAGTAATTAACCAGTACGTGTGTGTACCACGTCATTGTTTTTTAACGGCTTTGTGACAAAAATAAAACGTTGGTAAAAAAATTGAAGTTTGGGCGTCACATTGTTAATTTTATATGTACGGGTATCAACTTGGCATTGCCATAACGTTGAGGCATTAATTCCGAATTTACATCTTAGAGCTCCCGGAATATCAGAGCTCTTCATCTGAGGAGGCGGCGTGGCAAGGGATAACGTAAGGGTAGATCAGGGGTAGTCCGGTCAGCATTGAGGATTCTCTTCACCGCAAAGGATCAAATCTGCCTCTATTAATTGGTTATTTGATATCGTTTTTGTGGGTTTGTCTTTCGAATTCAAGGTCATCAAAGGCTTATTGCTTGTCTGAGAGATCAGATGATGGAGTGGAGGCGTACTGACCGGCGGTTGCTCTCAATAGGAGGGAGAAAGGAGGAAAAGTTGGTTCTACCCTTACGCTTTCTGAGCTGTAGCGACAAGCCTATTGTGCTGGGTTTTGGTGTTTTCATTATTCTTTTTAACTTTTTTTTTTCTTATTTGATTGAGTTTCTCTAATTCTCTTTATTTATACTCTTATAATTGGAATTCACTTTATTAATTAAAACGCATGAGAAAATACGTATAGATCCCTATATCATATATTAGTTTAAAAATATGTTTAATATTAAAAAAATAATAAGATAAATCACTCGATCCAAACTGAAAAATTAATAAATGATATAAAAAAGTGAAACATGTAGTAACTTCCCATTTACCCACTAACTTACCCACCAATCTGAATTTCTGTTTGTAATAACCCTAAAATTTCAAACAATGTTAGTTTGATTTGAATTCTATTAAAATTGCGAATTTTAATTAGAATGAATGTGATTGGTTGCGACGTTATGAAACGAGAAACGGAAACGTTCTCGGAACGTTTAATTAGAGAAACGTTACGTTTCCGCAACGTATATGTCGACTTTTATTCCGTCGCTCGGTTGTAAAAACTTCCTTCACGAAAGTTGTAGAGCTCGTCGATACGAGTTCGTGGGTATGTGACGCTTTCTAGTCGGACGATTTATGTAAAAGTTATTAACGTCGGAAGTTAGTTTCCGATTTGGAAACTAGTATAAATAGAGTAATTATGAGATTAGGGTTTCCATAATTGGAAAACCCTATCTCTCTCTTCACTTCCGCCTCCCTCTCTCTCTCTCTCTCGGCCCCGAGCTCCCTTTCTCTCTTTCCCTCTCCCTCACCGATCTCACTCCTTCGCCGATTCTCCACCACCGCACGTCCGTGAGCCACACCGCCAGCACAGCGAGCGTCGCACGGCCTCCTGCAGTCGACCCCGAGGTCGACACACTGTCTCTCGCCGTCGTGGAGACTCACTGCACATCACCGAGCCCAGATCGACTGGTTCAAGCTCGTCGGCGATCCTCCGGTGCTTCCACGGCGTGATAGAGACAAGGGTTGTGTAATTGAATGAGTTGTGATGTTGTTGGATTGATTGTGGAGGTTTTTGTGGAGAATCGGAGGTGGATGGAGGAGAGGGTTACCGCCGCCTAGAGGCGGCGCGTGGGGGTGCGTGGGGTAGCTTAGGAGTGATCGGAGACCGTAGAAAGGTGGAGGAGGAGGAGAGGATGGTTTTTAGGACGGAGGTGACGTGATACGCTCCGGTGTCGGAGTCGGCGCGTGGGCCCCACGCGCGACCTGCCGGTACACGCGCCGCCACGTGCGGCGGTGTGAACAGTATTCCAGAAGGGTATTTTGGTAATTTACTTACGTACGGTAAATGTAAATGTAAATTTTATTTACGTATGGTAAATGTAAATTAAATTTTACGTACGGTAAATGTAAATATAAATTACTTTCAGTAATTGTAAAAAGTAATTTGTAAAAGGTAATTTAGTAAATTTTATTTACTGAGATTGTATTTACATTTGAATAGTATGTATACGTACAGAAATACGTAAACATTATGTATATGTTCAGAAACAGTATGTACAAAAATACGTAAACATTATGTATACGTACAGAAATACGTATTATTTTGTGTATTTGTACAGTAATACGTGAACAGTATCCGTGAACAGTAACTTCGTAAAAACCAAAAATTGCTGAACAGTAACAGTTTATTACTGTTTCGGCATTTAAAGGTTTACGAAACGTTTTTATATTCTTTTCTTATCTTTTCAAGGTGATCTATAAAGCGAGGAAATGAATTATCTTCGGAAATTGTGGAATTACGCTCGACTCGATAAGGTGAGTAAAATCTCACATATTTACGAATCTACCCTTGCGGTGATTCTAAGATATTTGCAAGAGTTTTTAATATTGAAATACGACATGTATACAATATAATGGATTCTATATATATTGTATAAATGGTAATAAGTACATATATATATAATTTGCTATATTATATACTGTTATGAATTCATCTGAATTAGGTCAATTCGATGACAAGCATGTGAGTTTAATATGGAGATTGTTTAACGTTTTGTCTTCGGACGTGTTTATAAATTATGACATGTATAAGATATAATGGATTATATATATATCGTATAAATGGTAAATAAATACATATATATATATATATATAGTTTGCTATATAATATATTGTTATGATTTTATTGTGATGATGTCATTTTGATGACAAGATATATCGAGCATGTGATTTTGATTTGTACAATATGATGTGAGATTATTGTACGTGATTTTTAACATTGAGATTGTTAAAATGTGATTTGTCTTCGGACCTGATGTTTGGTACAATATGATGTGAGATTATTGTACGTGTTTGGCAAGTCGAAACCTAGCCTTTGGCCGGGCGAAAGTTACGATACAGTTAGAGCTCTAGTCTGTCTGCCTTAGTACTGTATGTGAGGTAACTGGTGGTTATCTGCTCATGTGTACTCAGATTGTTTTGGATGTTGGGTAGCGGGTGGCTATCCAATGTCGGCGGTGTATTACGAGAGGGGTAACAGATGTGTACCAGCGTTCTTGGTACCCGTAATATAAATGCATTTGGGTAACCAGAAGGGTTACTTAATTTCTCATGAGCGTTTTATTTCATATTCTTTGGGACGACCAGATGGGCCGTCCATTGACTCATGAGTGCATTTATATTTGATGATTTGGGATTTTTCGTATATATTAATATGCGATTATATTTTCATTTTACTCATACGAGCTATAAGCTTACCGGGTTTGTGTTTACAATCCCGGTGCACCAATCCGATGGTGTATGGGATAATTCCGCAGGTGTCGATTAGTGGAGATTGAGTGACAACTCCGGAGGCTCGAAGTCATTCATATCCTACTTGTGGTGAGGTTTTTAGCGTGGATTTGTGTGTGAGAATTGGTGTGGTTTTAATTGTGAGATTTGTGAGTGATTGTGAGGATTATTACATTTCCATTTTATGTATGGATTATAAATTTGGTTTGTAATAATTGGTTTGTCTGAGTTGTATTGAGAACTTAGAATTGATCCGCTGTGACATTTTAAATGATTTCGATTTCATTGAGATTATTTTGTGTTTAACGATTTTAAAATTTTGAGTTTTTAAACTCAAAATTTTGGAGTCGTTACACTGTTTTCCATTTTACTCACACCTTTGTATTCTAGTCCAACATGCTGTTAAATTAAAGATGCTTAATATGATGTGTGAAGGACTGAAGGGGTACACCAAGTGGTCAATCAGATTTACAGAATTAGGTTGGAGTGTTGGACTCAATTTTCACATTTTTTTCTGGAGTAGCGGCCTTTTGAGCTGTATAAGAGTTTCATGTGTGTCGCTTGATCAGGTGTATGGGGTTGAATTTTCCTCCTGCATGACTGTTGGTATTGGTATGCTTCAACATGTGTGGGCATTTGTTGATATAATGTATTCCAATTTTCCTCAAAAAATAAACCACATATTTGGCTAACAAAATATGAAGACAGTTTTAAAGTAAAGTATCAGATTTTGGGTCAAGAGCTTTATTTTAACACTAATCTCTTGACACACCCTATATGCTTACTAATTTTCTGTATAAAAATTAATAAAAGAGAAAAAATGAATAGTGGAGTTGTGGTTAGAAGTAGCTAGTGGGCAAAAATTTCTCCCACATCCAACTTCTTTTTATTTTTTCCATACTTTATTTTTAAGTTTTTATTTTAACCATTATCTAATATATTTTATAATTATAGAATTTTAATCAATACAAGGTAGTTATGATATTTTTAAAATTGGCGGTTCTATATAGAAAATTGCCTTAATTAATAAAAAAAGATACATGAGTTGGCACAAAAAAGATCATCTAAACTAGTAATTCACTGGTTGTTTGAAGTAATTAACTATATATATTTTTTCGATAGTAAATAATATAAATAAAGCCAAATAACCACAAACTAAATTCTTTTTTTTTTGGGTGCTTATTTTTGCACACCCATTTTTACAAGCTGCACACCCTATGTATTGGTTTTACAAAATCACCCCTAAATTCAGACAATTCTACCTATGTACCTGACATTCTCTCTTTTTCCAGACCGAAACTAAACTCTCTCCAAATTGAAACTAAAATCCAGTTGATCTCGGACTTGGCGATCTTCCTTTTCATGTTGTAGGTGGCAAATTCTATCTCCCTCTTGACTATCTATTAGGGTCGGTGTTGATCTGATCACGTTCCTACATAGGTCGTCCTCGTTTAGTGATGCCTATCCATCTTCGTATCTGCTAATATATAGAGAAGTCCATTCTATGGGTTGTGGGGATCTACCAATACTATGTTGGGCTTTGTTTGGTTTCGAAGAAAATGTGACTAAGGAAGTGAGCAATCCTTTGGGTCGACTAGGTGTCTAGGTGTGATCAGGTTGGTTTGTAAGTTTGAAAATTGAGCGCTCTGTGAAATATGGAACATGAGAATGAGGGACAAGAAGGAAAGCAATGTAGTTGCAGACTCACAGTGCATCTTTTGGTGATTAAATCAATTTTATTTCAAAGGGATTCACTCTAAATTGAAAAAAGTGGATTTACAAATCAATAGATCTAATTTAATGGTGCAAGTATAATATGGGGTTAGTGTTGAATTCAATTTGTTAGGATTATGTTGGCATTATCTTTCTTATGTGATCAGTACTTGGGTGAAACATGATCGAATTAGATAGTGGCAGAACGAGAGAGAAGAATGAATCCCAGAATGAATGCAAAATGGGTAGTATTGATGATCATGAACCATGCAATTCATTGTTACGTGTGTTGGGACTTGGAGTAGGGATTATACCTCTTTACTACGCTTTTTGGCCTCTTGTCTGCCTCCTAGATCCTAATAGTAATTTATCCAACATCACTGGTTCATTAACTCCATGGAAAAATCGATATGGAGTTGCAGCCCCACAGATGGAAAGTGAGAGAAAATGGTAGGTAAGGAAAAAAAGTTTTGTCGGTGGATAAAGAAGTATAAAAATTGCAAAGGGTGTGCAAGTTGTAAAACAATATGTGCCAATATCAACCTCTTATTTTTTTAGAGAAAGATGTCGCAAACTAAATTCTTAAAATACCCTGCATTAGAAACTAGAAAGATCGTAGCGCACTTCTTGAGCCACCTTAGGAGGAAACTAGCTAGAGGACCAACTTCCAACATTTACAGAATGTCCGGTGTGAGCCACAACATCAGTTTCGAAATTTGCATCCGGTTGTTTATTACCTGCTCAGCTGTTGAGCACTAGTTAGCGCATTCATCATAGTTAGAAGCTCCAGCTCCGTATCAAGGTCACGGTCGATATCGTCACTATCATCAATATCGTCACTATCATCAACAAGAAACCCCTTGGGCTTGTTATCCAGGAACTTATTCAGAAATACTGTAATGAAAGGAACATAGGAGTTTGTCACTAGGTATTTGACCAAATAGGATCGTCCAGTTCCTATAGAACCTATCACTAAAATACCCCTAGAGAGGGATATGTGGCGCTCAACGGTCGTCTGATCTGGCTAAATAATAGTCAAACAGTCAGATCGGACGACCTGGTGCTCAACAACTGACCAGGTGATCAACACTCTTTGCATCCCTCCATATGTGAAGAATACTGACTTATTGATGATCAAATCTTGAAGCATTAAAACTCTTATCATGTACCAACATGCTAATCCTGCAAGAAAAATCACTTTTGTTATACTTGACATGGCAATCAAATAAAATTCATCTCTCTCTGCTTGATTTATTTATATCCATGAAGAAGAGCAGTAGAGACTCATAGACATGTTCTTAGAGGAAAGGCTTCACCGCAAAGTACATTAGATTTCCCCAGATTTTTTGGAAAGGCAAGAATTGGAACTCCATCAGATCGATTTTTGAAGAACAAAGCCTACAACAGTTAAATTTTTTTGTACAGAGTAAAATTAAGAACTAACAATCCAAATTCCTTATACTTTTATTCCAAACGAAGGATTCCATTTCAAAAAAAAAAAAAAACGAAGTTAATAGAGTTTGGGATGAAAATAATATGACTCTTTGAATCTTGCTTTGACAATACTTTGACTAAGCGCGTAAAAACAGCTTTGATCTTGATTATTATTACCTTTTCAATAGCTGTTAAATTAAGATCAACCGCAATCCTATCTCAAGATGGATTTGCAATATTCTCTCACTTCACTCTCAAAATTTTCCATTTCTCAGAATAGCAACCAAACCCAGAGACCATGAAATTCTCAAGACAGGAAATGGAACTCAACTCCCCGTCGCGAAGAGACGGCATCTCTCTCAGCAAGGAGACCCAGTTGTGCTCTCAGTACTCCTATATTCGCCATCTCGGCTCCAAGCTCAGACTCCCTCACCTCGCCATTGTCAAGGCCCTCGTTTTCTGCCACCGTTTCTACGCTCGTCAGTCCTTCGCCAAGAACGACTGGCACGCCGTCGCTACCGCCTGCGTTCTTCTCGCCATTAAAGTGGAGGAGTCGCCGCGCTTTCTAAAGGACGTCGTCAATGAGGCATATCGTCATGAGATCCAGGACTACGTCGCCGACCAAATGTTGCGGTCGACTATCAATCTTCATGATATGAGAGAAAGAGATGAGTTCTTCAGAGAAAAAGGGCGTGTTACTAACGACCAAAAGAAGGAGTTGATCATAGCTGCGGAGGGACTTGTTCTGAGAACAATGGGGTTTGATCTCAACGTTCAACTTCCTTACAAGACTCTTGTTGCTGCCCTCCATAGATTGCGTGAGGAGAAGATCACTGGCTCTGGGCACCCTCAGTTTACTAAAGTAGCATGCAGTCTTGTGGAGGATTTGCTTAGAACATCGTTATGCTTACGGTACGAGCCACAGTTCATTGCTGTTGGTTCAGTGGTCGTCGCAGCTTCGGTTCTGAAGATGAAACTTCCTGCAAATAAAAAGTGGCTAGAGGGCCTTGATGTTCCGCTCAAAGAGTTGAACGAGGTGATTCAGTCGATACAGAGGAAGTTCTCCAAATGAAACCCAAGGACTAGTCATAGGTTCTGTTAGATTGTGTGAATATTCATGTCTTTAGATGAAGGCATATTCTTTTGTAAATTTTATAACATTAAATCACGAGATTTTCCTTACCGTCATCATTTGGTGTTGGCCACATTTATGTAACTGAAATTGTTAGTTCCACAACTTCTTAACTTATGGACATATTGTATTTATATAGTTGTAGTAATTGACTTTTATGTTACATGTTCATATTAGATAAGTCTCCTTTAAATGTATGATATGAACTTTTATGAATAACAATTATTCTATTATATTTGAGTTGGTATCAGAGCAAAGATCTGAACGGACTTTGTTTTTTTTTTTTTTCCGCTGCAATTTGTTTGTGGAATTAAACCTCATTGTTAGGGTTATATTTCCTCTTAGTATTGACAACGTCGTCTTCTTCAGATTTGTTAAGACGTTTTACTTTGGGCACCTAATCATACCAGTTCTCCCATTTTTTCGAGCTCGCCGCCGCATTTCCCCTCCAACATCAAATTCCAACCCGCGTCGGCTTGGTCTTCTGACCAGTGAAAGCTTCAGTCGATGTCTGGTTACCTCCACCGGCGTCTACAACCCATCACAGGCGTTCCTTTTCCCAGCATCGTCTCTGTCGTCATATCTCAGATCGACACCATCTTAGTTCAACCACAGATCGTCACCGGCTTTCTGATTCGTCAGTCTGGCATCTTTTTCAGCGTCATCAGTCCAGCGTCATCTCCGGCCATCTGATTTGGATTGGAGTTATCTGCAGCCCACCGATCCTCTGTTTAGTCCGGCGTCAATCCACATATCCGTCCAGGGTTCTTGTCAGGTGCTCCTCCAGTCTCAGAAAGTCCAATCAGTCCGCACCACCGGATTCCCAGATCAGTGACGTCTTAGTCCGACCCGTTTTTCAGTTCGACTCAGCTTTCGCGAGACCGACCATTTTCTTCTGTCAGTTCTAGTGCACTGACAGTGAAGGTACACCCGCCACAAGTTCTACACAGGGTACCTAGAGATTTGATCAGTACACACACACACACACACACACACAAAAAAGGCTCGTGTGTATGTTGGTAATCTGGATTCTAAGATTTCAGAATGGGAACTTGAGATTGAGTTCCGTAAGTTTAGAATTATCAGAAGAGTATGGGTTGCAAGAAGGTCACTCGGTTATGCTTTTATTGATTTTGTCCACATTGGAGATGCAACGAATGCTATTTGTGAGTTAGATGACAAAAATAGCTGGAGAGTTGAGTTCTCACACGACTCTAGACATGCTTTGGGCAATTATGCACTAATGGTAATAATTATGTGACTACAGAGCCTCGAGCAGGTGGTAAGATCGGTATGACTTTAAGGATTTCTAACTTTGTTGGTTCTGATACTTGGATTATTGATTCTGGTGCCTCTGATCATATGACTTATGAATAATCTTACTATATTACTAAGTTATCTCCTTCCCCAGTGTCTTATGTTATTAATGCTAATGGTGAGCCTTTTCCAGTATTAGAGAGAGGGTCAGTTCATATCACTCATACTTTAGAACTTCATAATGTTCTATATGTACCTGATTTATCACATCACTTGTTATATGTTCCCCAGTTGAACACTGAGTCTCGGTGCTCTGTGACTTTTTTCCTATGTATGCGATTTTTCAGGATCTTCTCACCATGGAGATACTCGGTCGGGGGGATTTGAGAGGCATATTGTTTCATCTGGATCAGACATATGCATGACAGAAACCAGGAGCACAGCCACCCACCGCTCTGACAACAAGTTCTAATTAGCTAAGTGAAATTTGTTGTGGCATCGTCAATTGGGACATTCATCTTTCCATGTTATGAAAAAAAGCATGCCTTCTTTGTTTATTGGTGTGAATGAGTCATCTTTGCTTTGTGAAACATGTGTTTTTGCTAAGAGTCATCGTTCTACCTATTTTCCGAGCTTTTCTAAGAGTCATATTCCTTTTGAGTTAATTCATTCTAATGTTTGGGGACCTTCCAAAGAGCCTACGGTCACAGGTATGTGGTATTATGTGTATTTTATTGATGATTGCACTCAATCATTATGGGTCGTTCTTCTTCAGACCAGAGATGAGGTTTTTCCTGCTTTTCAAGCTTTTCACACTCATGTTCAAACACAGTATAATAGTACCATTAGGATTCTTCGTTCTGATAATGGTGGGGGGGGGGGGAGAGTATGTCAGTCATATTTTTCAACAGTTTTTTGAAAGATCATGAGATTATTCACCAAACCACATGTCCATGAACACTGGAGCAAAATGGGGTGTCCGAAAAGAAAAACCATCATCTCTTTGATATGGCTTGTTCCATTCTTTTTAGTGCTCATATGCCTAAATATCTGTGGGGTGATGCTGTAGCAGCTTTAGCTTATCTTATCAATTGTCTTCCATCTAGTGTTCTTTAGAGGAAAGTTCCTCTTTAGATTCTTGCATCTCATGTGTCCATTTCTTTTTTTTCACAATATACTTGCCCGTGTTTTTGGATGTGTGGGTTTTGTTCATGTCCCTAAAAGCCAGAGAAAGTCGAAGTTAGATCCTCGAGCGATCAAGTGTGTGTTTGTTGGATATGAGAGCAATTAGAAAGGATACATGTGTTATCATCCACCCACTAGAAAGTACTATGTCACTATGGATGCTATTTTCTTTGAGGACATGAGTTACTTTACCTCTTCTGATCTAGCCATTCAGGGGGAGAATTCATTTTTCGAAGAGCTGTATCATGGCGAAAGGGGAGGAATCAGATAGAGTCATTGTTGGAGATACCTTTACTCCAGCAGCAAAAGCTCATTCTGAGGTGGAAACTTCGAATTCAGATAATCAGGTACCAGCAGTAGCAGAAGCTAATTCTGAGGTGGAAGCTTCAAATAATCAATTACCAATAGTGGCAGAAGCTCCACCAGAGGTAGAAGCATCAGACACCCAGGTTCCAGAAGAAGAACCAATAGTTGAGAGAATAACTGCCCCTCCCGCCATCACTCATACCCCTGACCAACGACTTATTGGTGCAGAATGTCACTCATATGAGGTATGTCCATCCACTGATATTAGTAGCGAGTTTGATAGTGGACAATATGTGCTACCAAACAAGTCTACTAAAGGTTTGCCCCCAAAAAGATATGAACCTAGTTTTGACTACCCTAAATCAAAATATCCAGTAGCTAATTATATGTCCACTAGGAGATTATCAAAGTCATATGAATCATTTATGAATTAAATATCTATTGTATCGGTACCTAACACAGTGCATGATGCATTGGGGGATCCAAAATGGAGAAAAGCAATGGAGGAAGAGATGAAGACATTGCAAAAAAATGATACTTGGGAACTTGTGCTTCCACCACATGGCAAGAAGGTTGTAGGGTGTCGTTGGGTGTTCACTGTGAAACATAATTCAGATGGATCAATTAGCAGGTATAAAACACACATTGTTGCGAAGGGGTTTACTCAGACATATGATATTGATTATAATGAGACTTTTTCTCTTGTTGCAAAGATGAACATTATTCGAGTGCTCCTTTCATTTGCTGCTAGTTTGAATTGACCACTCAGACAGTTTGATATCAAGAATGCATTTCTTCATGGAGAGTTAGCTAAAGAGGTGTATATGAGTCTCCCTCCAGGGTACGTAACTACTTCTTCTGGTGATTTTGTGTGAAAATTGAGAAAGTCTCTATATAGTTTCAAACAATCACCTTGTGCTTGGTTTGGGAGGTTCTCACAGTTTATGCGGAAGATTGGTTATAAACAAAGTAATTCAGATCATACCCTGTTTCTTAAGCATGAGGTAGGGAAGGTTGTAGCTTTGATTATATATGTTGATGATATGGTTATTATTGGCAATGATACTATAGAGTTGGATGGCTGCCGGAACAGTTGTCTTTTGAGTTTAACATGAAGGACTTGGGTGATCTCAAGTATTTCTTAGGGATTGAAGTAACAAGGGGGAGAGACGGGATCTATTTGTGCCAGAAGAAGTACATACTTGATTTGTTCACAGAGACATGTATGTTAGATTGCACACCTATTAACACCTCTATCGAGCAAAATCATCGTCTAGCAGAGTATCTAGACCAGACACTGATTGATCGAGCTCGCTATCAGAGGTTAGTTGGGCACTTGATCTATTTGACCCATACTAGACCAGATATTGCTTATGCAGTGAGTGTAGTGAGTCAGTTCATGCATAATCAAAGCGAGAGTCACATTGATGCTGTTGTGAGAATTTTGAGGAACTTGAAGTCAGCTCCAGGGAGATGAGTAATGTTCTCTAAACACAACAACATTCTTGAGGTTAGTGGCTTTATAGATGCAGACTGGGCTTGAAATATTATAGACATGAGGTTGACATCATGTTACTTTACCTTTGTGGGAGGTAATCTGGTTACATGGAAAAACAAGAAACAAAAGGTGATGACACGGTCTACTGCGGAAGCTGAGTATAGAGGTATGACTTATGGTCTGTGTGAGTTACTGTGGCTGAGAAACTTGTTATGTGATTTAGGTGTCAAACCAAAAAATACCATGAAATTGTATTGTGACAACCGGGCATCAATTGATATTTCATAGAATCTGGTACAACATGATCACACTAAACATGTCGAGGTTGATCGTCACTTTATAAAAGAAAAGCTTGATGCTAATATTATTAGCTTTCATTTTGTTCATACAGAAAACAAGCTGGCAGATATACTAATTAAAAGTGTTTCGAAAAAGGCCTTTTTGACTAGTTTGTCAAGTTGAGCATGATTGATGTGTATGCGCCAACTTGAGGGGGAGTGTTAGCTCAATAAATTCTTGATTTTTGGACATATTGTATTTATGTAGTTGTAGTAATTGACTTTTGTGTTAGGTGTTCCTATTAGATATGTCTCTTATAAATATATGTTATGAACTTGTATGAATAACAATCACTCTATTATATTTGAGTGAAATTACCTTTAACATTAGTTTCTGGATTGATATGAAGTAATTCTAGTTATTACCTTGTAATTGTTACAACATAAGTTTCCATGTGCTGCGATCTTGCTTGGCAATGGTGATTTGGTAATATGTAACTGCTAGATAGCCTATAGATTAAGCAATTTCATAAACGATTTCAATCCCCTGTCATACAAAATTCAGAAGCTGCAAATGTGCTAATTAAAAGAGCATATGAGAGCCGATAGGTTATCGGTGTCCTGTTAGCTGCATCTTCCCCGTTTGTCCAACCAGCGAATGCGATAGTATTCTTTCTTAACTAATGATAGGTCAGATCAACAAAAATACACAGCTAAGATCTTTCAAAATGGGTGTGACTGATTAATCATGGGTAGTGACTGACTGACTGAACAATTTATAGTCACAATCAACCATGGAATTAATCAGGAAACTTCAAATCTTCAATGTGGCCATCCAAGCTAATGTTCAAGCGCTTACCGAGCTATTATTTCTCCCATTAAGTCCTCTGGAATAACATTTCTGTTCTGCACATCCATTATTTCTGGAGGTTTGACAAAGTCACCTGTGACCGTTCTCTAAATCAGAAGTAAAAGACATGGAGTGATCGGCAAGTCTGCCAGAAGGATTGCATAGATTTCTCCAGAACGCTTCGTTCTCGGACATAATTTCACAGTATTCTCAAATGCCAACTATGTAGATTCTCTTGATATTTCCTCTGTTGATTAGATGCTCATTGAGTGTCAAACTTACCAGAGGCTCCACTTCAGGAGTCTATGTATGATTGTATCATCACCGGTCATCTTTCCTATCTCAGCAGTTAGTCCTGTGGTTGAAGTTGTAACCATGAATCCATGATTCATCTATCTGAAGATTATATGCAGAGAGCATGGAGAGATCAGCCAGTCTTGCACAGAAGGGCTGCTTAGATTCTTTTCACAACTCTGGAATCTGTACCCGAACATAATTTCACTGTATGCTGGTTAAGCAGATTCTCTCGACAATTCTTCTTTGCTTAGCTGCTCATCGAGTGTCCTCCTTACCAGAGACTCCAGCTTATGAATTTACTTTAGTGAACAAGCATCATTCTTCAACTCTAGACAGTCTAACTACTCTAGAAGTCCAGCTCTCATAAGAAGAAAGGGAGTAAATAATTTAGTATCTCCTAACCAAGCATTGCACATCAGTAATTGAAAAGGTTGTGTTCAATCTCAAAGGAGGGAACACAAAGGAGGAAAATAAAGTATCATTCCTTTTCTACACTGCTTCATGGGGCAAAACCAAATGGAGACAATTAAACCAATATAACAATTTTACTATATTTCTCAAAAGTGGTCCATACATATTAAACAAGACGGTGCATTTCTACTTTAAAATCTTCTTTACAAATCGACAGGGTTCTCTTGTATTATTTTACCTCGGAGCAATTATCAGAGCCTACAGGTTCTCTCAAGCAACTAGATATTGCCGTTACAGCAGCTTCAATTGATCCATCTTCCCCCTGTTCCATTAATAAAAATCATTTATTTTTCCTAAGAAAATCTGTGCAAGGCAAGGTGGTATCTCATAACAAATGTAACTACAAGGGCTGATGCAACTTCACCTTTTCTTTCCAATAAAACATATTCCCATACTTCCCAGCCAGACGACTCCAAAAGCTACGCGGAACATCTAGATCGACCAAAGCTCCCACATTGAAGTTTAGTATATTGCCTGCTCGCAAACATCAGCATATATAAATGATCTATTGTAGCAGTAGCAAAACAAGCACGCCTAAAGGCACGTATGAATTCTTACCAAAAGTGGGATCAGCTACAAAGACAATAGTTCTATCATCTACTTGCCAAAAATCTTTGATCGCCAAACCTACACAACATTGCAAGTTCAGAACATTATAAGTTTAATACTATCTCACCCAAAACCATATCTTAAGTTTGACAAAAGCAAAACCTCTCACAACTCCTATAAACACAAAACACACCTGGTGTGTCAGGATAGTTCTGAGCAAGAACCCTCAATTTGTATCCAGTATCCTTCTCTATGTTCTCAATCTCTCGAGCTAGCCTTTTCTCCTTATAATTTAAATATAGCATGCAGAATTCAGCTTAATCTTTCAATTCATCACATTGCAAAAATAGGTGTATTTCACCCACATTGTAGCTTTCCAACACAAGAATACAATAACAAATAACAACAGATAGTCCACAGTTCATCTAATAAAGCAGACCTGGCCATCGGAGAGGAAGCCGGCTACATCGATCACTGGAGTGAACTCTTTTGGAAGCAACTCTGGCTTGTTCACTCCAACTAACGCATGAGCAACTCCAACACCTATATAAATGTAAGGGGTTCAGACATTTTCACTATGCAAATATGTTATCTTGCACGCAACCGAAGAGAAATGTGAAGACTTGCCTGAGAGAGATATCCCAAGCGTGAGAGCTCCAGAGAGCGCGAAATTTAAAGAGTTGGAGCGAAACTTTGAAAACCAATTGTTGCTGGATTTGGTTGGAGTTTGGTTTGAGGAGAGATTTGACGAGGATATGATGGTTGGATGAAATGAGAGAGGTGAGGTTGTTTGGGAGGGGGAAGATGAGCATGGAGGAAGGAAAAATGCCATTGATTTCCGTTCAGGCAGCTGCAGCAGGGATTTCAGGATAATGAAATATTTGGAATTTTGGATAAGATAATAATTGGATAGATTTGGTTTTTAAAACTTTCCTTTTATATCGTGTATATAACTATATATATATATATATATATATATATATATATATATATATATATATATATATATAGTCCCTATCTAGAGTGAAAGTTCACTCTGAAGTTTCAGAGTGAAGTTTCAATTTTGACACACTTTTCGGTCAAATTTTTTCACCATAAGTGATTCAATATTTAGATATGCTATTCAAGATCATCTCTATAAAGTTTCATCCAATTTGACAATGATTTGAGCTTTTAAAATTGAGATTTACACGAACGGTTCACATTGAACAGTTTTAATTCATTCATTGATTTAATCTAATTTAAATACCTTAACGATGTCCGAATTAGATGAAATTTTGTAGAGATGATCTTGAATAGCATACCTAAATATTGAATCGCTTATACTGAAAAAATTTGACCGAAAAGTGTGCCAAAATTGGAACTTCACTCTGGATAGGGACTGTATATATATATATATATATATATATATATATATATATATATATATATATATATTCCTAGTCGTCAGATTTCACTGGTGTCACCTCCCATCTCTACAAAACTGTTCCTTAAGCTACTAGCTCTTTGTAACAGTGTTGACCGTCGGTTTTTTCTATTAACTCTGATATTGTACTTAGAGGTGACACCCTGATTTGGTTGATTGAGTTTTAGATTTTGCTTTCTTCTTTGGTAGCTTTTGTATGCAGTATAATGGTGAGGCAAAAAATATTTTTAGTATGGCTGTGTCTGGCTCTCCTCATCTTCTTTGTTGTATATTTGTGGGTTTGTGAGGTAGCATCTTAGTTGTTGAATATGAGCTTATCATGGTTGGTTTTTTGTAATTGATGTCTATCTTGTACCTACATTTGTTTTAATAAATTTGATGAGAAACCAATAGGTTTATATATTTTTGTGGCCTGAATAGCCATTACATATTAATCCGTTGATACAAACATCAAACAAGAAGTTATGAGCTTAAACTCAAATGTAGTATGCAGCATATAACTATTTTTATGGTAATAAGTGCATATCAAACTAAGCGATGTTATGACTGATATAGACATAGCAATCGAGATTAAAATTAAAATACAAAATTGCCTATTCTATTACTGATACAAGCATAGTAATATGCAATATACTAAACTAAAAACTAATACTGTAGCATAATAGTTAACATATTTATAATCTGTTTTAATAAATTTGATTATCGTGTCTTCTAAAAAAAACTACTAGCGAAAACTCTGATAGCTCTATTGCGTTTAATTTTTGTTGAACAGTCTCGCAGACCTAGTATGGAACCCTCATGTCTATTGTTCTGTGTTTGAGTTATTCAGATTCATAAGCTTGTGGTAGGGTTGGTAGGCGTTGTTGAGATGAGAATCTAAAAGTAACCGAGATGGCTTGTTACCTCACTCCCAACCAAGACAAAAACCTATGAATTTGAAGGAACAAGGACTTAATCTGGAAAGCCATATGCTGTGGAGAGAAAGCTACAAGTTTATAGCCCTGCAACATTAGACTCTGAATAACAATGAGCTCAAAGCAAAATTTCCTCTTAAAGCTCAGATACACTTCTAACTAAGCTGACAGCTAAAATGACACTGAAAAGTCTTCTCCAAAATAACAAAATAGACTGGCAGGCGATCCATCTACAGACTGGTACTAAATCAAATAGCTTGACATAATCTAGAACACGAAACTTTGAGGGCTGCAACTTACAACACCAGTTTGTTGAAGATTAATACTATTTCATCTGTTGCAGCTCAGCTAGTATAGTTAACAGGTCAAATATTCTACAGCTAGGTGTTTTTCACACCAGCCTCTGACGCCAGCCTTTACACACTGGTACTAAATCAAATATTTTGACATAATCTAGAAATCAAGACTGTTTGCACAGTCATACTTTCGTACCATATCAAATTTATGCACCTACCTAAGATTCACATTAACATATAGAAGAGTAAATATGCAATGCTGAGGAACACGAATTTGGCATTTTCAGCAACAATATGTTTCAATGCTGAATATTGCATATCATACATACATCCATGAATCAACGATGTTAACCAACCATCAATATCTCAAATTCGTAATTGCATAGATGTCAAATCGGTCAATAGAACAGCGTAAATAGCAGATATTAGACAGTATTCAACATCAACAACAATGAAATGCCCAGCAAAAGAGCAAATTTGATTTAAGCTATCAGTGCAAAAGCATGATAAAACCATATCACCTCCAGTCTATGACAGTTTCAGCTTAACACAATTAAATAACATTTCAAAATACCAATAAACAAGTTCACCCCAGCCAACACAACACCTAAGGAAAATAGATCGGCCAGTTGAGGTAGTATGCATCCCTCTCCTCCTTGTCCATGTACTCATTCCACTGCAACAAACAAATAAAAAAATCTCAACACCAACAACAAAAACCCCCACCAAAAATACTCACAAACACCAACAAAATTAAGCCTTTAACCCGCAATCACCCAACCTACCATAAATTTATACGGCTTCTTTTTCTTCATTGCCTTTCTCCAGTGATGCTGCTCGTACAGCATTGCCTTATCATGCCAGCTGCAACCATTTCAAACACCAAAATCAACACAATCCCAAACTGGGTCTCACCCAAACCGCAAAAATTACCCAAATCACAAACCGGGCACCAATCAAACTCAAAAAAAAAAAAAAAAAGACACAACAACAACAACATACTTGAACTGATGATTGAGCTGCCAAATGTAGGGATTGAACAAGGTCAGCACAGAGAAGGCAGCCGACCCGATCCATATGTTCACAAACCTCTCCGGGTCGGCGTGTGGGACCCCCGGGTCTCCCCTATAAGCATTCCCAAAGTACTTCTCCATTTTTAAGCTCCCCCTTATCTTCTCCGATGAGCACGAAGCCGTTATATATATAAAAACCCGGACTTTTTCCTGGGCCGGGTTAATAAAACCAGGCCCAAAGGCCCATTATCCATTCGTTTAGTGAGCGCCTCTATAAAACAGAGTCGGGGGCATGGCCTTCTGCATCAACATCTCTCTCCTCTCTTTCGTTCCCAACCAAATCTCATATTCCCTTTTTGAAATTTCGATACCAACATTGCCATCAAGGTCTCGCTCAGATTTCAATTTTTGAAAAGTTCCCTCCATATACCTAACCCTCGTCTCTCCCTCCTCTCCAAAACCCTAACCCTAGATTCTTCCGCGGTTAGGGTTTCCCTCATTTCCTCCAATCTGACTCGCTACCCTGCTCGATTCTTGCTTCGGAGTCTTCGAATTGCAGAAAGACTCGGGAAATTTTGAATCTTTCCGACCCAATTTGCCGGGTCCGGGCCTCTGTTCTGTGATTATATGATTCTGTTGGAGAAGGCGGCGCCGGAGAGATGCGGCGGTGAAGGGTTTTTTTCGGGTTACGATGCGGGTTTTAGAATAGGCTGAATTTGATATGAGGGTTTGAATATGAGCCATGGAGATGGTGAAAGTAGCAGAGTAAATGATTCTGGTAGCAGCGGCGGCGACGCGCCAAGAAGACCAGCACAGCAGTCGGGAGGCGGTGGCGATGAGTTTGGCCGGGCGGTTTCGAGGGTTGCGGTGGCGCAGATATGCGAGGGGGTCGGGTTCTTGGGCTGCAAGGAGTCGGCCTTGGACTCCCTGGCCGACATTGCCATCAGATACCTCCGTGACTTAGGAAAGATGGCGGATTATTGCGCTAACTTGGCCGGTAGGACTGAGTCTAATGTGTTTGATATTATTAGAGGGTTGGAGGATTTGGAGTCTTTGCAAGGGTTTTCGGGTGCCGGAGAGGTGGGGCATTGTCTGGCGGGGTCGGGGACGATGAAGGGGGTTGTGGAGTATGTAGGGACTGCGGAGGAGATACCGTTTGCTCAGCCATTGCCGAGGTTTCCGGTGGGGAAGGATAGGAAGTTGATTCCGAGTTTTGAGCAGATGGGGGAGGCTCCACCGGGGAAGCATTTGCCGAATTGGCTGCCGGCATTCCCTGATCCGCATACGTATGTTCATTCGCCAATGTGGAATGAGAGGAAGACGGATCCTAGGGAAGATAAGATTGAGCAAGCCAGGCAGCGGAGGAAGGCGGAGAGATCTTTGTTGAGTCTGCAGCAGAGGTTGCTCTGCAATGGCTTGGCTCCTGGTGGGGCTTCGACTTCTGTTGTGGAGGTGGGTAATGATGGGAAGGGATTGCATTTACAAGGGAGTGAGAGTAATCCCTTCCTTGAACCACCTCTCCAGCCAGGTGAGAAAGATGTGTCTCCAATTGTGTTGCCATCAAAGCTTTCAGGTGGTGAAGTGGCCAAAGGGAACAGTTCTTCAGTTTTCGAGGCGTTTGCACCTGCCATTAGTGCAGTGAAAAATGGGGTATGGATGGATGGGGAGGGTGAGGGAGAGGAAGAGAAGAAGCTGCTTCCGAATTCAAGGCCCCCTGTTCATTTGAATTTCAGACCCGTGAAGAAGTTTCTTGGCGAATCATCGGATTTGAGCCTCCAAAAGAAGGGTTTAAGGAGACCAGCCACTTGGGTTTTGCGAGATGAAGAGAGGGATGACAAGAAGAGGAGAGCCGAGTTTATTCTTACACAATCCATGGAAAACCCACAGGAGCTGAACCAGGCATAGATTAATCCGTTTACAGGAATTGTCAATGGAAGCTCTGCCACAAAGAATGTGGCGCATTGCCAGCAGGGCGGTCGGTTCTGAGAGTAGAGGAAGGAATCGTTGCTATAGATGCTCAGAGTAGAAGAGTAGCTGTGGGACTATGGACCTTCAAATTAGAGGAGAATTGGGACTGGATGCTCAGAGTAGAAGAGGATTGTACTGTGTTGTTCTAGTATGGATAATGAGATGTAGTGACTAGTTGTAGTCAGTCCCACTCTAACAATTTTTCTTAGATTATGTGGATGTTGCTTTTTCTTTTCATTACATGTTAGCCTTTTGCTATTTTTGGGCAGCACTTGAAATTGTATCACATTGAACGAATTCAATTATTCTTGAGTTTAAAAATAGCCAACTTTCATTGCCTTTAAATGCTATGTTTAGAAAGCATCTCTTACATCCTGAATGGAGAATGTGTGGTCAAAACCTGAGATGACTGCCAAATTTAGGTGCCATAAGCAAATCCCTAGGCAAATCTAAATAAACGAGTCGGAAAAGCAACTGGTTCAAATTACCGTAAATGACTAGGCCAAGGTAGCAGATATCCAATGGTTAGACGCTACACAGGTAAAGGCAAAATACATTTAACAGACTCCAAGGAAACAAGAACAAGTAGAGACAGTGCTCATCATGTGCGCACATGTTGCCATTCTTCTCTCTGAATGCCAGAAAATGAACTAAAAACAGTGTTCTGCTTGAACAAATTGAAGACCTTAATGTTTCAGCTTCAATTCCATCTCCATGGGAAAGACCTTGCCACGATGATTGAAGACCATAAAGTCTAGATTTGCCGGTAGAGCAACTATCCTGCAACTCAGAACAATAGAGTCGTCATTTATACAGCATTTCAAAGTCACACTACAGAGATGAGAGCAGAAAATGCATAATAAATCGCACCAACTGAGATTTTGCACAGCTATACTAGGTTTTGCAAATCATTCACATCCGAATCATAAAATTAGCTGGTCAATTGCCCTCAGACGAGTGTCCACTAGTCACTCATGAATATGCAGCGATGCTTCGATAATGCAATTATAATCACTTCTATGGAAGGAAGAATAAACTTAAACATTGATACCGACTACACTGCAGTACATCCATGTTTTGTATTTTTAAGTAGCATCTGTCTGTGCAATGATCCACAAAGACTACAAAATATGGATATAGTACCTCATAACCAAACAATCTGGAAAACTTCCAAATAGAAGATTTTCAAAAATAGAAGATCTTCAAAATATATGTTTAAAGGTTATGACAGTTGATATGAGCATTATGGGAAGGCCCTTTTACTCTCACCCTTTTGATATCTGAACTCAAGTCGGTTCTCTTTTTGGTCTCTATCATTGTTAAGAAGTACTCTACTGAATCCTACTATTGTGTCTTTTAACTCTCTCAGTACTTGAAAAACAATTAAACGCTGTTAGTTTTTTATGTCTTTCCAAAAACTCTTTCAAAATACAGACATAACATTTCAGTCGTACATTATAAGCTTGAGTGTAAGCAGTAGCATACTGTTTCAAGATAATCATATGGTAAACTATGCACTACATCATTACCAGAGCCATCTGAGACTCTTATACTTGCAAAGGGAGAAAAGGTTAAGAACGATTTTTTTTTCTTTAAATGGTTAGATGTCCCATACATCTTCACAACAGCATACTCACTACCAAGTTCAGGTCTTCAGGCTACCCCATGGCAAGAATATAAAAAAAATGTAGCTTGTTCTACCAATATGCCCATAATGTAGGATATGATCACATATACCCAAAATCTATTCAGTCCTCTTCATCTTCTCTAACCAACACCA
Source organism: Argentina anserina (assembly GCF_933775445.1). Taxonomy (NCBI): domain Eukaryota; kingdom Viridiplantae; phylum Streptophyta; class Magnoliopsida; order Rosales; family Rosaceae; genus Argentina; species Argentina anserina. Next base: position 9,196,773 of record NC_065877.1, on the reverse strand, counting down.
ATAACCCCAAAAAAAAAACTTAGATTGTAGGAGCTGTAACCAGCAATACGCAAGCTTAACCACTAACAACTGTTATCTCATGACTAACCCAACTAAAACAATAACACAAGCTCAAGGCCTCAACTGCATAGCATCAGAAACCACTCCAACCAAAGTGATTGCACAAAAGTAATCCAATCACAACGTGAACAAGAAATAACTAGTCATCGATATCGGCAACTGAAAACAACATACCTATTCTCTTCAGATTGGGGATGTATCGACAGAAACGTGCCCGGAACAGTAAGTCCTGCCCACAAACTCAACACTAATCCCACAACCAATTCAGCCACCACCTGTTAGTTCCCAAATTAATCACACTTTCAGATACACACAACACTTCAAAACCAATTTAAATATTAATACTTAAATCTTACAGTGATTGGAGGCCCTGAAAACTCCTCCTCCATTATCTTCAACAATCCCCTATCTGCAAAACCCAAATCAAACCCAATCTCAAAATCGATCCTTTTACATAACCCTAGAATCACAGCTCTGAAATTCGATCTCTATATTGGGATTTCAGGTGGCTTACACTGAACAGTTGAGTAAGCAGCGTGAGATAGAATTAGAACTCCGAAGATGCCGACCAGGAATCCCAAACTGAAACCCATTCTTGTTATTTAAGCTCCGATCTCCGGCCAGCTAGAGCTCTCCGGTATCGGACTCTACGACGTCGTTTACGATATTCTACTCCTCCACAATTTCTGACTGAGCAGCTTTTTTTCTTTGCTAAACGCACAGCTTGTTATATATGGGCCGCCCCCTATAAACGACGTGACGTTTTATTGAAATACGGCATGTCGTGTTTCGTCATCTTCTTTCCTGCTTAAAAACCTCAGCCAGATAGAACCAGTTGGGTTTTAGAGCTCTCTTGTACTTTGGTTTACATAATTACATGGGTCTACTTGTGAATCCTCTTCACCTTCACCCAACTCTCTCTTTCTACAACTCTCCTGCATTTTCATCCATTGTTTACAAGTGTCACAGTGTTGAATATCCCAAAGTAAATGTGAAGTATGAATGTAAGGTAAGACTGGAGTGAGACTATTTTTACTGGATGAATTTCGTGTTTTTGTTGTTTATTGGTTGGAGTTTTTTACTTATCTGAACTGGGTTTGTGCTCTTTTAGGCCTATGGAGGAGAATTGGATGCATTGCCAACTGTGCAGACTCTGAGGAAGTTTCCAAAGGAGGAGCTTTTGGAAAAAGTTGTCCTGGTCAGATTTGACTCTGCCCTTTTGCTTCAGGAACGAGTTCAAGATCAACGCACAGCTTGTTATATATGGGCCGCCCCCTATAAACGACGTGACGTTTTATTGAAATACGGCATGTCGTGTTTCGTCATCTTCTTTCCTGCTTAAAAACCTCAGCCAGATAGAACCAGTTGGGTTTTAGAGCTCTCTTGTACTTTGGTTTACATAATTACATGGGTCTACTTGTGAATCCTCTTCACCTTCACCCAACTCTCTCTTTCTACAACTCTCCTGCATTTTCATCCATTGTTTACAAGTGTCACAGTGTTGAATATCCCAAAGTAAATGTGAAGTATGAATGTATGGTAAGACTGGAGTGAGACTATTTTTACTGGATGAATTTCGTGTTTTTGTTGTTTATTGGTTGGAGTTTTTTACTTATCTGAACTGGGTTTGTGCTCTTTTAGGCCTATGGAGGAGAATTGGATGCATTGCCAACTGTGCAGACTCTGAGGAAGTTTCCAAAGGAGGAGCTTTTGGAAAAAGTTGTCCTGGTCAGATTTGACTCTGCCCTTTTGCTTCAGGAACGAGTTCAAGATCAATTACTTGAATGCAATGCTGTTTTTACTATAAAGTATTTACAGCAGTTCGGGGCTAAAGTAGTTCTTGTTAGTGATTGGAGTGCTAAGACTAATCCCAAAGTGTTTGCTACACAGTCTGTTGCAGGTATAGAATGCCATGTTTCTAATGATTAGTTTCACTTTGTTATCTGCATTTATTATACGATAACGACGATTGATCACAGTGTAGCTGATAATATGATAAAAATACAACGTCCTGTTAGCTGATTTAATGCTGGTATTTCAGATTTTTTATCATCGGTTCTTGACTACAGAGTTGTGGCTGTACAATGCATTTCTCATAACATGGTATCAGAGAGGGAAGGCTTTGAAAAAGCAGATATTCTTCTCCTTGAGAATCTTGCTGATTTTAGAGGGGAAGTTGCCAATTGTTCGGAATTTGCTCAATTATTGTCATTGGGGGTTGATATTTTTGTCAATGACTACTTTTCCCGGTCTCATAAGATTCTTGCATCGACCTGTGGAGTTTCTCGTTTCTGTTATGCTTGTTTAGCTGGTTTTCACCTTGAGGAGAGCCTATATCACCTCAGAAGGCTTGCCGAAACCAGTACAAAACCTTATGTAGCAATTGTATGTCGTCAGTTCTTATTTCTAAATGCTGCGTTTCTTTTGCAGTCATACTGAGTCGTTATCAATTTTGTGATATTTGGCAATGCAGATCGGAGGTGGTAATCTTTTTTATAAAGCAGCTGCATTGCATACCTTAGCTTCCACATGTGATGGGTTAGTGTTTGTAGGAATGATGGCATTCCAAATAATGCATGCATTATGGCTATCTGTTCCATTGAATTTAGTGGAACATGGAGCACTTAAAGAAGCTTCAGATATAGTACACTTTGCACACAATAGAAATGTACAGATCGTATATCCAAAAGACTTTTGGTGCAAGAATAGTCGTCATTCGAAGCAATTGGAAGTATTTCCTGGGCATGCTATTCCAGATGGTGAGACTGCATGCGATAATTTGATTCACCAATTTTATGATCCCATTCCTTTCCCAGATGATCACAACATGTTTGAATTGAGTATTTCATTGACCACTGTGTTTACATATAAGCTTCGTTTCATGTTCTGGTGTTCTAGATACGGGTTACACTGCACTCATTAGACAATTAATTGTGAAACAAAGTTTTTGATTAACTTTTTTTTTTAAATTGATTCAATTGGTTTCCTTTATTTTAGGGTGGGTACCTGTTGACATTGGACCTGTATCGCTAAGGGAAATAAACTCCATTCTCACTAAATCCAAGGTAAGTTTAAATACTTGTCAATAATTATCTTTTTAGTTTTAAATATCAATTATATTAAATCCTGGTTTGACAGCATAAAGGAGTACATGCTTTAGGTATGGAAGGCATTTAGTATGCATAACTTGTTGCAGTACTATATGTAAAGTCTAAGTCTACCAGGCACGATGCTGCCATGGAGACGGTATATCAGGCTGAAAAATAATGACCACTTGGCTCAAGTTTCATTTTGAAGTCATGTGTTTCCTTTCGTGATTGCTTTATGTTCCCTTTCATGTTGAACGTCCAAGTACGCATAGTTGCTGGCTTTGTCATGAAAATGAGGTCTGACCTTGTATTTTTCAATGAACTGCAGAAAGTTACCTGGATTGGTCCCGTAAAATTTCATACAAACAGCTCCGCACAAGGAGCTTCTAAAGTGGCGGAAATGCTTATTCAATTAAGTCGAGGCGAAAGCAACATTACTGTCATTGGGAATATGGCATGTGAAGCAATAGTGAAGGAATCAAATTCTCTCCTTCACTTCAAAATGATTGAGAATGCTTCAGTTGTATGGGAGTTTCTCAAAGGGAGAAAACTTCCAGGCATCATGGCTTTAGATAGAGTAAGTTTTATTTTTTTTCTTCATTTTTCAATTAGGACTATCAATGGAGCAAAGTTAGATGTATTGTGTTCCATCATTGTCTGTAAACCCCATCTATAGTTTATCTTCCACACCAGTATTGCTATACTTGTGCATGTGTACTCATTTAAATGTAAAATCTTAATTGTGGTGACTGTGTTCCTCAATAAATCACCTGCATGGAACTATATCTTAGGACTTTTACCTCATATTCTGTGGCGTTGGTACTGGTTCCTACCATGCCATTAATTCAGTATAGACATCTAGATTATGAGGAACTGTTGCATCAAAATGTCATTTCTTCTTACCTATAGAGTTGATTAGTTGAAGACATCAGTCATACATTCACATCAAGATAGGAGAGGTACCATTTGTCCATCATTTCATCCTACTGTTTCAAAGTTCTTATAAATTCTCTGATAATAGTCCTTTAGTGCAGGCATACCCTTTTGATATTGACTGGAAGGCTGCCTATTCAGATCCAGCTCAACCTTTGGTAGTTGATATTGGAAGTGGTAAAATATTTCATCTTCTTTCCCTTGGCTGTCAAAGCAAGTAATTTAAGGGTTTAAGGATTTTTTTTTCCTCAAGAAGCTAAGAGTAAAGTGACATAAACTCTCGATTGGGAGAAGCAGATTCCCAGGCTTGTTTTTTGAATTAGTCATAATTTTGGAAAATCCTCTATTATTCAATAACAAGTGTTTTTTAGAAGGGGTCTAGGATTTAATCGGACATAATAGTAGTTTCATGTTATATCCTAACTCCATATAATTATTGACAGGTAATGGTATGTTTCTTTTCGGGATGGCTAAAACAAGGAAGGATTTGAATTTTCTCGGTTTGGAGATAAATAAAAAGGTATCAGAGATTTGGAGATTTTGTATCTATATGCTTAAATTCCTAATATTTCACTAATGGTACAATTTCAACACCTTTTCAGCTGGTAAAACGTTGCCTGGATTCCGGTCACCAGTGTGGTATAAGAAATGGGTAAGGGTGTGCCTTAACCATTACAAAATTTATGGCCGTGTGGATTTTCTGGCTTAAATGCCTTCTACATAACCTTACTGTGACCAGCATTTCTTTAATCCATTCATGTACGAGTAGCATGCAGCATAATGTGTGTTCATTAGTGTAAGATATTATTTGAATGGAACCAGCTGGTATATGTGTGCCTGTGTTTTGTCAAGCTTGAGGTTGGAGAGTAGGAGCTGAAGTGTTTCATGGATAGAAAAAAGCCTATTGAAAAATATGGTTCTCGCTTCTTCTTCTGAGCCACGTTTTACCTTGTTTTCGTCTGCATTAGGTACTTCATTGCAACAAACGCAACATCAACATTCCGCTCCATAGTTTCCAGTTACCCCGGAAATTTAGTACTTGTGTCAATACAGGTTGGTAATTTATCTCTAATATTAACTTGCAGCATTTGCTTGTTCTTTCAAGTATCTTGTTGATATAACTGCACCTAACTGACGTGTCAATATATTATCTTTTATGGTTAAGAAGCTACAATAAGACGTCCATTTAATGGAGATGTAATGTCATTTGGAAAGAGATTAAAATCATGTCACTTTTTTTTAGGACTTTCTCTGATGGCATGGTGTATGTGATTCATGTTATATTTCATCATCTTCTCTATAATTAGTTTGATCACTTGCAATCAATATTTTTTTAAGATAAGGATCTGGTGTCACATATCCCTATCATAAGTTGAGAAAGTTTCTACTTTGTGAAAAAGGATTATTATATTTATTAAATTGTTTTCCATCACTTGTAATGACATTGCAAGGAAAACAGTGTTTAATGTGACAAATTAAACGCATTTACTATTTCTTAAGTTCATTGTCCTTGCCTTCAGTGCTAATAAGTGTCCCTGCTTTGAGCCTGGGTCCTAAAAGTGGGTTTGAAGAAAATAATATTATTCTCCTCCCATTTAGTGTCCGAATCCTGATTTCAATGAACCAGAACATCGATGGAGGATGCTACAAAGGTCATTAGTTGAAGCAGTTACTGATCTCCTTACAGCTGATGGGAAGGTAAGACGATACTTTACAACTTCTCTTCAGTGACCCTCCGTAACAACTCCGTGATCACTTTCTTTCCTCTCTTCACCCACAGAACTAACCACCAAAAGTATTGACATTATGTGTTCTGTGATTCAATAATGAGACTTAGAACTGCATAAATCTGGAAATTTATTGACGTTAGCCACATGTCAATTCGTACTCTCATTTGCTAGGTGTTTCTGCAATCTGATATAGAGATAGTCTCTGTGAGAATGAAGAAACAGTTTCTCAGATATGGCAAGGGCAAGCTTACTATCTCACATGACCAAAGTTATGCCATAAATAATGAAGGGTGGCTTAAGGACAACCCATTTGGAGTTCGATCAGATTGGGAACAACATGTCTTAGATCGTGGGGACCCTATGTACAGATTAATGCTTTGTAAATCAGCATCAAGTGAATGAAGTTACTGCAGCAGCCAATAAATGAAGCTGGCTATATCTTATGCCACTGGAACTAAGATATATCTTAGGGTTAAATACTTGTGACACCCTATACTTTAGGTGTAAAAACAGTTTTGTCCTTCTACTTTCAAATTTAATCTGTATATCCTTTAACTCTTATTTTTTAACAGTTGTTAGTTGACCGTTAAAAAATTCCGTTAAGCCGTTAAAATGTCTAGAATATCTCAAATTCAAATCTTTTTTTTTTCTTATGCCTTTTTTATTTTCTCTTTTGGTCTTTCTTTTTGTTTTTCTTGTTGTTAAATTTCATTCATCATATGTGCTATCAAATATATATAATTGTAATCAACACAAATTATCAAATTAATTGTAAACATCTTATAATCAATTGGATAATGCCTAAAATGACATGTAAGTGCCAGTACTCAAATCCAGTTATAAACTTCCTTTATATTATGATGCTCTACAAACATATTTTGATTAATTTCTATAATGCTAAGACAAAAAAGACTTCTACTATCATATATGCAAAAATAGTTTCAAATTATTTATTTCCAACTTGATGTTAAGCAATTGTCATTAATTCTCCTCTTGTTTACAATTAATTTGATAATTTGTGTTGATTACAATTATATATATTGGATAGCACATATGATGAATTAAATTTAAAACAAAAAAACCAAAAGAGAAAATAAAAAAGGCATGAGAAAAGAAAGAAAAAAATCTTATTTGAATTGGGGGTATTCTAGGCATTTTAACGGCTTAACGGAATTTTTTGACGGTCAACTAACAGAATTGACTAAACTGTTAAAAAAAGAAAGACAAAACTGTTAAAAGATAAGAATTAAAGGATATACAAGTTTAATTTGAAAGTAAAAAGACAAAACTGTTAAAAAAATAAGAGTTAAAGGATATACATATTAAATTTGAAATTAGAATGACAAAACTGTTTTACACCTAAAGTATAAAGTGTCACAAGTATTTAATCCTATATCTTATCAAGACAAAGTGGTCTAATTGGCACCGATTTGTTTCTCCAAGCAATGTTGTCTTGTAATGGTAATGGATGTGAGTTGCTTTCTTTTTGAGATCTTTCTAAACTATATATGGTAGCACTAGCTAGTTCCAGATTCCTGGCTTGCACACCTAATAAATAGATGAGAATATTTTTAGGCTGTCTTGTAGTATAACATTGCTTTAGGTTGTGTTCATTGCAAAATGTCATTCAACTGAATATGAACAATTATACGAACTGCAGGGTTCGAGAGCTTTCAAAATAGGAGAAATTATGGTGGGATGGATGGAAGCTATTGTTGAATAAGTTTGAAAATGATACCACATGATTAAAGTCGATCACCTCTGGTCTGTAAGCAAAGGAAGCATAGCACAAACTCCATAGCTATCTGCAGTTTCTATCTAATTTATTTTGATCATCTGTGACTATCATTATGATTGTTGTAACTTGTCCATAACGATTTTGGATGCATGTAATGTAATTCCCTGGCTCTCAGAACAAATGTGATTCTTTTTTCATTAGTCTGCTCCTTCAATTCCTTCTGTCATGAAGTCCCTTTGAATTTTGAGATCCAAAATAGTGCATAAGCATGTCTGCTGCCAAAAGTTTGGCAGTAAAAGCAGAAGGGGCTCTTTGATTTGTTTCTACAATTTATTTAGCAAAATGACCAAGTCTAATTGAAACCTGGTTTGATAATTGATATAATTAAAAGCTAGTCTGTAGGGTGGGATATGCCCTCCTCTTTAGCTTTCTCTTTCTTTTGACATTTTGCTTTCCTATACTAACACAAACACATGATAGAATAGAGGGGTTCTCTGTTTAAAGGTATAATATGCTTCCTTTCTCAGAGATGCTACTACCATTACCTGCATTCCATGTGCTAAGTCCACTGCTGAACTTCTTTAAGCAACATTGCCTTCATTGTAGGCTATTCATCCTGCGGTTGAAGTATCCATTGATAAAGATAAAAGGTGTTGGTCTTCATCATGTGAAGTAACATATTCACCCACCCTAGTGATGTAGTGGAAATGAGACTTTAATTTGAATTTATAATGCCTGATAGAGAATAATTACTGAACTTTCTCATGATAGAGACCTTTGTTAATCCTTATGCTTTGTTAATCCATCATTTAGACTATACTAAGTATTCATAGTTGAAAGATACTTGTTTGAATTTTGAACACAAACTCGTTTCTCACATGTAATTTATAGTCTACAAGAATAGAATAATTTTTTTTAGAGTATTGTAATTTTAGAGTCGAGAGTCGTTAGATTAGTCATTGTTTGTAGTGTGTCCAACGCATTAAGAGAATCTCACGCCTTTTAAGTTTTCAAGCACTTTCGTTAAAATTCTGAAATTTAAAATCGTTGAATTAATCGGTATTTACGGTGTGTCCGGCACAATGAGCTAATCTAACGGCTCTCAATTTCCTCAGCTATGAAGTACTTTAGAGCTCACATGGTGTACCAAGCAGAAGATCCAAGTTTCTGGTATTATTGGAATCAACAGAAGTACAGATGTAGAGAGTTTTACAGATCACTACTGTCGAAACAAGACCATGACACATACACACACATTCAAAACTTGTAAAAAAAAAAGGTCACGTTTGAGTAATAGCCCTAGAAACACAGGAATACCCAGTTGCACATCATCCCAAATATGAATCAAATAGTCCCAATTTTTCGACCCCCCCCCCCCTCTTTTTCCCATTAGTGTAAAACCAAAATAATAAAAATAAAAATAAAAATCGTTTCTTTTTCTGGGCTTAAACGTCCGTCGGGAAATTGAGCCCTCTGCATTTCACCGATCGCCGGCGAAGCTCGTTCCTTCTGTTCTTGGGTTCTCTGGATTCTCCCAAGTCTCCTCCAGGTAACTATGAGCATTAATTTTGCCCAGATTCATGCGTTACGTGTTTTAGAGAGCTTTAGTTGGTTTTAAATGTTTGCACCGCTCGAAACCCTAACCCTAAAATTTGGGTGCTTCGAAATTGAAATTAGGGGAAATTTGTTGAGTGCTTTGTTCTGTAATTTTATTATTTTGGAGTTAATTTTGTTGAGATGAAGGTTAATTTTAGAAACTGTGTTGTAAGATTTGAGTTTATGAGGTTGTGATTTGGAATTGTGGATCGGTAGAACTAGTTTTTGCGGAAGAGAATTATCGGTTTCCAGAATGTTCATGGGTACCAAACACTTTTGTTTTTTGTGTTCATAACTGGAATTCAATTGTTTGCTTTAGTTATTCTGAATTAGAATGATGAATATGCCAATGTACGTCATTTTTTGTTGAATTGGATGGTGATATGATACCGGGCTTTGCGAGTATGATGTGAATTCTGGTATTAGATTTGTGATTGTTAGGTTCTCAAACAGTTTGTGTTGATACTTGTGGAGCTTCTATTGCTTAATGGAGTCCAGGATTTGGATTTGGTGCTGTGGTACCACCTGGGCTAGGGAATTTTTGTAACCAAAGGGATTTGAAACTTGGATTTCATGTGCAAATGGCTTTGTGATGCACCTTATTTGGTTTGGCAAAATCTTGATATAACTAAATTTGTGATCAAGAGGGTGTGTGATGGGTGAATATTTAGGTTGCTGTTTCGTAGTGGTTTAACTTTGTCTCTGCTTACTACGCTGATATGTGCATGAGAAGCTAACTCATTAAACAATTGGATTTGCAGTAAGTTCAAGTTCTCAGAGTTTTGACAGAATCAGAACATAGATAAGCATGTAGATTTGGGTACAACAGACATCATGAACTCTGTGGCACACCCGGGTCAAGAAAGTAGTTTTGTTCAGGAGGGAGATCTTGCTTTAGCCCCATTCACCTCCAATCATGTTGCAACTCAGCAGCCTGGTATGTTATTGTAATCAATTACATTTCATTTTAGTTATATTGGTTTTCTGACAGTTAAAAACTTCCAAGGTACAGCTTTGCATTATTAAATTTGTTGTGACTCTGCAGTTAAAAAACCAACACGGCAATGGGCTGCTTGGACACATCAAGAAGAGCAAAGTTTCTTTTCAGCACTACGACAAGTTGGCAAGGTATGCCACTGTCCTTTTTTATCGTACCAATAGATTATTTCGGCGTATATGTATCCCTAAAATCATGTACTTTGATTGTAGAATTTTGAAAAAATCACTTGCCGTGTTCAAAGTAAAAACAAGGATCAGGTATTTACTAAAACAGTTATTTCTGACACCCCCAGTGATTCATAAGTCTTCAATATCTTGGTTTTGATTGGCTTTTTATTGGTGTGCGTCTTTCCTTCCATGTTTTGCAGGTCAGGCATTATTACTATCGTCTTGTGAGGCGTATGAACAAGCTTCTGGGTCCGGGATTATATTTGGATTCCCGAAACTCTAAGGATACTAATGCTGCTATGCTTAGATGGTAATATTAATTATTTAACGGGTTCCGTTTAGTTACGTATGTGTTCTACAATGATTTTAATTTTTCAGTCACATTGGGCCTATGGAGCATTTGACCTTCAGTCTTCTGTAGAGAGCAGTTGTTGATCTACTGCTTACAAACAGCATGATTGAGAATTATCTGGTTTTCTTGACATATAGGAATACAAACGATTTGCAGTTGCATATAGGTCGTACTGTATGAGTTCTTGTCTTTTGATAAAATTGTGCATATGTTTCTTATAATTGTGTGATATTGTTACAGGTGGTCTTTGTTGGAAAAGTATAGCTGTAAAGCATCAAAGCTTCACTTGAAGCCCCGACGATTCAAGATTTTTATGGAAGCATTGGTTAGTACATCTACCAGTTTTGATCCATGAATACTTTCCTAGATTTGATACCTGGTAGAGTTCTGCTCATCAACAAACCTTGATGCATTGTTACCTCTCCACTCATCATGTATGACATGTTTTAAGAATTTTAATTGCTATTGACCATGGTTATCCATGAGAAGGTATGTAACACCTGATGGAGCAGTAATTAGTAAAAGTGCACTATTTAATAGTGATGTGTTTCGCTTATGCTGGACCACCTAACATGTTTTCCTTATAAAGGAACACCAACTCCTGAAAGACCGGAAGAAGACTGTCAGGAAGCGGCCTTCTCAGGGGGAAAACTGCCCTCCTGAGGCTCCTAATACTTCTCCGAATCAGAGTAGACCACCTGTACATGACCGTCCAGTTAAACTTGTTCTTGTTGAGAGTCACAATATTCAGAAATCAGGACCTGGGAAAGCATCATTAAAGCGAAGTGGAAGCATAGGTGTTAATCGTGGCAACAAAGGAGATGCCAGTACCATGAAATCTGCTAGACAACGGCGTAAACCAGGTAATCTGTCTGTTTTTCTACCTACTTTGTAGATACTCCATGATTACTTCTCTCTTCAGATGTGAGAATATCTGGCCCTCACATTTTAATTAAGTTTTGGGATGGTTGCATCCACAATCTCTTGCTAGAGTTAAGAACTGTATTCCGATTTTATGCATTGTCTCTCAGCTTTATGTTTATCTATGAAATCGTCAATGTGCCTTTTGTTTTCATACATCACAGTGATATAAGGATGGACATTACTACCTGATTTCAGTTCTCTCTTCTGATGAAAAAAAAATCTAGTATCCTTTTAATAGAAAGGAGGATAATCCATTGCATTTAAAGTTTGGGACTTTTAGAGTACAATTATATATATATATATAGCTTCCCAGCTCTGGACGTTCGGACCATCCGGATTCCTCCGTTCTGGCGCCGGCGACGCGTAATGACGGCGTGGATGGTGTCGGCCGTGCTCCCCCCTCACGGCGCTCCTATTTGTGCCGGTCGGAGCTCCAGTGCCAGCCTACGGTGGTCGGAATCTTGAAATTTGTGGAAATTTCAAATATTTGGCACCTACGGAAATTTCCAGATTCCGACCGCCGTGGGCCAGCGCTGGAGCTCCGGCTGACACAAACAGGAGTGCTGGGAGGGAGGAGCACGGCCAGCACCATCCACACCGTTGTCGCGCGTTGCCAGAACGGACGAATCCGGACGTCCGGGGCTGAGAATTTTTGTATATATATACACACACACATATGAGCCCCGTTCTAAAATGGACGTCTGCAGTGCTGTAAAAGTGAGGACATCTCTGCGTTTTTAACCCTCAAGTGCCGTTGATGGTGTATATCTACGCGAACACATAGCATATGTTTCCTGGGCTGCGTCTCCATGAAGATGAAGGCCACCTCGATCTGCTTAAAGTTTTAGCCGGAGATCTCACCTGAAACTTCAAGTATGCATCAAGGTTGCCACAAACCAATAGCTAGCGACTTCACCGGTAATCAGAAGCTCAAGATTGAGGCTTGGCCTCCACTCGGCAAGAGAAGCGCCGTCGGCGGCGGCTGATCGTGGCAAAAACAAGGGACGTCCATACTTTAAGGGCACTACGGACGTCCTTTCCTTAAATCCCCCTCTATATATATAAGTATATCTATGCCTTACATACATTTTTCTTTTTTTGCCAAACTAATACACTCAATTGTCAAGTGTAATTGCTTTCTAACCCCTTGTACTAACTTACTGTCATCCTTTTAAAATATTTTAAATGCTATGATTTTCCTGATTCAGAAAAAATTGGTGGTATCAAGTACTTTCTAGAACTTTAGTTCTCAAAACCAGCAGTTGTACCTCATTTTCAATCTAAGCAAAACTAATATGCTCAGAGACTCACCTTACTGAGTAAACTCTAATTACTTAGCAGATGTACTTCCATCAACAGCAGCATTTAAAAAGTGGGAGAAGGCTGCAATTGCTGGCGTTTCTTTGGTTGCTGATGCTGCTGAGCAGTTGGAGCGAACAATTGACAAAGAGGTTGGACAAGACAAAAGCAGTGCAGGTGAGCCATTTCCTATCCAATTTGCCTGTTTTCAATCTTTATGAATAACAAATTACAAATGGATGCAGTTTTGAAGTATTTCTTATGACTTCGTTGTGTCTATTGCATTTCCAGAGAGAAGTAATTCTGTTCCAGTTGGAAATTTTCTCCCTTCTATGCCCAATTTTCCACAAACCATTTATGCAGAGCACAACATACACAACTCTATGAAACTCAAACTCCAGTTGTTCCCAGTTGATGATGGTACAAGAAGAGCCTTGGAAATGGTGAGCAGTAACATACTTATAGTTTCGAGTTCAATTTGTAATAACATTTTATGACCGGAATAGCTTTCAGCTCATATAAGAATATTTTTCGTTTTAATTCATCACAGGATAAACATAATCCTCACTTGGAGCTCACGCTCCCACCTCGGAAAAAGATATCCTCAGTTATGGAACACCTGAATCGCAAATGGGGCAGTTCAAGTGTAGCATCAGGAGTGCTAATGCTTTTCCCCAATAGTGTCCAGCACGATAGTCTAACAGGCTATCTGAGATGGACGCAAGACTCAAATGTCAGTGCAGGAGATGTATATGCAATGATTGGAAGCCCTGCAGTTTTCCGTTTAAGGTTCCTAATGTCTGCTTCATTTTAAATCCCAAATTACATGACATTAAATCAGTATGTAATTACTGAGTTGCAATATCTCCTTGCAGGTATGGTTGGTTCTCCACCACTGAGTTGGGATCTGTTTCGTCACAAGCATCTTGTAGGATTTTAGGTGAGCATGATAATGGGGAGAAGATGAAGGACCCTGTAATGGAATCAGCACTAACTTCTCCACCATCAGCTACCAATCAATGTGGAGACATCCACAATGATCTCTTATCCTCAGTGACAGAGAATCATTCTCTTGCTCAGACTTCAGCAGTTGAGACCAATCAGAAAGGTAACCTTGTGGGAGAGTCTACAAAAAGTACATTATGGCATGAAAAGATCGCAGGTGATCAGGGTATCTTAAGACATCAAGGAGAAGTGGTAAATTAATCTCTGTCCGATGCTTTAAATGTTCATACATATTTTCAGTTAGTACACCCTAAACACAGGTGGAATCACTTAATGTGATTTTTGAGCTAGAAATGCTTTACAAGAGTTTTCATGTAAACTTTTATCTTATCTGTTGTTTGTGATCATTTATTTTGTTTTCATATGCCCAGGATGGCCTGAGATTACATAATAGCACTGCCCTTTCAGCCAAAGAGTGGGCTGATACCCTAACCAACATTAGTGTTGGAGATCTTCTTACTGGTGTGCCTCATGATCTAGGTGCTAACTGCGTTGATCAGCCTCTCACTGGAAGGTCCCAGTGTCTCTCGCAGATCCCATTTAGCTGTGATTCATTTGATGCTGCAATTGCTGCTCATATTTCTAGACAGAAAAACAAGATGGGATGTGAGCCTACTATGGCATCCCATGTATGTTCCATTTGGGATGCTGAAGAAACATGTGATGAGTTTGTCTTTCAAAAGAATTCGGCTTTCTATCAACAATCTGCCAGTTCATCTGGTGCTGGTCCTCCAAGGGACTGCAAACAGATGGCTAGTACAAGCTTGGCAGGCTGTGATCGTATGGTTGAGGTAGCATTCCATGATATTTTCTTTTTCTGGTGGACATAACATTTCTGTTTGCAAGTGATCATAGTGGCTGGAACATATGAATACTAACACGAGTAATATTATCATGTTCCTGCAGGACCTATCTGTAGTAGAGAGGCCCCTTTATGATCCTCAAGGAGATCGTATTGATGAGTGCCAGTCTGATCCACATAATTTAGAAAGTTCAGAGAAAGATTTCGACGCTTTGGCAGATATATACTGGGTATGTTCCTTTTCCAGGATACTTTTAACTTTGAAGCTCCATGACCTCCTACGACTTGATTGACAAAGCTGCTCCTCTTGTTTCGTAAAGAAGCAGTCATTTTGCTGAATCTGAACAAGTGCATTTTTATGTTCCTTAACTGAATGCCTGTCAAAAGGCCTAATGGATTCTAACTTTTCATTCTAGTATATGCAGGCAGCTTTCAGCTATTTTTTGAATATTTCGGATTTTCATTTTCCTCTTTTGTGCAGCCTGAATCATTAGCACCATTAGATTTGGAGCTACGGGCATCTAAATACCAAAATGAAGAACTTATTCTGAATGATAGTCTCAGTGGGCTGAACCGCCTTATTGCCAGCAGTCTGGATGCATTTCAAAATTGCTCTTTCTTTGGTTCAAACAAGAAAGAACCAACGCCATCAGTTGAAACTCGAGACACTATTTCCTTCGCAGATTTTAAAATTGGCAATGAAATTTGAAATCTGCAAGAGCTGGTAGTAGGGGGTTAGATTTTTTCATGCTGGGGCTTCAATTGGAGTTCAGTGACTATAACATTTTCTCAGTTTAGCTCTGACCTAAGGATCGCATGCCAAAGGTGTCCATGCTAGCCCGAGCGGAATTTAGCTGGGTGTACATTTTGCAGATCCAACCAGACGTAGATTTGTACAAAATAGACATGAAGTTACTCCGTTGCACTCTGCTCGCCTTTTCCTGTGTTTTATGTTTTGTAAATTGTATCTCATGGCGGATGTATGATCTCTGCAACCTGACAGATGAACTTGTTAATGTTATCTGTACATTCCTTCCGCCCTCATTGTTTATTCTAAAGGGTCTTTAGCTTATGTTGCCGATTATGTTTGATCTTTCAGATGCATTCTTGGTTACAATTTTCTACTAAACAGTAAACATTGATCATTCTTGGTTACAATTCGATGGCTTGATGTTATGTTTATTTGAGAAAGAGGCATTTGACAGAGTGCAGGTAGATGATTGATGCAACATGTAGAGAATTAAATTTAGGATTTAAACTGCATTTACAGTCATTTGTGGCCCAAAATATTTGTCGATCATACAAGCTTGGTCGATTGGATGATAAGTTCTTGGTATGTTTCTCACTCTCTTCTAGTCTGGACTTGCCATTTCTTACCCAATGACAAAGAAAACAAAGAGAATATGAGGATGATGAAGCAGAACTGGATCGTGTCAATATGGAAGCCTTGCTTGTTATAGAACCTCTCTTATGAGACTCATTATTATAGGAAATCACATACAACTGACTCATAATTAACTCTCAAATTCGTGTTTGAATTTTGGCCTTTACATCACGAATAAATTGGCACAAACTCTGTTGCGATGAACCAGTTACAGCCAAAGCATCTTCTAATGTCTTTCTTACCTTCTTGATCTCCTTCTGCCATATTCCATCACCCAAATTTTCACTCATAAGATGGTTGACCCTCTTTGCTACCTCCAACCTTGTGATTGGCTTCCTATCACAAAGATTGAGACCAATCCTCAAATCATCAACCAATAGTTTCCTATTAGTGAATTGGTCAGTTGAAATAGGAAAGCACAGCATTGGTACACCAAACCACATACTTTCCAGTATGGAGTTCCATCCACAATGAGTTAAGAACCCTCCTATTGCTGGATTTGAGAGTACCTCAATCTGAGAACACCAAGGCACCATTAACCCTCTATCACTAATCTGGTCTTCCAATCCAAATGGAACAATATACCCTTCTTCCTCATAGCTTATAGTGTCAGGGCGTAGTACCCAAATGAAACTCACTTTACTAAGCAAAAGCCCCTGAGCTATTTCCTCAAACTCATTTTTAGTAACTTGACAATAACTACCAAATGAGACATACAAAACTGAACCTTGAGGCTTGGTTTTGAGCCATTGTGTACAGTCAATCTCGGACTTCAGATTGGTAGCCACAATTCTCTTGGTGGGTTCAGTAGGGAAGACAGGGCCAATTGCATATGTAGGTTGCTTCTCTTGCAAGGCTGAAAGAGTCTCTGCTTCAAGCTCTTGAACTGTATTACACAGCATAAAATCTGCCCTCTGAGCTTCACGAAACGCCTTCTTAACGATTCGCAGCATCGGAGATGACGTATCAGTAATGTGTATGTGTGACATCAAGTCCTTGGGTTCAATAGCCTGCACACCAGGTATGTAATCTATGGTGTCCTCACAATTATCTGATAAAGTAATCAACAAAAAACAGATTCAGGTAATAAATACATAACTTGATTTATATCTTTCACAGCTGGTTTGAAGCTAACACATTACAATGATTACATTATCAAACTGAGTTCATTTCACACATTTAAACAAATAACCTGATAATACCTAGGTTTCTCGAACATATATACTTACACATTCAGTAAATAAAACTCAGATTCACCATTCTTGGGCAAACATATATTATATTTATGCTTCTCAAATGTAACATAAGCAAAGCTGCAAATATATATATGAGGGGCGAGCAACATACCATGACAACCAAAATGACCATGTTGTCTGAGAAGATCCAAGTGGTAGTAAATGTTCAAGACTAAAGCTGGTTCAGTCCAGAAGGAGATATTGATGAGGTTGTATTTGTTGGCTATCATTACTGGCCAAATGTGGAAGGTGTCAGCAATCAAACAATTGATTGAGGGGTCAGACTTAACCAAGTCCCCAACAAGTTCATCAACATGAGCAGGGAAGACATGAAGACTACCCTCAAGAAACTGGTCAAGGTTCTGATACCTATTGAAGGATAGTGGGAAACCATCACTCACTGTTCTATAGCGTATGTCAAGACCGGACTCACGCGCTGCCGCAAAGATGTGGTCTTGATCTTGATCTTGCTCTTGTGGAGTGTTGTTACTGATTTTGGATTTGGTTAACTGGTGATGAATGTATTGAGTATTGACAAAAGTGATGGTGAAGCCATATGATGCAAGCTTCATGGCCAAGTGGGTGAAGGGGTTAACATGACCTTGGAGAGGAAGCGGTATCATGATTGCATGAGGATTTGGGTGATTGGACTCCATGGTTCTAAGTGTTTGCTTTCAGCGTTGTGTGAGGAACTGAGGATTGAGCAAGATGGCATAGGTTGAATCCTCACCAACCCTTTTTTTAGAATATATCATGAGGTTTTATCTCTATTTTTTTCTATTTTAGTATTGTATATTGATTACTTTCAGGAAGCTTTGTCTTCTTGGGAAGTTTTGCTCCAGAAGGTAACAAGAAGACTAGGAAGAAAGAATCTGTATTCCTCTTTTATTGAAAAGCATCCCACTGAGAAGTACTCAAATAAAGACTAAAGGAATAGTCACATTCAGACCACACACTAAAAAAAAAATTGGAATAGTCACAGAGTAGCACATGGAACCATGAAGGTGGAGACCAAAAGAAACTCAACAAAAACAAATGATGAGCTTTGATTCTCAAGGCTGGGTAGAAGCTCATAGCAAAAAATAAAAAGGGTGTACGTGCAGTGGAGCTGTAAAGTCACTTGGTGAAAGTATGCTTCGCTGCAAGTAACGGAGACATTGCAGGGAATCTCCCGGTTATTAATTGTTTGTGCAAAACATCTCTTAAATTAGGTGATTGTTTCCAATCTCATGGTGTAGCTCACGCAACTACTACGTGCTCGATCGTAAAACCATTAGTCTCACTGATATTTCTAAGCGTCGCACATACTGATATGAATCCCAGAGAATTCATTGTCACAGATGGCCGGTCTAATGGTATGGACCACTGTACGTTGCTAGCACTCATGAAGTATTATTGGAGAGGTTTCACCTGGGCTCCCAACTTGCCAGTGACTCGGTGAGTTCGTACCTGTCAACCACAGATGCATAGGGGCCTTGATACTGATCTCACATGCATTTACGATCACAAATTTCCCCTCACCTGCCAGTTGATTTTTAATTTTACCTAGCAATTAATTGAGTTGTGTGTTGAGTCAAAATTGACAAGTCCAAGTGGAAAGGTATCATTTTAACCATTGTTTCCTTCTTGTATCTAGATCTAGATAAGAAAATTAGTGATACACCCATATTTCAAGCCCCATTTTTATATAAACCCATACTCTTTTCTTCTTTTAATCTACACCCAAAACATATTTCAAACTTCCTTATAGAGTTTTTTTTTCTATTATTAATATTAGGGGTGGGCACGGGTCGGCTTGGTCCCAAAATTGACGAAAACCGGCCTAAAACCTGAACTTCTCAATTCGGTTCGGATCGGGCTCTAGTGATGTTGAAACCGGCCCAAATCCAAACATGTCGGATTGGTTCAGTTTCGGGCTCAATCGAGTCGAAATCAGCTGGAAAAAAACTTAATCATCCTCCGATCGGAGCTGCTGCCAGAACAAAGGACCTCCAAGTCATATGCTGCCTAATAGGTCCCCATTCAGCTCGCCAGATCACATGGTTGTAGGATAGGTCGTGCAACCTTGATTCTCGCTGGGGACAGAGAGGACAACGACGGTGGTGCAACGTTGTTGTCACAAATAATGGGAAACTCAAATCAAACCTAGTTCTAAGAGATTTCAAGCCAAATCAAACTTGGAATGAATAAAGGAGGTTAGGCTTACCAAGACGAAGGTTGGAAGCTCACTAGAACTCGACGTCGGCATTGGGAATCTCGGTAGAACCTATTTATTCCTAAATTGACTTTGTGGAAGTCAAGCTCGAATCACACATGCATGATATGGGTTTTGGAGAAGAGAATGAGAGGAAGAGAATTGTGGTGGTCTCGTGGCCATTGGTGGCCAGACGGCGGCGGCACAAGGTGAGGAAGTCTCGCCAGCGCTGTTGGGTTTTGAAGGGGGGAGAGAGAGAGAGAGAGAGAGAGAGTGTGTGTGTGTGTGTGTGTGTGTGTGTGTTAGGGTTTTTTTTAGTAAATACATGGACCAATAGGAGCGTGACATGTGGTACATTATAAAAAATTCAGATCGTTTTGGGCTTTCGGGCCAATGATAATAAAAAACCGAGACTGACCTGTTTTTTGTGGATCAGTTCGGGCTTCGTCATCTCTGAAACCAGCATGTTCGGTCTTTTTTTAGTCTGATCGGTTCGGAATTCGGGCTTTTGGGCCGAAACGCCCACCCCTAATTCATATATTCAAATTGTTTATTCGAGTTCACGTTTTTTCCCTTCTAATTAAAAAAATGATATTATTATCTCTCTAAATATAATTGTCAGAATTAACCTTAATAAAAACTTAGAATTAATGACGTCTATTTTGGGAGTTATATCCCATAAGAATTAACTTACGTTTAATGGCACAAATTGGTGAAATCAAAACTAATTAGGAGCAACTATTAATCCACAAAGTATGTTATTTTGAAATAACATAAAATAATGAAGTTAATAGATGTATGAATGAAGTAGTGAAACGTATGGAAACTTGGGAAGAAATTGGTAATTTTTGAGAAAAACATACTTATACTCTTTTTTTTTGAGAAAAAACACACCTATACTCAACCCCCAAAGCCACCCACAAACCAAATACCTGATTCATCAAAAAATATCTGCCAACTATTCACCTATATCACACACTTGCAATTCAGGAAAAAAAAACAAAAAACAAAAAAAAACAAAAACTAAACCATATTCTATATTACAAGCAGTCAGTTAAACCCTATATCGCATGTTTAAAACCTCCATAACCAACCCTCCCTATCTAATAGATAACTCCTTCCTATCTCACAAGACAAATAACTCCCCTCACACCTATGCGTGAGGAACACTCTACCCACTCACCGATAACATCTGATGTACAGACACAATTGATTCCATAGGTAAGAAGCACCTACATGAACAAAACTTACCTAACTCACCAACTCAGCATCCAAAAGTTAAACAACCAGATTCATAGGTAACACATACACAAACAAGCATATACATGTTCAATCAAAATAGTTGAAACAACATTGGAGGCATACCTATGGCTTAGTACACACACCACAAACATGTAGAACTAAAAAAAACTAAACTTATCAAACAGATCGAGAGTACATATTACATATCAGAATAAGCAAAAACAACACAAAATCGATGATGCAACGCCACCCACCACCTATGATTGAGCTATCTATATATACCCAAGAAAAATACCGCCAAATATCAGAGTTAAAGTTACTGATATTGAAATTCAAACCTTCTGTATTGATTCATGCTGCTTTGATTACATATCATATTCAAGATGCTACTGAATATTGTATCATTTGACTAATGAAGGAGCTTAAAAATGTAGAGCTTCAATCATGCATAATCATGATTTTGGTTTTTATGAAAGAGTTTTGAAATGGAGCTTCAATCACGCATAATTATAAAGGGTTTTGGGTTTGGGTTTGTGACACGTTTAATAAATTATTGCAAATCTAGGTTCTGTTAACTAGGTCTAAAATATATATTTTTAAATTAAAAATCAACCTAATAAATAAAGTTGGGTGTAACTTGAAATGGTGGGTTTAATCTAAACTAGGTACACCTTTTTGGGTGTATATCTAAATACAAGTAGTCTTCTTGAATTTGAGGTTCTAAAAAAAAGAGCTATAAAATCATTAATATGCATGTATAACAAATTACAGTCGACGTAAACAGAATTTGTGGGTATTTAGGCGACTGACTCTGCATTATGAGGAGGCCCTAGTGCTACTTGGTGTGTGTTCAGGTCTTTAAGACTAGTTGTTTCAGTCCAGATGTGTTGACGAGGTTATACATGTTAGCTATCATTGCCGATCATTCCACGTACCGATGGTATCTATAAGTAAACAAATTTTGACTAATTGAAAATACAAGATAGAACAAGAACGAGTAATAGCAGCGGAATATGTAGAATAATTTTGCTTTCTATTGAATAAACGATATTACAATGATTACACCTTAATCAATAATAATATTATTCTCAAAAGTAAAAATACTTCTTACTTGGTAGTCACAATCAAATATAAAACAATCTCACTAAGATCGTTGCTTCAAGTGTCGATACAACCTCACTAAGATCGTTGTAGTCACACGGATGATCAACCTCACTAAGAACGTTGATGTTGCCACTAAGGTCTTCAATGAAGTCACATATCTCCTAGCACTAATTTTTTCTTTATTGTGAATTTCTTCTCTCTAGATTCACCTTTTTTTTTTTCTCTTCACTCTCCCATGTGTCTATGGGACAACACTCACTGTGTTCAACACAAACCCTAGCACCACTTCTCTCTATATATACAACTCACCCATAATCACCTTTCTAAAACCCACGGCCCAAGTCTTCATAAAAATAGGAAAACCTACTTTCCTAATACAACTCAACTAGAAGGGAAAAAAACATACAAATATGGAATACACCTTTTATTATAAATCCATTTTCTATGGCAAATTCTAATCAACATCTAACTAAATATATATTCCCAAACATATAAATAATCTACCATTGGTGAATCAATCGGCATAGACTCTTCTATGGTAGGAAAAAACAAACCTTAATCGTTTCCTAGACCAACTAGGAAACTCCATCAATTCCTCCTTTCACTGATCTGATTCCTTTATGAATTCATGACTTGTCCTCCACTCCTTTAGATTTTCATCAACATCATGGATGCCAATTCCGTGTACATTCACTAATTAAGGGATCAGATTAATTGGCGCACTGCGGTGAATATGTCATGCCGGTATGCATGTTCAAGTTTAGTGTTTTTGAGTCTCCGTTGGGTCGTCTGACCATTGAGGGATTATGAATGTATATTGATTGATTGTTGAAATAAGTGATGGCAAAGCCTTGTTATGTGTTACGGTCTACACAAATGGTTGTGTCATCATGACACTTCATGAGGGCTATGCCCAAGAAAAGGTGTCAAGTTGCAAACATGCAGGCTGATGGGGTGTCGAGTGGCAATGCAAGTGGTACTTCGTAATTAGAGGAACTCTGAGTTTGAGTCACTTAGGCTTAGAATTTGGGAAAAGTCTGAACACGAGAAATGTCCGGGACATCTAAAAGAGTCAAATGCACTTGACGGAATATATTTATGAGCTTGTATGAATTAATTATGGAAGTTGTCCCTCCTCGGATATTTGATGTTTTTTCATGCCAAGTCTAAGTTTGTCTGATATGCTCTATAGAGGGATACCTGTTGTCTGACTCTCCACCACCCTCGGTGTTGGCCTTATGGGGCACTAAGCGAGTCAATCTTTGGGGACATGTGGGGAACCTAGGAGTCGAGCGGATATCCTCGTAAAGGGGCGGCATGTGTCTCCATGAGTAGGATGTCTCATGGACAATATCAGTCGGCATGACGATATTGCGGGTCTATGCGGGTGGCGAGGTTCATAAGTGGGCGATCTTTATGCGTGGGCTTAAGGAAGATGTGTCGGAACCCTGTGGTGCGCAATGGACATGGAGTAAAGCGACGTGAGCATATGTTCGACCTTACACAAAGGAAAGAGTTGTTAGCAAGCACGGAAGGGTGATACCGTGCAAGAAGTAAGTAAGCCTATAGTGGGAATATACAAGTGGCATATGCAAGAGTATGCTGACAAGACATATGTGTCAGGATGATATATAGGAGGTGAGCCGTGGAGACGCGCCTCGCCCAACAAGTAAACACTCATGGACAGGGTTGCCCATATGAATACCCCATGGGTGAGGAACAGACAAGGGATGCCTATATGCCGATGGAGTATGATGAGCAATGCTCACAAGGCGAGTAAAGTGCTTAAGCTTCCAATGGACAATTAAATAGAAAGAAGTGAGAACTATCAGGTTCTCATCCTACTGTCATGCTGCTTGCTACAAGGCGCAACGTGCATGTTGGTCAGTATGGGTTTGGCATTAGGCGGGATGGCATGGAAGCCTATAGGTTGGGCGAGTGTTATGGGAGGACCATGACACGAGGAAGCGATCGGTTAGTCACAACTCACAAGTTATGAGACTCATGTTTGAGTAACTTTTGTGGTGGAACCTCTCAAGCAAGTAATGTAAGTGAGAAAAATCAAAATGACATGGGAGGCGCACGAGTAAGAAAAGAAAGTTGGCATCAAATATGGTTGTTGTGATAAGCCGGTCTTGATAAAAAGTAACATTAGCACCGCACGGTCATATTCTCCTGCATAGTAAGTCGGCCCGTTACACTATGCAACCTTACTTCATGGCCAAATGCCATTGCATGAAGCTTTAGCTGATTGGCCGCTAGGTTTACTGACCTGTATTGAATTCATCTGAGAAAGAAGAGCAACATGGTCGTCTTGAAATGACAAATACCTTCTTAGGTATATGAAACCATAAGAGACAACAAGCCAATCACCATCGCGGCCTTAACGTCACCTCCTTTTTCTAGCTGAATGAATTTTAGTTACTTTACAGTAGTAGAGAGTACAGTCACAAGTGTGTAGCACCATAAATATTCAAAGATGAAAAGAACTGATCAACGGTTTATGTTCTAGCAGCTTTAATTTCAGTAGATCTGTGTGTGCTTCTGAGGCAATATGTACATCAAGGAAACACAAGCTCGGACTTGTTATCATCATGAGTTCATCATTCCACATGCCCGGTCTGGACCATTGTACGCAGCTAGTTACCATTCATAATGAAGGAAGAGGGCTTAATATTGATTCTGCAAAAATTGATAGTTGAAAGTTGCTCAGCTATGTGCGCGAAAACTATTATTTTGATCTGCTATCTTATTTGATGACATGTAGACTATTGTTTCCCCGCTATTACATTAGCAATGTTAGGAAAGTGAATATTTCAAGAATGAAATATATTTCAAAATTTACGACGGCTTTTCACTTTCATCGTTTCAACCATTCCCAGTAGGTTTCAAATCAATGCAGCTAGTGGCATGCACAGATGTACGTGTTGAATTGTTGTTACTCACTTTTCGGACTGGTACAATCATGCATCGATCCAACAGACTAAGAACATGACCATGCCACACTGACATCGAATGATGAATACTAGACGTCGGACATAAGCAATTAAGCATAAGCAACTTCATTATACTGATCCGTCGGCAAAACATTAGTAGCTAATGCCATGGCATATATCCTAATAATCTTTCACTGATTGCATGATTAGATTATAAGATCATGAAAGTATGATTGATATGTAAGAATAGTAATGGACGATCTAAGAACACAGTAATTAACACTCTTAACTGTGATCTGAGCACAAGCGTACTTGTTTGACTGGACCACGAAAGCACATCGTGAAGCATCCAGTAGATTTCATATTAAGTATTAACTATCTCATGTCTTATTAGAACAGTGACAGACTGACAGGTTAGTGTGGCCGACCAGGCCAAGTTGTTTTTTTTTTTTTTACAACAACCAGGCCAAGCTTTAGTCAAGATGATTAGAAACTGATTACTATTAGTTAACCATAGGGTCGAAGCTAGCTAGGTGTCCAACTATCATCTGCTATTGATGTAAAAGGCAAGGTGTTATACTTGTATATGGACAGCGCGCTCCAGTCTTATCGGGAGCATATACTCTTCAACTTCGAGTTCAAAATATCTGACTTATCTTGTGATCATTTTCTTCATCCTCGATCTCTCCCAAAAACACAAGCAGATTGCGAGATGGAGAACACTCACTCGAGGCCTCATGCTGTTATATTTCCCTACCCTCTCCAAGGCCATGTAATCCCAGCAGTCCATCTCGCAATCAAGCTCGCATCAAACGGTTTCACAGTCACCTTTGTCAACACTCAGGCAGTCCACCACCAAATAATCAAGTCCCAAAGTCTCGATACTGCCATGGAAGACAATCAAGACATTAACATCTTCGGTGGGGTGTGTAAATCGAGCCTTGACATACGTTATGTGACGATCAGCGATGGTTTTCCTATCGGATTCAATCGCTCCCTCAACCACGATCAGTTTTGGGAAGGTGTTCTGCATGTTTTCCCAGCTCATGTGGATGAACTAGTAGCAAAACTAGTCCGATCCGACCCCCCGGTCACTTGCTTGATAGCAGACACTTTCTTTGTGTGGCCAACAATGATAGCAGCAAAGTATAACCTTGTGAATGTGTCATTTTGGACAGAACCAATTCTGGTCTTAACCCTCTACTACCATATATACCTCCTCAGAGAAAATGGTCACTTTGCTTCTCATGGTAAGTGTCTGAACCATCTCTAGTCCCTGTGTTTCTTGTTTTCTCCTTCGACGATCTTTAGTTCATAGTTTTGAGTCCGACCGAACTGCTACTCCTATACCTAACTAGGTTAAAACTTTTTGGTCTTCACACGACCAAGACCACTAATCGTATGAAGTTTTGTTTACATATACATATTTGAGGTTAGTAGTGTGACAACATAACTCTGACTTCACAATCTTCTATCTAGATGATCATCGCCAAGATGAGTTAATAATATCTACTGAGCTTAACAATTTTTCTATGTAGATAATCATCGCCAAGATACAATCGACTACATTCCGGGAGTGAAAGCAATTGAACCAAAAGACTTGATGTCATATCTTCAAGCTGCTGAGATCACATCCGTAGTCCACAGGATCATCTACAAGGCATTTGAGGAAGTTAAACGAGCAGATTTCATTCTTTGTAACACGATTCAAGAGCTTGAATCAGATACCATATCTGCCTTGCAAGAAAAGCAACCTACATATGCAATTGGCCCTATTTTCCCCAATAGGTTCACAAAGAGCACCGTGGCCACAAGCCTCTGGTCCGAATTTGACTGTATGAGTTGGCTCAACACTAAACCGAATGGTTCAATTCTCTACGTCTCATTTGGTAGCTATGCACATGCTAGCAAAAGAGACATAGAGGAAATAGCCAACGGGCTTTCGCTAAGCAAAGTCGGCTTTATTTGGGTTCTTCGGCCTGATATTGTTAGCTCCGATGAGACCCAAATCCTGCCTGCCGGATTCGAAGATGAGATCAAGAATCGAGGGTTGATCGTGCCATGGTGTAGTCAAATTGAAGTCATCTCACACCCTGCAATTGGTGGGTTCTTCACACATTGTGGATGGAATTCCATATTGGAAAGTATGTGGTGCGGTCTCCCATTGTTGTGCTATCCATTGTTGACTGACCAATTTACTAATCGGAAGCTAGTGGTCGACGATTGGAAGGTTGGGCTTAACCTCTGTGATCGGTTTCCGATCACAAAGGAGGAGGTGGGAGAGAAGGTGAACTGTTTGATGAGTGGAAAGTCAAGTGAGGAGTTGAGGAGGAATGCCAAGAAGGTCAAGAACACATTGGAGAGTGCACTGGATAGAGAGGGTTCATCAAGTAGAAACTATGATCGATTCATAGAGAATGTGAGGGCTACAATCCAAGAGAAACATGGCCTTTGCTTCAAAGACTCCAATGCCAATCTCTAGGATTCTTAAAAATGTTGCAAATTCCAATAAGCCAATGTTGTCGGTTTCGTTTGTATTTTTCTATCAAGATACAATGTGGGCTGGTGCGACGCTAACGTTCATGTGTGTCCATTTTCTTGAAATGAAGAAACTAATTGCAAATCTGTGTCACCATATGGTTTGCCTACTTCCACGTTTTCGTGTAGTTTTGGAATTCTAGTGCTATAGTATTGACATATGAAGAGATAAGCATTTATACTTATGAAAGCTGCTATGTGATTCCATGGTACTATTACGAAACATTATGTTTTTGTTACTGTTATATGTATTGAGATTATACATCCTCCATTACGAATTGAGATAATTTATAAGAGTTTGGGTTACTTAATTCATTGCCAATTGGTTTTAGATGTGAACCTCATATCACTTTATCATGGTATCAGAGTGGGTTATCCACGTCCACGTGTGAAGCCAAAATGTTGCTCACGTGTATGGCTTGAAAATTCGCCACACGTGTGGGGGTGTGTTGAGAATATACATCACACATTAGAAATTGAGACCTAACTTGTGGGTTTATAAGGGTTTGAGTCACTTTATCCATTGTCTATTGGTTTTGGATGTGAACTTCAT
Organism: Argentina anserina; assembly: GCF_933775445.1. Taxonomy (NCBI): domain Eukaryota; kingdom Viridiplantae; phylum Streptophyta; class Magnoliopsida; order Rosales; family Rosaceae; genus Argentina; species Argentina anserina. Next base: position 9,168,892 of record NC_065877.1, on the reverse strand, counting down.
ATCACTTTATCATGATATCGAAGCCAGATTCATATATGTGGAGAGTATCACAGTTCCAAGCACTAATCCATGACACAGAAAATGTCAACAACATCTACTTCAATATATAGGCACTTAAGGGCAATCACAACCATAGTAGGCCCACCGGCATATCTAGCTCCAATGCAATAGATCTTCACCATCTTTGTCTTCTTGTTCAAAATCTCAGGAATGAATGAATGCATCGGATATCTCACTTTCTCCGACAATGATCTAAACCCTAATACATTTCACATTGAGAATTTAGATCTAGCTTGTGGGTTTATAAGGATTTGGACTCCATCCATTGTTAATTAGTTTTGGATGTAAACCTCATATCACTTTTTATTAATATGTGAATCTAGGACATTTTAGACTTTTAGTGAATGTGTTAAACTATTTACAATGGAGCTCTTTCCTATGAAGCGTCTTTGATTTCGATATGAAGTGTCTTTTTTGATATTGTCAATTGATTTTACCTAAACTAATTTTCTAGAATTACAATGTATGATTTTTTTATCTTAATAATAAGTTCAGCAAAACCTTATATAATATCTAATGTTGAGAGGTTTGCATAATAGTTGCCAAATGGTATAATAATTCTGGCATGAGCCGAACTCATAACCTCGCACTTACAAAGGGATTGAAAACTATGCCACTAGAGTGTTAAACCAAATGGAACCGGGCGAATGATGCAATTATTTGTAATGTTTTTGTTAGAGAAATCATCAAAATGAAAAATCTATATCTCCTACTAATGGTTCTTCCCACGGGTACTACCTCTTTTCTTCTTTTTGAAGTAATATCCCCTACTGGGTTGGGTGCTTAAAAAAGCTAGCCAATGCCCAATCTGTAAAGCAGCCCACAGCTCAAATTCCATCTGCTTCCCTTTCTTTTGGGTTTCCAAATCCGAGCGTTTAGCCTATGATCATTACTTTTCCTTGTGAAAGGAAATGAGGATTAATACTTTCTTTAACGAATGTTAGAGATTTAAACCGGATACTTGGGATGAAACTTTGTATCCAACTCTTTCTTCTTTCGTATAATGTTATGCACTTATGCCTAATGCCTTCCCAATGAGGGTGATAGAAATTCACAAATTACAAGAGCTTCTTAAACATATGATGAACTCTTCCTTCGTCAAAAACTAGGTCATGGATATCGTCTCCATGGATATGTAATCACTTTCAGTTTTCAAGTCTTTTGAGTTGCATGGTTACTATATATTTCAAACTAGACACGTCTAATGATCATAAAATTCATCGCATGAGTTAAACAAAATGAAATTGCACAGTTTCAACGTTGCGAGAGTTGGGCTAGTGCCACGGATGTGCTGTGATGACATATAAGCACATAATGGTATCATAAAATCCTTCGGCATACAATACATGACAAGATTTTTCACATAACAAAGTAATTTACCAATATTTGGAAACAATGAAAAAGCCCACATAAAATAATTAGGAGCCCCGATTTTGTTGGATACAAGACTTCTTTAGTCGGCGTCCACAGTCCACACCCAGATAAAAACAAGTAGATAGAACATTCTAGATCCGTATCGTTGAATTTACTTGAATTATGGGCATAACCAATCCAACAAGGAGAACAATTCATCATCTACCCATGGAGTCAAAATCAAATAACTGGTTAGGGTGAGAGGTAGAGGATGAATTGTTAAAAGATCCCCTACTGGGTTGGGTGCTTTGGGTGTATTATGATTCATTGTTCAACATGTAAATGGTTATTTTCCACTAGAAAATTCACAAAATTAAATATTATAATAGATTGAAATACACAATGTCCGTCTATATTACGAACTCAAAATCAAAATTAAAATATGACTTCGACAAACAAGTTCCCGCAAGTGAATATCTACATGCTTTGAGTAAAATTACAAATATCCTCATACAACTAGCACATCATTCTCATATGAATATTATCAAAACAAGAAGAGCTAATTATGCTAAACGATCAACAACATTATTTACTTCACGATACACGAGTGTAAAATAGTGAACAACACAATTTGCTTCACGATATACACAATCAAATCCAAGTTTCAAAAAATACATGATCGAATCCAAATAATGAACGAGAAATAGTTTCTAAATAATAATAAGAATGCCAAGTTCATATTATTATTCCTGGACTAAAAAACAAGTAAACCCAAAAGCTTTTCTTTCCGAACAAGAAATTGAGTTTAAGTCTTTATGGGCTCTCTATATAAATATCCCAACCTCCAACACATAACCCACTCTGCTCTCTCTCTTCATCGCTTCAAAACCATCTCTCTGCTTCGTCTTCATCGGTCTCCCACCTCCTGCTCTCTTCACCATGACCGATAAAGCTGGATCATCCTCCGACCCGTAAGCCCCCAGATCCAATTCCCCTTCTCTCCGATTTTGCCCTAATTCTTGAAATTGGGGATTTTCGGTTTCTGATTCGATTGTTCTTTGGTTTTTGTTTGCAGTAAGGGGACTAAGAGAGATTTCAGCACTGCGATTCTCGAGCGGAAGAAGGCGGCGAATCGCCTCGTCGTCGATGAGGCCATCAACGATGACAACTCCGTCGTCGCGCTTCACCCAGAGACCATGGAGAAGCTCCAGCTCTTCAGGGGCGACACTATTCTCATCAAGGTTTGATTTTGATGTGATTTGGTGGTGTAATTTGAGTTTTTGTTGGATATAATTGATGTGTGTTTGGTTATTTTGGTTTTTGAGCTAGGGAGGATTGAAATTAGGGTTTGGGTAGTGAGAAAAGGATGTGATTGTAGTTGGGCTGGTGGGTCTTTGCTGTTTTGTTTGAGATCTGGTGATTGGGTGTGTTTGGCTGTTGGAAAGTTAGGGTTTTGATGTAAAGTCTTATCCTTTAGTACTAGTTCAGGTGTATTGGACTGTTTATTTATGACTGATTGGTTATGAGTACTAGTTCGTTAGAATTTAATGTGTTGTTCAGGGTTTTGGTGCTGAAGTGTGTGCTTGAATTATTCGGAAGTATAACAGAGCTGATTGTTTATCTGTCTTTCAGGGAAAGAAAAGAAAGGATACTATCTGCATTGCCCTTGCTGACGATACTTGTGACGAACCAAAGATTAGGATGAACAAGGTTGTGAGGAGCAACCTGAGGGTTAGGCTTGGGGATGTTGTTTCTGTACACCAGTGTGCTGATGTCAAGTACGGAAAGCGTGTGCACATTCTCCCTATTGATGACACTATTGAAGGTGTTACTGGAAGTTTGTTTGACGCTTACTTGAAACGTGAGTCCCCGTCTAAACCTTATATTCCTAGCTGTAACAATAGTTTAAATTGGATACTTGAGATAGAAATGACTTCTATAATTTTGAGCTTTCTACAGAGGTATACCACTAGTGAACAATTAGCAACAATGTAGTTCTCCTATGTATATCTCCTGTAGCATTGTTTTGTTATATCTGCTTGTATAGTAATTACAACTCTATGATCAGTTATGTACATCATAGGTACATGTAAGCTAAGATACTCCTCTCACTTGCGAAGGTGGACCTGTTATGAATATCCGTGTCATGTAACACATTCTACACAATGTGACTGTCCTCTGGTTTTTAAAATTAAGTTCTGTTTACAACGATTATGGAGCTTAATGCTAGTTCAGTTCTTTATGGTTTGTATACTTACATACTCTTCTGATCTGTGTTGCAGCTTATTTCCTGGAGGCCTACCGCCCGGTGAGGAAGGGAGATCTCTTCCTGGTGAGAGGAGGAATGAGGAGTGTAGAGTTCAAGGTTATTGAGACTGATCCTTCTGAGTACTGTGTTGTTGCTCCAGACACTGAAATCTTCTGCGAGGGGGAGCCTGTAAGACGGGAGGACGAGGATAGATTAGATGAGATTGGTTATGATGATGTTGGTGGAGTTAGGAAGCAGATGGCTCAGATTCGTGAATTAGTGGAGCTGCCATTGAGGCATCCTCAGCTTTTTAAGTCAATTGGTGTGAAGCCCCCGAAGGGTATTCTTTTGTATGGGCCACCTGGATCTGGTAAGACACTAATTGCCAGAGCTGTCGCAAATGAAACCGGGGCTTTCTTTTTCTGCATCAATGGGCCTGAAATCATGTCAAAATTGGCTGGGGAGAGTGAAAGCAACCTCAGGAAAGCTTTTGAGGAAGCAGAAAAGAATGCGCCTTCAATAATCTTTATTGATGAGATTGATTCGATTGCTCCCAAGAGAGAGAAGACACATGGAGAAGTTGAGAGGAGAATTGTATCCCAGCTCTTGACACTGATGGATGGACTTAAATCTCGTGCCCATGTAATTGTTATGGGGGCTACGAATCGTCCAAACAGCATTGACCCCGCTCTCAGAAGGTTTGGTAGATTCGATAGGGAGATAGATATTGGTGTCCCAGATGAAGTTGGGCGTCTCGAGGTTCTTCGTATTCATACAAAGAACATGAAGCTTGCTGAAGATGTAAGATTCAATATCATTCATTTATTCTTTTTAATCGAAGTTGTCCTGGTTTTTCCTTGACAAAGTGCTTAATAAATGTGGCTTTCCCTATATAGGTTGATCTGGAAAAGATCGGCAAGGAGACACATGGTTATGTTGGTGCTGATCTTGCTGCCCTATGTACTGAGGCTGCCCTTCAGTGCATCAGAGAGAAGATGGATGTCATTGACTTGGAAGATGAGGAGATAGATGCTGAGATACTCAACTCAATGGCAGTTACAAATGAACACTTCTCCACTGCTCTCGGAACAAGTAACCCATCTGCTCTCCGTGAAACGGTAAGTATTTAGAATTTTATTTAAGTGATGGAGCTTTTCTTTTCATGGTCGAATGCACTGTTGAAGTTACAGATTCCAATGATGTTTATGTTTTTGTTGGCCAGGTTGTTGAAGTGCCCAATGTATCTTGGGATGCTATTGGAGGTCTTGAGAATGTTAAGAGAGAACTTCAAGAGGTGATTGATTTTGTTCTGTTGTATATTATATACACAACATTACTTCTGAGATTTATTTTTATTCTATGTAACTAAACATTAATATCTGTTTTGTCTTGTGATGCAGACGGTTCAATATCCGGTTGAGCATCCTGAGAAATTTGAGAAATTTGGGATGTCACCGTCAAAGGGAGTTCTATTCTATGGCCCTCCTGGGTGTGGTAAAACTCTTCTTGCCAAGGCCATTGCCAATGAGTGCCAGGCTAACTTTATCAGTATCAAGGGACCTGAATTGCTTACTATGTGGTTTGGAGAGAGTGAGGCCAATGTGCGGGAAATCTTTGACAAGGCTCGCGGATCTGCTCCATGTGTCCTATTTTTTGACGAACTTGATTCCATTGCTACTCAGGTTTGAATCTATCTTTATTTTTGTTATTGCACTTGAGTACTAGGTTAAATTATTGCAACCAATCAACCAGAAGTATTTCTATGGATTTCTTGAATGTTCATTGCTCAAAACTTCTGAACATGTATGCTACTGTGACCTCAGCAAATTTAAGAGCCTCATCCAAAAACACTTAACATTACTCCAATTTTTTGAAGTTATCCTATGCTCATTTCGTGCTTTACAACTCCATCCAGACCTATGTTTGTAGTATACTAATCAGATTTTGTTTTAGTCAGATAATATTCTGATGATGTGTGTTACCTATATCTATGATTACCTTATCTATACATGTGCTTATTTCTTTACATACACACCTTGCAGAGAGGTAGCAGTTCAGGTGATGCTGGAGGTGCTGCAGATAGAGTTTTGAACCAACTCCTTACAGAGATGGATGGAATGTCCGCAAAGAAGACTGTTTTCATAATTGGTGCCACTAACAGACCTGACATTATAGACCCTGCACTTCTACGTCCGGGCCGTCTGGATCAATTGATATATATCCCTCTCCCTGATGAGGAATCCCGTCTTCAAATTTTCAAGGCAGCCTTGAGGAAGTCTCCAGTTTCTAAAGATGTGGATCTTAGTGCCCTTGCCAAGTATACCCAAGGATTCAGTGGTGCTGATATCACTGAAATTTGCCAGCGTGCTGTCAAATATGCCATCAGAGAGAATATTGAGAAGGTATATTATTGGATTTCCTGGTTGCTTGGTTTTTTCTGTGCAAGATCAATGTGATTCCTTTGTGAGTAACCAAACTCTACTTGTGCAGGATATTGAAAGGGAGAGGAGGAGAAGTGAGAATCCTGAGGCTATGGAGGAAGATGTAGAGGATGAAGTACCTGAAATCAGGGCAGCTCACTTTGAGGAATCAATGAAGTTTGCTCGTCGCAGTGTTAGTGATGCTGATATCCGCAAATACCAAGCATTTGCTCAGACATTGCAGCAGTCGAGAGGATTTGGAACCGAGTTTAGGTTCCCAGAAAGTGGTTCTGCTGCAGCTGCTACTGGATCTGACCCTTTTGCAACTAGTGGTGCCGGGGCTGATGAAGATGACCTTTACAATTAGAGTAGCTCCATAATGCACACTTTTATCTTTTTTTAATTTCAGACCTGCAGTTTGGATTCCATCAACACTTCAGGTGGAAGTGTCCATTTAATCGTTATTGTGCTGGAAAAGGCCTGGGGTTCTTGTGGCCACTGGATGAGCCGAGGATAGTCTAAGTTGAACAATGTTATCTTTTGATAAATTTATAATGGATGATGTAAAGACTGAACCATTTTATTTCAGTTCAACAGTTCCATGCTTTTAAAGACTCGCCTCTTACTTCTATGGTAAGTTTTATTGATGTGGTGAAGGTCTCAAGTAACAAATTGCATTTGATTGACGGAAACACGAGTGATATTCTGTGGCTGCCGTTTCATGTTTATTGTGGAACTGCGACCGATAATTTCTCCGGCAGCAGGCACCCATACTTCTAACACAGTTCACTACTTTCCCCATATATATGGCTTGATCAGTTGATCTCTCACTTCACACCCCTCTGCCAATAAAGTATCTGATCAACACCCACTGCCAATAGTGGTATAGAATCTTCACCGTTTGGGATCAAGTTGTTTTAGGTGGTGAATTCAAGACCCTAAAGTGGCTGGATAGGAACTTCAAAATGAGCCCAAAGTGATGAAGCACCGCTGCTTCAAGGAGGCGCATGTTTGCGATGCGCGCCCTTGGAGGTTAGAGCTTAGAATGATACATTGGATGTGTAAGAGATGATGAGTGATGACACCGCCAAAATATTGCGGATTGAAGTGAAACTCAAGAAAATGAGCATCGAGTATTCAAGTAGGTAGTTAGTTTTGAAGGACTACCAAAACTACAAGGTACAGTATAAGGATTGAGGAGTGATTCTTGGTACCACATAGGTGGTCGGGTTGTGATCATAAAATGATGAACCTAAGAGCATGAATCAGCTTCAACGTTCAACCCATATTGTTTTGAAGACTCTGCATCCGATCCAACTTTCATCAACCGCAATTGGAGTTTAAATTTGAAATATAATAGCATCCGTCTTGGTAGGCCGAATATGAAATTCACTTAGCCTACCTATATTATAAAAAGAGTATACGATATATTTTCATATGCATTCGGCCTATCAACAGGGTGTAGGCTTGGTCTCATTCTTGTACAGTACTCCTAAACACAAGGGTATATATATAGTCAAGTATCTTACAAGTTTACAACAAGGCTGGTCTAGCCAAGTTAATTTTCCAAACTTTGACTTAACTTTCTAAGTTGTGGGTGATATTAATTTCAGCTAATTTTTTTCTGTTAAATTATGGTCGGCCCTGAGGAAGTTCTTGGAGCTCAAGGTGAGGCATAATATGAGGCTCGTGATGCTCCAATAATCTTTTTTTAATTATCATTAGTTTCCTAAGGCTCATTATATAAAAAAAACAAAATCAAAGTCATAATGCAGTATGAGGTAATTTAATTAAACTATTTGCAAAATTTTGAATTTACATAAAAAAAGGTCATTCGAACACAAATAATAAAAGAAAATATCATATCAGCTTCAAGATACTAGTGACTGCACGCCAACGTCTTCTCTCTCAGCCTCCATAGTCCATATACATTTACTTTCAAATCTCGCTTTACCATGGATATATACTGCAATTTGCATGTTTCCAACCTTGCACCTTGCACCTCAGATCGATTTTGAGCCTTTTGTCCTGGAATTCATCGGATTGTGCGTTGATCTGATACAATGGAATTTCACCATGATCATTTTTTTCTTGTGTGTTTTTGGATGGTCGATAGGGGAGTTAATACTAGGGGTTAATTGGTAGTGCACGAGTGTCTGGACTTGTACTAGTATATAGAGTGAAGGGAGTCATTCATGTCTATCAATGATTAGTCTGCTGTCCATACCAAAGCAGGCATTGATTTAAGAAGAGGGTTATTTGAGTAACCACATAAACCTAAGTTGGGGTTTAGGAGGCACATAATATTAGACTATGCAGGGCAACCCCCAACTGGAAGCAAATATTTGAATGGTTCCTCATTTCTAGTAATCTAGGTATTGATTAACATCCATTGGTTTACTCCACTGTTGCAGTGGACTCCCATTCCATATTTCCAGCTGATATTGATGATGATAACTTCATCTCCTAGCTAGTACGTCCATGTGATAAGTAGGGCAAGACTTCGATCTCCTCCCCAAACACACCCAGATCGAAAAGCATGATGTTTCTGAAACGAGAGGACACAGCTGTTAGTGGGTAAAGTCTCTCCAAATAATGGTAAGCAAAACACATCAAATCATATCACAACCAAAATAATGATGTTAGAAGCAGCTCGATTTCAATTATGCCTGTTGCCAAATCTTGCACCCCACCACATTTCTCATCTGCACTCCATTTTCCTCCCAATTTATGTAGGACAACCCTACCAAGGGGTCCATATCCTACATTATATGACTCAGCCTGCACATTGATCTTACTCACAAAAAATTACGGGTGTTTCATTTCAACGATGCCCACTTCTGTTAGATTAAATAACATATCTATCATAATGAGGCTATGCATAATCGATACCTCTGGCAGGAAACCAGCTATTGTAGAATTATGAACATATGAAGTGCATGTAAACTCATCAAATCAATAAGCACGCAAACATTAGATTACTTGAATAACTGCATGTTTTTTGCTCATTAAGTCATCAACTATACGATTAATTTTGATTCTAATAAAAAAATTTGTTCGATGAACTGCTTTAAAGTTTCAACGGTATATCCCTACATACATCAATGGTTCTTGATTTCATCTCCCTTCGGAACCCTGAATATCTACCGGCGGATCCAGCTCAAGACTTGTTTGGGCTGGAGCCCATGTAACATTTTTCATCTCAAATTTTTTTAGGCAAAATTGTCAAAATACATTCCAAACTTAGCTAAAATTGTCAATTTACACCCCAAACTTGTATTTGAGTCAATTTCCCTCCTAAACTTGTTAAAAATTGCCGATTTGCACCACATCCGTTAAATTTAACTGTTTCCATCCAATTTTGCGTCACATGTCATACACATGAGGGGTAATGTTGTCATTTACTATTTATATTTTTCTTAAAAACAAATAAAAATATTCTTTAAAAGGAGAATTATTTTATTTACATCTTTTTTCTACATACTTAACCCTATTTCGAATTATATATTCAATATACCCACTCATTCAAATAGTCTGATGTGTATATATATATATATATATATATATATATATATTTATATATATTTTTATACGTACATATTGTTGGAGGAGGAACGAAACGAGAATAATAACTACGTAATGGAACAAAACGTAACCGTTTAATTATTGATAATGAGGCTTATATATAGGCATTACAAAACCACAATCATGTAGGATTCGGAGTCCTAATCCATTACAGAGATGCGAATATATCTCTAACAGAAAATCTAATAAGGCTAAGACACACATAATGATAGAATAGTAATTCTTCCAGAACACACATTTATTTTTAATTTTCAATTTATTTATTTATATTTTTCTAATATCTTTTAACATATCATATCACATAAAATAATAAATATATAAATCAATAACATGTTTAAAAAAACATTGTAACAAGTGTTCATCTTAAGTAATTTTATTAATTTATTTCATTATTAAATATGAATAAATCTATAATGACAATATTGCCCCTCAAATGCATGACATGTGACTTTAAATTGGATATAAAACATTAAATTTAACGGATATGGTGCAAATCGGCAATTTTTACCAAATTTAGGAGGTAAATTGACTCAAATGCAAGTTCATGGTGTAAATTGACAATTACGACCAAGTTTGGGGTGTAAATCGGCATTTTTGCCTTTTTTTTACTACATGTATATTAGTGTCAACAAAAAAGATATATATATATATATATATATATATATAGATATTTGGATTTTTAGTATTCTCTTATATGCAGGCATTATTCTTCTTAAATAAAAAAAAATCCTGAAGTATAACTTTTCTAATATTCATGCTACTCTATATATTAAATCTAAAATTGTAAGTATGAATTATTACGTTTCAATCTAATTAATTTGAGAAAAAATTTGTGGAGTATTTTAATTTGTCATTGATTTTAAAATTTTGGGGCTCATCTATGTTGGGTTGGTTCGGCGACGCGTGGTGGTCGTTGGTGGTGCGTGGAGGGAGGTTGGTGACGTGCGGTGTTGCTCCGCCGGTGGTTGTTGGTGTTGGCTAGTTCGTTACTGCATGGGTGCCCAGTTTGGTTGGCCTAATCATTTGGACTGTTCCCTCTTGGGGGCCCAGTTTGGATTGGGCTGGGAGTGGTAGGTTTTGTCTTTAGGACCTAGTCATTTCTTAGCCCGTATTTGGGACCTAGATGATGAGTGTTGGTTGATTTGGTCTTCTTATCCCATTTAGGTCGGAAGTATAGATCTTTGGTTCGAGTTTCTTCAAGTAAGTTAGTTGATGCTAATTGATGTTTTATTTTCTGGTTACTTTTGAGCGGATTGCAGCGGATTTTGTCATAAATCTAGTTAAAAAATTAGTGACTTTTAATTGTTTAGGTTTTTATGATTTCTTAGTTAGTTCGTGCACTCTCAATTACGTTGCCTTTTGAAACGGGTGAGATGTGTTCACGATATACCGTACATTTTAATTTCTTTATCTTAGACTATGCGTCATTGATTAAAAAATATATATATATATATTATTTCACTTTCAAAGATTTATAATTTGCATAGTTATATATTTACACTTAGTAATAAAAAATTTGACCTTCAGCCAATTTCAAATCCATCCTGTATTCGGAATCCGCTACTGAATACCTCGGATCGGAACCTTACTTCTACAGCAGCAAGCTAGGAGCTCCAACCTCCATTGAGTGATGGACATAAATTAAGTAGTTGATGGCATATACCGATGAAATGACTTTTTGAATCGACAACTGCCAAATGAGTCACTGACATGCAATGCAAGTGGTTGGAGAAGATGATGATCAAGAAAGAGAGAAAGAGTTTTAGGATTCTGTGGCTGCTTTGGGTCTTACAGTACTTCTGCAGGCTCAAAGTTGAAATACACACGTGTGACTGCTGCACATGATCGATCGAAATTCAATAATTTTTGCAGTAAAGCTTCATTGCGTCAATGGACAATGGTGCCTTTTGGCACGATGAATGTAAAACAGATCGATCGACCTGTTTACAGTGTCTATATAATTTCAAAGTTTTCGACCATGTCAGGGATGCACGTGTAGCCCCTACTGCCAGGGAGCAGCATATTGTTCTCGACTTTAATTTACATTCACATTTTCATATGGTAGATCGATATGACACATTATTATTAGAAAATAGACTTGATCGATCGTTTCTTTCTCCGGACAGCAAAAATGGAAATTCTGTAGATTCAGACCACGCTTGCCCTCGTTTTAGCTATATTAAGTACTCGATCTATGTTATCTGTACGTTGCACTGATATATGAGACTCCAGTGTGTTCAGACTTCAGAGATAGAACTTTCATCATTATAATAATCTGCATGCATGTAGGATGTCTTGTGCTATAAGTCATTAGTCGATTATGGCTTCAATGGTTCAAGTATTCATTTTTCCCCACACACGAACACAAAGAAGAAAACAAAACTCCAAGCTAGATGCCACTTAATTATGCAACAATACTTGAAACAAATAGCCGTTTCTGTTACATCCGTGAACGTGCACAACTTACATCGATGAGTAATACTCAAATGATTACATGCAAAGGTAATGTCTCCATCTAATAATAGAGACGTCGACGTCCAACCCAGAAGAGGGAAACACCTAGCTAGCTTGATGGGAAAATTTTAACTTGCCAAACGCAAAACTTGACCAGCCAGATCAACCGGAGGTCGGTGATCGAAGTGTGTGCTTAAAAAGAGTGTGCTGTAGTTTAGCAGTAAATCACAGGGTCATAAATGAAAGGAATGGTAGACCCAGAATAAAAGTTCTAAAAGGGAAAACTGAGACGATGGCCGCACGAGGGGGAAGTGTTTCAGCTACGCCACCTGCACCGGATCCTGCCCCATCTCTCTATATGACTCTCGCTGTCTCTTTGCTGACGTGCATTCTGGGCCACATGTCTACGTACCATGGGCCACGGCCCATACATACGCATCTTCTATCACCACTGGAGAAATGATCGGTCGCTCGTTTTATTTTCGGAATCAATTCACTCTCCTAGACGATGAGAAGATGAGCTTCCTTGGTTCTTGGAGTTCTTTGTAAACGTTTTGCGTGTGAAATTCTAATCGTATAACTTGTCTTCGTTCGATCCATATTTTAACAATTGGAAACAAATTCGTATATAAAAATTGATCGGTAAAAAATAATAAATCAGCTAGCTTGTTGGATGCATAATTAAATAAGTTGTATGTGTTATTGGTGATATAGTTATGAATGCCACCTTTCTCACTATTTTACATAAGTCAGTCTTGTATGTACATCGTTCATTTGTTCATATACAAACAAAAATGTGTATGACATTCTCTCTTTTAAGCCAGAAGATTTTGTTGCAAAACAAGGAACACTAATAATAAACTAACATTATACACTTCATAAACTAATATAATGAGATACATGAATGGTTTCCTTGCTAGTGTTCCCTAAACAGGAGGAGGCCACTTGTGTCTGAATCGACAAATCATGTAGGATATATGGGGTATGGGCAGCATCATTTTTATCTAAATGCATCGAACTATAAACAACGTCACTTAATTCCATACATTAGTATATACAACCCTAATACAGGACCCTTATCTCAAACATCGTTTCCTTGGGCACTTTGGAACCACAATGATAAAGCTGGAAAGCTTAAGGGGGAATAATGGAACTGATTGTTCTTCCACTTCTTCGCTCTCTTTTTTATTCTTCATTTGTTTTATTCATGAAAAATGAAATTCAAACTGGCCAGGTTAATTGTAATTAGTAAAAATAGCTTGAAAATATGAGTCATGCATTTAAACCTTGACTTACAGGGAGCCAAAAGAAAACAAAAAGAATCAGAATGCACTACTGTATGTTCGCTTCTGTTTCTGCAAGTCCTGGATTTCGTTTGGAAATAAGGGTTTGTCCTATCAATTAAACGAATTAAATTATCTAAATTAGATTTGTATGAATACAGTCCACACAGGTTCACAAATGAAAGATAAAAATCTATTACCTGAAACAAGGCAAACTCACCCTTGAGGGAAAAAACCCAGAATTCCTTCCAACTTCATTGATCCATTGGTAAACTCCAGCGGCTCGTACTTTTATCATACAAAAATGGACGAAATAGAAGAGGAGTACTTGGTAAACAAACAAACAGTAAGCTAAAACATGATTTTAAATAGAATGTAAGATCCAACGACGTTGGAAAGCCAGCAGATCTGGCTGATTCAATGAAAAAGGGCTAATTATAATTCCTTGACGAACATATTGATTTTAATTACAGTCCCTAGATAAGATATAAGTAGGAGAACAACACTAGCAATAATTGTAACACAGAAAATATTTAGATTAAGTAAAACTAACAACCCGCAGCTGCAGCTATATATAGAGAAAAGGCGAGCTAGCTAGCTCTGGGATCCTCATGAATCATTACGTTCATGCGAGCAGAGAAGCATTGCTATGCAACGTCGGAGGATGTAGAACTTGGTCCGCTGCTTCTTCATAAGATGAGTGCACTTTTGACCAAAAGATCTGCAGGGCTCGCATCCGCCATTGTTGTGCAGATTCCTAGTGCCATTACTGAAGCTTGCAGTGGTTTCTGCAGTATTAGTAGTACTGTCACTTTCTTTCATTTCCCTCTGTCACTATAGTTTTGCCTACCATACTAGTGCACTAGAAGCGGTAAATTATTGAGAAAGGTAGATATGGTGGTGCATGTGCTTGCTTGATCTATTTATATAGAAGAATAGAAATGGTTTGCAAAAGTAGAAACTGCTAATTACCATAATTGTATGCAGAATCACATGATTTGATAGGGCAAGTAATTCGATCATGGTAGAAACAAGTTCAGCACGTACACGTCAAGCTAGCTAGTCACTGAAGTTCCGACCACACATGGATGAGCCAGAAATGAACGTACACGAATTTTTTTGCAATTTAATTTTCACATGTAATTACTCGAATGGAAAATGCAACGTAAATTACGAAAAATCAAAATGAAAATAGAAGAGGAACTAAACAAAAATAGGATAAAACACATAAGATGATGACGAGTCACTGGTACTCTTGTTTTTTCTATTTTACTTCACAGAATGCCTCAAAGGCTCAAATTATTTGCGAGCTTTATTATAGTCACACTATGGCTATCTGTTTTGTTATACCATAATCTATAGATCCAGAGATTTATTGACGAGTCACTGGTACTCTTGTTTTCCTATATTTCAAAATTGTTTGACAGCTTTTTGATATTGCATCTTCTTAATTTAAACCTTTTGAATTGATCATGGATAACTGATTATAAGTAAGAAGTTTATCTTTGGTTTCTTTCTCTCTCTTTTTTCCTAGAATAAAAAAAGAAATTGGAACTGGGACTGGGGTTTGGGGGGCCTGTTTGTGTGATTGATTATAGAGCAGAGAAGGGACCCTCTGAGACTAGAACTTGCCTTTGGTAGTTTTAGGTTGTAATGTATCATTTATATGGACTGTGAACACTGCAATATACTAGCTGCCAGGGAAGGATAGTTACACAGCATATGGAAAACACAGACTGGGGCATCTATATATAGCTTCCATTTCTATCTTCTTTTTCTTCACCTGAGATTTTGAAAATACAATTAACCTTCAACCCTTTTCACTTCCGAGTATCCCATCCAAGCCAGTGAAACAATACATGTGTATGATTAATTATACTAGTATTTCTTGATAGCAGCTAACATGCGTGTGCCATATATCTCTTGGAGATGCACATAAGATTTTGGCCGAGGCATTGGCAGATTCAAGCTAGATATTATATTTTACTGAAGTGCTTCATCAAACACTTCGTTCTCTCTACTTTCTGAGCTTCTGCAGAAACTTCTCAAGAAACCAAGTTGTCAAGTTACATCGCATCCCCAGATTTAAGATTGGGGATTGCTCAATGAGACAACGAATAAGCCAGAATATAGGTAATTTGAAATGTGATCGGGTACTAGTGTTTTAATTTTAGGTCAGCAAATAAATAGAATCTTTGACCATGCGTACCCCCACACATATGAATGCCTTGAACTCTAGACTACAGAGTACAGAGGATTGCTGTTCTGGCTCGCTCAGTCCAACTATATGTGTCATTTTCCAAGCACTGTAGTGATAAGAGTGATCTGAGAAATTGAAAGACCAAAGACAAGTTTGATATATTGGTAAATAAGCACATAGGTTCTAGCTACTTGCTAGAGAGATATTTATAGAAGTAACAGAGAGTTGAATGTTCACCAGTCACCAATATGTCCTGCCATTATTGGTATTGAATGGTGTTGTACTGTTCGTAAGTGAGTATTAATCGTTTTCGAGTTTCGACTATGAAGTTTCATTAGTCGATCGAGAGCACCATGAATCTTTCACAAAGATCATGTACATATATTAATGGGTCTTCACGCCATGTGCTACTCGTTATGGATATAAGAGAAGATAAGACTCAATAATTTATGATGCTAGCTCTAGCTTCTTGGTCTCAGGGAACCTTTTATTCTGATGAGTCTCCATCTTCTATGATACAGCATCACTATCATTACCATGATCTGCAATTATCTTAACTCAAACTATCTGCAGTTTCAAAGACTGGCAATACACTAAATACAGCATCACTATCATCACAACCTCCCTAATTAATTTCCACAGTCAAAATCATTTTGTCTTTAGCACCGGCTCCAAGGTAAACATTGAGGGTTTCCTCTCGGGTTTATTTTGAAATCCTCTACAACAGTAATACAAACAATTACTGTAGAAACGTGCCATCACGCGCTCGACTTTGCCAAAGTGTTTCCGTCTCCCTATCCAGCGGCGAGCCTCTTCGCCGTTGTCAGACAAGACTTGGTTGCTTCTGTTGAGGTTGATGAGTGTCCGCATCGATCTTTTCGATGTCGGGTATATGTTGGAGGCTCTTGTGTCGAGGGGGAAGAGAACCGTGGTGGCGTTTAGAGATTGGTTTGCCCCTCTCTGGTTTGGTTGGCAGCGGGGAATGGTGTGGTGAAGTCGGATTCCGTCTGTGGGGGAAGAACTCGTGGTGGTGGGGGATAGATCGGAGGTTACGGCTTGGAACTGAATCGGCTTTCTCCGATCTGATCTGGGGAAAAACTGGAATCTTCATAGTTGTCCTTCACGACACTATGACGAAGGATTGTTGGCAGCGGGCGATCAAGATCAGAGGGCTGGCACCGGCGAGGGTGGCGGTGGTTAGGGCTGGACAGATTTTTTTGGCAACCTGCGGTTTTCGGATTCCTGGGGTGAGGCCTCAATTTGGGTTGGACCCACTCTTTTGGGCCTGGCATGGGTCAATAAAAGTAGCCCATTTAGGGCATTTATGATTCGTGTTTTGTTATCTTATGTTATTAGGATTAAAAATTGTGTTTTCAATAAGAAGATGTGAGCATTGTCCTTGTTGGCATAGACTTATGCCCGATATAATCAGCGCAACTATCAGAACACTAAGGCTAATAAATAGCTCAGCATCGCAATACCAGCAGTGAGCTAGTCACACTAGCTGTGCAACGGGCCGCCCCGCGGCCCAAACCGACTACGGACGCGCCCTCACGCGCATCCCAAAGAAGGCTCCAGAGAACCATCTCAATTGGATTTTTTCCCACACCAGAAGAT
Organism: Argentina anserina; assembly: GCF_933775445.1. Taxonomy (NCBI): domain Eukaryota; kingdom Viridiplantae; phylum Streptophyta; class Magnoliopsida; order Rosales; family Rosaceae; genus Argentina; species Argentina anserina. Next base: position 9,151,672 of record NC_065877.1, on the reverse strand, counting down.
GAGTGAATGATCTACCTCAATTTAACTATAAAAGGTTAAACCCTTGACCTCGTAAGGTAAGGGCACTTAACTACCAACTGTTACTCTGCATAAATTATTACCAATCTGACTTGAGCATCGGAGAGTTGAAGACCACGCCGTCGTGGTCTCCACTTTGACGACTCGTACTACTTGTGATAGGAAAGAAACGAGGAGCACAGCGTGTCGCATCAACAAAGAGTGTAGCGTATTGCATCAGCACAATTCACTACGTTAACATTGGCACCGTCTGTGGGAAACGTAACAAAAAGATCCCATAAAACACATGCAGCTTTAGCGAAGCAACTGCACTTCGAAATGAGCACTCTCAATCCTACCACCCCCCCCCAATTTCGGCTGACGATCATGTAGAAGACGTAACTGATCTCAGTCTCAACCATCCCCTACCCTCCACAAACGACCCTATCATTCTCACCCCTACACCCGGGACGGTCGCCAGCACTAGCGCGACTCCTGATCCCGTGATCGCCGCAAGAATGGCAAACATGGCCAATGACCTAGCTAAGTGCCAACATCACGAAACAATTGAACGCGAGAAGGCCGCGGCTTTGCAGGCCGAGCTTGACAGGATGCGAGCGCAGCTTGAGCGGGCCGAACGCAGTCATCAACACGGTGAATCGCAGCGAAAAGTCAGCGCGCAAACAAAAGGACAGGAACAAGTTAACCTGAGCATCAGCTTGACCCCCTACGAACTCGCCAAGAAGCGGCCACCATCGCCACATCATATTCTAAACCGTGAAGAGGGAAGCACGAGCGTAACCTCTCGCTCACGACCCCGTACAACTGGCCACAGCACGGATCCCACATTGGCTCTGATATTGCAGCGGCTAACCACAATAGAGCAGCGGGACGCCAATCCGCGATACCGGCCAGTGTTCGCAGCCAGGCCCCTTCATTACGCAAATAATGAATATTGTACGTCCTTCACAATCCAAAAGTCTGAAAATTACGCCATACACGGGTGAGGGCAACCCATTCCGGCACATAGATAACTTCAAAAAAGTTACCGCTAGCAGAGAATTTGACGACGCCACACTCTGCCACCTGTTTAGCGAAACACTATATGGGGATGCCATGAACTGGTTATTCGAACAACCGGCGAACTCCATGGATTCTTTCGCGCAGTTGACTACATCGTTCCTTAATCGGTTCATCCTCATCGCCAGAGAAGCACATACAACAGACGTTCTATTCCAAATAAAGTAAGAAAGTAGGGAAACATTGGGCGCATTTGTCATGCGATGGCAGACAGCCGCATCCAAATGCCGGAACTTGAACAAAACACTTGCCTTTGCCGCATTCAAGGAAGGACTACGGTCTGAAAACTTCATGTTCCATATCAACGTGGACCCTCAAATGCGAGACGCCACCTACGATGAAATTATGACTGAAGCTATGTGGTACGCTCAGGCAGAATATGTCACATACGGGGAAAAGCGAACTCCGGTACCATCAGACAAAAACACTGCGCCGCAGTCATCTGTACCTACAAACACAATTCCCTTACAACGTGAGCTATACCCCGGCACAGAAGACCGCAGCAAAAGAAGGAAAAGAGAGTGACATCAGTTAAACCGCCATAACGAGCATAACCATGATCGGCACAGAGGCCGAGACAAGAGCAGGAGACTCGACGGTGAGCGTCGCAATAACAGAGATCCTTGCCAAGTTAACGCGATGAGTCACCGCGGTGACCACACACCACCGAGGGAAGAAACTCAAGAAGACTTCTTTCACAAACATCAGGGTACGTTGAGGAAGCTAGCAAGACCACTACGCCCTCAAACCGAAGCGAAGACTGGTAAGTGGTGCAGGTTTCATAAAAATGGAAGCCACAACACGAACGATTGCAGAACTCTCCGCACACTGAGAGCCAATGGCGACACAGGTGTCCGGGCAGCGCAGCCAAGGGTACAACAGACGTGATTGCCGCAGTAGAGAACCTACGCCGTATCAATGTGATTGAGGGCGGAGCCCCAATGACAAGCATGTCCAACCTTACAAAAAAGCGCTTCACCCGCAGCAACCATCTAAGGAAAGTCGCCATCACAGGGGGAAACGCCAAAAGACAGAAGGAATGATGGAAGCAGATCACCTTCACTGAAGAGGAGGAAATTGGCATTTCCCTACCCAATGACAACGCATTCCTCATTGACGCGATCTTGGGTGGACAGTGGGACGTAGGGAAAATGATTATCGACACAGGATCCGCAGTTAATGTCATATTCAAAGGATGCTACGAGAAGATGGAGCGTAGTGGTAAGAAGTTAGTGCAGGACCACGAACTGTTGATCAGCTTCTCCGGTGACGTAACCCAACCTTTAGGCTCAGACTACATGACGGTACGCATTGGGACTGCACCATGCACAATATATGTCGAATCTGAGTTCATCGTAGTTGATGCCTATAGTTCTTACAACGGGATCATTGGTCGGCCTACTCTCAACCGAATATGAACCTTCATTGCTGGGTACATGATACTCATCAAATTCCCAACCCCAAATGGAACAGGACAGGTCCGGGGATCACAGTCTGTGGTGAAAGATTTCCAAGCACTCTCAGTTAGGCACACACGCAACCGTCACGAAATCTTAGCGGTACATGCTGCAACAAACTTAACCGACAAGGTCGTCGATGCACGCGACTGCGATGTAACAACAAGAAAGGGGAAGAAAAAGACCACGCCTTACGAAGCCAAGACTCCAGAAAATCCCGAATCTTCCTTGAAAAGCATCACACCCTTCCTACACCACCCGGAGCGAAAAATCAAGATCGACGCTAGTCTTAGCCCCACAGTGGAGAAGGACCTAGTAAACTTCCTAGGAGAGACCATGGAAGTCTTTGCATAGTCCTACGAGGATATGCCCGGCATTTCGCCTGACATCATCATGCACGAGCTACACATCAAACCTTCTGCATATTCAGTTAAACAAAAGCGACGTAGCTTCGACGACGAGAAAAGCATGGCAATATGCCAGGAGGTCGACAAATTGAAAGGCATGAAGTTCATTAGGGAAGTCCAGTACCCTGAGTGGATTTCAAACTGCGTTATGGTCCGTAAAGCCAATGGAAAATGGCGGATGTGTGTGGATTACAAGAACGTAAATAAGGCATGCCCTAAAGATAGCTTTCCTCTACCCAGAATCGATCAATTAATCGATACAACAACAGGTCATGAGTTGCTAAGCATGATGGATGCCTACTCTGGGTACAATTAGATACGCATGAACCCCGCGGATCAGGAAGCTACAACCTTCGTTACTGACAGAGGCATTTACTGTTATAATGTCATGCTTTTCGGGTTAAAAACGCAGGGGCTACGTATGTGCGTTGTGTCACGCAAATTTTTGATAAGCACATCGGTCGCGAGATTGAGGTATACGTGGATGACATGTTGGCCAAGAGCGTCAAGGCCGAGGACCATGTAGCCAACCTCCGAACCATCTTCAACGTGCTCAAAAAATACAAGAAGCGATTAAACGCGGAAAAATGTTTTTTCGGCATGACAACAAGTAAGTTTTTGGGCTACATCGTCAGTCAACGTGGCATAGAGGCAAACTCGGAAAAATTACAGGCCATTCTGGACATGGCGTAGTCGGTACTTAAGAAGGATCTATTCAAGGCAGACTCGTGGCGTTATCTCGATTCATCTCGAGGCTAACCGACAAATGTGAACCATTCTTCAAAATGTTAAAAACTCCAACAGCAAGCTGATCGAACCCTTCAAACAAATACTGCATAATCCAAAACACTCGGGGCGACTCAGTAAGTGGGCTATTGAGTTGACAAAATTCGACATAAATACAAGCCACGACCCGCCATAAAGGATCAAACCGTAGCTGACTTTATTGCAGAAATGATTCCTCGAGATACGGCGGAAATAGCACAGCCAATGTCATAACCCCCACCACAATTTCTCAATGGAACTTACAGGTAGACGGTTCCAACATCGCCAAGTCTAGTAGCGTGGGAATCATCTTGAGTGGACCGAGGGGACTCGAGCTGGAGTACGCTCTCAAATTCAATTTTGCTGCCTCTAATAATGTGGCGGAATACGAGGCATTGATTGCAGCACTACAGTTGGCCCTCAGCACTAGCGCAACTAGTATCAACGTAATGAACGACTCTCAGCTGGTAGTCAATCAAGTTACCGGATCTTTCACTGCCAAAGATGAGCAATTAGCAGCCTACCTGGCATACATCACGGCGTTGTTGAAGCGATTCGAATTCTATCATATCACCCTGATCCCGCGGGGCAGTAACGCAAGGGTGGACTCCTTAGCAAGACTTGCCACGGCGCAGCCACATCAATGCCATAAGGATACCATGGTCGAAGTTCTTCACCACCCTTCCATCTCCCAGACTCTACAAGAGATATGCCAAATAGAGCGACACCAAGGCTCGTGGATGGATGAGATCATAGCACTTAACCGTGATGGCAAGCTACCTGAAAACAAGGATGCCACAAGACATCTAACGAGACGCGCGGTGAGATAACACTTGCGAAATGGCACACTCTATCCCCAGGGCCTGCTGAACGCCAGTTTAAGATGCGTTACAACCGAAGAAGGCAAACAAATCTTGTAAGAAATCCACAGTAGCGACTGCAGTAACCACTACGGCAGCTGCGCACTAGCGGGAAAAACAATGCGGACATGATATTACTGGCCCACACTTGCCGCCGACGCAAAAGAGCTAGCCAGATCTTGCCATAAATGTCAAATACATGGGCCTATACCACGCCAACCCTCAGAACCACTATCATACATAGTCAGCCCATGGATCAACTGCCTCTGGGGAATAGATATGATAGGCCCGCTTCCCGTCGGGAAGTGCCAATTTAAGTGGGTCATCGTGTGCATCGACTATCACTCCAAATGGATCGAAGTCGCGTCCCTGACCACAATAACAACTGAGAAGGTCCAAAACTTCCTACAATGCAACATCTTCTACCGCCACGGTACGCCGGAGTATATCATCACAGACAATGGCACACAGTTCAATAATGACCACCTCATCACATGGTGCAAAGCAAGAGGGACTACGCTCAAGTTCGCATCTGTCAAAGATGAACAACCTAAACCTAGAAGTTAGAGAGTTAATCAGATCTAACCTAAGAACCTCGCAAGGAAGAATATGAAGAATGTGAAGATAGTGTTTAGACGTCCTACGCGTAAAGATTTACTACGCAATGACGGACGCACTACGCTCAAAGATAGCGATCAAAAATGTCCTACGCGTAAAGAGTTACTACGCTATGACAGACGCACTACGTTCAAAGATAGCGATTAAAGACGTCCTACGCGTAAAAAGTTACTACACTATGACAGACGCACCACGCTCAAAGACAGCGTTCAAAGACGTCATACGCGTAAAGATTTACTACGCTATGACGAACGCACTGCGCTCAATAATAGCGTTCAAAGACATCCTACGCGTAAAGATTTACTACGCTATGACCGACGCACTACACTCAAAGATAGCGTTCAAAGACGTTCTACGCGTAAAGATTTACTACGCTATGGCGAACGCACTGCGCTCAAAGATAGCGTTCATATGTGCTACGCGTAAAGATTTACTACGCTATGATAGACGCACTGCGCTCAAAGACAGTGTTTAAAGACATCTTACGCGTAAAGATTTACCACGCTATGACGGACGCACTACGCTCAAAGATAGCGATCAAAGACGTCCTACGCGTAAAGATATACTACGCTATGACGGACGCACTACGCTCAAAAGCGATCAAAGACGTCTTATGTGTAAAGAGTTACTACGCTATGACAGACGCACTACGCTTAAAGATAGCGATCAAAAACGTCCTACACGTAAAGAGTTACTACGCTATGACAGACGCACCGCGCTCAAAGACAGCATTCAAATACGTCATATGCGTAAAGATTTACTACGTTTCGTCGGACGCACTGAGACCAGCCAACACCCAAAGAGGCTCGATACAGTTCATTACACCATCTGCAACTTGGCATTCCTTAACCGGGGAGTGGGGGGACACCGAGGTGGGTCCATGGGACCCACCACTGATTATGGCGAAATGCTTAATTATTAACTCTCCAGTCAAGAAATTGCATCCCTAGACTGGGAACTTGGGGGGACTTGTTGGCATAAGCTTATGTCCGCCATAATCAGTGCAACTATCAGCACACTAAGGCTAATAAATAGCCCAGCATTGCAATACCAGCAGTGAGCAAGTCACACTAGTTGTACAACGGGCCACCCCGCAGCCCAAACCGACTACGGACGCGCCCTTACGCACATCCCAAAGAAGGCTCCAGAGAACCATCTTAATCGGACTTTGTGCCATACCGGAAGATGAGTGAATGATCTAGCTCAATTCAACTATAAAATGTCAAACCATTGACCTCGTAAGGTAAGGGCACTTAACTACCCACTGTTACTCTGCATAAATTATTACCAACCTGACTTGAGCATCGGATAATTGAAGACCACGCCATCGTGGTCTCCACTTTGACGACTCGTGCTATTTGTGACAGGAAAAAAATGAGGAGCACGGTGTGTCGCATCAACAAAGAGTGTAGCGTATTGCATCAGCACAATTCACTACGTTAACAGTCCTGGTGTGTGCACTTTTAGTGTCTTGTCTGCTCTAGTTAAGCAGTGAGTTCCTTGCTTTGTCAAATGGCCATTGTTGCCTAGTGGTAGGGTGAAGCTGAGTGTCGTCAGATGTTTCTTCCGTTGGTAATATAGTGGGAAAGCTGGTTTAGTAGACATTAGGATATGTACTTGCGTTACATATCAGCTGATGTTTTTTTTCATTGTGTCACCGTATTGTTAAAGCAAATAAAGTTGTCGTTAGAGTACTATTTGCTAGTTGGTGCACATTTGAGTATATGGTTGTCGTTAGAACACTCTTTGCTAGTTGGTGCACATTTGAGTATATGGTTGTTGTAGAGATTTCTAATAGTTTTTCAAGTCTTTGTAATCAGAGGTTCAGGCTCAATGTCCCCAACATGTATTTATTAGTTTCATTAATAGAGACTTAAGGACAGCCGCACCCCGACCCTTCTTCAAAAAAATAAAAGACACTTGCTCCAATGAGATGGATACGTACGTGTTGCTTGTGACTGGTTTAGAAGGTTTTCTTCATTCTTGGGGCAAACACGAGATGCAAATGTGTGTATAATGGTTTTCTTACTCAGTAATCTTAATTTGTTTATGTTTATTAAGAGAAATGATCAAACAACTTATGTATGTTTCTTTTAGTAAACTTCACTCCCCTAAAAACATTTTAATCATATCTCACTTCTTTCTTTCAATGATTTAATTCAAATTATATGCATGCATATATAAATATCTCCCCTAAAAAAAACTATAGTTGTGGTTTAATTCATTATGCGCAGCACATTGTAAATATGGACTATATCTTACATTCTTACTGTAACTGAGTTCGAAGATTCATTGCTAGGTAAAAAACCGAATTGACTTAGAAACTGATCTGATCCATTTAGATTTTCTTAATCGGATAATTAATCCGAAATATTTGGATTGAAAAAAAAGAAGAAAATTGATCTGATCCGGTTAAAATCGGATTGGATACGGATCCACTTTTTAAATCATCCGAAAAAACCGATCCAGCCCGAATAATTTAACTTAATTACTAAGATATTATTTTTAATATACATGTCACTTTATTATTGGTTAATGAATGAAAGTTTAAACTTATGGTTATGATAATGAATTTCATAAGATTGTGACAAACTTATTCTTTAAATTTGTTTATGAAATTTATATGCTTAGAGTGCTTAGATAATTGAATTAGATGATCAAGCTTGAATTTGAGTTTATAGACATAAGACTTTTAATATTTAGATTTTAACCGAAACCGATCCGAAAATTTAGATTAGTTGAACATCTGAGTCAAAATTTTTAAATTCGGATATGGATGGACAAAATGAATAACCAATTAATATGGATTGGATATGGATTTACCCCAAATTCGAACTGAAATTCGGATGCCCAGCCGTACGAAGATTCACGTTAGGTTTGTATTTGAAGTTTATGAGCATGAGAAATGATTCCTGTCATGCATATATTGGTGTATAGAACTCCGTATCATATAATTAAGCATTCATTTAAAAGGAGAAGCTTCTTTCCCAGTGGACCACTGCATGCTTATAATTTTTTGCAGGTCAGAACGGCATCCATCTACTACATTTGGACAAGTACGGTATACATGTTTGTACAGGAGTTGTGTTAGGTGTAACAATTTCGATACCAATTGAAAGTCACATGAAAAGGAGAAACATGATTTTGGAAAATTAGAACCTGTTTGTTTGATCAAACGAATTTTGTTTTTTTCAAATTCATAGGCCACTGGAACTCTGGAAGTAGCTTCATGGTTACAGTACTTTTTAGAAACTGTTGTCTTTTGCATCAATGAAAAATAATAATTTTTGACATAAACTAGTTTCTTTTTAATAAGGGGTTGGTGCGGCTGCCCTCAATTCTTAATTAATGAAATTGTCGAATACAAGAAGAGACGTGAAACATAAACCTCTGATTACAAAGACCTGAAATAATATCAGAAATCTCTACAAACAAGTACTCAATAACACACCAATTAGTAAAAAGTAATACACAACCGGCAACTCTATTTGGCTTATAAATACGGTGACATAATGGAGAGAACGGTATATATGTAACTCAACTACATAACTTAGTGTCAAAATAATATAGCTATCCGACTATATTGCCGCCGGAAAATAGATTCGACAACACTTATTTTCACCCTGTCACTAGGTAACAATGGTCATTTGATAAAATAAGGAACTTGCTGAACATAAAACAGTTTTTAAAAAGTAAATATTTACAAAATAAAATGGTGATGATTTTGGCACACATTTTTTTACAATCTGCATACCCCTTGTATTGATTTTACCATATTGTCCTTATGTATCTCATCATCTTCATTTTGTTCCCTCTTGTTTTAGGCGTTCACAGTGAGATCAATTATTAACTCCCAAGCACTCGAATTCAATAATTACAAACAAAGGTACTACTCTTTTCAAATATGGGAAACTGGTGTGACGCTAACTTAGGTTTAACCGAGCCAAATTCATACTCAAATTCTCTCCATTAGGAATTTCTTCTCTCACGTTGTCACTCCGCACCACCCTCCCTCCGCCATAGCTCATGAAAACTGCCACGTCTTGTTCCTTACTTCCCCTAATCCCCCTTATCAACTCAGTCCTTAGATTGCGGCACAAGACGTAGACGACGAATCAACGATGAGTACCTTTGGGTATTTTATGCAATTTCTGGCGATAACTACTGCGGAAACTTCTGGTTTTCTACCTAGGTGAAATAATATCAAATTATCATGCTTTTCATGTTTGGGTAGTGGCTCTTCTGCCTCTTCATCGTGAACCATGCTTATAATTATCTGTGAAATATGGGGACGGAGGAAAGGAGGGTAGGATTGGAATAGACATATTGTGACTTTCTAAAGAAGTATTAAAAATTGTGAGGGGTGTGCAAATTGTAAAAAAAAAGGTGTGCTAGTATCCAAATAAATAAATAAACACGAAACTGTTTTAATTGATTGAATAGCAACGATTTTTTAATCACATGAATACCACATCCTAACTCACTTTGGTCGATTCTAATTTTGACCAAAAACAACAACAAATGATCAATATTTCAAGAAGCAAAGGGGCCGCTAGGGTTTTCTCTCTAGCTTTTTCTTCTGCTTAGTAACCATTTTTGTCGTCGAAGTGGTGATTTCACGGTAACCTTTTGTTGTGGGTCGCTTGCTCGATGTGAAGAAGAAGCCAGCTTTGAAAGCGGTTATTAGAGCTTTGACATCCATCTGGGAATACAAACACCATCTCTAGATGCGTGCTCAAGGTGATCGTTACATGATGAAGTTCATGTAGGAGGTTGCGCGAGATTACGTGGTGGCTAATGGAACTTGGTACTACAATAGGGTTTTGTTTGTTATTGTAGCTTTTGATGGGCAATGTGATCCGGCGGTAGTGTCTATCTTGAGCTGTCCAGTCACGGTGGAGATGTTTGGCCTGCTGCCGGCCTTGATGACTCCTGAGGCTTTGGAATTGATTAGAGAATCGCTGGGAATTGTGGAGGAGGTGCATGAGAAGGAGGTGAATCGATGGCACCAAGTTAGGGTTCGTATTTCTTGCCAGATCCAATCTAGCATGCATACCCTCCAATGTTGTACGAGTTTGGTACATCACGCACTCCGGCCATGCTCACGTTTAAGTACAACCGGACGACGGGGTTTTGTAAGGTTTGTGGTATGTTTGAGCATTAAGCCACCGGTTGTCATGCCAGATATGTCAGAATCACGTGTCTTCGGCGTCAATCTGGTGGGAGCCAATGTTGGAGGCAAGCAGGTAGGAGCGGCGTGCAGTGTGGCAAGTAAAGGGAGCATCTCATCGGTGGTGTGTATGCTACTGTTCAAAAACCCTAACTTTAACCCTAACTCTAACCATTTTCAGGTCAGTGTGACGCCTGACTAGGAAGCTAGTAGGCAGGTAGGTCATAAATCCCACGGGAGAGTAGAAGCTGTGCTTATATGAGCAGAGTCAGCTCTTATAGTGAGACACATTTTGGGGTGCTACCTCAAGAACAATATTGTGCGAGCCAGTGGACCCAAAGAGAACAATAGCCTCAATTATGTGGAATAAGTTGTTACATATGGTATCAGAGCTTGTTCGTGACCGGAAGTGTGCGACGAGGACGTCGACCCCTAAAGGGGGTGGATTGTGACGCTTAGCTAGGAACCTAGCAAGCAGGTAGGTCACGAATCACACATTACTCGATGAATAAGGGAAGTTGTGTTTATATGAGCAGGGTCAACTTCCGATAGTGAAGACGCATTTTGGGGTGCTACATTAGGAACGAAACCGTGCGAGACAGTGGCCCAAAGCAGACAATATCCTCAACTATGTGGACTGGGTTATTACAGTCAAAATCTAGGGTTTGGCTCTTTCGCTAGCTCCTCTGGCACCGCAGCTCCACCGGCATTGGCTTTCTCCATTCCCAGAGTGTCGATGGTGAACTGGCAGCAAAGTTTGGTCGGGTTGAGGTGGTGGTTCCGCCGGTGATTTCTGAGGCAGTGGTGGTTCCTCCACCGGTGTAGGAGGAAATCTTTTCTCTTCTAGCGTCGTCGAGGCTTAGCGGGGATAAAAGGAGGGCTGAGATGGACTTGGTGATGATGAGCAAGCGGAGCTGTGCTGTGGCTCCAATTAAGGCAGCAGAGGTGCCGTTGGAGTTAAACCTTCCCCATCATGATGGGATGTTGACTGTAATCCCACCAAAGAGGAAGCGTTTGGGCCGGCCTCCGGGTTGCAAGAATAAGCCCAAGTTAGTTGAAGGTGAGGCCGGGAAATTTGGGCCGCAGCGAACTCGCAAGCGGCATTTTGGGCCGAAGAGGAAACTGAAGCTCGATAAGGGTGGGCTAAGCGGTTCATAGGCTGCAAAGGTCTGGGCCCAGAGGTTCTGGAGGCCCACGAGGAGGTGGAGGTTTCGGAAGGTGCTTATGTGGGAGGTTTCTCTCTCTGCTTGATGTTTCTTTTGTTTTTTCAATAATAAGTTAGTCATACTAACAAGACTTGGTTTCTAGTTACTTTGTGCCGACTTTAAAGATTCAATATTGAGATATTTAGTTTTTAGTTCTAGTTTTGCTAGGAATTAGTCGTTTTGCATACTCTCAAGTATCGTGGCTTCCACTTCGGGAGCGGGAGTTTGTTTATGTGTTTCGTACATTTACATTATTAATATATGATATTTAGTCGCTTTAAAATAAAACCACAAGTACACAATTCATCAAATAAATTCCATGACTCTTCAGGGGGAAAATACACATTTCATGTAAGCGGGATATATTGGTCTTTCTACGTCAAAATGTGTCTTTTAGTTTATGGTGTTTCTAAATGTACCAATAGATATAAGTATACCCAACATACCATTTACAACCAGACAAATGCTCTATTTACAAACTATTTTCAACGCAGGTCCATTTCATACCCGCGCTCAAAAACGTTCTTCTATTCCAAAACCCCAAACACAATTTCTTCCCTGAAGAAACTCATCCCTTCACAAACCACCGCCATGAAATCAAACCAAGAACTCGCTCAAACAATCGCCAAAACCCTAGTCGACTCAGGCCTCCAACACCTCAAAACCTCCTCCCCTTCTCTCCTCTCCAATCTCAACCCCCACATTACCAACCTCGTCCTCTCCGACCCACTCGTCCCACCCCACACTTGCTTAACCCTCTTCAACTTCCTCCGACGAAACCCTTCTCTCAAATCCCACAGACCCAATCTCCAAGCCCACCTCACCCTCTTCTGCCGCCTCCACGAAGCCAACCGATTCGCCCAAATGAAAAACGTCGTCAGTGCCATTCTCAACAACGACCGTCTCCGCCGCCCATTTCCCGGCGTCGTTTCTATAATCGAGAACGGGTTTTATAAACCCTACTCGGTTGAAAAGCTCTGTGACATGCTGTTATGTGTTTATGCAAACAAGAACATGTTCGAAGAGGCTGTTGGTGTTTTTGACTATGTTTACAACAATGGGCTTAAGATCGAAGAAAGATCATGCTTCGTGGTTTTACTGGGTTTAAAGAAGTGTAACAGAATTGATGAGTGTTTGAGTTTCTTTGATCGAATGGTCGGAAGGGGTTTAGTGACGGTTTACTCAATGACTTTGGTGATCAATGAGCTTTGCAAGAGAGGAGAGTTCGAGAGGGCCAAGAGTTTGATGGGTGAAATTGGCGGGAGAGGAACTGAGGCTAATGCGTATACGTATAACACGATGGCGAGAGCTTATATTGAAAGGAAGGATTTCGATGGGGCTAGTGAGGTGCTGAGGTTGATGAGGAGGAACAATGTGGAGTATAATGTGGCGACGTACACGCTTTTGATTGATCGGTATGGGAGTTGTGGGCAGATTGGGGATGTAGAGAAGGTGTTTGATGAAATGCGTGAGAGAGGGGTCGAGCCGGATGTGTATGTTTATACTTCGATGATTAACTGGAGCTGTAGAGGTGGGGATTTGAAAAGGGCGCTGTTTCTGTTTGATGAAATGACTGAAAGAGGGCTTGTTCCGAATGAGCACAGTTACGGCGCGTTGATTAATGGGGCGTGTAAGGCAGGGCAGATGGAGATGGCAGACATTTTGGTGAAAGAGATGCAAGGTAAAGGGATTGGGGTGAACCGAGTTGTATTTAACACACTGATTGATGGGTACTGCAGAAAGGGGATGATAGATGAAGCTCAGCGGTTTCGGGATTTCATGGAAAAGAAAGGGTTGAAGGGTGATGTGTATACGTACTGCAATATAGCTAGGGGGTTGTTTAAAGCGAATAGGAATGAGGAGGCAAAGATGACCTTGTTGACTATGGCAGAAAGAGGTGTGGCTCCAAATTCGGTGTGCTTCACTACTCTGATAGACATATATTGCAAGGAAGGCGACTTTGCCGAAGCAAAGCGGGTACTTGAGGAGATGGAAAGGAAAGGAGAGAGACCTAATAATATTACATTCAATGCTCTAATTGATGGGCATACCAAGAGAGGCAAAATGAAGGATGCATATAAGATGAAAGAGGAGATGGAAGACAAGGGATTGGTGGCAGATGAATATGTATATTCATCCCTCATACATGGTGAATGTGTTGCTGGCAACATTGATGCGGCCCTGACATTGTTTGATGAAATGCCCCAGAGGGGTTTAACTCGTAACGTAGTCACATACACGGTAATCATTTCGGGGTTGTCCAAGTTGGGAAGAAAAGAAGAAGCTTTCAAATTGTATGAAGACATGAAAAACTCAGGCATCATACCTGATGACAGGGTATATCGTTCACTTGTACAAGGTCTATATACAGACGAGTCTGGCTCTATGATAGATGAGTAGCACTCTGGCTGGTGGCAATTGGGTGCGGTGTTATGACATGTCTGAAGTGACAATAGTACGGTATCAGGTAGCTCCCGGCTAGAAAGGGTCCGAGTCTGCTTCATCTTCAGGGCAATATGTCACGCATTCTAAATTTATCCTGTGCTAATGAAAGGAAGGGAGCTTTGCTGGAGATTTCAGAAACGTCTGCAAACCTTTAATGGTTACTCTTTTAGTGTCTTATCATCTACTGAGGTTATTTTTTTCAGTTGCTTGTTGTGCTCCCATGCCAGCCGCCTTCTTTAGGCCTGGGAGCTGGGGCTGCTGCTTATAAATTTGATTTTCCAACACAAGGAAGGGACTTCTTCATTGCTTTGATAGAAAATGGAAAATGTATTGATTGAATTTTAATAAATTTCAATATGAGACTAAAGAATCTACTACTTTGGACTGGGTAAATTCTGTGCAAATAGATACAATAGAAAAGCATCGACCACTCATTTTGGAGTGATGTCTTCAAACAGGGATGTGAGAGATATACAATGACTTACAGTAGTTCCAGCACTTCTCCAGAAAAGGAAAGGAAGCTGTCATGACAGCATAAGATCTAGCCTAAGCCAGCATATATTCAACCCTTCAACCTAACATATTGGGCACTCTCCATATTCCAAGCCATGGTTTTCTATACATTCACCTCAAAAACTGGAGAGCTCAACAACTGAACTCCAGATTTCCTTAAAAGATACCAGAAACCTGAATCGATGGAGTAGATAATTAGCCAGACGAGAACTTCTACATAAGCAAAGGAGCATAAGCCCCAAGTCCTTGGCTGCCAAGTGATTCCTTGAGCTTCAGGAATGCACGGCTCTCCAGTTGCCGTACCCGTTCCTTAGACAATCCAAAAATTTCACCAATCTCTGATAGTGATCTCTGCTTACCATCTTCAATACCATATCTTAGCCTGATTATCTGTCTCTCTCTTTTTTCAAGAGTGTGTAGGAGGTTGCGCACATGTTGCCTCATCAGCTGCTTTGCCACAGTCACATCTGGGATCTCAACCCCAGTGTCAGCAGTTACCTCCTGCAATAAGAAATGAACAAGAGTCTTACTCTTCTTACGTTATTGGAGAAATTTGCTTAAATTACATCTCGGCCTAACTTGCATAAGACATACAAAGAGATATTTTATATGACCAGGAAATCAAGACAACAATGTCTACCTGGTAAGTGGTAGTTTGGTCTGCCCACACTGTTTGTTGCATTGAAACAGGCATTCTTGTACAATATAGCAATTTTCCCAATTTCTCAACCGACATTCCAACTCGTCTTGCTAATTCTTCTCTGCTTGGGTTCTGATGCCCTTCCTGCATATATGATTTCTTTGCCTCCAATACCTTCCCCAGGAGGGTGTATACATTCTCCTGCCAATGAATACTATATTATAATTTTCTGTCATGCTTATCAAAAGGTCAGTTTTGTTTTCCCTTCAACACTGAAATAATCAATTTTTTGGTAGTCAGGCATAGAGTAGGGGACTTTGTATGTCAACATTTGTAGAATTCTACCACACTAAGTGCATATCCAAGATGTGAATTCAGGCTATAGATTTCAAGAGCATCAGTACTTGTAGTCACCGATAACAATTCCAATTATAGTTTTCATTTGACCAAAATCCCAGAAATAGCACTTCAACAGAAACATTTAGGTTGCACCAGATTTAAAGAATATGACAGCAAAGAAAACAATATATTTGAATTAGTGGTTAGACGAAGACCACAGAGATTATAAAGATGATTATTACCGGCAAGCGGATAGTCCTGGAATGTTGAAATATAGCCTTCCTAATTGTTTGTTTCACCCACCAGTATGCATAAGTAGCAAATCGACAGCCAGCTTGGGGTTTGAATTTCTCAACACTTTTCATAAGACCCATACTTCCTTCCTACAGAAGTATCAGAGGAAAATAAATAAGTATTCATCAAAATTCTTCTCACAGTAATATCAATGCAATGATTGTGCAGGCCTTGATCTGAATATCTAGCTAACAGTCATTTTAGTTCCTAAGGAATTATATGATAATTTTCATCGGCAACCTATGAAAACAGCTATCCAACTTTTGTCATCAGCAATAAAAAAGAAGAGATGTAGAATGTGGGCCATGCTAGTTGGTAATATGATATCCATCACGATAGGCATGTACAGTAGTCTATATGTACAGGTGGCAAAACTTTAATGATATACTTGCTCATTCAATTTCACCATCTATGGCAATGTTTTACAACATCTACTCCATTGTAAAGAGAGAAAGGGTACAAGTTTCTTGTAGAACTCAAAACCCGCTAAAAAGACATACATTTAAAGAAAAAAATGTTCCAGAAATTACCTGCAGTAAATCCTGAAGGCCAAGACCTCGACCTTGATACTGTTTAGCAATGTGCACTACCATACGTAAGTTAGCATAGATCAATTTTTCACGGCTGCTTGTACCAGAACGAAGCTGTGATTGCAACATCTGACAACTAATGCCTACAGCTTTAGCCCATTCAATTAAAGTTGGTTCACGGCCATACTGAAATTGAAGGCTACTCTTCACTGCCTCTAACTTGAATACATCCTGTTACATAACTCCGCAGATCAATACATTAGACCTTTATTAAATAATAATGCAGAGGACAGACAACCATGATTAGATATGCACCTGAACTTTGGCAATCAACTCAGTCTCTTCTTTAAGTGTTAAAAGTTGTCTTGTTTCAGGACCCCACAAGAATAATCGCAGGGGATCATTAGAATTTAATCCTTCACTATATTTTCTCCGTACATCTGAACTTCTAGAACTGCTAGTCTCATGAACTGGATCTTTTGAGTTGAGCAAATTCCTTTTCTTGAGTCGCTTGCGCCGCCTCTCTAGAAGTCGAGTTGCCCTTACAGTTTCCTCCTGCCACCCCAAACTAGAAAAGAAACATTTGACTTGAGTTCCAAGAAATTGACATGGATATATTGATTAAACGAATTAGTACCACAGAACTGACCCCAGAGAAATAGACTCATTAAGACCAGCACCGATTGGTTTGCAGGTTTCAGCTATAGAGGCCGCTTCTATTGAGGCTGATAAAGCTTTTTTAGCTAGGGTCAATGCATCACATGGCTCGACGTCCATATGCTTATTAGCATTGGTGTTAGATTCCAGAGCCAGAGTGGTAGGCAAATTTTCGCTTGTTTGTAAGGGCGCACTACAATGCAGAAAAGAAAAGAAAAATATCAGAACTACATTACAACAAATTGAGTAGTAATAGTGTAGTAACCCAAATACGATTGATCAGAGTGATAAGAAAAAAGAGGCTTATTCTCTTACACATGCAACTGGTGAAAATCTTTGACCAACTTGTAAATCTCATCTATTTTCAAATCTTCCTCAGCAGTGGTATTCTCTATCTGCACCCGATCTAATATCGCCTTTTATGACAGGCCACGGTACATAGACCATGAGTTTTCCATGAGAAAAAAAAACGGTTTAGTATAATATTTGAGGAGGACGCAATATGAGCCAAATTGATAAAACAAAACCTTCAAAATGATACTAAAATACAGGAATTATGATGGCATTTAGAAAAAGATACTCAATATGCATAATCTGAAATGAGTTTAATTACTTAATGAGTAAATTTCCAAGAGGATAACACAAGCTGTGTGGTGCTCTAACCTGAGATGTTTTTTCTTCCTTAAATATATGCATTAGAGGCTTGAACTCGTCGCGCTGCTCTTGTAAAAGAACTGAAGTAGGAAAATGTTGAGTTATAAATGTAGTAGGCAGAGAAGCAACTGCGGGAGTTGCTTGCTCATGACGCATCAAGACTGCAAATTAGGGTACCAAAAATGGACAAAATGAAAGTAAATTATCCCCTCAAATACTTTTGTAAACAAGTTTATTATCTTTTCTACATTGAAACCAACTCTTACTCCATTCTACATCTCTTCCATTGAAACCTACAGGCTACAGTGTCAGACTATCTAAAACTTCGATACTCAAAGTCTCAAGAAAGTGTCATCTCATGTCATTCTACATCTTATTACTTAAACACAAGAAACAAGAAAACATAATATAACACACTAGAACACAGAACAGAACACATAGCAAAGTAGTCACTACTCACTACTAGCTTTTGTATCCACAACTCAGCACATACTACTCCCAAAGAGTAGCTTTCAAGCACAAACAGTCAAATCCATTACAACCCATATCCAAAACCAGACAGGCTTAACGAACCACTGACGGGTTTAACCACTATTGCTGAATTTAAAAGTCCACAACCTTTCCCGGCAAATTCCCCAGAAAGAAAAATCAGAGAATTGGGCTAAGAAAACATGAAAACTTACCTGAAGTAGGAGGAGGAGGAGGAAGAGGATGCCTGAGTTGGGTTGTCGATGGAAATGCTGACGATGAAGAAAGAAAATGCCTTCCGGCCTCCATTGGATTCACACGAGATAAATATATATTTGAATAAATTTTACAAGCAAATTGTATAAGAGAATGAAACAGAGTATCACATATTCTCAAAGCTCTCTCTCTCTCTCTCTCTCTCTCTCTCTCTCTCTCTCTCTCTCTCTCTCTCTCTCTCTATATTTGCAGATAATGTTTTGTAGGAGACTAGGAGGAGGAATGAGTTCTGCGCCTTCTCTTTCGCACCTCTAAATCATTTGCTTGATTATGGATCAGGTTCAGATTTTTATGTCTACATTTGGGCTCATATGAATCCATTCAGGCTTTGCTCCTCTGCCCATTCCACTAATGGGGCGGACAAAATTCAACATGATTTATGCGACTTGCTATACGAAACATTACGATAGTACCCATTAAAAACCTAATGTGAGTGAGAATGCGTATAAAAGTTTAAATCAATAATTCTAGCGTAACCTTATAAAACACTACAAAATGTTACAAAATTTTATAAAATATTACGAAAATTTTACATAATAACATTATAGCACCTATAAAGTACATAATCTAAGTGAGAAAATGTGTTATAGAAGTGATCCATGTAACGGTTGTGACTAAGTAATTCCATTATACTTTTACTTCTTTTCTAAGACTACTCCTTTAACAGGTAACTTGTTGTTGGAAATTTTAATATGATAATATTAAATTCTATAATCTAGTGGATGAATTATTAATTGAAAATGTGTGAAGTAAACATATATGTAAATGACAACGAAATGAGAAGTCATGACTTTTTATAAAAACAATATTTGGTGAAAAGCCATAACTCTTAGAAGAGTCTTTTTACATCTCTACTACTATAAAATCAGCATTTAAGTACCATTAAATTACGAACTTCTAAATTTGCCCCTATAATTTTACTCACACGTAGGCAAAAAATACAATTACGTAAAAACACTGGTTATGATTTTTCCCAAAACTATCATATGTGGTAAATAAAATTACATAACAATATTACATTTTAAACTTAAAATTAAACGTTGCAAACCTATATTATGAAATCACGTGCATCAAATGTGTACAATGCTAGTCTATATAATGCTTGTCACACCACATTCTAGGCATGTGACCGGTTCTAAAATACTGATTTTTTCCCATAACCGGAACCAGAATTGAAAAAGAAAAAACGGTCCGGATTTAGCACCATTTGCTTCCGGAACCAGAATCGAATCGAATCGCAAATATCGGGTCGGTTTTCGGGTTTTTACAGTTTTAAAAGTTTACTGTAATATATATTCATCTCCAAACCTTAAACAATAACCATATAATATACCAACTTCAAAATCCAAATACAAAACGTCAACAACCTCTTTAGTACAATTACCCAATGATCAACAATTAACATACTCAATTATTTCAAAACGAATTGAGAGAGAGAGAGAGTGCAAACCCAGGACAATTTAGATTAGGGAGTAACAAAATAATAGAGGAAGTCAGGGCATAAGACAAACTAAATAGGTTTTTTTTTTAGTTTATATAGTGATTAGTAGAAGTCTAAGAAGTAAAGAAAAGAAAGTGATGAGTAATGCGACAACCAAATATGTTTCTTTTAGGAGTTTTTCTTATATAGTTGTGAATACTCGATTCTAACGGTTTTCAAAATCATTTTCAAAAATAGGAACCGGAATCGAATCGAATCGAATCGGTTGTTTCGGTGCGGTTCCTATAGGGTTAGTAATTTATTTATTTTTTAATTGAATCGAATCGACCATTTCAGTGTGGTTCTGACGGTTCTAAAATGGTTCTCGGGTCTAAAGTCTCAGGCCTACCACATTCTCCAAATCAATGATTCAATCATTTTTCCTCCTCTACTTTTGTCTAGAGTTTTTCTAGTATCATCATAATTGAGAAAACTTGCGGTTATGACAAATGCAGAAGGTTTGAGTTTATAATCAGTATTAATTAAGCAAATAAACCTTATGGAACTACCAAGCATCTCTTACCATTTTTGCCCCTCTTAAATATAATCAATTATAAATAGAATCAAATACCGAAAGGATAAAACAGTAAATTAAATGAGTAGAAATTTCAGTTTACACGGGCAGTTATCTCCCCCAGTTCTATACTTCTATTCAGTTGAAACATCGTTGAAGAGGGTGCCATTCCAAAAGCGCATCTCATCTTTAGTTACGCAAAAGTTCCTCGCTGTCGTCCTCTGTTTTTTTCTCGGCCTTTATTTTCCTCCCGGTCCTTTTGCTTCGATTTCTCTTTAATCTGTCTTGGAGATTTGATTTTTCCTTTTTCCTAATTATGAAGGCCGCCATTGTAGAATGAATGACATAGTTAACAATGGTGACGAGGAGGAGAAGAAGAAGATGCACCCACACAATCGGAAATCTATGGATAACGTGTCATCCTCTTCAGGTTTGTAATTCCAATGTGCTCTATTTCTCTGTGTTTTAGTATATATTGTAAAAATCAGTGATATATTGCATATATAATTTAATAAACTGAATTATAAATAATTATAAAACAGAAACTAAACATGTAACTTTAATAACGAAGAACACGAAAAATAATTCAACCAAAATACCGAACTATTGGTGATGGAAGAACTAGTCGAGACGTGTGTGATACCACACTGTCCTTAAGACGTTTACGCCTCCTCTACCGGTGCAAGGATGCTTGGCGCTTGTCTCCCAGGATATAACGACTAAACAATTCTAAGAAGTTGCACTACTAACTAGAACCCTCAACGAACTCGAAAGGTACCTCTATCTATCACCAGAGAAGAACTAAGAACTTTGAGAGTGTGAGAGAAATGTGTTTCGAATGGGGTGATCTTACAATGAAAGGATTGTGGCTATTTATACTGTGAGGATTTGCAATTAGCAATTAATAAGATGGCTGTTATAGAAATCAAAAAATCATAACATATATGAGTTACATATGTTACAAACATTGATTTCAATTCTGTTATAATTCTCCATAACACACAATAAATCAGTTGTTACAAAAGAAGAATTTGAAAAAGTCAAAACCGAATTTTCGAAAATGCAAAAAGTTTCGACCCTCAATTCGGTGTTGCATTCGTGTCCGCAGGTCGCACGGGCATACACGAGTTTCCCTTGCGACCTAGGATTTGCACCCCCCCCCTGCGCGTGCGCGAGAGGGTATAAAGGGGCTTACACACTTTACAATCCATACACAATGGATTCTATATAAAGTCTTTTCAACACTTTTCTTTTCCAATGTGGGACAAATACCTTTCCCTCATTCTAAGTAGCCATCTTTGAGTGACAATTTTCTTATTCACCCACAAACCAAATTACACAAACAAACATATGATCTTGTAGCCCTTATTATGGAGAATTCAAATCTATGTTCATCTTTGATTAATTATAAGTTTAACTTAATTTAATTAATCAATTAAAATTTGGTTTTAAATGGTTTTTCCAACTATTTTTCCAACAGTATATGTCATAGTTAAGCTTATTCATTGATTGATATTTTGGGTGTTTTGGTTAGACATGATGTGATTGATATTTCTGATTTTGTTGGCTTCTGTTTAACTATAGTGAAGATTATTTCATTCGTGAATTGGCGTTATGTTACTCCTATTTAGTTGCAAGATTATTTCTTTTAGAAAGCATTCGTAGGTAATACTTAAAACACATGCAACGGAAAGAAGAATGTATATGTCAAATATATTTTTTGTAAATAAATAAATGCATGCGCGAGTTTAAGGTTTATGGTTTATAAAGACTCATCTTTTGACTATAATTGTGTACATGCATGATTGCTTGCGTGAATTTTACCATTAACAATGTTTATGTATGCATGTATATATGCTTGAATCATCTAAGATGCATTTGAAACGTTGCTCTCTATGAGTATGAGCCATTAAAATACATGAGCAGATTAGCAAAGAAAAGACACATATGGTAATTGTGGGGGTTGATCACCCATGCAAGATTACAACTATCTGTGTATACATGTGAAATTTAATGAAGTAAATCATCATCATTAAATGATTAAATCGACCAAGAACTCGAAAAAATTGCACACGCGGCCCAAAAGTCAACAAAGTTAGTGCGGATCCGAATAAAACTCGTGTCAGCACATAAATGGGTGAACATAAACGAAGCTACGTGATTCCGACTTAAATTAGAAATTGAATGTCATTGACGATTCAGAATGGTAATCGGACATTTGATTGAAATAATAATTTTTTTAACGGTTGTAATTAAATCAATTATTTTATACTTAATTTAGTTATGAGAATAACTAATTTTAAATTAATCAGAAAAAACATATTGATTTAATTATACAATTAAAGAAATATTATTGTTTTAGTGTCATTAAAATATTTTATAAAAAAAGAAGCTTTGACACTATAATTACCTCTTCTAACATGAAGAGAGAGGACTTGAGAAGAAGAGAGAAATCACTTTAGCAAGATCACTCTCGAGAAATCCCGAAGTCTCCCAAGTCCACGAAGAATTATCAAGCTACCAAATCGCTCGTTCTTCATCAAATCCAAATCTAAACTCAAATTCTTAAGATCAAGTGTATGTCACCCTTGAGCTAAGTTACATACAGAGATAAAATCAGAGGAGTTCACAAATATTGTAATCTCGCGCTTGATTATCAATAAATTACATTTTTTGTACACGTGTCTGCATTCCTATTTGTTTTCAGTTTCTCGTTCTACAAATTGGCACGCCAAGTGAGACATTTTTGGCCTCTCATCTCCTTCTTCGAATAAATCTTTAATTTCATTTGTGCGATGGCTTCCAAGAACAACCAAGCCATTCCATCGACAAAATCCAAATCCACAACCGCGAGGATAAGCGAAGAGGCCGAGCCGGTCAAGAAATCCAAACAAACATTCTCCAAATGAAAGAGTGAACCGATTGCCCTTGTCACCCAGAGCGTGGCTAGAGCTCAACCCATGATATTTATGGCACTTGCTAATAAGTCTCGTCAACCAGTCATCACCTTGGAGAGCTTAGGAGCAATAAAACATGTCTCGCAAAGTGGGAAAAAGCAAGTGTCAAAGGAGAATGAGCTAAAGGAGCAATCTCTTCTACCTGTTCATGGTGCTGGCCCTATCCTGGAAGACGTTTTCTCTGATGATGAATCGAGCAGGGCATCATACCATGAAAGTCCCAAAAAAGATGGCGACAACTTTCATTCGATGGCCTATGAATCCTTTTCTCACAATGCGCATGTCTTGGTGACGGGGACATCCACAATCGAGGAGCAACTCTCCAATCTGTGGGAGATAGTTGAAAAGCTCATCCGAACGGTTGAGGAAAAAGACGTGCAAATCACTGAGCTCTAAAGAAAGTTGGAAGATCACGATGATGAGAACTTCACCAAAGGGTCGTCTAGCAGGAGAAAAGTAAATGAAAATGGAGAAACGTCCAAGTAAAGGTGGTCATGAAACCCAAAAAGAAAAAAACCGGTCAAACCGGACTGAATCGGCCCGGTCGATCCGGGCATTTTGTGTTATTTTAAGTGTTTTTACGGTTCGGTCCTGGCTTTTTTTTAAGTCGGGCCGGGCTCGGGCTTTCACAATTTAAGGTAAAAAAACTGAAAGAGCTCGGGTGTACCTATTATCACTCACAGTTGATTCTATCCCTTAAAAAAACCCTCACTCTGTCACTCCCTCAGAAACACAAACACACTGTTCTCTCTTAGTCTCTTCATAGTTTCAATATGTACTGATTTCGCTCTTTCAAATCCCGCCATGCAGCCACTCAACAAGTCAACAATGAAGTTCTCTGAAGTCTGAAACACTTTCTATTGGGCTATTAGTCGTCGATTTTCCCAGAGAGGCAGAGATTACGACAACGTCGAGAAGCCAAGCAGGTAAGCCCAGTCGCCCAGATATCACCTTTCACTCTATCTCTAATTCAATACTTGATTATAGAACATTATCTCTGCTTCACTGTGATTTCGAATTTTCAATTTGATATTATACTGTGCTTCACTTTTGATTTGATTCATTGATTCAGCACACAATATTGTGCTTCACTTTTGATTTGATTCACATAATCACTCTCACTCGTTCTCTCTTCTCTTTCACTAACCAATGTCACAAAGCGTTCATCTCGTCTGTAAGTTGTGCATAGAATTTACAGGGTCTGTTTGATTTCTTTGTGCATAGACTTTTAGTCCCTAATGAAAATTTAGGAAAAGGATCATTGGATCTGTTACCGGTATGTTATGGGAGTGCTTTCGATCCATGGCTTTGTTGTTGTATACTAGATATTGTTTCTGAATTGAATACAGTTTCAAGAGTTGGTTGTTTGCTATGAGTTGTTTGCTTTTTGAAAGGTTCAACCTTTGCACATAATTTTTGATTGTTAGATGTGCTTGATGTGTAATCAGTTTCCTTGATCAGACGTGGCGAGGTAGGGAGATTCATGACCCTCATCAGGGTAAATGATTTAATGATCTAGTATACAATTTGGTACTAAGTTTTGTACTGATTGAAAGACCCTGTTATGTTTTGGGAACATTGTTATTAAGAGGTGACCTTGGATGTTACCTTTGTCAAAGTGTTGGAGTCCCCTTGGATAACTATATAACTTTCAATAGGACATAATGCATCATAGTACTTACTTGCTTCTTCCAATTCATTGCTAGATAACAACTGCACAAGACTTGATACTAATTATATGATTTTTCAGTGATAACCTATTACATGAAGCTGTTTGTCTAGGGTAGCCAAAGAATGTTATTATGATTCAGAGGAATATATGACCGCCAAAACCAAATCTGAGTGCAATGTTGTAAATGGTGATATTATGATTCATATATTGTGAATGTGGATTTGTTAATGATATTGTTGACTGATTTGGTGATTTGTTCCATTTGTTGAATGTTGATATTATTGACTGATTGTGTATTTGTGTAATTGTACTAGACTGATTTGGTGATTTGTCTAGTTTGATAACTTGGACTTTGATTAAAACTTGCAGCCTTGTAGAGATGTCAATCTCATCTTATTCTGGTTCTCTGAATTCTATTTGTTCTGTTTCTGTCAATCTGCATCATGGGATGATGATGATGATCATGATGTAGTCGAAGATTTGGCCAACTCAATTGGAGATGATGCAGTAGAAGCAATCCAAGCTGAAACGGGGAATGATTTGGTCCTTGTTGAAGCTGAGACTTAGATCAAGGAACCTAAAGCTTCAATTGAAGGAGTAGAAGAATCAACAGTCCCAACTCAAGCTTCTCAAGGTGTGCCAAAAAAGAGAAAAGGGTTGTTGCACCTACAGGCCTGCCTGGAGCATCTGGGACCTCTAGACGGACTTCAATGGTCTGGAATCACTTTCAGAAGTACATAAAGAACCTATACACTATAAAAAGATGTTGTAACAATACAAATGGAGATTAATGCATTATTCATGCCTAGTGAGGAGATGGATGGAAGTGGAACAAAGATCTAATGATGGAAATGGCTACAAAGATGCAAACTAAATCCAAAAGGTATTATGTATGCATTGAAGACATGAATCAGTTGTTGTTGGTTGCCTTGGTGTTGGATCCTAGGTTCAAGTTGAAGGATATAACTCATTTATGCAGCACTCAACTCTCCTATATTGCTTCTCAATCAAAAGCCAAAGCTAATTCAGTGAAAGAATTATTGGTGTCCTTAACTGATATATGTAGAACATCAAATTGTGCTTCTTCTAAGAGTTTGAGTTCTAAAAGCAGTACTGCAGCAAGTATTATTGCGAAAGCACAGATGCTACAGCAGAACCTTCCTCTAATATATTTTAACATAGCATATCACGTAAAATAATAAATATATAAATCAATAACATATTTTGAAAAAATAAAAAAAATAGTAGCAAATGTTCCTCTTAAGTAATTTTATTAATTTATTTCATTATTAAATATGAATAAATATATAATGATAATACTGCCCCTCAAATGCATGATATATGACTTAAATTAGATGAAAAACATTAAATTTGACAAATGAGGTGCAAATTTACAAATTTTACCAAATTTATGAGATAAATTAAATCAAATGTACGTTAAGAGTGCAAACTGACAAATATGGCTAAATTTGAGGTGTAAATTGATATTTTTACCTAATAAATCGGTCAAACATAAATCGATCGAAACATTTATGCCTACGTTTTCAAATAAGCATATCATTGTCAGCAAAATTTTCCCTATATCACAGGTATAGAATCTAGGAGCTTTACTATACACGGTAACGCCTACAAAGGGTAGATACAGTAAATTGAAATCTGTATCTTGTAGTTGTAGTCTTGTACATTCATCAATCACGAGTTCATGCCTCATAAGTCATAACTATATATTAACCACTGTGTGGGTAGATGAGTAGGTAAGGTTATTAAAACCATGCACCAACGAGTCTAGTCACTACGTTGAACTCAGTTTAGTCACCATTATTAACTCGGTTCAAGTTATCAAGCATGGGGGAGCTACAAGAAGTATAACAAGGGGGCAGGGGCATGTTCGACCTTCCGCTCGCAGAACCAGACAATGGTCAAAGTGACAGCGCATGAAAACGAGACTCGTAATTTGACAGCAAAGACCTGAACACAAACAAGTGTTTTTGTTTTTTTGTTTTTTATAGTGAGCTCGATTCTCCCCTCGTGCGTGGACAAGACACCTCCCGGGCGCGCGTCTATCACCCGCCTTTTCTTTCATTTTTCCCCTTATACCCACTTTTACATTAAATACGAATCTGGGTCAGCTTTTTCAGTCACGAGCAATGGTCTAAATATCGTTTTCGACATCGTATCGGTCGAGAGGTAAAACGATATATCGGGAGATATATCAGTTTTATCGGATTTGCTTATTTTCAATAAAATTTATAAAATTATACTTCAATATGTACTAAATAAACTAAAAAACGGTACTAAGTAAACTAAAAATAAATAAATATTTAATTTAATGACAATTAAAGTACACGAACGACATCTAATAATAAAAATAGGTATTTAAGAATAATTATTTAGACTTAAAATTCATCATATATATTTAAAATTTATATAAATTAAAAATATATATGAAAAAATGAAAAAAAATATAAGTTTTTTTTAAAAAAGAGGAAATAAATATTAAAAAATTAAACAAAAATTGAAAAAATAATAAAAAAATCAAAGTTTGACCGATATTTGACCGTTGACCATCATTTTTGCGTTGACCGAAAATTTTGACCGATATGCTCTTATCGTATCGGATTCGAAATATCAGCGATATACCGCCGATATTTCGAACAGAGGTCACGAGGAACCGAACAGTCTCATCCTCCAAGGCTACAGAGGGGTATTTCCGTCTTTCGATCCACACAGTGGCAAAATAATTTAGCTAATTTAGCGGCTTTAAACCAGAATTGCAATCCAGCGCGTGGGAGCCTTTTTTCTTTTTCCACCTGACAAGACCTAAATGTTCAAAATTGTCAATTGGACCGCAGCAGTGGGACCCATAGAAACAGTGAAGAGACCCGGAGGGGTGTCTTATCCCCCACCCACATCTCACTCGCGCAAATAAAAAGGGCCCTTTCTCTCTTTTTGTGGGGTCGCATAAATCCAATCCCTCTCTCTCTCTCTCTCTCCAAAAAACAACCAAACCCTAAATTTTCTCCGGCGTAGTTCAAAAACTACAGCACCGCCGATGGGCTCCGAGATAGCCCTCCAGGACTACCTGTCCCCGGACCCACCACACCACCACCAACGCCTCCACCTTCCATCACTCAACCTCGAAGACTCGGCCAAAAACGTCGCAGTTCCAGCGGCGCTGCTCACCTCCACCACCACAGTGACCACAGTCTCGACCGGTGACAACTCAGGCAAAACGACGGCGACGCAGCTCAGCCGCACACGGAGGTCAACCAACACCAAAGACCGCCACACCAAGGTCAACGGCCGCGGACGCCGTGTCCGAATGCCCGCCATGTGCGCCGCCAGAATCTTCCAGCTGACGAGGGAGCTCGGACATCGCTCCGACGGCGAGACCATCGAGTGGCTCCTCTGCCAC
This sequence comes from Argentina anserina, assembly GCF_933775445.1. Lineage (NCBI taxonomy): Eukaryota > Viridiplantae > Streptophyta > Magnoliopsida > Rosales > Rosaceae > Argentina > Argentina anserina. The sequence continues at coordinate 9,123,259 of NC_065877.1, read as the reverse complement.
GCCGAGCCCTCCATCATCGCCGCCACCGGCACTGGCACCCAACCGGCGCAGCTCTGCACCTCCTCCCCTTCCATGCCCGCCTCAATGCCCTCCCTCCTCCCCGGCCGCCCCACCGTCACCACCTCCGCCGTCGCCGGTCAGTTCTTCTACCACCACCTCCAGCTCCCTGTCTCTCAGTCCCACCAGCAGCAGCTGAGCTGCAGGCTCGACTTGTGCCAGCCGCTTCCCGGTCTGGACTACGGGGTGGCGGCCGGGAACGATAACAACAGCGGCGGGTTTCAGAACAGCAACCAAGGGTACAACGAACATGGATTCACGGCGCTGCTGCTGCAGTCTGGAGTTGGTGGCGACGGCGGTGAGGCCGCCCCGGCAGAAGGCTCTGAGGGACTAGACTAGAGAACATAGAGCCTGAGTCTGTATAATCACAAGAGATAATATAGCAAATAGAGGAAGTAGGAAATGTAACGGGAAGAGGGTTGTGTTGTATTGTCTGAAGTGTCTGATGAGCCGGGTTTAGAATGAGGGTTGTGTTTGTTGTTCATTGTTCTATGTTTGGTGCGTGTAGTAGTAGAGCTAGGTGTAATGTAAGGGATCAAATCCAAATGAAGTGGAATGAAAATATTGGGTTTGATTTAGAAACCAATCTTGGATGAGTTTAAATATTTGCCTTGAGACTTCACCAAATATGGAGGGGACCATAGTGGTGAAGAGAGGTATGGAATTTGGACCCACCATTGTTGAGCTTCAGCAAATTGTTTAACTAGGCATATGCATTCTTCAGAGTTCAGCCAATCTGCCCAATCATGCTTATAAAATGGAACCATCTTCAGAACAGAACACAAAAAATTACAACTCATCTTCAAGCTTGGTTCTGAGTAGAACTCTCATGTTCAACAACAATTAATTAAGGGATTGCAACCAAGGGCAGGAAATCTGTTTTCTCCTTACAGTAATGATCCCAGCATAGTTCTGAATCAAAATGAACATATTACTTGTACAATATTCAAAGAAACAAACATGCTTGTGAAGCACAACAATCATTCAGAGTTGAAATCAAAAGAAACAGACATCATCTATTGTAATGGTTTTGCCCTGTTTCTGAAACTGCACCAATCTGCATTGGTACATATACTTCAGCAGCTGTAAGTCTGTAAATATCGTAGGTAGTGTAATAGTGGGTCGCCTCCAGCTTCCAAATTCAGTTGGCACTTAGAAGTCACAGGCTGCGCAGTGTTTTATTGAGTGAACAAGATGCAGTAACATGGCAACAAAGTGTGTGAAAGTGCAAATCATTGAATACTTGAATATATATATCATTACTTCTAATCCGTTACATGTTTACAGGTGAGCAACTAAGTAGCTCAAACTGTGGTAAAAAATGTAAGATAAAGCATCGCTGTATCAGTAGGAAGAAAGTAAAATTCTTCCAATCAAGACTTGTAAAATAAAAGCATGATATCTGACAAATATACCATACAAAGACAAGTTTGTTGTCCAATTTGCACAATATCCTTCAAATCACTGCATGCCTCCTCAAGCTGCAAGTGCAGCATATATTATCCAATACAAAAGAATCAACTGTACAAGATAAATGACCGAATGGTTATAACAACCTTCATTCTCTTCTCTATATGTCGCTAAAGATTATAACCATTGTCCATGCTCAACATGTTTGCCTTCTTCATCTCACTATGGCTATAAACAGATGGTAGGACAATTTGCTTCACGATTATTGTACTTGTCATTTCAAAGTGCTCACTGCTCAATGACCGCTTTAAATGGACTTTCATCTGTCCTTATAAAGAATGTCATTGCATACTTTCCATGATACCGGCACTTTATATTATTTCTAATATCTAAATATGTATGTTTCACATTCCCATATTTGTGTATATTTCTTTCTTTTTCAAACATGTTTAAAAACTAATCATCCTACTTTAACGGTCTGATCAATGTAAGGCGGATCTAGCATGATGATAAAATTCACACATGCAAGCCAGGTTTATGGTAAAGTTTGTCAAAAAGGAAAGAAGCTAACTCAACAATGAGGTGATCCAGCCTGGTGGGTCCTGAACCAAGGATCAACACAGTTCTGGAACAGCAATAGCAATGCTGTCCAAAGATTCTTAATTCTTATTCCCAAATATCCACCACTTTTTCTTCTTTCTATAATCATGTGAGGGTGTACCTGAAATATAACAAAACATAATGAGTCAAGCAACAGGGAAAATAAGATGCAAGGAAAAAAATGAGGGGGGTATCTTCAGAAATGTAAATCTATTCAGATCTGGATATGTCTAGATATTTAACAAGTCCACAATATATAGGAGTTAGGTGCACCACATTAGCTACATAAAACATCGCTCATTTCAAGTTGACTTTAGCTTATCTATCCCATGCTGAGGTATACATTTAATCGATACAGAAAACTACACATGTACATGAAAATGAAATCATTTACCTTCTTGAGGATATATTGAATTATAATGCACCTCCGCCCAGAAACTCAACACAATGACTGCACGAAATATAAGAGTTCTCAGTAAACATTATTATAGAAAAACTTAGAAACTAGGATGGCATATGCAATAAATTGATTAGTAAGTAAAATTTCAAGAACCAGTTTCTTATAAGTATGATGCTGAGATTAGAATTTAACTCAAGATGGTAATATGATATTCTTGATTAGGTTTATAGGTAATGTGAATTTAGAAAACTTGTCAAATTATTCAAGAACATCACAATCAATATGAAATGTATCATACAATAAAGTCAGTTAAATCATTAAGCATCCAACTGCCTATGCTTATAGCAAAATAAAAAAACGGTAAATTTCTCCTATGGTACCTGATGTTTGGCTACTTGGACAATTTGGTACCTGATGTATGAAAACAGACAATTTGGTACCTAAAGTTCTCAAATTTAGGCCATTTTGGTACTTATGTCAATTTTGACCATATTTTCAAGGTTATTTCCGTCATTTTATCTCTACTTTACTTCATTTTTTCATAATACCTCCAAATTGCCTCTAAATTATCACTAAAAATTTGATAACTCATCCACTTAGTATCTGTGATGATTTACATATATAAGTTTTCATAATGTAGCTATCAATCTAAATTAATTTTAACTATAAGTAATTTAAAAAAATTAATAAAAAATTATAATTACATAAAGGCAATTTATTTCCTTTGCAGAAAATAATTAGTATACAATAAGTATATTAAGAAAAAAATTATTTTCGATATATGCGAAGTAGATGCTAAGTGGAGTAGATATATCAATTTAATTATCTCCAGAGAAAGGCAATTATAGGAAGAAATGAAGAAAAATGTGAATTTAATGAGTTTAGGGCTAGAATGACGAAAATAACCCTAAAAATATGATCAAAATTGATAGAGGTACCAAAATGGCTTACAAATGAGAACTTCAGGTACCAAATTGTCCGTTTTCATACATCATGTACCAAATTGTCCAAATAGCCATACTTTGGGTACCATTAGGAGGAATTAACCCATAAAAAAACACAACAATTTTACCTCGTTTTGATGTTTGGAGATTAGGAAGAATCTCTATGCAACATGTATCCTTAAATGAAGTAAAGACAAGAATTTTCACACCATACTGCAATAAAATTATTCAGCAAGTCAGTTGCTGTATAATCAGAGCTAGTTGGAAGCAGATCCAGTGAAGTATTAAAAAATCTCAAAGGAGTGCCTAGTAAAGTAATCACAAGTATCAGTCCTCGAAGTTAATTTCCATACCGAATCAGCAGCAGCCTGCAATGTAACATGGTCACCCCACTCGCCGCTCCTAGTTGTATCAGATAAAATGGTACTTAGTTGGTATTCCCAAAATTAAATAAAAGGGGAAGAGTACGAAATATAATGAATCGAGTATAACTTCGACATCTTCTCCAGATAGTCATCATATGCCATAGGAACATATCCCTCATAAATTTCTGGGTGAGACTTAAGCTGGTCAAAGTAAACAATTGAAAAGAAAATCAGAATCCATGGTAGATGCACAAAATTCCTTCCCTATAACCTAGTTGAACAAAATAGTATCATATTTCTAACCTGACTTACGACTTTCCTTCTCACATCATTGTGGTGGTCTGGTGACTGATGCAATTGATCTGATAAAGCACGAAACTGGAAAACAAAGTAAGTTATAAACATGTCTGCTCGGAAAAAGCTAAGGTCAGCTTCCAGATATAGGAATAAAAATAAACCCGACTGATCTAAATGATTACTGTATACATGTCAAGTGAGCATGATAACCACTGAAACATGTAAAGCTGGCAGAATTGATACTAACCTGACAGTTACCATCTCCTTGAACCTTATGCTCAACAACACCATATAATTGCAGTCTACAATCAAAGATGAGAAATACTTTTAACACACCCTGAACTCAATCTCAGACCTAAACCTCTAACCCTATAGATGAGAAGAGAGGTACTACCTGTCAAGCAGTCGTTGATGATCTGATGTTGCTTCATCACTTGAAGGAATTTCTCCATTAATTCTTGGAATATGCTAAACAAAATAAAAGGCAAAGATTAACGCTTTAAAAAATTAATAGAAAAGTGTAAAATTTTCTCCAAGTACCTCCTTCACAGTGGTTGTCTTGTTTATAACAAAACCGGTATCAATAATTTGACACTAGGACATGGTGAATAAAAGCTGAACACAGTGATGAATGAACTAGACATGTGTTTGTGTCTTCGATAGCTATAGAAAACTCAAACTGACAGAACATATTCTTACAGGAACAGGCATCATTTCATCAAGACTCCAGCCTGCCTCATAGTCAGCTGCACAATCATCATTTAGCTCCACCTGACCCAGGCTAGAACATGAACTAGAAGGCACCACTGTACACGCTCTTTCATTTGGATAATCACCATCTGCATGCATACAAAAAGTCCAATCAATACAACAAAAACAATGTGGTTTACATACGAACAAAAATGCAAGAAAATAGTTTTCTGATTACCTGAACAATAATTCCTTCTGGGCAGACCTTGCCAATCATCTACATGAGCATATGGTTGTGATTGTTGTTCATCTCCATGTGAGTATCCAGATGATTCTGCTACAGATAGTCGTGAATATTCTTCTTGAAGTGTGTATGCAATGATCGCATCATTCTCTACATAATTAGATTCAGTACCATATTGACCTCTAATATATTGTCCGCGGTAGATGTCATTATCATCATGTTGTATCATGTCACCATATTGGCCAGAATTATAAGTTGGATCGCCATCAAAAAGACTGAGAGCCCACTGCATAATACCTGACTCATGCTCTCGGCCAGCCATGTTTCCCAAAGTGCATGTGTTGGAAAACAATGGTGAATCCCTCAGAAGTTCGGTTTATAGTTATATCTGCCCAGCAGAAAACAATAATGTTACAAAGGCAGTCATGCTTGAACATGCTTTATTGTTAACTGTAAACAGCAATGACATCTCCAGATACTCAAATCTTGAATAAAAGCATCGATATGCATATTCATTTGTTAAATAAAATGCAGAGCGGGTCTACAATTTTAATATCACACCTTAACATACTAGAGCAGTTGACTTTGTAACACAATACTGGACAAACATAGAATAGAAGTTCTACTTGCTATTATTTAGATATCTAACAGCACACAACTACGCTAGCAAAATTTGTGAAAATGATGTATGCCCAAGTAATCGTAATTTAAATCATTGCTGGGTACAAGTATGTTTATCATCAACTTTAAATAAGACTTCCACGTCTAAGTATGTTTACTGAGATCAGCAAGGCCTTGACAGACCGTCAAAATACCATGGAAAATAATAACAGATAGAGACTTCAATTATCCCTAGACTAAAGTGACTATCAAACCTGTGGACCTAACAACGCATGCTCATGAAGAATAAAAAATGCAAAAAGAATAATTAAAACCTAACGTAGCCCAACTTTCGCCATTTAATCCACAAAGGATGACCGAAAAAGAAAAAGAAGTTTCAACATTAACTAGAACTTATCTAAATCCTAACATATAACCTACCAAGAATTACCTTATCCAAAAGTAGGCAGAGAAATGAATTGAAAATGATGGAATAAACTCTCACCATCAAAATATCATTACTATGATAACCTCTCAGATGATCTTTAATATACATAACTCTTCTTGACAAGATATTCTAAATTCTAATAAGGAAACCATAAGCATATCACAAATAATAAAGAAACACCTCTTCGAGCAGCAATTCGATACTAAAAAAAAAGGTTATGGAAAAACAACTGGTATCACTCTTCTTCAAAATTCATATCACTCTCAATTCTGAAAATATTGACTTGTCGCCAGAACAAGCCAACTGCTCCATGCAAACACACACATATCATGCTCTTCATTCACATGAAATCATCATAAAAAAACACATACTCTCTATTTTTCGATTCTCCATTACAAATCAAATTAGTACCAAATTTGTCAGGACCATTTTCAATTTCAACAATCCAACACCAGATTAACTCCAACAAATTCAAATTTCTGCACACTACAAGCTCGAAAAATCAGAAAAACACAAAATAAAAAACAACTTCATCATCAAAATCACAATTACATATACCTATAAATATAATTACAGCGTCAGTCATCAAGATTCTACAAAAGATTATGAAAACTCACCGGAAAATCTTGGGAGTCAGAAACGCTTCTCTTCTCTGAGAAAAGAGTGAAGAGAATTTGAAAAGGGAGATGAAAACAACGAGAGAGGAATTGTGGTGTGAATGTGATTGAAGCGAAGAGGAGGAAGCAAATTTGAACAAATAAGGAAGAAATTGCATTGACTTCAGAGAGACTTATATACAGGGACTCCCTTGGTTAAAGTTCGAGCAAGTCCGCTGATGTGGGACGGCTCCGATTGACGCGGCAACTGCTCGAACTTGGCTACTTTCGGTTCCGAAAAAGTCGCTTCGGACCTTTCTAGATAAAGAGGAGAAGGCTGTTACGAGTTATTACTTTGGTTAACCATTTTGGGCTCTTATCTGGTAATTGGATTCGGGTCGGGTTTATTTATAAACGATTATTTAGGGTAACTTTCTCGGTAGTATATAAGGCAATGTTCTACCTTTCATATGACTATCAAATGAATATCAAACTTGTCTAATTTCTCTTTTTTTAATTTTCTTTAACTTCCTATTTCAATTCCTTCTATGTTCCTTTAATTTCCTTGTTTCAATTCCTTGATGAATTACAATCCTATCAATTGGTATCCAGAGCCAGTTCTAATTGTCTTCTCAACTCCTTCCATTTACATCCCACCCTCCTCTGCCCATTTTTTACTCACTGTCGCTGCCTCCACACTTTCCAGTTCCACATCAATCATTTTCCACACACTCGTTACCTCTTCCGGCAACAGTAGTACAAGACATTCTTAGTCAACTTGCTGCAATGCAGCAAACTAATGCTGATTATGGTACTGCTTGTAGAACGACACTAAGTAAGTCTCAAGAACGCCTCTCACAAATGCAGAGCTTCACTTCCCCATATGCAGTTGTTCACTCAGCCGCTCCACCATACACCTCTGATTCTCCTACAATAACCCACCATTCGTCTCCCCACCCTATATTTAATTTAAATAATAAATAAACAAGTCCACACATGAGAACGGTGGGGAAGTGGGGATGTTATACATTCGTGTTATTTATGATATTTTTATTTTTATGCATCTTTTATTTGTACTAGCAATTACTGTGAAATTTTCACATAAGGTAATTTTGATTATAATCTCCCACTACTCATTACTCTCTTTTCCATAGTTATCTTTTAATTTTATTTATATATTTATTTTGTCTTGACTTTATAACTCCTATGTTTTTTTTTTTTGAGAAACTAATGACGAAAATATAAATTTGTCAATTCGTAATTTAGTAGTACTTCTATCATGCTGACTTTATATTAGTAGAGATTTAATATTGCCATGAAATTATTTAATCAAAGTGATACCATCCAGAATATGCTGAACTAAAGTGAAAAAGATTATTATGACACGCGTGTGTGTATGCAATATTATTAGTAAGCAGTGTTTTTCCGTCAGTCCTATAAAGATGATGAAAATATATCGTTGTTGAGAGCAATATAAGACTTTATGTATCACATTAACAATTTTGCTAGTCCTGATATGAAACTGGCTTGTGCACAAGAGTACAATTCCTCAATTGTCCTGAGATATTTTACTTGTTATTGTTTCTCTCAAGTTCATTTCGTGCGACAACTAGACACTACTAAAATTGAAAGTGCTTGTCTGGTTGGCATTGAGCGTGTTCTGCTATTCTACGCTACCATTTCTTCCCAACCACGTTACACACTCGTTCTCTTTGGGTTCATGCTTTTTTTCAGGTTTAGATTCAATGTTTGAGTGCTACATAAATTGTCAAGACGTGTGATTTGGAAAATTTTTGAAAGCTACACTATTTTATGCAAATATAATGACAAACTACACCAATATTAACTAAAAACCAGCCACAAATGAAGCAAGATGAAGAACACCACTTAATTTTATTTTCCTCACCCATTGGAGCACTCTCTTTAGTACATTATACCGACATGTGCACATAATTTGTCAACAAGTCGACCGAAAGAAAAGGTCGAGCAGCAAACTTGTAGTTTGGACTCTTTGACTAAATTATAAACCCTAAATCCTATGCTATAAAAAATCGAGCATAGTTATAACTTTTTTTCATATGCACTGTAAATCTTTGTTATTTTACTGTGAGATATGATCCTTATTATTAAGTTGAGAGTTGGGTGAGACTGCCTCACACCAACATCATAATTTGGAATCAAACCCGGAACCCGGAATATGACGATATTCTGAGATATGCAGAAGTAAATTGAAGTGGCTGTCGACTAGCTCAACCAATTTTCAAAGCATGCTGCATTTTCTGTAGCAAATTCAAAATCTTCCCCACATGAATCAGCATGCTTTTATATTATCGTTATCTGCCGCCTGAACCCCCATAGTTTAAGAGGTCAAATATGCAGTGTCATTTGTTCCATGAACATCCAAAAATGGAAACTCGTTTTCTGTATGAGATGAATAATAACCCAGAAACATACAAATGAATGGTCCAAATAACATTATATTAAGTTCCTCATAAGATGCATCCAACAACTTTCAAGCATATCCAACAGGCAGCCAAATTTTTTTAGCAGATGTTATGATCATATATGCTGTGCAAGCTTTGAATTTTGACAGATTAGGTTTGGTGTAATCAAGGTTTTTCTTTTTAATTTCTCACTAAAACAACATTTATATATGCGTAATTGAGTGATCTCTTGCACCCCAAGTTTTGTTTCTATCAATGACCCCAAGTTCATGACTTGGAATCATGGAAGCTTTCATAACAATGCAAGGGTTTTGTCCCTGTTCAGATTTATATAAACAGATGTAAACTTCATAATCTAACACCACAATTTTTTGACAATCTAAGATGAAAAAAAGTACTGTATTAATTTGGGGATAGGAGATCATATGAAACAAAAAAAAGTAATATCCATAAAAATTTAAGTTAGAAAAAATAGTTACAATTACAAATGGCGAGGTGATTACATCCAATCATCCATTATTTGTAAAACTCAATCTCATGTGATTTTCCAGGTACCTGAAGAACCGATAACACGAAGCTGTTCTTCTAAACTGGAACCACTATAATTAGCATCTCAAACCTTCTTGCACAACACAATTACTTAACAAAAAAACTTGTACCAGCTTCGAAACAGTCTGAAAGCCATCTGCCACTCTATTCTTGGTGCAACGTCATAAACTTTCTGCAGAAGATTGTAAATTAGATCACAGATCTATGTAGATTTTGGAGACGCAGAATTGGAAGGTGAGGGGTGTTATATACAAGAAAATAGCTGATCTGTGACTTTTCTGTCAAACTATTAAATATGCATCAGATAAGTCGGGGGAGTAGCTACCAGGACTAGTGCTCAATTAGCATGTCCTTAAAAGCTTCGGTGTCCACACACGAGATAGCCAACCAGTTTCTCCCCTCCTCATTTCCACGTTTCTTTTCTTGTTCACTGATTCATAGTCCCTGGAAGTTTCGATTGGTGCCAAATTCACCGGTGGTAATGGCAGACTCGCTGTTCCTGTTGCTGCCTCAGTGACCTTACTTTGGCCAGATGCTGCCTCCTTAATTTTGTTTTGGGTTGATGGTGCCTCCTTAAATTTGTTCTGACCCGATGACGCTTCCTTGCTTTTTCTCTGGCCAGAAGGTGCCTCTATAATCTGACTCACCATTTCCAACACCTCACTCATCTTTGGACGATTCTTTGGGAGTCTGACCAAACATCTGTTGGCTACAATGGCAAGCTTTTGAACTGACTTGAGGGGGTATTTACCTTCAAGCCTAGGGTCTATTATTAACCTAAACTTCTTCAAGTCTGATAGGTATGGCTTTACCCACTCTAAGAGCTTCTGCTCACTCTTGGGCCGGTTTCGATCCAAAGGACGCCTGCCTGTAATGAGTTCATAGAGAAAGACCCCATAGCTCCAGACATCATTTTTGGATGTTAGGCGTCCAGTCTGGATATATTCAGGTGCTGCATAACCCATGGTTCCAACAACCTGATGAGAAAAATCATCAGTACTGTAAGTGAAAATTGTAGTGTGTGGATGGATCATAAGTCCTAGTGTAAAATAGTTTCATTACGTGGAAAGGCTAAACTGCTAAGGTACTCTGTTTCAAACAAAATGAAGACAATAATAAGTATATAGGTATGCTTTTACTTGAGCATGAACTAGGCACCCTGAAAATGTGAAGCAGAAGAAAGAACTAAATGCAAGATTCATATGAACATTTATTCAGAGTTCTCAGCAAGATATAAAGTACACTGTAAGTTGCACAAGTGATATAGCCAAATAGTTTTAAATGTTAACTTTGCTGAAGCTCCATGAACAAGCATTGTCAATTATACTAAGCATCTTTGTTTCACAGCTTCATAAATCTTGCTTTGTGAAGCAAAATTACCAAGTATTAAAAAAATCATAATTTGCAAGTTTAAGTATTTTTTTTGATGGTGTGTTTCAAGTTCAAGTAATCTGACTTATGCAGTAATCAGGGCCTGGCTATGAGGAAAATATTTCAGTTAGAGCATATCACAAGTAATGCAAAACAATAGATAAAGTAATCCACAGCAGTCATGTATTTCAAAGTTTTATTAAACTTTGTACTTGTTTTAGCAGAAAGTTGGGTAAAGTCCAATGAACTTGGAGCATTTCCTATTATAGAATTTCTTGTGAATGAAAAGCATAGCAAGTGTATTAGAGCATTTGTGAGCATACCGCTGTTGAGACGTGGCTTACTCCTTCTGCTGGTCCCAACCTAGCCATTCCAAAATCTGAAAGCTTTGCATTCCAATCCTGATCTAGCAGGATATTTGAAGATTTAAAATCCCTGAAAATGATCTAAAACATGATATAAAGAAGTCAGTATAAGAGAACTGAATTACCTCACAAAACCTATTCTCACCATCTCCTTGTTTATAGTAAAAAAAATAAAAAAATCAGCGTGGGCTTCTAAAACTTAAACATAGTCATATATCGAGAAGGAGGACAAGATTAAAATACCTGAAAATCCATTTCTTCATGAAGATATGTTAAGCCACGAGCAGCATCTTGTGCTATTTTCAGTCGCATAGCCCATGAAAGTGGTGTCTCTGAACGATTTGATAAATGGTTCTCCACACTTCCGTTAGGCATATATTCATAAATAAGAAGTCGCTGGATTCCTCTTTCGTCATCCTCAGCACAGTACCCAACTAGTTTGACAAGGTTTGGATGCTCAACCACCCCGAGAACATTAACTTCTGTCACCCATTCCTTGTGCCCCTGCAACCAAAAAGTGAGATAGAATATTTAAGCATAGATCAGATGAAAATGCTTAAATCAACTAGACCAACAATCCAGATAAAACAAGGTCGACCATCAAGACAGAATTGTGTTCTCCTCGTTAGGAAGACAGAAGACGCACAATAAAATAGGAAGTGAAAGAGAGGATCCAGTGTACTAATAATCTCAATCAACAAAAGAAGAACACATATAAGAGCGTATGTGACAATTGATCACTACCATCCAATCATTTCAGACATTAGAATCCTTTCTAGAAATCTTAATCCGTAACACAGGACCACATCCAGTCTTTAACTTACTAACTATCAAGTATCAACTGCTAGTTTTGTTTACGGAATAGCCAAAAATAACTCATAAACCAAGTTATTTTAAGTGAAAAGGAATATATCTAAATTTTTCAACAAAATGAAAGCAATCTTGCCTGCAACCCTCTTTTACTGAGCTGTTTCACAGCAACTTCAATTTTTTGGGATGGATCTTCTGAACTCTTGATCAGCCCTTTATAGACACAGCCGAATCCACCCTCTCCAACCATGCCAGATCGTCCAAAATTCTTAGTGGCCGACTTAAGTTCGGAAACTGTGAATATTCTTAGGTTGCTGGGTCTCTGAGAGAAACTAGGATATTGGTTTCTCCTCAAGGACTCTGAACTAGCGTCAGAGATATTCTGGGAATCCAACTCAGATCCAGATCTCTTCATTTCACCATCGGTAAATGTTGTCATTGGGCTCTTTGGTTCATCCTTTTTGTCTCCAAGATAGAATGAGAAGCACTTCATAGCTTCCGACAGTGTACAACACATTATCCTCACAGAACTCAGCAGCTGAAAAATAACCAGAGTCAGAAAGCCATTAATTTCAAAATCAATCAAAGTTGATACAAAGAATAGACTTTACTCAGAATGACACTCCAATGTTGCAACTGCATACACTTCTATTATCACCAATGATCCAACAAAGCTCAAATTAAAAACCAAACCTTTCACTATTGAGTTTACTATTCTGATCCAAGTTTCTTAAAGTACACAGAATTATATGCAAATGTTTGAAAAACCACTGAGAATATCCTTATTTAGTCACTTAATCAAGAACCTCAATTCCTAAGTATGCCCACCCTATCTTTTCATTAATGTTCTGTATTTTCCTTCTTGTTTTTGATTATCTTTTACAAAAAAAAAACAACCATCATAGATTAGAAACTCACTGCAAGTTCTTTTCTTTGCATAAAACCTAAACTTAAACAAAGAACAATCAAACCATCTATAATACAAAATCAAGAAAAAACTAGCAAATAAATACTCTGTGTTTCTACTATTTTGCCTAAAGCTGCATAATTTCACTTCTTCTACAACACCCAAGACATCAATTCTCATCAAATCCCACAATCATATAGTGGAATCTAACAAAACAATCTCAAGTCTAAATAAGAAATAATAATGATAACGATAGTTTAACTGAAATTCACAACGAAGAAAAAAGCACCTTACTTTAAGGATCCCAGTTCGATTGCGCACAAAATTATGACCTTGATTTGTAGGCAACTCACAATTATCCCACCAATAAGAAGCAAATTAAGAAACCCAACTCCATTTTTGGTTCAAAAGACTTCCAAAAGCTCTAGAATGACCAAGAACGCGCAGTGTGTACTTCTGAAAGAAACCTCAACACGGCAACAAGAACTGGTCAAGCTCTAAACTCACCACCAAACAAGTAAAAAAAAAAACATAAAACCAGTATAAGTTTAAGACATAAATACGCCAACTGGTCACATAGTCATCGACCCTTTAAATATTAAACAGCTTGTAAATCCAATCCGAGTGTGAATGAGGGATTTGAAAATTAAGTATAAAAACAAAGCTTGAAGGGGGAGAAAGTCTATGAGAGAGAAAGGGGAATGAGGACGGGTCAACCAAGTCCCGCAAATTAAATTTGGAAAACGTTAAGTTAGGTTATCCGGGGTCTCTCTTTAAATCACATTCTATAGTAGCTGGATTAGCTGCTGAATTGTGTGCAGTTAAAAGCAAACGATGAACATTTCCAATATCCACGTCTCATGCTATCATCAGCAGATCTACAGATGTAGAGAGAAATAGTCATTCGATAGGTAAACTCGATCTTGTGTTTGGAGTATTTAAAGATTTTTGGAAGATATGAGAAAATTATTGTTGATTAGCAATCTCTTTGTTTATTGATTGATGTAACGTATTGACCATAACTTATTGTAGCCCATAAGTAGAAAAATAATATGTTCATCACAAGTTCAATAGGCCGTTCATACTTCATACCCTAGTAATGCATCGATAGACAAATAGATAGCAGTACCTACATTAGTGTAATATCTCCATTAGTATAGAGAGTATATGAAGTAAATTTGTCGCTCATCCCTACCGTGTCAACTTCACAAAAAAAATATCAAGTACTATTTTTCTTAACAAATTTATAATTATGGTTATTATAAAAGACACTTATAATTTATTTGTGAGGTGAGTATGAGATGGACACGGTAAACATAAACGACAAATTTGTTTCCGAAAGTATGAGCCTAATTATTGCATATTAGTACTTAGACGTAGCGACAATCCTCCATCGGTACCACTCTAAAAGTCTAGATGTGCTAATACAATATGTGCACTAGTGCATTATTCCTGAAACAAAAAATTATGTGCCAGGAACGGAACCCCCAACCTAACATGCAAAGACTAAGAGAGTCCAAAAGTGGTTTAAACCCCATGCCCATTAGGCTCTCATTTTGTGCCACCCCTCCCTAGGCTGCACAGTTCAGCTCGAATGACCGCAAAATTGATTCGATTAGATTGAAAAATCTAAATTGAGACAAGTTTGAAGTGGACAGACGCTGAACTGAATTGATTCGGATGAAACTGATCGGGCTAGGTCTGTGTTTTTATGACCTAAAAGACCAAACCTATCTGATTATTATGTTACATCCATATGTCACGATATTATTAGTTTATGTATATACATAAAAAAAATCGAAGGACTATTCTAAAAAAAAAAAAACCAAACCCTAAGGACGTTGTCACCCGACCCTTTCTTCCTTCACGCCTCCCTCAATCTCTCTTATTCTTTTCAGTTTTCACTACCAGACCATCAAATTCTCTCTCAGTATCTCTTTTGTCACAATCGCCAGTTCGACCGAATCGTCTCCCTCCCTTATTCATTTCCTCTCAAACTCAACCTCTCTGTAAGATTCTTAGGTATGCTGTTATATTATTAAACCTCCTCATTATTCTATCACTTCATTTCAATCCCTAAACTCTCTCTAATAAGTACGAGAATGCATCAATATTGTAGTTATAGAAAACAACAGGTACAAACGTGGGATGAAAAACCTAGAAAATGAATGATCTATGTTAAAGAAGAGTCTTGTGGCCATGTCAAATTTGGGCTTGAGACAACCAAAAACCGGCCCGAACTAAGTTGGCTGGTCTTGAGCCTGAGAACCTGAACCGGCTCAAATTGAAAATTTTGGGTTTTGGGTTTGAATCACCAAATTTTCAACCCGGACCAAACTGAGTCCATGCTTGCCCCGCACAGACGACACATTGTGCCCCTTGACCGGCATAACTCACACCACTCTGATCCAAGTAACCATCACCCTTTTTTGCTTCGACCTATGCGCCGCATTGTTCCATATATGTGGCTTTTCGGGACCATCACCGCATGTAGTACTTTTCTCTTTGGTTGTCATGGAAATAAGCTAATACACAACGTGCTGATGACAGATATTTCTAGTTAGAGGTATGAATTGCAAACGCTAAAACACACGGAAATGAGATATCGCCCGATCGATGAATCGTTATCCATGTGGCTTTTTTATTTATATATATTTCCCAGGCCATTGGCACCAGCCGTTAAGACGTCTCACAAATTCACGCACAGGCAGCCATTGACTCTCCCTCTTCAACTTCCAAAATATGGCCGCACATTCCTCCCCGCCTTTTCTTCACACCCCCCTAAATCCCGGCCCTCCTTCAGAACCCAAACCCTCCCCTCTCTCCCACCTCCTGTCGCCCTCCTCCGACCCCTCGCCGTGTTTTCGCCTTACACATTCATCCTGCATTGTCCGGCCAACACTGCGCCCCGCCGTCTGCATTGCCATTGCCCTATCAAAGGCCTCATTCCATCAGTTCGTTGTTTCATTACTCCAGCTTGTTATTTCTCGCAGTTTGTTGCGTTATATATTGGGTGCCGTTAAGGCAACGAGTACGAGGACGTGGCTGGAAATTTGAATACAAGCTTTGGATGGTGTTGGTATAGGAGAATATGTGATATGGGGAGCTGCAGAGTGAGGATCAAAGCCTGTTGGTTTCCCCATGTCGTGTTCATCGTCGTTTTGAGCTTGTTGCTGCTGCTGCCTTGCTTTTTATGCCAGGGCGATGATGATATGGATAATAACCAAAGCCCGGCTGTTCTTACTCGGCTCGTGGAATCCAAGCTTTCAGAGCTCACTAAGTATCTAAGCAGTGACGTTAAGGGTATAATGGGTTACTGCATTAAGGATTGGTGAGTTATATTAATACCCCAACCCCCCTTCTTCTTCTTCTTCTTCTTCTTCTTTCGCCATGCATTGTTTAGTGTCATCGGTTTTTTCTCAAGGTTTCTTGTATGTCAGGAGAGCGGATTGGGATGGAGCTTTCAATTATACAGGGAACGTCGAATTCATTTCTAACTGTATCAAAAACTCGAAAAGTATGTGCTTTAGTCAATTCCCAAGCATTTGTTTTTTCCTTTTCAAATGCGTTTGTATATATCTCTTGTATGTGCCCATTGCTCATGACAGATTTGATTGTAATAGGAGATATCGGTTACCGAATATGTACAGCAGCAGAAATTAAGTACTATTTTTCGAGTTTTACTAACATTGGGACACCGCAACATTCGAGCTATCTGAAACCAAACCTGAATTGCAATTTGACCAATTGGGAAAGCGGATGCGAACCTGGTTGGGGTTGTAGTCTCGATGGTGAGGGCAAGGTTGACCTCAGAGCTTCACGCATTCCTGCACGAACTTCGGATTGTCAGCCTTGTTGTGAAGGCTTCTTCTGCCCTGAGGGCATCACTTGCATGATGCGTAAGTATGGATTGATTGACATAGTTCTCTTGTTGTTAGTATTTGTCAATACTTTTGTTTTGCAACTTGTTAGTACTATTAGGTGATGCATATTGCTTTCGTTTGTAGTTAGTTAACTGTCATTGTTTTAGTTTTCATGCTTATTGAAATCTTAGATCGGATTATCATTAAAATCCTCGCTTCTACAAGGTTGTGTTCACATGCCTATGTCTGGCACCATTTATGTGATGGCAGTGATGCTTGTTTAGGGCCAAAACTGAAGTATATCATAACATTTGATGCTCTCACAAGTTACAAGTCCTGTTTACCGAGCAAAAGAAAGACAGAACTTTTCATGCCATTTTGTTGTCTTACTTTGTATTACTTGGAACTTTCGGGAATTCTAAGTCAAGTTATACATTTTCTTATCAGAGCTGCAGATGTTGTATATGATGATATCAATGAAATCTAATAACTCTTTTTATTTTTTATGAAGCTTGTCCTAAAGGTGCATACTGTCCCCGTGGAAAACTAAACAAAACGAGTGGATTATGTGACCCGTGAGTTCATATCCTAGCTAATCTTCTAATGCTTCTTTATCCCATGTCCATATGGTTTGTACTATGAAACAATGTTTATTGCTGGATTAATTTTGCAGTTATACCTACCAAGTACCAGCTGGAGATCCAAATCATACTTGTGGCGGTGCAGATGTTTGGACTGATGCAACTAAAACTGATTTATTTTGTTCACCTGGATCATACTGCCCCACTACCATAAAGAAATACACTTGCAGTAGTGGGTATTGATTCTCATCCCATAACTTAAATAACTTGCATCTTCAGCTGCTACTTGCTGCAAGATGATAAAGCATGAACTTACAATCGTTATGAAATAAATGGACTCCATTGTCTTGTTTCATGATTTGAGAGAATAGGCAACTTGTTCTGATGTCCTCAGTATCAGTATTTACTCGTTTTGTCTTCTCAATTTCAGATTTTACTGCAGGATGGGTTCCACTAGTCAAAGACGTAAGTTTTGCTATATTCCAAGTCTTTTCCATTCATACTTCTCTTGAATACAGCAACAGTAAATTATATAATTTCAAGCACTCATATCCACTTCTACTCTTCTACAACCTGTATTTCTTAGCTTGTATTGTTTCTCTCTAATTCTGTGCGCTGGAATGGTTTTGCTTAATAATTCTAATTTTAAGGTTTCGGTAGATAATTGATGTAACATTTGTTTGCACCAACCGTTTTGCAGCATGCCTGAAGTTGACTGCCTGTGGTAAAGGAACTGCAAATCAAAAGATTCATGCATACGGGATCTTCCTTGTTGTAAGTGTTCTTCTATCTGTTGGATAGATGAAAGTTTGAAACACAGCTATAATGCTATTTGTGAGTATATTGCTTAATCTTATGAAGGTATCGGCCTTGGTTTTGCTGTTGAATCAAGTCCTTGATTATAATATAACACATTGTTATAGCTTGCTTATCCCTCTCAATCATAAGAGATGTTTAATGACTTTTGTACCATTTTTTTCCTGGATAATATTCAACTAGGCATTTCTTGTAATTATTTGAAAGCTTTATTTTTCATTTTCAAAGAAAATGCAAGCAAAAAAAGAAAATCAGTAGCATACATCATGACATCAGTAACACAATCTCCCAAAAATCCCAAGTTTATGTTCTTCACAACTTGATTCTTCCCATATTTGTGGAGATTCTCTCTCTCTCTCTCTCTCTCTCTCTCTCTCTCCACACACACACACACACAAAACCTACATACATGTAGCAAATTATTTATTATTTTGGTATAAACACAGACAAGACATTTGTACATGATTAATCAGACACTGTACCTTGTCTCTCCAGGTTGCACTGAGTTTTATATTGCTCATAATTTATAACTGCTCTGATCAAGTTCTGCTCATTCGAGAAAGAAAAGCAGCTAAGTCTAGGGAAGCTGCAGCAAGACATGCACGAGAAACTGCACAAGCACGTGAAAGATGGAAATCTGCAAAAGATGGCCTTAAGAAGCATAAATTGGGGGCGTTGACTGAGCAGATGTCTCGCACATTTTCTCGCAAAAAATCTACAAGGAATTCAGAGCCTCTAAAGTTTTCAGGTCAATTTAAACCAAGTACAGAGAATACTTCAACACCGTCTGTGATACCTGGTACATTAAGCTCCTCTGAGCAGTCATCAGCAGGTTCAAAAGCAAAGAATAAGGAACCAAGCAACCTTACAAAAATGATGCAATCCCTAGAGGATGATCCGCATAGCACTGAAGGCTTTGATCTTCAGATTGGTGATAAAAATATCAAAAAGCAAGCCCCCAAAGTTAAAAATTTGCATACTCACAGTCAAATTTTTAAGTATGCATATGGTCAACTCGAGAAAGAGAAAGCTATGCAACAAGAAAGCAAGAACTTGACCTTTACAGGCTTAATTCAAATGGCGAAAGAAACTGAGGTAAAGACTCGCCCTGTGATTGAAGTAGATTTTAAAGATTTAACTCTGACTCTGAAAGGAAAAGATAAAAATCTTTTGAGGTGTGTTACTGGGAAACTGTATCCTGGTCGAGTTTCAGCAGTCATGGGTCCTTCAGGAGCGGGGAAAACAACATTTCTTTCTGCATTATCAGGAAAAGTACATGGATGCACTGTCACAGGTTCAATTCTAATAAATGGGAAAGCTGAACCAATGACTGCTTACAAAAGAATCATTGGCTTTGTGCCGCAAGATGATATTGTGCATGGAAACTTGACTGTCGAGGAGAATCTTCGGTTTAGTGCAAGGTGCAGGTATGTGATTCATATCTTCAAAAAATAATAATTCCATCATTGCTTATAAGAAGAAAAAAAAAAGAGGAATAATTTCACCATTAATTTTTGTGTCAATCAATGATATTCTTTGCTTCACTCTGATAACTATCAACCCTTGTTGGTGGTCACCTTGATAATGCAGACTGTCTGCCAACATGCCAAAACCTGATAAAGTCCTGGTTGTTGAAAGAGTTATTGAGGCTCTAGGACTTGGTGCTGTGAGAGATTCCCTGGTTGGTACTGTGGAGAAGCGAGGAATCTCTGGAGGGCAAAGGAAACGAGTTAATGTTGGCCTAGAGATGGTCATGGAACCTTCATTACTCATCTTGGATGAGCCTACCACAGGTTTGGATAGTGCATCTTCCCAGTTACTTCTTAAAGCCCTTCGACGTGAAGCTCGTGAAGGGGTAAACATCTGTATGGTACTTCACCAGCCGAGGTAAACATCTCGCCTCAAAATTCCATCACATGAGTAATGCTTTAGAGACCACATTTTTCTGATCACATGATGTTAAGCTGATATGTGTTAGTTAACAATTGGTGATGATTGATTAAGTTGCAATCACTAACGAATGTACATATATGGTATCTGGAAATATGGGTAAAGAAGAAATGAAATTAACTACTGCCATATCTTTCTCTGCAAAAGTTCTGGTGAACACTTGGAACAGTATGTTGTCAGCCGTTAGCAAAGAGGCCATTATTATTATGCATTAATTATTTCTCTCAATTGATGTTCTGGATCTAATGTTCTGATTGTTTGATTTTGGTGGGGTGACAGCTATGCCTTATTCAGGATGTTTGATGATTTCATTCTTCTAGCCAAAGGTGGTCTAACTGTATTTCATGGATCTGTAAAGAAAGTTGAAGAATATTTTGCTGGCATCGGGATTGTTGTACCAGACCGTGTTAATCCTCCAGACCATTTTATTGACATTTTAGAAGGTATAGTGAAACCAGACACAGGTGTGACCCATGAACAACTTCCAGTTAGGTGGATGCTGCATAATGGGTACCCTGTACCTCAAGATATGATGCACCATCTAGATGGAATTGCTGCAAGCTCAGCAGGCCCGAAACCTGTAATGAAGCGAGATCAGTCTTTTGCTGGAGATTTGTGGCGGGATGTGAAAACTAATGTTGAGGTGAAAAAGGATCACTTAAGACATAACTTCTTAGTGTCCAAGGATCTGTCAGACCGAGTTACTCCTGGTATTGCCCGGCAGTACAGATATTACCTGGGGAGGTATATATAACTCATTCTTCAAATTTATTTGATGTGCTATACACATTTTCGATCAACAATATACTATGGGAGGTGCAATACCTTTCTCCCTTACCTGCCCACGATGCAGAATATATGTAAATTGAAAAGACTGATCTACTAGAGGTTCAACATCATAGGGTTACAAATTTATTAAATGGTACTTGCTTCTCATGATTTAAGTTCTTACTGGAAATTTTGATAAATTTCTAATCCATGAGTCATCTATCGATCAGTTTTTCATCTTTTGTTTCCGGCTATTAGTACTTTAAACCATGTACAGAAGTACTTGCATATGCTATTAGGATGGTCCATATTGAAGATTGAAACTATATTTTATTGGCATTGCTTTTTTGCCATTTACATTTCATGACCTTTTATCTTTTCATCATGAAATTCTTATAGGTAACTTGTTTCAGGGTAGGTAAGCAGCGGCTACGAGACGCTCAAATGCTGGCTGCTGATTATCTGATTTTATTACTTGCCGGAGCCATCTTAGGAATCTTCTCCAAAATGAATGATGATTCATTTGGCGCTAACGGTTACACTTACACTGTCATTGCTGTTTGTAAGTACATGAAATTTCTGTTAACATGGTAGCTTTTGATTAAAAGACTGATTTCGATTGGAGACCTATAACTTCTTCATATTTCTGACCTTTTCATATGACGAATCATCATCTTCTCTGGCAAAGTATTGTAATCAAGTATTACGTGCAATAATTAGACAGTTCTCTTACTTTCTGTCATGGCTCTGTGGATATACATCTTAACTATTATATATCTTCACTGTCTGCCTCAGCCTTTTGCGAATAATCTAAACTTTAATAATTGCAGCACTACTTTGCAAAATATCAGCATTGAGAACCTTTTCTCTTGACAAATTACACTACTGGAGAGAGAGTGCATCTGGGATCAGCTGTCTGGCTCATTTTCTGTCGAAAGATACACTGGACCATTTCAACACAGTCATCAAACCATTGGTGTATCTATCCACATTCTATTTCTTCAGTAACCCAAGGTCATCATTCCAAGACAATTACATTATTTTGCTATGTCTTGTGTACTGTGTGACTGGCATCGCTTATGCTTTTGCCATCTACCTTGACCCCAGTCCTGCCCAACTGGTAATTACCGGAAAGATCAAGTTGATAAAACTCGTAAATGTTTATGCTGTGCAGTACATGTTTATGTTTTCTTAACCTATCGAGTTATTTCTGTTCATATTTTCTGCAGTGGTCAGTGCTTCTTCCTGTTGTCATGACCCTCGTTGCAAACCAAGCGAAGGATAGTCAGGTTGCGGGAGCTGTAGCAAGGTTTTGCTACACAAAGTGGGCACTAGAAGCTTTTGTAGTTGCAAATGCTGACAGGTTTGTTGTGGCTACTTCTTCCTCTTGAGCTAGCTACTGGATTTATCAACCTTGAGTTACATTTACCATCTACATTTCCTGATCAGGTATTCTGGGGTGTGGCTGATCAGTCGCTGCACGACATTATACAAAAAAGGCTACGACGTCAATGACTGGATGTTGTGTCTGATCATCCTCATGGTGATCGGTTTATTTAGCCGGATCATGGCTTTCATTCTGTTGTTGATTACTCAGAAGAGGTAGATTGGGTTGCAAGTCACCTTTTCCATGGATCCTACAGGTCTAAAATGAATGCTCTTGTAATTGTAGCATAGTAAATAATCAAAGTGAGCAACATTCTTTAGCATCAGGAAGTGATGGCTAACATTACAAGCAGAAAATGTCCATGTCTAGATGCGTAGATCAGAATCCCACACCCTCCCTCGTACAAAGCAGGAAAGCTGGCAAGTACTTCTGAAATAATATTCTTGCGCGCACTAAACATCTTGTTAGTTTTCTTTTTTACTTTTGGAGAAAAAACGATCCATTGATTGAAAGATCAAGCAACTAATCTTACCAAGAGGGCCATAACATAGAGGTGAACGCAAGAAACCCGTGTGATCTATGTTTTTCGAAAGCAAAAGTAGCAGCGAATTTTGAGAACTCATTAGCTAGTCCATCATTGAAGAAGAATAATGAGACTACAAAAGTCGTTCTACACTGTTCGAGTCAAGTCTAATGCACATTCCACCTTTTATGTCTTTATATCAGTCTCATCTTGTATTTTCACCTTAAAAATGTCAGCAGAAAGAAATATCTATAATTTGAAAAAATGTTAACAAAATGACAAGAGAAGATCCAAATATCAATTTGAGATGGTATGAATAACTTCTCCCTTCAAAAGTAAATAAAAAAAATTGAATGAACTCATCATTTGACATCTTAAAACCTCATCTTGTATTTTCACTAAATTATATAAATACATAATGGGCGTTGAATATAAACTGTAAAACGAGAACTGCGAGTTTATAGAAATTTTTGTATGCACGATGTGTAAGTTATATGACGCAATCTTAACAACTGAAAATAATTTATTTTCAACGTGTATTTATATAATTTGACCTAAATGATACAGTTCACATATGGTACGGGCGTGCACCGAAGATACTCGAGTTTCAATCTAAAATAAAACAAATTAGAATTAGAAATAGTTTCGGGTCGGGCTTTGGGCCATTCTATCCTGGCTAATGGGAGTCATAGCCACCCTACACGCGCAACACAGTAAAGCAACTCGACCCAAAAAACTATGAAATCAGCGTTTCGAAACGGTTACTTCCTCACACTCTCTCGCTCCTTTAACCCTAACCCTCCCCTCCTCCCCTCTCTCTCCTCTCTCCACCTCATCCCTCCTCGCTCACCGCCACCGTTCCGATCCGTCCGCCCGCTCGCCGGAATCTCCAACCGCGCCTTCACCTCCTCCATGGCCGGCGGTGAACCCCACGCGCCTCCTCCGCTGGAGAAGCAGTTCGAGGACTTCCGCGCCCAGCTCGAAGAGTCCGGAACGCTCCGCGATCGCATTCGAGCCGTGGTGGTGGAGATCGAGTCCACCACTAGGATTATCCACTCCGGCCTCCTCTTGGTTCACCAGTCGCGCTCTACACCAGGTACGGCGCCGTTTTGATGTGAAGTGAGACTGTAATATGCGTTTTCGTTTTGTATGGAAATGCGTTTTTGAATTTGTGATTGTTTATGGGTTGAAGCAGAGGTGTTGGAGAAGCCAAGGGCTCAAATTGTGGTGCTGAAGGAGCTCTACAGTCGGCTCGCCGAGATTGTGCGTGAAAGCCCTGGGAGATATTACAGGTTTAAGTCTAATTGAGCTTTTCGATTTTTCGTCAAAATTGTAGTGTTGTTTGTTCTAGGCTAGAGGAATTTGAGCTGTACTGAAAAAGAAAGGAAATGAACCTATAGGTATTATCGTTCAGTGGCTTAGTTACTCACTTACTCGTTTACTGCGACTTTGGGATTTTGTTACTGGAAAATGTGTTTTGGTTTGGATTTCGGACTGGCTTTGATGTGTTTTTGTTTAGGTATCATGGTGATTGGAAGAGTGAGACGCAGACCGTGGTTTCACTGCTTGCTTTTATGCATTGGTTAGAGACAGGGACGCTTTTGTTGCACACTGAAGCTGAGGAAAAACTTGGGTGTATGATTCTAATCTTTGTTTTAGTTTGCTTATCTTTACATTATGGAAAAGTCTTTTTCCTTTGTAAGGTGCAGTTGAATTTTAATTTCTTCAAAATTGAGTATATGTATTTTGTGATTGCAATTACCAACTTTTTGTGAGTTTTTAAACTAATTATTAAACAATAAGACTTCATAATGATCTTAGTAACAGAATGCCGAAAGCTTCCAAAAAATGTGGTGGAATTCTGATGCATGGTTGTATGCGCTACTATGTTTAAAAGTTCATGACTTCTCATAATCTCTACTGTTAACTCTGTCCGTAGTTTAGTTTGTCTTGCACAGTATAATCTATTTTCTGAGCTCTATGTCTACTGATTTTTCAGTGAGCGGTTCAGAATTTGGTCTGGATGTTGAAGACTATCTTGTTGGTAAGTGTTGTAAGATTTTGAATACATTATTGCATTTCAGTTATTATTCTGTGAAATGAGTCGCCCTAAGTAAGTTTTTGAAGACACAGCCTTCATGTTTTCTTTACCTTCTGGTGAAAAGCACCAACTGAACATACAAACTTATGATACTTTTCAGCATAAAACACGAGATCTTGTCTCACTGTTACAAAGTTAAGGTGTGATTGTGTCCTTGGTATTGCACAGGAGGCTTGTATAGATTATTCAAAATGCTGAATGATCTCATGATTCTTATTGTTTCTATTTATCTCATTATAAAAGTACATTGATGTGGAGACTTATCTCATATTGCAGGTATCTGCTTCATGTCCAATGAATTGGTAAGGAATATCTGCAGTAGGCTTTCTGTTCTGCTTATTCACACTTCCTCTAAATGTTACAACATTGTCTTGAATCTTATTTCTGTTAAGTTAAAAAGATCAGGATAAAAGTGTCAAACTATTGCATATGTTCCTCTTCACTTCTGCATGTTAAAATTTATATTTTAAATTGAAGGCTTAGAATGGACTCATAAAAAATGATAAAATAGTGTATAAGTGGGTTTATTGGTGCGGTACATTGCTGCAGCCTAGGTATGTGGTTAACCAAGTTACAGCTGGGGACTATGATTGTCCAAGAAAGGTCATGAAGTTTTTGACAGATCTCCATGCATCCTTCCGTCTGCTCAATCTTCGAAATGACTTTCTGCGCAAGAAGTTTGATGGTATGCTATTCATTACAATTCTGTTTCTACTTGATCCTCTTCTTCCATCTGCAAGCCTGTTGCCACTTACAATTTATTTTTGTATTGCTCCAACTTGAATCTTTTGTAAACTGATGCAGGTATGAAGTATGACCTAAGAAGAGTTGAAGAGGTTTACTATGATGTAAAGATCCGAGGCTTGGCAGCAAATGGGGGTTCCGGAGAAAAGCCAGCAGCTTAAGGACAACCATAGAGTGCAGAAGTAGCACGCTTTTGTTTACCTTGATCATGACGTATTGTAGTCTCCTGCTCTTCTAGAGAAGCAGATGAGCTCTCTACAGTTTTGTGTCAGAAACTCAGGATTGTGTGGGATCAAATCAAAGCTCTGCTAGTGTTTAAATTAAGTAACCGGTAGAAAATACATGATTTCAAGGCCATAGATAATTGGTGTAACAATGAGGAGACGATCTAACAATCTGAGGTCCAACCCTTCTAGTCTACTATGAAAACGACTACCACAGTTGGAGAGTAACAAAGATTGAGCTGCAAGGTAGTGTATTGGATCTTGTTTAGTTGGGTGTGCTCTCCAACCTAAGTTCGATTTACGAAACTATTAAAAGTGGCCGGGGAAGGATTGCAATGCCCCCGTGAGAAGACCTCTTTAGGCGGATTAATCCTTAATCCTTAGACCTAGGAAGTTTTTAGGATACCGTGACAATAAGTGTAAACAAAATAAAAAATTCGAGCATTCTACCTTCACCTCACAAGAATGGCCGTTCTTATTTGGAATATGACACGTGGAAGATGGGGTAAAGCTCATTTTCAAAGTAATACACCCTTATCTACTATGAGGTAATACACCTCATTTACTCGGCCAGTTAAAAAAGAAAAACCATTGATTCACACCTAACGCCGTCAAGGTCGTAAATCGTAACGCACCCTAAAATCCTATATTTGAATGCCGCCAGCCTCAGATCTTCATTTTGGTTTTGCTCTTTCCATTTCAGCTCCGCTAGGTTCCTCGATGCTCCTTCGCCGGTACTGTTCATTTTCCGATCTCTGATACTTTTTTTCTTGTACAGCTGCGTAAACAAAGCTCGCTGGATTAATTTTTTTTAGATTTATAATTTTTTTAAAAAGAAACTGAATTTATTTGACTCGATTGTGAATATTAACATGATCGGAGCTGCAATTTTTTTAAATGTATATATGCTCAACGAATCGAAGCTGTAATATCTCCTCTCTTTCTCTGTCATTCTAGAGTTAAAATTGCTAAATCTTAATCAAGAGTTAAAATTTTAATTGTAGAACGAGAATCTTAAAATAAACAAAGAGTGCAGACACGTGTACAAATAAAATGTAATTTATTGATAATCAAGCGCGGGGTTACAATCTTTGTGAACTCCTCTGATTCTATCTCCGTATGTAACTTAGCTCAAGGGTGACGTGCACTTAATCTTGAGAATTTGAGTTTGATTTGGATTTCTTGACCGGCTCAGCCTCTCCGCTTGACCTCGCGGTTGTGGACTTGGATTTCTTCGTTAGGACGGCTTGGTTGTTCTTGGAAGCCATCGCACAAACGGATTTGAAGATTTGTTCGGAGAATGAGATGAGAGGCCAAAAATGTCCCACTAGGCGTGCCAATTTGTAGAACGAGAATCTGAAAACAAACAAAGAGTGCATACATGTATACAAATAAAATGTAATTTATTGATAATCAAGCGCGGGGTTACAATCTTTGTGAACTCTTCTGATTCTATCTCCGTATGTAACTTGGATCAAGGGTGACGTGCACTTGATTTTGAGAATTTGAGTTTGATTTGGATTTAGATTTGATGAAGAACGATCGATTTAGTGGCTTGATGATTCTTCGTGGACTTGAGTTTGGATTTGGATTTGATGAAGAACGAGCGATTTGGTACCTTGATGATTCTTCGTGGACTTGGGAGACTTCGGGATTTCTCGAGAGTGATCTTCTTCAAGTGATTTTCTCTCTTCTTCTCTAATGTAAAAAAATGCCCCCTCTCTTTATGTTGAAAGGGGTATTTATAATGTCAAGGCTTCTATTTTATATAATATTTTAATGACACTAAAATAATAATATTTCTTTAGTTGTATAATTAAATCAATATGTATTTTCTGATTAATTTAAAATTAGTTATGAGAATAACTAAATTAAACATATTCAAATAATTGATTTAATTATAACCGTAAAGAAATTTATCAATTCAATCAAATGTCCGATTACCATTTCGATCGTCAATGATATTCAATTTCCAATTAAAGTCGGAATCACTAGCTTCGATTACGATCATCCGTTTATGTGCTGACGCGAATTTTATTCGGATCCGTACTGACTCTGTTGACTTTTAAGCTACATGTGCAATTTTGTCAGGTTCTTAATCGATTTAATCATTTAATTAAGATAATTTACTCAATTAAATTTCATGTGTCTACAGTAGTTTAAATCATGATTTTCTGGTTCGTTTTGATGAGATGGTATAAATTAAAAAACAATCTAAAGCCAATTAATCAAGAGGATGTAGTGCAGAGGTAGTGAGATGGCTGGGTGGTGGTAATGCAGCCACATTGTATAACCTCATTTTCAA
Source organism: Argentina anserina (assembly GCF_933775445.1). NCBI lineage: Eukaryota > Viridiplantae > Streptophyta > Magnoliopsida > Rosales > Rosaceae > Argentina > Argentina anserina. The sequence goes on along the minus strand of NC_065877.1, from coordinate 9,094,900 downwards.
TGTTGCTGCTGGACATCTGAAATTTACTAGTGCGCCATTATTCATCATGCTATTGTATAGAACATCGTGTTTCCTTTGCTATATAAAATGAAGTCCAGATTAGAACAACGCACCTGGCTTGCTTATGTAACATGTAAAATTGTTCCGTTTCCACTTTCAATATCATCCTCCGGGTGACATTAAGTTGTACTCATATATACCTCGATACGGTAATAGGAATGAATAGCCTCGATACGGTCCCTAATATATACCTCGATACGGTAGGTCATCGTTGTTTGTAGTACCTATGTCGTCGGTAGTAGCTGTAGTAGCGTCAGATACGGTAGTAGCTGATGTTTTGATCAATTGAAGCTGCATAGATTAATTATTTGGGATGGATTTTTGAACAATGAGAACCGACAATTACTTTGAATATGCTGTAGGATCCACCGTACAAGCTGTAGCATGAAATTGATCATGAATCACAGTTGGGCAAGAAGTTTGTCAGCATGAAATCCCAAAGGGTGAGATAAGAATAACTCCATTAGGGTGAGACGTACAGCATCTTCTATATCGGTTTGGTCTTTCTCATTCACTAATTCTTTTATCTTGCAGCACAAGGTACATAAAGAATTAGTGATGAAAAAGATCAAACAGTATAAATGACGTGCGTCTCGCCCTATCTAGTTATTCTGGTCATTCTGTTGCCCGATCAAGTATTACAATTACCTCAGTGAAATTTTGTGATGAATTGTATTTACTTTCAAGATATTCATGGGAAGAAGCCTGGGGACAATTTCTAAACAAATCTTTGAAAAAGCTGAGCAAACTTCGACTTGATGGATGTGATCCTAGTAAGTAAAATATAATTATATGATCATTGTTAATTGGGCATCTTCTGGCTTTGCTATTATGACGTTTATACTCTGTTTTTGTGCTTGCAAAGTTTCGTAACATCATGAATACATAACTGTGTTACAGTGATTATTCTATGATACAAGTAGTTGAATGTATTGATATTAAGTATTTGATACAAAGCTAAAACTAGCTATTTATAGGAAATAAACATGTATAATTACATTGCTGTAACACTATGTCTAATGATGCATTCTATATGTTCTACCACCGTGAGTAACATGATTCACTCACAAAGCTGTCTCTCCGTCTGTTCCTCACACTTAACACAAGTGAAGCAATTCATCTTTGCAACAATGTTAAAGCACAAGCTTTTCATGGTTTATTTACCATCTATAAAAAGCAGCAACCGAAACACAAGCCTTACATGTTTTCCCTAACACTTCAGCCTAAAACACACTATCTTGTATTTCTATTCAGTTCAAGATGAGAATGTCTTCAGCATCAGGCTATTGCAGATTATTATAATTAGTTCATATGCAGAAGTAGTACACTTCCTCTCTATTCATCTTGGTTATTATATGTTTTAATCTGCCTTTCTATAGAAGCAGATAAGCTCTCTAGATTTTTATGTCAGAAACTTGGGATTGTACTGGATCAGTGGTTCATGCTACAGTTCTCTTGAGCTTCATACTGTAGAAGGCAAGAATTCTTCTCTTGGTTGTAAAAAAGAGGGTTGTATGTTTTTCTGCTTACGTTGTTCCAATAATCGGTCAGATTAGGATTTGTTTTCAGGTGTTGATTCTCGACCATGGCTCTTGGAGGTGGAAGAATATGCTCTAAAGTCTGAAGCAAGAAGCAACGGTGGCCGGTGGGCCTCTGCTATGGATATAATCGGACTTGAATGACTTGGCAACCTGTCCAATCCAAATATGCCTCCCTTCTTTATATTGGTCAAATTCTGGTGGCCATTGTCAGGGTTGTATGACAGGGATGTCTCGGCCTTTCCCATCCATCCATGATCCATCCAATTTAGCAGCAATTATTTTCACTTTTATGATGAAGAAATCCTAAACGCTACAACTTGATGAAAACATCGTGATTACTCCTATCATGCGGAGCTCCTCTTAGATATTTTTTACGTTTTAACGTCGAACATGTATGGAATAACAAATTACTCAAAAGTATTAGACAATAATTTAGTTTATAAATAATTCATTACTTAATTTAATAGAACAAATGAGAATTAAATGATGGCAAATTGTCACATGTCATAAAATATTTTACTTTTTTTTTATCATTTTTAACCCATAGTATTTACTACCATCAATGAAGAGGTTATCTGCTACTGTCGAGTTAAAAACCAGCTGCTATTGTCGACTTAGAAGACATCTACTACTGTCGACTTGCAAGGTACATGTTACTGTCAACTATAAATCTAACTGCTACTATCGGTTTGGAAGGTACCTGCTACTGTCAACTATAAATCTAACTGCTACTGTCGACTAAGAAACTAACTGCTACTGTGGTTTATGGTGAGTAAAATTCACAATTTCAAAATTTCTCAAAACATATGCAATATGATACTTAAATGAAAATCCATGACATAAGAAACAACTTTATGTATTGGCTCACCTCCAAATTACTGGTAGTTTGGCCGAAAAACTTAAATTTGCCGGAAAAAATTAAAAAATGAGAAGAGAGAAATTTCTTAGATCTATTAGTGACATTTGATAATTTTCACGAAAAATATTGGTATTTTAAATATTTTTACATTAATTATCAATTTTATTTAATTTATTCTCTGAATTTAGGCTTATGTCCTAATTTGTATAAAAAATATGAAAATTGACTTTTTAGTTAAGTCAAATGTAATCTAGTACCACTAAGTAATTTCCCCCTTTATAAAATGACACTAGTAAACAACTTAACAAGTGCACAACATATAATTATGTTGGACACCAAAAAAAATCTTCATGTTGGAAAATACATACGAGGACACGAATGTTATGAGACAATGCCTAGTTAAGACTACAGAGTTGCAAGTCGTCTAGATACAACCCACTGACGGTAGATCAACTCGTGTCAGCAATATTTGACTGCAATTTTACTTGGGCAGTGAAAAAAAAATCTCGCTAATCCCACACATTCCGATGGACACGCCTCGCTAATCACACCCAAATATTAGAAAAATTATATTAATTGTTCCCGTTTAACGCCGTCATGGCCGTAACGTGGATCAGCACGAGCCGCAACTACCCCGTTTGAATGTCCTCCACGTGTCGCCGCCCTCCATCCCTCCCATCCGGGTTTGGACTCCCAACCCGAAGGGATCATAAAAAATTAAAAGAAAACAATCTAAAAATGCCCAAACGCACCCCCTAAACCTCTTTCATTTTCGTTTCGTGTCCCTTTTTGGCGGTTTTGAGCCTCTCGGTTTCGAACATTCGCACGAAAATCTCTGACGCCTCTCTCTCTCTCTCTCTCTCTCGAGCGCTGAGTCACCCTCCGAGGTCAGATCTCCACCCTCTCTCTTGTTCCTTCTCTCTCGATCTCGTCCCTCAGATCTTCATTCTCGTTTTGATTTTCCAGCACGGTTTTCGCGGATCGCCGCTCGTTCAGCTCCGCTAGGTTGTTCCGATGCTCCGTGATCAGGTACTATTCATCTTCCGATCTGTTCAGGCTTTTGTCTTGTACAACTGACGAGACAAAGCTTAGTGGTTTGATTGTTACTTAGAGTTGTATGATCTTGCCGACTTGATTGAACTGATTAGCTGTCCGAGTTTGTTGTTTCCATTTTTGTCCCTAGCCTTGTGATAATTAACCGGACAATGATAACATGAATCGTTGTGCTGTAATTTTTTTCTATGATAATTAGCATAATTACTTCTGAATTAACGAATCGGAGCTTTTGCCTTTTGGATCTCCTTTTCTGTACCTGTCAGATTTTTTTGTTGGGAGCTTCTATTCATACCATTTTCCCAAAATGGGACTTGGACCTTTATTATTTCTCTTAAATAATTTTGACTTAGTCAATACATATGAAATTACTAAAAAACATATAACAATCAAAATATAAAAAGAAAAATAATTCTTTACTGATCTATTATAAAATTTAAATATAGATAATTATTATTTATATTTATTACTAGACAATTCAAAAAGGATATCAAATTGTATTAAATGATTTAATTGATTACCTTCTTTTTTGATAAACATTATTAGTCAAAAAATTAATGTAGTTGATAAACATCAAATTAAATGTGGACGATTTAATATATATACTATATAACTATCTAGAATTTCTCATAAACTTCGATTTGAGCTAAAAAACAACTTGTTTATTAGAAGTTAGAATATTTCATATATGTTGATGAACAAAACTCATTAATTAGAGGTTAAAATATTTCATATACGTTGATGTTACTATCAATGAATGAAAATATAATTTACTATTTTATTATGAATTTAGAAAACGAGTGGAAGAGTGATTGAATTAATTGAAGAAGATAGTTTGTGTGATTATTATGCAATTTTCGAATTGTATATAATAAATAAATTTGAAATAGAGTATGAAAAAAATTAATAGATAGTAGTATGATTGATATATCAAATTAGATAATTGGCATTTTAAGAAGGGAGAATTCAACAACTAATACCTCAATTATTGGTCATTTCAATTTTTAGTACCTCATATTTGAAAACTAAAACATTGGTATCTCAAGTTTTTATTTCAACTTCATTTTAGTTCATTCCATTAATTAACATCGTTTGTGGCTTCATCTCCCACCAATTTTAAGGACATTTTTGTCACATCATTATTTTTTGATTGCATCTTTCATTTTCCTCTAATTTCAACTTCTATTTTTTTATAAAAAAAGTTAATTAATTCATATCATTTCATTATAAAATTAATAAGCATTATTCATTTACCACACTATTACAAACAAGCTAAAGTTTGTAATTATAAAATAAACCAACATATATTTCATATTGTATATGCTCATCAACCAACAACCATATTATTATAATAATATGCTCAAAAACTCTATCATAGTCATTTAAATGTTTCAAAAATAAAAGAAAATGCTTATATAACAATTGGTTAATTTGAGTGGTATAAAAATGTTGGCTATAAACCAAATGAAATCAGTGGAAAATAAAGTGACGAAATGCCCTTAAAATTTGGTAGGAAATAAAGCCACTAGCGGTGTTAATTGACGGAATGAACACAAATTAATCTGAAATAGAAACTTGAGATACCAATGTGATAGTTTTCAAATGTGAGGTACTAAAAGTTAGAATGATCAATAGTTGAGGTACTGTTTATTGAATTTACCCTTTTAAGAAAATTTTAGAGGTCTAAATAGTATGTTAAGTATCTATAGAAGCAAAATAGAGGTCTACTGAGTAAAGAGGTCTAAATACCGTTTTTGGAGGTATGAATAGAAACTCATTTTTTTGTTCCTTGAGAAAAATGCTAAATGTAGATGGTGCTAATGTGATTTTACCAAGTTATGCTTGAGATTTATTAATTTTTTTAAATACGTAAGCTGGTGGATCAATATGTTGTAGTGTAGAAGTAGCAAGACAGCGATTATCGATCCGGAGGTGGTAATGCAGCCACATTATAAATCCTCAATAGGAATGTGTTAATTATGAAATGAATACAGAACGTTGTATAATCTTTGCTATATGAAATGAACTGCATATCAGAACAAAGCATCCGGCCTGATTGTGTAAAATGATAAAAGATTTACGGACATGTGCAAGCTATAAGTACAGTTGTACACGACTTTGATCCTCTTAATGCAATTTATATGCCATGGTGATGTTTGATCATTTGAATCTGTATGGCTGAGGGAATACAATGAGAACTGATAGATGCTTTGAATTGTAGGGTCAACTGTACAAACTGTAGCATGAAATGGATCACAAAGCTCAGTTGTGTAAGAACTTTGTCAACATGAAATCCCAAAGGGTGAGAATTATTAATACTTCTATAAACTGCTTCTAGGCACTCTCATTATTTAGGTGGTAGGATCTGTAATTTATTTTTCTTTGGAATTACAACATGTATCATATCTTCCATATTTTTCTTTGCAGGTGAGATTTGAAGAATCTTTTGCTCCTGCACTGGATGATGAATCTGAGACGATTGAGCACTTACTAGCAGAACCTAAAACAGAATTTGTTACAGTAGATGGTGTCTTGTGTTTTGGCAAAGAGAATGTAGAAAAATGCTTGAGCTTTGATGATTTTGCTTCTGGATTTGACTATGGACTAAATACATTCACTGGTAATACATTTATTGGTATTACTTAATAAATGTTACCATTTACAATGTCAAAGTGAATTTACATGGGAGTATCTTGTGGGTTCATCCTTTTAAACAAATCTAACATCGTTTAGTTAGCCTCCTGACCTTTGAACCCTAGATTGAATTTCCTTTCACCATTTGTATGGAAACCTAAATAATATATAATAAAATTATATAAATTTAAAAAGTAAACATTTTGGACCTCCATGTAATGAACTCTCATTCTGTGAATATAGAACAAAAACTAAATTTAGTCTTTTCAAAAGATCCATGTTAATTATTGAACTCTCTCCTTTTTGGACATTGGAAATTCATTGCGTTAAGTTGATATCGTTCTAATGCGTTGTACTTTCTGGTTTTTTTTAGGTGGGCGTCATTCTGCTCATCCTCGCGGGTTGCGTTCTGCTCATCCTCGCCAAGGAGACTATGAATTAGAACTTGGAGTATGTACCTAACTACATGGCTCAATTAGAGTTCTTGTCAAGAATTACCCTCAGCATTGTCTTTCCAGAAATCAGCTCCAACTTCAGTTTCATCCCACATTTTGTATTTTGATGCATTATATTTGATATGCCATTGATTAGAGAAATTTTGGCTGTATTACAGTTTTTATTTGCTTCCATACGTGATTGCTCCTTTGATGAGATAGTTTTAGTAGGTTCTTGATGGATTGCTGGATGAAGTTGAAGAAGTGGAGGATATTCATGCAACAAATGGCCTTGCAAGTCCATGTGATGATTTTCTTCTAGGTGGAAATTTTTACCATCGTTTTCTTTATTGTGATGGCTAAAAGTGGTCAGATCTGATATGATTTCGTTCTCTATTTTATTGTATTGTCTTTTTCCATCTGCAGATATTGGATTTACAGGGAAAGATACTGTGCTGGAATTTGGTCCTCATGAAAGATCACATTGTGGAAACACTGATAGTCGGTCCCCAGGGTTAAGTGGCAGTAGTAATAGTGTTGTAGGAGTTTCTGAATCGTCAACGGTGACAATTCAAGATTTTGAGTGCAAAAATCATTCTCAGCCCAAGGAATCACCTCATAAGTTTCTTTGTGACCTCAGGCAGAAAAAACGACGTCAGACACCAGTTGAAGGAAGTACGCAGCCTAGTTCATTCAGTTTTCAAAATCTTAAAGAGTTGGATAATTATCGGAAACCTTTAGGAAATGGATTATGTTCCAGTGAAATTGACAAGAGTTCTGTTGAAGCAAACAAAATTGGTGCCATTATTAAGAAGAGAAGACTGCCTAAGACTAAGAGATTCGTTGAAAATTCTTCAAAAAGGAAAGCAAAAAATTTTGTGGCAAGTGATAACATTTCTCATCCTGCTGCTACAGATGATCAGTGCTCGCATGCTAGATCTCAGAGTAAACTTCTTACAAGACCAAGGACATTGTCATCAGTTCCCGAGGAGGATTCAATTTCAGATAATCTAACACTGTCTGAATTCAAGATACGGATAGCACGTCCAAAGAAGCAGGTGATAGTTTGTTGTAGGGAAATCCAATCCTTCTTATCTTTCTTCCAGTAAAACTTAGGACAGAAATAGGGAACTGTTTTCTTCCTCTCTGATACTTCTATTTGTTTGGTGTCTCTGTATCTGTGTTCCTCTTATTTGTCTTGTCATGTCAAGTTAACAGTAGATTAATAAATTGCTAAGTTTAACGGTAGTATGGTTCTGTTGTTTCTGTGACATTGCATGGAAATATGTGAGATTATCTGTGTCATGACTATCTGCTGAAGATGAGTCTATATCTCAGCTGGCAGTACTTTTGGTGAGACCCAGGTTAATTTTGCATCTCCTGTGTGTGAGAATGTGCTACTGCCTTTCTGTAGCTTTATTTTATCGATTCTGGGGGTCCCTGTCTAGGTACAGCCAAAGCATTGGTGATAAATTCTGAGGTACCATCTGGGTAGAAGTGTTCTTGTTGCACTGATTGCACTGCTGCCCTGATGTACATTAACTTAAAACATAAATATATGAGTCAGAATCAGATCAAGAAAGGCATCCCAAAGTATTTCTCCAACAATTGTTGCCTTGGCTCTTCTTTTTGCATGATTTCTAATTAGTTTCAGAATTGTTTTTTTTGGCACAGGCAATTCCGACTGAATTTCAACCCATTACATCTGAGTCTGAAGATGAAATTGTGAGAGTGACGATACGAGAAAAGCATGATCAAGGGAATAATCAACCTATTAAATCCAAGTCTGAAGATGAAACGTTGACCACGAAGCTATCCAAAAAGCATGATAGAAGGAAGCATCAACCTACAAACTCTGAGTCTGCTAATGAAACTGCGACAAGGAGAAGATCTACAAGGAATAATCAAAGGACGCATCATCCTGTTAACTCTGAGTCTGATGATGAGATTCTGGAAAGGAAAAGATCTAAAAAGCATGATCGAAGAAAGCATCAAAGGATGTGGGATATCTCTGAGGTGATGGCATTGGTTGATGGTATTTCTGAGCATGGAGTTGCACAATGGACACGCATACAGAGGCTTCTATTTACATCTTTTTCTCATCGTACGCCTATGGATCTCAGGGTATACTAATGGTTTCTACCAAAAAGAAAAAGAAAAAGAATATGATCTTTCCATATCTACAAAAAATGGAGAAGGCCAGTTTTCCAACTTGAACTGCCAATCAACATGTTGTGCTGAATTTTGGACAGGCCACGTGAACTGACTCATTTGCAATCTGCAGTCCACATTTTAACTGGCTTTCTCCATCTTTTGTGAATTTGGGAGAAACTTAGTTTTAATTTCAACAGTTTTCTTTTGTTATATCATCTCTTTTGATTCACTACTTGTGTATGTTACAGGACAAATGGAGAAATCTTCTGAAAAATTGCTGTAGCAGGAAACTGAAGAAAGAGGCAAGTTCACTCTACTAGTAATTTCATGCCAGTTGGGGTTTATAGAAAATGTCATGTCAACTAATACTGGTGTGATGTGGCTCAATACAGCTTGAAGAAAAGGATGAGAATGACATGCATCTACCAAAGTCACTGATATACCGAGTCCGTGAGCTGGCAAAGAAACATCCATATCCAAGGCAGCGTGGTAAAAAGTGTTCCCCTGCCATACTCCCTGCTGAATATCCAAAGCAGCGTGGTAAAAAGTGTACCCCTGCCATACTCCCTGCTGAAAGCAAAGGTGCTTCATCGGACCGGATCATAAAGTATGTGAGAAAGAAGAACCGTTCTTGAAATTCTCTGCTGCAGCAACTCCATAGTCAGGACTACTTTACTTGTAAAAAGTCTCTATTGGTATTAACAAGCTTCTCATTAACATCCTGTTCTCAGGTCCCCAGAAAATATGAATACAGAATTCAGGCTGTCAGCCCGAGTGGGTCGAATTTTCTTTTTGAATCCCGTTGGAAACTAGATAAATATTTCAGACAAAAGGGGTTATATTTGGCATTGATGCATGTCTTTTCTAGGATTTACTTTTGGGTAACTTGCAAACGTTGTTGCTGGACAAACTTGTAGATGCTTAGAATTTATAGGTGTGATGGGCTGTTGATTGTTTGACCCTGAATCTACTGCTTGTTAGTGCATTTCTGTGTTCTGTATTGAGTGTTCCTTTTGGCTTAAGAAGCCTTGTCTTTCCAGAATACGATACTGAGCAAGATCATCGTTGCCATTGAGCTCATAAAATTACTTGCATGGCCTGTGGAGGGCGGGTGGTTTATGTTTCCATTACTTCCTACTATTTAGCTAGCAAGGTTCTCATTTTTTATGTTTCTGAACATGATTTGAATCATCTACTGCTCATTAGCTTGGGGGACTTTGAGATCAAATTTTATGGAATCTAACTCTAGATGTCATAAGGTAAAACAGCAGGACCTCTGAACAACGAAATGGAAACATTCATTTTCAGCAAATTTGCACATACTGTTTCCCACTTCCTTATATTAGCTATATATCCAGAGGATTACAAAGGCAAGTATATGCAAAGAAGAGCTTAGATTTATAGGACAGTAGCGGAGTCCAAGCAGGTATTCATCGGATGCTAATCCCCACCTTTCATCGCCCATTTCCACCATCACCGTCTCCCGGAGAAGAGCCACTTGGATCATTGTAAAATTGTCTAGGTATGCTGTGATGGTTGTCGATTTGGTGGTTATCCATACGGCTTGCGGTGTACTTAAAATTGCTCCTCTCCACCGTATTTTGGTGCTTTCACCGCGGTGGTGCCGCTGCTCTTGTCCATATATTCCTCCCAGCATAGCTCTACTTGGTGCTCCCAAGCAAGAGCTTGCCATCATCATCAACACCAAAAATATTACTGCTACCACCTTCATTGCAAAAGTTTTGTAGATGATCATGAATGTATGTGTCACTTTGATTTCTAAGAAGGGGGTTAGTAAGGTGTGGTACTTCCTAGTTTGAAATGTGTCTAGAAGCTAGCCAAAATGTAAGTAGACGAAGAGAATCTAAGAGGCAGGTGTTTGTGTGGAGGAGATGGTTTCCTAGCTGATTTGTTAGTTGATTATATAGAGGAAGGGATGAACGAGTTTATTGTTGGAAGTTGGGATTAAGATTGGTAATTATGGTGTCTCCACTATGTATCAGACAAGATTAAGTGGGTTTTCCATATTATTAAAGCTTAATATATGACCTCTTGTGTGTGTAAAGATTACTTCTTTCTATATAGCCAATTAGCCACCTCAACAGAGAAAATCCACTTTCCAAGTGGAATTATAGTATTCACAATCACAAGTCAATTTCCAGCATAATGGGTTTGCTGTTTCAGTCATTTGTTATGTCATATCACAAGTCAATATTGCCAGACGGAGTTAGATTTAGGTAGACACCTTATAAATCACATTTTAGCCATGTCTTAATGCTTTCTTGCCAAACGTGAATATCAGTTTCCTAATATTATAGTGAATTATTTAAGCCTTTTGTTATTAAATATATACAAGACAGTGAGTAGTATCACTGTCACTAAATTTACTAAGAGAAACAATAAGCGCTATCCTTTAAATAGCATATCACCTTTGATCTTTGAGAATCAATTTTACTACAAGTTTTAAGAAAAAATGAGTAGTGATAAGTTAGTTCTGAATGTACATAAGCCCAAAGATCAAATTGTGTTTAGTAATGAAATCAGGGAGATATCAGTGACTGTTTTTTCTTTCTGACTGCCTGGAAAACAAGTGAAAATGCAACATGTGGCCTAAGTGTTGATTGGTATGGTATAATTCCCAGATGCATTGTTGAATAGAACAGCTCGTAACACTCCCCCTCAAGTTGGGGAGTAAATGTCTCACATACCCAACTTGTCTAGTGAGTTGCGGAACACTTTAACAGAAACAGCTTTGGTCAAAATATCTGCGAGTTGATCTTCAGTGCGTATATGTGGCATGTTAATGATTTTAGCTTCCAACTTCTCCTTGATGAAATGTCGATCAACTTCAACATGTTTTGTTCTGTCATGTTGAACTAGATTGTGTGCTATGTCGATGGCTGCTTTGTTGTCACAATACAAATTCATAGCATTCTCGGGTTTGAATCCCAACTCTTTCATCAAATGACGAAGCCACAACATTTCACATAGTCCATGAGCCATTCCTCTATACTCAGCTTCTGCACTGGATCTAACAACCACCTTTTGCTTCTTACTTCTCCATGTGACCAAGTTACCTCCCACAAAAGTAAAGTAACCAGAAGTAGACCTTCTATCAGTGATAGAGCCAGCCCAATCTGCATATGTGTATCCAGCTATTTCCATGTGCTTATTCTTTGAAAACATGATCCCTTTACCTGGATTAGCCTTCAAATACCTCAAAATTATGTACACTGCATCCATGTGATCTTCACTTGGTGCATGCAAAAATTAACTTACAACGCTTACAACATATGCAATATCAGGTTGGGTATGTGAGAGATAAATGAGCATTCCTACTAACCTTTGATATCTCTCTTTGTTAGTATGCACTTGGTTTGAATATTCTGCTAATTTGTGGTTTTGCCCCATAGGTGTATCTGCAGGTTTACATGCTAGCAAACCAGTCTCCATGAGTAAGTCAACCACATACTTCCTCTGAGATAGGAAAATGCCTTCACTTGATCTAGCCACCTCAATACCCAAGAAGTATTTCAGTCCTCCAAGATCTTTCATCTCAAAAACAGATGAAAGATGCTCTTGAAGTCTATTCATTTTCTCTGGGTCATTACCTGTCACAATCATATCATCCACATAAATGATAAGTGCGATAAGTTTATCTTTATAGTGCTTCAGAAACAATGTATGGTCAGAGTTACTTTGTTTGTAACCAAATTGTTTCATAGATTGACTGGATCTTCCAAACCACGCCCTCAGTGATTGCTTTAGTCCATAAAGAGACTTCTTCAACTTGCACACCATTCTTGCTTGTGAAGGTAGAGAATAGCCAGGAGGTAGATCCATATAGACTTCTTCTTTGAGGTCCCCATGCATGAAAGCATTTTTTACGTCAAATTGCTTTAGAGGCAAATCTAGGTTAGCTGCTAATGACGGCAGTACTCGAAAAGTATTCATCTTGGATACTGGTGCAAAGGTCTCCTGATAATCAATGCCATATGTCTAGGTATATCCTTTAGCAACTAACCTGGCTTTGTATCTATCCAGTGTACCATCAATCGCGTACTTCAAGGTATAGATCCATCTGCATCCGACTGTTCTCTTCCCTGCTGGCTTTGGCACTAGTTCCCATGTATGATTCTTTTGCAAGGCTTCCATTTCCTCTTCCATAGCTTTGGTCCAATTAGGATCCGCTAGAGCATCCTGTACTTTATTTGGAATGACAATATTGGGATATCCATCATTTAGTTATCTCCAAATTCTTTTTCCTTTATTATTTCAGCATCATAAGCCATCAGACTTTAAATGCAACACTTGCATTTTGGGAAAGAGTCACCGTGTGAGCTATCCATTGAGCTCGACTAGAAGTGTATCCCCATTTGATCTTGTTCATTCTGATGTTTGAGGGCCTGGTCCACCAACACACATAGGAATGAAATGGTTTATCCTATTTGTTGATGATTGCACCAGGATGAGTTGGATTTACTTGATACGAAATAAAAGTGAAGTTTTTTCAGTATTTCAGACTTTTCATGTCATGATTCAAACTCAATTTCAAAAGCCTATCAAAGTCTTTCGAACAGATAATGGTGGAGAATATGTAAGTCATCTCTTTCACCAATATCTAGCTACACATGGCATTATTCATTAAACCACTTGTCCTCGAACCCCTCAGCAAAATGGTGTGGCAGAACGAAAGAATCGCCATATTCTTGAAGTTGCTCGCTCCATGTTGATTGGAGCTCATATGCCTGAATATTTATGGGGTGATGCTATTCTCACTACTGCATACCTCATAAATAGACTACCTACACAAGCCCTTCAGTCCACATCCAAAGAAAATTCTCCACTACCAAAAACACCAATTCAAGCTCTTGCAAGCTATTTGCCTTTACCACCTACACATGCCCTTGACCCAAAGGTTTTTGGTTGTGTAGCATATGTACATATTCAACGCACTCAGAGGACTAAGTTGGATGCTTGTGCTGAAAAGTGTGTCTTCATCGGTTATGCTTCCACTCAGAAAGGTTACCGGTGTTATAACCCCATTTCGAAAAAGTTCATATGTTTCCATGGATGTTACATTTTGTGAACATGAGCTATATTTTTCCCCGACGACTCCACTTCAGGGGGAGAGTAAAACTAAGGAAGAGCAGTCTTTAGGGGATTTCTTGGGCGCCTCATTTCCCATGGTTGATCAAGTACATGAAGATACTTCAGTGACAAGAATCGAACATGAAAATGATGAAAGGAGTAACCAGTCACCCACATCAGAAGCTGAAAGGAGTAACCAGTCATCCCAGTCACCTACATCAGAAGCTGATCAACCAACTCCAAAATCACCAAAGAGAGATTATTTCCCCCTTTCCAATACCCCATCAACACCAATGCTCCCTGAGGATGATCCAAAGGTAATTATTAACCATGTGTCTGAAATTCATGATATTTATGAGCCCAACTCTGAAATAGAACCAAGTAACATTGTCGAAGTATCTAGATTGCCGTTTCAGAAAAATCGTGGCCAACCAAAGGCTCAATATGAGCCAGATTGAACTGAGACTTGCGGTTGAAACGACCTAAAATTGACGGCGTTCCGATCAGAGTTTGATGGAGCTGCGTCTAGAGGTGCTGCGATGGCGGCACCACAATCTAGTTTGGGTATTGAAGAACATAAAGAAAATCAAGATCAGATTTTGATCAATTGATTGTGATTTTTTTTTTTGGTATTGTATGGGTACTGATAAGAGAAGAACAGAAATTGTTCCGGGTGTTTTCTGGGACGAGCTTCTGCTCAATCTTTGAGCAAAAAACTTGGTGATGGGTAAATGGGAAACATATTCAAATATGGGTTTGAACTCGTGCTCGATTACAAGCTTGAGTTTGGTACGATCTGGGTATTGAGTAAGGTGAAGTAGAGCTCTTCTGGTACTGGTATAAATATTGGGTTAGATGAAGAAACAAGGTTCTTCAAGGGTGTACTGGTATGGGTAATATTTCAGGGTACTGGGAAGAAATAGAAACAAAGTTCTTCTTCTTGGTATTTTTGGCAGCGGAATATGGTTATGGGTATCGGTCTCAAGAGCAGAATTGCTCTGATACCATGTTGATTGGTATGGTATAATTCCCAGATGCATTCTTCTCCAAATTAGAGGAAATTTATAACAGTACAAATTAACCTATAGCTAAGTGTGAATGGGTAGTACAATAGTAGAGCTATGTGTGAAACTTAGAAACTACTAAGTCATACATTTCAACTACATAAATGCAGTAGAGATATTGTTTGTTGTAGTCCAGATTTGCTGCTTCACTTTGTTGAATAGAACAGCTCGTAACACTAAGTTATGTGAAAAACCTAATTCTACTACCAGGGGACTCACTTTCAATGTTTGAATCAAGTGTCCACAAAAATCCAGCTAACCCTTTTGAAGATATCAATAACTTTCAAGCCTGACCAGGCACTGAAAGGCACACAACTACCAAAGCAAATGACTGTTTATGTATCAAAGCATGACATATGCATGGTTGTTTCTGGCATGGGGTAGTTAAATTAAGAGGGGTGTATTCAATTAGGATTCTATAGGATTTTCTTGTATTTGAAGAATCTTTTGAAATCTTGTGGTATTCAATTAAGATTTTAAACAATCCATTGAAATCTCAAGGTATTCAATTAAGATTTCAAAAACTCCTATGAATTCTGGTGGTATTCAAAAATCGATTGATTTTGAATGATTTCATTTATTAGTTGATTTTGTTGGATTTTGAAGTATTTTTACACTATATCATGCTTGTTAGAAATCAAGCATCTAGACATGAGATTTTGATGTATTATCTCTCTCTCTCTCTCTCTCAATAAGACCGAAAATTTTTATGTTCTTAATCATGTGTTTTATTTTAATTGCTCAAATCAATACATATGAATGTTTGTTATTGCTTAACATGTATGCATAAAGAATGTCGTTCCGATGAATTTCTCCTGAAATAGAAAATGATGAAGAACTTGATATGGAAAACGAGAATCTTGAACTACTTTTTCAAAGTCAACTACAACAAAGAGCAGAGGCTAATGCTTGGAGACTTAATATTGCTGAAGCTATGTGGGAAGATAGACCACAGAATGGTGATAATGAAAGTCAAAAAGATAACAATGATATTAAAGGCAATGCGAATGAAAGTAATGAAGACAATGCGAATGAGAGGGATCATGAAGACTATGATGACAATGAGGTTGGAATTGATGAGTATGCAGCCTGTTAAAAAAGAAAACCAACTTATTAATTCTCTATGTTCTATATTTTATTATTTAATAATAATATAAAAATCATACATGCACTTGTGAAATCCAAGCAAATCAAGACAAATCTGGTAAATACAATACAATGAAATCTGACTGAATCTATGTGGAGTTGAAATAATCTATGGATTTTCAGAATCCATTAATTATAATAAATCAATCAGAATCATTTGAAATCAGAGTTGAATACAACCCCCTAAGATTTGATGAGGCCAAGAAGGCAAGAATATTGAAAACAATACATCTTAAACCAGTAATTAAAAGTTTAGAACAAAATCTATTGAATCAATGAAATGGTGATGATAATCTTTCTGGGGTTATTCTTATCAATCCAAACACAATACGTATATCCATTCTAGATTGGACCTCTGGGCTCTACTAACATGGAGAGAATGCTAAGGATGATACATAAACAATTGAGGAACCGTTTATAAAGGTTTATAATGGCATGCATGTTGGAAATGGCAGACAATAATATTGGCTTGGAGATGCCATTTCTGGGCCAAAACTTTTAAAACTTGTTAGCCAGTTATCTAAATGTCCAGAAAACTCGACCCCAGTTTTGTTCTCTAAGGTTTTGCGTATGGGTTTCGGACCTCCGCGTCGTCTATTAAAATTTGCATTCCTAACAGCAAGGTCAAGGGGATAACTACTTGATCTTTTCGCTCTTACTCAAACTCTCAAACTTATTATCGATGATTTTTTTTTTAATTCTTGATTGTACTCTCTTGTACACCAAGTCATCAAGACCAACTGATCGAGGTACTTAGGCGAGTAGGCGACTTATATCACCTGTTCAATGGGTTTGATCAAAATAGTTGGAAGTCATTAGCTCATTCACAATGAAGGCTACTTGTCGCAATTATAAGGAGTCTTTTGCCTTTGATATTTGTAGTTTCAAGTCGATATATATATAATATAAGCCTCTTCTGGTCATGGATGAATTTACCTATTTTTTCTAGAACAAAACTGAAATAATAGGATCAATTTTGAGAAATCAGGTCCCGAATCCATCTTTTTCGACCATTTTACAGATGAACACTTCATCGATCAATTTTTTTAAAGCTATTTCTACGACCATATTGTAGATATTTCGTTGGCACCTATATACACTGCTGTTTTTTTTTCTTTTTAAAAATGATAGCTACTAGCTAGGAATTTTTTTTTTGTCAAGCAACTTTTGTCCTTTAGCTAGTGACCGTTGTCTCATTGTAAATTGATGTATCCTTTTATTTTCGTTTAATTCTTCAGAATCTACTTTGGACGTATACTTCGTCACATAATCTGATTCCATTGTGTATCGGCCGGCATATATCTCTTTAATCTGCCTCTAAATATGTATCTGTTAACTTCATCGTGTTGTCAGGTCATCATGTTCTTCCCATAGCCATAATAAACCGATAGATGGCATTGTCATTTTCAAATATACAGTTGAGTAGTGGGACTCCATATACGATACTTGCACATATATGCAGAACACTTCCAGAACTCTGATCGGTTCTGATGCAGTAAGTAATTACAAAAGGAGATAGTGAGGATCTTGGCAATGATTGGCATGGTTGAATATGCATGCAATGAATAGTGATTGATGATTGTATTGACTTGGGAACTTATTGAGGATCGAGGCTTTAATGTAAATGATGGTGTACGTTCTATACTCCATTTAATTATTGGTTACTTGTAATGAACTTGGTTTGTTAATGTTATGGATTGTTTTTATATAGCTCAAGATATCATGAGCAATCAATATGGCGAGTAGATTTGTCTGCCTTTAAGAACTGAATGTATATATGGTGAAATTTAAGCTACTCCTGTATGTTTGTTCTCAACCTGATCAAGCATTTGATGATTGATACATATTCAACAGGACCACGAACAATTTCTCAATTTTTGTAACTCATCAACGGAATATTTTAATTCAGTTTAGCTAATATTGAACATGATATCAATACAAAAATATACAGTCATGGAAGTAAGGACATGCTTACACTGACCTAGCTAGCTAGTAGAAATAATTTCTATGATCATCCACCTAATTTTGGCTTTGGGACTTATAGTATGAGATGCAAAAGAATGGGTTAGGGTAGATCTGGAACTGAAAAGAGCTTGACGGGTGAAATGGCATACATGGTGACTTGGTAATCTGAACTCATCTTTAAAAAGAGAAGAAATGCAGTTTAAATAGGTTGTTGCCTTCTTTTATCTTTTTTTTTTACACTGAAATATGTCTCGAATGATGAAATCAGTAAATAAGCAAAGTCTTAGTGATAAATTATAGAATATAGATCACTGCAACGATAGAGACCAGCTTGTTTGTACCAATTGTATGGTAGATTAACTCTTCATATATATTGTACCCACTTACTATAAGAGGTCTGTACGTACATTAATGTACTGATCGAAGGAGATAACTGATAAATAGTAAAGTAGGGGAAACAAGAGGCATTGCTTCTTTAGAGGAAGCATGGGGAGGAATTAATATCAAGTTATGGGAGGCGCTGGTTGAAGGTGAAGTTGGAAAAGGAAGGGACAGGAGAGACAGCTAAGAAGAGCTGACGAATACACGTGCAGAGATTGAGAGATTCCAAAGAAATCATTGCTATGCAGAATGGCTTGTTGGCTGCGAATGACTTCCTTGAGGTCTCGCCAACTAACTTAATTATCTGCATCAGTATTTACTTGTTTGCATGCTGCTGCTTTTGATCTTCTTCTTCTTCTTGTTCTTCCTCTCCTTCTCTTCTGGATCATTATCAATTATCAGTCTATGTCATCTACGGTTCTGTATCTTTGCAGGTTCTCACTCACCCGTGAGCTCAATTGGCCTAACCTCATGTGCTTCTCTATCTTTACCTCTCGCTCTCTGACCCACTCAACACGTACAAGAACCCACCAGGCATGTTAATTTTTTGGTTAATTTCTAGATGATGTACTTCCCCATATATGTCGATCATGCATGATATTACAAAGCTAGATAGAGATCTGACCTTTCAAGAAGATAATTATTTCGGCTTGCCTTGCATGAGTTGCATCACAACCCACATTCGTCTAAATTTGTCGATATAGTTCCCAATTTATCAGATATTCATGAAACAATAAGCTAGTTGGAATTTCACCAAAATGTCTTGACATTAACAGACCCTTAACAGTTCCAGCATGGCAGCATTGATTGTGTTTATACGTAATTTACTAACAGTATGGAAATTTAAGAAACACCCGTACGTTTAGGGTTTCACAAAGGTTCACGTAACCATATCCTTATCAATTATCATCTGTCACGAAGATGATAATGATAATCATCAACTTAATTGATTATTAGCTTATGAAGTCATAGGCACGAGTTAGTTTGCCCTAATTCAGAAGCTAGTACATTAAACAGCTTGGTTATTTGCCACATTACATCACCTAAAGCTTATGCATTAATAATACATGCTGTAGCTAACTAGCTAAGTAACTCTAAAACTTACGGCTGTTAATCGAAGAGTGAAGAAAAAGTAGACATTCCTTGTTTCCTTTCTCTAGCTAAGATATAATCAAACAAAAGAAAACTACAGTTGGATCTTACTCAAGCATGGAGATGTTGATTGACATTTGACAGAAGGACTAGTCAATAGTCAGGGATATTAAATAATGGGCTTCCAGTCCCACTCCATGTCTGCAGAACTGTTGGCAGTTTTACTCAGAACGAGTGAACCCTGGCTTTCAAACAACCTAGCACAACCAAATCTGTCTTCGGGGGATGAATCAGTGTGCTGGCTCTCTCACTCATATCTGAGCACCCGAGAAACTTCAAGTTAAAACATCTGAATCCACCCTGAAACTGCATCGATCGTTCACTATATATCACGATCGATCTACCACTCTCCAGCTAAGTTATATATAGATCCATTCATACAGGGTTATTTAAGACTTTGTTTTGTTTGAATCGTACTCCTGAGTCCTGATCTGTGTGTGATATTGTACTCCACAAGAACCAGCTAGGAAGAGGATAATATGAAATTCACATATGTGATCATGAGTTGTCCTAGGAAGGTACGTGCATGCGGAACTATCTCTTTAACTCATTTGTCCATGCAAAATGGGTTAAATGGGATATATCATATCCACGTACAGTGTAGTATGTTTGTGTGGCTAAAGTTGTAAGAGTTATCGTATGTGTTTTTTTTTAAGGACACATTTTTATATGGAGGATTTTATGCTACGTCAGTTGACATGCACTCTTAATTAAGAATCTTACCCAAAAAAATTTATTTTTATGGATAAAGTTAGAAAAGTAAAATTAATTGTCAACTGCATGATTTCAAGTTAAATAACATCCGTGGATCACAAAAGATTCTTCTGTCAAACCATATTGCACATCTTTGAGTTTTTTTTTTCTTTATAGAGGCCGGTGTGGCTGACTTTAAGGCTTGTTTTAAAAAAAATCATGTAATACGGGGGAATGAGGGATGAGGGAATGACGTATAACCTTAATCTCAAATTACGATTAGTGTATTGTAACACGCACCATTTAACTAATAGTATTTCAATGACACATCTATTTGCACTTCTTTAATTTGCTAGACGCAATGCTTTACCAAAATCTTAAATAATAGAGTGACTTTTGAAGTATCGGCCGGATCCAGTCTCAACACTTCTTTGTAAGGTGCCACTCGTACAGTACTCTTTGTCTCTTAGTTAGCAAGGTGCGATGTTAAGTAAATGACTCTTCATATGTAATATAAGATAGTGAAATCTCCCAACCTCATTCTCCACTTCTAGTTGGTTTCCAATGCGCTATACTACAATGTTTTTTCACTCACAAAATAAGATAAAAGTTCCAATAGACCATTTTCCACTTCTACGTTATTGGTTTGCATTTTGCAAGGAGCAACGCTTAAAGACATAAAATAACCAAGGTAGTGCATGGGTGAAGGTCCTAGCTGTATTTACATTTTTGGATCACACCTCCTTTTATCTTGATGAGTTTTTAGAGTCTAATAGTTTCCTAGCTAACAAGTATAAATAGCTTCATTCTTGATGCACGTATTTGGCCGTTCAGAGATGAACTGAATTTTTTTTTCACTACTTACCATATGCATGCAATCTCAACGTACCATTCTTTTGTTTCCAAACATCCACCAACCTAACCCTCAGGTCATGGATAAACATATGCATACAAGTTCATCATCCATCTGTGATCGGTATAACATATGCAGATGGATAATCAATTATATAGAGAAAAGCCGTAAGAACATTCATCTGGTAGGTGATGAGCAGAATGCCAGAATGTTTCAACGATCAATGAAGAATGTGAATTCATTTGAAATTGTTTTGCGTAAGATTCAAAAACGTCTTTATACCTCCATCCCTTGTGCTATATGCTTAGCCCATCTCCTGCTTTATTTCACAAAGTCAGACTGCAAAGATACGCAAAACTTATCCCAAATCTGCTACCACTGCAAACAAGCACCACTACGTAGTGCGGTACGGATTGTACATGCATGCTCCAGATTATTATAGATAAACGTCCATAATTGGGAGATTTAAAAGTATGCAAGGATTTGGTCAAGCCAAATATAAAAATCACCAACTTCATGTACGTACACAAACCTAAATCTGTATCTGTAAATTTTCTCTGAGAGGAACTGGGAAATGTAACATGAATGATGCAGATGAAATATTTCTGTGAAGATTGAGATATCGATATCTATTAAATGGAGCAGCAAAATCATTGGAGTAGTGCAAATAAGTGGGATCAAACACTTTGTCCAAGAAAGGTTATCCCATACCTGGTTTCTTATCTTATCTTTTCCATACTCCCTTCCGGTGGGGTCTTTAGTTCGAGAACTTCGAAATAATTACTCACTCATTATCATGATCATCAAGCACCATTCTCTCTTTTGATAAAAGTGGGAGGAAATAAAGGCTGATGCTAGTGTGACATGTTCTTATGGAGATGCATGTTCGTACAATATCGTATGCATAACTATAAATGAGGAGTTGAATTTTGAAGGGTGGTACTGCACGGTACAGGCCACAGCACATAATATCGTTCTTGGGACCAAGTCTCTCTCCTAAGTTGTATACTTTACCGATATTGTTCTCAACTTAACATTTACACCAAGTTTAATTTCAAAATGTGTTGCAATATTGGCATAACTTTAAGGATAAACAATCTAAGGTCGGTTCGACAATTCCTAAAACAATTATCTTGTATAAATCAAGATTAGGAAAAGACCTTTTTCGACAATTCCTACAAGAAGTTAAACGTTCTCAACGTAAATATTAATTCAAGAGTCGATAAGTATTTGATATTGTTCATCTTCAGGAGATAGCTCACTGTACTTACTTAGTAACATGCAGTAAATTGTTCGGAATGAGACCTTTTTACAAAGGTTGTAACACTATCCAATTATAATTACAGATTTACATGCGTCCATCTTTGAAAAGGAAATATCATTGCTCTCTGGCTTCCATCTTAGCTACCCTATCATGTCCACCATATAATGATCCAAACACTGCCTTCTTCTCCACACTATATATACTCCTTTCACCGTGTTCTTTGTACCAGCATCTCCATATATTAATTCAAAGTCTTTCTCCACTCTGTTTCTCTCTTTACACAAACATGATGAAGGGCAAGTTTGCAAAGGTGTGTGCAAATAAGTTGAGGAAGATAGGGAGCAAAGGAAGCGTACCTTCTTCTTCCTCGTGCTGTGAGCAATGCTGTCAATGGGCTATGTGGCCAAACTCCATGCATGAAGAGAATTCGATTCCAAAAGACGTCCCAAAGGGTCACTTGGTAGTTTATGTTGGTGAAAACCACAAGAGGTTCGTAATCAAGCTCACCTTGCTCAACCACCCACTCTTCATAGCACTCCTGGATCAAGCTCGAGAAGAATATGACTTCAATGCTCATTCGAAACTCTACATACCATGCGATGAGAATCTCTTTCTCGAAGTTGTTCGATGCGCTAAGCTCTCCAGATGAGCAAGCTAAGGAACTTCTGATTATGAGAATTCAGTACTAATGGAGCACACTGATGTCTGTATTTAATTGATTCATCATGAGGTCTGTGCTACAATAACAATGCAAGCATATAGCCTTATTTTGTTGTAACTGTAGAGATGTAAACCGTTAATATATCAATCTAGAGAACCTATGTAATTCAGTTCAAGAATAGTGTTTTGCTAATTACTTGTTCAGGAATTTTGTGTTTATATGAGCTTCAGAAAGACTATGACATAACTGGTCCAGACTAGACTACATTCATCAAAGCTTAAATTTGGATGCTCACATTGGACCACAGAAGATCAGAACCCAGAAAGTGAGACCATTGACACTTTGACAGTTATAATTGGCCAAAAATCTTAAATTCCTCATGGCAAGAGTGGTCAGAACAGATAGATTGGAGTGAGAGTTTAAATGTGCCCAATGACAATGTGGTTGGCTAGTTGTATGTATTTCAACTGAAACTTTAAGAAAAGGATTATACAGAATATAAGAATCGGAAAAAACTTAATAATGGTCTAGTAATTTTTCATTGCAACCACATATCCAGTTTAAAGTTCATAATACAATATAACTAGCAGAAGCAGTAAGACTTCGAAGGTATGGGAATTCTGCCATCCGCATATTATCATATCTTTGAGTTCCAATCTCACCAGCTAAGCTCTGCTTTAATGTTTTTAGCTCCCCTCCTCTGCTCTTGGTAGATCCTGTTACAATCTGATTGTACTTAAGGTTGATGATGCAAGTTTATGTTTCTTCTCCAAAAAAAAAAAGAGAAAAATGTCACCAGCTTCTTACACAATGGACTTTCAGATTTCCAACTTTACCATTCAAACATTTTAGTTAGCACTTGTATTTCAAAACCTTCTTTTTGAAGCTACTGTCAAATGAAAAATAGAAGAACAGAAAAGGGTTATAAATTATGAAGTATGGGCAGCTTAGCGAACTTCCCTGCACAGAGTTATGTTATAATCGGCAGTGTGGGATCTGCAGACCCTATGACCAGATAAGGCATGGCTTAGATTTCAACCAAAGATTCCGAGGAGAAAACAAGACCAAACTATATATCAAGGGGAGGAAGTACTGGCATCTGTTATGCACGTAAATGTAAGCAATGGAACTGCATTCAGTGATATGGACAGGGATAAGCAAATAGATAGGGACACTTTGGTGGCTACCCCCTCAAAGCAACTCAACTTCATAGTCTATACTCATATCCAACATAACTCCCAGTTTCAATTTAACAGATGCCCAAAATCAATTACACAGGAAACCAAGGCTACCATATCATCAAAGAACCATGTTTACATCATTTGACTAGAATGGACATGCTATGTACCAAGAATGCATAGGAGCTGTCTAATTGCTTAAATAGTTCAGCAGACTTTCAACTTGGCTTCTTCTAAAATATTCAATAATACTCATTCGTTGATGAAAAAAATTGCAAAGAGGACACAAGCATATCGAATCAGCACCACTTTTTCTACACAAAGTGCTAACCAATATCTAACATTACACTCTCCATGGTATAACTTGGTCATTTGCAGTTTCTGAGCAGCTTGGACCACATTTTCATAGTCTTGGGTTGCCTGAACAAAATGCCACAAAACCTCACAGTTGGAAGAAGTTAGGGGGTGATACAATGAACTTGTCACTAAACTCAAGGGTCCTGATCTACAGTAACTGTCAGAATTGTCAGAACAAAAGACGAAAACAAAATCATCTCTAGCTTCCAGATTATGAATGTAGCCTGGCAATGTAATCCACACAACAATTGCAGTTTCAAAAGTATCATTCCCAGAATACATCCAAAAAGTCACAAACCCTAGACAGATAACAACCGAGGGAACTCATATATCCACTAATGTGGCCACTCAAGTGTATTTTAAGAGAATCTCACAACTGAAATTATGCATGTTATGTAGATCTCCAAAATTAAAATGCTACTTAAGGTGAGGCGAGCACTCAATAAACTAACAGTGAGCTCCTTCAAGGAAACATGTATCTATCTAGCAATTCTCTCATACAGAACTTCTACTAGTTGGTCTCAACAGTCACCAAAAATGGTGGGAAAACCATATCAGAAGAATATGACAGAATCCGTTGTATACACCGCTGTGGTTGTTATAGCATGATAACCCTACATTTATCATATATTTGGCCAAGATTGTCTAAAGAATGCAGAACAATAGACTCCCCAACTGGTTATCACATTTATCATCTAGTTTATCTTACATTCGTACACAGTACATACCTCATTTGACACTTAGAAGGTCAACTCGGGTCTTTTTAGAAATTCTATAAAACATCCTTTACCAACATAAGAGAGAAGGCATGAAATACAAGACAATGAGTGAAAAAAAAAATGAAGTCTTGACTACTATTATAATACAATGACGACTCTGGTTTCTTACATCCTGACCATCACATGTACTGCAGGAAATGGAAACAATGAATGCCACACCATTTACACATGAAAGATTCTTGTGCAAGAAATACACAAGCAGTATATTGCCTTGCGGTAAAGAACATACAACAACACTGTCTAGCAACCACACCAAACAATGGGAGTGCTGAATATCAGGAAAATCCTAAAACGGGTACACACAGAGCACTGAATTAATGTCGTGCTTACGATTGAACCCTGCAATAGGAACCATCCTCTGATCAACGCCCCTCAATGTAGTGCTCCAATTCTATCCCCCTGTGAGCTAGCATCCCTACACTGCGCCCTCGCGGCAAAGTAAAACACCAGCCACGCCACCATAAAGTAAACCTCCACCGTCGCCTGAAAGGCCTTACCAAACGACTTCCCAAAAACACTAGTCAGCCCCCACTTGAGAAACGTCCCGCAAAATATAACCTCCAAGCACTTAATCTTCACAGCCTGACTAAACATGGATCCCACCAGCTGCAAACCCTCTTTCACAATCTCCTTCCCACTCTTCCTCGAGTCCACAATCGCAACCCACGCATCCACAGCCAACACAAACGCCACGACAGTGTCCACAAACATCCACATGAACAGAAACCCGGCCAGCTCCTTGTCGAAGCCCCGAATCCAGGGCGGCATTACAGAGAAAGGCATCAACTTGAACCTAATAAAGAGCTTAAAAAACGAGTACTGATCCTCAATCTCAGCGAAGTACCACCATCCGAGAAGCTGAGTGAAGGCGTCTCTTACGGCCCACCTCATTAAAATGAAGCCGGATAATCTCTTGACGCCTAATCTAGAACCGTCCCAGACCAAGCCAATGAACGAAGTGAACCTCCCTATGAGATCATTAACAACAGTAGTGAACACAATGCCCAGCACCCAAGAATACGTGACTAGAAACCCTAGTATGACCCAGCCGTAGGCCGCAGATAAGAAGCTCACGAGGAAGAACAGCGCCGCCACGTCACGCTGGCCCAGCTCCAATCCTTTGATGAAGAATTGGAAACCCAGAATCGGATTCTCCGTTTCGGAATCTGAATTGTCGTCATCTTGTTCTTGTTCTTGTTCTTCGCCGGAATCTTGATTTTCATACTCGTCGTCCTTGATTCTATCTCTATGCTCGATGCTTGAAATTCGGGAGGAGTTAAACCCTAGCGTGGAGGAGCGGGAGAAGATGAAGATGGGGGCTTGGGGGTGGGAGGAGAAGAGCCGGCCGGAGCGGGAGTCGTGGTCGTCGTCGCCGGAGAAGAAGTCGTCGTCGAGGGTGCCGACGCGGGTGAGGTGGAGGAAGGGGCGGCGGCGGCGGGGGAGGGGAGAGTCAAGGGAGGAGGCGGCGGCGAGGTCGAGACGGGAGAGGAGGGACTTGAGGGAAGGGTCGCGGTCGAGGAAGGAGGTGAGGAGGAGGGAGCCATTTTCGACGAGGGAGCGGAAGGAGAAGATGAGGAGGGAGAGGAAGAGGAAGGTGGGGAGGTTGGAGGCGAAGGAGGAGGAGGCTTGGCGGAGGACCTGGGAGGTCGATTTCAGGTGGTGGAGGCGCGGCTGCTGCTGCTGGTTGCTCATCGCGGGTTGCCTTTTTTTTGGGGGGGGGGGGGGGGGGTTGTTTGTGGTTTCAGTTTGTTTGGAGAGAGAAAGAGACGCGTGGGTACCACGAGTTTTGAATAGTTTAGTCTCATCACTCTGATCCTCCTAATAATAGAGTGGTTAGAATATTGAGCACAATGATTTGCACTTCTATAATGAATCTCAAATAATTATTTCAACTTAATATGAACGATTGAAACCGATCAGATCATAATTTATAGGGTTAATCAAGGTTATGCATCCTAAGTGTCACAGATACGGACATATAAACTTTTTTTTGGACATAGACGTGGACACGTTAATTAAATATTATTTTTAATATATATATTTATTAAAAAATTATTTTATAAATTTGAAAGTATTTAGAATTTTAAATGTATATATATGTCAAAGTGTGCATTAAAATAATGAAAACATAATTTGTTAGAATGACTAAGGACTTGATAAGTACCTTAGATAACCAAGGTTCGAATCCCCACCACAAACATTATTATTTTTATCACGAGTTTCACTCCTTATATATATTAAAGTGTGCATAAATATAATAAAAACTGAATCTGTTGGAATGGTTGAGGAGTTGTTGAGTGACTTGGATGACCAAGGTTCGATTCTCACCATAAACACTTTCATTTTTATTATGAGTTGGTGCTTATCCGCGTGTCCAATTCGGATACTCGCGTGTCCGAACCGTGTCCAAAATCAATTCGCGTATCCGGCCCATATTGGGACGTGTCCTGTGTGTGTGTCCGTGCAACCAGTATGCAACTAACAGAGAAAAGAGAGACTGCTTAATGCTATTGCTGGCCAGACTAAGTTTGGTTTTATTCCAAAACCACTTGATAAGAGAGACAGAAAAATAGCAGCAGAGTTCTCCAACAATCAAAACTACAGATATAAAGCATATATAGGTAGCAAGTGAGAATGTACGATTAATCATCACTCTGATTAATCAAATTAATCGATCAACATAGGGTAAAGTAGGAATGATACTAGATTAATTGGTAACATGTATCTAGTACACAAGAACCATTTACCGCCCAACCATGAACTTGTGAGAAGGCCCGTGCTTCTGTCCCATTTCCAAAAACATAGTCCACATACCTACATTTCAAAATAGGCATCAGTGCGTCATATCATTTGATTGTTAGGATTTATGACAAAGAAGAAGAAGAAAAGTGCTTACGGCAAAGCTTTCTCCTGAACATCCTTGAAAAACTCAGAGATAAACGTAGCAGAAAGGTTCATACCAAAAATCTGCAATTAAACTAGAAGTGTTGATACTACTTGCAAAAGCTATCAAAAATAGGAACTGACTGATTAGAAAATGTCATCTCAACTACCTTGTTATTTTTGGCGGCATGTTCACCAACAAGCTGTATCGATTCAGGCGATACAGTTAGGAAAAAACCAGCAATATACAAGTACTTGGCCTTCTCAACTGCGTGGCCAAACAGCATTCAAACGCGAAGAACCCTCTTCAGGGAAATGCATTAATAGAATACGAAATCTAAACATAAAACTCAAGGCTGAAAGGGGTACACACCCAATGCCCAATTTTCTGGTCTTTTCAAATGCTCAAATTTGTAGCAGTTGGCAGCAGACAAATTGGCAACAAGAGACCTGCATATACACACTAACAGATTGGCATGTGTACGCTGAAACTTCCTATGGTTATATACTTGTATGTACACTTGCAGTACAACTATCAAATTGGCCAATTGGCAGGCTTAATCTGAAATTTTTTTAGACAAGCTTGAATTTAAGCTCACCTCCCATCTCCCACAATACAAACAGCACAAGTTCCTGTTGGTACAGACTCCTCCTCGTAAAAGTGAACCTGTTGTTGAAAAAAATATAAAATAAAACCAGCAATAAGGGGAATATATATGAGTTCCAAAAGTTGGAGAAAAATAAGATTACTTGCTGCAATTTACTAAAGGATTATGTCGTTTGAGTTCCAAAATTTGGAGTCTTTGTTCATACATAATTAGTACACATTATAAGAAATAAGAGACCTACATTTACACCAGCAAGTTTTGAGCTTTTCTTCATCTCATCCCCATACTTATCTTTTCCTATGCTACCCATATAACTTGTTGCACCGGGTTCTTGAAGCATCCACTGAAGAAAGTACAAAAAAAAAAAAGTTTATGGTGATCATAACTGATAAGAGGATGATATGAAATGATCAGATTACTTGAATTAGTTGAGTATCATACGAAGTAATTCAGTAGTCACCTGGGCAACTCGAATGGATTTGTTAGTAGCACCTGCAACAGGGAACAGTGATTGTTACCCGTCATATTCAGAACTCAATATATCCATATCAATAAAAAAAAATTACTGAACACAAATTGAGATATGCACAGAAACAATATGAAACCCAAAACAGTGTAATCCATGTTTTACCTCCAGCAGTGTACTCCACGTTAGGATTGGAACAAAGTTCCTCATATCTGAGATATGCATGAGGTTATAAATTTGTCAGACAAAGAAGCCTATTGAAAAAAAATAAGGCTCTTAGCAATCAGACAAGTTTCTCACAGTAGTAATTTAATCTCCACATGTCATTCCTACTTTGGGTAATTTTTTTGTTTTTTTGTTTTTGTTTTGAAACTATTTTGAAAGCCCAACATGTTATAAATTTCTTACATGGGTAAGTGTTTATCCTCTGCAAGAATAGCATTGTCGAATTGGAGATCATATCTATTGCACAAAACAAGCAAACACTACCATTAGGCCTCAAGTCATCGCATGACACTAAATTTCCGAGTACAAGCAAAGAAAACCAAAGGGAGTTGGGAAAACATATCACTTACTTTTTCAAGAAGTCTTCGTCGACTATGGCAGAGATATCAAGGAGGGGGTTGCCCATCCCCAACAGGATTCCTTCGGAAGCCATTTGCAGAAGCTCAGGATCAAGTAGATTGGGATTTGTAGAGAGAGAGAGAGAGAGAGAGATGATAGAGTTTAAGCAAGAAGACAGTAGCAAGATTCAGACAAGATCTGATGAAGCAATATTTCAGTGCTTTATTAGGTAGAGAACGTGGCTGTAGTGAACCAACGAAGTGTTTCTCTGCAGTTTAATCTGCAGAGTATTTTCATCTCTGTGAAAGGAACTACCGACAGACAGCCGCTTCCCAAGATCATATTGCAGATGACACACTCATACCTACACCATTGATGAAACTAAATTTGCCTTCCTACTAAGTTCACTCCTAACTGAAAAAGAAAGCTCACCCACTTGAATTTAGAGAAGTCTGATTATGTACTCCATGATCCACACGTTTTGAATTTGCTGACTAACTTTTTAAGGTGCTTATTTACTTGAAATGAAAAAAAAAATTACAATTTGCACTTTCGCAGTCGATTTCAGCTAGCTAGAGAGGAAGGCTCATTCTCATAAAAGGTATTGAACAACTGTATTGAAGTTCTAATTGATTTGCAGTCCTACCGTTTAAAGATCATTCTCATAGAGTTTTTAGGAAAAACATATTTATGCAGGACTGTTTCGAATGTCTTGGGTTTTTGTTACTCAATTTGCTGATCTGAAGGACTGGAGGAGAGAAGGAGAAGTATCCTATAATCTAAATCACTAACCATTGTTGGTTTACAGTTTTCTATGGGTGCATGCCGCATGCAGCAGATGATAACGTGACAACAAATGTAAGGAGCTGAAGGTATTCCTATAAACACAATTATAATTTCATTATCGATTGCAAATTGACCGGAACAGCTACTGTTTTTCACTTCTATATATGATTTTGAATAAAACTGAGTGCAACAATTCTATAACCAGTTATTTTATGACCAGTTATATGGAATTTGAAAAGTTGCATGACCATACGTTATGATTGGAACCAATTGAATCACAGATATTTTCCATCCTTCTCCTCACCAGATATCAAGGAAAACTGAATTTAATTTTCTACCAGTAGAATACAATGCGTATAGTTCTATGCCATCTTCAATGGAAGGGATAGATGGATAAAAATCTCATACCTACTAACAACTGGGCTTAGTGGGCCATTCATGCATGCATCCACTAAACGACCAGTACTTGATAAGCAGATTCAGAGACGAAAAAATAATAATAGACTGCTCAACAATCAAATAAAGCATGGGAAGTAGAGAACGGAAGGAATCAAGCTCAGTTAAAGTCGGGCTTCTCTGGGTAGGTGCAGCCAGACCTCTGGATGATCACATTTGCAGCATAACAACCAGCTTTCACGCAATCTTCAATGGGTTTCTCTTGAACTAATTGAGAAAGAAAACCTCCAACAAACGCATCCCCTATAGCCAAATTAACCCCAAAAAAAAATGAAATATTATTTTTACACAGGAATTTGAAAGTGTATGCTGTTTCAATGATTTGAATACTAGCTGCATAATCACTATCACTACTTATATTCAATGGCATACCTGCTCCATTGGTATCAACAAGCTTTTCTTTTGGCAACAGTATCACTGGGAACTTCTTCACTTTCCCATCCTCAGCAACAACCACAGGATCTGCTCCCTGAGTAATAACAGTGATCCTCTTGCGTGCTCCTACTTTCGTCCACTCGGAGATCTTAAGAGCTATTTGCTCGACATCATCAGTCTGGTAATTCAAAACAAAGCAAGTCAACAATATGAATGAAAGCCACCAATCTGGAAATACTCTAGTAAAATGATCATTACCTCCCAGCCGTGGACTTTCGAGAAGGTTCTTGCTTCTGTCTCGTTTCCAAAAACATAATCCATGTACCTAAGTTTATATCAAGGCATGTCCATCAGCATATTCATATTACTTGATAAATTCTTAAAGAAAAGGTAAAAGTAAATGCTTACGGCAAGACTTTCTCCTGGACATCCTTGAAAAACTCACAGATAAACGGGGCAGAAAGGTTCATGCTAAAGACCTGCAAATAAATGCAATTGTCAAGACTATTTCTACGATAAGTTATTGAAGCAGCAATAAATAAATGACATTCTAACTACCTTGTTATTTGCGGCTGCATGTTCAGCAACAAGCTGAATGGATTCTGGTGATACAGTTAAGAAAAAACCAGCAATGTAGATGTACTTGGCCTTCTCAACTGCTCAAACAGGATTGACAATGAACTTCAGCTCATAAAAGCGAATTCTATATAGATGAAATTAAAACAATAATCTGAAAGGGTACCCACCCAATGCCCAGTTTTCTGGTTTCTTCAAATGCTCAACTTTATAGCAGTTAGCAGCTGCCAAATTGGCAATAAGTGACCTACATTTACATACCCACAACCAGTGTCAGTCAGCATACTGAAAGTTCTGCGAGTATCTTTTATGTTTATATGAACAGAAAATATGAAGCATAATTTTGATATATTAAAAACCAGCTTGAACTGATGCTCACCTTTCACCACCCACTACACATACACCACAGGTACCTGTTGGTGCAGACTCATCCTCATAATAGTGAACCTGTTTCAGATTAGAAAACGATAGTAAGGAATAGATATGAGTTGATGCAAATCTGGAGGAAAACTAAGATTACATGTTGCTAATTATAAAACCACAACAATTTCCAAAAGTTCATATCATGGTTCGTGTACAAATTACACATTATAAAAGCAATAGAGGACAAGAATAAGAAACTCACGTTAACACCAGCAAGTTTTGAGTTCTTCTTCATCTCCTCACCATACTTATCCTTTCCTATGCTGCCCATGTAACTTGTTGCACCAGGTACTTGAAGCATCCACTGCAGAAAGTAAAAAGAACCTTAGTATACGGTGAATCGTAACAAGTAAAAAAATGTCATAAATAATCAGACTACTTGAGTATCACAGAAGACAATTTATTAGTACCTGGGCAACTCGAATGGAATTTTGAGTAGCACCTGCAACAATGAAAAGTTTCTTTCTCAGCCCATCATAGTTAGTAACTTAAGATATCTACAAATCCTAAGTGTGTAATCCGTAGCTCACCTCCAGCAATGTACTCCACGCTAGGGTTGGCAGCAAGTTCCTCATACCTGAGATATACATCCATTTTTGCTGGTTAAGGTTTTTCATCGCATATCATCAACAAAACAAAATGCTTTGCGATCAGACAATTAATGTTTTATATATTAAAAAAGTGGGGAATTAAACGTGTATAGTTACAGATAAAACTCAACTTAATAGAATTATATTATCTGTATATTCTATTTTCAACCCTGTTATACAGATGAGATGCACAAGATCAGATATGCACCCGGTTTCAAGTTATTTCTCCCACAAGGTAGGAGCGGCGTAGTTCATTTTCATACTTTTCTCACTAAACTAGCAACATCACATTTTAAAATTCAACCATGAAATCAAAACACAGCTTGTTTCATTCTCTCATCGAAATCGGCACACCAACACAACTAACCACTTAACATGGTGACACAATTTTCCAACTAGGATCCAAACATACACGAAAAAAATAACACAAAGCTAAGTTGCATACATGGGAAGGTGCTTGTCCTCCGCGAGAATAGCATTGTTGAGCTGGAGATCATATCTGTTTTTAACACAAAATCAAGCACCGTTAGACCACAAACCACAAATCACAGAGCAATAAACACTATTAAAGCCTATAGCTATAGCAGAATTGGTAGATCTGAGAATGAGGTTAAGAGAGTTTTACGGAAAATGAGAGGTTACTTTTTCAAGAAGTCATGGTCGACGACGGCGGAGATGTCGAGGAGGGGGTTGCCCATTCCGAGCAGAATTCCTTCGGAGGCCATCGGCAGAGAGACTGAGAAGAGATGAAGGATGGGGTTTAAGGGAAGATGACAATGGTGAGATTCAGATCAGATCTGCTGCTGTAGCGAAACGGGGTGTGTGGTTTTTATAGGGGGAGAGTGTGGAGTAGTGGCCCTCTCGCTATTTCACCAAACCCCCCAGCGCACTTGGAATTTCGACACCGCACCTTAGCTACTTTCTAGATTATGATATTGCATTCTACTATTTAGAAGAAGAAAAAAACATTTATGCATCGTAATATATATGCATACACTGTAATTTTAATTTTGAGACCATCGTACATATCTATTACGATCATAAATTCTAACTTTTCACACTATCAGTATGTCTTGCACTTATACGTAGTGTACTGTAATTTTCTAACTTCAGTCCATAAACTGTAACCAATCGATCGTTTATGCCTTTTTTGCTTACTTATGCCCAGCCACATATGGTGATAATTACTGAAGAGTAATAATTTGGAACCACTGCAAGGTAGTATAGTAAATTTTGCCTAGTTGAGTGTGCTTCCTAACCTGAGTTTCAAGGGAAGAAGTTATATGCCCATGTAGAAAGACTTATCCTGGGCGGTTTAGTCCTTGGGCTTAGGAAGCCTTTGGAATACCGTGACAATTCTCTAAAAAAAAGTAGTAAATACTTTGGAGTAATCAACACCCGATAAAAGAACTAGCAATTTAATGCGCACATACATATCATTGGACTTAATGCCTGAATGACTGAAGTCACTAAACATTCAAACATTCAAACTTCAAAAGCTGTTAGAACTACAGTGATATATTGCATATATAATTTAATAAATTGAATTATAAATAATTATAAAGCAGAAACCAAACATGTAACTCTAATAACGAAGAACACGAAAAAGAAATTCGACCAAAATACTGAACGCTTGGTGATGGAAGAACTAATCGAGACGTGTGTGATACCACACTATCCTTAAGACGTTTACGCCTCCTCTACCGGTACAAAGATGCTCGGCGCTTGTCTCCCAGCAGGATATAACAACTAAACAATTCTAGAAAGTTGCACTACTAACTAGAACCCTCAACGAACTCGAAAGGTACATCTTTCTATCACTAGAGAACAGCTACTGGATTTGCAATCAGCAATGAATAAGATGGCTGTTATAGAAATCAAAAGATCATAACATATATGAGTTACATATGTTACAAGCACTGATTTCAATCTGTTATAATTCTCCATAACACACAATAACATAGTTGTTACAAAAGAAGAATTTGAACAGTTAAGAGAATTTGAAACGTCCAAAACAAATTTTTGGAAATGCAAAAAGAATCTGCATTCCGACTCTCAATTCGGTGTTGCATTCGTGTCCGCAGGTCGCACGGACATACACGAGTTTCCCTTGTGACCTGAGATTTGCAAACCCCCATTGCGCGTGCGCGAGAGAGTATAAGGAGGCTTACACACTTTACAATCCATACACAATGGATTCTATATAAAGTCTTTTCAACACTTCTCTTTTCCAATGTGGGACAAACATTTTTCCCTCATTCTAAATAGCCATTTTTGAGTGATAATTTCTTATTCACCCACAAACTAAATTACACAAACAAACATATGATCTTGTAGCCCTTATTTTGTAGAACTCAAATCTATGTTCATCTTTAATTAATTATAAGTTTAACTTAATTTAATTAATCAATTAAAATTTAGTTTTAAATGGTTTATTAACCATTTTTCCAACATAAGCATCATCAGGATAATCTACTAGCAGAAGCAGCATGATCAAGGATATGCAATAATTTAGATACACAAGTGACTCTGGATACGGGGATGGAATCATGGAGGCACGGTTAGGACCGGGAGGAAGGGGGAGGGGAAAGGGTGGTGGAGGATAGTTGTGGGTGTCCTCCAGACTTGATATTGTAGATGCCGGACAGCGAAACGTATTCCATCCACGGCTATGGAGGGTCATAGCAGGAAAAATGAAACGTGTTTGTTAGTGATTGGTGCAATTACAATCAGTAAAAATTATAATGCGCGTGGGGTGGATTCTGAACTGTTGCCTTCCACCAAGGCCACCAGCCACCCTCCTTCATCCATTCCTCTTTCTCCTCACTCTCACCACCGCCACCTACTCTGGAGTCCCGACCCTCTTCCCACGTCGTCGCCCTTCTCCCTTTCAAGTCCCACTCCGACCTCTACAATCGCCGCCTTCCTCCATTCCTTCCGCCTCCGCGACTCCATCAAGCAGTCCACATCCTTTCTCTCTCTCTCTCTCTCCCTCTCCCTTTCCCTCTCCCTCCTTGTTGATTCACACCCCGGTCCACCGTAACCCTCAAACCCTTCCTTCCTCTTCCTCCCACTCCCACCACCGTAGACACTGCCAATGTCACCTCATACTGCTCCTCATGAAAACTCCTTCCCCTACTCTTCTATGAATTTATAGAAACTTTAGAATTTAAAAAAAATCTTTCTCTTAATAACAAAAATTGTTTGGCAAGATTCTAGCCCTCGGATCTCTTCACTGGAAATCTCAGCCCTTGCTTTCCTTTATTCATTTTCTTCCTACAATTCTAAACTCGGCTTAAAATCCTAAGCCCTTAGATTATTTAACCATGAATTAAACCGTCCATTTCTCTTAAAGGAGGCATTAGTCAACTGAGCCATCCGGTCAAACGAAGAAGAGAGGAGGAAATTCAGATTTCTTGTGCCTCTCTCTGCTCCGTTTTCTCCCTGACACAGCTTCGCGTCCGGCCACCAATTGACGACGGACCAAGCACAAAAACTACTCTTCTTAAATGCCTTCTTTCTATTTATGTCTTCAATTCTCACATACATCCACCCTCTAGAAACATATCAGAGGAGAGCTACCCAATTTATGTTCTCTTTAATTCTGGCCAAAACCCTTGCTGTCGGCCATTGATTCTCTTGCATGAGGTAACAATCTTTACCTCCTCTTCATGGCCTACATGCTTATGTATTTAGTTTCTCAATTAGATTGTTTTTTATCCAAACCTCATTATGGGTTTTCTAGCCATGTCGGAGTTCTTCATCGAGATGGTATTTAGTCAGGAGTGCTTGAAGGACTGTACTAGGAAGGTTGTTATCCCAAATCCGAGAGGACTCCGGCGTAGGGATTCGAGTCTGATGAGAAGATGGGTTATATTGCAATCTGGTGAATGCGACAGTTGGAAAGAAACACAAATGATGAAAGAGAAAACGATGAAGAAAAAGGGGCCCGTCGTCTTATTTTTAAACAACAATCATGCATGCCAAACACACGCGGTAAATTCACAGAGTGAAGCTTCACGGTCGTGGACCGAATAAGCTCTGTGCCTGACTGGGAGGTTATATGGCGAAGGTGTAGATGATGGGAAATAACTGATGATCATCAATATGTCAAAATTATTCTAACATAATATTTTGATAATTGACATAATTTTAATTGTGTATTTAAGAGACATTATTTTTTTTTTTTGAAAATTTTTAGAAACTTGTGGATAAAAATGAGTCACTTGTCTAGCTCTACATAGGCATAAAGATACGCCCGCGTATTCTAGCCATTTCCTATGGTACATAATCGAAAATTCTTTAGTGCTCTAAGTATCAATACTCTGTCACATCATCATTAATTGGGGACAATTGATTACATCTTGTGGTCCTGAGGCATTTCATCTCCTCTCATTTTTAAAACAAAAATGTCACATATAAAAGGGCATAGCAGGTGTCAGGTTACCAGTGTCATCCACTTGGGTTATTCAAAATCTACCCCGAAGGTTAAACTTTTTTTACTAATATAGTAAGTAGATGAGGGTTAAATTTTTATATTTTTCATCTTTAAAACTATTCCATTATTTTTACACTCTTTAAAAGAAAATATTTTATTATTTTGACATCATATATATTTAATGAATATTGATAAATAAACGATTAGAGTTGGACCACATGAACAATTTTAAATTTGTAACAGAATTTTAAATATTAAAATATCTAAAAATTTATAATTAATATTTTAGATATTCAAAAAATTCCGCAAATGTACATACGCGTTGCTAGTATCACACTCTATCAAATCATGCAAAACATTCTGGATAATTATATTTGTTTAAGATAGCTCTCCTTAAGAGGGTAGGGGGTATAAAGAGCTAAACATGCGGATCAAGAACCAAACGTTATCAAAAATTAGTGAATTTTCGGCAACGGCCATAGTACTTTAGCGACGATGTCGTACGATCGATTGTTTCAAATTTTTATTTCTCAGTATAGTTAGTTTATAAACAAACGCATTTATATATAACTTAATATGACTGTTATGCAACATTAATTGACACGCCCTGATTCACATGACTAAAAATTATAAAATAAAACATTAACCGTTGGATGTGATCAAACGTAATTACAAAGATATTAATTTAGTATGAAATTCACCAAATTTCGTAATCGTTTGGGTCTCAATCTACGCGGTTAACTCTAATTTAAACACTACCTCTCTAAGGGCAGCCGTGTCCCACGATTAAAATTATTTTAATATTTTTACATGGGTGCTAGAGCTAACTATCCTGATTACATGGTATGTTTTGGAGAATTTTTAGAGCGTTACAACTATTTTTTATGATTTTTAGTTAATGTTAGATTCTTCAAAATTAACTAAACGTCAAATAAAATGACACGTGACGCAATTATGGCTACTCATTTGTACATGTCATTTTGTTTTTATTATTTAAATGATTTTGCAACTCAAAAAATATTTAAAAATATCATAGGTGCTCGAAAAATTCCGCAAACATTCTTACACGTTTCCAGTACCATGTTCTATCAACTCACGCAAAACATTTTAGATAATTATGTTCATATAATATAGCTCTCCTTAGGAGGGTATTGGGTACAAAGAGCTAAACGTGTGGATTAAGAACCAAACGTTACTTAAAATTAGTGGATTTTCTGTCACGGCCATAGTACACCATAACGACGATATCTTACAGTCGATTTTTCCAAATTTCATTTCCTCAATATAGTTAGTTTATAAACTAGCGCATTTATATATAACCTAATACGAATGTTATGCAACATTAGTAGGCACGTTATGATTTATGTTACTAAATTTCACAAAATAAAACTCTGACCGTTGGTTGCGATCAAATTACTAAGATATTGATACGGTACGAAGTTCACCGAATTTCGTAATCGTTTGGGTCTTGATCTATGCGGTCGAGCCTAATTAACACACTACCTCTCTAAGAGAAGTTGTATCGCGCAATCAAAATTATTTTAAAACTTTTACATGTGTAGAAATGTGTTAAGTATCTTGATTGCGTGGTAATTTGGTGAATTTTTAGAGGGTCATAACTATTGTTTATGATTTTTAGAAGATGTTAGATCCTTCATAATTAAGTAAAAGTAAAAAAAAGGACACGCGGTGCAATTTTAGTCGCTTATTTGTCCATATCATTTTGTTTTGATTATTTTCATGATTTTGCAACTTCTAAAAACCTTTAAAAATATCATAATTGCTTGAAACATTCCGCAAAAATTTCGACGCATTGCTTTTATTGCCCTCTATCAACTCTTGCAAAAAAATTTGGATAATTATGTTTGCATATCATAGCTTCCCTTAGGAGGGTATAGAGTATAAAGAGCGAACCGTGTTGATCGAGAATCAAACGTTACCGAAAATTAGTGAATTTTAAACTGCAGCTACAGTACACTATAGCGACGATATTATGCAGTCGCTTTTTCCAAATTTTATCTCCTCATTATAGGTAGTTTATAAACGGACGCATTCACTTATAACTAATATGAATGTTATATAACATTAGTAGTCATGTTGTGATTCACATGAGTAAAAATTATACAATAAAACTTTGACAATTGGATGTAATCAGGTTTCTGAGATATTAATATGGTACAAAATTAACCGAATTTCGTAATCATTTAGGTCTCGATTTTCGCGGTCAACTCTGATTTAAGCACTACTCCCTAAGTGCAGTCGTGCAGTCGTGTCGCGCATTTAAAAATATTTTAAAATTTTTACATGTGTAGATAGAACTAACTATTCTGATTGCGTAGTAATTTTTTGGAGAATTCTTAGAGCATCAAAACTATTTTTTAATGATTTTTAGAAGATATTAGATCTTTCAAAATTGACAAAAAGTCAAATAAATGAACGTGTGGCGCAATTCTGGCCGCACTTTTGTCCTTGTAATTTTCTTATTATTTTAAATGATTTCGCAACCCAAAAAACATTTAAAAATATCGTAGATTTCCAAAAATTTCCGCAAAAAATCGTATGCGCTGTCATTACCGCGCTCTATCAACTCATGCAATAAAATTTGAATAATTATGTTTCCGTAACATAGCTCTCTTGAGGAGGGTATATGGTACAAAGAGCTAACCGTATGAATCGAGAACCAAACGTTACCTTAAATTAGTGAATTTTCTACTATAACCATAGCACATTATAGAGACGGTATCTTATGGTCGATTTTTTGAAATTTTATTTTCTCAGTATAGTTAGTTTATAAACAAATGCATTTATATATAACCTAATATGAATGTTATGTAATATTAGTAGGTACGTTGTGATTTACGTTACTAAATTTCACAAAATAAAACTTCGACTGTTGGATGTGATCAAATTACTAAGATATTGGTACGGTACGAAATTCACCAAATTTCGTAATCGTTTATGTCTCGTTCTATGCGGTCGAGTATAATTAACACACTAACTCCCTAAGGGAAATTGTATCGCGCAATCAAAATTATTTAAAAACTTTTACATAGGTAAATAGAGCTAAGTATCCTGATTGCATGATAATTTTTTGTAAATGTTTAGAGTGTTGGAACTCTCTTTTTTGTGATTTTTAGAAGACGTTAGATCATTCAAAATTAACTAAAAATTAAATAAATGAATATGCGGCGCAATTCTGACTACTTGTTTGTCCATATCATTTTATGATGATTAATTTAAATGATTTTGAAATTTAAAAAAATATTTTACATGTTATGTTGTCCTCACGTTGTGGTCCTTTCCTCATGTGGTCTTTACATCTTCTAATGTTGAAGGGTAAAGCCGGTCATCAAGTATTAAATTACATTCACGTGATCTATTTATTAGGATCTTATTGTTGACAATGAATGTGATGTGTCAAGAGTATTAATATAATACCCTGAGTACTAGAGACGTTGGCGGTACATAATACCATTTTGTAAAATTTTTGCAACCTATTAATACCCGGGTTGCCAAACAAACAAAAGTTAGAGAATTGAAAATGGAAGAGATGATGAACAAATTCTTCGAGTCCGTGGGTTCTTTCTTCGGAGGAGGAGATCAGATTCCCTGGTGCGATCAAGACGTCATCCAAGTGGGTATCTCCCAATGAATATCCGCCAATCAATCGATCAATCTGAGAGATCTAATTGGGTTCATTTTTGTAATTCATTTCAGGGTTGTGAGAGAGAAGTTGCGGAGGCCAACAAGGGTGAGTCAGAGGAGCACAAGAGCGAGAGCATCATGAGATTATCATGGGCCCTTGTTCATTCAAGACAACCCGAAGATGTCCACCGTGGAATTGCAATGCTAGAGGGTTCTTAATTTTTCCATTTCAATATCT
The DNA here is from genome assembly GCF_933775445.1 of Argentina anserina. Taxonomy (NCBI): domain Eukaryota; kingdom Viridiplantae; phylum Streptophyta; class Magnoliopsida; order Rosales; family Rosaceae; genus Argentina; species Argentina anserina. The sequence goes on along the minus strand of NC_065877.1, from coordinate 9,053,533 downwards.
CCTCATTTTCTCTCTCTCCTCCTTCCTTCGTCTAATAGTCCTTGTTTTACAGCTTCATTGGCCAACACCAACTCCCCTTTACATCAAAGAGAGAAGTTTTACCTTCTCGCCGTTGGATATTACAGAACTGATGATTATTCAAAAAGCCGCGGCCTTGTCGACCAATGCTTAGAGGTTTCTTTCTCTTTCTATGTTTTCATTTGTTTAATCAACCATAATTCAGTCTCAATTTCATATAATCTCTAGTTTAAACCGTGAATGCTCGATGGCACAACTTTGTTGTTGTTGGGTATGCTTGAAATGTGCAAATCCTTACATAATTGTGTTTCTCACATCTGAGATTAGGTGGTTTTCAGAGGGGTGGATTTTTCTTTTGTTCGGAGACTTGAAAATGGAAATAGTGCTTGATTTAGGATTGGTGTTGTTCATCTCAAAATGGCCCCTACTGCTGATTTTCTGAACTAGCTACTTGCATTTATGAGATGCTTGATCAGGATGTGGCTGACTACATGTTTGATGGTTGTTCTAGCACGCCGTGCTGCCAAATGTTTTTCCTCCAACTTGTGATACAGTCTAGAGTTTGTTTTTGTTTAAAGTTCGCAACATGATATGATTAGAACTTATATAGGAGGGTACCATTGAATGATGTTTAGCTTAATAAGGTCTCAACTCTTTTCGTTTGGCAAAATTTGGTACCAAAACCTATCATTTATTGAAGTTTCTGAATGATACTCATTCTAGCTTTGATTGCTCTGTTACATGGAAGGACAATGCCCTCTCAGTGTCAAATTGTACTTCTAGTTCAGTAGTCATGACACTAGACTAAGCAGCGTGTGAAATGGAGTTGATCAATATTCCCTTGTCTAATGGTTTTTATGAAGCCCATGAAACAAATCATAGTCGTCTATTCAATGGGGCCACAACTTTTGTGGAGTAGAATCCCCAAATTTCTTCTCAGAATTAATCATAACCATCAGATTCTCTAAAACAATATATGCATTGTTGTTGCACATTCCTGATACGAGAATTTAGCTGATGGGCATGATCAGAGAATAAAATGGTGACAGTTGGCAAGTGATCTCTTATATGTGGTTATCATGCTCTCCTCTAGCTCCATGTTCGGTATAGTGGCCAAAATATGATATTGTACAGTTGTCTTTTAGGGCTTCTAACCACACTTTCGAAGATATAGTTTGTGATGTGAGTTATATTGTGCTAAAACATAAAAAGTAGTCTTCTTACCACTCTTTTAATCATTTTTTGTGTGACAATGCATAATTTATGTTGATGTATTTGTAATTATACAATTAGTTGTCTGCATCCTGTTGTGTTTTTCGTTTCCAAGATCCTTTGATTTATCTTGGCATTGTTTTGCAGATTGCACCTGATTGGAGACAGGCTCTGTCCCTTAAGAAGATAATTGAGGAGCAAATTGCTAAAGGTAAATACAATTGTATTCTACTTTAAGTTGTGGCTCCATCATATCATCAAATTAACAAGTTATTGTGAACACATTTCTTGAATGCAGATGGTTTCATTGGGATAGGCCTCACCGCCAGTGCTGTTGGACTTATAGCAGGTGGGATTGTTGCTGCCTTGATTCGCAGGTGATAACCCCAGCCAACAATGTTCATAAAGACTCGTACTATCGTAATTAACCCCAAAGCATTTTCTGAACGAAAAGGAGTCAAATAATCAGGCTTTTCCCAATAAACTTTGCAACTACAGGCGTTTTGTATTGTGGAGCAAGCTTCTAGTTTTGTTTTTTTTTCTTAGCCTATAACACACATTTTGAATCACTTCGGGTGTATGTACTCACCGAAACAGCCCAAAAAAATTGGCTGTGTTTGTTATCTATTACGTGATCTGTTAAAGTTCCAAGCGGCATTATGATAATCTATTTTAATTTTGCTGATAGTTGAGAGGCAAGTGATTCCCTGGTAGTGAGTATTTGATAGTTTACACGCTCACAACACTTTGCTTCAGTTTGCCGTTTTGTTGACAGACACCGGCGTCCCCATTCCGAGGATCGTAATGCCTAGCACTTGATTCTCTTGCCTTATTGTTCGATCCTAAAAATGTCCCAAGTAAAGAAGCACACGCAGGTGACTCGAGTAAACCTGCCTATCCCAAAGCGCAAGTTTACAACACTCGAGTTGCCACAACATATAAAAAGCAAAGACAAATGCGAAAAGAACCCCAATGAGACAAGAACCCAAGTTTACTTCATCTTAATAGCCCATATATCCATTTTTAGCAACTTCTTTCAATACTTTCAAAATTTCTTAACTTGAATCTTAGATTTATTACCAAACCAATAAACAAAAACTGATTATAGTCATCCAGCGTCCCAAAATACTTGTCGAATATGGATTTCATTTTCACAGCCATATCATACAGTACTTTCTCAGCTGTTCTTGAACACTAGGGAGTTTTTCAACAAGTCATTGATCTCAACTTTGATCACCACTATATAATGAAACTCTTTGTGTGATGTTGGGCGATTGGAGGCACTGATTCTCAAGGTGACATCAAAGAAAACTTCAAGGAACTTAACAAATACTTCATCCTTATCTCAATCCTTCTTCTTTGGTGGCCCTACCATTTTCTCTCTGGTTTCTTTATTGGGTCCGAGACTAGGGCTAGTAGTTCATGTACTTGGTATCTTCATCCTCTGCCATTCTATCGAAAGCTTTTCGAAGCTCTATGACAGCATCCAGCATTATAAAGGTAGAATTCCATCTAGTTGACACATCAATAGCGGCTACCTTCTTATACTCTACCTTCTCCTTCTCTACAGCCATCTTTAACACATCCAGTCGCTGCCCACTACTCTGAACATACCGGACTGCATTCCTAATTGCAGCAATAGATTTTTCCATTGTACTAAGCCCTGATCTCACTAATAGGTTCAAAATGTCGGGAAGGCACTTGACATGCAAGTGTTGCCCTCCAAGAACATGTGGTGTCTCCCAACCTAGATTCTTTGTCCTAATGTATTCAATCGCAACCTTATTTGCACTTGCATTGTCAAGACCCTTTCCACTTGGTAATCAACCAAACATTCCTCCCAACAACTTTCCAATGATGCTGCCATGGTGGTTAGGAATCAGCCTAAAGTTCAAAACTCTCATGCATTTTCCAACAAGCATCAATGAAATGCGCAGTCAAGACCATATAATTTATATTTTGGACCGATGTCCATGTATCGGTCGTTAGACACAAGCAATGAGATTTTAACTCTCTTAAGCACCAGTTTTGCTTTTTCATACATAGACAAAAACAATTTGACAATCACGCACCTAGAAGGTACATTCCACAGAGGCACAACTATACGGCAAAAATACCTAAACCCTTTCTTTTTCGACAAAGTTGAAAGACAACTCATCCATAACGATCATCTTAACAGCTGCTTTCCTACAATTTTCCTAACTCCAATTAGCTATTGCTAAATCCATCGTAATACCACTACTAGTAGCAGCTGGTTCCCCATTGTCTAAAACAGCCCTCCATGGATATTTTTTACACACATTATTGATATGTCTACCAAGACTGGTAATCCCATTACCATAAGAATCGCAAGCAAGCATAGTACCACAATGAATGCACTTTGCTCTAAAAACTAAAGAATCAGTTTGAACTTTCTTACCTCATTTAATCTTATATTGAGGCACCTTGACCCTTTTGTAGTGCAACCATACCCAAGTTTTTCCAGCCAGAACTCTATCTTCATCATCTTCATCTATTTCCGATTTTGTGACATATTTCTTTTGGCTTTTTTATTCTACACGCTTCTTCTTCTTCTTCTTCTTCTTCTTCTGGCCACTTGAAGAACTTATAGGTGTTGGAACAATAGTTGCATTTGAATCAGTACCGTACCTGGAACTATGTGATTCTTCAGAGGATGCCATGAAGATATGTTTCTGGAAACTGCCAAATACAACAAAGAACATATACGAGTCCATCCTCAAGAGTCATAGCCTCTATTGATTCCAGAGAGTAATGAAATTATAATCATGTGAACGCCAACACATACCCCTAAGCCTCAAGCGGCCTATTTTACACATAAGCATAATATCAAAGCTACATATCACTTAAACTGCATGAACCCAATAGCATTAGCAGCAAAAAAAATGGCATAAGACATATCTTCACAAGTTAATGAACACAAAACATCAAAATACAAAAACTAGCATATGAGCAAATGCAAATGCACACGGATAGCCAAAAGATACAAGAGTCATATGTAGATGGAGAATCATAAATGCACCTTCCTCCGTTGTTGCTATAGAGATCACAATCACAATTTACATTCTTCCATGCTTAAAATTCGCAAGGCCATTACTCTGGTCATGCATCAGAAAAGAAACTGAATCAGCACAAACTCATCTTAAAACAAAATGACCATTATCAAACACACAGTCCCAACTTTTTTTTGGAGATACCCAATTTCAATATTACAAAAACAATAAAACGGGTTACTCAAAATGAATCAATAAACAACAACAAGTGGAAAATAAACAAAGAATTGCCAAAAGCCAAAAGCCAAACAAAATAATAATAATGACTTGGACCAAAACATTAAGGGAAACCAAACACTATTTGCTACATGTCGAAAGGAATAGCATGAGGGATCGGAGTAGATCCTCCCGCACCACCTGCATAGTTAAAATACTGAAGAACTTTCAGGCTCTCTGCTAAACTAAGCTTGCTAAAAGAAAGAAGTTCAAAATCCCCAACGAAATTTTAATACACTTACGTATTTCATCATAAATACGTATAATTACAGGCCAGTGGCACAATTGTAATTTGGTAGATGCTCTTCTTGTTACTTTCCACACAAAAACTAAATTTATTCCATCTCTGTGGCAAGAACCAGAAGTTGAATATAGATGCAGTTGGTGTTCTGTCGTCTTTTGTTTCCTTGAGTTCATAGAACACCGACTGTTCATTCTCTCTTCCATCTCAGCTTCCCTGAACCATTCTCTTTGGATCTCCTCTATCCTTGGATGCTTGTATCTAATCGATTATCTAATCTACCCAAACACTCAATCCTCCTTCAATCTGCATCTGCTGCGACAAAAAAGTGAAGAGGAACTCTTCTGCAACCTCAATCCAGATTCCAGATGGGGAGCTCACCCAACGACTTCTCGGTGGTAGTTTTGCCATCCGACTACGGTATCGACGCCAGGCCATTCCTGACGAACCAACAGAGAGCCGCTGTTGAGGAAGAAGAAGAGCAAGAGAATTGGCACGACTGCCCTCAGAACCTCTCCTCCGATGAGGACTTCTCCGATCTCGAGCTCCTGCACTTCTTTCGTCGCCAAGGCCGTGATAAATCTGGAAACCTCATTTTCCGCATCGTCGGAAAATACTTTCCCGGTAACACCTTCCCGATTCCGCGATATTCACTCTAATATTATTACTTAAAAATTGCAAATTCATCCTGTTTTCTTTTCAATTCCTCCTTTGGAATAAGACTAGTACAGAAATATGATTTGATAACTTGTTGATTGACTTTTTGTTTGATTTCAAATTATCTATTGTATCATATGACCTACTTAATGTGGAAATACCATGGTTTATTGGTAAACAAATCGCCTTTTGCCTTATGATCATCTAGTACCTATATTTGCTGTTTTCTTCTATAGCGTGGTGGAGTGTTCAGAAACAGGAATCTAGTTATTATTGATCACATTTTGTGTTTTGTTCTAGCTTACACAATGGTGGTGACATTATGGTTTAAACTTTTGAGGAATTGAAAAGAGGCAACCAGATGATATACATAAGCCTAGGATCTCTTTATGAACCTTTGCATGCATAGAGTTGCTGCTTTTGGGATGTCTGCAAACAATGATTTGAGAATAAGCTTTAAATGGCAATGTTTCCCTGGTTTTTTTTATCTACCTGTTGAGAAGAGTATGGCTGGGAGACAGAATGTCTTTTGGTTGAGTCACTTGGGTCCAAATTTGTGCATGTTTCAACATTTGATCTTTACACTTGAGTGTAGTGTTGCTGTTATTAATGATGTGACATTTCTGTTATAGTGCTATCAAAACATGAATTCAATTTGCAGTGACTTAGACTGACCATATTAGGTACTGTAGCACCTATTGATTTTTAAAATACAACTTCATCTACATTGTATTGTTTGGTAAACAATATTGAGTTGTAAATAAAAACAAATGTTTCGGACATTATACATGTTCAACTGTTTATTATAAATGGCCTACTGATTTGCGTTTACTTTATTTAAAAGAAAAATGGTGTACTTTTCGATTCAATTTGGCTCAGACCTTCTACCATCTCATCTCAGTTGGAGCAGACTATAATTTAGGATCCATCTGAAAACTTCTTGGGGGTTTTTTTTTCAATTATTTTAAAGGGAAGATATGAAGAATTTGGGGGAGTGAATGGAATAATACATAGAATCGGTGTTACGAGCTTGTAGATTATAGTTTAGGTGGCTTTTAATTTTTCTATTCTTTTTGTTAAAGTCTTAAACTTTTGTACCTCCTTTTTTCTTCATTTTTCATATCTCCTTGACTAAGAAAATATAATACAGAGAGTAAGATGTGGCCAAACAGACACTTAAAATTTTCTTATCTCCTTAGAATTCGAACAGGACAATTGTTTTGATCTTTCAATGCTCTTTCTGCAGCTCCAGTTGTGGGTGGGGATAGGCTAAAGAGGTACATATGCAACAAATTATGCAGTGACTCTCCAGAAGGGCCATACTGCATTGTTTACATGCATAGTACTGTGCAAAAGGAGGATAACTCCCCTGGAATGACTATCTTGAGGTGGATTTATGAAGAACTTCCTTCTTATTTGAAGGACAGGCTTCAAGTTGTGTACTTCGTTCACCCTGGACTTCGCTCTAGGCTTGTCTTTGCCACTCTTGGCCGATTTTTCTTAAGTGGAGGGTGAGTGATTTCATATATTTTAGACACAGATTATCTAGTATTTTAGTAGCAGTACTGAATAGAAATATAGAATTAATAGTTCTGTGTTTTTTTTTTGTTTTTTTTTTTTTTTTTTTTTGTAGGGTTCCTCCTACTTTTACTCAACATATTTCAAAATTTGAAGCAACTATATACCATGTGGTGCACATTCTATCTGAAAAATCACACAAATGACTATATTTTCAAATCTTCGTTAATTTCTAAGTATTCGGTTTCTTCGCTAACTTTTTTTTTTCAGCCTATATTGGAAAATCAAGTATGTAAGCCGCTTGCAGTACCTTTGGGATGATATAAAGAAAGGAGAGATTGAGATTCCAGAATTTGTGAAAAATCATGATGATGTTCTTGAGCATAGGCCATTAACAGATTATGGGATCGAACCTGACCCTCTTCACATGATTGAGGTGCCCTCAACCGCTTATTCATTTGGAAGGTACGAGGAGAGATGGGCTTCTAGAGAATATATGTCTTAGGCGCTATAAAAATAGAAGATTCCTAATAAACTGAGATTTTTCACATGGTTGTGGGTTGGGATGTGGCTACCATATGCGTATGCCCGCTCTGTACATAGTTGTCTTGAAGTTATCTTCTGCATCGGAAGTTCAAGTATTAAGGACTGTGATTGGTTAGTATCTGTATGCTTGTTAATTGTCAAATGTTTAGACAGTTGCTTGTATGGAGTATGAGCCATGCTTTCTCAAGTAATGGTTTACATAAATGGTGGTTGTACTATCACTATGTATTTGTGCCTTTAATCTATTCAGTGAGACAACGGGAAATATTTCTAAAGTTGACATGGGCACACAATGCTGTCTCTGCTTTGCTTGTTTTTCTTTCTTTCCTTTTCTGTTGGTACATAACAAGCTAATTGAATCAGAAGCTGCCAAGCAGAACAGTACACCATTAAAACAACTACCTTTTCTTGAACACATAAAGATCAACGCAAAATGATGAAATAATTATGACATGATGATGGACCTGCCTGATGGTGAGCAGTGGACGCTTAGGATTTTGTTTCTATTAGGGCACTGAAAATAGACGCAAAAATAGAAAATTGCAGAGTACTATAAACCTATATAGAAGTTTTTTCACGATATGTACACTGTAATTTTAGTTATTCATATGTTGAGATCAGCGTGCGTGTCTAACACCACAAATTTTAACTTTTCACACTGCTCCGTGTCTTAAACTTATTTGCAATGTATAGAAAATTATTTGCTTTTTTAGAATTTAGACTAATCCATACCTTGAATTTTAAAATCCCAAACCAACCTTTGGATCACCTACACCCTCACCTTCTCAGGCACATATGGTGATAATAATCAATTTGGAGGAATCAACACCCAGTAAAAGAACTAGTAATCTGATGCGCACATACATATCACATTATCATTGGACTTTATGCTTGAATGAGTGAACATTCAAACTTCATAAGCATCAGCAGGATAATCTACTACAAGCAGCACTGGAGCAGGATCAAGGATATGAAAGAAGTTGGATACACAGCGACTCTTGATCAAAAATAATCGTTTCCATACTCTTGAACACACTAATGCCCTTATACATTAGGCACAATACTGACAGAATGAGTCATGGAAACATAATATCATTTGCTTATTGACAGATACATTGTGTGGAGAAGTTATGAGTATATTCATTGTAGCAGTGTCAAACTTTTGTCCCTCAAAGATGAATCTCTTTATAATCACCAATTTGATGTGAACTTATTCCCCATCAGAAACAACAGAAATGTAAGAAAATTTTGACGAGTGGCTCCACAAGGAGTCGCAACAAATAATAGGTTAACTACAATGCCAAAACCGAAATCCTAGCAATATCCTTTCAAAGATGATCGATAATTGCCTGTGTGAAGTCAGAAGTTGTTGATTTGCCACCAAGGTCAGCAGTACGGTACTTGCCCTCTGCAATTGTGTTCAGGATCGCATCCTGGATCCTATCAGCTTTATCATGGAGCTCCAGATGACGAAGCATGGTAACAGCACTCAAAAGCAGAGCAGTTGGGTTTGCCAAATTCTGTAAACATTCAACCACCAGAAAAATGACTTGGGAGCAGACATATTATTGCATACAAAAGCTATTTTGCAAGCAAAAGGGGTGCTGGCCAAAAAGCTTTAACAAAAAAGGATCAAACAATAATGATATCTACTCAATAAGACCAAGCCCGACAAGGCTTTCATTATCTAGTTGCTAGCTACAGCACTACAATATAGGCTTTCAAGTTTCATATACAGTACCACAAGAACCAAATTACACATGAGTTTACTTCTAATAATAGTACCATGAGAACCAAAATACAAAACTTACTTCCAACCCACCCCACCCACAGGGTATAAATGTCCAATGCCACTAGAGGACTCAAAAAAGATAACAGGCTTTCAGAACCTTGTCAGGTATAAAACAATTTTGCAACCATCTTAAGGTATCCAAGGAAAGCAACATTACAATAATAATATCCAGAAACAAAAAAATCTTCCACTAATCTACTACGTCGACTTTTAATTAAGGGTACTAAGTGCTGCTTTTTTATTCACCAAAATGCCCTTAAACAATTAAACATATGTATTTTTTAACAGAGAAGCCAAAGTCAATTCTTTCGATTGGAGGGCCATAACAAATTAATTAATACTCTTCAAACCTCTTAAACAAAGATACATCAAATTTTAATATATAATATTAACAATGGGATAGGTGATAGCTAAATTGAATCTTATGTGAGTATATAGGTAGAAGTTGAACTTCACAAGGTCCAAGAATGCTCACCTTTCCAGCAATATCAGGTGCCGATCCGTGTACAGCTTCGGCAAGGGCAATGCCTCCCTCACCAATATTGCAGCTGCATGTACAAGGCAACCATGTAAGACAATCCACATATTAGAAGAAAATAAAAATGCATACACTCGCACATACTATGTGTGGATGTGTGTGTGCGTGTGGGTGTACGTATATTGAATACCTTGGTGTTAAGCCCAAACCTCCTATCAACCCAGCGCAAAGATCACTAATGATATCACCATATAGGTTAGGCATCACTAACACATCAAAAAGTGCTGGATTCTTGACAAGCTGCATAAAGTAAAACAATTGGTTAGAACAACCTTGATTTCATTTCAGCGAACAAAAAATCCCATATTAGATGCTTAGAGAAAAGTTGCTAACGGTGCAAAAAATGGCATAATGAGTCTTTAATTGAAAAGTCTGTAGCTTTTTATTTCGAATTATATTCATCCCACCTGACCTTTTTTTTTTACATCATAAGTTCACCCACAACTTTAACTTTCACATAAGCAACCCAATTTATATTCCCACAGGATATAAAGATATATATATTCATACCATCATACAGCAGTTATCAATGACAACTTCTTCATATACTATATCAGGGTACTTCTCAGCAACCTCGCGGCAACACTGAAAGCAAAAATCAAATCAATTGTACCATGTGGATACTTCGAACACAATCAAGAAAATTACTTTCTCTAAACATTAACAATTGGTAAACCTTGAGGAAAAGACCGTCTGTTTTCTGCATTATGTTTGCTTTGTGTATTGCAGACACTCTTTTTCTACCGTGGGCCTTGGCATAATGAAAAGCATACTCAGCCACCCTCAAGCTAGCTTGACGGGTAATGATCTTGAGGCTCTCAACAACACCCCTCACCACCTACCATTAAAACAAAGAATTTAGTCTAACAAACTCAAACAGATTATTAATATTCATTAAACGTATTCTATAACAACTTACTTGATGTTCAAGTCCACTGTATTCCCCCTCCGTGTTCTCACGAATAGTGATAAGATCAACATCATCATATCGAGTCTTGTAGCCAGGAAGGCTGTAGCAAGGTCTGACATTTGCATACAAATTAAGTTCTTTCCTCAGTGTAAGGTTCAAAGAACGATGACCCTTCCCAATTGGTGTGGCCATCGGACCTTTCAAGCCTACCTTGTTCCTTCGTACTGATTCCAAACTTTCCCATGTCAGAAAACTCTGAGTCCTGGGATCAATTTGCTCCCCAACATAATGTTCTTCCCACTGAATCGGAACTTCAGCTTCCCTGAATATCTGCGTCACCGCAATTGCAAACTCCATCAGCACTTCAAAATACATCAAAATAATTCACATTGCGAGTGTACTAACACACAATTTCAATTATGACATTGCATCAATCATGCAAGCAGGTTCATGTTTACCCATCCAAAATGCTAAATTGCACCGTCACGATTCAATAAACTTCTCCTCGTAATTTTCGGACAAAATTGCACAGTTTTTCATAAGGAATGAAATCATTAAATTTCAAACAGTAAAACAGGAACTGTAAAATATAATTATCTTAGTACCTGATCCAATAAGAACCTAATTTCAAAACCCTAAATTCAAGTCCATACTGTGCGAGTGTACATGACTAACTATACACGAATGCGTAGACAATCACACACAGCTCCGATGCAGAATAAACGAAACGTAAACAGAAATTGAAAAGCAGAGAGTGAACAAGGATCGACAGGAGGACCTGCTTGACGGACTCGGCGATCTCGGGGCCGATGCCGTCGCCGGGGAAGAGGGTGGCGGTGATCGGAGTGGAAGTAGAGGAGAAAACCCTAGAAGCCGAAGAGGAGGAGGAGGAGAGTAAGGTCGTGGAAGGATTCGCGGCGCCGGAGAGGAAGTGAGTGGTGGAGCGGCTTCCGATGAGGCGCCTGAATAGCTGGGAAGCCATGACCGAATTTGCCTTTGTTCGTTTGGGGCGGCCGTAGAGAATAATAAGTCCCGACCTTTCGGTTTATAAAATGAACTAGTAGTGGGATTCTTTGACGCCTTCATTTTTATTTTTCTTTGGAGATTATATGTAATGACGGGTAAATGTGTAATACAGTTGACAATCTTTAGTTTTTTTTTTTTTGATTGCTTGGTTTGTGTTGGGCTGTCTCATTTAGAGTTTAGAATTTCGAGTTTAGAGTTAGTAATAAAATCATTGAGAAGAAATATTGATAATCCCCTTCTTGAGACTTTGGAGGTATATAATACAAGGGTTTGATAGGTTTTATACACCGTATTTATTGGAAAATGAAATTACCGGCTGCAAATCTTGACAAAGGGAAAGGGCAAGTGGTTTTCCACTAAAAAAATTTAGCTCTCAACATTTTGACGTCAAATTGTTAGTAAACTTGTCTGTTCGATTCTTAAATTTGAATGGAACTTGGAAAAATATAATCGACAAATAGAAAGTAAACACACATATATATCAAGAGGTTGTAGACGATATATTATATATATCGTGTTAAACCATAACACTAGAATAAAGTCATGAACCACATATTTTTATACCATACCAACAGAAGTGTAGAGAAAAGGGTCAAAATGGCATTGTATTTTTAAGTTAATGGTTGAGAAAGAATGAAACGAAAATAATAACAACATAATGGAACATAACTGAATATTTTATTGATTGATAATGGGAGTTACATACATGGTATCCCGAAGAATCATAGATTCATATATATTACATTAAGACATAATTTACTTTAACAAGGAAACTTAAATAGGCTATGATACATGTCACGCCCCCAAATATGAGACCACTATTATATGAAAATATGGTTCCCGAATTAGAGGTGTGACCTTAAAACCAATAAAATTTCCTCAATAAAACTGACAAAAATATATGTCTAAATAATACTTTTATTAGGAAACAAAATCAGAGTTATTTTACAATACAACAGATTTAGAAGTACTGAATTTTAGCGAAGATACATGAGTCTCGCATTTATTGTCTTGAAATAGTAATTGAAGAAAAACCATCATTTTATTTAGTAGATTCATCTCATTTCCCAAGCATCTACTTATTACTTGAAAATAAGATTGTGTAACATCATGAGTAACACAGACCCAATAAGTACATAATACATTCTTATAATAATTTGGCTAATAAGAAATTCAAATATGAACAACCACGTAAAATGTACCAAGAACCAGGGGTAATTCGTCACACAAATTCTTACTTATGCATATAAATATACATATAAGCATCAATATATTCAATCAATTGTGTGAATTTTCAAGAAAACTTGTAATTAATCACAAAGTCACATGTTAGGGTTCACGTTTACCCAAAACACGAATAAGCCTCAGCATACCGATGTCAACACCAAAGTATGTATACTCAAGGTCAATTCTCCTATGAGTATAATAGTGCACTATCTGTATGGACTAGGGCCCAAGGCTAACTCACAAAGCACAAAACAATTTTACCAGTAATTCACTTAAGCACGGGGTAGTACTAATCACCCGGCTTCACACCTCCAACTCAATAACGTCAATAGAGTATCACAAATTTTAGTAATTAAGATAATATTTAAATACTAATAAAGTATATAACCTTACACCGAGATATAAATACTTATCAATAACTCAAGGTATGCATGAAATAAACAAGTTAATAAACTTGAAAGTAAATGTGTAATAAAGTAAATGTACTTTAAATTAAAAGTAATTAGATAATATTAGTTAGTAGTTAAAGGATTAGTAGTCATTTCTCCCATAATAAGGAAAGTCTTTGTCCAAAGTAGCAATTGTTCTTCAAATAATAGTGTCAAATTCCGTCAACTTTTCGTATCGATAACTCAATCAATAAACGTCCAAATTAGGCAAGTGAGGAGTCTATGTTCAAGGATTTTTCGTAAGGAATCCAATAGGATAAGTCATACAGTCACAAAGTCACAAAGTCATTGAGTCCAAAAGGTTCAAACACAGTAGCAGTGCAGAAACCAATCATCAAGTTATCATCTTAGATGTCTACGTATTGAACTTGTAACAAAAATTTCATCATTTCTTCTGAAAATTTTCAGATTAAAAGTAGAGGTCTTAAGCTTTAATTTGATATAAAGTTTTTGGAAATTAGTTAAGAAATTAGTGAGATATAAGTTTTTTAAGTCGTGAGTGCTATAAGAGATTTCAGTAAGTTTATTAACTCTAACTTTAATTAGCCATAACTTCTCCATTTCTAAATATTTTTTAGTGATTCAAAATCCTAAATTGAAGCATTTTTCATGCATAATTTAATTATATTGTAACCTTTGATAAAATTAGATGTTATAAAATACGAAAATATAACATGGTCTTTTTCATTGTATCTTTAGTTATGCACTTTGATAAATCTTAAAAGACAAAAGATTATAAGGATGTAAGATGTACTTACCATGAAGTTTTAAGGATGAAAAGAAGATTTTGATGTGGATCCAAAGTTGGATTACTTTAGTAAAGAAAGAACTTGTTTAAGAGAGAAAGAGTGAATGCTAGAGTTTTAGCTTTATGAACATTGGCTGGTTGAGTTTTCTATCAACTAAGGATCCTCTAGAGTTGCATGATTTCTGATTTTGAAGTGTGAAGAAAGCTTGAGGTAGTTCACAAATATAAATAGGTCAAGAATGAACACAAAAATTTAATTACCAACTATCATTCTTGATTTAAGAGACCAAGAATTAATATGAGTGATAACCTAGCTAGTTAGGGTGGTTGTTCATAAAGAAAAAAAACAAATAGTATGATGGGGTAAAATATAAAAATCAGCTAGATTCAAAATATATTGGCATAAGCATTATATATATGTGTAGATATAACAAACACATTTATATGTGTTATACTAAAAAGTCAAGGAATTTAGTATATTCTTTTCATAAAGGTTTTCAATATATTTGCACTATCTAACACTAATATAATGCATAAAAAATAATACTATTAGTATTAGTCTTAAACTCGATTACAAAGTATCGAGTATATACAAGAAATATGAGCTAACGTACTCAAATTGTAGTCTAATACTTACAAAAGAGAAATTTCTCTATTTTTGAAAGTATGAACCCTAGTATCATTGGTTTCTAAAGAGAAATATTAGAAGAAAAATTGAATTAATTCTAAGTTGATATAACTTTAAAGTATTAAGTAGTAAATACTAAATTTCGGGGTATTACAATACACAATAATTCTCTTCGAACACTCTCTATTGTGTCGCATACCTAGGTTGCATGATACACATAACGTTGTCTTGGTAAAAACCTTTTAAAGCAAAATAAAAACCTCTTCGATGAAAAACAAAAGTTTAATCGAATGAGGAAAAGAGCACAACGCACCGTCTACATTTGGTAACATCACATGTGGTAGACTCTCCTGATGTCTACGAAATAACTCCCCCTAATTAGTGTCATAATCATGAAGTACAAATAACAACGTCTACAACATTAATTACATGCTTCTCAAAAGTAGTATTGAGCTAATGATTAATCATTAATCACATGTAGGGCTCGTCAACGGGCCGGGCCTTAGTAAATTTAAATAAGTGGCGGGTCAGGCCGGGTATTTTCACAAATACGAAGATCCAAGCCCGCCCATAAAGCGGGCCTTGCGGGCTTTTACGGGCCGAGCCTTGCGGGCTTGTATTAGAAAAAAATATAATACTCTAATTTAAGGATTTGAAACAATAAAAGAATTATTAGAAAACATTCTAAAAAAAGTCACAAATAAATTATAGTTTCGAAATATTGTCGATCGACACCAATAGATATGATCAATATATATATATATATATATATATATATATATTTAGTTTTACGGACCGAGCCTTGCGGGCTTGTATTAGAAAAAAAATATAATACTCTAATTTAAGGATTTGAAACAATAAAAGAATTATTAGAAAACATTCTAAAAAAAGTCACAAATAAATTCTAGTTTCGAAATGTTGTCGATCGACACCAATAGATATGATCGATATATATATTTAGGGACCATGTAAAAATTTCATCCGTTTTGAATATGGTTTGACTGTCCGTACCTACGGTCAACCAAAAAATGGGTCTTTTCACATAATAAAACCTCATTGACTGGGGCTTTGCCAAATGGGTTTCCTCGTTGTGACCACGCACGATCGGTGACAAAAATTAGGTGATTTCAAATATGTAAATAGCTTTCCGCATTCGCATCTTGGTAATGGGTCACCCTTTATAGCATATTAGTGTTGTTTTTGGTTTATCGGAAATTCCGACGGTCAAACGAGGTCCGAATTGAATAAAATTTAAAATGATCACTAAATATATATACTGATCACATCGGATAGTGTTGATCGATTCCAAAAGTTTCCTTCATATAATCGATTCATAATGTGATAGTTTTATTATAAACCTAATATTAACGTTATAATACATTAGGACACTTCGGCGATCGACAACTCCAATTCGAAATATGGTCGATCGACACCAGTAGATGTGATCGGTATATATATTTAGGGAACCCGTAAAAATTTCGTTCATTTTGGACATGGTTTGACCGTTCATACCAACGGTCAACTAAAAAATAGGCGTTTTGACATATTGAAACCCAATTGACCGGGACTTTGCCAAATAGATTTTTTAAGTACAACCGCGCACAATAGGTAACAAAAATTAGGTTATTTCAGATATGCAAACGGCTTTTGGCATTCGTATATTTGTAATAGGTCATCCCTTAGGGCATATTAGTGGTTTTTTCGATTTATCAAAAATTCTGACGGTCAAACGAGATCCGAGTTTGATGAAATTTTTATAGGGTCACAAAATATATACACCAATCACATCGGCTGGTATCGATCGATCCCGAGAAATTTCCTTTATATAGTCGCTTCATAATGCGATAGTTTTATTATAAACATAATATAAAGGTTATGATACATTAGTTGACACTTAGGCGATCACTAACTCTAGTTCCAAATATGGTCGATCGACACCAGCAGATGTGATCGGTATCTATATTTAGGAACTCTGTAAAAGTTCGTCCGTTTTGGAAATGGTTTCACCGTTCGAACCTACGGTCAACAAAAAAAGAGGCGGTTTGACATATTGAAACCTCATTGACCAGGGCTTTGCTAAATAGGTTTCCTCTGTGTGACCATGCACGATAGGTAAAAAAAATTAGGTGATTTCAGATATGCCAACGGGTTTTGGCGTTCGCATCTTTGTAATGGGTCCTCTCTTAGGACATATTAGTGGTGTTTTCGGTTTACCGAAAATTCTGACGGTTAAACGAGTTCTGAATTGGATGAAATTTTTACAGGGTCACTAAATATATATACTGATCACATCGGCTGGTGTCGATCGATCCTGAGAAGTTTCCTTCATATAATCATTTCATAATGCGATAATTTTATTATAAACCTAATATAAAGGTTATGATATATTAGTGGACACTTCGGCGATTGATAACTCTAGTTCGAAATATGGTCGATCGACCAGCAGATGTGATCATTATATATATTTAGAGACCGTAAAAATTTCGTCCATTTTGGATATTGTTTGACCGTCCGTACCTACGGTCAATAACAAAATGGCGTTTTGACGTATTAAAATCCTCATTGACCGGGGATTTGCCAAATGGGTTTCCTTGGTGCGACCTCATACAATCGGTGATAAACATTAGGTGATTTCATATATGCAAACGGATTTTGGTGTTCACATTTTGGTAATGGGTCTTCCCTTATGACATATTAGTGTTGTTTTCGGTTTACCAGAAATTTCGACGGTCAAATGAGGTTCGAATTGGATGAAATTTTTACAGAGTCACTAAATATATATACCGATGATATCGACTGGTGTCGATTGATCCCGAGAAGTTTCTTTCATATAGTTGCTTCATAATGCGATAGTTTTATTCTACACCTAATAAAATATGTATGCATAATATTTTCTTATTTGGCGGGTTTTTACGGATCGGGCCTTGCGGGCCGGGCTGGGTTTTACACCTCTAATCTAAATCCGGCCCTCTACCCACGGAAGCAGGCTTTTTTTGGCGGGCTTTCTCGCGAGCTGGGTAAAAGCATATTGGGCTTGCGGGCTTCTGCGGGCTTCTCGGATCCGCGGGCTAAATGATGAGGCCTAATCTCGCCATAAATCCTTAGATCATACATGCTATACATAACCAAACTGAGATCTGAAGGAAGAAGATTGGATAACAACTCAAAATAAGAATTTGCAATAAAAATCAGATTCTCGGGTAGAATGACATTCACGCACTTAGACGGCCATAACTTCTTCGTCATAATATGTATTAGTGAACTGTAAAATATTTTGAAAAATAAACACCCGTGACCATTGACATAAAGCTCACAACCTAATTCGACCGGAGCTATTCACAAAGCTTTGTTGAAGTTGACTGACTTGCAAATTTCCGGACAAAAATGTCATACTTTGTTAAAACGGTCATAACTCACTTAATTCGATAAATATAATCAAATGGGTGGTGTTCCTGGAAAGTAGACACATAGACCTTTCTAACGGTACTAAATTCACCATTTTTCATAGAGTAAGTTGTTTTGTAAGTCCCGTTGAAGTTGATAACTGAACATATTCTGATTTATTACATTCAATGTATTTTTCACAAAATAATGAGAGAATGGACGAATAAATAACTGATTTTTGTCCAAGACGGAATCATATCTATCATCTACGCTATCAATATCAACAGTGACACCAATGCATACACTAGTGTGTATGAGCTGCTGGCGGCATTGGTGTGGGGAGGAATGTATTGATTCTCTAAGTGTAGAACTAAACTCATGTTAATGGAACAATTCAAGTCTAATGACGATGCATAGGCACATAGTTAATCACATCATAATAAAAACAAACAACACTTACATATATGAATCTATAGCTCATTGAATCTCTTCATTATCTTTACTTAGACAGAATAGATAATTCAAAATTAACTTTCATATGAAAACTTATGAGTATGAATTCTTGTAATCGATTATACTCCATCACTATCTGACTACATAAGCTCTCAGTGGTCTGGAAGCTCTTAATTGAGCAATTAAGGTCTCTCGGGCACTTTCATGTTTGTATCAAAATCCTTTTACAGATATGCTATGACCACTATCATATGTTGTTGATCAGTTTCTATGGACACTACTATTGATCAAGTAGGGGAAATCAATTATGTCCATAACGAGATAATATAACTCATCATAGTCAATACTAGGATAATGAGACAATTTTTTACATTATTGGTCTTGCAAATATCGCATGACATCATCATTCTCATTACACTTACGGATAAAGACTAACATAACAAGTCTAATTCAACTTGTATTGATTCTTTCCACTCCGGTTAAGCTGCTTGTCGTTGACACTTAACAACATAATAAGAGCATAAGAAAATACATCATCAATCATAGGAGATCAATCCATTAACAAATGCGCGCACTTATACAATTAATTGAGAGATTTATTTTTATTCTGACATCAACAAAAAAAGTCTGTAGCGTTTCACAAAAACTTAATTGATAAACATGTTCAGAGAATATCTCTTGATGATGGGCATAATATTTGTGTTTTTGCACCTCGCTTCTTTCTACTTTTTATTCCACAAAATTTGATGGTCTCCCCCTTTTCTAGGTATGAGTCAAGATTGAAGCTATGACCCTTATTAGTCCATCTTGGCGTTTTCCACCCTTATTTTGTGGTGCAATACCACGGGCGGTGACAACACCACATCGTACAATGGTGTCATCGCCGACTTCATTCACATTGTCAGGGATGGTGCCAATAGTGTTAGGACCAGGTTATATGAAATTCTCTCATATTTTGAGAGTTCCAACTTTACCGGCACATCACAGTATTATGTGTAATCTCGTCACTTTCACAATATCGGTAAAGTCATTGAGCATCGAATCTTTGAATTTCTGGAGGTCGATAATGCGTTGCACTTCTTACTCACTTAGAGCAATGCGGGATCTTAATGAGACATAATGACACACCACGTCAATTCCTGGCGTTAAAACCAGAATGAGAGCATTCCATATCTCCCTATAACGACGAGAAATATGTCTCATCAAAGTGACCGGAAAAGAGATCAACGGTTGTAGATTGGAAATATCAGACCAATGTCGGTGATTCATAACCAATAAAAATACTTAATCGTCTCAAGTAGACCCATTGAGATACTAAAATTGAGACACATAAACAACACCAAATAGGCTTTAATGGGAAGAATGTTGGGACCGTATCTAGGAACCATCTGGTACGCATTAAACGCACGGTTAACTAAGGGTCTGAAATGAATAAGTGTTGCTACATGAAACATCCCTATTTATCCCTACATGAAACATCCCTACATAACCAAGTCCGAGCCTCTGCTAGACCGTTTTGGTGAATGAACATGAGGAACAAGATGTTCAACGACAATCCCAGTAGACATGCAATAATCATCAAAGGCCTTGGAGGTGAATTCTTCAACGTTATCCAATCTAATAGATTTGATAGGATGGTAAGGGTGATGAGCCCTAAGTTTGATGATCATAATTCATGACTAATAACTTAACAAATGCAACATTCTTTGTGTATGGCAAAGCGACGTGTGACCAATTCGTCGATGCTTCAACCTATACCATAAAATATCGAAAAATGTCCGCATTCGAGTGGACTTTCTAATAAAATCAATACCCACGGGCTACCCATGAGCTTGAGCCTTATGAGTTTTTCCGGGCCGGGCCTATTATAATTATGTGTAATGTATATTTATTAAGAAGAAAAAATAGGATATGGTAATTATTGAACTAAATATAGTACACAAATAAGAAATATAACTAAATAATTTAACTAATTAACATATACAACAAATAAATACATATAAAATTATTAATTTAAAAAATGAATGGGTTTTAGGCCGGACAAAGTTTTGGCCTTATGAGCTCCAACGGACCGAGTTGAAGCTTTGAACCCTCGGCCTTTACCCATTCTTATGCCCATAAGGCCGAGCTTTAACCGGACCGGGCCTTGGCCCATCGAGCTCCAGGACGTCCACGGGCTTTTCGGCCCGCATGCCAAATGATGACCCTTAACTAAAATGACCGAGTAAAAGTTCATCAGTCAAAACAATCCTAAATTTATTTCGTCTGGATGTCCTGAACTCCAAATGAAATGCATGCTCTCTATTTAGGCACATTTACTATGTACATTGAATATTGTTTGAATTTTTGGATTCAACTTACAATCTAGCAAGTCATTTAACGTGCATGTAACATGTATTTCGTGTACATTCAACTTATTTTTTGTAATTTTGACAAAAATTATAAGAGATGGTGCCTTTATATAAGAAAAATTAAAAAAAATTATAAATGTTTTAAAGATGAGAAATTTTGAATACATACCCTAACGACGTACAAAGATACATACCACTTCAACGACGTACTCACAACCTAGTAACCTACCTTGGTCCACAAGTATCCATCAACGTAGATAGAGCCAATTAATTACTATACATTTTCTTTGCCCGTGGTCCAAATCTACAGAAACCGAACGCATGTGGCTACGAACCTACCGAATTTTCACTAATGAGTATGGTTGCCGACTTGCAATGTGCATGGCCATACAGATAAATTTTATCGAATTTTCCGGGACTGAATTCTGGTTTCAATCTTAACATTTGTAACAAGTGCAATGTGATAATTAAGGTACATTCTGTTACCTGTGCGGTCCAAAAGTATGAATATGACGTAGAGTAACGGGCAATGACATGAAGGTTAATTAATTAGTAAGAGCTAGAAGAGCCTTTACGTTAGGTAAATGATCAAGAACTACTTCTAACAAAACGAACTCCTTAACGAAGTGAAGGAGATTATGAATAGACATCCAAACTTTAGGGTGATTCATGCTCGGCGCGAATCTAATGATAAAGTTGTTGACATCCTTGCTAAACATGCTCTAGCTTCTGGTGAGAGTCATAATTGGTTTGAGATTACTCCCGTCATGATAAGAGATGTCATCTTAAACGATTGTAATCGCTAACTTTCTGTTAGAAATTTTAAGTTTAAAAAAACTTGGTCTTTTGCAATGCTTCTCTTGTTTAGTTTTCATTTTGGACTTAAATGTTATTATTAACCTAACATGTAATTTTGTCTATCTCCAAAAATCGATTTTTGGATGGTTTGATTTCTTAGCTAGTTAGCTTCCAGCAACTCTATCTGAAATTCGTTTGGTCATTGGGTTTCTGAAATACCTGTCGATCGATCCTTCAACATATATGGAATAGCGGCAATTGCTTTCTTCACTTTGCCTTTGGTTGCAAAATTTTAATCGATCACCACCATTTCCAAACCCAACAATGCATGTGGAAATTAATCAATTAATTCTGGACTGCTGTCTACTTCACATTGCAGGAAGGCATGTGAACATTAAGGGCTATGTCTGGTTTGTACATGATATATATGAATCAGTTTTATCAGTTCCACACACTTGTCTGTCTTCCTGCAACCAAGAACAAGACTCGTCCTTAAATTAAAACCAAGAATTTGGTTGCAAGTGCGGCATTGATATTTCAGTACTATTTTCAGGTATAATTTGGAGACTTGAGCAGAGGCTGATCAATCGATACCGAGTTTCATGATGCACGTACTTGTAAGTACGTGGTAGCAGACCCTTTTGTACGTGGTAACAAACCCTGTAGAATGATGTATAGCAATCAGGGCAAGAGTTACACCGGCCCTCAAGCCTCCAAAATGTTAGGACTGGCCCTGGTGTGGACATGCATTGATCACAACATTTGAGTCTGGCTTTAAACTCTAATGAGCCACTAAAGGTGCAGCCTTGAGTGCCTTCCCTGCTGCAGCTGCTAAGGAGGAGGCAAAGGAAGAGCCAGCTGAGAAGTCCGATGAGGATATGAGACTCGGCTTATTTAATTAGGACCACTTAGAAGCCGCTTAAAGTCTATTCCGCCTAGGTTCTCCGATTTTTCATGTCTCCAACGTGAACTACCGCGGCCGCTTTTTAAAACACTGCTTGCTAATGAGTTGAAGATGTGGTGAATATATAGTAATATGACACTGCCACAGTGGAGGAGCTAAAATCTAATATAATTATGGATTTTGACTCCACCGTTGGAGATGCTCGAAAATACTTGCGTATCGCACATTTGTGATAGGAAAACTTATGGATAGGTTGTGACTTCCAATAATATACTCATGACTTCCAATAATATAATTTGATGCTTGATAGGTCGGTTCCTTTTAATTTGTACGAATACATTACTAGTAGGAAATTGGTTCTCACTTCTCAGGATGTATTTGAAGATGACAAGACCTGAGCAGTTGAACAGTATCAAGTGCACTGCAAAGTTCCACTACATTTTTGGTCTGAACGTCCACTACATTGTCACTGTGGCACAACCAGGCATATATATTATTGTCCATATATTTCTTTCAAATCCTACCAAATTGTGTTTGAGAATTCGGCAGCCTAAATTTCTAGCTTTTCCCTTTGTTTGAGGTCTCAACTCTCAAGTTGGCATGCTCAGAGGAAAGGGCATTATTCATTTTACTAGTGGAAGTCGATTCAAATGGTCCCTCTCAATCATGGTCTTAAATATGTTTGCAGATTACCCATGTGTAAATATGGTGCAGACTCTGATATGGGATTTTCCTCTTTATGATTGCTCTTTCGGTCACTGTAGTTTGTTTCCCATTGGAAGCTTTTCACCTTGTATTTGTAGCCAGGTTTTAGAACTAGTGCTTGTTCTTTTGGATTGAACCAATCCATTACCTTTCTAGCACTGTATCAATAGCCTATTGATATCAAGAAGATCGATGATCTCTGTCAGAACTCTGAAGAATGAAGATAATGGATGCCCTTTATGAGGGTCAGAGATCTGTGAAATGAAACAGAAGCCTTGGTCTGTTTGGACTTTGGACACTACAGTAGTTACTAATTCACAAAGAAGGGGCAAGTGTGAAAGAACTATTCAAATAAATAGATGGTTTTACATTTTATTAGGTATTATAGTCACACGATTAAAGCTAGCAATCCTCATCAAACTCAAGACTATGGAGACAGAAGAAGTGGTATAGAATGGCTCACGTCATTAGAATCGGGCAGCGAAAGGCTAACAGATCGGAAGAGGTTCACCATTCCAACCGCTGAGGCAATCAAGAATTGGATCAATGATCTTCCCCTGGCATATAGCTGTGAACACCTTGTCACACTCCTCCCCCGGTGATCTGACCTTTTCGCCAGTCAGGAACTCTCCCCCCAACTCTTCCCTCACAAATTTGTACAAAGGATAAGACCTGCATTGCATGATTCTATTTGGAATCGCAGCCTTCCCGCTCTCGTATGCAGCCCTAGCGCTCTCAACCTCTTTAGGCAAAATGGTCTTCAGCTCTTCCTCAAATGCCGAAATCTTTTGGAATATTGAAGTGTTTGCATTCTTCTCATTCTCACCATTTGTCAAGGCGTGTTCAACAAGCACTTGCCTTAGCCTTTGCATCAAGGGATATGTAGCGCTGCAAGGATCGTCAATGTAGGCGAAAAGGTACTCCCTTTCGACAACCATAAGCAAATCTTTCTCGCAGAATCTCGAAGGGTGGAGCTCTCCGTTAACCCCGGTAGTTAAAAGCCTCTTGGCTAATTGACTCACAGTGTTCTTAACCGTGCTCTTCAAGTTCTCCTCCAAATGCCTCAAGTCAATGGCTTGGCAAAGTGCAACCATAAAAGTGGAAGACATGAGCTTCAGTATGTCAATAGCTTCTGCGGTTTTTCGTGACGAAATGAGCCCCAAAGAGTTTACATCCTGGTTGTGCTGCTCAGCACTCTGGACATGGTTGGTCACTGGATTTGCGAGGAACTGAAGCTCGGAACAATAAGATGCCATGGCAATCTCAGCACCCTTAAAGCCGTAATCCAAACTCGGGTTCCTTCCACCGGACAAATTGGATGGCAAGCCATTGTTGTAAAAGTCATTGACGAGTTCTGAAAATTGAGCAAACATGAGCTTCCCAATGGATGCAATAGCCAAACGGGTGTTATCCATGGACACTCCAATTGGGGTTCCCTGGAAGTTGCCACCATGCAGTGCCTTGTTCCTTGAAACATCAATCAAAGGGTTGTCATTAACAGAATTAATCTCCCTCTCGATAGATTTAGTCGAAAACCGGATCACTTCAATTTGTGGACCAAGCCACTGTGGTGAGGTTCGGAGAGCGTAGCGATCTTGTTTAGGCTTCTGTAGAGGATCCTGCTCATGTAGCTTCTTAGCAGCTTTAACGTAATCACTGCCATCCAAAATGTATTCCATAATTGCAGCAGCCTCAATTTGACCAGGGTGGTGCTTTAACTTGTGAGTCAAGTGATCGGTAAACTCAGGCTTCCCCTGCATTACTTCAGCGAAGACAGCAGACAAGATTTCGGCAAGCAAGGCCAAAATGTTGGCCTCAAAAAGAACCGTGGAGGCCAAGCCAGAGCCAACAGCAGTACCATTAACAAGAGCAAGTCCTTCTTTAGGCTGCAACTCGAAAAACCCTGAGCTGATACCGACTTGTTCGAAAGCCTGAGCGGCATTGAGCGTCTCGCCTTTCGGCCCGACCGCCTTGGAGTTGGGGCGGCCGGTTAGTAGTCCGGCGATGTAGGACAGCGGCACAAGGTCTCCAGAGGCGGTGATGGTGCCGCGGAGAGGCAAGCAGGGAGTGATGTTGTGGTTGAGAAACTTGGTGATGGCTTCTAAGATTTCGAATCTTATGCCGGAGTAGCCCTGCAGGAGAGTGTTGATTCTAACGAGCATGGCAGCCCTTGTTGCAGGGTGAGGCAGAGTGTGAGACTCTGTTCCACTGCCAAATACCCCAGCGTTCAAGAATCTGGACCAAGAGACAAAAATGTTTAATTAGTTCACAGCAAAGTGCATCAAGAAAAGAATATATCAAAAACCAAATGCATTAATGAATAGGATTCCACCTAAATTGATAACAATTAATATTTGTGAAATCCAAATGGACCAGTGTAATTAACTAGAAACTCAGATCTGATATGAAAATCAATTAATTAGGTGGGATTTGGTTATCCCAGGTGATCAGAGTAATATACTTGGCAGTTTCTTGAACCTTCAACTACTACTACTCAAGACATATGTGTGTTACCAAGTCATTTGACATCCTTAGCGATCCAACTTGGTTTTTCTATCACAAAGAAATATCTAGTTAAGTTGGTGACAAAAACCCCAGAATCAAGCTTTCTTTTCGTAAAGCTATTCCTATGCAAGTCTGGACTTGATCAACTCACTAATGGGTTATTATCTATCATTAGGTTATTTCAATCAAATAATTTTCCTTTCTCAAAACAAAAACGAAGAATTTTCAACAGTTGATTGAGTCAATAATGCAAATTAAGTTACATTTACAGTTTGATTGTTACATTTTTTTAATGACCTGTAAGTTACATTTGCTATACCATGATTTTTTTAATTCTCTTTTGATATAAATAAATACATGATGTTGACGTTTTATATAGTTTTAGAAACTAAATAATGGTGTGACGACGTAACATGTTCAAAAAGAGTTAGACAAGAGGAAACAATCCTTTTCAAAAAGGGTAACTCCCCTGAAAAATATGCAAACGGTAACTTACCTAATTAGCTCTTTCTGAAGAGCAGCGCCCTGTTTGGTTCGCCTGTGGGAGGTGGCACCGAAGCCGGTGGTGACACCGTAGCTGTCTGTTCCTTTGTTCATGGAGTCCATCACCCAGTCACTACTGGCCTTCACGCCAGCCCTGGCAGACTCAGCCAGCTCAACCTTGACACCAGAGTCATGGTTGGCTATGGCAGCCACCTGAGAAATAGTCAGGGTTTCTCCACCGAGCTTCACAACCGGCTTCCTGTACTCGGCCACCATTCGCTTAACTTCATCGAGGTGGCTGCCTGTCATGGCCTCCGCGGCCGCTCCCCAGTTAAGCGGGTCGACCGAAACAGCGTACTGCTCGGCTTTGAGGGACTCTGTTTTGACGCAGAGAGCGTCCATGGAGCCGTTTTGGTACCCATTCTGGTGGTGTCCATTGACTCCATTCTGGGTCACGGTCTCCATTTCTGTAAGAGTATATCCCAGAAGTGAATGCAGAAACGGGATTTAAGGAGAGAGAGAGAGAGAGAGAGAGAGGAGAGAAAAAGGCTTAATTAGGAGTAATGGGGTGTTCTTCTGAGGAAATGGAGGGAGGAGAGGTGGGTGCTTAAATAGATGTATGGAGGGAGGTGGTAACGGAGACGTTATGACGGGGAAGGAAAGAGTGGAGTGGTATTTGGTAGGTGAGCATAAGGGGTGGCAGAGAGCAACACGAGGGTTGGTTGAAAATTAAATGTGGCCGTGAGATCGTCAACTGATCCAGCGGTGGGTTGAGTTGCTACGTGGCTGTCCGAGGTGGATGTCTAGACCTGTAGACCCCCTTAACTTGACCTTCTTTGGTTGCTTTGTTGCTTGGTCCAAGAGTAAGAAACGACACGGGGAAGTGGTCAATTTCATTCGCATGGGCTAGTAGCTGATCTTGAGATTTATGTTCAATTATTATTGGATGTAAATCTAAGAGTGAGGTGAATCTTTTTAAAATTGAGTTATTTTAATATCAACCCTTGGATTTACATATAATAATGGTTAAGTATGAATTAAGTAGCTGACCGTGTGAACAAGACTGGGAAAGTGGTTGGTGGGGATTGGTGAGAGAACTTAGAGAAACAATTTCCTTTTTTCTTTTCCTTGAATATTCTACGATATTTCGATGTATATAGCACCCAAAGACTAAAATATCGGGGAAATTAGAAATATCGACTTTCTGAAAAATAGATATTTCGAAAGAAATATCGGAAATATCGATTTTTGTAAAAGTTTCTATCAAACTAATTAAAATATTTTGAAATTATTAGAAAACACTTATATATAATTATGTACAAATATAACACAAAACCCATTCCAATGGGGATGGTCGGGATGATTTGATACATCTTGGGAGTGCAAGGTTCGATTCACTCCACCAGCGCCAATATTTTATCTCAATTTTCAACATTTGAGATGAGTTTAAGGCAATTTATTGGCAAAATATCGAGAATATTGTGAGAATTTCGACGAAATTTCCTAAATATCGTGTGATATTTACTTGGTATGTGAGGAAAGTTCAATTTTCAACATTTGAGATGAGTTTAAGGCAATTTATTGGAAAAATATCGAGAATATTGTGAGAATTTCGACGAAATTTCCTAAATATCGTGTGATATTTACTTGGTATGTGAGGAAAGTTTTCATAGTTCAGATATCGCGATAATATCCCCAATATTTTAGTCCTTGATAGCACCTTTATTTACATATTGGACAATAAATTGTTGGATTTGTAGTAAATAGAGTGATGTTTGGCTGGTCAATTCTTGGTCGGGCAGTCATTGTTTTACTATATAAAGACCACATGTCCAAATATCGACTTGCATCATCACCAAAAATAGAGTGATTGTTTGAGTAATTTTAGTTATGTTAGTTGTAGTTATTTTACATACGATATTTTATAAGTTTATGAGCAAATGATTGTGGATGAGATAAATTGATAAAGTATTTGTGATATACAAAATTATTGTTGTAACTTTATTCTCAATATCGTAAAATCAATTTAATTATTTTTGTACGTTCAAATAGTTGTAAACTAGGATATCAGGGTATATATATCAAGATTAGTGGCGGATCCTTTAAGGGGCGGGAGGGGGCCATGGTCCCTGCGGCAAGTCAAAATCTCCATTTTAATTGTAGTATAATTACACCTAATTATGGTATATTTGTTAATAAATATAATATAATTGCACTTAATTAAGGTATAGTTACTAAAATTATGATATAATTGTATGTAATTATGGTATAACTTGCTTCTAAATATGATATGATTTTGTAAAATTAGTATTTAATTCAAAATTTCATACTAAATTGGCCCCTCCGAGATTTTCGGCCCCTGCATAATTTGGTTTCAAGATCCGCCACTGATCAAGATAGCCAAGACGAACGTACCACTTCATCGTATTAATTCAATTCTACACTGACTGAAATAGTTTTAGAGAATAGTGAGACCTACACAAGCAGATATGAATATTGATAATAAGACTGAGAGATCATATCTCCTCCAATAAAACCACAAAGAATTATATCCGAATGTCATTAGTCAGGCTCCACAGTTCCACTGCTCAACCGGCTCCGTTTTCACATTGGTTTGGGTCGTGATTCAGGAAAAAGGTTACCTCTTTTATTCTGCAAAAGAAAGGAAGAGAATTATTACGTGTGCCCGTCACACCACGTGACATTATTATATGGTGTACACAGCTAATTATATTACGATATGATATAATTAATCTCTACACGGTGAAAATAACAAAAGTTTATTTACATATAAGAATCAAGTAAAAACAATCACAATAAAAAATAAATCAATAACATTAAGGGGTACGTCACGTGGGATTTGTGGCGGGTATATATGATAATTTCTTGAAAAGGAATTAATCCATAATGTGTGACTAGGGTTAGCTAAAATTCAATCTGTTAACTATGTAAGTGTTAACTGAAGATGAAAAATTGGATTAGAAATTAATTTTGTTCACATGCCTCAATTTTCATGTTTCTTCGGTTTTAGATCTTGACAATGGTGCAATGGGGAACATGTAGGAAGTCTATACATGCAACATCTAAGTCATACGTACCCCTAGTCTGGGAATTTGCTATTTGCTAATGTGCAACTCATATCTTACGAAATGGTGATGTGATTAATTTGTGTTGGTGCCTTAGTGGTTTGTTTGCATATGCCGGGAGGGGGTCTAGCTATTACATGTTCCTCGATCTACATATAAAGAATCACTATGATTCCTTACGGGAACATTATGAATGATTGCATGGCCGGGTCTCCCAGAACCACATATCACCGATAAAACTACAACTAGGAAAAGGCGCGCAACACTATTAGTTTTATAGTAAACATGATCGAATTGTAATTGATTGAAATACAAATAATAGAATAACTAAAGCAATCATATACAACTCGGCTTATCTCCAGGAAATTATTACAATTTCCGGTAGCTCCAATATACTCCAGGAGTATATAATAGAGTATAAAAATAAAAATAGAAAATAAATTATAAATCGGCTGTCTTAGTTCCACTGAAGACGAATGGTCCAAATTTCCAATTAATTGTTTACACATGCATAGAAGTTTGTCAACTAATTATACTGAAGACAAGATTCTATAAATTAAATTTGTCTACTAAAAAAACTGGTTTGTCTGTTCACTTGCAATTTGCAAATTTCGTATGTGGAACATGGCGATTTGAACTGGATCCGTACGTGGCAAAATATGTCTAAAAGGAAAAATGAAACTCTCCGGGAAAAAAAATGAACGACTTCAAATTTGACTCCAACATCAAAGATTTTCAGAGATAGATAAGTTATCTCTTGAGTGGACTGGCAAGTAACACAGGGAAATTGAGGTTACCCACAGAACTGGACCAATCCCTTCAAACTTGCCGGTTGGTGGCTGGAAAATATGAAATACGCGTACGCATGCATGCATGATGCATCAACAACTATTAGGTATCTAGGTTGTTAGTTCTTACATAAAAATACTAAATGGCAATAGTTGTTAATAATTTCATATTTAACATTTGAAGTCAGTCGAGTTTCAACGCTGGCTAGTACTTAATTAATTATTCATGCTGATACTTACAATCAAACTAGCAATATTCTTCTAATCTCTTCTAATACTCTTTAAAGTTGGCTCAAATAATTAATTAAACAATTTCATAATCTTAATTACGAGAAAGAAAGTACTATATGGAAGCTAGGTTGTCTAGTCATCTAGGTATATCAAATGGATGATCAATAAACGAATTTAGTTATTTGCATGTATTGGATGTTTTGGAGAGATGATCGTTTTATGGTTATTTAGTAGGAACAGTTTGAATTGTAAAATCACGATTAGAACTTAGAACTTGTAGAATGTGGATGGAATTTTCAGCTGATAGAATTCCTTCAAATCTTCGAACTCTATAATTCACATGCATCTCATGACTTACAGTATTATGTAGTGCCATGCTAATTAGTTAGTTAATTTGAATGTAATTATAATCATCACATGTAAAACTATAAAAGTACAACCGGATATGTCCATCTGCAACCGTGAGAATCAAACTTCTCCGATTCCAGTCGAGTTTGAAAGTGCTATAGAGTATAGACATATAGTCTTGCTTGACTCACACGTTATATATAAGAAAGAAAATCGTTGAAGCAAAATCCAGTTTCCTCTTACGAAATTTGGTCAAGTCCTACTCCTTAGTGAGTTAGTGGGATGGTTGTTGCCACATAGATTCATATTACATTTTCCAGTCAACTCAAGACTAAGCTGAGAAACGTCATGACTCGGGGATAAGTGTTCAAACCATGTGTGGACAGACGCCAAAATAATGTTTTGTATGGTAGAATTGAATTGTCAGTCTTGATTGTGTGCAAGTCTTTAACTTTTTCTTTAAAAAAAAAGTCTTTAACTTTGCAATATGTAGACTTTTGGGAATATGTTGTTGGTGATCACATTAGACCAGTCTAATTAATCATGCATGCATGGAAGCACCAGTATTCCTAATTTAGGATAACATTTTTCTTTCCGGTTACTTATTTAAACAGCTTTATATCAAAGAATAAGAAGCAGAAGCTTTTCCATTTGCTTAAGTGAGGCCAAGAGAAATACCTAACCCCGTACCGACTACTACTACTACTACTAGCTAATATACAAAGGCGGTTTGTTAGATTATGCCTGCCCAAAAGCATATAATTAACTAATCTATTCATTTCTAGCCAAAGAAACTAATACATATGAACTCATTTGTGGTCACCCTAGAGTACGTACGTTTGGACTCGGATTTGTATTACATAATGAACTATGCAAATAAATATATGTTTACTTGAAAGAAGGACACTGAGATTGACAATTCAGAGAAAGTTGCAACACTAGCATCTCTATATTATCTTGATAAAAAAAAGTATCTCTATATTAGTCTTAATAATAAGTACCTTAAGAATGGGGTGTCAATGGAGAGGGAGAGGTTATAATAAGTTCTTGTAGCTTGTTCACGTAACATCAAGTCACGTCATGAACCTAATGAAAACCTGTAACGAAATCATGTGTATATGAAGAGAACAAATAAATATATGCATTATGCCTAGCTCCCTATTTCATTGAGCAAATATACATTCCACCCAATGGAAAGAAAATAAATACTGACGAATAAATCCAACAAAAATCAACGAAATCATGATTCATGGATATATGAATCTTTACCATTACTTGGAGTAAATTTGTACTTTTTTTTTTCTTGCATCTCTTTGTTTTTGCACAATTGTTGAAGATGTAATTGGAATTAGAGAAGAAGGGTTTTGATTGCTAATTAGGCTGCTATTTGCCACCAACCCTATCCTTTTAGTCGTTTTATTGCTTTAATATCTAGTAAGCCAGTGTGCTTACGTTTGGTGAACAAAGTTAGAGGCTGCGAATTGACATGTCCACGTCATTTTGATATATTAGGGTTTTTGACTCAATTTTTCTGTACAGTGAGGTTTGTGTGCAATGTTGCATGTTTTACCAATGAAATTTTATAGTTGACAGTTGATTTTATTTCTCTAACTTCATTCACTTGTAATGGCGACAATCGTATTATTTCAAAGTGCATATGATGCAAGTGATGCATGCAACAGTGCAAGATATAATTTTTCATAGGATGTTCTCAACTTATGTTTTTTCTTTTTCTTGCCAAATTTGTCGGATGTCGAGACTTGAGAGACTCTCTTCACATATTGAGAGGTGGGATTTTACTCACGGTGGCATAGCTATATGATTCTCTGATTCTGCTAGTGTTCTTTTTTTTTCATTTTACTCTAAAGTCTATACTCTTGAGGATTAATTGGTTTGTTTTTCATATAATTTGCTAGCGCATTTTTTACCTGGTCGTCGTCTTATTGTTGTGTCGTAGTACGTTATAGTGTTGATCTCGAGGATAAATTGTTTATCATTGATGTTGTTCTTGCTGTCATTATGCTTGTAAGCCATCTTCAATTACACATGATTAGAAACATTTGGCCATTTGAGAAACAACTTAAACAAGGTGCAAGAGAGTGAGGCTGTCTTGATGTTGACACTTGACAGTGATCAAGAATGTTTCGTGAATCTTGAGAATTTATGTATGGAGGGAGTGAGCATATTCTTTTATTTTCTTCTACGTACACCTTCATTTTGTACTCGAACTTATAATACCAATTTCATCTGGACTCTCGAGTCATGGATCAAGGTACGGTTATGTTTTTAATCATTCTTTTCAGGATTTTTTCTTCCCAGTCTTCATAATCAATGATTATAAACAAATTCATAAGAGAATGACAAAATCAGTAACACTTCGATATCGGAATTTATTTCAGAGCCAAACATATAGAGGAGAAACTTCCCCAATAGCTAGAACAGTTAAGGTAGCGGAGGGACGGAGGCAAGGCGAGCTGTTATCTTGGGCCTCTTTCCAAACAAAGATGTCGTACTCCATTCAAGTAGAAATTCCACAATTAAAGTGAAAGCTGAAGAAGTAAATGAATTAATGAAAATCTGATCAGCTCCCACCATTTATTCCTTTGGAGCTTTCTTCTTGAGAGTAATTATTCTGTGTACCCTCCACACCACGTGAGACTATCATGTGGTGTACCTAGCCAATCATATTACGTTATGATATAATTAATATGTACGCGGTCAAAATGATAAAAATTTATTTATATATAAGAACCAATCAGAAATAAATCACAGTAAAAAATGACCCAATAACATTAAGGGGTACGCCACATGTGATATGTGGCGAGTATATACAAAAATTTCTCTCTTCGAGCTTGAATCGATTTGAGAGTATGCATATGGGCGGCATGGCTTACTCTCATATAGTCATATCATGAGTAGTATTTGAATAGGAAAATGTTTAGACGTCATTCAGCGCCATAATTATATGTAACATGCCACATAATGTTGCCACGTCAGTAATTAAAATAGTTATAATATGTTATTTTTAAATAAAAAGATAATTTTGTCCATGTTAATTCAATGATTATAAATTATTATAAAAATATATTTATTTCTTTATCTTT
This sequence comes from Argentina anserina, assembly GCF_933775445.1. Lineage (NCBI taxonomy): Eukaryota > Viridiplantae > Streptophyta > Magnoliopsida > Rosales > Rosaceae > Argentina > Argentina anserina. Next base: position 9,019,596 of record NC_065877.1, on the reverse strand, counting down.
TATTTTTTCCTTACGATAATGCTGTCAAAATGTAATTAATTTTTTTTCATATTTACGAAATTATGCTTATATACATATATATATGTGTGTGCGTAAAACATATTTTCAAGATAGTGAAAAATATAGACGTGTGTTCGAAAAATATTTTAATACAATTATTTCATCCTAAGTAATTAAAATATGACAGAAATATGAAAACATGGTAACATACAATATTCATCTTAATTAATATAAGGCATTAATATATAATATATACATTGACAAAAATAATTTGTTACCTTACCGGTCCCATAAAATCTAATAAATTGTCATAAAATAATAATCTTGTTTTCATCACTTGTAAGGTAACTTTTTGAACAAATATAGTAAAATGATTTTCAAATAATGTAATAAGTTAACTAAATCATCTGGAATTTAATTTCTATTTACTAAATATGGTATCCGAATTATGTCTATGAAAAAATTTCTTTTTTTAACGAAAAAATTTCTTAATTTAATAATCATAATGAATAAATATTAAACAAGGATATGATTGTCTTTTTATTTAAAAAATGTCAATTTACGACTATTTTAATTACTGACATAGCGATCTTATGTGACATGCCACATATGATTGTGGCGCCGAATCTGACGCCATATTATAGCGCCCTAGCAGCGCTCAATTGAATTACGAGTAATTATTACGTGTACCCGCCATACCACGTGGCATTGTCATGTGGTGTACCCAACCAATTATATTACGTCATGGTATAATTAACATGCACGCGGTAAAAATGACAAAAGTTTATTTATATATAAGAACTAAACCAAAATAATTACAGTAAAAATAGACCAATAACATTAAATGGTACCCAAGTGGGATATGTGACGGGTATATATAATAATTTCTCTTTGATTTACAACTCACTGGGAAAAGTTTCTGCAATCTGCATCCTCCTATTGGATAAGCCTAGCTAAATCTCAGTAGCTATCTTCGGACCTTTTCCAGTTTTCCGTAGTGATTCTGGTGCTATCTAGTCATGACTAAGAAGATAGTTCATAATTGCACATATTTTTGGTGTCCAGATTTCACTATGTAGTACGTGGTTCAATAGTGGAATAATTGATAGATCCATAAAGGAAATTCTTCAATAAGCTGAATTTCCATGTCATTGTATGTATGAATAAACCCTAGCTACCTACCAAGTACCACACCAACCTCATAACAAGGCATGCATCACACCATCTCTTCCACAAATTCTACTTACCACCATGCACTAACTATATGGACACGAAGTAGGCTACGCATGTGAGTGGATACAAATAGAAATGGTGCTAAAATTATCGGTTGCTTTCATCAAATTAGTATTCAAATTAATTTAGATGTGCTAATATATATTAATTTTTTTCAAAGGAAAAAACACACAAGTACGACTATGATATGTGAAATTTCCAACTATGCATCACAATCTCTGATTGCTTTTGACAACTTCAAGATCAATTTGAACCAAGATAACTGAGTAAGAACCACTAGGGGTGTATGCATTAGATTGATCAAAGAGTCTATCCTTTGCTGTTGTGTTTTGATTGAAAAGCGTGAGCCTCGCAAGCAGTGGCGGAACCAGAGACTTATATTAGTGGGGGCAAAAAAATCATTTTACTATGCTATCTTTAAATATGTATGTCAAAATTTATCGTCAAGTACTGTAAAGGGATGCGAGACTAGATGCTTGAAGTTCTTAAGGAGTCGGAAAACGGAATATGAAGTGGAGAACTCACGACAATAACAGTGGTCTAAAATTGATATGAGAACAATGAGTCGGTACGAGTACTGAATAAAAACGTGTATATTTGTTCATATATTATCACTTGGTCTTGTATACATATACTTATACAGTGTTTGGTACAAATTGTCCTCATCTAATTACTGTAATATATGTCTAAACCTCTCCCTATTTATTAAATTGTAGCATCAACTATCAGTCTATCACCATTAAACCTACATCAAACCTTTAATTAGGATTAAAAATGAATATTAAAAATAAAAAAATCCTCTAATTGTCAATTGTGGGGCTAGCTGCCCCCGCTTGCACCCTTGTTCCGCCTTTGCTCGCAAGCACATCGTTTTTTTCCCACGAACCCAAGACTCGAACTGGATAGTGGATATAGTGATCAGAAATAGCCAAAGTTGAGATATTTAGAAATTAGGAAATAGGAGGAGACCAGAGGAGAAAGGAGTGGTAGATTTGGAAGCCATGCATGCAAGGGCGACTATATACCGGTCACGTTTCTTGGCACTTTGCCTACCATACTTGCAAACCAAACAAAGATTTCGGGGTCGATAGCACGTGACGACTCCACAGGACAGTCTGATAACTCTGATGGGTAAGCTAGCTAGCAGCTTATTTCGTTTCTTCACCTTACATTATTCATGGACGCCTTGTTTTCCAAAGAAAGATCGACCATACAAGGTCAACCTCACCCCATTAATTGGCTAAATATATACTACGGCCTAGAAGATCTGGTAATCTTGATCCTCCAAACGTATTCGATCTTCATATACCGATTTCGATTATATATGTTATGTCATTTATGTGGTTCTAGAAAGCCTCTGTGATCGATTAATTAATTACATATCTCGATCGACGTCGATATGTATATATTATTGGTTTCTGAATATAGCTATAGCTAGCCAGCTGCAGGACTGCAGCTAGCCCACAGATGTTGACAGGGGGAGATGGAAACCGGAAATGAGATATAGACATGTAACCAAATATCTGAACGATATGTAACTCAGGTTTGATGGACTGGAGATATTTCCAAAATAATTCCTTGAAAGATATATAGGTACGTAATCCATCATCCGCGAAAGACTCGTTTTTGGGAGTCTTTCTAACTAGGTCGGATGTAGTTAGGGCATCTCCAACCCACGTACTAAAGCCTTATATAAGGTTGGGGTTTTGTAAAATTTCACCTCCAATCCGCAACTCGAAACTTTGCAAAACGCTTTGTTCATGCAACTGATTGTGAGATACCGTTACATGTTAACGTCAAGGGCTAAATGAAAGTATATATCGTTCTTGAAAGTAAACTAAATTAATTAATGGGGCAGTTCCGATCGACATATATAGAAACATTCGATCACACATATGTACTAATTAATTAGAGCTGGGCTGATCAAAAGAGGCGCCTGTTTAGATCTGTGATAAACAAACTGTTTGTTGATTATTATCTCTCTACATACACTAGAACTACTCCGCTTTCTCTAGGAAGGAATATGGTCGTGCTCTGATCTTCAAGGAAATCATATCGAACTTGGCAGCAAGGAACTTCTTATAACAGATGAGATATATATGCTGTAGAAAGCAGAATGATCCATGTAAACAACTGTGTGCCTTCAAGTTTACTAACCCCATTGACATCTGTAATACTATTTACGTAAACACCTGCTTGTGTGTGTGTGTGTGTGTGTGTGTTTCGTCCATGAACTCCCCATGCACACAGGACGTTGTAGTTCCTTAATTGCTTCCACAGCTTCCATGTCTCCTCGCATACTTTTTCCTCGATCTCTTACCCCATAGCCAGTTCCATATTCTCTAGATCAAAAATTCAGAACACAGCAGCTAGGTCTTTCTTCTATATATTGTTGCTTTAATGATAGAGGTTTCAAGTAAACTGTATTTAAGATTCCCCTTGATTTTTGAATTCGATTGATAATGAAATATGTTTTGCAATTTAGCATATTCTCATCATAACTTGCAGTATAATTTCAAGTGATATAGATACTTCACAGGAAATACGTACACTCAAAGTTTATGGCACAATGAGAAATATTTGCAATTACAATTGTTTGTGGTGCCACTTTTTATAGGTCTTCCCTCGGCTCATTTCGTGGAGAGCAGTGGAAAATTAAATGAATTTCAAAAGATAAATCATTGAGTTATGTTACCAACAACCGAAACGATTACATTTTGATATCATATTTGAACATAATGTACAAAACTACTCTGCAGTTTGCATATCATCTTGATGATATATAAGAAGGGATCAAACTGTTTACTATTTGCTTCAAGTCTACAACAGAGAAATTAACAACTCGATCCCTAAACCTTACACCTGCTCGGATGGCTTCTCATGGGGTTGGAATGGAGGCACCGGAACCGGAGGACGTCCAACAATATATGCTTCTCTCCGGCCGTCCGCCCTACCAAGTAGGTAAAAGGCAAGAGCCACGATCAAGATGAACAGTATCACCGGCAACGATACCACCATAATAAATCCCATTTCCAACTCTGATTTTCAGGCTGACAAACAAATTCATAGATCGATGTATATAATAAAGTTAATGAAACACAAAAATCAAGTAGGCTTTTGTGCATCTGTATGATATGATTAATTAAACCTGAGAAAGAGATATGAGTTAATTAATACTTGGTTACCTCCTGGTCTTGGGAGAGCCTTTGTTCTCCAAACTAAGCAATATACACCCCAGTGGAGAGTCCAAGAGAACAAAGCAGAGAGCCAGAGAGTAGAGTCCGGAGAAAACTGTGGTGATGAACATGAATCAAGAGACGATAATAATGTAATGGTGAGAAGCCCTATAACCCCTCCACATGGCTACTTTGAGACCTTTGAACCCGATACATGTCACTTGTTTTATTGGTGACTTGTGAGTGAAAGGCTCATTTTTCGTTTTAAACTCTTCTTAGCTCCACGAAAAATATATTTGAGTCGGTGATTAACGACAGGCGGTTATTCTTGTCAATCTTGTGTGAAATAATTTTCTTTCTTCTTCGTTCTTTTTTGCATAAACATCTGCACTTTAGATCTAATATTCATCTAATGATGAATGAGTACTCTTAATCGATTTGAATGAAATTAAGGCATATAGTTTGATCGCCTTTTGACATCTTGAATCTTTAAGCAACATATTATCATCATTTATGACTAAACCACACTTAATGGAGTATTAGTGTATTACAAATGCTATTACGGGTATTACCCACCGACCGTGCACCATTGTGAATGTGACATCTAAATTTACTTGCTCCACCAGCATTGTAGTTCTGTCCGTTCTCCATATAAATCATCCTGCTCTCATTGTTTATGCTTTTCTTTCGTTAAAGCATCAATTATCAGTCATATTGGTTGCGTTTGGGGAGCTTATAAGCTCCTCAGCTTATAAGTAAAAGACACTTATTTTAAAAATAGGGGTGACCTCCTTTCAAAAATAAGTATAAGTTACAAAAAGTCAGAACTCTTTCGCGAATTAATGAAACTTTTAAATTGAGACATGCCAACACTAATATATTACAAACTTAAACAGTTTGTATCTTTTGTAGTACTGCTTCTTTTTAGTTAAAAGCTAGAATTCATACCGATCATGCAAACAAATCAAAGTATGACATATAATTATTTATTAAAATTTTATTATGCAGAATTTTCAACGAGTACCTAGCTAAAATCTGAGATTCATTGTTGCAGCAAAGCTAAGCCACCACGTCAGGATCTTCTTCAGGATTATTTACTTCAATCATCTTATCTTTTCTTTAAATCTTATCATAGCTTTTGGTTTTTCCTATGTTTTCTAGCTGACTAAATTTAAGGTAGTGAGCAAAGTGACTATGAAGTAATTGAGTCATTGATTTAATGTAGTTTGGATTCACTTTGATTAGTTCTATATTTTGTAGGCTACTTGGACTAAAGTCGAACAACAGTAAAAGAAGCAAGCTATGAAGGAGATCATCTTGATATGAATGTTTATGCAATTGATGGACCTAATGATCAATGTAGAATTTTTTTTGTATTATTATAGGAAAATATCTTGTGTATACAAGTTAGTTCAATTGATTGGATTAGATTCGTGAATCTGAAATACTTATATTTTTAGTAGTTACTTGATGTCAATGAAAAATGTATGTTGTTATTAAGGTTAGTATATGAGAACAAAAAGTATTTATTAATGTTAGTTGACGTCATTTTCTCAGTTAAATTACTGATAAAAGAATTTTATATTGTATTAGCACAAGACATGAAATCTATTCTTAAAAATAAAATAAATAAAAGGGTCATAAATTCATTCATGTCCAAAACTGTCATTATACATATACAAAGCATAAGTCAGCTTAAGTTTATCCTTATGTCACTAAAAGTCACTTAAAAAAAGTTTACTGAACAGTCAGCTACTTAACTTATCAAAAACTTATTCTTAGAAATAAGTATAAGTCAATTTTTCTTATAAGTCACAATTATGCCAAACACAAACACAGTCATTATCTGTTATGACACTGAAGAAAACTTTAATGAGAACCTCAGCGTGACACAGTGACGTTGGTAATAGTTGTAACAGTCCAAAATTCCGTACTGAAGGCTGGGATTGGGAACCCCTTCATCCTCCATCAGTTTTAAACTTTCCATTTTTTTTTTGAAGGGAAACTTTCCATTTTATTAGAACAGAAGCAAGCAACACTAGAATTGCAATAACCAACTTTTAACCTTCTATCCAATTTCTTTGATGAGGCTGCAGTTACAGATTCAGCGGTTCTTACCCTATGTATATGTTGACATACAAGGAAATACAATTTTGCAGCAACGGCTTTGATACAGCAAGAGAAATTGATTTGACTAAGCAGTTTGATTTGAAAGAGCAGCCCTTCCCTGCTCGGGTGAGCAATTTGAGCTGAAGGACGAGCCGTTGTCCAAAATCATAACAGCTCAATAACCCAGATAAGATACACACACTGGAGTCTGAAACTGAAAGCTATGATCCATATGGAGTAGATGCTGGAGCACCCTTGCGTGAACCAGAAATCCCCTCTGGACCGCCAACAGGTTTGTTGGACAATCGCCGTTTGTAGCGTTTGAGGACAGATGCCAGATTTTCTTTTCCCTTTGGGAAAGCCACATCACCGGCTGCTGTCCCCGTTCGGCCCTTTCGACAAGAGATTGCAATCTCCACATCCTTGATTATGTCCAGGAGCGTTACAGCTGTAGTGCATTTTCCTCTAGCTGGTTTTGCAGCAGGGGGCAACATTCCATTAGAATATGTTGGACTAGACTTCTGCTGCTGTGCTGCTGCTGCTGCTGCAATTTGAAGGCAGAAGCATGGAGACATTGGAGAACGAGGCTTAGAAAACGCAGAATCAATAATGCCCTGTATGTAAGAAGATAGACCAGTCATTAACATCATTGATTGACTAGCTTTGCAAATACAAATAAATATAACAAGAGTGATCTGGTTGTTGCTACTTCAGTAGGCCTATTAGGAAATTAAAAATGACAGAAGTTGCAGTTCACCTTCATAAAAGTTTGTTTTATGAATTGTGTTCACATGTAATGTAAAAAGAACAAAAGCCTAGCCAATCTACTATTCTCTTTTCTTCTTCCCCTTCCCGTCTTTTTCATCCAACTGTTTCTAGACAATTCAGTATTATCCATATCAGTAAAATATGCAACAAAATCTCCACACACAGTTAGATCAAGGATCCAATGCAGATGTTGCCTCGTCTCAATTTGGGAATGACAAAAAGTAATGACCTGATTCTGATTGGTTGATGAGTCTGGGCCAAGACAATAAACTTATGTAGAAACCATTCTCAACTTGCAAAAGTTGGAATCATAAGTAAGAAGAAAAATGAAAGTTTACCTGAAGTCGATTGAGAACGTAAGTATATTTCCCCCAGAGCTCTGGCCGGCTTTCCATAAGGGATAAATCAAGAATCCGATGTATACACCAGACCCCAAAGCTGACTATTAGATCAGATCTCCAGATGCAACCTTCCCCACAATTAGGAACCGAGGAAACCACAAGATGAGTGAGATTTGCGTCATTCATTTTTATTGCAGAAGCAGACTTCCTGTCAGAAGAAGGGTATGGAGTTTCACCCATCTGAACTGTTCGGTTAATCTCTCTAGTTTCAGCTTCATAAAGAATTTTCTCCCTGGCAGCCACACGATCTATCAGATCCTCATCTACTCCATCATTCTGTCTGAACAACCAGTCGGACCCTTCCAACTTCAAAAGCTTCACAATGCAGTGTCTAAAAGACTGAAGAAGCTTTGCCTCTGAATCTGCAAGTGACATAGCTTCCTGTCCTGGAGAACCAGCTCTATTACTAACTGCAGTCGTGATAGAACGATTACTATCAGCTACGCCAAATTGCTCAAAAGGCTGTCTAGACCAGAGGGATCCAGTACCATAAATAGAATTCTGTTGGGATGATAGAACATTGTTATATACTTTTGATGGAGAGAATTGATCATATGCCAAAGGACCTCCTCTCCGAGCACCAGACTTTGGATACAAGGATGATTCATAACCTGTTATCCCAAACCCAGGGGGAGCATCCAGCTGAGCAGTTTTTTTAGACATGCGATGAATGTCAGGTGAACTGTGGTATTTCTTTGCATTGGCTGAGTTTACTGCATTCTCAGAAATTCCAGAAGAGTGTACATCATAATATGGCCCTTCAGATTGCACCGGACTATGTCGAGATACCGTAAGGTTCTGAAAACTGGTGGCCTGAACAGAGCCTAACCCACTTTGCAACTTCTGCCCCATGGTAAATGCAAGTGAATCCATTTGACCAATTAAGTTCCCAGCACCCAATGCAGAACCAGAATTTAGGGCCGGTGACTCCATTTGACCAATTAAGTTTCCAGAATTTCTGTCGTTACGATATGATGACATCTGATAACCGTGTACTGTGGCTGGCTGGTAATCATAGCTCTCAGTAGATGGTATGCTGCGCACACTTGAATAGCGCCTCTCACCCAAGTCAGAAGCTGGTATACTGCGAACACTTGAATAACGCCTCTCACCCATGTCAGAAGATGGTAAACTGCGCACACTTGAATAGCGCCTCTCACTCAAGTCTGCTGATGGCATACTCCGCACACTTGAATAGCGCCTCTCACCCGAGTCAATAATATTGCGGCTTGAACTTTGGACATAAGCATCCAGCAATTGCATGTGGCCAGACCACAATGAGGAAGGTCCCCTTTGAGCCCCATATGATGACTCTAAACTGTTTTGCATCCTCTGCTGATTAACAGAGTCATATAAACTCGAGTTGATTACAGGCTCAGATGCTTTGCTTCCCACAGATGGAAAGTATCCAGAAACTTCCTTCGCAATGGTATCATCTTTCAGCAAAGCGGAAGCAGCAGAAGCGGCTTTTGAATCTGGCCCCAACAGAAGATCCAGTTTCCTAGCCCTTGCTTCTTGAATTACATTTCCATGGAAATCATAAAGTTGTCCCCAAAACTCATCAAGTACAGCAGCTAATTGACGTCTAGCAGCACGCCCCAACCCTGCTAATCTTGAAAGGCTTCCAGCACCACTTCCCCCTTCATCACCTTTTCCACTGAGACTCTTGAATGATCCTGGACCCTCTGATGTCAATGAAATGGTGTTCCCAGACACCTCTTTCAAGGAATCTTCAGCTTCCCAGGTATCTCCCTCGTCATCATCTTTTTCAATTGGCAAGTTCCCTTCACTTGCAAGGGTCTTCTCACCTGGCTCTGTTGATTCAAATTTCACAGTACTGGTGCCCAGTAATGTGACATCAGACACCTCAATAGCCACAGTGGGGATGCCAACTGATTCCACTACAGATGTGGGTTCCTCACTGCATGTGGGGGAGTGAGGATATGTACCATGAGATCTGTTTTCCTCTACGCTAGTTGGCTGAAACTCCTTATCAGGCTCCAAAAGAGTTTCCGGCAGAACAAAATCATTTTGTGCAGCCACAGTTTCTGAATCTCTATCCAAAACCTTCCCAGATAATGGTGATGGTTCATGCTTCTGTATACTTGCATCTCTATGATAGTTAAGTTCATGCTTCTGTATACTTGCATCCCTATGATAGTTAGGTTCATGCTTCTCTATACTTGCATCTCTATGATAATTAGGTTCAGCTATATCCATCTCCTCTTTATTTCTAAATGGCTCTGATACACCCTTAGGCATATCCCAGTTCCACACCTGGTTTTCTATTCGAGCACTTGCAGATTTTAATGGTGTAGCTGCCAACCAAATCATCAAGCAAAATGATGCAGAAGCAGTGATGAGAAGTACAGACATACTACTCCCAGCATCCCATCTCAGATTATCCACCCAGTCACTATTCCCAAAAATCATTTCCACTACAAAGACAAGCTTTAATCCAAGCATCCCAATAAGAGTAATGAGGGCAGAGAATTCAGCAAACTGAGAAATCTTATGGGCTCCCATTATTTGTCTTGAAGCAGCAACACGAAAAAGAGGGATCACAGAAGATGGCAATAGCAAGGCTGCCAACACCTGTGTAGATATAAGCAATTGATACATCCCCTCAGCACCTGAGCTCCAAACAAAGTACAGAGCAGGAACAACAGCAATGATTCTGATTGTAGCACAGTGAAGCCAACCGGGAAGGTCTAGTTTCAAAAAATCATTCAAGACTACTTGTCCACCCAGGCTCCAACTTAATGTTGTGATTTGATTAGATAAAAAAAGAACTAGCACGAACGCAACAGGTACTACTGGGCCCCAAAAGACCTGCATAATTTAAAAACCAATGTTTGAGCGTACAGCATGATATTGAACGACTACTATAAACAAAATTAACCAAATGCAATTGAACATGGAAATGTTAAAACCTGTTCCATTAGGGACATTGCATCCTGAAAAGTAAGCAAACCACGTGAAGAGTAGAATGCATTTGCTGCTAAGGTCATCAGAACATAATTCCCCAGATAAATACCACTAAACATGCAGAATATGGCAACAAAATGGTTCTGACACAAGGCATCCTTAGTAACAGTCGGTTGTTGCTGATGCTGCTGCAAAAATACAATAATGAAAGTTGAGATGAAATGAAGAGAGATAGGAAAGGAGGTTACATATTCATATTGCAACAAGAATTAGTCATAATTTGATACCCTCTTAAGTGTTTGTTTTTAGACACAGTATTTCTAGCAAGACAATATCATATCCTCGGTTAGTGGAATTTTTTTCTTTTTTCTAGTCGTGAAGGAAGAAGATTTGTGGCTCACTGGTCTCTATTTAATTGCACTGACAAATGCAAATGAAAATGTCTGCCTTTTAAAATCTAATTAGTTTGTTAAAACTCTTTTAAACTAAAAATCCATATGACTCTAATCTGCCTCAAAGTGAGAAACAATACAAATGCTCGGCACTTATATTGTATCAAAATAAGCCAACTGATGTAATTCATGAGGCATCCCCAACAAACTGACGAGTCATTTCAAGCATTATATTAAACGAAATTCATGAGGCATCCCCAACAAACTGAAGAGTCATTTCAAGGATCATATTAAACGAAATTCATGTATGAACTCTCAGTGTGATGCACAGTTGTGTGTAAAGTTGTAAACCACAAAAAGTAAAGATAGATATGTGACAACAACAACAAAAACACTAATAGCTAATAGCTACTACTAGTAAACAAATTGTACAAAGATATAGATAATAATAATAATAATATATATATATATGCGAATATCTCTAGATTATCTATACAAATGCACGAACTGATATTCAGGAATATATCCAAAATCAAAAGAGCAATAAACGCACAAATACCTGTACAATAGAAGAATGAAGATAAAAACTGTGGGGCATTATACTTGCTCCAAGAAGACTCATCAGAGAGAAAGCACTTTCCCCACTCAATTTTGTTAACAGCCCAGTCATGGAGAGCGGCATTTGTGGTTGACTGATAAATACTCCAAGAACAAAGGAAAGCAGTATAAATCCTACAATGTATATGCACAAGGAAAGGAATTTTGCCTTGCAATTTTCCTGAAATAGGGGAGTAAATTATGTATGTATCACAATGCATACGTTCGTAATGTAATGTAATGCACGAAAACATTGAATCAAGTCCCAATACTTACCAGGAGGGTGGAAAAAAGAGGATATAAAACAACATTTGCAGCAGTCAAAAACACACAGGTGAACAAGTCCCATCCAAACAGAAGATTAAGTCCATGTGCCATACCGAGGATCTAAGAAAACAGGGCAACCATATAACATGAGTTCACAATGATACTACCAATAATCACTTACAAGGAAAGAGAAATTACCATAGTAAGGTCCAACAAAATCACCGACATCTCTGTTTGTACGCCTAAGAATATGCACGTAGCCTTGTCATACTCCTCACTGCAAATCTACAGGCATAAATAAAAATTAAGAAGAAAATGAAGTGTTAGAAACTTTGCCAACAAACAAGAGATCATGTTAAGTGTCTATTACGACAGTGTATCCTAGTATGCATTTAAGTAGCACTTCTACTACTAATAATGATCAGAGTGACAACTTAATGAAACCCAGAATAAGAAAGAACCAAACCCGTGCAAGATCTCTTCCAGAAACCACAGCAATCCGCGCAGACAGATAATGACACAGAATGGCAGCCAAATTGAATATAAACATCACTGCAGCCAGATCAGTACCATATCGAGAACCTGCCTCAACAGTTGCCGCCCACTTTCCAGGGTCAAGATATCCAACTGCAATCAGAAGTATGGGTCCAGCAACAGGAAGCAACTGATGGACAACACCTGGTGTAATGATAGCATTAGAGCTAGCAGATTCCATGTTAGCAATCAGACTCTTGGACAGGCGAAATTGCAGTACAATGATCTTCTTTTGTGGAGATAAAAAGGATCTGTTCTGCTTTCAGAGGGACTTCCTGAATTACTGAACCAACTAGAACTGCCAACTGAGCTAGCCACTCCTTGTGAAAAAAAAAAGAAGGAAAGATAGAGGAACGTTAATGATGAAATCGATAAGGAGTGACAGGAGCTCAACAGGGAAGAGGGCAATTTAAGGACACTAAAGAAGAGGAGTGATGAGGCCCCAAAGAACTAATATAGGAGGACTATTGATAAACACTTTCAAGCCACAGGAACACCAATTGAATACAACCTCAGGTAATTTGTATGAGTGCAATATCCAAATCGAGGTAAATTCTCAGTGTTCTGATAGATGTGACAAGGCGCTGCTCACTAGTAACAACTATGTATGTCACAATACATGAACGATGCTATTGTCTCTGTGTACCACAATCCCTAAACAAAAACACATCCAATGAAGCTCCTGGTACGCTGGCCAGTCTATTCCAGTACACTTGCGCAGATCAAACCTAACTTCTTTTGACAGGACTACTACATGTTCAATCTCTAAGCAACCAACTGTGATCATCAGATACTAATCTGATGCTTTCAATCATTCCCAATCGGATGCCATTGCAGAGTAGAATGTATACCCCATCAAGTTCTCTATCTATCTCCACAATATAGTTACAACGCAGAACTAAGAAACACTCAACAAACTTCAACTAGTATCACTTTATACTCTGCCTCTTACATGAAATCCTGCTTCAGAAAGCAACATTAGTCTGATACACCTAAAAACACGGCAAAAATTAACATTAATGCATTACTCAAAAATTAAGACAGATATACCAGCAATCAAGCAAGTTCATTTACAGTTTTACACCATTTAGCAGGCACATTAACAGCAATGAACTTCATGTAGAAAACATGCTCATCTTCCTTTTTTTTTTCTGGTTACTTAATCTATCTATAAATTTTGATCAACAGAGAAGCTTAAAGAGAATATTCAAACTTCAACAAAAAGAGCCTAACAGCAACCAATCAAATTCCAAAATCTATTGCCACAACAACTGCAAGAACCCTACTCCAAAAACCCACCTCAGATCTTTGCCAGCATTGAAAAATGGAAAAACAACCCAAACCAGAATCAAGAGGCAGACAAAGGTTCAAACTTTAACAGCAGGAGAAGTTTAAAGCAACCCAAAACCCCTAAGAATCTGGGCGATGAGAAATTTACCAGAATCCATTGCCATGGATCTGAAGCACTCAAAGAACAGAGACCCAAGAGCCCATGTACACGAATACCAAGGAGGATGATGATGATGCATATGGGGTTCAATCAGATGATCAATCAAGTCAAAAGCACATAAAAGTTGTCTACTTATGAGTAGGATTGGTGTTTAGGGTTTAGGAAATGCTAGCTTACCTTCCTATGAAGCTCAGAGCTTTCCTTTTCTCTTATATTGTTTGTGTTCAGTTGCTCGCCAATCTTTATCTAAACCAAGTCTTACACAGGCAGTAGATCTCATAGGACCTCAAAAAGAAAAACCCACAAAGCTTATATATTTTATGCACACAATTATGACAATTATATCTTCTTGTACTGCATAGAGTTGAGAGAGAGAGAGGAGAGGAGAGTGTGCAAGAAACTTATGGGTGGGCTTTCAAGGCCATCTTGAAGAGAGAGAAAGGAAGAAAGAGACAGATAGTGAAAGTGAGGGGATGAGGGAAAGGTTCACAAAAATGTGTTCTTTTTTAGGTTAGATTTTATAAAATATATAGAGCCTGAATGTGCATGGAAAGGTCCAAAGGGCAATTTAACATTTTCCCTAGTCCGTTCCTTGGTATTATGTATTTCCAATTTTGTAAAAAATATTCCCATTTTCTGGTCACTTTCTATTGTTGTCTGTGGTTGAAAGAGAGTAAAAATCAGGGTTTAGTAAGAATGACACTGTTAATTGGAGATATTTCATGTTAAAACTATTATAGTTTTATTTTTTGAAATGATGACTTTAAATGAAAATCGAATATTTACATAGTTGAGCAACATCGATTTGTTTATTATTTTATTAACCAATTATTATATTTATTCATGTAATTAATAATGTCGAACAAGTGGTTTTTTTTTGGTACAGAGAATAAGAGGTTTCTTTAAAGAGTTATTTATATTATTCTTCAAAACAGTAAATTCATAACAAGTTATTACGCAATCAAAGTCTGACAAACATGCACATGTGCATGGATACTTTTACATACGATCTTGTATTCTTAATGTTTCTTTTTTAATAAAAGTAAACTAAATTTAATTCGCAGTTAAGATTCGTAATCATAAATAAATGGTGCTCTTAGTTAAGTGGGCTGAAATTTTTTTTTAAACAATAGTTCCATTAAACCAACCAGAATGCACTTACAACATAAGAGACCTCACACCAAAGTACGTTATGACAAAAGCACCAGACAAATGACAAACACCTTCATTATAGAATAAGCGCAAAGAAACCCAAAACTACAAATTACAAATCGAGCATTCCATAAAACCCCTATAGAAGATACTATCGTCACCTAAGGACCTCAATTAGTGTGCATCAAATAATATCTAAAGTTAAATAGAAGGATTTGTACCTAGTAGAATTAGGTATGTAAGAGCTAAATACAATCTCTTTACCCTTATCAGTAGGGCTAACCTCTCCATCAGACCAAGTTTTTTAATCATCGTAGCCTTCTTACTCTGGGCATATACATGACCAAGGTAAAAGACCACCCTTAGGCCCAGCAGCCCCCAAGGCCCAATTGGTTGGTCCTTCTTCTCAGCTCCAACCCACGAACCCGCCCCAAAGGCCTCAGCCTTGGCCTAGATTCGAGAGGCCCTAGATCTGCCTCTTTGGCCGCAACCGGGACAACCCAATGAAGAAGCTACTCATCGCCACGCCCGATCGTCGTTGACCCATGACACTGCCATGCTTAAACTGTTGCCCTGGCGAGATTCATCAGGCTCCTCACCACAGTTACCGGTGGCTGGGACCACGCCTTGAAGCCCTAAGCAGAGACACCGCTACCGCTGCAAATCGCCATGGCCATCAACACCACACCCATATCTAAACTCATTGGTGACCAAGGCAGTCTACAGCCAAAACCTACCACCACAAGCAGTGCCTTCATTAATGCCATCAGCCACGTCTCACACACACCATGATATGAGAAACCCATGAGAATGGGCCCCTCGCCGCTAACACGATCAACATCGAGACTCGGCCCAAGGTTGTCGTCAAACCACACCGAAGCACAGTCGTCGCCTTGCCGAAGGGAAGAACGCCGCCGCCAGTCGAAACCTAGGTTTCGAAAACCACAAATGCTCCGAGAAGCTCGGAGCCACATCTTAAGTGGGTTGAAACTTAGTATAACGGTCTTCGCATATATTGGATGAGTAACCCTGAGTTACTAAATGGAGTATGGTTTTGTAATTCTTGTGTGTGCCTGTTGTTAGACTCTTGTTATTGAAGCTATTACCAGCTTATATGTTGACGCAACTGACCCAATTACAATAATGAAAATAAACAAGGCCTCTCAATTAATATATTATGATTAACATACACTAATCTCGTGGCAAATGTTTTGTAAATTAGATTCGGATTATTGTTAACAATAAAATATTTGGCTTGCGGCTCCTACTTGGTTGTTATATTGATATTATGTAGTTACTAACCAAAGGTTATAAACACATTGGTAAAAATTAAAAACAACAAATTAATAGAAAAATCCCTTCTTTGGGTATGAAATATAATGACCCGAATCTGGGTACATTTGAACTTTTTGGAGCAGGCTGGTAAGATACCGTCAGCGGCCAGCCTTTCTAGATTTTGGCTGGAATTGAATGATTTACCATAACTTATTAGATTGCCTTTTCCATATAAGTTACCACGAGCAAAAGAGGACAATCCGACCAAGAAAATAACAAAATGCTTATGCAAAATTCGTTATCCATATTCTTAAAAGATAAAATGTCCAATCATGACAAAATATACCTAGCCAAAGTCGATGAGACTATGAGAGGTCCCATATTCCAAAACCCAGATGAAGAAACTACATTATTAAGTCATCTAAGGTTCACAATTATTATTTAGACATGAAGATAATTCAGTTTAAAGATATAGAGGGTTTGGTTAAGGTTTGGCCAATGAGTAAGTGCCATATTGGTGTCCTCCATTAGAAGGAAAGTACCCTAAAAGCCCAGTTTTAAAGGGGTGCAAAGCTCGTGATCCTAGACCAACTACTGCTTTGGGGGACTTTATCATCATCAAAACATTTAGGACCCTATCTCTTTGGATTGAATTAAATTAAATTGGTTCCTCACATGCATATATGAGTAGCATTATTTATTTCTGGAATTCAATAATTAGTTTTGATTTCTGGTGGCTCCAATTTAATGAGATGTCTAAGAGACAATATATATTGTCTAGTTGTAAGTTGTAACCAAAAATATATATATACATGGAGACTACAGTCTACACATAGTCAAACTCTACTTTCAATTTTCTTTATAAAAAAGGGAAAAAAATATTGTTAAATGTACATCTAATTTCTAAAGGGGTTGTAAGGTTTATTTGACTTAAGTATTTTCTCTTCTTGTATTTGGACCAGAAAGTATCCCACTTGCTATTCGTATGAACTCTTTCCATTACCATGTCATGTCTCAACTTGACAACTATTTTGTGACAAACAGATAATTAGTTTTTCATTGTATGTTGGGACCTACTACAACTGTGACAATTATAAGAATATTTAGAAACTGTCTACTATTTTGCAAAATACTAATATCAGTCAATTGTGTTTGTCCAGATAACTGAAACTAAGTAAATAAAGAGTTTATATATATATATATATATATAATAGGGAACTAGTGCGACTATGAAACTATAGAATGTAAAATGAGAGAATACGTAGAGCATAAAGCCTAACTCTTATCAAGAAAAGCAATTTAGCATCACACCTCTAGCTTTTTTTTTCTTTACTTTTCTTGTTCTTTTCATCATAATAAAGTGCATAAATTAAAGCATTTGGCCGTTACTTAATAGTAGGATGAGCTTTAGAGTGTGAATGATGAGAGAGACATCTAAGTAAGGTGCTTAACAAAGTTAGTATGAGAAAACTAAAACTAAATGTTGATAATTAGGCAAAGAAAAATTCAAGAAACTAGATCACTTTATATCTACCACCCGAGAAGAAAATTTTCATACATTCACCGCAAATGCGGATCATGAATTCAGAATTTCTCAATGCACAAGTATACCACTAACAATTTAAACGTGAAAGCACACAGAAAAATGTGATTCGAATATGAATGTAACCAAAAATTAAAAAAAAAATAAATAAAGAAGAAAAAAAAACTAAAAGATGGTGCAATTTGTCGTTCTAGTTTGCTATCTCTCTTTCCTAGTCGCTGGCGGCCAATGTGGCCATGCAATGCATGCATCAAACTGCAACGCGATATCCCTGTCCCCAACTCTATCATTTGATTTTTATTTATTTGAGATTGAAAGACAACAAGATAGATCCAACTGAATTTATGAACATGTTCATTGAACTGCAAAAATCCAACTTGTTTAAAACTAAATTTTGTTCCTTAATTCAGAGTACTGAGCTCGAGATTACACTTTGATTACTAATATTCCTTCATCACTTCTGCAGTTAAAGTTGGGGTTGAAGGAGACCAATCTCACACATAACCAACATGGCCAAGAATCTAGTTTGTGAAACTCTTATTTACTAGATTGTGATTTTTGGGTCCTTGTAGCACAAAATTAATATATATAGAGAGGGTTAGGGGAAGCACCTTAGCCTTTGAAGAACAGCTGGTTCATTGTACCTGCAGATGAGAATATTTGATAAATTATACGCATTTTCAGTTATAAGTTTGTAGTTTTTAATGAGCTCAAAGTTTCAGTTGAACGTGCTTCATTTCATTTGTTAAACTTCTAATGGTGGCTTGTTCCCTATATGGTGGCTTTGATTTCCATGATGTTCCATGAATGTGACATGAGATGCTCACATATCTGTAATGAACTAAGTAATTACTAATTAGACTAATTACGGTTGTAAACTGGTCCAAGGTGAAAGAAATAAACTGAGTTGTGAGTTCAATACTATGCTCGCTATCGATAATAGAAACGAGCAGATCGAATCTCACTACAACACAAAACATGATTTCCGACTCTGGAAATGGTCGAAAAAAAACCTTCATTTGGTCGTTAAAACTCTTTCCGACCAAATAAATTTGGTCGAGCTCGGTCGGTACTACCCCGGTCACAAATGTTATTTTCCGACCATTTCGGTTGAAAATAATAGTCATTTACGATCAAATGAAAGTCGAAAGCTCCGTCGTAAATGTCATTCTTTCTGACTAAAAAACCCTCGTCGGAAAATGGTCGGGAATAATATCATTTCCGACAAAGTATTTCCTACCATACCATTGTCGAAATATTTATTTCTGACCATTTAATTCCGACCTCGTGTTCCGTCGGATGTTCTTTTATCCACTAATTATTTCCGACCACAATTTTATCAACCGGCGTTGTCAGACCTCTATTGATTGTATGGATTTCTTATTTTCAATTACAATTAATTTTAATTATGATATTGAAATAAATAAATTTCAAACAAAGTAAAGAAGAAAATAAATGCACAATGAACATTTAGACAAATGAAATTTCACTCATAACAAATTATCCATAGCATCCTTACTAATACAAATAATGCAAGACATCATTCTTAACATCCATAACATTAGAAATAGTGAAGAGATATGAGAAAACAAGAGCAAAGAGTTTAGTCACTTAGAGGCTACATTGCCTCGTAGATATTTCTAGATAACTATAAAGGTGATAAGTAGATAGACAAATTGTCCCACAACTACCGACTCCTAATCAAGGTGCACGATCCTCTTCATAATCTCCATGGGTAGGTGAAATGATTGTGTCATTTGGAGGTGAACTTGAAGAAGCACCCTGCAACACAAATATATGAACTCAAAAAGATGTTACAGAGCTAATTACAAACAACATTGAAAGGATGAAAGATAAAGGATGTTTAGATACCATTAATTTGTATTACATCATTATAAAAACATTGCTAAATACAATTGCCAATGAATCATATAGACGGAAGAAATAAATTTGGCTTAAAACTATGAATAATTTAATATACATGTTTATATCCTATTTAGACAGATGAATGAAGCACAAACTAATACCCAATGGTGCAACACTGCAACTATTGCATCCAACTCATGAAATCAAAGTCTCCAAACAAAATATATACTGCAAACAATGAGCAAACGTCATGTACAGTGATCAATTGAGCCCAACATCCTCTCGCAAATGCAGAAAGCATGATCTGAAGCGCAAAACATATATATAAAGTGCACATCAGTCCTTCCCAATTAAAATAGAGGAGAAAAGGGTGAAACTACGACAGGAATCCATCTACTACCAAAACCAAGGGAATTCAAGTTCATCTGTGCCGCAATACGATCAATCAATAATAGATTGAGACCAAAATCCAATTGTGCATAGGAGAATATAAACAGAAGCAACATAGATTACCCAATCGAAATCTTCAAAGTTGTCTGAGTTGATAGTTGTCTTCTTCGGCTTTTGGATTTGATTCTTGCGTTGGTGTCTTTTCTTTCAGTGTCGTCCTGAGGTCTCTGTTTTATGGAGATCGTGCGCTGGGGCAGTTTCTACTTTCATGTGCGACTATAGTTATTTTCTTCCTTCGCTATATATTCTATGTGTCGCACGGCTCGTAGACTTTGTAAGTATATTTCTTTCTATTTCTATCCGTATTTACAATAATAACCTTTGTCAATATCTTTTATTTCATTTAAACTTTACCACCATCAAGGGCCAAATCGGAAGATCAAAAGTCTGGTGAAGCTATTAGGGGGCAAATACTTCTTGCAACATCGGTAGATATGATCATTGGGAAGAACAAACATAAATCAATTACATATGAGAGTAAAAACTGAATCACGACTGTAATATCATACACAATAAACCTTAGTATTGTTTGAGTGTATTCAGTCCTGTAGTTATGCAATGTTAAAAACGTAGCATGCACAATTGAATTAGTTGTACCTTTTTCGAAAACTCACCCCTTTCATTCTGTAGCCTTTGGAACCTTTGTCAGGGCCTATTCCTATTTGTTTGGTTCGTTGAGTGTCTTACCCTTCTTCCTCTTCCTCTTCCACATTATTTGTTGCTTCATTATGGGGAAAGTCTCTAGATTGAGCGCTTTTAGAAGACTTAGGAGCTAAAGTGGTCGCTGCCATTTGTTTTCCCCTTGCTTTCCTTGTCATGACTATAAAATTATAGAATTATTTTAAGTATACGGTGAAAGAGGTTTTATTATCTCCGTTTGATTTTACCAATATATATAGAGTATTAAATAAAAACTGTAACACAAAAAAGAAAAAACACCTTCCAGTAACCTGAACCAGTCACTTTCACATTTATTCATGAACAAATCAGTTTTGGATTTAGACTTTGAGGTTTTCAGAAGAATTATAGAACACACAGTAGATTAATTCTCAGACTTGGAATCACCTTAAAATAATTTTGCTCTAAAAACTAATGAATTTTCAAAGTTCTGGTTCAGTTTCTAGATATTTCATATTTCTGTCAAAATTCTGCTGCATGTGCGTATACTATGTATTTAAAAGCAAAAGAGAAACTCTAAGTGGTACATAACTATCGATCACTGAATAAAAGAGAAATGTTTTTTTTACGACTATCCGACGAAACAAAATATCATTGAAAATGACTACGTTTTTTCCGACAACTTTCCGACCAAACATAAACCTGGTTGTATTTATTTATTTCTGACCAAATTTCTGACGGATCGGCTACTGGTCGGAAATAAAATCCGACTAAAAATTGCATTTTCGACAGACAAGTGTATATGGTCGGAAATACCGTTATTACCAACGAAAAAAGGTTTTAGTCAGAAATCCGTGGTCGGAAAAAAGTGTCATTGTTGTAGTGTCTGAGCACTAATATGATCAAATAGCAATCTCATGAATGCACAACTCATTATTTTTCAATTGGGTCTAGAGATTACATTTGACATAGTATGATTATATATAATATAAAAGTACAACTGTACAAGTAAACTTGAGCACATTCGCGTTCGAAATAATGGTTCAATGGATATGTAGTTGAGAATATGACACTTTGACCCAGTTTGACATGTGGTTTGAAAAATATGCGTTTACAAATTTAATCAATAATAATTTCTAAAAATTTAATTTCGTAGCTTTCATAATTTGTTTAAAATTTACATTGAAGTTCGTAAATTAAAGAAATAAATTGATTCACCAAACATCTTGGTCATATTATTTGAAAATTTGAGTCCATAATATGTGCCAAACTCTGGGGCCAAACTCAGCATTTTATCATCTGTGAGATCAAAGTTTCAATTAAACTTGTTTTATTTAGAAGAAGTTTCAATTAAACTTGCTTGATTTCATTTGTCGAAGTTCTTAATAAGCAGACTATTCCTACATGGATGCTTTTAGTTGAATGGTCTACCCGCCATAGCTATATGACAAGATTTCCAACTTACATGAACGACACCAACCGATCATAAGTTTCGAACCATTTACCAATGCACTTTCGATTTCGACGTTGATTTTTACTAGAATTAGCCTGCTTTTCAAATCCTTTTGAGGCATGAACACTAAACGTCGATCTCATCAAAGCCAACGCAGCATGAACCTTGTTTTGATCAGTACCTCATGAGGTCCCTCCGCCAGGCATTTAGAATCGAATCAGAGAAAGCTGCTTAGTTTGAGACGATCCATTAGACACTTTAGTTTCTATGAATTTCCAAGAACATTTTATTTTGCGAAAATAGAATAAACATTTATGGAAATGTCTCCTTGCAGCTATCTTGTTTGGCCGTTAAGTAAGTCATGGACTTGTGTACGTTCCTTCTCTTTCTGTTGCTACTTCTCTACTTCCGTTTGCTGAGTTTCACGACACCACCAATACATATGAGTTACGGCCGGTCAGGTTAGAATTACGGTAACACATGCATGCTAGCCCCAAAGGTCATCGGTAAACATCGAACCCTTGTTATATAATCTGGGCTTATGATTGAGGGTTTTTTACTTTGTATAGTCTGAAGCGTCAACTTTAATTTTCGCATACTCTAATGTTATGATCACGTTATCAATATCTTGTATACAAGTCCTACATTAAGCTTCGAGATAAGTAAAATAATCCCAGTTGCACTAGTTTACGCTCTAGATGAGAGGAAGAAAACTTATCAAAGAGCATGGCGTGATTTGTATGTACTTCAAGAACTCGATTGTCGGAAAGGTATCAAGGATTGAAATGACATTAGGATTAACTTTATGCAAAGCGTAAAATCATTTTTATTTGCGCGAAGCGCAAATTTTTTTTTCTCCTTATATTAGGTATGTCGATATTTGTCATCAAAATGAAGTTGTTTCAAATTAATCTCAACACGCCTCTATTTTTATCTTTCATTATGTATCTAAGTAGCACGGACACGATTCAATACGTAGATACGGCATATAATTTTTTTGACACGGACACGTGGTGGATACGTTAATTAAATATTATTTTTTAATATATATATATATATATATATATATAAAAAATTAATTTATAAATTTGAAAGTATTTAGAATTTTAGATGTATATATATGTAAAAGTGTGCATTAAAATGATGAAAACATAACTTGTTAGAATGACTAAGGAATTGATAAGAACCTTGGTTATCCAAGGTTCGAATCCACCACAAACATTCTTATTTTTATCACGAGTTTCTCTCCTTATATATTAAAGTGTGCATAAATATAACAAAAACTGAATCTGTTGGAATGGTTGAGGAGTTGTTGAGTGCCTTTATGACCAAAGTTCAAATCTCACCATAAGCACTTTCACTTTTATTATGAGTTTGTGTGTGTTCGGGATGTGTCCAAAATCAGTTCGCGCGTCCGTGTCCATATCGGACACGTAATACGGTGCCCATAGCACGTGTCCGTGCTTCATAGTTATGTATCTATCTCGCCTGATGTTAATTAATAAACACTACTTTGATTCTAATTTTCAAATAGGCAAATAAAATACTCAATTTCTTATCATAGTCACCAACCATTATGTAACAGACAGTACATATTAACACCCAGTTTCGATTTCAAATTTTCAATCATTCTATATCATTACTTTAACCAACAAACCCATATACCCAAAATCCCAAATCATTCCAAAAAATCAAATCAATCATTCCATAAGCTAAAATTTGATTCAATTTTGAAAGAGATTAGAGGAAAAAGAGCTAAACCTGTGGACTGGTCTAGACACCAGAGCTTCAGCGGCGCGCATGGGGAAGTGGAGAACATAGACGGGAGATGACAAGTGGTAACTGGTGACAGGCAGGCTTGAATGAGAACTCGAGAATATGATTAAAAGAAGAGGGTGAAGAGCAGATCAGCAGAAGCAGACGAGAAAGTCTTCAAAAACTGAAAGAAGAAGACGCGAAAATGTGAGAGACAGAGAGAGAGACATGCTAATGTTTTAATTTTTTTTTAATATAGGGTTGAATTTTTTTTTCCGAGCTTCATTTTCACCTGGGCCCCTGTCTGTGTAAGTGAACTGATAGTTAATCTGTAATGTTAGTCATTAATTAATTACAAACTATTTACATGACTCTTATAATCCGAGTATATGCGGTTCTAAAAAAAATGTAGTATGTGAAAATGAACTTTTAAAATATATAATAAAAGAGAAAAATAACATATTGGACAATTTCAACATAATCAACAACTATAGAGATCGCAAAAACAAAACTAAAAAAACTACGTCCACAAAACACATGACTTGCACACTCCCGCAAAAACAAATATAAATGAAGTTTATGAAGGCTTACATGACTTGCACACTATTAGCACAAGTACTGACACACATATATCTTAGCGCAGATAATCCGCTCTTATGTACTATCCATCATATTCACTTATATTTGCAACACCTAGCCCGGAATATACCAACGCGAAAAGATGTTATCACAACACAACTACACGAGCACAAACCTAGATAACGTGAGGCAAACTTTCTGACTAATGCGCATATCGGTCACTCTACTCCAACTAATAGCCAGGCAGATTGGACTCCTTAACAAGTTATATGAATGCTTTCAATTTCTAAATAAGATTGGACTCCTTCTTAACTGAAATTGACCTTGCTGCTAGTCTTCACCTGCACAATATCACGGTGGAAACTGACTCTTTGGAAGTTATTGAGGAGATCAAATTGAACAAATTGAAGGTTGATTAGAAAACACAACTAATTATACAGTAGATCCGATCCAAGAGCTCTAGTTTTGCCAATGTGAAATGGGATTGGATTCCTAGAGAGGCTAATCGAGTAGCTCATGCTGCTGCTACGATTGACTATAGATTGGTGGATCCTTTGCAATGGGTTAACCATCGACCACCATCCCTCACTCTTGTCTTGCGCAATGATGGCCTTCCTTGCCCACATGCAGAGTAGTTTCTATTCGTCGACTTCCGTTGAAATTTCTCTTTTGTTGTCTTCAAGTCGTACAGTCTGTTGCTATTTCCTATATGGTATATCTAATTGTATCTTGTTTATTTTCCCTTGTATTGGGCCTTATTGGGCTGTACTCTTAATGAATTTCTTCATAACCAAAAAAAAAGGACGTGTTGCTTTTATCTAGTGTGCAGTGTGGAAGTTGTTGTTATCAAACCTCGTTATAGTGAATTGCTTCAAATGATAAAACTACTTAGAGGTGAAACTATGTCGACATTTGCTACATAACTTAACACCATGCATCCATGCCACATTATATGCATAGGGATCGTGAACTATTTGTGAAATTCCTTAACATTATCACAAAATGTTCCATTGACCCCCAAAGTTCATTTTGCGGGGTGAAATTCCACATTTCCAATCGTTCAAGTACTTGTGCTACCATAACATCAATCCATCACTAGAGAGTTTTCAATGAATTGTTCGTAACAAAGTCTCTTTCAGGTCCCACTACACACGAATGAGTGCTTAGCTTTTAGAAATTAGAACACATTCTTCAGCAGCTTCCTTTTCTGGACAACTCCCTAAACTCCCAAAGAAGAACATGTTCCACCCTCAGTCAAGATGCTACGTGGACAAATCATACTTCCAACACGTGTCCGGGTCTCGTCATCAAGAGCTCAATCTAACTAAAATGTACTTACAAATCAAAAGCAAATATTCTGACACGTGGACTGTACAACGATACTCTATTTTGGCAGTTTCTGCCCCTATGCTCAACTTCAACCGCCCCCGCTTGCGTTTTTCCGATCTTGTTCCGGTTTTTAATTCGTAATATTTTTGTTTATTGGAAATTACAAGCCGGAAATGAGACATTTGTATTTCATATTCGAGTTTACTGGGTTCCTTATTGGTTTTCCAATCGGTCTTCTACTGGGTTTCTTCATATTCATATTCTCATCTAAGCCCAAAGATGTGAAGGTTCGTGGTGATCATAATTTCTACCCTTTCCTCATTTTTCCTTGTTTAATGCCAGTTTTAATTTTGGTTGACATTGGTTTGTAGGGTTGATAACTGTGTTTCCAATATGGTGATGTCTATTATACCATTGAAATTCTGCACTTTTTGAATAGGTTAATTCATATGCACATACCCAGATGGCTGATTCTCTTTCACTGAAATATTCAACTGGTTTTTGCTGCTTTTGACAAATTTTGGGTTGAAATACCTAGTATATATGGCCATTGTTTTGATGTAAAATGTGCAGGATCCAGATAGAAAATCACTTAATGACTGTGATCCGAACTCTCTGGTTGATCTTTTCTCAGAGATTCCTCCATGGGTGAAGCACCCTGATTTTGAAAGAGTTAGTTCAAAGAACTCATTGAGCGCGTCTCTCGTTTGTTGTTATATACATTGCACTGTCACATTTTATTTCTAGACCAAATTGAAATAAGTGGTATGAACAAGCTGTATACTTTTGCAGATTGACTGGTTGAACAAGGCTTTACATGATATGTGGCCTTACCTTGATAAGGTGATTTGTAAGTTTCCCAATACATATTTCTTTGAATTAATTGGTAAGAACCACCTAGCTAAATGTTTCCCTTGTGTTATTTTATTGAAAGGGAATATGCAAGATTATCAGAAACACAGCAGAGTCAATTTTTGCAGAGTACACTGGAAAATATCTGATAAATTCCATAGGATTTCAGAGCTTGAATCTTGGAAGTCTTCCTCCTACAATCTATGGCAAGTTCTTATGTAATTTCATATATGTAGGCATTGTGTAGTGAACTTGTGCATATGTACTAGAATGTAGGTGTCAGCAAGATTTCAATGAGGATCATTTAAGTAGTTTTTTGTTTGTTTTTTAGAAAGAAAAAAAAACTTTATTTTTTCTGTGGCAATTCTTGTTAGTTAACTCATCATATTGCAGGTATCAGGGTGCATGAAACAAATGAAAACGAACTCGTAGTTGAACCTGCTATTAGATGGGCAGGAATTCCACACATAACTGTTGTGGCAAAAATACTGTCGGCTCGGCTTATAGTTCAGGTTGGAACTAATTTCAGCTGTAAAAAAGCCTTTTCTTTACAAAAAAATCTTCATGTCAGCAATATTCCATTGCCAAAACAGTCTGACATACAGTGCTGATGATTCGACTGAATCTGATAAAAAAGACAATACATATTTAAGCAGAAATAAAAGTCGCCAATGGTCTAATTAAATCGATATTTGGACAACAAAACAGTTTTGATCTAACAACAGTTTGGAAATGTGAATTGAGATGCATTCGAAAATCACTTTGTTTCATTATTGTTCTTATCAGCTGATGGATGTCCAAGTATTTACAACGCCAAGGATAATCTTAAGGCCTCTTGTACCAACATTCCCATGTTTTGGAAACATAACATTGACTTTGATAGACAAGGTAAATTGACACAAATTTACACACAGTAATATATAACACTTCGTGTGAGTGTATGTTCTTATGGGAGCAGATATGTCATATATGTCCATGCAGCCATATGTGGACTTTGGACTCAGAGTACTGGGAGCGGATGTTATGGCAGTCCCCGGATTTTATCAATTTGTTCAGGTCACTCTTTTTCTCTCCCTGTATTCTGTAAGTTGGAGTTGTTTAACTTGTTTTTCAAGCTTAATGCTGTTATTTTTGAGTGAAAGAGAAGTAGATAACAACATTCAAAGTGGTTACACATTATAAACTGCACTCGAAACTACTTTATGTTCTGTGGAAGCCATAAGAATTAAATCAATTACCATGTGTAGCTAATTTGTAAAGCTTCAATGCTTTTATTGGAATTTGAGAATTCAGTAGGCGAGTATTGTATTGTATATTCATCAAAGTTTTTGGTTTTTTTTTTCAATAGAAAGTGAAATTTCTCATTCTACCATTTTCTTCAGAAAGATTAAATTTTATTTGCATGTTTATCGTCAAGAGTCCGGTATGATGCAATTCATATTTATCTTCTTCTGTTTTTGGTGGTAAGCAGGACTATATAAGAAAACAAGTTGCTAGCCTTTATTTATGGCCCCAAACTTTGAACATACCAATTCTTCAGGATTCATTGTAAGTTTACCTGAAAGTACAGTAAATCTAAATAATGACACTAACCAGTTTCCAGAATACATAGATGTGTCTGCTCATATGATATGTTATTTCCCCAGATCAGGAACTATAAAGAAGCCTGTAGGCATATTGGATGTCAAGGTTTTAAGAGCCAAGAAACTCTTGAAGATGGACATCATTGGAACATCTGATCCTTATGTTAAAATCGAACTAACCGGGGACAGGCTTCCACCCAAGAAAACTAGCATCAAAATGAGAAATTTGAACCCTGAGTGGAATGAGGATTTCAAGCTTACAGTTAAAGATCCGGAGTCCCAATTCATTCAGTTTCATGTCTTCGACTGGGATCAGGTTTGCTATGCAATAAATACATCAAACTGTTGTCCTGTTAGACCTTTGGTGCAATATAAGACGACATACATATTTTTGAGTGATCATTTTTTTAACCGAGTTTTAAGTCTATTGTTAGCATTTTGGCAATGATGTTCATTTTTCGGTTAACCAAAAAGTCAATTATGGAGTAAATTTCCCCACATATGAAAACTTTCAAACCAACATGATCTTTACAAAATTCTTGGCCTTGGTTACCTAAAAAAATTATCAGAGGTGACCCTACTGTATGTTATACTAGTTGTATTCGGTTTGTTATGCTAGATTGCATGGTATAATACCTTGCTGCGCTAGCTTATAGCAAATTTACAGTTATATCACGCCTGCTTTATCAGATTGGGGCACATGATTCTATCGGATTGCAAATCCTTCCATTGAAGTCGCTAAGCCCAGATAATACACAAGAATTTACACTTGATTTGGTGAAGAACACAAACCCTTATGATCCTCAAAACAAGAAAAGAAGAGGCCAACTTGTGGTGCAGTTGACATATAGTCCTTTTATAGAAGAGAGCGGTAGTGGAAGACATAACAGTGGACCTTCGAATGGAGATCGAATGGTAGATAGGAAGAAGCTTGGAATTAAGAGCCGAAAGCGATTCATGTCATTTGACATGTCTTCACAATTAGATGCAGCTGGTCTGCTTTTGGTTACAGTTCAAGGAGCAGAAGAACTCGAGAGCAAGCTTTATGAGAACCCTAATCCTTACGTACTGGTTCGATTTTCAGGAGAAAAGAGGAAAACCAAGGTGAAGATATAGTTAATGAGCATAGAAACACATCATGCACTCTCTTTGGTGACTGTTTTGAGTGTTTTCTGTGCTTTCCTATTTATCTGCATAATCTGAGAGAAAAAAAAAACACATTTCTATCTGATTTACTGTAATGTATGTATTACACATTCGGTTTTGTTCATCTCATGAGTTAATGCGTGTAAACTTTGTGTAGATGATAAAGAAAACCCATCGGCCATATTGGAATGAAGAATTTCAGTTTGTGGTAGAAGAGGCAACTCTGAAGGAGAAGATCCGTTTTGAAGTAAAGAGTAAGAAAAGAAACCTCTTCGCCTATCGTTTCAGAAGAAAGGTAAATTCATATACCATAATGTCATTTAGTTTTATGTTTGATTCAAATCCATGCACCTGAATATCATCCATCTCTATCTAGGAACTGCTGGGGTACATTGACATCAATTTCAGTGATGTTGTATACAATGGACGCATCAGAGGCCAGTACAACTTGATCAACTCCAAAAATGGTGTTTTACACGTCGAGTTGCACTGGAGTACCACATGACAGACATCACAGGTTTTGCAGTAACGAATTACTTCTAACAATAGTCACCGATAATTGTACATCCACTAATTGGGAGATTGGAAATGAATCAATAGTCGTCAATCGCTTACACCGCAGTTGACATTAGTCGTTTTCAATTTGATATTAGGAGCTTTTCTCAGCCACATTAGTGTTGTGTTCAGAAGCAAGTATAGGTGTTTGTATTTTGACCTCAATGTCGAGCTCCCTCAATTGAGATCTTTATGGGCCAGAGTTATGGCCCATGCAATGTAATAATAATGAAAGCAACATGGCCCATCTTTCCCCACAGAAATATCTCCATGCATTTTTTGTCCCCCTCTCTCACATCTGATTCAAACCATAGCCAACGGGCTCTCTAAACCAACGGCTCCGATGAAGCCACAAGTGGGCTAAAAATCGTTATCCGTAATTCCCACCAACTCCAGGGGTATATCCGTCTGTAAAAATATCCTAAACTCCTTCTTCTTAAACCCTCGGACATCCTTTTTTGCTTTGCAAAACCTTATCTTGTTTCAGAAGAAGAACAAAGCAAATATGACTGCCTCTACAGCTTCGTTGGTTCTTCCTTCCCTCACCCCCCAAACCCTAGCCCTCTACTCCCTCAAACCCACCTCCGTCTCCCTCTTCTCTCTCTCTTTCTCATCACTAAAGCCCATTTCGATTTCGGCCTCATTTCTCAGCTCCGGCAAGTCGTCCAGGTCGGTCGTGCGACACGTCGCCGTTTCGGACTACGACCAGGACGAGGAGGTTCTCAGCGACGACGGCGGCGAGCCCAATTTCTCGCCGGACCTTAAGCTCTTCGTCGGGAACCTTCCCTTCACTGTGGACAGTGCTCAGCTCGCTGAGCTCTTTGAGGGTGCTGGGAATGTTGAGATGGTTGAGGTATGGGTTTCGTGTGAAAGTTCGAATCTTTTTGTGAATTGAGTGGAGATAAATTGTGGGTTCAATGTTGTTTTGGGATTAATGGAAGATTTTCTTATGTATTGGGCAGGTGATATATGACAAGACCACTGGGAGAAGCAGAGGATTCGGGTTTGTGACCATGTCGAGTGCTCAGGAAGTAGAAGCAGCTGCAAGGCAGTTCAACGGCTATGTAAGTAGCCCTATTGTGTCTTTTATTTGTTTGTGTATTTGTGTAAATGTGGCAAATTGTTTGAAATTTGAGAACGTTGGATACTTGGATTGAGAATTGTTGAAGATTTGGTTAAGCAGAAAAGTTTGTGTTTGAATTATGGCTACTATAGTGATTGCTCTATTGGTCTGAGTGATGGATATATTTGATTACATTTCGTGCGTGAGAACCTTGAACCTATTTATTGTGTATTAGCAAAGGTACATCTTTGCAGAAAGTGAATTAGTTGATTGGGCTCATGAAAATACTTGTTTATTTGAAATAGAATTGGTTTGAGAAGTTTGGTAATGAAGTGAAACTTGTGAAGATTAGTTCTGTAAAAAAGGAAGTTTGTTTTTGAGCTCAATAATACCTGTCTTGATGTGAATTTTATGCTCTATGCCTAACATCTATATTGGCTTTTAAGGGCCCTGTTCATTGTATATAAGCAAGAGTAAACTATGGAACTCTATACCTAACATCTATGACTTTTTGCAGGAACTTGATGGAAGGGCGTTGAGGGTAAACTATGGACCTCCCCCACCTAGGACTGAGGATTCTTTCAGAGGTGCCAGGGGAGGTGCTCCCAGAGGTGGTGGAGGTTATGGTGGTGACTCTTCCAACCGCCTGTATGTGGGTAACCTTGCATGGGGTGTTGACAATTTGGCACTTGAGAACTTGTTCAACGAGCAAGGAAGGGTTTTGGAGGCCAAGGTAGTTTTTGACAGGGATAGTGGCCGGTCGAGGGGTTTTGGTTTTGTGACATACGGTTCTGCTGAAGAAATGAACAGTGCCATTGAATCTTTGGATGGTGTTGTACGTATATTATCACCAAAAGTGTTTGTATTATATCCCAGGTGTGTCACCATTGTGTTTCTAATTTTGTTTCTTTTATAATTTTTTTTTGCAGGATCTGGGTGGAAGATCTATTCGCGTCAGCCCAGCAGAACCAAGGCCGCCAAGGCGTCAATTTTGAGTGTTGGATCATTGAGAGTCATTGGCCAACAGAATATTTGATGTAAAGTTTTGGCCTGAATCTTTCCTTTTTGTATGATCACATTTCTCTTTTGAAGCATTAGTCTATTGCAGATGTATTACCACTGTTTTGAATGGATAGAAGTAGAGACACCAAACTACTCATATAGTTTACCAAGTGATGTGACCGTAATTTATGTGTTCATATCCAGTCCTGTTCTTTACTTCTACGAGTCTATCACTTATCCATGTTAATTGGCTTATCGTTTGGCGGCCTATACGTAGATAATACTTTGGCAAATTTGATGTGCTAATAACTCATATTTCTGGGGTATGAATAGAAAAGTTTTACCTGCTACTTTCTTGGTATTCTAATATGTGCTGACCTTATTGACAGGGAGTTAGGAGCCAAATAGCTGTAAGTCATTGCGTTTTGTCAAGAGTTCTCATATTTTGCTCCCTTGCACCACGGTTGAATTCGTGACTGGTGGTGGTTTTTGGCGTCGACCTATAGATGGGCAAGAGCGAATGTTTTTTGAAAGTTTAAATCTATGTTCTGAGTGCTGGGTTTAGTTAAGGAACTGATTTGTGATTTATTTTTTCTTTTCAACAACGGTTTATAGATTCAAGTACATGAATCATCATCTAATAGTCTGCTTTACCTTGACATGTCACTGAAAGAAATCCTGATGTGTAATGAATTGCAGGAGAAATGTACAACCAGATCAGTTTTTCACTCGATTGATATCCAAGTTAAAATGAATTTCCAGTTCTTGTGCGAGACCAATTGTTGGTCTCCTGCTTTGAGTGTTGGAGATAAATTGTTTGGTCTTCTGTTTGTGATGGGCTATTAGCTGTATGCTTGGTTGATCATGTTCATCATGTTCAAAAGCTTAGAAATGATATTGTTGAGTAGTTGAGATACCGTACACCATAATTCCTGACCCAGTGTTGGGAGGACTCAATACAACTCTTCTGGATTCTGGAACACATTCTAATCTTCTAATGGCACTGGTTGTTCATGCTGAATGTTCCTGATTTCTCAACAACTCCTTTTGAGTTCTGAAATGGATTTATCTGAAAGACCTCAGTCTTTTGGGCTTAATAGCATTTCAAAACGAGCTGTAGATCTACATAAGTCCGCAAAACTTGGAAGCTGAACATTGAAAAGCAATCATTTGTAACCAAGTACACAGATAGGAAACAGCCATTGAGATTACTCAGATTAGTGGAAGGAGAATTCGAGGATTCGACACCCCCTCTGTTTTTTTGTTTTGCAAATGACAATTGGATGTTTTTCCTTTTCTTATTTAATGAACGACATTGATGGAGGGAGGAGATTCGAGTGTTAAACTTCAGGTGTAGCATTAAGTTCGTTTGCATAGTAGAAAGTAGAAACATAACTCTTTCTAAAATTTGAGTTTTTGGTATCCAGGACGCATAGTCGAATCCTATGAAGACATGCACTCATTTTGGGTGCTTCTCATCCTCTTTTAGATCACTAATGAAGTTGAAGCAATCATGGATTAATGTCACAGATTGATAGAGATTAGTGGGTTCGCATGCGGTTTCTTCTTCCATAATACAAATAAAATAAGCATACGTCCAATAAGCTTCTTGCTATATGAATTGTTATGAAAGACAAATGTTTGTGAGCATAATGATTCTACTACAGCATTGTAGTTCGTAATCTTTGACTTGACGCCTAAGTGTTCTAGAGAAATTATATAATTACTCATTTTACACGTGAATATTTTATGCGCCCGTTTTAGATCAGATATATCTTGCATAGGATTAGGAACATATATACGTTGTCTCTATTCTTTGTGTATCTAGAGCAAACCACATAAGTGATATGACTTGTAATTATTTCATTTGGCTCTAAAATAACATTTCTAGGAGATTACAGATAATCCGTATTATGAACATAAAAGAATTTTGGGTAACGAGGGGCACTCTTAAACTCATCAGTGACCTTTATAGTACGAAGCCCCTGCGGTTTGACCAAATTTTCAGTAAGATATTGACATCTTCACAGTTCAGTATTCATCTTCCAATACTTTGAAGCGCTCATACGGTTTTACATCACTCTTTTGACCTTATGTTCAAAATGTTTTGACAAGATAAATATTCTCTGTAAAAGCAGAGATTTCTTACAAGGACAAAGGGTTATTTGACTTCGGAAGAACCATAATTGGAAAATCAAAGTGCTTCTTAAAGATTAGTTAAAACTTAAAAGGCATGAACCAAGGAATACCTACCCAAACTTTGGAATCTAAATTAGGTGGTATCTTCTATCCCGTCAATTGTGAAACAGTTTTGCTTCCTGAAACTCCATTACCGTTTGTTCATCTTTCACCTTGATAATTTTTAAACGTCTTCCAGACTTCATATGTATTCTCTAAAATTATAAGGTCCAATCATTTTGTTGATCAACAAAAAGCTAAATAAAACAAGGAACCACGACGAATGTTTTAAGAGCCGAATCATTTAAATTAAGCTAGCATATGCAAAAAAGTTCCTAATGGGCTAGTGCATCCATCTTGAAGCAGATAGGCACTATTATTATGCAAGAAAGCTAGTTATGCAGATTTTTTTTTTGGGGGTGTATTGATTTTGTGTGAATATCATATTTTGTAAGTTTCTATAAACTGTTTTTCTCGGTCTGTTTGTAAGTTACTACAAACAATGAAGTAAGGGTCATCACTTGGCCCGCAGGCCTAAAAGCCCGTGGGCGGCCTGTGGGTAGCCCGGCCCAAGACCTGGCCCGGTCAAAGCCCAATCACAGCTCGACCTATGGGTATAAGGCCGGGTAGAGACCGAGGGTTCAAACCTCGGCCCGGCCCGTTGGAGCCCATAAGGCCAAAACTTGACCCGGCCCTAAAAAGCCCGATCAAAACTCATTCATTTTTAAATTAATAATTTTATATGTATTTATTTGTTGTATATGTTAATTATTTAAATTATTTTGTTATATTTCTTAATTTTTGTACTATATTTAGTTAAATAATTATCATATCTTATTTTTTATATAAAAAATATACATTACACATAAATATAATGTACCCGACCCGGTCTGTTTCAAAAAGCCTGTAAGGCCCAGGCCCGTGTGTAGTCCGTGGGCCTCAATTTTATTAGTATGCCCGGCCCGGCCTTTACAATGAAGAGACATTAGTTAACTGATGTAAATTGAAAGTAATTTGTTATCAGGTAAGTGGTGTTACAATCACCCAATAGAACATGACTGAGGTTTTATGCTTGAATCTGAACAAGGCCAATGGCCAGATGATATTGATCCATCTCGATAGATAGAATGATCGACCTCGTAAGATAATAGATAGGAACATGGACGGATCCATGATTTAATAATAGGGTGTGTTAAATTTGGGCGAAGGCCAAATTTTTTTTTAAGGACTTCGTAGTAGAACAATGATAATTTCAACATGTAAATAATAGTTTACGCCTATTGGAACAAGATAGAAGACTGAGATTCAAGTTAAATGAATTATCATATGTACTTTGTATTGATAGAGAATCTTAAGAAAAACATAGCAAATAAACTCAAAAAACTAATATAAGAAATAGATACGAATGATTAGAATTTTATGGATGAAGATTTTTCAAATAGAGTGATTAGAGTTTTAGAGTAACAAAAATTGCAGAGGACTTATATGAGAGATAGTGTAGTCATGGAGTGGACGACGAGAGAAAAAGTCTTGACTTTCAACCTATTTTTTCTTATTTGTTTTTCTTATGTTCTAATATCTAGTAAAATTTGGGTTTCTTTTGAAAAAATGGGGTGGGCTGCAGACTTTGCATCCGTGCCTGGATAGGGAGGGTACGTAGGTGTTCATTATGTCAAAGACTCAAAATGAATATGATTACCACAGTTCAAGTGCTCCCACCTTGTGTGGTAATTTTTCGACAATGATGATGGTGATATGATTACTAAACTCTACAACTATTTGTTACTTTTCGACATCAATAATAGTTCACAATAAGAATCATAATGTCTGGTGATATTTGATACATGATATAGATGTAATAAATTAAATCAGAAAAATATAAAAGTAAGGAAGCGACGAAAATTAAGAATAATGATTTGAAAATAGGTATTTCGCACGTTCTAAAACAACTAGCTGCTTGAATATTTAAGAAGATGATCTTTTGGACTTTTCAAGTTGCTTGTATAAAATTGCATATTTTAATTTGTGAATCAAATTGAGTAGATTTTAGTAAGAATGTTTGTTTGAGATACATACTATCTTTTTGGAATGAGAATAACGAGATTTACAAAACTGACTTTAGTGAGCCCAATCAGTTTTAAGCCAATTAATGGCGTTTTACTATTCTGATTCGAGATTTAGTATTATAGGGTAGTTATAATATTTTCTTTTTAGACCTCTTTTATTTAGGTTTCTTTGTTTCATTTTTAATTTGGATTCTTTGGGTTTCAATGTTAGATTATGATTTTGATTTTGTTTAGGTTATTGATACCTATATAAGCATCATTTTTTTGGAGATATTTTATATCAATAAATCTTTGAGTTTTCTCAATTATCCTGGTGAATTTCATAACTTCTCGTGGATTCGTGAAACCTTATTCTTGTGGATTCAAGGATACCATTGGTGGATTCCAATGGATTAATTCTGTTGCATCAAGTGGTATCAAAGCATGTCTAACCTGTCTCTTTTATCTATTTTGCTTATCTATGGGTGACGAACAACATGGTAACAATCCGGTTACCATAGCATATCCAGATGTTGCTTCTTCATATTTTTCTACATCAATGGCTGCTTGATCTAATCAGCTCATAGAAATTCGCGAGTTGTTGGAAGAACATAATATCAATCGTAGTAGAGACATGGAAGGATGATCAAATGGGCGAAAGAATACTTCAAGTCAAAATTGTAGAAGCAGTCAGGGGCGGACCTACGTGTATTCTAAAGTGGACTCAAGTCCACCCAGATTTTTGGGGGAAAATAAAAACTTACTACTATATACTTATAGAAGTTGGTTTTCTCAAGAAAAAAGAGTGATTTCAAAAGCAAGAGATATATTTATTCACACCACCACAGATTGACGCAGCTGCGAAGCAATAACATAACAATTGCACTGAGAGCCTTGCTTAGTTTCTATCCTCTGTGCCCTATTGCTTCGTTTGATTTGGGTCCTCAGATATCAATTATGTTATTGTGTTCATGCTTCTAGTACTGTCTATTGAACTCAACCCACTTAAACTAGTATATAAGAAGTTTTCACGTAACTAAAAAAATAAAAGCTCTCTCTCTCTCTCTCTCTCTCTCTCTCTCTCTCTCTCTCTCTCTCTCTCTCTCTCTCTCTCTCTCTCTCTCTCTCTCTCTCTCTCTCTCTCTCTCTCTCTCTCTCTCTCTCTCTCTCTCTCTCTCTCTCTCTCAAGGTGCATCCCAAATCTCAACAATGGGAGCCTTACATAATTAGCTCTCTCTCTCTCTCTACTGACTAGGTGTGAAAATTCTCTTACACCGCTGTTAAGCAAATTTTTGTTAACAAATTCAAGTCCACCCTATGTTGAATTCCTGGGTCCGCCCCTGGAAGCAGTAACAAGTTTTTGCCAGTTTTCCGGTCACATGCACGAGGTGCTAGAGTTTTCTAAACTGACTGGATGAGGTTGAAATATTCTTAGAGATCATAATGATTCCATATCATAAGAAAGTCAAGACGGTTGCTTCCCATCTCAAGGGACTGTGGGATAGATTACAAAAAGCCAGAAAGATGGAAGGTAGAGATCATGTTAGAACCTGGAGAAAAATGAAAGGTCTTCTTAGAGAAAAATTTATGCCAAGATATTTTTTGATTAAGAAGTACCATTCTAAGGTGGAAAAGAAGAAGATATAGCTTGAGGAGTTTGCTTTACCTATTGAGAATAATTTTTCAATTGAAGAAAAGACAAAATATATTGCAGTGGAGGAAGTCTCCCAAGAAATTGTCGATGAATTTTCAATGGAAGACGCTCCACCAGAATTTATCTATGAAGAGTTAAAAGAAGAAATTACATTTGTTGACATGGTTATTATTGTTGAAGAAAATTTGAAGTTTCAATCTAATTATTCATAAGAGGTTATTCAACATTGTAATTTTGGGATGCGAGAAAAATCTGTTCAAGTAGCGTTTGACAGGCTCATCTTTGGAGTTGGCTTCATGGTGGTGCCATTAGAGTTTGCTGAAGATCGTGTCTACAAGCCACATGTTCAATTGGGGTTTGTTATCTACATGTTCTTGTTCTTTATTTAAGAGGAACTCGAGGTCGAGTTATTTCGAAGTGGAGGAGACTAATACAGAACAATGATGTGGTAAGTTAAATCAGAAAAATATAAAGGCAAGGGAGCGGCAAACAATTAAGAAGAATGATTTGAAGATAAATATTTCGCGCGTTCTAAGATAATTAGTTGCTGGAATATTTAAGAAGATGATCTTTTGGACTTTTCGGGTTGCTCGTACAAAATTGCAGATTTTAATTTGTGAATCAGATTTGAGTAGATTTTTGCCAAAATGTCTGTTTGAAATGCAAAATATTTTTATGTAATGGAAACAACGAGATCTAAAAAACTCACTTTGGTGAGTCCCATCAGTTTTAAGCCAATTAATGACGTTTTATTGTTTCGATTTGAGATTTAGTATTATTGGCTAGTTATATTTTCCTTTTATAATTCTTTTATTAGGTTTCTTTGTTTTCTTTTTAATTTCGATTCTTTATGCTAGATTATGACTTTGATTTTGTTTAGTTTATTGATACCTATATAAGCATCAATATTTTTTTTTGTATTTGGAGATCTTTTATATGCATAGATCTTTGAGTTCCGCTGCGTTAATATTTCTTTACAAAAACATATGAATGCATCCATTATGAGACTCTCAATTTGAAATGCACATTCAGGAATAATGTACTTGATTTCGTGTAAGAATTGAGAGCTTGCTGATCATGTGAGACTGTGAGAGCAGCAAGTGAAAGTGAAACAAATTATGATGGGAAGGGGGTTGGACGATCAATAGTGTCAAAGAAAATAGGAGACATTTGAGCTAGCTTTAAGGAAACCAAATCATATGATCTTCACGTTCCAATTCCCCTTCACTAGGTCACTATGTCTTCTCTTCCGAAATAGTCGGCTGCATCGTATGATAGATATCTGTCGAGGATAGTACTATTAGTCCTCGACAAATGCCCCAATTATATGATCCCAAACTGTGAGATAAGAACTAGCACGAACTAACGAAAATTAATTCGTTGCATCCACCACCATAAAAATTCTCCCCTGCAATTTCATTTAATTTTTTTATTTCACATACAGTATACTAAAATGCCTTCAGCTTTGTAATTGGCCCTCTGAGTAAAATTAGTTCTACACATGTTGTTGGATTATAATTCCAGTATGCATGCATCCCTTTACTCACAATCTAGTCATGGCCGATTGGCCGCAATATTCCACATCTACTTGCCATTGTCATCACTTTTTCTTCAATTCCAAACATAGTGCATATTAATAGAGTGACATTGTCATATGGGTTTTGTTAATTGGTCACAGATCTAATAACAATCGATTAATTAATTACTCCTTCCATTTTTTAATATAAATCGTTTTAAGTTTTGATTTTCGTTTTAATATATAATTCGTTTTAGCTTTAACTTCATAGTATTTCATAATTTATCCCTGAGCTACAATAATGACACGAATAAAAGAGAAAAGCGATGAGTATTAATTAAGAGTAATGAAGCCTTAAATATGGGTTAAATTGTCATTAAAATTGTTTCTGAATCTGTGTGAAAACTCCTAAAACGACTTATATTAAACAAATGAGGGAGTAATTGATTAGAAGAAATGATCAATTTGGACATACATTAACTATATTAACCGTCACATGTATTAAAGTGCATGCATGGGGTCATAGAAATCTG
Source organism: Argentina anserina (assembly GCF_933775445.1). Lineage (NCBI taxonomy): Eukaryota > Viridiplantae > Streptophyta > Magnoliopsida > Rosales > Rosaceae > Argentina > Argentina anserina. The sequence goes on along the minus strand of NC_065877.1, from coordinate 8,979,594 downwards.
TATATATTCTTCGAAACTTATTCAAGGCACTAAGGCCTGCATACAAATAGAAAAAGCCATCCAAATTATTCAAAGATTTTGAATATGAAAATTCTCGAATACTAAATTTTCCTCTTTATTTGCTGTCGGCATGATAACGATATAATATCTATACTTATATATAGATCAGTATATAAAAGGAGTCAAAAAGCTAGCTGCAGCTTATGATTCTAGTCCTTCAAACAAGCTAGGGTTTAAGGAGTTTAGACTATTCAGATACACCAAAATAATATAGTACCAAATTTCCCACATGAAAACGCTTTCCTGTTTCGAATTCGAAAATGAATCTATCTTTTCGTGTCAATATTCATGCATAAAAGTCTCTTTCACTTGTCTTTAACAGTCCTCACACCAGCAAGCAGAACTAGATAGTTTTCTGTTTGCCTTTTCGTTTGTTTACTCTTTAATTTGGTGGGCAAGCTAACAAAGCTAGCCCTTGTTGATTTGAAACTCCAAAAAGAAACCAACCAAACCAAAATATATAGGTAAGATGTGTCTAAAGTTCGTTTGCTTTCTTATTAGGTCCTTTGCTGTCTTACTTTCTTATTATTTTGGCTCATATATCTCTTAGTCAAAGACAACACCATGCAATTAGGCTTTTAAAACGCCCAACTTAAGATGCAGAGGCACCGTCGTACGTCCTGGCTCGATCAAGTGATTTCAAGTCTCCCAAGCAAGCCACCAACTAACGTGCATGTCACTATTCATCTGAAATTTGAAATGTGAATCCCCCAAAATGTCTCATTACGCCCCCAGTACATAGTCTTAGTTAGGAGAAATTTATAGCTAGCTAGTATGTCAAGCTAGCTAAAATCTTCTTGTTTGATATCTGTCGGCAAATTTCTTTTAGAAAAATTATGTTATCTCTAAATTTCTCTGGAATTTATGAATGCGTACACGGATACACAGAAATCTAAGTAATACAATTAAACTGCCGGTGGCATGCAATACATGTTGATGTGTTTGATCGTTCTATTTAATATCATAGAGTGATCATATTAGCTCTCGTGTTCCGGCCATTTGAGATCATAGAGTGATCATATTAACTCTCGTATATATTGATTCGCACACATTTTAAATTCCATTTACCACTCATTACATTTGGATATCAGGTGGCGTAGCCAGAAACATGAATTAAGAGGGTCAAAGTTTATAAGTAAATAAAATGTAACGATAAGAGAATTTTCACTGATTCTAAATTAATAAGTGTTCATTTGGAAGAATAATCTATTCGCATAAAAATGAAAAAAACTTTCATATTAATTGTTAAAAATATTACATATATTAGTTTACATATATATGTACAGAAAATATATATAAAATATTATAGATTCATTGATTAATGATGATAACAAGTCTTAAGAATTGTGTGAATAATTGAAAATTAGGGTAAAATTACTCAATCATATGACTTTAACATATTGTCATGAAGGTCAAAATTCATACTTAAATGCAATAATGAAGTTGTACTATCTAATATTTCAACCAATTATACTCAAAGTTTAAAAATTGAGAATGATCATTTGACCGCCATGGGTGCCATGCACTTAATCTCAAATTTAAGTCGTGTACGTCTACCTAGCTCTGTCGAAAAACCAGTCGTTAATCGATCTTTCGACGATAACAATGCTGACACCTAGCGCATACTGATCATGATGCGGATTGAGGAAATATCATATATCGTATTATTGGGTCCAAGAAGAGAACTGACAGACGGAGTTGCCCACAGACCACTCCATTGCAGTTCATGCAACTTGTAAAATCGCACTGCTTAGTGCTTACCCACATTCAAAGGTAACCACCAATTGCCTGCAACTTGTAACTTGAGAATCCCAGGCATTATTATAGTGTACTTAACCTCAAAAACCTAATGCTTGTTACTAGATTACTAGCTAGCTAGCTAGCCAATTTCCCCATTTCCAGCTCGGGTTCATGCACGTACGATTCTATGTACCACGTACATGATGTAGAAAACCACTATGTCTTGGTCTGCCTTGAGTTACACGTAGGCTTTCTAATCTGATCATGATGAGTACATTTTGTCATTTCCTGAATCTGCTTGGAACGCATTTTTTACTTGCGGAAGAAGACAATGACTTGAGGACAACTGCGACTTGGAAAGTTTGATCCTTATCTTGCTCCATAAATCTTGCACTCCTGTATGAATTTTGTGTTTGGGATCCGTGACATGTACCATTCTTTGAACTCTTCTCCTGTTCTATCTCTGTCAGATTAGCCATGATCTTAATTATGTTCTCTTCATCGACCCCTTTCCACCGTAAAGATAGGTACTTCTAAATTCTAATTAACACTCACAATCGATTAGCATGGCCGGTCGGTTGCTATTGGCAAGCATATTAGCGTGCAATTTCGTTAGCTCTTGGATACAATTAGTTGATCGATATTCTTTCCGAGAGTTTTTCTTTTTGTTTTGTCATTCTTTCACCAGATAAAATTATTATATGAAGCTGATTTACAGAAAATAGGCATTGATACGGCTGAAGCGCAACTGGTAATTTTTATTGCTTGGAGTTGAAGCAAGTTCCTAGCTAGCACTTGTATTATCTGCATGTACGTACATGTGAAATGAACTCTTATTATGCCATTTGATGTGTAATCACGGGGTCAATGGGCGATCAAGAAGGCTCATGGCCTAGGCAAGTGACCTCCATTGCACTTGGGAGGGGTACTTGCTTAAGGTCTCCCCAAGTGGGAGAAAAATAAAAATAATCAAAGATAAATTAACAAGCTATAAAGTTAAAACAACAATGGCCAGCATGCTTCTTCAAGCGGCATAAACTCCATAAAGCAAACAATCTAATATTAAATCCCTAATACATGCCAGTTTGAATTTTTTGGTAAGACTTCTAATCCCTCTTCTTTCTTTCGGTGCACATAGAGTTTAAATTTTTTTATTTCTTTTCAATTTCCTTTTCTAAAAGAAAAGTACATTATGTTCTGAAAGTAAAAAGAAAAGAGAGAGATCGAGTCAAAATAAAACCTGAACTAACAGTCTAAGCATGATGTTCTTAATCATTTCCTTTGATCCAATTTTTCCCTCCAAGCTAGCTATTACATCAGTTCCAACTGTTGCTACAGCAAAGACCCCCCAAAAGGGAGAACAAATTGCAAAAAGGGAAGAAGGAAGATATAGAAATGGATTGAGTGCAGGTTAAGTAATTAGCTATCTAGACTAAAACTACCAGTCACTAAAACCCTTTTGAGCCTCAACAACTTTTGGTCTTTTGTCATGAGTAAAGTTCACAAGGGACATTACCAAAACTTTGGAAAAACTTAAGCCAATAATCACTTAAGCTCAAGTTCAATTGGTAGTTAGGACCTGAAAATTTGTGCTAAATTGATCTGCAGAACAAGTCAAAAAGAACCCAATGACCATGAAAGATTTCAGACAAAGGGAAAAGGGTCTTGGTTTTGCTTCAACTTTGAGAGACCAAATTGAAAAAGAGATAAACCCCTTCCCGGCCCTTCCGAATTGAAACTGAAAAGGGAGCTCAAAACTTTGGGTGGATTGGATATGAATAATGTTCATGTTCATCACAGATTCACAGGTGTCACCTTGAGTTTGGGGTAACAGCTGAAGTTGCATACTATGCAACTTTTATTCTTAGAGCATATAATTGAAGCAATTTTTTCCAATCACAAGAGGACATATGTCTAGCGAGGGGAAGTTTGTAATTATAGCAATGGACAATGGCTACCCCAGGCTTTACCACTAAATCTGAGTGCTTCTGAGCTCTGAGTTCTGATTATGCATTGCAAGAAGGTAAGTTTTTATCAGAGCATCATGGCAGCTGCAAAGTTCTGATGCCATTTACCCAAAATTCTAGATTCCATTTCAGACTGTGAGAGTGGGATTTAACCTTTTAACTTGTAGGAATATCTGAAAGTTTTATGTAGGGATTAATATGAAATGTAGATAATGAATAGGGACAGATTGAAGCTCTACCAACAACTGCTATAAATCTGTCTCAAATCTATGAGTAACAAGATATGGGGCTTTACAACAAATTATAAGAGTCATGGTAGCATTGGAAAATGATAGGTAATAAAGAGTAATGTTAGGTGGTGACAGATCAATCCAACCCTGAATGTTTTAGATCAAAAAAAATCTTCTGCAGTCAAAGAAATTCAAAGCATGAGAGAGGGGTTCAGGGTTCAGAAATTTTTGCAATTGTTTCTCTATTTATGCTTGTACTAAATCTCACATCTTGCAATTCAAGCTGTGCTGCAGGCATTTGTCGCACAAAATGGTATCCCATTCCCATATTTATGATTTTGTATTGGCTGTAAAATATTAGAGAGAGATCCGCATATTTATCTTTGTTTTTGTCCCCCTCCCAATTTCTTAAAAGTGCCATTACCAAATCCTAAACTGTGTTCATACAAATTCAATTATGATAATTTAGGCTCTATTTGCATTATAGGCACCAACCTGTAGTTTCGGATTTAAAAAAAAGAAGATAATTGTTGTAGGAGCTAGTATGAAAATAATGATTCTCAGTTTCTCACATATGTATTATGAGAACTTGTGTTCTTCCTTTTGCAATTGAATCTTATTAAAGAAGACTTATTACCATAATAGGCAGGAAGAGGATTCGGTGCACCGTCGAGTTCAGGCACCGACCGTTAAAATAATAATTAATACCCAACGATTGATTTAATCCTTCGTCTCCTTGTGGCACTTACGCCGAGACTGACGCCGTTAGCGTAACTGAAACCTAAAATGAAGCAGAAATATATAGACGGGTAAATAGCCAGATTGAATTGCAATTAGAGATCGTCGATATTGGGTGGCGGAGCTAGGATTGGATTGGATTTCGGAGGGGAGGGAGGAGGAGAGGTTTTGGTTGCTCGATGGAGGAGAGGACTTTGAGGGAGAGATCGAAGGTGGGGGGTGATTCAGATTGGGTTTGGGTTTCCGTTCGGGTTTTGAGGTCTTGCCGGCGGATTGGGGAAGGAGTGTGCAGCAGAAGGGTATGTGCTCTCGGATGTCCAGTCTCTAGTGGTTCGCGTCATCAAAGATTTATTCTAAGTGGATGATGCAATGTAAGGTTCTCGGTCGGCGACATCGAGTTCACGGGGGTTGGATTCCAAAAGCGGCGCGGAGGTTGCTAGATGAGAATGGTAGTGAACTAGTAATGCAGATCTTGTTTTGGGTAGATGGGGAGACTAACTCTGTTACGAAAGCAGGTCATGTGCTGCTGGTTGGGCTTCACCGCTGGAGCTCTGAATAGTGATAGGCAAATCGAATCATGTATTATGGTGTTGTTTTGTTTACCAAATGGGTCTACTTGAAGAATATTCCCTAGAGATTCAAGAAGTGGGATCTATAATTTATTAGTGGGAGTAGTAGTTTAGCATAGAAGAATTTTCAATGGGTAGGTAATATTTTTATGAAATCAATGAAGGGGAAACTGTTCCATAAGTAGAAACCCGAACATAAACACAGCAACTAACAAACACACAAAACCAGTAAACGCGCATGCAAGCATGCACAAGGCAAAAACTAGTATATTAGTGTTCTCTTCAATCCCCTATTAAGAATAGTAATTATGAGTTTATAATCTCCAAAAATTGGGGGGACTTGGAGAGTGGGGAAGAAGTAGACAGACAAAATGGTAAAGGGAAACAGCCAGAAGGGGCCAAATTTTTGGGGATTGAGGATGCAAAAAAATGAATTAATCTGATGCATACTATTTAAAGGGAATATGGGTTCAGTTCCTGCAACCCAGACAATGAGCAACACTAAAATATATGAGGGCTAATACATTTTTTATGCAACTGGAACCGCAGAAGCTAGCCCACAACATCATAATAACTAATTACATAATGGGTAGTTTATAGCTGAAGTCATGTTACAAAATTGTCATCATCGAAAAAATGTTACAAAATTTTTAATTTCAGAACATTAACATCTCACGATCTCATAGTTACAAAATTTATCTTTCTCTTACAAAGTTTATCATCCACATTAAGTTAATTTATTTAATTGCATATTTTGACATGTACATACGATGACACTCATTCAACATTCTTCTGCTGCTCTGCATGTAAGATCGTAGCTAGATTTAATATCCGAGAGGTGAGTTTAGTTTATAGAATTTAATTATAGGGTTTAGAACTACAACTCTAGTCCTCAAAGTTGGTACGTAGCTACTTCAATCTTAGAGAGCTTCATGTTATAGGGTTTATTCTAATTTTAGTGTTCCTAGTTCGTTCTTGGAGGACACCTTGATAAATAATTTAACTCAGGTCACTAATATCTCTTCTTCTCATAAAAAAAAAATAGTGTGTGGGGGGGGATTAGAGGAGAGGAGGCTAGCCAGAGGATGTTACTGGTGGAGAAGAGGGCAATGGAATTAGTGAGTATAGATGAGTTGGGGACATCATGCTCGGAGAAGTGAGTGAGTGGTGGATATGGGGAAAGGTAATAAGAATGAAATGTTTCCTATGCATCAGCAAGTTTGTCGAGTGAGGGAAGTGGATGAGGGCACAAGGGAGATAGGTCATAACCCACTTGTGTTTCTATTCTCAATCAAAGACTCGTCACTCCCATATGCACAATGCTCCATATATGACTATGTATTACTGTATTAGTATTAGTATTAGCTCACTCCTGTGGAAATTTACCCATACTTTGCTCTCTGTTACTCTCATAATTTATAATGTCAAATTAGTTATGAGTCCGTGATGCCCATCTTGGGATGTTTAAATAAATAAACCCTTCTGGGATTGTCCATTGTTGGACCTTTTCGAGGTTTTTTTTTGAAAGAAAAAAAAAAAAGAATGTTTGTCTGGATTTTGAGCTGCAAGAACACTATTGTATCCAGATAGTGGGCTAGCTAGATTAGTGTATATAGCTAATTGTTAACTATTTTGTGTTATGTAAGAGTGTAAGACAGATATCTTCATTTTCATGTATATATATATGTTTTGTTTCAAAGTGAAAACAAATTAACTTCTGTTAAATTTAAAGAGAAAAGAACAGTACAGTAGCTGGAGCAGATATAATTACATATAGTTGTTTTTGGCCTACGGTTGTTTAGCTCTAGCTCGAGGGTTGTTTAGCTCGAGCTCGATGGTTGTTTTGCTATTATAGCCTTATAGGGTTTCGTCTCATGAGTTATCAGCTCGTCTCTTTCATATTATAGGCTGCCCTTTGGAAATCTTCAATGAAGTATCGTTTTATCGTTGCAGAACAAAATAGCTCGCCATTCATAGGGGGCTGTAACAACCTTAGTGCTTCCCCCTGTGACAGGTGCCATAGTTGGTCTAAAACCACTAAGCATCCTAACATGTAACCTAATCATAAGATTTTTAAACCAAAAAAAAAAGTCATAGTCTTTCTGGCAAACTAAAAATTAAGTTGGAACTAAACTAAACCTCGACTTTCTATCTGATTAACCTTGGAGACAACCTAAGAGAACATGTGAGACTATTACAAATCCATACGCATTTGACAACCACTTTTCCCTCGAGCTCATCTATAATACGCTTGATCTCACTAGAGTTGCCCCTATCCGAAGCGGCAAATTGTTAACATCTAAAATCAAAACTGAATTAGATAACCAGACGCCGAGGTGCTCATTCCTTCTCCTCCACATTCACCACCCATATAAGAGCGGAAGAAGGAGGCCCTTCCAACGACGTCGTAAATCAAAGACCCGTTGCTGCACATATCAAATTAAGGAGGTGGTGGCTGAAACCTTAGGCACCCCTGTCGCACCTCTCCATGAAGAAAATCTTGAGCATATACACTAATTATGTACACTACACCAAATTAGTGTAAATAAACAAATTATTTTCCTTGCCACAAAGCATGAAATTACACTCCACCAAAATAAATGTATTAATTGAAACTACCACCTGGTCCACCCTTATTGAGTTGCATCACTAAATGAACAAACAAGATAAGAAAACATTACAACATCATTGAGGGATGTTCATAAATAGACAAGTTATTATTATTATTATTTAATCATAATGGTACTAAAGCACAAAGGTGAGAGACTGAAAAATAAAAATAAATAGTAATTTAAAAAAATAATGGAATGGGAAAATAGAAAACAGATGAAAATCATGAAATAGAGGGTGGTCCACGCGTGCCTAAGGTTTCTTGTGTGAGAGAGTATCGGTTGTGCCAAACGTGTGAAGAGTACTCACGTGCGAGGCGGGCTTATAAATACGCATGAGAAGTGCAACGAGAAGAACAAGGAAACAGAGAGGGAAATACTCTACTACTGAGTGAGAGAGAGAGGAGATTCTTTGAATTTTAAGCAAAAAAAAAAAAACCAGAGAGTGAGTGAGAAATAAATGGATATTAACAGCATTGAAATGAAGCTCTCAAAGTTCAGGAGGATTTGTGTGTTCTGTGGGAGTAGCCAAGGCAAGAAGACTAGCTACCAAGATGCTGCCACTGAGCTTGGGAAAGAGCTGGTATAGAATGACTCTTTCATTATTTCACAAACTCTTTTATTATACTTCTTACTATGTGCTTGCTAATTTGGGTTCTTGAGAATTCTTAAACTCTTTCACTTACTGGTGTGTTGGTACGTAGATGGCTTTTGGCCTTCATTTTATGTTGGTTTCTTGTCAAATGGATTTAGCTAGTATCTGGAAGTTGCTCTTTCTCAGAACTTCATCTTGTTTATGCTTTCTAACTTTTTCATGTTAACTTGTTCTGGTTTTGGGGCATGCTCATTATGATATTGCAACTTGTTTGTCATATGGTTCATGGGGTTAAATTTTCATTTTCTGAATTAAGATTGACCCCTTCAAACTCTTCCCTACTAAGTTTGTCTCTAGCATAATGCATGTAAATGATAATTTTTCTCTCTGCCATTATCAAAATCTTTTCAATTTTATATAAGTCCATTTGAAGATGAAGATAATGATAGCTTTCATATGATCATGAAATTTATCTGTCCATTTGTACAAACACTTGGTAGTAATTAGTCTAGTGTTTCTGAGCTGAGTTTGGTTTGGTTTTTCCTCGTAGGTTTCAAGGAACATAGATCTGGTCTACGGAGGAGGCAGCATAGGGCTAATGGGTTTGGTTTCTCAAGCTGTTCATGATGGTGGTCGGCATGTCATTGGGTACAGTCTTACTCCTTCATTATGAAATCTCAGAAACCATGAAAAAAATGAACTAAACAAACACAACAGAGATTAAGAAACAATTAAGTGAGTTTTGGGACTGATTTTTGTCATGTTATTGTCTCTCTGTAGAGTTATTCCCAAGACGCTCATGCCTCGAGAGGTATGTTTCCTATTAGCTAAATAAAAGTCCTTCTACTTTCGTTTTAATTATACAAGGTTTTTTAGTTTACTGTTTATTTCTATATGTGAGATAGGTCATTGGGATTCAGATTCTTGTTCAAATCTTTTCTGCATCTTTCTTTCTTTTCAATCTTTCGTTGCTTTCTCTCTTTTCTTTCCCTTTTCTTCTTTTTGGTGTAGAATCTGTGGATGATGTGAGAACCTTTAGACACCCTTTGGGATTTTAATTTTATTTTGTCTGTTTATTTTTTGCTTCCTTTTTGTTCTTTGTTGCTTGCTTTGTTTCTTGTTATTTTCTGCTTGGTTCTCTAGAATATAGTGATTTTTTAATGTATGCTTGGGGAAGCTTATCCTTACACTCAAGTACTTGGCACTAAGACTACACTACTGGTTTTTCTGTGTAGTCTATAGAGGATGCTCATTTAACTGAAAAGTATTTTGCTTCTTGTGCTTTTATGTCTTGGCTTTTTCCATGTATGGAACTTTGTTTATTTTCCACTAAAAGGACTGGCTGGGGAGTAGCTGGGTTGATGTTTTGTATTAACTTCATCATTTCTCTGCGAAACATCATTATTTTTCTGCACAAAGCTCCAAATTGCCATATGTTTAATGGTTTTCTGGGTGGTACCATTTTGCAGATTACTGGTGAAACTGTGGGGGAAGTGAAGGCAGTTGCAGACATGCATACACGAAAGGCAGAGATGGCTAAGCATTCGGATGCCTTTATTGCATTGCCTGGTTAGTATACGCCCTGCACTGACCCTGCATAGTTGTTTTGGTTTTGGACCAGAATTCTTGAACCAATCAAACACTAACACATATGATCCTTCATGGCTTTTATTTACCAATATCAGCATGTAAAGATTGGCCCAGATTGGAATTTTTGATTTGTGTGAAGATTTTCATTTCCCCTTCTTGTGTTTAGCTATTATTTAACAAACCCAATGAACTGAAATGGAAGAGAGGTGAGTGAGACAGAACAAGCAAGTCAGAAGAGAACCCTAAACCCTTGATGAATTGAGTAAAATACTTTTTTAGTTTTGACCCCAAAAAAGGCTGAGTAAATAACTAAAAGGGTGTTTGTGAACATATTGGCCATAATAGGTCAAAGTAAGTTGATGATTTACTGTTGAGGGTTCTTGTTTTTTATGGTACTAAAAGCCTAGAAATCAGGTCATGATATGTGTCTATTATGATTGTGATTGTGTGAATCTCACATTCCCCAAGAGCCATGATGATTAGAGAGCAACCATTCAAACCAATCCTTGACCCATCAACATCCTTACACTGAAAATTAGAGTTTCTGAGGAACCTTGCCTTGCTTCTGTTGTAAATTTATTCTCTTGTCCTAAATTGTCATTGTAGCCAGTAAATGAATTTACCAATTGTTTCCTGCCTTTAAAGAAACAGCTCAGCATATGCAAACTTTCACTAAATAGTCTTTGCCAACTTGCACAAACACCTGATATGGAATGATGCTGAACACTGATGAATAACTTCATTCATGTCGTCCCACACTCTTTGAACATCAAGAATATATGAAGGGGGAGAGGATCTTCAGGGAAAAAATAATCATTATGCCTTGATAAAATTTTCAGTTTTTCTTCTTTTGTCTAAGTTCTTCCAACAACCCTGAAGAAGATGATAGTCCAGAAAAAAAAAAGAAAAACAAAGGAAGTTTTTTGAAAAAATATAAACACCCTCTGCAAATGAGCAAAGTACAATTTGAACTTTATGTAGTCAAAACATATTGCACCAAGGTCAAAAATAGAACTGACAAATTAATCTGCCCTTTTATCTTTTATCAGAGATACTATCATACTAATGATTAACATCATGATTCTGGTCCTAGGGGTCACATTACTGTTTGACCTAATTGTTTCAACTGTGAGACAAATTAATGACATTTTACATGCAGGTGGTTATGGGACTCTGGAAGAGTTACTTGAAGTGATAACTTGGGCTCAGCTTGGAATTCATGACAAACCAGTAAGTAAAGCTTTTCTGATAACTTTAAACAAATCAATCGTAATTTAATTTACAGAAATTTGGGCTTAAATCAACTTTTTTGTTCCAGGTGGGATTACTGAATGTTGATGGATACTATAACTCCTTGCTATCTTTCATTGATACTGCTGTGGAAGAAGGATTTATTAGCCCAAATGCACGCCACATTATAATATCAGCACCTACAGCAATGGAGTTGGTGAAGAAATTGGAGGTAACCCAAAACATTTCTTGATTTTCTTTGTTTGTTTGTCTCTGATTTTTTACTTAAAATAATCACCAACTTCACATGTAAAGTTACTATTGCTTATTGTAAGTCTCCCTAAACACTTCACACCGAAAAATTAAGACCTTCACCTCCTTTGTGGTTTATGGTATTGATTTCTTGCCTATGGTGATAGGATTATGTTCCCTGTCATGAAAGAGTTGCTTCAAAGTTGAACTGGGAGATGGCATAGCTTGGCTGCACCCAAGAATTCGGTATTTCTAGGTGAAAGGAAATTGTAGCATTGGAGCAAAGATGCCTGTGGAAATTTCAGTAGTTGAAGAGGCTAATCAGTAATTTGTAGAACTCTAAATCTCTAATATGGGAAGTTTCTTTGCTGTAAATTATTGCTCTGGACCTTACTGTGTCAATCTTCAACATTTGTTCTTGCGGATTTATCTTTTCCCTGCTTTAGTTGTAAGTAAGCAAGTAGTAGAGGCTTGTGAACCTTCCCCTATTGGTAGTTAACTGATTTATAATCTACTCCTTTCTTTTTTATTAAACCAAATGTTTGACTGTTCTTAACTCCCTCTATACATGTTCTTGAGATATAATGATTAGTTTAGTGAGAAGATGGCTGTGCAGGATCAATGAATTCATAAAGGAGATTCTAATGTTCAAAAACAAAACAAAAGAAAATTCAAGAAAGTAAATGGCAACAGAATGATACGCGCCTACTTGGCCAATCTTTTCAAGTACGGCTCTCTGTTAAGGTTGGGAGCTATGGCCAGCAGTGGAGGTTAAGCTAACCAACTACAAGCAAATACAAAGGAGAGGACAAGTCATGTTGATTGGATATGGAAAGGGAGGGACCTCGCTAATTGAAAAAAGAGGGTGGGACCTCGCTAATTGAAAAAAGAGGGAGGGACCTCGCTAATTGAAAAAAAGAGGGAGTGACTTTGCCTTCCAAGTTCCAGCAATGGAGACAGTGTGACATGTGATGTGGCCTATGGAGGGTCACATTAGTTATGAAGATAGAAGAGTAAGGGAGTAAGGGTTAGGGGCAATCAGGACCCAGTTTCTTCATCTGAGTTCTAACATCATTCTGTGATTGATTCCACTAACGGTGCTTGTGAGTAGTGAAGATTGGTTGGAATATTAAGTACAAGAGAAAAAGGAAACAGTTTACTGTCTCTCATGTCAGCTTAATAGAGAGTTCGAGACCCTCTGGCTCTTTTCAATCTGTGCAAAAGCTTGTGACAAATTTCAAAGACAGTCGCTTTCAGGGGTATGAGTGATTTCCAACTGTTGATGGATGTTAGTCCCCTAGTGGACATGGATCTTGGATCGAAATCTAGGGGACTTAGGGAGGGCTTCAAATTTAGCCGAATGCCAAATTTTTTTTTTGACAATATTAAGTTAGTCAACCTCATCTCTAAATTGAAAAAAGCCATAAACATTAAACTTAATTTCAAAAACCCCTGAATCCTAATACAGCTACACAGATCGAAAATTCGAAATCATAACTTTAAAAGAAATACGCTAACTTTCCAAATCGAGTTGAGTTCTTCTTCTTCTGTGTGGCGGAGGAGTGGGAGGACTGGAGGCCTGAAGCAACAGTGGAGAGTGGCGGAGGACTAGAGGCCTAGAGCAGCAGTGGAGAGTGGCGGAGGACTGGAGCAGTAGTGGAGACTAAGAAGTACGAACGCTGCACAACTCTTCTTCTTCTGGAGATGAGAGTAGAAACTGATCGATGTACTATTTTTTCTTGGGCTAGCATTAATGTACTATTTTTTTGGGCTTCAAATTTCAGCATGGACTCCAGTCCAGGCAAGCCTTGGGCTGGATCCGCCGAATCGATATTTTCATTTACGGTTAGAAGTCACTGGGGATCACAATCAAGGTATCGATAGGAAATTCAACCCCAACTGCAATTGAGCTATGACTTCTCTTGTGTACGAAGAAATTCGGTGATGATAATTAACTGGTAGGCATACAAAAAAGAATAACATCTAAAAGAAATAAAGGAAAACGTACATGATTTCCTCAAGTTTGATGCTTTGCAGGTGAATGAGGCACTTCTCCATTCACATGATTTTGTGGCTCACTGAAACATGCTGCTGGTGTCATTCTATCAGAGGCCTTTGGTTCATTTGGACAACAAGGATCAACCTTTTTTCTAAACCCTAACCTTATGGGAAGAATGCTCCAACTTCTTTTGTTTTTCACCAACTTCTGAAGCTCCTTTTTCATACTTGAACACTCTTTCTGAAGCTCCAAAACACGCTCCCTCACCTCATAATCAAACCCCACAGCTCGTTCTAGTTGTGCGGTGTCTACTCGATTGGAACCATCATTTTTGCTGGGGAGCCCAAGGTTTCCACTTTGCGAGTTCTCTAGATTGTCAACAAACATCCAGCCAGAAATTGATGTTCGTAGTCTAAGCTGTTCAAAGAAGAGGACTTGAACAATTACGCGAAGAGGTAATCTTTCGTTCTGCACTGCATGTGTGCTGGCTTCCAATGACAGTTTATTGCAGTTCATCAGTCTGCATAGTAGTTCCATTTCAGCATCTGTAAGCCAAGGATGTGCCTGATAGACAATGTGGTTACTAGTTAGCAGGCACAAACGGATACATAACTAAGGTTACACAAACATATGATCTCAATATATAGTACCTAGTATGCTAGTACTTCAGAAAAAGACATAATGAGCAAGTACATATCAGACTTCAGTTAAACATGGCATGAATGCATGATATGCACTTAGAAGTTTGCCTTACCTTCAAGAAAACATCAATGGCATGATAAATGCTATCATCTAGCGGCCTGGCATATTCGGGGATAACTGCAGCCAGTGCCTGAAATTTTGGTAACTTCAAATTAACATCTGGTGCTACCTCGGCAAGATATCCATCTACCAGACTGGCCACCATTGTAATAGGTGTCAAAAAATCAGTACCACTCATCAATTGCCCCTCTTCGATTATGCATGGAGAAGATGGATAAGGCTGATTTACCAACATAAAATGATCAAGAATCCTCTGAATGCAGTCTATGTCATAGAGAGTCTCCACTGAGTATCCCATATTTGGGATTAGAAGATCAATGAGAACAGCTTGGTCCAGCTGTGCACCTACCCTTTTCTCCAAATTTTCTCTGGATGATTGACTTGCATGTAATATCATAGCAGTTCTTAAGAGCCTGAGCAGAAACTTGGAGGATGTTACTCCTTTCTTATTAGGAAGCAACCCCACAATTTCTTCAAGCAAAGCCCTTTGGTCTTCATCAGAAATGTTTGTGCCTGAATTTGCATGAGTTGCATCATTAAAGCTTGATAGCCGATTCATCAAGGGGAGATACTTTCTAGCGTAAGCTATGAGAGAAGACGCAATACTCTCAGGACTCATGCCTTTTGATTCAACAGCTTGAATCAAGCGTTTATAGAGAGGTAAGCTCAGGAAGGATGTATCTTCATACCACCAATTTTCACCGGGTGATTGTGGCTTACTTTCAGCAGCTATTCCATTCCATGACACAGTGCCTGCTGTCTTCTTAATGTCACTTCCTCTTGACATAGGCCTGGTGAACAACTTTGGGTCTGAACAAGCTTTTGTAGCTAGTGAATCAATGCATCTTGACACAATATGGAGCTCTTCAACATATGGTTGCACTTCTTCACATGTTTCAAGAGCTATTATGGAGTCTCTCCAACTGCCGAAAATTTCATCAAGGAAAATCTCTGTTTGTGCAACGAGGTTTCCTTGGTCGTACTCTTCAGTCATCCTGAGGTACTCTGCTGCACATCTAAGGATGACAACATTTAAAGCAGTCAGCTCTATTTTGACACCATAACAAAATTTGGTTACAAGCTCAAAAGCTTTAGCTCCTCCAGGCACACCATGAAGTTGCAGCGTACAAGGTGAGCCTTCCTCATCAGAACACTCCTCGATAAGCTGCTCTAGTAGACCACTTTTAGAAAGCAATGGAAACTGCAGTAGTTCCAAATTAAAAATGCCGATTAGAGAATGGTAATGTACATAAAAAGAAGAGTTGTCGTGAGCGAATGCAGAAATAACAACACATAGAGGTCCTTGTGCACTCGAAATGGCTCACACACTGACTAGACTGCTTAGACAACATGCTTTAATTAACTACTGAACATCTATGATCTATCTCATGCACATCTATGATCTATCTTATGGAGGTGGAAAGACATTTCGCCAACTCGAACAATAATATCGCTTGGTAGCCCAGTTGTGCAAACCCTGTAAGAAAAACATAAATCAGATCCAGGAAATAAACCCACGATCATCTTGTACATGCATGGATATTCTGATTCAATATTTAGATATATATCCAACCAAAAATCAAAATCATTGCATCCTATCCGGCTATCCCTCTATATAAAATCAATCTTGATCCCACGGATGGATTTATCTCCACAAACTCTCACCACTTTCTGTTGCTAATGAATTTTCCATCAGAATATTTCTTTTCTGAAAAACCACACCCCATTTCAAACTAAATTTCCATAGCTTTTATCTCAGTGGAACCTTGTCAACTTCAAAATTTTGAGTAGCCTGGAGTCCTGGACTAGACAATATGATTTCTGACTAGCTTGTGTATCTGTGCCAATGGTGCCATCCCTCATAAACATTAGAAATGCATAAACTGATCACTGATGAACAAAAGATTCTACTTTCTTGCTTTCTCAAGCCTACTACAAAAGATCACACTTGCTAAAATACAAGAAGCAACCTATCGAACACCATACATATGGGAGTTAATATGTGACTAATGAATTCTATATTATATGTATTAATCTGTTGGATCAGAGCAGAAAAGTGTTTACCATGTCTGGCCTTCCCGATGAAACGCTTCAGACTTCACTCCCAATTTCATGCAAGCCATGTCCTCCGGCGGTCTTCTCAAATGGCCAGACATAATAGAACCCTGAAATGGCTAATACGTGAAAGAGAAATGAAGTGAAATTACTAAACTGTGCGAGTGAAAGAGTAACTGGGTGAAATTGTGGAAGTGAAAGTGAAGGTGGCATGCACTTATCATCGAAGCAAAATGTATCAGAATTCAAAGAGAGAAGCGAGTCTACAGCAACAAGTGAAGGAGAGAAGGTTGCGGGTGCCTCCAACTGGAGTCTGGATATTGACACGTCCACATGGGCTCTGAGCCACTTTACCCCCACGGGCTTTTATGTTTTATGTTATTTACACTTGCTTAAATATTAGAATATTGGGTATTTTCTTAGGCTTCTTATAAAAAAGTATTTTAGACACATAACATAAAAAAATGGATTAAATACTTGTAACACTCTATAATTTAGGTGTAAGAACAATTTTGTCCTTTTACTTTCAAATTTAATATGTATATTCTTTAGCTCTGATTTTTTAACTGTTTTGTCCATTCCGTTAGTTGACCGTAAAAAAATTCCGTTAAATCGTTAAAATGTCTACCCCATTTCAAATCAGATTTTTTTCTTTTATTTCTTATGCCTTTTTTATTTTATCTTTTGGTTTTTCTTTTTCTTTTTAAATTTAATTCATCATATGTGCTATCAAATATATATAATTGTAATCAACACAAATTATCAAATTAATTGTAAACATCTTATAATCAATTGGATAATGCCTAAAATGACATGTGAGTGTCAGTACTCAAATTCAGTTAGAAACTTCCTTTATATTATGATGCTCTACAAACATATTTTGATTATTTTCTACAATGCTAAGACAAGAAAGACTTCTACTATCATAACCATACTTTGATGCCAAAATAGTTTCAAATTATTTATTTCCAACTTGATGTTAAGAAATTGTCATTAATTCTCCTCTTACTGCACAAGCAAATTAAGAAAATTTCTAATAATGGACTTGGGTGTTCTGACCAAAGGAAGAAAAAAGGTTCAAAAGTAATGCTTGGAACTAAACCTCTTGTCGTACGACAATGATTAGATTATAATTGGAAACATAGTGCAATGACTAGTTATAAAGTTTTCAAGTAATGCATTCACTATCATTCGCTCTAAGTTTGAGTTTTGAAGCACACATACGTGAGGAGAGTCATTCCATTTTACTTGTTTTACATCTGCTCCAAGTTCTCGTAAGCGTTCAACAAAATTAAAGATAACTTAATAGGGAGCAAGATCGTCATTCTCTTGTTTACAATTAATTTGATATTTTGTGTTGATTACAATTATATATATTTGATAGCACATATGATGAATTAAATTTAAAAACAAGAAAAACCGAAAAAGAAAATAAAAAAGGCATAAGAAAAAAAAATCTGATTTGAATTGGGGATATTCTAGACATTTTAACGGCTTAACGAAATTTTTTGACGGTCAACTAACGGAATATTGGACAAAACTGTTAAAAAATAAGAGTTAAAGGATATACAGATTAAATTTGAAAGTAGAAGGACAAAACTGTTTTTACACCTAAAATATAGGGTATTACAAGTATTTAATCCAAAAAAAAATTAAGAAAGATGTAGGAATTAGAAAAAAAATCACCTCATAACATTTGTTAGACTGTTGCCCTGAATTTGCTTGATAATTATGACTTGTGCCACTCAGCTTTTCCACATCTCTCTCTTTCTCCTTTGACGATTGCCTCTGACTCCGTCTTCGCCGACCCCCTTGCCATCCAAGCTTGGCCGTCGCCGGATCAACGACCACCACAATCACATACTCCGATCAGCACCAACCGCAGTGGTCGATCAAAGACCCAACCGATTTGACCGACGCCAAAGCTCAATTCCAGAAGCTCGGCCACATATCTCCGACTTAAGGAGCAAGCCTGGTACGACTCCAACTGCGCCCATCTTCTTCACTGATCCTAAACTCTCTTTTTTCCTCTCTATTGCACGCATCTTCTTCACTGATCCCGACCTCTTCCACCATTTTTGTTGCATGAAGGAAGTAGTGGTGTAGTCTTGCTCATGGAGAAGTGCAAATCACGTGGGCGTAGGGTGGCGGTTCGAGGAAGGAAGTAGTGGCGGGGCTAATTTGCGGCCATAGAGGCTGATGAGGACACTCGTGCTTGTTCGAGAAGATGTGAGCGACCACATCCCTGGCGATGTCAAGTGTTGCACCAGAGAAGATGCAGATGCAATCATGGGTGCTCATAGCATTTCTCTGGGTGCCCATACCAATTCTTCTTCTTCTTCTTCTTCTTCTTCTTCTTCTTCTTCTTTCTTGTCATAACAGTCACATAAAACAATGTGACAACGGGTGTGACAACGGGTGTGACAACGGGTGTGGCAGTGGATGTGACAGTTAGTGTGATAGGGGGTGTGAGTCATGTGGCACTTAGTGTGATAGGTAATGTGACAGCGAGTATGATAGCGGGTATGACAGTTAGTGTGATAGATAGTGTGACATCGGGCGTAATAGGTAGTGTAGCAGGGGGTGTGACAACAAGTGTGACATGTAGTATGACAACGGGTGTGATATGTAGTGTGACAAATGGTGTGACAGTTAGTGTAATAGGTTATGTGATAGCGGGTGTGACAGTATATGTGAGGTGTGAAAGAATGTGTGATAAGTAGTGTGACACTGAGTGTGACATGCCGAGAGGAAATATCTAAATATGCAAAATAATGTTCAAATTCAAAGGAGATTGATATGAGTATGCTCATAATGAAGAGAATATCTAGAATCAAGAAACCTTAAGCTCCGGTTTCGTCGGAATTACTTGGAGCACCGCCATCGGCGGCGACAACCTCTTGCGAGTTTTGTTGTACCTTGTACGGTGGTCAGTTCGGAGTGGGTATGGTATCAAATGAAAGAGGGTTGCTCTGAGATTCTTCTTGCTTTTTTGCTTCTCTGTGAATTTTTTTTTATCAATCTAAGGTATACACTGCTAAGCTTTGAAATTTTCCTTTTTATCAATTTTCATGTTGTGTTGTTCATCTCGCTAGCTTTAGTATTTAGACTTTAGAGAACATGAATCCTACTTCTTTAGAACTTAGAATCGTTCGAAATCATACTGCTTATTTTACATCCTACTTTGCATTGCAGACGGAGAGAAAAAATATTACGGTTTTGTTGTACAATTTTGTTCAAACCTCTTCGGTTGTTTTTGATGTCATAAACTAGTGGATATTGTCCAACTAAGTTCTTCTATTCAACTAGTCGCACTAATCCATGTAAACTCTTGTCGAAACTGCTATCCGCTAACATATATGCTTCGAAATGGTTTTCGCCTCAATCGGTATAGGAAACATATGAGTTTATGTACGTGTGATTAGGAGATTACTGATGCAATGAAATTACAGGGCAGTGCTGGTTTGGAGGAAGAATGTAACTTGGTGACTAGGAGCAGTCAACATTTGTTGATGTATATTAAGCGCTGCATACCCTCACTATAAACTCAGAAACATAAATTTTATAGTTTTTTTTCTGAGTTCAAGTTCACTGAATACTGTGTATGTTTCACACGATGCATAGAATCAAGAACTTGAATTCAGAAAACAAGTTCAAACTTAATGGCTTAGAGTTATCAAGTGAACTGAAGGAAGGAGGGTATTTAAAGCAAATAACAATAAAAACCATGAACTAAACATATTTACCTATCTTTCGTGTAGACTTGTTTTTACCATCTTCTTCATTGCTTATAATGTATGTCTTTCATATGTATGTATGACTTGCTGATGTTGAAGTTTCATGACTCTTAACTGGGGAAGAGCTTGCATGTGTACATAATTACATATTTATCTTATGTTTTCCCTCTTTCTCAAGTTATAATGTTCCTTCTACTATTAAGTATAACCATTTGCTTTGCTCTCTTTTACCAGGGAAACTCCAGTCCACCTCACTATTATGTCATGCTAGAAATCGGCTTTTTCCTAATGATTTGCAAAGCTTGATCTCATGTTATTATTTGTAAGTTTCTACTTCTCAATCTGCTGAGTGTAGACTTCGTGTGATTAATTTCTCTTTACTATGTTTTTATTTTATGTTACGTTGGGATTCCGGCTGGGGAATTCCGGCGAACCGATGAATCACTCTGTCATCTGTAAACCACAAGCACACGACATTATGGAGTGAAGACGGGGCTAACCGGCCTTCAACACTCTGATGCCCAAGTCAGTTACAAAGATAGACATGTGTAGAGTTAGGTAGGAAAATAAGTGAGAGTGGAGGTTTAGAAGGCTTACCTTGTTGTAGAGATGAGAGGCATTTTTATAGGGACAAAAAATAGTGTGTGACTAGTAAGATTACCAAACATCCCTCGTGGGTTAATAATGCATATAATGGGCTTTCAGACCAATCAGACCCTAAAATGGCGAACAATTACGATGTTTAGCCCTTTAAATGGCGTGATGTAAACAAGTCTCCAAATTTCCGGTCAAGAGACTCTCTTGGATGGAGATTTTGTCAAACGCAACATCGGGAATGTGAGCCTGAACGAGTGCCAGAGCACTAACAGCGGCAATACCAGTCCCCAGTCTCCTAAGTCCTTATGCAAGAGAGAGATGGACCGGGCGGTGCTACCTTATAGTTAACAACCGGAAGCTCTAACCAGCTGAGCTATTTCCAGCATGTAGATGAAATGTATACAATGATGTGGGGTTTTAGAGAGACTGTATGATGCGAGTATGGTATGTGGACATGCGATGGCGATGCATGATGAGTGTGCATGTGATGTATGATGAGTATGCACGTGGTGAATCATTAGTATGTGCGGCGGGTATGATGTATAAGTCCCCCGATCTCCATCTGGGTTGGACCGGGCGTAAAGATGCCAGGTCTTGGAAAGACCAGGTGAGAAGATAAGTATGGTTCTGGCAGAACCGAAATCAAGAGACGAATGTTACAATCCGGAGGAGCATGTGGTGGTATATACGATGTGCCAACATGATCCGGGGATCATATGGTGATATGTAGGACATGTATGATCCGGGGGTTCATATGGTGATGCATTCTATGTGTGATCCGGGAGATCATATGACGATGTATGTGCTAGATGGTTGCCTTTAGGTGAGTGCTAGAGTGCCTATGTACCCATGCATGAGATCAAACCAAACATAATTCTTTTAGAGCTAAATCAGGCCGTGCCAGGGAATGCTAGGGACCAGCCTTAGTTGGCGTGGCGGAAAAGATGCGTAAGTTCCCTGGTATTCGAGTCATGGTGGGGCGGATGCACAAGTCCCCCGATTTTCGGATATGTAAAAGTCGGGTCGGGGATCGTCTAAATACGCGCCCGGATCAGGCCCGGGAGTGTACGTAATCGCCCATAGAAGAGAAGCGGAGCCGGGTTGGGGAGTGTACCTACTCGCCCAGGGCGGAGAAGAATAGCCGGGCCAGGGGTGTAAGTGCTAGGCCCAGAGGCGGACCTACAGTCGGGGCATCCATGGGTCTGGAGAGTGACCTAGGATCTCAATGCTAGGCTCGCGGGTTAACTAGCAGCCGGATCATCCGTGGATCTAGAGAGTGACCTAAGATCTCAGTGCTAGGCTCGTGGATTAACTAGTGGCGGAGCATCCATAGATCTAGAGAGTGATCTAAGATCTCAGTGCTAGGCTCGTGGGTTAACTAGCGGTTGGAGCATCCATAGATCTGGAGAGTGACCTAGGATCTCAGTGCTAGGCTCATGGGTTAACTAGCAGCCAAAACATCCATAGATCTGGAGAGTGACCTAGGACCTCGATGCTAGGCTCGTGGGTTAACTAGTAGTCAGAACGTCTATGGATCTGGTGAGTGACCTAGGATCCCCGTTAGCAAAAACCGCGGGTGTTAGAGCCCTTGGCGTATACGTGGGTGTAAGGAACCCGTGGAGATTAAGCCTGGGGTGTTAGAACCCGTGGAGAGAGTAACCATAAAAAAATAGTGAGGTGATAGGCACAAAAGCACCTACAATGATACCATATTATCAAGACAATTATATCAATGTAGCAAATGACAAATAAAGGTTATTACCCGCAGAGGATTGGTGAAACTAAGATTTAAAGACACAAAAAACACAAATAGACGCGTAAACTAGAAATCTGCCAAACTCGACCTAGGAGCAGAAATCTAATTAATTAGCTAATCTAGACTCAACCAAAAATTTCTAAATTAAATACACACTAACTGGATACAGTGGTGGACTACCACACAAATTTGTAGTGTAATCGGAGTTGGTTTGATTGGTGAAACAAAATAAATGAAACAGAAGTACTACTGAAAACAAAATATTAAAAATGAATATAGATGTAAATATGAGAGAAACAATAGGTAGGAACTTCTCTCCACCACTAGATATGCTTCAATCACCTCAAAACAATGTCAATAATTATAGATGAATGCACTCACAGTTAAGCCAATGTCATTAGGTCATTAACCATATTACGTTATCTTACTTGTCATGTTAAGCGAAACGTCGGTATCAACTTAACTATATTCTCAATTAATTGATCTATGAAATGTCAGTATCTAGACCAAAAGAACTGAAATCATGAAGTTTTAAGAACGTTTGAGTAACAACAAAGAATCTAAGGTCAATGTTGATAGCCTTAGATTACTAAGGAATTACTTCACACAAGTACCTGCAAAGAACTTGTTATCTCTCATAGAATGTGCAACGATATGTCGGTCATAAACACTTGAAAATAATAAACCATAAAACATGCATCAAAGTGTCGACCCAATGAAACATACAATAGAATTATCAATGATCAGTGAAGAAATTCTCATATAAAATAATATAAATTAATTGAGGTTTGAAATCAAAGATATATCTAGAGGTTTGATCAGCCTCTAACTACTAAGGAGTTTAGTTACACATAATATTAAATAAGAACATCAGAAAATACATGAAAGATGTTAAAGGTGGAGAAGACAAAACTTGATCGGCAGAGCCGTAGAGGACGAATATGTCGGCCAATTCTTTTCTCCCTGTTCTTTCTTATTCTTTTTTTATCTCTTCTCTCCTCTGCCTCTCTTCTCTCTTTTCGTCTCTTCTATGTCCCTCTTCTCTCCTCTGTACCGCTCCAGAGTTTTCTTCTCTTCAATATATAGGTTAATTAACCTACATGAGCTCACGTCCAACCAGGTGTCTAAATCTAAAACCCCATTTACATTCAATTAATCTCCTTTTCTTTTTGGAAGTCAAATAAACCTAAAAACAAATAAAATTAATTAAAAATAATAAAATAAACAAAATAACTATGTAATAGAAATAATTAGCATGATAAAAGTCGCACAAATATGTGACTATCATGAGGCAAGCAAGCATATGTAAAAATATGAACAATAGGCAATTATATAATTAAGCATGAAACGTAATCATTTGGAGTTCACATAAAGACAAGCCGCAAGTGATCAACATAGATGTGTAGCCGTATGGTGTTGCCTTTTATGTGTTAGCTCTGAGGCGTCATCGTGTGGCATTATCGTGAGGTGTTAGCGTTTAGCGTGACATATGTGAATGTGTGTAAGTGTAACACGCATGCTCAAGAATAATAATACAAAATCATTATGTATAACAAACGTAAAGAGTATGCACAGAGATATATCGTAGGAAATAAGCATATGGGGTAGCTATGAGGTGTAGTCTTTTAGGCGTAGCCATTTAGGTGTTAGCCCGGAGGCATTACCGTGTGACATGACCATGAGGCGTGACCTTAGTATGTGTACATATAGCAAGTATGCCCAAGAATGATGTGGTATATACGGCGTAATGGAAAACATATATGACGATAATGTAATCAAGATTCAAGAGTGTAAAATAAAGCGTACCGGAGACTCTTGAAGATGTCATAGATAATATATAAAGAATGGAATGTCAACAAAGCTCGTTGCTCATATAAGAAAACATCCAAGTAGTAATTGTGCCTCACCGGAAAAATATATAAGTATCCGGGCACATAACTTGCTCATATAAGAAAGTGTCCCGATGGTAGTTGTACCTCATGGGGGAAATATATAAATGTAGCCAAGATTTGACATACATGTGATACATGTGTCTGGGCAAATAACTGTCCAAAAAGTCATTAGCCCAATAAATAATAGAAAACCAATAATGGAGGCGGCGGCGCCACGGTAATGAAGTCATAAACCCCGGTGAATAATAAAGATCAAATAGTGGGGCCGCGAATCAATATATATAGACATGGGTGTGGAGAGGAGATTTGTTAGTGCACCAGGAATGCATATATAAGAATAGTCCTCAGTGGTAATATACTTGATGCGGTCGGGTGGATGCCGAATAAGCCATGTACGTAATGACATGAGGCTGGAGAATAATATGTACCATGGAATAAACTTGATTAGCATATGCAGCCATATCATACACGTGGTGGCGGCCCGGAGGCATGTAATCAGAGTATTGAACAGTGTGGATGTGGCATGTTCCAGTCCTGCAGCAGCCCATGATAATTCATGTGGAAGCCTTGTGAGCCATAAGTATGAACAGACACGTGTGCATGAGGTAGCCACCAGAATAGATAATCAACTTGATGTCATGCTCTTTTTATAAGGCAATATAATAGATGGCATGCTACAATGGAACATGCGCGTGTGTGATCAAAGGTCATGGTGCCACACATGTATAATCAAGGGGCATGTATAATTGCACCACTCCGCTGAGAAAATTGCGAAAATTCTTCAGCTCACCCAGTGAGCATTCACCCGTGAATAATCAGCCACATATATAGTCGGCCCCGCTTCTTTTCACTAACTCCGCTACGAGAAATTATGCCGTGCGTCGAACGCACCAGTTGGTATATACGACCAGCCAATTCTGTGCCGACACGTCTGCAATATTATCACACGCCAGTACCGGCCTAGGCTTCATCGGCGACGACGAATCGAACCTCAACTTCCGCTTCTGAGGAGTCAAATCACTGGTGCTTCCTCCAATCTCGTCGACGCTCCTCTCTGATTCGTCTTCAGCGGCGCGTAACGGAGCAATCGCAACCCGCTTGCACTTTATCGACAACGAGTTGGATCTCAGCCTCCGTCTTGGAGGTGTAGCATCTTTGGCGGCGGTGGAGTCAAATTGTTCGACGGTGCCGTTGGCGATGGAAAGCATTGTGAATCCGCGACAAAAACTAGGGGCAGAGAACATATATGGCTGGAAATAAGAGGAGATTGAGGGTATAAAGAGGAGATGGAGATTTGAGTGAGAAACTAAGAGCTGGGTTATTGCTAGGGTCTGGATCGTGAAAAGCATAGGAGGACCGTTTCAATACCTTGCTCAGGGATCGCCGGAGGATTGAGGATGAAGGGAGAGAAGTTGATCGGAGATACCAGTTTCCGTCAGTCTGTTTCGTTTGCTATCGATGTGGATTTATGGAACATGTGTCAACAAAGGAGTGGGCGGTCGCACTGGACACATGGTGCGTTCGCCGCATGTAAGAATTTCTCCTCCGCTACCTAACATCACTGTCAAGTAGGGATGGAGAAAAAAAAGTAGGTACCCTCTGGGCCACTATTGGGTAAAAAAGAGAAAATTTTGTCTGACAGTGGGAGGTGTAATTGTGTAAATTGCAAAAGACAAGCACACGGCTCACGGGTTTTATTTTCGGTAATTCCAAATTTTATCCTCTCTTATATTAACATGAAACTAATAAATTAAAATAATAAATAGACGAGTAATCTAAAACATTTTGTCAATATTTCATGAAACTTTTGTACTACATACCTAATTACGTCGTAACTGAAAGAATTTACTTTAACAATATGGTTTCAAAAAAATTATGTTTGAATTATGTTCACCTCATGTGTACTGTTCATAAGTCCCAATAGTATATTTTGTTTACTATGTTACCTGTAAATGATTAAATGTATATTTGAAAAGAGAAAAAAAATGATTGTAGGATTGTGATCATTACAGTAAACTATGACTATGGTAGAAAATTTATAGAATTTTGATAACATTACCAATCCATACAATCAACCTTATGTATATTTTTACCTCTCTACGGACAACTATGTCCTACAAAGATAAATTTTCAAAAAATTACATATGTGGAAATAGTGCATCTCTGTGACATATTAGAAATTTGTTGTTGTTTTTTCTTGGTGTTGCTGTTTAATAATATTCTTGGAAGATTTCAAGGATTCAAACATAATTTAAAGTCAAAAATGAGTGTCAGCTCATTATTGGTTTTGATGAGTTTTATCATAGGCATGCGCGCACATAATCGCCTTCCCTCAATTATTGTCAGCTCAGTATTGGTGTTGAGGAGTTCTATACTAGGTTTGCATACACATAATTGCCTCTATAATTGTTGTTAATTCATTATTGGTCTTGAGGAGTTCTATCTTAAGAGCAATACACTAAATCCCACTACTTATCATGTTCTTTTTTCTCTACTCCCTTCTCTCTGCACGTCGCAAACCATGAAGTTCTAAAAAACCAGGAAATATCATTCGCTTAATTAGCTTGAGGTGCATCATGGTCTTTGGATTTGCTTTAGGCTGACCATAAATTTTTGTGGAATTTTTCGGGTGCTATGATATTTTTAAATGTTTTTTGAGTTGCAATATCATTTAAAAAAAATCAAAACAAAATGACATTGACAAACGAGTGGCTAGAATTGCGCCACGTGTCATTTTATTTGACTTTTAGTTAATTTTGAAGAATCTAACATATTCTAAAAATCATAAAAAAATAATTCGGACGCTCTAAAAATTCTCCAAAAATTAACACGCAATCAGGTAGTTAGCTCTATCTACCCATGTAAAATTTTTAAAATAATGTTAATCGACACGGGTTATAAAATTAGGATTGACACGGCTTAGGGGGGTAATGTTTAAATTAGGGTTCACCGCGTAGATTGACACCCAAACAGTTATAAAATTAGGTGAATTTCATACCATATCCATATCTATGTAGCATGATCACATCCAACGGTCATAGTTTTATTTTTATAATTTTTTACTCAAGTGAATCACAACGTGCCTACTAATGTTGCATAACATTCATATTAGGTTATATGTAAATGTGTCTGTTTATATAATAACTATACTGAAAAAATAAAATTTTAAAAAATCGACCGAAGGATATCGTCCCTATAGTGTACTATAACCGTGGTAGAAAATTCACTAATTTTAGGTAACGTTCGGTTCTCTATCCACACGGTTAACTCTTTGTACCTCATACAATCTTAAGAGGAGCTATGTTACTCAAACACTATTATCCAACATTTTTGGGATGAATTGATAGAGCGCAGTACTGGAAATGCGTAGGAATGTTTGTGGAATTTTTTGGGCACCTATGATATTTTAAATGTTCTTGAGTTGTGATATCATTTCAAAATAATCAAAACAAAATGACATTAACAAACGAGTGGCCATAATTGCACCAGTGTCCATTTATTTGACTTTTAGTTAATTTTGAATGATCTAACATCTTTCTAAAAATCATAAAAAATAATTATGACCCTCTAAAAATTATCCAAAAATTAGCACGCAATCAGGATAGTTAGTTCTATCTACTCATGTAAAAATTTTAAAATAATTTTAATCGCTCAACATGGTTGCCCTTAGGGAGGTAGTGTTTAAATTAGGATTGACCGTGTAGATCGAGACCCAAACGATTACATAATTTGGTGAATTTTGTACCATATCAATATCTTTGTAGTTTGACCACATCCAACGGTCAGAGTTTTTATTTTATAGATTGTACTCACGTGAATCACAACGTGCCTACTATGTTGCATAACATTCATATTAGGTTATATATGTCTTTTTCATAAACTAACTATACTGAGAAAATAAAATTTTTAAAAATCGACCGTAAGATATCATCGTTATATTGTACTATGACCGTGGTAGAAAAATTCACTAATTTTAGGTAATGTTTGATCCTCGATCGACACGAGGAGCTCTTTATACCCCATACCCTCTTAAGGGGAGCTATGTTACTCAAACATTATTATCCAAAAATTTGTAGATGAATTGATAGAGCGCAGTAATGGAAACGCGTAAGAATTTGTTCGGAATTTTTCGGGCACCTAAAATATTAATTATAATTTTTGAGATATTTGAACATTTAAATTTATTTTACAAATTCAAATTGTGGTCGGCAATGTCTTAGACAAATTATCTTGATGAAATAAAATTTTGAAAAACAGTCATACGATATCATAAATATAGTGAAATAGGGCTAAGATTACAAATTCACCTATTCCTTGTGACATTTAGATTTTGATTCACTCGATTAGTCTTATGCATAATTCGTGATCCATATGAGTAGCTATGTTTTACGATCATAAATATTTGAAAACATTTTACATGGATTGATAGAGCGTATTACATAAATATTTAAAAATAGGGAGAAACATCATCTTTTGATAAGGAGACCTTATATATATGCATTACATTGAGTATCCCGTTAAATAAGAGATTATATATCATTTTTTATCAAGATTAACCTATACTAATTAAGACAAGATATACCAGAAAATTACAGAAATAATTCTCCAAAAACATATCTAATGTTAATGTCCTAAATTTTCCTTTCGTCCTCTCTTAAAATTCTTTATGGCACGTGTAAAATTTTAGTTATCCATTTATGGACTAATCGACCTCATCCTCTCAATTCCTCTTTTTCTCACCCTTTCTCTTCTGGTCACAAATTACCCTCCCCCAATCCCACCATCTTACTCACTCACTGAGAATTGGCGCGTCACCATCACCATCATCTTCTCTGTTTTAATCTCTGTCTATTTACTCCAACAAATCAAACATGCAATCAAGTTTGTAGCCTTGTTGATAACCTCTGCTGCCTTCAATAGTTCAATTCTGACGAAATCTAATGGAGAATCAAGGCTCAAATTGCTCACAGCTAATTAATATGTTTCTGGGTTGATTTCCGATGTTGCTTATCATTCTATAACAAGGATGAAGGATCTATGCTCAACGACTGTTTGAAACAAATCCCAGAATTAGATCTTCAAAGAAGCACGCGAAAGGTGTTTGATTACATATATACATCTTATTAATTATTAATTGGTGGAAATATGGGGTTTGGGACTTTGGGTTCTAAATTTTGACAGCGAGCTTGCGTTCGTGGAACTGGTGGGAGACTGGGAGGAAGGGAAGAGATCTGGAAAAACTGACAAAGGGAAGGGAGGAGTGTACAGAGGAGACGAAAGCGATTTTGGATTGTACCGTAAATTTCTTCGATTAATTGGATATCTCTTTCATGAGTTTCATCTGTTAGTGTGTGTGCAACACGCGCGTTAACACACCGTTAGGTGAACCTCCACGGGGTGGTCAGAAGAACCTTCGGAGAAATTGGGGATAATTGAATACAGTTCAATGATTAGGGAGATAGTTTGGAATAGTGTTGAAGACTTGCTCATATAGGCAAAAGTAATACCTTTTGTTGACAGCAAATTGATTTTACTCCCCTTGTTGACTTTTGTCCCGCGTTGACCTTTTAAACAGATTAAATCTCATTTTCTCGTCTCCCCTTCTCTCCAAGTACAGAGGAGTCCCCGCTGCAAAACACCAAAAGTCCAAAACAGAGGGAAATTGGGTGAAGTTGGTTTCTGGCCGGGAGATGGAAATCCGGAGGTGGAGGCGCTGAGCCGTGGTGCGGCCGGGGTGAGTGTATTGGGGTGTGCATGGCCGGAGCAAGGTGCGGCCGGGGTAAGCGCGGCCGAGTGAAGGAAGAGCCTGATTGGCAGCTCCGGATGCGAAGCTCCGGGCAAGCAGCGCCGGATGAGTTGTGGCCGGGCGTTGGGAGCTACAGCCAGATTGAGAGAACTGGGCGGGGTTGTACGGTCGGGAGATTTGTGGCCGGCCAGGCGCTGGGTTCTTGGCTGGGCGGGGGTTCCATCCGGGTGAGTAACCCCGGATAGTGAGCGTCGCTGAGTCGGACGGGAAATATTGTCGAGCCGAACGGGGAAAGCTCCGGGCGGGAGAGACGGATGCGTCACCAGGTGAGATCTACTTTCTCTGTTTTCCCTTTCACTTAAATCGATGTTGAGTTGTTTTCAATTGGAAGAACTCCAATCGTTTTTCTGATGTGATTTGGTTGTTGTGGTGAAACATAAACCTTGGTCAGGCTGATTCAAGCTGCTGGGTAGTGTCGGAGATCCCAGATTTGCTTTTTCTTTCTTCTGTAAATCGAAGAACTCATGGAGAAGAGACCGTATAAATTGGAAAATTCAACCCAGGTGAGATACAAAGCTAGCTGCCGATTCCCCTTCTCTGTCCTCAATCAAGAATTCGATTTTTGCGAATTGTTGAAATCAAAAACTTTGAAAATAATGTTGTGGCGTTGGGACCAACGGAGGAAGGTGTCAAAGGGAGGGGAGCCAAGAGGTGGAGGTGAGAGATCGATGATACAATCACCAGTTGACAGTTCCAAATCTACTGGAGAACATAGAGAAACTCGACTGGAGAGAGGGTTGGGAAAGAAAATTCCCAGAAAAGGAGGGTAACTACTGAGGACCATCTTTTTAGCGCCAAATGTTACATTGGGATTCCGGCTGGGGAATTCCGGCGAACCAATGAAACACTTCGTCACCTGTAAACCACAAGCACACGGCATTACGGGGTGAAAACCGGGATGTCCGGCCTTCAACGCTCCGATGTCTAAGTCAGTTACAAAGATAAACATGTGTAGAATTAGGTAGGAGAAGAGGTGAGGGGGGAAGTTTAGGAGGCTTACCTTATTGTGGAGATGAGAGACATATTTATAGGGACAAATAAAGTGTGACCAATAATGCATGTAATGAGTTTTCGGGCCAATCGGATCTTAAAATGACGAGCAATCACGATGTTTAGCCTTTTAAAGGACGTGGTGTTATCACTTTGTTTGATCCATCAGCTAATATGTTTACTTATATGACTTAGGTTTTGTTTCAATTTTACTGATCTAGACCTTACCAGATCATGTAGTTCACTTAAATTTGCTAACAATGAATATAAGCAAAGCTTTCATGAAACCCCTGTTGTGCATTTTAATTTCAGTTTTACACCTGATGTTACCAATCAGAAGTGATGAATGAAATTAGTATGACTCTTGTCTTGTGCGGGAACTGACTGTACCAGCAACAGAACTCTACTATGAAAAGAGAAAGGTTGGCAAACTTCACTTTATTCTGGTATTTTTGAATTTATTATATGCCAGCAGTATATCCTGATTGTGTACTAGACTAAAATTTGCAGAGAAGAAAACGTGAAAAATGCAACTAAGCGCCAGGAGTTGGATGGAGGGAGATATAGAAAGGTTTCTTTTTCCTCTCTGATTTGTGTTTACTTGTAGACTACGTTGTTTTCTGGTTTGACTTGTGTCCAGTGTTCGAAATATCGGATATGTTGGCCGATATTTCGAATCCGATACGATAAGGGCATATCGGTAAGAATTTATCGGTCAACACATAAATACTGGTCAACGGTCAAATATCGGTCAAATTTTGTTTTTTTTTAATTTTTATTTAATTTTTTAATATTTATTTCCTCTCTTTAAAAAAAACTTATATTTTTTTCTTCATTTTTATATATATATATATTTTTAATTTATATATATTTTAAATATATATAATGAATTTCAAGTCTAAATAATCATTCTTAAATACCTATTTTTATTATTAGATGTCGTTCGTGTACTTTAACTGTCACAAAATCAAGTATTTATTTTCTTTAGTTTACTTAGTACCGTTTTTTTAGTTTATTTGATACATATTAAAGTATAATTTTATAAATTTTATTGAAAATAAGTAAATCTGATAAAACCGATATATATCGATATATCCCCGATATATCTCCGATATATCGTTTTACCCCTCAACCGATACGATACCGATAAACGATATTTAGACCATTGCTTGTGTCCCCCTCAAAATGCATGTCCTAATACATATTGTTTAAAACAAGCTACTCAATAGGTCTCATACATGTTGTTTTTTTTCTGATTAGAATAGGTTTCATATTGTTGTGATCTTTGAATTGCTATGAATTTTGCTTTTTGTTTACTATAAATGGTATTAAGTTGTTAACTTATACAACTACATATCAAGAACCCCAGAATTATCAGGTTATATAAACAAGACGCATTTGTCTAAATGCACATTCTTAGTAAGAAATACTATTCAAACTTATGCATTGCATATAGAACACCCTTCTCATTCTAACACTCCTCTATTTCGGATTCAATTCGTTAGTCTGTGTTAGTCATGCACTGGTTAAGTTTTCTCAAATCTCTTGTTTGTTTTGTCTTGTTTCATCATTCTGTTAACCAAGTAAAATAGAATGATGATATAATGCTGTTTGGGAGAATATATGATTGTTCTAATGGAAGTTAAAATAGAGAGGTCAGTTCTTCCTTTAACTTCCAGGGTCGTTTTTATATAGGTACCAATGATAATTGATAAGTTCATATAACCAGAATGAGGACATTGAGGCTAATGTGAAAGTTGGGCCCAGGGCACGGGGATTTCGATGTATAATTGTGAGGCTAAACTCTCAGGGACATTCTTCCTCATGGCTTAATGAAGGAGACGGAGGTCAGCTAATTCCATTCAAACAGAATGATGAAACAATGATAATATTCTCGGAAGGAATATCTACTGAGCCTTGTCCAGCAATGCCGGAGAGGGGAATCTAGGGCTTCATCAAGAGGGCATCTCCATATGTTCTGCAAACAGTTATATGTTTCTTAATCTACATGAATTTGACGGCGCTATTTTACTATTATATGGTGTCTGAGAAAGCACTAAAAAGGACCTAGAGAGTACCATGGAAGAGACGCAGATTATTTTCCTATGGTGACTATTTCATCAGCGGGATATGGTGATATAGAAGCTATAATGGAGTCTACCTATGCCAAGAAAGTAATTTGTGTAATGATGATGATAGGGTGTTTTCTTGCTGGCCGGTTAAATGCCACCATCGACTTTTTCAGCAATGCCATAGATAACTGTTTTTTTTAATACATTGGTCAGCGTAGGGGTAGGCCGATACCAGAGAGAGCTTTTGGGTAACATGCAGGTTCTGGTGTACAATACTGGACTTGAATGAGGTAATTATACTGTTTTATATTGCTTGATATATGATCTGATACAAGGCTAGTTATTTATAGGAATTGATTTGAACATTAACATTATCACTAATGATGAATCCTAGCTGTTCTAGCACCATGAGTAACATGTTTGTTGCTTTACACAACTCACACACAGCTCACTTATACTAACACTTCCCCTCAAGTTGGCGCATACACATCAACCATGCCCAACTTGCAAAGTGAGTCATAAAAAACATTATTGGACACGCTTTTGGTGAGTATATCTGCAAGTTGCTATTCTGTAGGAACGAACGGAAAGCAAATGATCTTAGCGTCTAGCTTCTCTTTTATAAAGTGACGATCAACCTCTACATGTTTTGTACGATCATGCTGCACAAGATTCTGTGAAATATTAATAGCTGCCTTGTTGTCACAGTACAATTGTATAGCACACTTAGGTTTAACACCCAAATCTTGTAGCAAATTCCTAATCCACAACAACTCGCACACTCATTGAGCCATACCTCTGTATTCTGCTTCAGCACTAGATCGAGCTACCACATTTTGTTTCTTACTCCTCCACGTAACAAGGTTACCTCCAACAAAGGTAAAATACCCTGATGTGGATCTTCGATCTGTAATATTTCCAGCCCAGTCTGCATTTGTGAAGCCACAAACATCAAAGATATTGTTGTGATTAGAAAACATTACTCCTCTCCCCAGAGCTGACTTCAAGTACCTCAAGATTCTTACAACAGCATCCATGTGGTCCTCACTGGGGTTATGCATGAACTGACTTACTACACTTACTGCATACGCAACATCTGGTCTGGTGTGTGATAGATAAATCAGGCGCCCGACTAGCCTCTGATAACGAGGTTTGTCAGTAGGGACTTGATCTGGATACTCTGCTAACCGATGGTTCTACTCAATAGGAGTATCAATGGGAGTGCAGTCCAACATACCTGTCTCTGTTAGTAGATCAAGGATGTACTTCTTTTGACACAGATAGATACCATTGCTTCCTTGGGCTACTTCAATGCCTAAGAAGTACTTGAGTGTACCTAGGTCCTTCATCTCAAACTCTGTGGCAAGCTGTTTCTGTAATCTATCCACCTCAACAGTATCATTCCCAGTAACTACCATATCATCAACATATATAATTAGGGCTGTTACATTCCTTTGTTGATGTTTGAGAAATAACGTGTGGTCTGAATTACTTTGTCTGTAGCCAAGTTTCCTCATGAATTGTGAGAATCTTCCAAACCAAGCACGAGATGACTGTTTAAGACCATACAAAGACTTTCTCAATCTGCATACAGAGGCGGAAGATCCATGTATACTTCCTCTGTTAGTTCTCCATGAAGGAATGCATTCTTGACATCAAACTGCCTAATTGGCCAGTTCAAGTTAGCAGCGACAGAGAGCAATACCCGGATAGTGTTCATCTTTGCAACAGGTGCAAATGTCTCATCATAGTCTATGCCATATGTCTGGGTGAACCCCTTTGCTACTTAACGTGCTTTATACCGGCTTACTGACCCATCTGGATTATGTTTCACTGTAAACACCCAACGACATCCTACAGTCTTCTTGCCATATGGTGAAGGTACAATCTCCCAAGTATTGTTCTTTTGTAATGCTTCCATCTTTTCCTCCATTGCTTTCCTCCATTTTGGATCTCCCAATGCATCCTGCACTTTGTTAGGTACTGATACAGTAGATATTTGATTCACAAATGACTCATATGACTTAGATAATCTTTTGGTAGATATAAAATTAGCCACTGGATACTTGGCTTTAGTCTGAAGGGTAGGTTCATATTTTTTTGTTGGTTGTCCCCTAGTAGACCTATTTGGCAAAACATATTGTCTGCTATTAGCCCTAATAGAATGACTAACCTCAGATGAGTGATCTTCTGTACCAGGAGAGCATTGGTCAGGGGTATAAACAGTGGTAGGGGAGACATGAGGGGCAGTTGTGTTGTCAGCTTCTGGTGTCTCAATCTCTTGAGTGACGACCTTCGGTGGTGCCTGTGTGGCTGACACATTGGTAATTTCAACAGAACCTGTTACCATATCGACTGGCTCACTTGTCTCTCCTTCTCCATGATACAACTCTTCAAAATATGAATTCTCCCCCTAAAGAGCAGTATCAGAAGAGGAAAAATAACTCATATCTTCAAAAAAGGTAACATCCATAGTGACATAGTACTTCCGAGTAGGGGGATGATAGCACCGGTACCCTTTCTGATGTCCTACGTACCCAACAAACACACACTTAACTGCCCGGGCATCCAACTTAGAACGCAGATGTTGCGGAAGATGTATAAAAACAACACAACCAAAAACACGGGCAGGAAGATTATGAAAAGAGGGTAATGAGACATGAGATGCAAGTACCTCATAGGTAACTTTCCCTTGAAGGACACGAGATGGAAGACGATTAATAAGGTGGGCGGAAGTAATGACAGCATCACCCCAAAGATATTTAGGCATGTTGGCACTAAAGAGAATACATCGAGCCATATCAAGTAAATGACGATTTTTTCTTTCAGAAACCCCATTTTGCTCAGGTGTGTAAGGGCAGGTTGTTTGATGAACAATCCCGTGTGTGTTAAAGAACTCCTGAAAGACATGATTCACATATTCCCCCCCCATTATCAGAACGAAGAACTCGAATGGTGGCATTGTATTGTGTTTGGACAGAGGTATGGAAGGCACGAAAAGCTGAAAAAACTTCATCTTTATTTTTAAGAAGAACAATCCATGAAAGACGTGTGCAATCATCAATAAATGACACAAAGTATCGCATTTCTGATACAGTAGACTCTTTAGAGGGTCCCCAAACATCAGAATGGATTAATTCAAAAGGAAGAAAATTTTTAAGAGAAGTACTAGGGGAATAAGTAGATCGATGACTCTTGCCTAAAACACATGTCTCACAACATAAAGAAGACTCGTCCACACTAATAAACAAAGTAGGCATGGATTTTTTCATAACACTAAAAGATGGATGCCCTAAGCGACGATGCCATAACCAAACTTCACTTAGCTTGTCAGAAGTGGAGAGTAAAGCGGTCCGAGGCTGTCTCCCTGGTTTTCCCCCTGCGTATGTCAGATCCAGATGAAACAACCGGCCCCTCAGATACCCCCGACCAATTACCCGTCCGGTGAGAAGATCCTGAAATATCACATACATAGGAAAAAAGGTCACAGAGCACTGAGCGTCAGCGTTCAATTGGGGAACAAATATCAAATGATGAGATAAAGCAGGTACATAGAGTACATTGTGAAGTTCTATGGTTGGAGTAATACGAACAGACCATGTCCCTAACACGGGAGATGCCTCACCATTAGCATTAGTCACATATGGTACGGGTGGAGGTGACAATACGGTAAAATAAGATTTTTCATAAGTCATATGATCAGATGCACCAGAATCAATAATCCATGTATCAAAACTAACAGAGTGAGAAATATTGAAAGCCATACCAATTTGACCACGGCCAACGACGGAGGCTGTAGGTGTTCCTCCAGCAGTATGATAATCATGCCCAACCACACCATAGATATCAGGTTCCGGAACTAATTCAAGGGCTGCTTTAGCTCGGGGAAGATAATTAGGCCTCTTAGGCCTAAGGTGTGGATATAATTTCCAGCAGGTTGCACGAGCATGGTTAGTATCATGGCAATAAGAACAAGGAGGACGAGGCTGATTCCCGAAGCCTGGTGGTGGTCCGCGTCGATGAAGGGGAGCAGAAGGTGCTTGTGCAAGAGGTGGTGCCGGAGATCGAGCACGAACAGTGAGACTGGAAACGACAGCCGGTGCCTGAAGAATACTCTCCTGCTGAGACTCATCCTTTCGGATATAGTTGAAACTGATGAGTAGACTAGGTGGTTCGGTCATTCGGAGTCATTCGCCTTTCGCACTGGTATGCTTTGCATCAAGACCCTTTAGGAAATGGTGAACTCGTTCAAGCTGCTTCTCCTTTTGATACTAAATAATATCCTCTTGATTTTTTATCAAGCAAGGACGTTTCACATCAATCTCAGCCCAAATATTCTTTAGTTTGGTGAAATAGTGCGCTACCAGTTGCCCATCCTAATGTACTGTCAAAGCTGTGCACATTAACTCATGAACATGTATGAAATCAGAATCATTAGTATATAAGCCGGCTAGTGTCTCCCATATTGCCTGCGCAGTTGTACATGCCTCCACCAGATCAACTATCTCATCATTCATAGCTTTTCACAAGACAGACATAACAAGACCATCATCGTCGTTCCATTTATTGTAGGCAACAACATCTTCAGGACTAGGAGCCTTAGTAACGCCGGTGACATGTCCCATCTTATGCATGCCTCGAAGGTGAGCAGTCATAAGTCGTTTCCATTTACGGAAATTGGTTCAGTTGAGTTTGGCGCCTCCAAATGAACCACTGTCAGAACCTTTGACAGATACTTCAAAGGTCGGAACATCAGGAAGCTGTGAACCCTCCGCTTCGTGTCCAGCACCCATTGAAAAGAAAACAATGTAAAAATCAAGGATTAGACCGCAAGAAAAGATACAAGAAATGGAGAACAATCTGTCGCCGGTGCACTTCTACTGTCGGTGAGCATACACTGGCTGAAGATAGCCGGACCGGGTCGGGTTGAATTGACGGGTCGGGTCGGATCCGGTTCAAATTTGTCCGGGTCGGGTCGAGTTGACGGGTCGGATCCGGGTCAAATATTTTCGGGTCGGATCCGGGTCAAATATTTTCGAGTCGGGTCGAGTTGACGGGTTGGATCCGGGTCAAATATTTTCGGGTCGGGTCGAGTTGACGGGTCGGATCCGGGTCATATCTGTCTGGGTTGGGTCGGAATGTTTATGGGCCGGGTCGGATTGAAATTTGACCCGGGTGGTATTTTAGGGTTGAAAATCCCCAGAGCTCTGAAGAAAACTTCCAAAAAAACCCGAAACATTTGTGGAAGAGGGGGGGGGGGGGCGCGGTCGAATGGCGACGGCGGGGGCAGTAGCAGCGGCGGAACGGCGACGTCGGGGGCAGCAGCGGCGGCGACCTCGGGTTGACTGCGGATCTATGAGCGTCGGAGTGTGGAGGGCAGCGACTTCGGGCCGAGCTGTGGTGACGACTCCCGGGAGGGCAGCGACGGACAACGACGAACGAGGAGCAGCAGAAAGACAGGCGGCCACGTCGAGAGACGCTGGAGTGCGGCGGTAAGCACGAGAGTACGGCGGTGGCGATGAGGAGCAGCAGCGAGACAGCGGGTCAATGAGAGGTGAAGGTAGGCAGCGGCTACGGAGGCGATGTCGAGAGGTGAGTCAGGAGGTATGCAGCGGCTAGAAGAGCACCGGAGGACTGGAAGAGCACCGGAGCGGCGGTAACCGGCCAGAAAAAGGCGAAAAGAAGAAAAAAAGAGCACGAAGGCTCTGATACCAACTTGAATGAGGTAATTATACTGTTTTATATTGATTGATATATGATCTGATACAAGGCTAGCTATTTATAGGAATTGATTTGAACATTAGCACTATCACTAATGATGAATTCTAGCTGTTCTAGCACCATGAGTAACATGTTTGTTGCTTTACACAACTCACACACAGCTCACTTATGCTAACAACTGGTAATTTTTTTCTTCATTGGCTTGGGTGCGTTTACCGGTGGCCAGAAGGAAAAATTGGGATGGTTTGATGCTATATACTTTTCACTGGCCACTGTCTTGATCGTTGGTTATGGAGATATAAGTTACAAGTCTCCAGGGGGAAGGAAATTTGCAACATGGTGACTTCCAATCAGCAGCACTGCTGTGAATCTTGCTCTGGCCTATCTATCTCGATGCGGATATGGAGCTTATTAGCTTATCAGCTATTTTTGAGTGTTCATGATTAAATTTGAGTTTCAAGATTTAGCTTCTTCTTTTTTGGAGGCTTTTGCTTGTGATATCTTTCTTGTTTATCAAGATTTTTTTCTTCACGCTCAAAGTCTGCATTCGTATCTTACCAATCAGTTTTAATCATAGAGCTTGTGCGATGCCCAGAAACCAGGTTAGTAAAACTGATTTAACTGATATTGTTTTT
Source organism: Argentina anserina (assembly GCF_933775445.1). NCBI lineage: Eukaryota > Viridiplantae > Streptophyta > Magnoliopsida > Rosales > Rosaceae > Argentina > Argentina anserina. The sequence goes on along the minus strand of NC_065877.1, from coordinate 8,939,992 downwards.
AACATGCATATATAGTTCTTATCTGTAATATAATTTATAAACTACAGTACAGCATAATGGTGCGTTCAGGCAACCAATAAGATATGAATAATACACTTGTTCACAAACATTTCTCTCGATCGTCAAACATTAGGGGGACGCGCGTATGGCGTGTTGTAGTACAGAGTATTTCGTCCTCAAACATTAAACTTGTTCAAAAACATTTCTCTCGATCCTCATCTTAACCTTTAAAAACACTGTTTTCCTCATTAGTATTACAAAGTTTACAGTGCCCATACCAATGTCATCAAAGATCTACCAATCATCAATACTTCGTAGGCGCGATACAGTAATGTTGCTCTAAGTGGGTAAGGCGTTCTAAGTGAGTACATTACTCATAAAAAATATTGAAATATAAATCATTAGCTGCCAACTTTTTTTTTAAACGATAGCAATTTATATACTTGATCTCCAAATCCTTAAGACTGTCTGCTACAGACATTCTAGGAATTCTGAACACACTAAAATATCTAATACAAGGATCTAGCACTACAAAAAACAAATGTACATGAAAGGTAGAGTGCCATGGTCGATCAATAATAATAAAAATCATTACGTGCGTGCTCGCATGCCTTTCTGGAATTAACCGTATAATTCCATGTCTTAGTAATTGCGTCGTCAAACGCGAATTCAAGCAGACGACAGTTCACTTTGGAACGCTCGAAACCTTGGTACCAGACGCTTCTGGAATTCCACCAGCCGTCATCCTGATCGCAAACCTAACTGAACCGGCGCCTGCCTTGGCTTCTAAAATTGGCTTGGCCACTCTATCATGGTCGATGAAGGTATTGGCCGTTGTTAATTGAGAGACTAAAACTAACAGTGGTGTTTGTCCTCGTAGGCATAAAGAAGTAAGGACTCACCGGCTTCGCTGCGAGCAACACGCTATCGGGTCCATCCGCATTAATTTTCTTGATGAGGAACAACATGGCCTCGATACCAATTCAAGCTTTACGTTAGGGTTGATAACCATGACCGTCACGTTCAACGTGGCGGCTAACTCCGGCGGGCCGAGACCAGCGGTCACATCAAGTAGTTGGCCCAGGGCGGTCAAGTCGATCTGGAAATCTGGTCATTCGGGGCGGAGCACCTCATCCTCGTATGAGTCATACAGCTGAATGGCTATAAACTCAATGAGACCTAAGACAAGAAGTATCTTTTGCCAACGAGGAATGAGCGAGCAGATATGTCTCATATTTGGACGTCCGAACTCCGATCGATCTGAAAAAAAAATGTGTCTTTTGGCAATCGTCTGATGGAAGCTACTTTCTTTGGCTTTGTTTAACTCGGTGAGGCGAACACAGTTAAAGACCTAAAATAATAACCTAATCCAATCCGATTTCATAATATAAAGCTATTGAATGAAGCTTGTACGTGCACATAGAGATCGATAGTATAAAAAAGTCGACTTGGCTCTGCTATGGTTTCGATCTCTAGCCGAGTGCCGTTAACAAACTCAGATTCGGCACAATCTCCTCATTGAAGAAGGGATTATTAAGGTATTACTACAGAGTGGTGTATCATATCACTGTTATGCAGGAAAAGACAGTAGTTTTGGTTTTAGCGCGCAGCCTCTCGTGGAGCAAATTACTAGAGACCGAACGAGAGCAGGCTGGCTTACAAGGGCGATGGATGAGGGCAGAGTTGTTTCCACAGGAGGCTTTTGCTCTTCCACACTTCTCCATTACCTGCTCGATCATACGAGATTAGCACTGTGGAAATAGTAGACGAAAATCTAAGCATGAGGGTGATGTGGAGATAATAGAGTAAACAAATTGTATGGTAGGGTAAGGAACGACTAGGTAATTAGCAGGAAGCTTTTAAGAATGAGGCAATAGGGACACAAGCTGCGAAGTCAATTGAAAGTCAGATGGATGCCACATCTAGCTCCAGAGTCCAGACTAAATAATGAAGTAATTCCTCTCCAAAAATAAAAGTAGCAATTTATACTAATCACAAAATGACAGGCCTGGGCATGATTCTGTGAGGTGATGATTTCAGACTAAAGTGAGCCGATCAAATGAGGGTTTGTCTATGGTGCATTGATGTATGTTATGCATACGAGATCTCTGACCCAACTCATAATACAATGACAGCCTCACGATATCGAATATATATCATGTATTGTTGTACAATAAAATTACCTGTCAAATGAAGATGCCAGGAAACCTTTCGATTGATGCTCTGGAAGCGTTGGCTATTTTCCATGGTCACTACATGTGAAAGGATGTCAGCCTCGTACATGTGAGAACATAGTTAAGGATCTATAATCCGATGAACTGCAACACCAAACTTGAAATCTAATCCCAATTACGCCAAGTTCACAAAACTTCAATTTCCCAGTATATGCACCTTTAAACTAATACATTTCAATATTGACATAGTTGAATGTCATCTGCATTTTTGAACTTTAGAGCATCCGCACCCATAAAATGGTTTTGCTCAAGCAAAAGGTGGTCCTAGAAGCAAATTTTGCTTCAAGCAAATCGATTTCATATTTTGCTCAAGCAAATCGATTTTTTCACACACCCATTTACAATTTGCTTGAGCAATTCAATTTTGTCTTGTTGTGAAATGATTAATTTTTTTACCAGATATATTTACAACCAATAATAATGTGCCACGTGTTATTATCGACTCGATATTATCCAAAATTTCCGATAAGATTTTCGACTAATAGATAATTGATAGGTGTCACTGCCACGTGTCATTGTCGGTAAAATAATTAGAGCAGATTTCCGATAAGATTTTCGACTAGTAGAGAATTGACACGTGTCACTGTCGGCAAAATAATTTGACCAAATTTATGATAAGATTTTCGACCAATTTGCTATAAAACGTCTAATATCACTCATTTTATACTCACACCATTGTGAAGAATCCGAGCATATAACTCATCCTTCAAGCTAAACACTTTGTAACATTTCCTTGTTCATCACTCTGATGAATCCTTTCAGCTTCCACAATTTTTTCAGGCGGAGACAACGTCAACAAGAAGAGGATGCCGATATGGAGCAATCATTCGTGAATCAGGTGGTCATGGCGGAAGCACAACACGATGATGAAAATCAACATGACCAAGCGGTTCACGTCGCGGTAAAAAACCGAATAAGCCACGTCAGAGGCTATCTAGGGGACGCAATCTCATGGAAGATTACTTCATCTAACGTCCAATTTTCGACGCTCAAGACTTTCGCGGAGGTACAGGATGAACAGAGACCGATTCAACATTATCATGACGGACCTCTGCAACCACGACATGTCTTGGCATCAAAGAGAAGACGTCACTGGTTTGCTAGGGCTACTTCCCCAACAAAAGATGACCGGGGCTCTACGAATGCTAGCGTACGGGTCAGCCGCAGATCAGTGTACTGAAATTACAAGGATGGGGGAATCGACTACCCTGGAATGTATGAAGGAGTTTTGCAGCCAAGTGGTTCATCTCTATGGTCCAAGATACCTCCGCAGTCCAACACCGACAGACCTCACGCGACTACTAGCTAAAGACGAACGCCGAGGTTTTCCAGGTATGATTGGAAGCATCGACTGCATGCATTGGGAGTGGAAGAACTGCCCAACCGCCTATCAAGGGGCATACTCGGGGCGAAAGGGTCGCCCAACGCTTATCCTAGAGGCAGTGGCCTCGTATGATACATGGATATGGCACAGTTTTTTTGGGTGTCCTAGAGCTAAAAATGACATTAATGTGCTTCACCTATCGAATGTGTTCTCAGAGATCCTTGCCGGAAGAGGCTCAACTGTCGTCTACAAAGTCCATGGACAAAGGTACACCACAGCTTATTATCTGGCTGACAGAATATATCTAAGGTACTCTACATTTGTCAAAACAATTTTCAATCTCCAGACGCCGCAAGATAAGCTCTTCGCAAAGAAACAAGAGGCATACCGGAAAGATGTGGAGAGGACATTTGGCATCTTGCAATCTCGATGGGCAATTATACGTCATAGTGTTTTAATTTAATGTGTATTTCAATTTCAACTTAATAAATAAATTGCATTTTATTTCTCGAAAAATTTAAATTACATAAAATGACGAGCCAAGCCCAGATTTATTCTTAGTACAATACTATAACTACTATGGAAAAAGCACGCTACTTGGGTGATAACAATCCGAATATGTTTCATCGGTAGGTTGATCTTGACTAGCTTCTCCTTCATTAAGGATTGCTAGTTTCCTCTTGGTAAAATACATTTTCGAGATTGGGGTCATAGCCTCCAAATCCATTGTCATGATCCTTGTGTCATTCTCTTGTTTCTTCAATCGTAACTCTTCTTCCGCCCTTGCTTCTTTCCACTTTTGAATGTCTATGTACTCCGCATAATAATTAAGCTCACTTTCATTATGGGCTAGTCTCTTGGTATGCCACGATGCTTGGTCACTTGCAATGATATGAAAAACCTTCACTTATTGCTCAATAAGAGTCTTACCCTGTTTCTTTTGGCGCCTAGGTTCCTTTGCCGCCTTGGTTTCCATTGGTCTAGGTGGACTCGATGGAGCTGCCGTGTTGCTTTGAGGTGTCTCATTCAATTGGTCGTCATCCAAATTGATGGTTGGAGATAATTTAGTTGCGGAAGGAGTACTGTGGTAACTATTTGCATATGGAGATGGAGTAGTATGTAGCACCGCAACGAAAGATGGATGATCTTTAACCACTTCCCAACATTCAAAATGTGTAAACTTTTTATTCTTAGCATTATAGTAACAAGATTGAGTTTGTCGTTCCTGATGTAAAAAACTTATATTAGGTACATATTTAATTACATAATTTAAATAAATTGGATAAAATAAATAATTTAACAAATTAGATATATTAAAACAAATAATATAAACAATGCTATATATTTAAACAAATTAGATAAAACAAATAATATAAAAAATTAGATATATTAAAATAATTAATGTAAACAATGCTACATATTTAAACAAATTAGATATAAATTACACAATTTAATTCATATAATCAAATAAAAATTATAATATATGATAAAACAATGTAAACTTACTTCGTCCATTAACGAAGTGCCGCTAACTACACGTTGCTGTGCCGCCGCCAAACGTTCGCCTCATTTTTGCAAGAGTAGCTTGAACTTGTTGTAGTGAGAAGCGAGCGTGACTCGGCTCTTCGGCTCCTTCGAAGTTTTCTCACCTTGTGCTAGCTCCGAATTTTTTGCATAAAATTGGTATGAATTGTCTCCCACAATTTTTCCCTCTTTTGTTTGTTACCGTCGTATTCATCAATACTATGACGGACAAAAGAGATGCACATTTGTAAATCTTCGGAAGGAAGCCAATGGGTGCCCATTGTTTTGGAAAAAAAATGCTAAACGAAATGATAGAGGAGATGGAGGAAGATGTGCAATTTGTTGTGCACAAATTGGTGTGAGTTCATAACAAATTGAAGTAGTATTTATAGGCAATTTTTTAGGAGAGTTTTGAAATTTTTGGGATTTTTTTACAATTTTTTGGGTTTATTTCCGTTTTGATCAAATAGTAGCCGTTGCCAATTAATTCTGGCCATTTGATCAAAATTTCTGATTCAAAATGGAAGGCCCAGATCTATTAAACCGTTGGCCCATTCGGTGAGACACGTGTCAGCCATACATTGGCTCGCATTTTTTTTACTGGCGCGTGCAATCCACGCGCCTAACAGAAAAAAAATCGGCCCGTGCCTGACGTCACCCACGGGCGGTGGGTTTCGCCAAGCGGACGAGAAAACGCCGGAGCAAAACTTGCTCGAGCGATCGGGCGAGCAGCTCGCCGGTGCGAGCTTCATCTCCTCCTGCTCGAGCTCCTCCGGCCGGTCCCTCCTCCTGCTCGAGCAGCTCGCCTGTAGATGCTCGCCGGTGCAGATGCTCTTATAATGCTTGATTGTATCGCAAATCTACTGGTCTTTTCATTATGTCATGGTTGTGACAAAACAATAGAATCGCCGAGTCACCCTAAAATTTCTAACTTTTTTGTCTCCCTCTTTCTCGGAGCCTCTCCTCTAGGGTTTCGAGGTTTGGGTTGTTTGTTCCATCCAACGACGCGTTAATCGACGATGTCGTCGGACGGGAATTGAGTGCGGCTGGGCAGTGGGCTTTCCCTACATAGCTGTTAGAAGAGACACGAGTGTTTAGTGGTTGTTCTAGGGAGCTATCCATGGAGTGGCCTTGCGTTTCTGTTTGTCGTGTGGCGTACTCTGGCGGGGTCTTTCTCGTCGGACAGGAGCAGTAGTCTGTGTTGGTCGGCAGCAAGGAGAGGAAGGGAGATGGCGTGATGAGATGGGGAGTCTGTGGCGGAGATCCATCTTAATTGAGTATTCGATCGATTCGGGTTTTTCTCTGGCTGGTCTGATGGGCAACATAAAGGTCTCTCCTTGAAGCTGTGGCGGTTGACAGACAACGAGGCTTTGCAGAGCTTTGGCCAGTGGTTGTCGGAGGGGTGGGGTTTGGCGACGGAGCGGCGCGGTTCGGGCACTTCGGTGCAAGAGCTTTTAGTTTCTCTCTATTGGGCAGTGAATTTGGCTACCTACTCTCATGGGTATGACTGGGCTGGACCTAGGTCTTTTCGAGCCTAGGCTTAGTCTGCAGCTCTTACTTTTACAATCTTTTATTTTCCTAATAATGCTCTCTTTTCGGTGAGTAATAGTATAGCTTATCCTTAGGTAACACGTTTGTGTGCTCTCTTTGGATTAGTGTAGTAGTCTAGTTTAGGCTTGAATATGATTTTACTCTCCCGATGGACCTGGCACATGGTTTTGTATTGAAGTTCACCTCTTGCATAACTACCGATAGTTGTAGGCTTCGGCCGCATGGACAGACTTACCCAATGAAATTTATCCATTTTCCTCCAAAAAAAAAATCGAGTCGCCGAGTCGGCACCGTAGGAGTGGACCAATCAAGCCCAACATTTTTTTCCAACATCAAGTGAACTCGGGCTAGACCATAAACCTCCGTAGCCTACTTGAATAGAATAGAAGAGTCCAAAATGATATATACCCGAAGTTCTGAAACCCTCAGTTTGGGAAATCCGGCCGCCCCGGATTCCCTACGTCGGAACTTGACCACCGTGCTCAGCGAGTGCCTGCGGATTCTGAAGCCAGAGTATTTATACTTCTTCTATCTCTCGTTCCTCTATATGTTCCCCAAATCATTCTCCTCAGTAGCATATCCGACCCGTCAAAATCTCTTAAAGGCCGAGCATCCTTTTCCGACCAATTACCAACCCGAGACTCTCTTAGCTCTCTCTTTCTCATCCCTTGCCTTCCTTCTCCCACTTGGGTTCTATCCCCTACACTTTGGGTCTCTGGTCAATCACATATACAGTACATTATGGCCGACCAGTTAAACTCATCTCCGCTCTCTTCAACTCTGCATTTGTCTCCTTCTTTCCTCTTCCTGGTCTGGTCGTATTTTCTATTCCAAACAAGGCTGCCTTGTTCAACATTGTTCAGTCTGAGCAATATTTATTTAAGGTGATTAGAGGGATTGAGGTAGGTAAGGTGTATATCTTCGATGTTGTTATACTGATGTGTAGCATCTATCTTCACTTGGAGTTGAACCTTGCATCGTCGATTGTTGTGATAGAATCGCGGGGGCTGGTTGAGTCAGTGAGAAAGAGCAGCTCACTGATGGAGGGGAACAAACTGTTGGGTTTGATGCTGCTTTTGATATTTGGGACTCCTTCCCTAGTTTTGGGTATGTTTAGTTATTGGATTTTAGAAGTCCAGTTGAGTTTAAAGGGTGATCTGAGCCATGGTGGTTGGTGGACGATGGTGACTTATGAATTTGTGCTGAAAATTGTGATAGTATCGGTTCTTTTCATGCTTGTGTTGCTGCTCAACACCCTATGCAATGTTATTTTGTATCTCCATTGCATCAAGGCGGAACAGAATGATGGAGAACGCTCTGCAGAATAAGGTCAGTCACCTTCCTGTGATATTGTTGGTTATCCAGTTTTGGGTATAGTATGATGTCTGTACTTATCAGTCATGATCGTCTGTGATATGGATGACATTCTGTCTAAAACATCTCTTATGAATTATTAATTAGTGTTTCTTGGAGTCCTCGATTAGATTGGGTGGTGTCTAGCTGAGTCGGGTTGAATAGAAAAGTTTGCCTAGGCACTAGCTGGCCTCTCCCTCCCGTCAGCCTATCATCTTGCGATTAGGGATCCTCACTGCATTAACAAAAATATCAGGAGCCTTTAGGTAATGTAATGCCATTCAAGATTCATCAAGATGGTAAGAGATCAGGTGTTTGCTGGTTATACTGTTGCAAAACCCTGGTCACATTGTTAAGTCTTTGATAAGTGATGATGCAGTCCACAAAACTAAACTATTATAAACTTGTCTAAATGGTTGCTTACGTGATATATCATATGTAAAAGACGTGATATATCATATGTAAAAGTGACTAACAAGATTTTACTTGAAGATATTAGGTAATTTCGTTTTGCTTTTCTGGCATGGCAGCAGGAGATGCAATTTACAATTTGTATTCTCTTATTTGTTGCCAGAGTTGACTAAACTGCTACAGATTTAGCTCTTGACTTTAAGTGGTTAAGCCTTCTTAGTTGAATGAAAGATTGCAAGATGTCTGGTTTTGGGGGTTTTGTTGGTATTTTCTAGTTTGGTACTAGCTTAAAGCATTTGAATAATTTGCCAACAAGCCGAATTATAAAATAAAAATTAGCATCTTGCAATTTTGTCTGAGATGGCCTGCAAAAGCATCCATTATCTTTTGGTTTTGTGTCTCTTGAATTAATTATTGATGTATTCCCCTAATAGTGTGTACTCTTATATTATGAGTTAAAATTGTCCAACTGCATTTAGGCCTCGTTTGGTAGACGGAAGGAAAGTGTTCTGTATCTTTCCCATGGAACCATGGAAAGGGAAAGAGAAGAGAAGTGGAATTCTTTGAGAGCTTTACATTCTGATATTAGGCAATAGAAGGAAAACCCTAATAGACAAATATTATGTTACAAGTAAATGAAGTAATAAATGCAAAGAAAGAACGGAAAGTGGTGCCTTTGGATTTGTTCTTTTCCTCCTATTTTCCTCCTATAACGTTACGAGTAATATTATGTAATGTTTTCATTTTACAGGCTCGAAAATGCTATAGAATGCCCCTTAGAGTGACTAGTGCTCTTATATAGAAAAGCTCTCAACCTGAATAGTATTTTAGTAAGTAGTATCTTCACAGTTCACACATTCATGCCGGATTGAGCTTTTGTTTATCCTCTTTGTTGGAGTTTATCAGACATAGGAGGTCAGATTTTTTCCCCCTCCTTTGTTAAATAAATAAAAGAAGTTTCAAAAATAAAAAACACATTCATCACTGTAGTTTTTGATGTCGTATCAGAGGATTGCTCGATTAACACAGATTGGTCATGTTGATCTGAAAGAAATACAAAATTTCTTTACTTGAGTTGTTAATACGTGGACTTTATCTAACTTGGTACTTATATTTGCATGCAGTCTCAACACCAGTATGATTAACACATGGTCCTTGCAGTGTTATAGGTAAAATGTTTGTGTTTTACTAGAATTGTCAGGTTGTAGAATGAGATTATTTTGGAAGAGTTATCAAGTATCAGGCATGTAAATTCTGTATGTTTAGTATTGAGTGATTCAACTCTGATAAACCTCTGTCTGTACGAATGGAGATCGACTAGAAAATGTTATGCTGTTTTGGCTGATCTATATCTTCCACTTTCCAAAGAGTTATCAAGTATCAGGCATGTACATTCAGTATGTTTAGTATTGAGTGATTCAACTTTAATAAACCTCTTTATCTGTACGAATGGAGATTAACTAGATCATAACATAATGTTTTGGTCTTTTGGATGATCTATGTCTTCATCTTTCCTCTTGCTGGTCTCCTCCCTCCCAACTTGGTTTTGTTCAATATCTTCCGCTTGAAAGCCACTAACTATTGAGAGACGATATATTTTTTTTGGGGGCATATCATGTTTGGTCACTCAAACTTCCAATTAAACCAATACTACGCTCAAATCATTTCTTGTTATAAATGATATATTACCTATCTTTGTAAAGCGCAGACGCAGTAGAAATTACTCGCACACATAACGCAATATAGTGATGTAGTTCCAACTTGTGGAAAGTCATTTCCCCAATTTGAACAAGAAACACAGAATCAGCTCCATAAAAAGCTTGTACATACATGAACAAGATTGAGATCTTTGTTCTCCATAAATCGAAATCACAGCATGATTGATGGTCCATGAAATCCTAACGACTGCAAGTTGCTAATGAATTTATATCGAAAACGTTTATTTCTGCCAAAACATATGAGCATTAGAAGATGCATTGACTGTTAACAGACGCACAAACCGTTCCACACTTGCTTTTTCAAGCCTGCTACAGATCAAATTTGATGAAGTTCGAGAAAAAATAACTAATAAACATCATCTGAACACAGATTAATGTCAATTCAACAACTCAACGTGTATTATGCTCAGTTTGTGACAGTTGTGTTGTGAGTAAAATGACTTTTGAGTCTGATGTGAGTAAAATGACTTAGATTTGTTGTGAGAGAAAACAGTTAAGGTGTTTGGTAAAATGTTTTTCAGAAGTGCGGTGAAAACGAAAAGTTATTTTTTGTGTTTGGTAAATTGTAATTAAATAGTGCTCTTGAGTTGATAAAATTACACAAATGATAAAAAAAATCTTAAGATTATTACCATGATTATAATGAATATTAATTAACTAAATTATATATACTATGGGTTTTTTATTATTTTGATAAAATATTTTGCAATTGTACTAAATACAAAAGCTATCCAAAAAGGTTACAACGATTACAAATGGATGTCGTGATCTCAATTAACTATTTATATGCTGAGAAAATTTATATATATATATATATATCAAGGTCTAAATTCTAAATTTATGTTTAACATTTTTTTGAAGGAAATATCTTTAACATTTAAATATAATATAATATATAATTATTATTATCTACCTTAAAACTAAACCATTATTATCTATGTATTAAACACTCTCTTCTTTGTTTTCTCCCGTGTTTTCCAAAAGCTCAGTGTTTTTTTTTTCAAAAGTGGCTTTCCAAGTTTCAAAAGCAGCATGAACCTTGCTTTTGAATTTCAGCTGTTGGAGAAATTTATTCTGGTGAAAAGAATATTTTGGAAATTTTACCAAACACCATTTATTTTTCCCAAAAACTGAAGTAGCCCCAAAAACATTCCCAAAATCTGTCCCAAATTAGGCCTTAATCTGTTGGGTGTAGCAAAGAAGTGTTTACCAAGTATGGTTTCCATTCGTTACGATAATGGATCACACCCTATGTTTATTAAAAAAAAAAAGATACGTTAGACTTGAGGAAAAAGGAGGTTGAACACTAAGGACTGAAGGAGAAGTAAGTCGAGGAGCTCGAATATCAGTGCAACTGTCGTCTTAATAGTTAGCTGCAATGAGCATCACCTTCTAAGCTAAGTGAAGGATGTTACCAACTGCACACTTATGTGGACGAATTGGAGACAGAGATGGATGTGGTAAAAGAATGTACCAGTCGACCAATACCTTGAAACGATGAAAACAACAGTGAACGAGCAATACATGTTTTCGGAGATAATGGGGACCCAACAGCATAGCTTAACGAAGCTCGATCAACCCAACAGGCGGCCACTGAATTCACACTCTTTACTTGAATCGAATTAATAGTGTGTAATGATATCCAGCTTTATGATCACATATTATTTCTGGAAAGAATTCAAGTGGTTCCGCCGGCAACGGCAGCAGAGGCGGATGTGCACCCGCCTCGGCCAACCTGTTCAACACGTATGTGATTTTAGTGTTTGTCCCCAACCCATCAATGATCAACCATATATAATATTATAGCATATAGCCAAATCTATTGCCAAATGCCCAAATCTATGCTGAAGTGCCTCAGCACTTTGAGCTAGTTTTAGTCTAAAGTCTAAACCCTTTCCAGTGAGTGAGTAGTGACCACTCTATCCCAACTGGACGTTATATTATTTAGATGCCTGCACGTACCAATATGCTAATAACCAATCCACTTTTTAAATTTTTATATTACAGATACGAACTGTGTATGTTATATTTGTTATATAACTTTTGTTAAATTAATTAAGTAGTTATATATATTTTTATTAAGAAATCATTTTGTTAATCTGGTTTCTGGGGATCACCCGTGATGTATGATTATAATTGATTGGTGATTTCACAGAGCTATATTTTGAGAGAAAGAAGAATGATCTTCCAGTTATCTGTGCTCTGTAAACTCTATTGGACAAAAGAAAGATGCTCGAGACCTCGAGTTTATGTCTTTTTGTAGCTAAAAAGAACAGAAGGTCAACTTCTAGCTATTTTGGTGTTGATCGGGTACTCAGATCTAGTCCAGAATATGACATTGTTATAGAAACTCAAACCATATAGGATTATTTATAATGGACTTGTACTTGAGCCTTGCTTCAAGGCTTCAAATGATCCCATCAGATTTTAAATTAGTAAAACAAGAATGTCAATTTAATTAGTAATTATTTATATTATCATATAGGAAAAAGTAAATCAACATGTTGGCATAGGCTTATGCCCGCCATAATCAGCACAACTATCAACGCACTAAGGCTAACAAATAGCCCAGTCTCGCATTACCAATAGTGAGCCGGCCGCACTAGCTGTGCCATGGGCTGCCCCGCGGCCTAAACCGGCTACGGACGCGCCCTCACGCGCATCTCAAAGAAGACTCCAGAGAACACCTTAATCAGACCTCGTCCCACACCGGAAGATAAGTAAATGATCTACCTCAACTCAACAATAAAAGGTCAAACCCTTGACCTCATAAGGTAAATACACTACACCCTCTACTGTTACTCTGCATAAATTATCATCAGCCTAACTTGAGCGTCGGAGAGTTAAAGACCACGCCACCGTGGTCTCCTCTTTGACGACTTGTGCCATTTGTGACAGGAAAAAGATAAGGAGTACGACGTACTGCATCCGCAAAGAGCACAGCACATCATAACAATATAATTCACTACGTTAACATTGGCGCCGTCTGTGGGAAACGCGACGAAAAGTTTCCATAAAACACATGCAACACTTAGCGAAGCAGCTACACTTCGATATGAGCACCTTCACTCCTCCCCCACCCACTCCGGCAGACGGTCATGTAGAAGACGTAACATACCTCAGCCTCACCCATCCCCTACCTTCCGCCAACGACCCTATCATCCTCACCCCTACACCCGGAACGGTCGCCAGTACTAGCGTAACTCCGGATCCGGTGATCACCGCAAGAATGGAAAACATGGCCAAAGACCTAGCCGACAGGATGCGAGCGCAGCTCGAGCGGGCTGAACGTAGTCATTAACACGGCGAATCACAACGCGAAGGCAGTGCGCAAACGAAAGGACGAACAAGTTAACTTGAGCATCAGCTAGACTCATTCCGAACTCGCCAAGAAGCGGCCACCATCACCACGGCATATTCGCAACCGTGAGGAGGGAAGCACGAGCGTCACCTCCCACTCTAGACCCCACACAACTGGCCACAGCACGAATCCCACACTAGCTCTGATATTGCAGCGGCTAACCGCAATATAACAACGGGACACCAATCCGCGATATCAACCATTGTTCGCAGCCAGGCCAGGCCCCTTCACCACGCGAATAATGAACACTGTGCGCCCTTCTCAATCCAAAAGTCCAAAAATTACACCATACACAGGCGAAGGCGGCCCATTCCGGCACATAGATAACTTCAAAAAGGTTACTGCCAATAGAGAATTCGACGACGCCACACTCTGCCACCTGTTTAGTGAAACACTAGACGGGGATGCTATGAATTGGTTCTTCGAACAGCCGGCGAACTCCATGGATTTTTTCGCGCAGTTGACAACGGCATTTTTCAATCGGTTCATCCTCATGGCCAGGGCCGCACACACAACCGACGGTCTATTTCAAGTAAAGCAAGAAAGTAGGGAAACGTTGGGCGTCTTTGTCATGCGATGGCAGACGACATCATCCAAATGCCGAAACCTGAACAAAACGCTCGCCTTCGCTGCATTCAAGGAATGACTGCGGTCAGAGAACGTCTTGTTCCATATCAACGTGGATCCTCGAATGTACGACGCCACATATGATGACATCATGACTGAGGCAGTACAGTATGCTCAGGCAGAATACGTCACATACAGGGAAAAGCAAACCCCGGTACCATCAGACAAAAGTACTGCGCCGCAGATATCCGTACACACAAACACCATCCCCCTCCAGCGCGAGCTCTTCCCTGGCACAAAAGACCACAACAAAGGAAGGTAAAGAGAGTGGCATCAGTTAAATCACCGCGACGCACGCAACCATGATCGACACAGATGCCGGGATAAGAACATGAGACTTGGAGGCGAGCGTCGCGACAACAAAGATCCTCTCCAAATTAACGTGATGGGACGTCCCAGTGACCATACACCACCGAGGGAATAAACCCTAAAAGACTTTTTTCAGAAACATCAGGGGACGTTGAGGAAACCTGCAATGCCACTACGCCCTCAAACCGAAAGAAACTAGTAAGTGGTGCAGGTTTCATGAAAATAGAAGCCACAACAGGAATGATTGCAGAACCCTCCGCACACTAAGAGCCAACGACGACACAGGGGTTCGAGCGGCGCAGCTAAGGGCACAGCATAACGTGGTTGTCGTAGTAGAAAACCTGCACCGCATCAACGTAATAGAGGGAGGAGCCCCGATGACAAACATGTCCAACCGAGCAAAAAACGCTTTGGCCGCAGTAACCACCCAAGGCAAGTGTACGCTATCACAGGAGGAAACGCCAACAGACCGAAGGAAGGATGGAAGCAGATCACTTTCACTAAGGAGGAGGAAATTGGCATTTCCTTACCCAATGACAACGCATTCCTTATCGACGCAGTCTTGGGTGGACAGTGGGACGTAGGGAAGATGATGATCGATATGGGATCCGCGGTCAACGTCTTATTCAAAGGATGCTACGAAAAGATGGAGCGTAGCGGCAAGAAGTTAGTACAAGACCACGAACCGTTGATCAGCTTCTCTGGCGACGTAACCCAACCTCTAGGCTCGGACTATATGACGGTACGCATTGGTACTGCACCGTGCACAGTTTACGTCGAAGCTGAGTTCATCGTAGTTGACGCCTACAATTCCTACAACGGGATCATCGGTCGGCCTACACTCAACCGGATGCGAACTTTCATTGCTGGATACATGATGCTCATCAAATTCCCAACTCCGCACGGGACAGGACAGGTCCGGGGTTCACAGTCCGTAGCAAAGGATTGCCAAACACGCGTGATTAGGCGCACGCGCAACCGACACGAAATCTTGGCGGTACATGCCGCAACAAATTTGACCGACAAGGTTGTCGACGCGTGAGACGACGAAACACCAAAATGTAAGAACAAGAAAAAGGCTACGCCTTACAAAGCCAAAACTCCGGCGAATCCCGAATCTTCCTTGAAAAGTATCACACCGTTCTCGCACCACCCAGAGCGAAAGATCAAGGTCGGCACAACTCTTAGCCCCATCTTGGGTGACAACATGGAAGTCTTTGCATGGTCCTACGAGGATATGCCCGGCATTTCGCCTGACATCATCATGCATGAGTTGCACATCAAACCTTCCGCACACTCAGTTAAACAAAAGCGTCGGAGCTTCAACGATGGAAAATACGTGGTAATACGCCAGGAGGTCGACAAATTGAAAGGCATGAAGTTCGTTCGGGAAGTCCATTACCCTGAGTGGATTTCAAACTGTGTCATGGTCCGAAAAGCAAATGGCAAATGGCGAATGTGTGTGGATTACAAGAACGTAAACAAGGCATGCCCTAAAGACAATTTCCCCTACCTAGAATCGACCAGTTAATCGATGCAATGGCAGGTCATGAGTTACTAAGCATGATGGACGCCTACTCCGGGTACAATCAAATACGCATGAACCCCGCGGATCAGGAAGCTACGACCTTCGTTACCGACAGAGGCCTTTACTGTTATAATGTCATGCCCTTCGGGTTAAAGAACGCATGAGCTACGTATGTGCATTGCATCACACAAATGTTTGATAAACAAATCGGTCGCGAGATTGAGGTATACGTGGATGACATGTTAGCCAAGAGTGTCAAGGCCGAAGACCACGTAGCCAATCTCCAAACCATCTTCAATGTGCTCAAAAAATACAAGATGCGGTTAAATCCAGAAAAATATTTTTTCGGCGTAACGACAAGTAAGTTCTTTGGCTACATCGTCAGTCAGCGCGGCACAGAGGCAAACCCGGAAAAGGTACAAGCCATTCTGGATATGGCGCAGCCGATACTTAAGAATGATATGGAAGCCCTTCAAGGCAAACTCGTGGCATTATCTCGATTCATCTCGACACTGACCGACAAATATGAGCCATTCTTCAAACTATTAAGACGCTCCAAGAGCAAACTGATCGAATGGACACCTGACTGCCAAGAAGCCTTTCAGGGGTTAAAAGACTATCTAGCCGCGGTACCATTACTGTCAACCCCGCAGCCAGGAGAACCTCTGTACCTTTACCTTGCAGTATCTACAACCGCGGTTAGCAGCGCCTTAATTCGCCGCGATGGGACAAAGGAATTGCCAGTCTTCTACGCGGGGAGAGCCATGAACGGCCCGGAAACAAGATACCCAACATTGGAACAGTTACCCCTTACGCTTATCGTGGCAGCTAGACGACTGCGCCACTATTTTCAAGCTCACAGTATCCACGTACTTACAAACCAGCCTCTCAAACAAGTAATACAGAATCCAGAACACTCCGGGCGACTCAACAAGTGGGCTATTATGCTGACAGAATTCGACATCGAATACAAGCCACGACCCGCAATAAAGGGCCAAGCCGTAGCCGATTTTATTGCAGAAATGATTCCCCAAGACACGGAGGAAGTAGCCCCAAACGACGCCATAAGCCCCACCACAATTTCTCCGTGGAACTTACATGTAGACGGTTCCAGCTGCGCCAAATCTAGTGGAGCGGGAATCATCTTGAGCGGACCGGGGGGACTCGAGCTCGAGTATGCTCTCAAATTTAACTTTGCTGCCTCCAACAATGTGGCGAAGTACGAAGCATTGATTGCAGGACTGCAGTTGGCCCTCAGTACTGGTGCAACTAGTATCAACGTATTTAGCGACTCTCAGCTCGTAGTCAATCAAATCACCGGATCTTTCACTGCCAAAGATGAGGAATTAGCAGCCTATCTGACATACACCACGGCGCTGTTAAAATGATTCGAATTCTACCACATCACTCAAATCCTGAGGGCCAGTAACGCAAGGGCGGACTCCTTAGCAAGACTCGCCACGGCGCAACCACATCAATGCCATAAGGATACCAGGGTTGAAATTCTCCACCATCCCTCCATCTCCCAGACTTTACAGCAGATATGCCAGATAGAGTAAGACCAAGTCTCATGTATGGATGAGATCATAGCACTCAAGCATGACCGCAAGCTACCCGAAGACAAGGATCCCGCAAGGCAACTAAAGAGACGTGCAGTGAGATACCATTTGCGGAACGGCACACTCTACCGCCAAGGTCTGTTGAACGCCAGTCTAAGATGCGTTACAACCGAAGAAGGGAAGCAGATTTTGAACGAAATCCACAGAGGCGATTGCGGCAACCACTACGGCAGTCGTGCACTAGCTGGTAAAACACTTCAAACGGGATATTATTGCCCACACTAGCCGCCGACGCGCAAGAGCTAGCCAGATCTTGTCATAAATGTCAAATTCACGGGCTCATACCACGCCAACCCTCAGAACCGCTATCCTACATAGTCAGCCCGTGGATCAACTGCCTCTGGGGAATGGATCTGATAGGCCCGCTCCCCGTCAGGAAGTGCCAATTTAAGTGGGTCATTATGTGCATCGATTATCACTCCAAATGAATCGAGGCTGCGCCCCTGACCGCCATAACAACCGAGAAGGTCTAAAACTTTCTGCAACGCAACATCTTCTACCGCCACTGTACGCCGGAGTCTATCATCACAGATAACGACACACAATTCAATAACTACCACCTCATCAAATGGTGTAGAGCAAGAGGGATTACACTCAAATTCGCATCCGTAGCGCACCCCAAAACTAACGGACAAGTGGAAGCCGCCAACAAGTTGATCAATGGCCTCCTTAGAAAAAAACTTAATGAAGCCAAAGGACTTTGACCCGAGAAACTCGACGAGGTACTATGGGCAATCCGTACCACACCAACAGAAGCTACGGGTGAGACTCCTTTCTGCCTAATGTATGGCACGGAAGCAGTACTTCCCATCGAAATAATCCAGCCAACACAATGGGTTTCGCTGTTTGACCCCGAGACCAATTCGGAAAATATGTAACTTGATAAAGATCTCTTTGAAGAGAAACGCATCGCAGCGCACCGTCATAACATTCTAAACAAACAACGCGTGGCACGCTTCTATAACTCCAGAGTAAAGAGCAGGTCACTTGAACTTGACGACTGGGTCCTAAAGAAGGTCTAAATAAAGGTCACTATGTTACGCCCGAGATGGGACGGACCATACAAAGTCGTCAAAGTCGTGGCACCAAACACGTACTGCCTAGAGGACAAGTACGGAGAAAGACTAGCCCACCCTTAGAACATAGAACAGCTTAAGTACTACTACAAGGGTCCGCACGTAACGCAACACATAGGGACTTGGACTGTTTTAAGTACTTATGGCACACTGACAAAGCTATCTTTGTACAAAACGGCTACGGCCAGGCAATCAATCAAATGAGGAATTTTTCAAACCATTGATCCTTACTACGCCAGTTCGCTAGCGTACCACGGCAATTAAATTCCTTCGACAGACTATTTCATTGTGCGCACAACAAAGATTGTATTAAGCATGTAGCCAAAATATAAAATAACAATCACATAAAGTTGCTACGGCAATAACATAGAAGAAATCACTTGAAGGACCCAAAATGGCTTTTATTCATTAAATATAACAAGTTCGGCACAACGCCCATTACAAAAGGGAAAATTGGAAAAATACAACGAAATGAAAAGCAGATGATAAAGCACTACGGGGACGAGGGATGCCCTTCAGTTACGCTAAATCTTTATAAACCTCATCCTACTCCTCCCTCGTAGCTTAATACGCTGACATTCCTCATGCCGCATCACTGGTTCCCGCAACATCTAGTTCCGCCGCTTGCTCCAGTTCGCCTTGCGGCGGTTGTGCATCTTGATGCTCTATGAAGGAGGAGTAGGAGAAGGGGTCTCCGGATTAGAATCAGACATGTCATTATCACAAGATAAACCAGAAAAACAAGAGTCTGAAATTTTCTTACCATCTTCCCTCTGCACTTCGGCCTCCGCAGCAGAAGAAGGCTGTGAGAAAGGCGGGATCACTTCATGCGGCATCGGCGGCGCTTCTAAGCCTCTCTCCCTTAGCCGAACCTCATAGTCCGCGGGATCCATCATTTCCATCTCCTGGAACTGCGCAATCATATCACCCACGGCCGTGACGTAGTACCCTCCAAGGTACTCAGTCATTTCTGTGGATGATTTTAAGGCAACCACTGCATTGGCTGCAGCCTCTTCCGCTACGCGCGCCTTCTCCACCTCCGCCTCCTCTTTCGCTTACCTCGCAAGCTCCTCGGCCTCAACTAGGGTTGACTGTGCCGCATCCCTCTCCATGGCCATTTTCTTCGCCAACGACTCAGCCACCTCCCGACGGGCAACCTCCTGCCGTAGATCTTCCTGCAGGTTCACCGTGTTTTCTAACTTGGCCTTGGCGTTGGCCAAGTCGTTCTCCAGAAACAAGATCCTGGTGGCGTGGTTGCTATCCCGCTCAGTTACTTCGGTGAGAAGACGCTCAGCTTCAAGGGCATCCCGCTCCGCGTCAAACAGGTTGAAAACCATCTTCACTGCTCTCGTCGCAGCAAGGCCGAGCGGGCTACGCAATTCAAGGCCAGACCCTCAGGCCGCCGCAGCCCTCCGAGCCCGGCACGCTGGCTGAGCAAGACCAGATTCTCCAACTCCGCGGCTCCTAGCTGGCTCAATGGATTACGGTCCAGCGCCGATAGATCTTCATAGACCCGGGAGTCTGTGAATGTGATAGGCCCCTTCTGTGTAGTCTTCTGCCTTTTAGGCGGTGGAGCTTCTACCATAATATCCTCCACGTCTTCAGGAGCAGCAGAGGACTTCGCTCTCCGCGAATAGTCGCCCGTCTTCTGCACCTTCTTCTTCTTCCCGACCTCTTAGGACTCCGCCGGATTAGCCAACCGCAGATCGGCGTCGATGCGGCCTACACCTTCCGCATCACTTCGATGAGGCAAGCCCTGCTCATTCGACAAGCTCGTATGGGAGGGAACAGGCAGATCCACGACCTGCGGGGAATCCTCAACCCGCTTCGCGGTTGCATTCACAGTCTTAGTGGACGCCGCCACCTTCTTTGACATCACGCGCCGCAGCATGGTTACAGCTAGCCCTTCGGTGTCCGGAGTTACGTTGGGGTCTTCTTGCTGCAGGAACCTCGCGTAGCTGATACGCTCCGACTTGTTGAAGTTCCTATTCACCGAGGCGTCATAGTTGTACATGCAATAACATATCAGTACGCTATAAAACAAGGAAAATAGACAGAAACTAAAAGCGTAACGCTTTTACTCACGATTACGGTGGAGTAGTCCTTGCTCGAACAAAAGGTACGGGTTCGTCAACACCTTCAAATCGTGAACTAAATCCTCACCTTGATACCTCCAAAGGTATGTCACACGATTCACGTGATCGACCTCCCGCTCTGACAATACTAACCTCATTTCCGTTGCGCAACAAAAAAAAAACAGTCAACAAGCAGTTATTTCGTAGCAAAAATTTAGTAAGACATTAAGACCTACAGTTAATGGCTTGAAATCGCGAGGGAATACGCTTCTCCGGGATATACTCTACCCCGTTGATAATCTTGTATTCCCATCCCCCCCTCTACTATGAAGCTATACTTCCTCAAGTTAGCTTCTGAGGAGGGCCAATTCTCCAAGACTTGGAACTCACTACGCTCGTCTCGCCTAACGAACCGCGCTGTTCCTCCGTTACCATTCCGCTGGTTATAGTCTATTTTGAAGAAGTGGGGTACCTCTGCCGCAGTAGGAAACCAACACCCCGACAGGTGGAAAAGCGAGCAGAGGCCGAGAATAACTCGCCACATGTTGTAGCTGACTTGACCAAAGGCCAAGCCGAACTCCGCCACCAGACACTGCAGGCGCGGATTCAACGGCAACTCCACCCCGAGCCGTAATACGAAGGGACTAACCATCGCGTATCCATCAGGCAATATCGAACCATACTCATCAAGCCCAATTGCCCAAGCAACGATCGCGGCAGGCAACTTGAACTCCTCCACGTAGCCAATCACTGCGGCGGAGTCAGCTCCCTGCGGTTCCTCTACCTCCGACCTTTGCACTCCGCCGTTTAGCCAACGCCTTACAGGCATTGGACTCAGTATTGGGCCCGAAGTACTAGTCCCCGAAGCACTCGCAATACACTCACGTACGCCTTGGTCTTGGCTTGGAGCGGGGCTCATTTCACTTTCTCCAACCTCTTCATATCTTGAGTCCATGGTACCTGACAATTCACTAGTTTCCCAATTCGCTAGCACCCTCGTAAAGACAAAAGCGCGATCTTCACAACGTGAGTCGTTACCACCGCTTCGCCGCACCAAGTTCAAATAGTTGGCCTCCAATTCACTCGTCCACGACTCAGAGGATGACGACGCGAACCAACTTCCCTCTGCAGGCGCGGAATCGCTGTCAGTTAGTATATTTATCCTAGGAATTACGCCGCAGCAAGCAACACCGCAGTCAAATACGAACAACCTAAAACTAGAAGTCAGAAAGTTAATTAGATCTATCCTACGAACCTCGCAAGAAAGAGTATGAAGAACACGAAGAACATGAAGAACACGAAGAACACCAAACCCAGTTACCGGCCAAAACTCATCAACAACCGCCCGCACAAACACCCCACCTAGCCGGAAAACACCCATCCAAAGATCAAACAGATCCAAAACCTACCAATTTTGACGGAAAAACCCAAACCCAAAACCGCTGCTTTACCCTTTAACCATAAAGCCACCAGCAAACAACCAAAAGCACAAGATGTATATAGGAGATTCTGATCAAAAACATACCTCAAAAGCCGATTTACACAAAGATCCCGATAAGCTTCCGTCCGAGCTTGAAGAACATAAGAGAGAGAAAATGAGGGAACGAGAGAGTTTTCAGAATTCAAAAACTTGGAACTGGTGATAATGATAGCCCTCATATCCCTTTCACTCTTTTATAGTAAACCTCATACCACATCTCGCCCGTCGATTTCTCAAAAGCGCTCCTTAACCGTCGGATACAGAAAACTGTTACTCACATCTTAGCCGTCGACCCAAAAGACATCACTCCAGATCCTGCCACGTGGCATGAGTTACCTAGGCAACGTTTCGGTTACACACGTATTAACTGCATGCAATAATTGTCTCCTTAGATAACGTCACCTCCCACGAAATTGAATCATCCACGCCACGTCCGTCCAATGCATGCACAACACGTGCCGCCCACAGCGCGAATTGCGTTGCTCCCAACCCACGACACCATGCTCAAAGATAGCGCTCAAACGTCCTACGCGTAAAGATTTACTACGCTATGACAGACGCACCATGCTCAAAGATAGCGCCCAGACGTCCTACGCGTAAAGATTTACTACGCTATGACGGACGCACTACGCTCAAAGATAGCGCTCAGACGTCCTACACGTAAAGATTTACTATGCAATGACAGACGCACCACGCTCAAAAATAGCGCTTAGA
Organism: Argentina anserina; assembly: GCF_933775445.1. Lineage (NCBI taxonomy): Eukaryota > Viridiplantae > Streptophyta > Magnoliopsida > Rosales > Rosaceae > Argentina > Argentina anserina. Next base: position 8,917,088 of record NC_065877.1, on the reverse strand, counting down.
CGTCCTACGCATAAAGATTTACTACGCTATGACGGACGCACCACGCTCAAAGATAGCGCTTAGACGTCCTACGCGTAAAGCTTTACTACGCTCTGACGGACGCACTACGCTCAAAGACAGCGATCAGATGTACTACGCGTAACGATTTTCTACGCTATGATGGACGCACTACACTTAAAGATAGCGATCAGACATCCCACGCGTAAACATTTACTACGCTACGACGGACATCAATCAACACCCAAAGAGACTCGACACAATCCATTACACCATCAACAACTCGGCATTCCTTAACCGGGGAGTGAAGGGACTCCGAGAGGGTCTGTGGGACCCACTGCTGATTATGGCGAAATGCTTAAATATTAACTCCCCAGTCAAGAAATTGCCTCCCTAGACTGGGAACTTGGGGGGACTTGTTGGCATAGGCTTATGTCTGCCATAATCAGCATAACTATCAACGCACTAAGGCTAACGAATATCCCAGTCTTGCATTACCAACAGTGAGCTGGTTGCACTAGCTGTGCAATGGGCTACCCCGCGGCCCAAACCGGCTACGGACGCGCCCTCACGCGTATCCCAAAGAAGAGTCTAGAGAACACCTTAATCCGACCTCGTCCCACACCGGAAGATAAGTAAATAATTGACCTCAACTCAACAATAAAAGGTCAAACCTTTGACCTCATAAGGTAAATACACTACACCATCTACGGTTACTCTGCATAAATTACCATCAGCCTAACTTGAGCATCGGAGAGTTGAAGACCACGCCACTGTGGTCTCCGCTTTGACGACTTGTGCCATTTGTGACAGGAAATGGACAAGGAGTACGACGTACTGCATCCGCAAAGAGCACATCGCATCATAACAGTATAATTCACTACGTTAACACAACATTAATCTCTAATTAAGCTGTGAGTGAGATGAGAGGTCCGCTAGGGTTAGGGGTGGCAGCCTCCGTTTGCTTAGCCACTCCGGCAACCACCCATATTCTCAAGGGAGAATTCAATGGATTCCCTCCATGGGATCGGAACTAGAGAGTGGATTCATCCATGCATCAAAGAGACTTCTTTCCAGGCTTGCGGAGCGGATCAAGCAGGGTGTTGGGCGGTCGAAGCAGCTGGACGGGACTGTGTTGTCCTTGGTGGCGGGGTCAAGAACCCGGATCGCTAGTGGTTCGACTTGGGTATCCTGGACCTAGATTTGGGATCTGGGTTGGCTACAGTGGAGAACGGAGGAGGGCAAAGGTGGTCTCGCGATGTTCGCTTGTGGGATTTAGTAATGCGTCTGATCGTTCAGTTGCGGCAAGACTCACATCTGATTGAGGTCATTTCGGCGGCGTTGTTTGGTGGTGACATGAAGTGTGGGCTAATGTGGGGTCGGCATGTGCAGCGTTGCTTAGCTCCGGTGGAGGATGATTTGGTGGCTACACCTATCGAAGGCCCTTCGGGATGGGTGTCCTGAGTGATTTTCTTTGGGCCATCTCCTTTTGGGAGCCTCACTATGTGGGGTGGAAGAGTTAGGTCCTTATGGGCCTGATTGGTGCTTGGGTTTTGAGGCCTAGTCATTGTTGGGTCAAAATTTGGGATCCAGGAGGTTAGCAGTGTCGAGCTTTTGAATGCCAAATTCCTTAGTTCTGGTTACTGAGAGTTCAATTGCTAACGTCATGGGGGGAGCTCTCGTGGTCGTTCGGATACGTGTACATATCTTGAGGGGACAACACATTGGTCACTTTTGTGTCTCTCGGGTTGCATATCGTTTTCCTTCACATCATATAAATCGGCCTTGTTACGGTTACGGTTACGGTTCTGGTTATGGTTTCTTCACAAACCTTTCAATGCTTTGACTTATGCAGTGCAAAGATAATGTGCGAAATTTTGTCCTCTAGTTACAATCACATTCAGATGTTTGTATGCATCTTGTTACCTTTCATTATTTTTACAAATGCACATGTGCATTTCGTTATTTTTAATTTCAATTCGATATTGTTGTGTCGTTCCATTTTTTTGTAGTTTAATGTAATTTATCGTATTTCATAATAAAAAAAACATTGATCTCTAATTCATAGCATACAACGGAGAGCTAATTTGTCACTAGATTGTACCATTATATACTTGCATCATAACTAATATGATCGCGATCGTGCGCGTTCGAACTTTGTCAAATTTACTTACTTTTGAGGTGATTTTTATCATCATCGAATTAGAGGATTATACTTCAAAGATATTAATCCATTCAAATTATTAATTAATAGTACGTGGAGAACTGGAGATGGAGATGAAGATGGACCAACCTAAACGTAGGGCCTTTGGTATGGTTTTTCTTTATTATCTGCTTTCATTCACATTTCCATAGGTGCATACATTTACATCTAATAAAAATACAAAAGAACATAATGAGGTGGTGGAGAAGGGTAGGGTTTGGCGCGGTGTGTCCATGTTGGGTCTGGTCCGGTCTGGTCCATACACACACACGCAGAGAAAGGAAGAAGTAAAGGACTACTGCTCCTACTACTGAAGTCACAGAGAGGGCGTCATGGATTCATTTAACTTCTCACATGGGGCAGAAGAAAACCCAGATCTATCTTCTACTCTACGACGCGATCGAGCTAGGATGCCGACGCCGACGAACACGACGTCGTCCCCATCCCCTCCGGTACTTGGACGCGTGTCAGACTCTTATTCTGGAACAGTAGTAATAAGTAACCCCATGGACGTTGATCGATCCTGAGAGAGAGAGAGAGAGAGAGAGAGAGAGAGAGAGAGGGAGAGTGAGTCAACGTCTCCATGCAAATACAGTAATGGAGGAAGGGGCTGGGGTTGTCGTCGTTGTCTTGTAGCTGTCAACATGGAGTGACCCACAGTATTGCAAATCTCACTTGGCTTGGCTTTCCCTTTCTTCTTCTCCCTCATCATCAATAGGGATTCAATAAATTCGCCGGCTCCGGTAAATCAGAAATGTTCTCAGTTGTACTACTACTGGTGTCAGAGGTGAAAGCTATTCGATCATATATATGTCCCCCCCCCCCCCCCCCCCACACCAGTATTCGATCAAGAGGGACCGCGCCATTCTACAGTACGTAAAACCAGGCCATTCAAATATATCCATATCGAATCTATCGGTTGCTCGATCTTGTGACTGTTTAGTACGGACTTGTTTTTAGGGTTTACCTCATCCAGCACTAATACTTTTACCCGGAAACCAACAAATTGCATGCTCAACATTAATGAAGACATTCTATTTTTAATCAAACAAACATTTTATTTACCATAAATTTTGATACATGCAAATTTCGAACAAGCCAAATAAGATTCTAGACGAGAATTGATAGTCAGATGATAACGAATTCAAACTCGATCAAACACATATTCAAAGACAGACTATAACTAAAGACGCTAAGACACACGTCAACCATAACAAAGACAAAGTGGCTTACAATGAGATGAATTACATAGATATTAAATTTTAACAACGGTGGCAATTCTAATGTAAGATTTATATGTTCGTAACTCTATAAAAACTATTCAGATACTGTTCAACCTTCAGTACACCAATATTGGTAAAAAAATGGACAAGAGGAACGTGTTGGCATTACTTCCGCCTTCAATTCCCCCTCCTACAATACGGTAACGAATATAAAATTGCCAAGTCATGTCAATATGAGGTAGTGAATTGATTCAGCTAGACAGGATTGAATTAATTTGGAACAGTACTTGCAACAACTGACCGATCTTCATTAAATTTTCCCCCCATGAACAAGTGAAACAAACATTCACTAAGATGATTCGAGGGTCGCCATCAATTTCTCTACATGATATATTCAAGTCTCTCCATGCCGATTGTGTTAAAGTATATAACACAACCCACATCTTAAATGTCGCATAATTTGTTGGGGCGGCTTGGGTGTATATGTGGTACATATTCTACATTACTACGCACGCAATAAAACGCAACCACCCTATATCAAACGAAAAGGAGATGATAATAATCACAAATTATGTGCATTAATATAAAGAAAATTTAACAAAATCGAAAGCTAATCAACAACCACGGGAGTGACTGGTTGTATTTGTTTTCTGGTTTAATTATCTAGCTAGTAGCTGGCTATGAGTTTAATGTGTCTGCTTGGTCCATCATCAAACAATCGAGGGACAAAACCCACATAAATTTGATACGTGACCTATACATGGATGGTTGTTAGGATCTCACATCCTTCGGCCCTCTCTCTATGATGTTACTCTGATATTATATAGTGGAGTACAACGTAGATATGAGACTAATTTAAAGGCCATTTGAAAATTTTAATCTCTTACATATTAGACTAGTAGCGCAAGTCACACATCACGGTGCTCAAATTTGGCTTGAGTTGGGATTAGTTCAACTTAACTTATTGGGAAAATATCAAAAATGATACCTGAAGTATCGTGAAAGGTATTTTTTAGTACCTACGAATTTTTGTTACTCAAAATGGTACCTGAACTATTGCACTGTTACCCAATATGGTTCCTCCGTTAGTTTCTCCGTTAAATTGATGATGTGACATGTATTTAGAATGACAAAATGGTCTATGCACAATTTTTTTTATTTCCTATCTCTTTTCCTTCAAAATTCTCACAAATTCATCAAACTGACTGAAAATTTGTTGGACTTGATAAATCATACATATATTATTTGCAAATTTTTTTACAATATTTTTTATGAAATTTGTAATTTTAAGAGGAAAATCAACTCTTATATCACAAAACATAATACAAGTTTTGGTATATATATTTGTTTAGTAATAATCACAAAATTAATTTTAAAATTATTGTTTTTCCTATTACTTACAATAAACTTTTATAAATTAATAGTCTCAGGATTGATAAAATTTATTAATTTAGCGATATATTAATATATCAATAAATTAATAATCAAATAATTTATTAATTTATTTATATATTATTAATTTATCAAGATATAATAAATATTTTGTTTCATTTTGTCGAAAAAAAAAGTTTTTACTTACATTGTTTAATTTATTACGTATAGCTTATTAAATATACTATTTTTATGTATAGCATTGTTCAAAATATTATATTGTTTGATGATGATTATATTAATTAAATTTTTTAATGAAATCCTCATAAATTTAATTTTATTATATAAATTATGACACTAATAATTTATATATTTGATGGGGTCTAGCTAAATAAATTCTCGAACTTCTATTATCTTATAAATTTAGTGAATTATTAATTTAACACGTTGGCTCCGAGTTGAGACCGGAAAAAAGTTTTATTTTAGCGAGGTTATTATTTAATCGGGTATTATTTAACGAGATTTTACTATATTTGGTAAAAAAAACTCTAAATACATGTCACATCATCAATTTAATGGAGAAACTAACGGAGGTACCATATTGGGTAACGGTGCAGTAGTTCATGTACTATTTCGGGTAACAAAAATTCGTAGGTACCAAAAAATACCTTTCACGATACTTCAAGTATCATTTTGGGTTTTTTCTCTAACTTATTATATGACAACGCCTATGTTTTTATTTTCATCCACACTTTGTATGAAAGAGCTAAATAAGGAGGAAATTAGAGAAACCATTACTTGACTAGTTGACTTGATGAGGACAAAAGTGTTTAATCTACAAAGACAAGAAGACAAGAATAACAATACTTCAAGACCTAGCATAGTTTAAAAACCCTAGCCGCTCTCTCATGCCTCAATTGCTGAAAGTACCTCCAAGTGAGATTTGATGCCCTGTCCGGCGATGGGCCCTCTTGATGTTGTCGTTGGACGGGAATGTGAAGAGATGTAAAGACTAACTGGAGCAAGGGTTGTGGGGAGTTGGCTTGTTCATCTTGATCGGGAGGAGGGATTGATGGAAAAAGGTTGTGGTGCATTGATGCGGGGCTGATGTATCTTCGGGCAGCGCATAAACGGCGGTGCTGGACTATGGTGTTGCAAGTTTGGGGTTCATTGAGAAGTGACAACTCGATGGGGGCAGCGGTGAGATCGGTAATATGGAGATCGAATCTTTTGGATATGCTTTTCGTTCGTCGGGTTGTGTTGGTTCTTGGATGTTTCAACATATGTATTCAAAATCTTGGAGTCTAGGGATGGCTATTGCTACCTCGATGACGGGGTGGATGTGGTTGTAGTGGGGGAGGTGGCTGGCCGGTGGTGGTGGTGACGAGATGGTGGCGACTCTACACCTCTATTTATTTGTTTGGGCCCAAAAACAAGTGGGTCTGGATCATGGTGTTAGGCCTTTACTATTATGCTACAATATTAGTTTTTTATTTACTACTTTTCCTATTGTTATGCTTGTATCAATCATAGAATAGGCAATTTTGTGTTTTTAGTTTTATTTTCCCTATTGTTATGCATGTATTAGCCATTAGGTCTAGGCCGTTCATCCCATAATCTCGATCTCGTCCTTAAATTCGCTGGGACGAGACGATATCTATGTTTCAAAAATGTATATCTTGTCACATCCCGATCTCGTTTTGATATAACGGGACGAGATCGAGATTAACTTAGTAATGCTGATTCAATCTTGTCCCATCCCGAATTAATATGAAAATAAAATAATTAGTATATATATAATGTGGTTTCATCTCAACCGTTAAATTGAGTATGAACAATATTTATGTTAACAACAATTACAACCCCTGTAAGAGTTTGTTTTTCTTCTCTAAGCATTAGGTAAACCACTGTTAATTAAGATATGTAGTCTTAATTGATGCTCTAGTAATGGATTTAAGCTCAAGATATGCTTCTAAAGTTAATTAGCAAGTAGAATTAAAACTTGTAACATAGTATATGGTAATTGATTAATTAATTATTTTCATTATAAGATAATTATTGCATTATTTGACAAGTCCCATTTTGGTCCCGATCTCGAATGGGATACTGGTCTGGTGGGATCACTTTAAAAACACATAATCTCGACTCATCTCGTCCCTTATTTTAAATTACGGGACAAGACCGGGACTCACCTAATCTCGACTCGTCTCGACCCATGCCCAACCCTATCAGGCATATCATATGCATGTTTAATTCGATATGCACTTATTACTAAAAAATAGTTCTATGACGCATATTAGTTTTGAGTTTAGGCTCATAACTTCTTATATAATATTTGAATAACGAGTGTGTATGTAATGATTATTCATGCCACATAAATATAAACCCTATTGGTTTCTCATAAAAAAAAGTTTAATCTACAAATGGTGACAGTTATATAGATCCAATCAAATATGGCCTAGAGTTCAAGTGTGTATTAAAACCTCAATTGGGATTTGGTTCTGGTGCTCCCCCAACCAATTTGTTTTCATTTTATCTTGTCCTTGTTAGTAGGTCCTCGTATACGCAGGAGCTAATGTTTTTGGTTAAAAGGGTCCCTATCTATGTTGGTTTGCAACATTGGTCACAATAGTGGCCCTAGTTTATAACACAATCACTACCATGAGGAAAGTCATGTATGACATTGAAATGCAAACATTGTGTAATGGAGATTGTACGTTTTGTCATGATCAGGTCGGCTTTGGTGGCGTGACTCTAAACGACTAGTTCCACTTCACAGGTGATAGATGAAATAAGATCGATCTGATGGAAATTGTATTATATTTGGGTAACAAAGGAGGATTAAATGTCAATCCCAACTATCTCATCCCGCAATGAACTGCAACTAAACTTATCTCTCTCTGTTATACTTTTTCTTTTATTTTTATCACAAAGAAAAAGAATAATTTCATTCATCAGTAATCAAAACAGTGACCATCTGATGGCTGTCAGCCAACATATAATTTGCAAGTACTAAAGATTTTAAGGTAAGAAATTTACGGTCGTGAATCGTGATATAGCTGGGATCAGCAATAATAAAGTAAACTCCTAATCATGCATAGAAACTACCACTTAGTAATGAACTTGCAACGGATAAATAAAGGTCATGTTAGAGTAACATTCGCAAGTAGATTAAATATGAAAATATCTTGCTAACTACATTCCGAACTAGATGAAGCATTACACATCACAAACGTCTACGAAGTACGAACCAAGTTGGAATCAAATGAACCTATTAATTGCACATTAGGAGTTAATTGTAGTTATGTTTCTCCTTTCCCACTAACATAAAATGAATTGCCCATACAATAACTCTATTCATTGCACATTAACATAAAAGGAGTTGCAACATGGATCTCACTTTCGTGCACCAACTTATTGAGCTAGGTAAAATTTAAATGTTAAGGCTTTAATATAGAGGAATAAAGATTCACTTCCTTCAGTATCGAAAGAAATGATAAAGAGTATAGCCCCAAATTGGTCATTCCGTAAATTACACATTTATTCACGTTAACACACAGCAGTGAGTGACGTACTCCCATTGACCTCGACGCGTGGAATACACTTTCCGTGATGGGTGGGTAAAAGACTGGTTTTGCCTTTTGCCTTGTTTCAGAAAAGGATAGCGACACGCTCGCGAGAAAATCAATATCTCGCGGGACACGGAAAACAATGTGAATATGTGATTATTAAAGGTGCCAATAAGTGGAAATATTTTAAGGCCGTGTTTGTTTGATTGCTCGGAATAGAATTAAAGAATCAATAAATTATTAGGGGTATGGATAGAAAATTTGAAGAAGAAAGAAAATGAAAAAATAGGAGGGGCTTCCTTAAAAATCTTTGTTGTTTTGCTGGCTTTATGTCTTCGTTCCTCATATCCGAAGAAAAAGGTAAGTAATAAAAAATAAAGACGAGGTAATAAGTATTAAAATGTAAAGTGGTATATTGCGGTGCTTCAGAGCAAACGGATCACTAATTATTCTGTGTCATAATAATTTGAGAAAAACTAATTAAATTTGGATTCATGTACGAGCTCAAATTTAAATTTGGATTCGAGTTTGAATTTGTTATCACCACTCATGTCCGATCTAAAAACCACATATCTAAATTTTTAAAAGTTATAAGATAGAAATATATATTTTCATATGTTATAATCATAGTAGTTAATCTCATAAATAAGAAGCTTAATTGTTATTTACTTCTCATTTATTTATATTTGAAACATAAATATGTGCCGACTTATATCAACTAAGACATGAAGTAACTCAAAATATGTGATGGATATATACATAGAATTTTTATAAGTTGAGAGAGCACCTCAACCAATACTGTTGAAAAAGACAAACCTTAGCTCTCACTCTCAATTCAAAGTCCTTTGGGTTTGAAAATTCTACCAGTTTTGATAAATATCTTAATTTTGTTTCCTTCAAAATTGATATTTTCCGACAAATATGTAACAAACTTCATTCTTATATACAAAAAAGAATTAGAAATATATGAAGTGAGATTAACCAAAAACGCGTTACAGGGAGTTATTAAAAAAGCCGAAACAAGTATATATTGACAAAAGATTAAAAAATAGAAATGATTTGTATTAACCTTAGGACTTGGGTTAAAACAAAGGTAAAACTCTGATTAAAGCAAAGAAATGGGTCAAAGTAATGCAAGAACAGTGAGACACTGACGACCTCTGCGCTCGTATATATTTGTAGTAAAAAGTAGTCTGCGTTATTAATTTTAATTTGATTTTGGTTTTATTTGGTTAGTGAGCCTTTGGACTCTTGCATGATCCAAAAGCTCCTCTGCTTTCTCTCTCCTCTCCTCTCTTCTCTTCTCTTTTTTTTTTCTCTCTCTGCGTGTCTTCTATGGCTTTTTATCTTCTTCTGTTCTGCCTCTGATTGCTTTTGCTTGATTCTTCCAAACCAAACCAAACCCAACACTACACGACGAACCAAGATTCTCTCATCCTCCGAGTTCCCGGAGAAGAGAATACCCTTCTATTTGCTTCGGAGAATTTTCGCCGGAGGCTTCGGACGACGGATTCAGGGTGCTCAAACTGCTCATCAGTCTTCCTCTCGGCCGTAGATCTTGATTCTCTCTGAAACTTGGTGCGGAGAGATTGACAAGAGTCGGTGGACTGTGGGATTCTTTCAGTTTTTGTTTTTCACAACAGAGCAGAGTGGTTTTCGGAGCGCTTTTTTTAGCTTGGAAGAAAAGTTTGGTGGCCTTTGGACTGGTTCAGTCTCAGGAAACTATGAAGGGTTTTTGATACTCTGTATTTGTTTGCCGGTTAAGGAAAATGGATTTGAAGTCCAAGAGTCCAACAAGTCTCGAGATTTTGGAGTGAAAACATTAACTCATGTATGCTGTCACGTATGCTGTTTAAGGTAAGAACTTGATTGAATGCTACTTCATTGATTTTGAATTTACCGTTTGGTTTATTTTATTTGAGTTTTGTTTATATAAAGAAAAAGATAGAAGAAAAATTCTGATTTGGGTAATTTTTGGGTGTGCAGCATATCTACTGAGAGCAGGGGGGGTTTCAAAGTTCGATTCTTTTCGTTTTTTCTTTTTTTTTTCTTTTAGAGATTTGGGGAGATGATTACGTTTATGGATTCGAAGGAGAAATTGCAGGAGGGAGAGAAGTGCTTGGATCCTCAGCTATGGCATGCCTGTGCTGGAGGGATGGTTCAAATGCCATTGGTGAATGCCAAGGTGTTCTACTTCCCTCAGGGCCACGCCGAGCACGCTTGCGGTCCTGTCGATTTCAGGAACTGCCCGAGAGTTCCGCCTTACATACTCTGCAGGGTGTCGGCTATCAAGTTCATGGCTGATCCTGAAACTGATGAGGTTTATGCCAAGATTAGACTGGTTCCTTTGAGCTCCAGTGAAGCTGGTTATGAGGACAATGGAATTGGGGGGATTAATGGGGCTGACTCGCAGGATAAGCCGGCCTCATTTGCTAAGACTCTGACGCAGTCGGATGCTAACAATGGTGGAGGCTTTTCTGTGCCGAGGTATTGTGCAGAAACCATCTTTCCTAGATTGGACTACTCTGCTGATCCTCCTGTGCAGACAATTCTGGCTAAGGATGTTCATGGAGAGACTTGGAAGTTTAGGCACATATATAGGGGGACGCCGAGGCGGCATCTATTGACAACAGGGTGGAGTACTTTTGTGAACCATAAGAAGCTTGTTGCTGGGGACTCGATTGTGTTTTTGAGGGCGGAGAACGGTGATCTTTGTGTTGGAATTAGGCGAGCCAAGAGGGGAATTGGGGGTGGACCGGAGACATCTTCTGGGTGGAATCCAGCAGGTGGGAACTGCGCCATGCCATATGGAGGATTCTCTTCCTATTTGAGGGAGGATGAAGGGAAGCTGATGAGAAATGGCAATGGTAATGGCTCGAATTCGAATGGAAGTCTAATTGGGAAGGGGAAAGTTGGTCCTGAATCAGTTTTGGAAGCTGCAACACTTGCTTCAAATGGACAGTCCTTCGAGGTTGTTTACTACCCTCGAGCAAGTACTCCCGAGTTTTGTGTTAAAGCCTCGTTGGTGAAGGCAGCATTGCAGATCCGTTGGTGCCCCGGAATGAGATTCAAGATGGCCTTTGAAACAGAAGATTCCTCCAGGATAAGTTGGTTCATGGGAACCATATCCTCTGTTCAAGTATCTGAGCCTATGCGTTGGCCTGAGTCTCCTTGGCGGCTTCTCCAGGTACTGTGCTCCAAGTTCTTGTAGTCACCTTCTATTTCCTTTCTAGAACCATAATTCTTTACTGTGGTGGGCTTGGCTTTCGTCTATGTAATGTTCTGAGCGCACACATAAATCTCTAATCTTCTGGCAGTTTCCAATTTAGCATAGAGAAATTGATTTATGGTTCTTCTGTTAAATTTTAATCTGTCTATACGAGATCCTTACTCCATCGTTCTGCTAGTTGATGCTTTCAACTTATATTATTTCCTTGGTCATATGAATAATTACATAAGTCTGCCATTGATCATATGTGATTTGCAAAAGTTTGCTGACCAATTGCATTAATAGAAAAGCCACGAGCACTATCTAGTATCTACTGAACATTACAGAAGTATTGAATTCTTTTGTTCTCATTGAAAATCCCTACAGTAATCTGAATTAATGTGGTACAGGTTAGCTGGGATGAACCTGATTTACTTCAGAATGTTAAACGAGTTAGCCCTTGGTTGGTAGAATTGGTGTCAAACATGCCTGCCATCCATCTGACACCATTCTCACCACCAAGGAAGAAGATGAGACTGCCACAACACCCCGATTTCCCTTTCGAGGGACAACTTCCAATGCCGACATTTTCCGGCAATCATCACCTCCTTGGAACCAGCAGCCCCTTCGGTTGTCTGCCCGACAAAACTCCTGCTGGCATGCAGGGAGCCAGGCATGCTCATTACGGTCTATCATTATCAGATATCCACCTCAACAAATTGCAATCAAGTCTATTTCCGGCTGGTTTCCCGCCACTTGATCATGTTGCTACGCCCACCAAATTCTCCAATAACACAATGATTCAAAGGCCTACTGTGAGCGAGAATGTATCTTGCTTATTAACTATGGCACAGTCTCCACAGTCTTCAAAGAAACCTGATGATGTAAAGCCACCGCAGCTCATGCTATTTGGTAAACCAATACTTACTGAGCAGCAGATCTCTTTGAGCTCCTCTGGCGATACAGTCTCACCAGTACTTACTGGAAATAGTTCGTCAGATGGAAGTGGAGATAAAATGGCAAACCATTCTGATAATTCTGTATCTGCACTTCACCAACGAAGTGTACAAGAGCAATCACCTGGTGAAGGTTTGCATTGGTCTAAGGACACTCGGCATGAAGCTGAACCGTTGGAAACTGGTCACTGCAAAGTCTTTATGGAATCTGAAGATGTAGGCCGCACTCTTGACTTTTCACAGTTCAAGTCTTATGATGAATTATACACAAAACTAGCAGACATGTTCGGCATAGAAAATTCCGAGACACTGAACCATGTGCTCTATCGAGATACTACTGGTGCAGTCAAACACATTGGAGATGAACCATTCAGGTATGAATCAATTCCATCAGAATCTGCTAATTAGTTTCTGTTTATCATTATATGGATCATGGTGTAAGGTAAAATGTTGATCAATTTGTTGTTGAAGTTGCAGTGTCTTTGTGAAAACGGCAAGGAGATTGACAATTCTAATGGATTCAGGCAGCAACAATGTAGGAATGTAAAGAAAGAATAAAACCCTCTTCATTCAAATTGTACAGCCGGTTGGTAAATCCTTGGTTTCCATGTTGACATTTTTACTCTCCCTGACGCTGCGGGAGAAGCCGCGCGCATACACTGATCTGATTTTTGAGCTTTCCTTAGATTGGATTTCCGGTTTCTTGGTCCATCTTCCTTTCTCGAAGAAGGAACATTTAGCTTTCAAGAATGAACTCTTTAACCACAGTATCATCTTTTCCTCAGCAGTTATGTTGGCCTTGTTTTCTTTTCGATGTTTCTATTTTGGCTTTCCGTTTCAACAATGTTTTTGTCTTCTAAGAAGGCAGTTTAAGTTGAGTGAAGATTTACATTAGACATTTCCAACTGAGTTTGAGTAGAAAGAAAAATTTTCTTTCCTGGCTTGTCTCCTACTATATAAGAGGATTCTTGTACTTGCAATGAAGTTTGGCCTATTCTAGTCCCTTGTCAAAGTTTTTCTCTCTTGTTGTTTGAATCCAAGATGTTTGCCAATTCTTTCTTGCTTCAAATTCTAGAATCCTAGAAGGGTCATTTACCAAAGAGAATAGGATCAAATCTTCTTCTCAAACAAGTATATTTTTTTTTCCGAAGAAAATAGTGTGGTTCCGTGCAAGAAGTAACCAAAAAATTTGGTGGTTGAGGGTCTATTCAGTTAGCTTCACCATCAGGGTTTATATACAAGAGGGTTTTTCTTTTAAGCCGAGTTGACCTAATCATCCCAAATCGCATCACCATCATCCCCATTCCCATGGTGGTTTGTTGTATCAGAATCAATATGTTTTACACGACAACAGATTTCCAGGGTTTTATTATACACAAAGCAAAGAAAATAAACAAGTAATTTAGTTGTCCCAATCTTGACGCCACAAAGTGTGGGTTATAGTAAATAAAAAATCACCAACTATGAGTATATTAGAATTTGTTTTTCTTTTATTGGGTTATATATGGGGATTGCAAAACAAAAATTGTCAAACACAAAAGTCAAGGAGGGATTATGAAAGTGAGGAAGAAGAAGAAGAAGAAGAAGAAGAAGAGACAGAAGAGACATTCTACCTGTTAGTTAGTTTCGTAATCTTGGCCGCACGTGAGAACTCGTGGGGTCCCACGTGGGGTATTAAATTGTGGTAATAATGGATGCACGTGTGGAAGGACGTCAGCTTGGAAAGACAACGTTTGCTTGTGTTGCGCCGTTTCGTTGACCGGGCTGTTTGTTCCTTCTCAATTCTTAATTTGGTTGAAGGCTGTGCTTTGAATCAAAGTGATCAAAGTGATCGAGGAGATAAAAATGTCGAAACTGAATGATTTTGATTGAGATCTCGCAATGTTCTACAATGCATTTACCGGAGTATAGCTAGTAGTCAAATGAAGACCAAAATAAAATTAAGTGAATAGATGTGTATTTTTTTTATTGATATATACACTCAATTACATAGAACAATATCGAAACAAAGATAAAATGTAGATCAAATTGAAAAATACCTCCACACTTCTTGACAAAAATCTTCCTCTGATGCTGCATTCAGATTTGCTAAGGTATGACGAAAACCAATTAAACAAAGAAGTAGAGCCACAAATAATGCTAGTTTGCATACTTGGTTTGCGATGGATGATGGTTGGGTGCGACTAGGGTTGAAGACGGCCAACCTACAATCCTTGTCTATGGTTTCATAAAATGGGTTTTGGGCCTGGGCTTTTGGGTATGAGTCTAAACCCGATATTTTAGTTTAGTTTGTTTGTTGCCTATTATTATGCTCGAAATAAGTCATAGACTAGAGGAATTTTTCAGTCTTCCCGGAGAACCACATGGTAATGTCCAGTGGTCATCCATTTCAATTACAATTTGACATGTATGATTTAAAAAGAAAAATCATATTTAAGCTATTTTATCAAAGACTATTTTTGTTTTTTTCTAAAACCTTACATCCTACCCTCTAATACCCTAAACTCTACACTCTAATACCATATACCCTAAACCATGAACTCTAAATCAGAAATACTAGTTCAAAATCATCATTACCCATGAGGTCATTTCACAATTAATAAAAATATGTAAAATTATAATTTTGATGTAATAAATCCACGTGTTAAAATATAACAGGTGAGGAGGACCACTGAATATTACCACGTGGTTCTTCGAGAGGATTGACAAATTTCTCCGTATACTAGGCAAGTCTTAGGAATAATTGAGCTTATTATTAAAAAATAGTTTTATACCGATACTAGCTTTGAGTTTTTGCTCATGACCTCTTGCATATTGTTTTGTCGTATCGGAGAAATATGTAATAGATATTCAGGCCACATGAAAATTTATAAAACATATTATGTTTGTCTTAAAAAAAGAAGATAAAGTGTAGCAAAAAAAAAACTCATTAAATAAATGACTTAAAATTATTAAACAATTGGCTGAAGAATTAAATATTTAATAATAGGGAAAATTTTGCAATTAGTACATGAAGTTGAGTCGACTCTGAATTCCCATACATCAATGTACAAAATATAAGTTTTAGTACACAAATTCATAACACATACCCAATAACCATACCTGACGTCAATGACGCCGTTAGTTTGAGCGACACCTTGCATATTTGGAAGGGTATTATAGTCTCCTCAATCTCTCCTCCCTTAACCTGCTATTACAATTCAGTACAACCACCCTCAAAACGGCGTTGCCTTCGGGCTTCCCTTCTCTTCTTCTAGCTTTCCGGCATGGTTGCTAAGCTTAAATATATATTCAAGAATTTCTGCAATCGAAGCTCACACTTGAAGATCTCAATAACCAAGCGACGTCGTTGCAACTTCTTGGTAAAAGAAAATGATTGAAGATATGGCTGGTATTGGCTGTGTTTGGTAAAGCTTTTTGCCTCCAGTGATTATAAGCAAAGCCCACATAAGTGTTTGGTAAATTAGCTTCTCACTTGCTGCTTCCAGAAGTCAAGGCTTTTAAGCTCAATAAGCAGAAGTAAGGGGAGGGTAGCTTTTAGAAGCAGAAGCCGTGGGAGACGCGGAGATCACTGTAGCGATAATTAATTAAACTTTCAAAATTCCAGTGGGTACCCTCGTGCAGTTAAAGGAATTACACGATCCAACCTCGAGATCTATTTCAGTTCTCTGTCTTCTCCATCGACTAATCTCTGATCTCTCTCTCAATCATCCTCCAAAACTCCCCGATCCTTTGTTCCTTATTTTGCCTTCTTCAACGCAAATGGAGGACGATGCCTCGGTCCCCAAGCACTTGTGCATGAAGCTCCAACCAAGAGACTCCCAGCCCATCTTCATCAAGGGCACATGGTTCGCCTCCCGCTTCGACCTCATCATCACCGATGGCCTCAACGTCTGGGTCTGCCGCGCTTCCGAATACGCCCTCCGATACCGAGCCACCCAGTGGAACCAGCCAGCGCCCGAGTACGTCTCATTGGTATAGCGCTATTTAAGGTTTCAGCACTCCAATTCCGTCTACGGGTCCGCTGATGCTGGTGATGGCCACAAGAGAGTGAGTTGTCTAAAAATCAAGTAAGTACACTGGTTCACCGTACGTTGTTGAATGGAAGCAGGCAAGCAGCAGTGTGGTCTCCATAAAGGTAATCTTTCTTTATAAAATTTTAATTACAATCGAATCAAGATTGGTCATCAATAGGCAAATGAGGGTGTACCCATTGATCTCAAGTAGGTTCAAGGAAATCTGCAAAGATAACATGAGTGTAGATTTACCTTAATTTTCTTTTTGTTGCAATTTGTTGTGAACTCTTTAACCACACCAGCCTCATCGTTGTATTTTTTCTTTCTTTCTCCCATATCGTTTTAGTTCTTGACTTCTTGTATGTTCTTGCGGTATATTGAGGAGTTTAGGAACATGCTTTTGTTTGATTATGAGAAATTAGGAATACATATGCTGATTTAGGGGCTTCAACACATCTCATACTTGACAATTTTGATCCTTGTTGTATAGGTGATTACTCTCTATGGTTGGATTAGCTTGAGCTCTCAAGGCTGCTGAAAAAGCCAAACCAATAGGCCTGGTCTTCATTTCCACCACCCAGTTGAAGGTAGGTTCCAGAGGCCTCTAACATCAAATCCCCTAACGCAACCACAACTAGCTTCCATTTCTGTATCAGGTTTGTATTCCCCCCTGTATTCCTTTTCAATTTCTTCTTATGTATACTTGAGTAACTTGACTCATCCTTCATATCATTATGTTTATTTGAAACTGAATTTAATTGCAGGTCATTCATCTTATTTTGGTGAAAGCTATGCTCTTTCATTTTGGGGTTAACTTTTTCAATTCTGAAGGAGACATATTAGATTCATAAAGGAAATCATTTCCTCCATATATTGATTCATGTAAGAAAGTTTATGTCTTTAAGTAACTGTCTATGCTGATGCAAATTATCATGTCTAGCTTTGTTTATGTGGTGATTATTGCTTTTATTCTTAGACTTTATGTTATCTATATGCATATAATTTACACCATAATTGGTTTCAAGTATGTGGGTTGGGTTTAAATTTTTGATCTTGGGTTTATAGGGGATCTCTGCATAAAGCTATCATTCCTGGGTTGCCTGACAACTTGGCATTGAGATGTCTGGCAAAGCTATCTCATGGATATCATGGACTGGTTGAGACTGTTTCAAAGACATGGCGAGATTTTTTCCGTAGTTCAGACTATGCCAACTATAAAGCCAGGGAGGGATTGTGTGACAACTGGTTGTTTGTTCTGACTGATGGCTCCAGTGGGTTGCTTATGATCCTGAGGCTGATAGGTGGCATCCTCTGCCAAAAATTCCTTCTGTCCTTGGTGAGGGGAGACACTATGGATTTTCATGTATTAGTGTTTGCAATCAATTCCTTCTGTCCTTGGTATCTCGTTGTCTATATAATTAAGAGTTCCTCCTAAGAGCTTTGGAGTAATTGAAATCCTGATCTTTATAGTGCTAGATAATTGGTTCACAGTTTTGGCCTAATGGCCGCCAAATGATTCCCAAGCTAGTCCACCGATGGTTGTCGCCTTGCGTTCTTGCTTACTGGTATATGTATGGGGGCTACAGGACTGAATTGGGAGACATATTGCTAAAGATAAAGGGAGGTGAGGAAGGTGTTCAGAAGATTGTCAAAACCTTGAAGGCAAGCTCTGTGGAGTGCAAGGTGAAGAGGAAGGGGAGAGTGTTTTGGATAGGTTTCCTGGGAAGTAATGCTGCACTTTTCTGGAAACTAACGGAACCTTACATCCTAGATGACTTGAAACATCTTCTAAAATCAGATGGGGAAAGCTCAGAGAATAACACAGGTGAAAATGAAAACATCAACTTTGCTACTAGGTCTGATTCGGATGAGAATGCCTTTGATAACAGTGATAATGATAGGAATTAAACTGTAGTACATCTATTACTCATTAGTTGGTGTTCAATTCTGCCAGTACAAGGGCTTTCCTTGTCAGCTATTGGAGTTTTATACACGAATTTCACAGAGAATAGATGAGTCTGGTGTAATTTTGTAATACGACTTCAGCCTATAATTAATCTCTGATTGATGATCCATTTGCTCTATTATGGCTTCATCTTTTCTGCAGTGAACTAATGATTACTAGACCTGTGATTACCTTGTTGGTTGAACATATGGACTCTTAATTGAATACGCACGACTTTTAAATTTTTGTTTAGATCTATGACTAAAGTTTGGGAAATGAGTTACTTGGAGATCATGTTTTCTCTGATAACTTGGGAGCCAGGTATACGCAGATTCTTTCCTGGCTTCCTGATAACTGAGAAAGGCTCATCCACAGACCACAGTAGAGAGTAAAGAGATGATGAAACATCTGAGGTGTCATCTTGGCAAATTTTCAAGGGTATTGTTGGTTTTTTACTATGATCAGAAAAACTGGATATTAATGAGAAGATTCATTGTACATATTCATATTCAAATAGATGTATTGAATCAATATCATGAATAAACTACTTGTACTTACTTGTCCAATATGTTTATGTTTATTTTCAAATGTCGCATAGTAATTATAATGTCATTTAAGTTTTAAAAGTTAAGAAAAAATGATACATAAATAATATACTTGAAAACGTTATATCACCAAACAATTCATGTAAAATTTTTAAAATGTCTAAATTGGTCATTTGCCAAATGAAAAGTATAAGTCAGCTTGAGTTTACCAAACGTTTTATCACTGTTTCTGCCACTAACAGCCACTTATAAAAGTCAGTTTACCAAACACTCAGCTACTTTACTTATCAGCCACTTATTTTCAAAAATCAGCATAAGCCAGCTTTTTTTATAAGCTCAGCTGTACCAAACACAACCATTGATGCTAGAACCTTATCCACTCAATTAATACACTTCACACCCCTCCCACTTCATAATCATTGCCTTCTACTAGATCTCTTCCTACACCTCCAATTATCAACATCACCCCCTGCCATGACCAGTCCTCACCGCTGGGCCCAACAAGAAATTGAGGACGATGTACGCTATGAACGCCACTTCTACTCCGCCACCAAAATTGCCACCATCATCACTGACTCCTCTGAGTGAAACAACAGTTGGTAAGGGGCGTTGTAATAGCCCAGTCCACATAACTGGGATATTGCCCTCTTTGGGTCCACAAATCTGCACGGTTTTGCTCTTGAGGTAGCACCCTAAAACACGTCTCAATATGAGAAGCTGAACTTGCTCATATAAGCACAGCTTCCACGTACTCTCCCACCGGCGATGTGGGATCCTGACCTACTTGTTTGCTAGCTTCCTAGCCATGCGTTACAATTCACCCCCCTTAAGGGGCCGACATCCTCGTCGCACACTTACGTTCGCAGACATGCTTTGATACTGTTGACAGTAGCAATAAGACTGATATTGGGCCATCTGGGTCCACCCTTTGCAGCCCAGGCGCAACATGATACTGCCCAACTTCAGCCCGACAAATGGTATGGGCTAGAGAATGGGTCAAAATGGTACAACAAGTAAGGGAAAGAAGACTAAAAAATAGCACATGAGAAGGGCTTCAGTCTCACATCGAAGAGAGCTCAATGGTGATACCTTCAGCTGATTACAATAAATTTAAACTCCTTTTTTGACTTTAGCATCTGAGTGGAATAACCCGAATCCACTAGGCAGATCCCCTAATCTGTATTTGTCTGTCTGAAGGCCTTGCAGGTGGAAGTAATGTGATCTATGGTTTCTAACCAGAAATAGATACCATATGTAACAGCCAGTCCACAAAGCTGAGATATTGTCTATTTTGGGCCCACTGGCCCGCATGATTTTTCTCTTGTGGTAGCACCTCAAAATACGTCTTATAATGGGATGTTGACCCTACTCGTATAAGTACAGCTTTCACTCTCCCGCGGGTGATGTGAGATCTGTGACCTACCTGTCTGTTAGCTTCCTAGCCCGGCGTCATAGACGTATGGGTTGTGGTGCTTATCAGTGTGGGAATGTGGTTAATATTAGAATTAAGGTTTGGGTAAGGATTATAAATGGTTAGGTTTAATGAATGTCATTTTGGATGTGGAGTATTTGTCATTAAGATTGTGGCAAGAGAGAAAGAGAAATGAAAATCTAAGTACTAAAATAGCCTTAATCAGTGAATTAATTACGTCAAGTTAACACTGCTATCAACGTGGTGTACAAATGGTGAGCAGAGTTGGTAATTTTGTGTACTAATATCCATATTTTAGAATTTGATGTACTAAAATTAATAGTGAGCCTTACTTCGTGTACCGTTTATAAAAATGTCCTTAAGAATATGACCTGATCGACTAAAGACATGATATTTGTAATGATCTTGAGAAGTATCCACAGTGGTGAATAACTCCATTAACGGCATTTATAAAACGTTTGGAGTCTCCGTCCACTTCAAACCTTGAGTAACCACTCTCCGCACACACCATTCTATGAACGCGAGAGAAAATTAGGAAATTCTTAGTGACATAGTTTGAATATTATGATAATTTGATCTTATTGATGATAAGATCATATTCTGGAAGGAGTTTCAGGTGCACAGTTTCAGTATTGAGTAGCTTTTATACCGGCTTGTTCAAGACTTCAAGGTATTCTTTTTCAAAGCGAGCTTAATTATAATAATTCATTCTAAAATCTCTATATTTCTCAGTCGTTAATGCACGTACGTTTAAAGAATCATGCAACTATGGTTTGAGAACAAAATGTTTGTTGAATAAACAGGGAAACTAATTTAACGGACTTGCTGAGGTTGTGAGGGAAGAGATAGATGCTTAAAGCAACGCGGTCAAAGAAATAAGAAACAAGCAAAGCAACTTGGTCTGTAATTTTCTTACATCTGGGGATTCTTGGATCCTACGCAGCACCTGGAAGAGAAAAGGAATACAATATTCCATCTGGTAAAGGTTTGATCGATGCAGTTGTTTCAATTTCTCATGATGTCATGTCTTTACGGTAATCTTTTATAGCCAACATGAGAAACTGGGTGGGTTAGTTCTATAATATGATCAATTCAGTCGTTTTCTCTCTAATTAATATACTAGCTAGCTAGGACCAGACACAAGTAACCCCAGATGGATAAGTCTTTGGTAGACCCAAAACCAACAACCGCTACACTGTATTTTCATATTACTAAAACTGTATTTATATTTCTTTCAAACTTGCAAGTTTAGTAACACTAGCTAAATACATACCAGTATCCTTGATTGGATTAAGAAAATACATCAGTTTGATAATTGTCAAGTAAAATATGCAGGAAGCATTTGATATCTGGAATGATGCTTCACTTTAATTGTTTAATGCCTTGGCACCGACAGAAAATTAAGGCATCTTAGAGTCTCGGACAACGATTATTGATGGCCCCGATCCTTAATTGGTTGCATCATGTGATGATTGTGATCGATATGAGTTTACCTTCTTAGAGTCCCTTTGAGAACCTTAACGTATATCATGAGTTTCATGACTTATAAATGGATCTAATTTAAGTTATTTAACATTTCAAACACCCTGAGGGCCTCAGATTACATGAAAGATTAATAACCATAAGCAACTGGACTGTAAATTTCAGTTATTAGCGCGCTATTCATTATTTTGCAATGTGAAAGTAGAGTGAAAATGAACTGAGTTTCAATTACAGTATTCGATCAAATCAATACCTTAATGGGAATTCATCTCTTCATTCAAAATTTTCAAGTGGGTATTCAATTATTCGCCACCCCCGATAGCCAAAATAAGCACCAAGTTAGGGTAAAACCCTAATAGTCAAATAACCAGCAGTCAAAGCAGCTAGAGAAGGAGAGAAAAGGGAGACAAAAACCATTCCCAAAGTATTGTTTGTGACTTTGTGTCGTCACTTTGTTTTCAGAACCCACTTTCCACTCCACCATAGCACCACCACCACCACCATACATGGCATGGTTTCGACCTAGAAACCCTTAAACAAACATACATTGGATTCAACCACACTTGCTTATTCATCTCCTTCACTGACTCACTCACAGAGACCTTAGCTTATTATTTTCCTATTCGATCCCTGTCTTTGCTTGCTTGCCCATGCATGTCGTACTCGGAAAATCTTTACTATCTCAACCTCGCGGACCATGAGATGATCGAGTGTCTGATGAGACGACCATCACCTAGGGATTACTTGACTTCACGACTACGTTAAGCAAGTGTCAGCTGGTTCTTCTTTGAATCCCCACTTGGGAGTCTTGAATTTAGAGTATTGAGAGATCCAAGTAACGGGAAAGAGGGCATTGTTCAAGGGGACAGGTGCGTCATCAATAACATTGAATGACAGTACTGAATAGCTGAACCGCTGAACTGTCTGTTTCTCAGAGCTCCCATGCCCCTGTGATATGTCACCCCTCACTTTAGGGTTTGTTATTGCGACTTGCCAGTTGCCACCACCATGTTCCTTCATACCAGTTTGTCATATTCGATCGAACAGATGATTATATATGTCGAGGAGGGTTTCCCCGATCTCTTGTAAACCTTTAACCCTCTGGATGATTATTGATTAAGTGATTTAAGTCATGCAAGAAGTGATATCCTTCACGGTACGTAACAGCTTATGGTATGGAAACATGAGGTTTAACTTGTCAAATTGTAACAGTTGCATATGTACATAATCAGGGTTGTCTTTTGGAAAAACATGCAAGACCGAAATCTTGTCGTTAAAAGATACCATCGTTCTATCAAGAGGGTGTGGGCTAGTGATCGATAGCTAGCAATCGGTTAATTACCTCAGTAATCTCGAGCTAATAAGGTAACAATGGTGTAAGCAAAGTGCATACGAATAATGTAAAACAAAACTTACGACAATCATGTAATTAAGCCGAGCTATTTCTACAGAATCGATCTTCTTCTATAGATCTCTATGAACTTTGCACTAATTTATACATTTCTTCATACTAATTTCTCGTTTGTGCTGATCGATATGTAGCTATAACATACATATATCACTCGACACATCAACTTAAAAAGGTATATATAAACCTCTTTTAATTATTAGTTTTATATGAAATTTCATACCAAGTGCCTGATTATAGCAGCATTTTTTGCTGTCTACATATATACGTAGTGGTTGAATTCAACATGATACTAACTAATTGGCATGTAAGTCACATATATAGAAGTGCTGAATTCCAGAATCTACCAGATAATCAAACAAAACTTGTTAACCGGTGTTTTTTTCCATCTCAAGATCAACGATCGAGTTATTTTCTGGTGGCTTTCGATTCCTTTCAGCACATTCTGAATAAAAAATTTTGTGACCATGCATGTGGGGACTTTCTTCCTCTCTATTTTTTTTCTTCATTTTAGCAAGAGATAAAATGCTCGCCGTTAGAGAAGAGAGATCCACATCAGAAAAGTGGCAAATAAAATATAGCTTATAAGTGTATGAATTATCTCAATTGTACCGTTGTGATTAAAACCCAACACATATAAGGTAGTTAAATTGAGACAATATCGGTATAATTGGTCTACTGGGCACGCTTGTCGTTGTTTGACACTCACTCCAAAAACACATATACAAAATTTGATGTCAATGCATCCCATCAGAAGTTTTGGTTATGAACTACTCAAATCATAATTTGATACGTTCTCAGAATCTCAGTTGTTTAGCAAGTATTAATATCACCAGTCAACTTTTACACCAACTGTTAAAAATGAAAACCCTAGCAACATAATACGTTCAGCAGCTTTTTGGTTTGATACTGAATTTGATTTACATGTTTCTAAATAGATAACCCAAGTGATGGATTTAAATCGGGCCGAAATGAAAGGTATGTACGTGTTGATTCTTGAATAAAAGAATAGAATACTAATTCATTTAGTTCGCAACGTCCAGGAAATCACACCACAGTCTAGTGTTCAAAATTTGTATCAGATCTAATGTCTACGTTGTATTTACATCATTTCGTGTGATAGTCATATCCAACTCAAATTCTATGTAATAAATAGCTATCGTCAATGTACAATGTTCCAATTATTGAAATTTGATCGCTATAGGATATGAACCTACAACAATTAGGGGTGGTCCAAAATGCCGAACCTATCGGAACCACCGAAAACCGGCCGAACCAGTGTTGTTGGCGCCGACGATGGCGGTAACCGGTGGTCCGGTACCGTACCAGAGCTAGGTGCTCGGCTTGGCAGTGGTAGAGCGTATGGCTCGGCAATACTGAACCAGCTATAGGTATTTTTGTCAAAAATCCTATATATTTGAGTCTTTCATTCTTTCTTTCTTCTTTGTCTCCTCGCCGTCTCTGATAGTCCGACTTCTTTCATCATTTCAATTGCTTCTTCCTCCATTCTCTCATAATTTTCCTTCCATTTGTTCCCAAGTCTTTTCATTTCTTCTTTATATTGATTTAAGAATCCAAATTTACAACTACACTTCTTGATTTGGAATTTCATTATTCCTTCTTCTCTCTCTCTCTCTCTCTCTCTCTCTCTCTCTCTCGTCTTCTCTGGGTTGTTGTGCTGTCGTCGTGCTTGCTTTCTATCCTCATAATTGGTCAACCGGCATACTGAATACCGAATTCCGACGGTGGCAGCCGCTTCTCCGGTAACCGAGTGAACGGTAACGGCAGCGGTTCGTAAATGGCCAAGACCAAAAATAACGGTAACCGTATCACGACCAGCCCTAACAGCAATCACAATCCTAAAAGAATTAACTACATCAATAATGAATCTAGGGACAAAAGACAAGAAAGGAAAGGGAGATAAGAGAGAGACAGATCAATTAGTTGGGAGAGAGCCAAATTTGAAGGCATGGGAAAGGGAAAGGCTTAGGGCCGGGGCAGACGTCATGGGCCAACCAAACCAGACTCTTACTCTCCTGGAACTTCTAGTTATATGGTCCTCTCTCTCTCTTCTGGCATTGCTCTTGTTCTTGTCCTTTTGCCCCCAAACAAACAAAGTCTCTTCCAAAAACGACACAGATTCTGATGACGCTCCAAAACGGCCGAACTATCAGGCCCGTGGTGTGGTCCCCCACCTTCCCTCTTTGGCGACCGACATCATCAAGTCTCTTACACTGATAGCGACACGTCGTATTAACTTTTAACCGGATAAGACATTTCTGTCAGAAGAAAGCCCAATCCCAATGAATGTTGGGCTGGGCCAGAGGACACCAACCATAAGAATGCCCTGCGGAATATACTGTATACTGAAACTTTGAAAGGACTCTATATGCAACTCCAAAATTGAATGTTGTCAAAAAAACAAAACTTTAAAATTGCCATGTAATCGTTTTTCTATTTTGATTTAATCTTTCCATATGAAAATAATCTTAAATTTGATCCGAATAAACCAATTGGTGCTAGTGCATATTTTTAGAGAATTGAATATGATTGATGATGTTCTAGTCAAAACCAATCATGATTTGGGTACTAGTTAGGGGTGGGCACGAGACGGGATGAGACGGGACGGGGCTCATCCCACCCTTTTGAATCGGGACGGGACTGAGGTTTTTAAGAATGCATCACATTCGGGATTAATCCCGGATGAGACGGGACGGGACAAATCACATCTTCCTATGAAGTTAAATAAAAACATATATTTTTACTTTTTCATTAACAAAGTAACATTCAATAATGAAATTTTAACAAAAAATACATATTATGTTCAAAATATTATAATTTACCATTATTATTTGAGTTGATATAATTTTGGAGTAATTAAAAACATAAATTAGTTTCATTTTGATATAAATATATAAGAATTTTTAAGTTTTCATTAAAAGTGGGACGAGACGGGACGAAGCGGGATATAAATTATTCGTCTCACGTCTCATTCCACTATTATGAATTTCGGGACGGGATCGGAACGGAATCAAGATTTCTGTTTTTTATGCCCACCCCTAGTACTAGCTACTTTGATGATCCACCTAAGCATGCTGCATGTGTACTGAGCCAGAAGAGTTGGCTCTTCTTATTCTTATGAGTTAGTTTTTTTGTTTTTTCTTGCTTGGGTCTCTTTTTGGTAATGAACCAGCTGGAGTTTCTACTATGATAAAGAAAAATCCGAGAGGTATCTGCTATTATTTTGTAAAACTTGGCTGTGCAATTTTTTCATTCCAGCCGTCGGATTCAATGAACATGACGTGATAGGCTGTAATACAAATTCAAGCAGATCCTAACGATAAGTTTTATAGCACAGAAGCCAAATCCCTCACCAAAAAATGGTGTCAGACTACGATCCTAAACTTGTTGGATAGAAACTAGAGCTACTGAACCTAGTTTGCTGAATCAACAAGCCTGTTTTTGCTTCTTCTTTTTTTGGACTGATGGGTCACCAGGCTTGGACAGTTACACGGGCAACTGGTCATCGAAAGTAAAGTTTCGCAATCCACTAGAAGTTGCATAATACTTGGAATTTGTACCTTCAATTCATCCAAATATGAGTAGGGGGGTAAATGTGCCGTGCCGATTACTGAGTTATTCATGTTTAACTCGTTTTCATTCGATCGAGTTCAAACTGGGTTAAAATTTGATTTTTTTCCTTCATGTTCAAACTCAACTCGGCTTGAAAAAGCTCTAACTAGACTCGGACCGGCTTGAATAATTTGAAACTAATATTTTAAAATCAAAAAATTCAAAATAAAATTCAAAATTTGATATCATAGCATCATCTCTTTTAATTAAGAAAACTTGAAAACAACCGCACAAAAAAAAAACAAAAAAAACTGAGAACAGATACATCTAGCACACCCAAATCATACTGCTTATGTGAGTTATGTCATAGAAGATATACTGCTTGTGTATCATTATTCCACCGAATACAGTAAACCAACATATCGAGTACAGATTGAATTATATAAGAAATCAAAGCACTTATGAAGTAGTTTCAGAAAATACAGACAATCTGTGCCCATCCTACGATAAAGCAATCCATACAGCACCACCTCTTATACAGACTAAGCATCAGTCCCACACCCAGTGCATTGTTATAATGCCTGAAAAGACAACAAAATTGCATTAATATTCTAAAACTATATTAAAAAGAAAAACGCAAATTGATGATATGATGATTAATTCAATGAAAGAATCTCTTGAGGCAAACAAAACACCCGACCTCTATACATTTATTCCGTTCATTTTCTCGTTTGAAGAACTCACAAAATAAAAAAATAGCAAGCTAAAATATATCAGATTGTGAAAAGAACCGAAGATAGAACTTGCTTGGTCAGATGATCGACTTTTGGTTTACTGTAGCTGGTCTCAGGAAGCACTTGATCATTGCTTCAAAGGATAGAGATCAAAATGCAGTCTAACCAGCATAAACAGTGGTGTTGCAGACGGCATAAGTACTATCTATTACCCAGATTTAGATGACAATCATAAATACCAGACCACAACTGCCTGTACAGTCCTATTAGAGTATTGGGCAACATAATAATCATAAAGACTGGCACAGCCTAAGTACTGGTCTGCTGGTCCCAATTTGTATTAGAAACTCATGCTGGAAAGAACATGGCTTGAGCATTGGAGACATTTTATCTCAATATAATACAGAGGTTTGTTGATTCACTAACCTACATGGCTACATACATGAATTTCTATTGGAATGACTTGCACTCTTGATTTAGAGACCCAGATAAGTTTTAAAATACTATAAACATGACAAAGTCCTCAACAATCTACCATAATCAGATTCACTACAAGCCACAACTAACATTACACCTGCAGAAATAACACAATATTTGTGCAAGTAACTAGATACAAGCCTCATAACAATTGATCTAGCCAGCGCTGCTCTACAACATAATTCAGACAGCCAAATATATCACAAAGATTTGTGAGACTCCATTTATCCAAGCTAAGTCTTTAAGAGAAAAAGTTGATTCCAAAAGGTGAAACTAGTTTCCTTCATTTAAGTTGTAGCGGATGTACAACACAGTCCTAGTCTGGACACTCTCGTTCAAGTCCCTCAATCCTAGAATTAACAAAACTAGACTTCTTCTCAGAGTTTACAAGTCCCTATGATATATAAAAAAAACAAACTAGATGGAATGCTACCAAGCCTAGAGCTTATCTACTTAGCCGGGATGCTACCAAGTCTGGAACTTATCTAGTGAACCGGGCTGTGTTCGGGAGTTAAAATCATACAAATCATAATTAAGGTTTATGAGATTAAACATAGCATACACTATGCACACCCACAGGCACAACTAAAACTAAGACTAGTAATTGCTGAAATTGACAACAAAACCAATCAACACATGCACCATGCACGCCATATACCTCATCTGCTTAACTACATCATCCCCATACAATCCAATTTCTAAGTGGCGCAATCATAACGAAAAACTAGTACTTAATTGACAATGAAATGAAAACAATAGCCATTTTTCTCAACTATTAAATACTCAGCATGATATAATTTCTCAGAATTATAGTTATCGAACTCCGAAAATTAGGTCATACAAGCAAACCCTAAAAAACCCAAATCAACCAAAAAACCCCCAAATATGCCGAAATTCAAGCAAATATAATAAAATTGAGCATCAGAATAGATGTAATTGCAGAGAGTCGAGACCTGATATTCAGTTGTAGTAGAGCTCGAGGCCCATGCCGTCGTGGACTTCGTAGTCGCGGAGAGTGATGTGGTCCTTGTAGACGTTGTACCACTTCTGGATGCGGATCTTATCGGCACGGGTACCGGTCTGAGCGGCCACCAGCTTCTTCAGGTCGCCGATGGTGTCGTCCTCGTTGCACTTCACCTTCACCTTCTTCCCCAGACGGTCGTTCAGCACCACCTCGATCATCTTCGCTGATTTGTTTTTCTTTGACCCACGAAAAATTAAAGAGCGAGAATTTTGGACGCCACAAGTAATAGGGAGAGGGAGTTTATATAGGGTGCTAGTCCCCGGGGCTTTCTCGTCTTTTCGTTGCTTTTGCCTTTTCCTTGACGGTTTATAGGAACCAATACGGGTCTCTTCCGGACCAGGTCCGACCCGGTTAAGGCCCTGCAAAAGTAACGTACGTCAGTGACCGGACGTCCACACTGGTGATTCCATGTGAAAATAGGCTAGCTTTCCATGAATTCCCATGATATATCAATTTAATCTATCTACGTATTTAAAATTTCAGTTCCGCAATTTCAAAGATTATATGAGAGACGGTACTAAGTTCCTTGTATGGATATCACTATAACATTTGAAAATTACAAGTTTAAATTATATTTACATACAACATCAATCATCAATAAGCAACTAGTTATTTATTACTTAGAAACCTATTACTCAAAGGTGTCTGATTCCATGAAAATTCTACCAACCAAACTCATTCCAAGAACGCTCATCTTTGGCGCATTAGTGGGGAATCAAACGCAGACTCATCACAAATACAACCAAACCAAATTACCCCTTGAAGAAGTTTTGTTAATCTAAAACGAACCGTCCAAGTAAAAAGAGGCCTTAATAATAATGATGGAGGACATGAGTGGTAACATTCATTTTTCTGCTTTGAATTTAAAAGAGAAAGGAAGAAGAATCTGTGCCCCACTCCAATTGGCTCTCAGCCAAAAGAACCCACCAAAAAGCGCCGAGTCACAGTCGGAGCTCTTCTCACGCCACCCCTGACTCAATAAAAACCACTCCAATCCCCCATTTTCAAACACCCAACATTCCCATTTCTCCAATTGATCAGCTCTAAACCTCTACTCTTTAATGGGTTCAACACCACACTGATCGGCTCTTGTTTCACTTCGCCCCATTCCCGACGATGAGCCTCAGCCGTCCGTCGGTCCACCCGGTGGAGGCTCCACCTCTGACTGACGTGGCCGCCCTCAGAGTCCGGATGAAGGACGTTCAGGGCATGCCTGGAACTGCCGGCAGCCTCGCTCTCCGTCTTTCCCAGCTCGTCTTCGCCGGAATCTCGCTTGCTGTCATGGCCTCCACCAATGATTTCCCGTCTGTTACTGCGTTTTGGTAATGCTCTTTGCTTTTGGGTATTTCTGGGTTTTTTTTTTTGGTGTAAAGTTTGAGTCTTTGATTGCTGGTGTGGTTTTGTTAATGTCAGCTACCTTGTTGCTGCTGTGAGCTTGCAATGTGTGTGGAGCTTATCACTGGCGATTGTTGATATTTATGCCATGTTGGTAAAGCGGAGTTTGCGAAACTGCAAGGTTGTTTGTTTCTTCACCATTGGGGATGGGGTATGATGAGATTCAAACTTGTTATGTTCATTAATTTGGCATTGGTTTCTTGTGAAATGTAGCTGTAGGGTTTATGGTAGTCTTTCCATCTATTTGTGAACTGGCTTTTCTTTGTTACTATGTAGTTTTGGAATTATACATGTATGATTGTTCCCAGTAAAATTTGGTTCTTTCGTCCATGTCAAACAAAATAACCTATGTACAACACACAACAGTTAAGACACAGTTTCACTTTCATTTTCTTTTCGTCTTCATTGAAAAGTAAGTGCTGGGATCTCTGTATATCAATGTCTAGCCAATCAGAGTTCCCTCCCGACCTTGAAATTTACTTGCTTGAGTGTGGGGGCATGCTTGCAACTGAAATGGATAGCATGAGAGAGATAGAGGTTGATGGATGTTAACAGTCCTCCTCACTTGCTCTATTTGCCATACTGAGAGTAGATCATGTTGTGTTCGGTTGTGAACAAATCTGCCATTTTGATGTGTCTTCCTATTTATATGTATCCTTGTAAAATCTTCTCTCCAACAAAATGATAATGTTCATCTAGATTGCTGGTACATGCTTGAAGAATGAAACTACATTAACCACTATTTAATCTTTGCAGTAGATTTCCATGGTAAAATATGAATCAAACCACATGCTTGTGATTCTGCTTCGCCTTTTTTTGAATAGTAGCTGCTCCACTTTTGTAGTTGATAGTGTTACTATTAGTTGACTACTTATATCCCAGCACTAGCAAAATGCATTTCTAGCTTATCAGCGGATACGGTAACTCTCTTGTAATCAACCTTATAGTAGTCTTAGTAGCCAAATAACTTGTATTTAGCTTTCTTGTACAAGGAAATAAAAAGATTGGATTTGGCCAACCCTAATACAACAGTAATGTCAAACATATATGCAGAGTGCTTTTGTTTTAGGGTTGAGATACTAGCTGTATGATGTGGTTCAGATTATCCGTAGCAAAAAAATATTATGAAATAATGATATTTCATCTCATAGGGACCGTAACCAAGGCAATGTCAGCATCCCAATTTTTCTTTTCAACTACAGTGTCTAAAATTTGCCCCATGTTGCTTGTTGATGAGACTTTGATGTTTCCTTTTGTGGTTGCCTTGATTCAGAACATTCCCTTGCCTGCTTTGATCTTTCAGTTTTTCAAGGTTGTAGTCTTGGATATTTGACTCCAAATATCGAGTCATAGGTAAGCTCATGGAAGATTGAAATATACTATTAGTATTGACAAACGCCAAGCTTCAATTGTAAGATTTTATTGTTTGAAAGGAGAGTAGCGAGTCAGATGGAGATGAATGACATAGAAATGATATGAGAAAAGGTAATGTCAGATTACTTGATATCCCACTTGATACAGAATATAATCTAGTGGTCACTGTTTGTGTTGGGTGAGGAAATAAGTGGTCACTGTAAATATCCTACTTGATACAGAACTTATCCTTAGGGTACTGATTTGTGCTTGCGAGGAATACTAGATTAAGTTTTAATCTATAGCTACCCGCAGCATGTGGCATGGGATCTGGGTTTTGCCAACTTTGATATGTTGTAAAAAAAAAGAAAAAAAAAGAATTCTTAAGGGAGATAGCTTAATTTTGGTCTTTCATTCTTTTATTACTGATGTTTGTTATATGGTTGTGCTTCCGAAGGTGAATGAAGACCCCTTTACCCAGACCTAAATCTTGGATCAGCAGCTTATAGATTAATGGTCTTTTCTTTCTATTATCTATGCAGATCACCTCCACTCTCACATTTGCTGCCGCATGCGCTTCTGCTGGAATTACCGTCCTCATTGCCAATGATCTTAACAAATGTGCTGTGAACCATTGCAAAAGGTTTGAATCTGCCACTGCTATGGCTTTTATCAGTTGGTTTGTTGTGTCCCCATCCTTTCTTTTAAACTTTTGGTCGCTGGCTTCCCGGTGAAACTTTTCACAGAAGAATCCATCAAAGAGCTAAATCTCATTATGTTCTCAAATTTCATCCATCTTTAAATGGCGGTGCTTCTACAGGGATTTTCGCTCTTTTTCTGTACATAGCAATATTTTTCCAGGAGTATTGAGATACAACTACATTTCAGAAGATTAAATAACAACAATTGAGGAGAGATGTATAATTTCAGATGCTTTCTTCATTGCAACAGCACTATTGGTGTTGATAGATCTTGAGAAAACCGACAGGTTCCTCTATGAGGAACAAATGCTATTTGCATGACTCGTTAGAAGAAATTCATGCAGTCTAAGCCTACACACATTGCGATCGGCTCTTTGGTTAGAACATACCTTAGTTGGAACCTTGAGTCGGATATTGTCTTGGAATTTAGGCTTGAAAAATTCCACAATTTTGAACTGATGGAGTATATATATATATATAATGCATTCACGAATTGCATGTTCTAGTTTGTTACCCTGAAATCATGTTAGATAATCGATGTAAAAGGCACTTATTATTTCATGTACGGTATGATCATATGGTTGTCTCAGATTGATAATTGCGGCAAACCCAGCAAACAACAAGTCCACAGGAAAAGTAAACAAATAATTGCTCTTAAGTTTGTAACTGAACCAAAACAATCTTAGAATTTATCTTACCATTTTGACCAGAATTGATGGTAAGTTTTTGTTTTTCGATTCATATGGAGTAGAATTCTCTTACATGGCAAGTATTTTACTCCTGATGTTGAATTCTTTATTTCCTAAACACGAGATTAGTGTCCGAACGGGCAAGGAAGAAGAGATGTTGGCGAAGAATGGTCATATCGAATTCAAGGAAAGCATGACCTCTTATGCTCTATAACTCAGCTCCTTGAGCTGCTTAATCATCTATATATGTCCCAATATTTCTAGTTATCTTCACCAAATTGTCCAAAAGTGAGAAGGGTTTCAGACTCTTCGATGTTGAGCATGTCTGATAAGGGTAAGGAAGACGAAGAGGAGAAAAGGCTCTATCGGTGTGCAAGGACTTACAACAGAATTGTAATACAGGTAGTATGCAATGCCTCAATTGTTTATCTGTTCTTTGGTCTAGTTGCTCATTCATTTAAGCTTTTTGGATTAAAACCTTTTTCTTATATGGTTGCAAAATTGGTTCCATCATGAAGTCCTGACTCCTAAGGGCCTAATATCCTCCTCTCAACTCTGAATTTTCAACTCTGAACTATATATTTTTTGTTATTAAATTTAATTTGATCTAGTGTATCATCAAAATTTTCTTGAACAAGTAAACTTTACATAAAAGTTCAGGTCCAAATTTTGGGGTGAGACATCAGATAGCAGATTGGAAATAAATATTTCGTGCCAAATTATTAGGACATCCTTCTTCGTAAAACTAATAAGGTTTCATTGATACACGTACACTGTCTAGATTGCTGAAGATATATCGTTGAACTCAGAATTTTTTCCTTCAGTTTGACGAATTGATGGAGATAATGAACACCAAGATCAAACCTCCTAATCGCCGAGGGGTACAGAAATCTTTGATTTTTATCTCCTTAATATGCAATATTGCAATGTATATTTACTTTTGTTTAATTTATGCATCAGAATTCTACAAATTCTGTAGCTCATCAGGAACACAATGAAGTAATTGTTCAGACAGTTACAAGATTCCTCCAAGAATTGAGGAATGAATCGCCGGATGCTAAGAGCTCATCGACTACCAGATCTTCGAACTAGTAATAATTATACTAGAAATTAATATAAAATAAAAACTCTGTTATCCTTATCAATCAACATGTAGTGCTTTTCTTTCTCCAATATCTCAGTGCTTTGATCGATCAATGGTAAATAGCATACACTAGAAAACATCACAAGCATCGATCTCTTTCATCTCTTTGAAAGTTTAGGAACTACCAAAACAAAATAAGTAGTCGCTTTATCTTGCAACGTTTCTGGTTTAGTGATCATTCACTAATAGAATACACACATATTCTTCTCTAATATTGTAGAGGAAATAACATTGATCGTCAAAAGCAGCAAATTCAAATTATTTGAACATTAGCAGAAACGAATTATTCAGCTTGTCTTCAAACTCTTGGCCGGGGAAGTTCAACTGGATGATGTAGTCGGAGTAGCATCCCAAGTTGTCATTGTTGAACTAGAAACAACATCATCCCACTGCTAAATTTGATAATCACGGTCAAGTTCAACCCCTTCACAGCTTTCCTGAGGGCCGGCAGGTTTCTCAGACAACTGGATGGCCTCTAATTCTGATGTGACCTCTCTCATTGTGGGGCGATTTCTTCCGCGCAAATCCAAGCATCTCTTAGCAAGATTAGCGACTACCAAAATACCATCTCTTGAGCATTCATTCATCACTAGAGCATCAATAACATCAAATAGAGAATCTTCCTGCATTGACATTAGGAAATATGTGGTGAGACTTTTGTACATTCCATCTTCGTCTGATCTTGTTACTGGTTTCTTTCCGGTCAAGAGCTCAACAAGTACCACTCCGAAGCTGTAGACGTCACTTCTCTCAGTGAATTGGCTTGACTGGTAGTATTCAGATCAGGGCCGGCCCTGGGCCAAGGCAAAGCAGGCATGCTCCTGAGAGCCTTGCTCATTGTAACCTTGTAGGGATTAGGGAAAGTCAGAGAGAAAGAGAGAGAAACAGACGAAGAGAGTCAGAGAGTGAGAAAGTCAGAGAAAAAGAGACAAATTAATAAAACAAAACTTACACAAATTCTCTCTCCTATAGAAAAAGCTCCTAAGGTTTTGGTAGTGATCAAATTCCACATAGCAAAGCCATGGCTTTCTCGTCATCGGAGGAGCCACCGCAACCAAGCCAAGAACCACCGCAGTAGCCATAGTCAGTGACTACGATGCACATAAGCTTCACTGAAGGTCCGATTCCCGCGTCGGAATTAGAATCGAAAGCGGAAGCGCCCAGAAGTGCTCGGAAACGCGCTCCCGAAAAACAAGATTTTGGAAGCGTAAGCGTCGTGGAAGTGCGAGGGTTGTTGGGTTTTTATAGTTTTCTTCTCTATTTTCCGGCTTTAATATAAAACCCTCTTAAAATCTCCATATTCTAAGGACTCGATAATTCATGAAGATAAATCAAAATCTAGAATTGAATGAAAACCCAGAAAACATACAGTTGAAGTCTCATTCAAGCAGGTTGAATGAGATTTGAGGATTTATTTGAGCTTTTAGTTTTGTGCGAGATAACAAGTGCATATAAGATTATAGATGAGTTTGATTTGGAGCAAGATACTGATTGAAACTAAATGAGTGAAAAATCATTGTCGTGGATTTTGGGGCTAGACTAGGATGAAGCACAAGGAGATAGCTCAAAGTCATTCAGCTTTAGAGGGCGCCGCTCATTGCAAAATGTAGATACATATGTTTTTGATTCCACATACTTGGTCAGTGTGATTAGAGAGATCGCCAGGTATATGATGGGTTGACTAAGAGGTGATGTGCATCATTTGTGGTTAACTACACTACTAGTATCATGTCAGTTATTGAAGTGTTCGTATTGTTTATTCTAGGTCATAAAAAATATTTATTGAGCTTTTTTTCTATTATATTGTTCTTCTATAATGTTAGTAATTAATTTGTTGTTTTATATAATATATTTTTAGATATAAATATATATCATTTTATTATGATGCTTCCAACCCGTTTTTAAAAAATTTTAAAAAAAAATACTTCCATGTACCCGCACCAGATTCCATACAGTTTAGGCCAGTGAAGGACTGTTTCCACATGACCAAGCTCATCTAATTCTTAGGCCACATCGCCCTTATCGTCCTTCAGAACGACAATGGCCCCTGCCCGCTCCTTACTATCTCTCAATTTGGATTGAGAGACTATTTCGTTAGGTTATCGAGGAGACAACAAAAGGTAATATTGATGATAAAGACGCGAATTATGTAGAAAACCAACAGGAGAACATTGCCGATGCTATTGATCTACTCTCTAGACTTGCTACTGGAATTGATGTCAACATAAAATCAGAAGGATAAGTGATTTTGAATCTACTCCAGAATGTGCAATATTTGATCTATTAGACATCCCACTATATCATGGCTGGATTGTCCCCAGGTATGTTGTTGCAGTTCTCAAATCTTACTTGGCATGAGTAAAACATTTTTTCTTACTGCAATCTGGAGAGAGAAAGAGACAAAGAAATGGGCCTCTAATTTTTGTTCGCCTTGAGGTTTTTTGACACAGGGCCGGCCACGTTCAGGATCCAAATAGCCAAATGTGCCATGTACTCTTGTGGTCAGGTGAGTTTGGTCACTGGCAACTAATCTTGATGTAACAAAGTCAGCAATTTTAGTTATGTTCTTGTCATGTAAGAGTATGTTGGTGGACTTGATGTCTCTGATAAATCGGAGACGAAGTTGAAGTATGTAAGTAGGAAAGAGCTCCTGCAATTTCTGTAGCAATTCGTAAGCGAATCTCCCACGTAAGTGGAAACTCTTCAGTCTGTTCAAGAATATACTGAAACAAGTTTCCATTAGGGATAAACTCATATACCAAAAGAGGAAACTCTTCAGTCTGTTCAAGAATATACTGAAACAAGTTTCCATTAGGGATAAACTCATATACCAAAAGACGAACTTCTGTCTCTAAACAACAACCCAAGAGTTGAATCATGTGTCTGTGGTTGATTTGGGAGAGAATGACAACCTCATTGATGAATTCTGAAAGATTTTCTTTGTTTACTATCTTCGTCTTTTTAACAGCCACAATTTTTCCATCCGTCAGCATGCCTTTATAAACTGTACCTTGTCCCCTTGGCCAATAATTCTATCAACACTGAAATTGTTAGTAGAACTTTGTAACTCCTTGGATTTGAATGATTTGATTCTCTCGACGTTAATATCACTGGACGATAATTGTTGCTCTAGCAATAAACCACCATTGTGTCTATAAACCAGCTCCTTACGTTTGATATTTTGCCATTTCTTTGCAACTTTGTATACCCACCATGCACCACTGAGAAATAACAATAATCCAATACCAGCACCAAGAGTCCAAGACCTGCATATTTAACGTCCATTTGCATAAATAGTGAGATCATAATGAATTAGCATAAGATCAATACGTTTCTGTTCATAGTATTGGTAAACCGGCCACCCTCTTATTCATTTTCTTAGTGAGAGGTGTGTGTATATATATCAACAGATTGGATGTAGTTTGCAATTAACGTACAATTACCAATTTTTGTTTTTACTTCTTCTTTTAACGTACTACTACTCACAATTAACAATTTTCACTAGCTAGGATTGAGCTAATTGATACCAACATGCATGCAAATTAATTAGTTGAGGCTATGTACGTATGGAGCTTACCAGAGAGATCGAATAGGCGTGAGCTGAGAGCAAGGTTCTAAAACTCGCTACTCGGTAGTTGGTCGGCCGTCCGGTGAGTAGCGAGTAGAGGAGTACTCGGATTCTAATTTCTGGATTTTTTTATTATTTTTAAAACATATAATCTAATATATAATGTCTAAAATAATAAAAATAGTCCATAAAATATTACAATATTTAAGAGATAATAATGTCTAAAAAATAAAAACAACAATTAGTCCATTACAATAACATAAGTAATAAAAGCAAACCAAATTCAATTCTTGCAAACAATCCCAAGCATATGTAACTATGCCTCAAATTCTTCTTCTCCATATCCATCTTGTACTCCCTCCGAATCCGACTCAAAATCAAAATTCACGTCATCTATTTCCTCTTCATCATCGGATATAAAATCATCCTCATCAAGTTCCCTAATTTCTTAGATTCTAGGACCTCTCCTAGGCTCTAAGCCACCATCCACTCTCGATTCCTCTCCAACCCTTTCACTAGGAAGATCCGAAACAACATCATCATCACCACCATCAATGTGACATTTTCCTAAAGTGACAATGTGACATATCAAAAACAGAACAACAGAACAAGAACACATATGCTGCTATTACTGTATTACCTATAGCTGTGCCATATCAACATTCAACAAAATAACATAATGTACTTCTAACAATATGCTCACTGAGTCACTGCTCAACACAACAAAACAGAACAAATGCCATAGAGGGCCCTGTTTGCAATGGAACTCAAGTAATTGGATGGCATACAAACGAATCAAGTACAGGGTTTCAGAGATTCTATGCTCAAATGTCAGGATTTGCCTTCAATAGCACTATACTTTGGGATCCCACAAGGTGGCATCGACCGACTCTTGAACCTATTAGGCAGCTTGACACTGGCAATGATGGTTTCCAGGTTATTATCTCCTGTTCCATATCTTCCCCTTATCAATGATTAAACAGCAGACCATAATATGGACAGCATCTGTGTTTTTTTGCAAACTGATGAGAAATAGAGTTCAAGCATTACCAACTCAAACCTTGATACCCCATTACTACTCACTATGATGTCCTGCCTTCAATTGCTAACTTCACTCATTTGCATTTCCAGGTGAGCACATTTATTGAACAGCTTGTGGAAGATGAAAGTCAAATGGAAGGTTTGCTGCAAGACTGCTTAAGGGTCATGGTTTGGCATCTTCATCACGGATCATCTAATGCCTTCTATCCTCACAAGTGGTTCATGAAGAATAATCTAGATGTCATTGCTTCACTATCTTGAACTTTTAATTTGAATTGCAAGTAAATGTATTGCTCACTGTCTACATATATCATTAGATCTACATGATCTTCATTCTAAGGCCGATGACATACAGATACAGGTGATACAACATTAGTTAGAAATGAATTGAATTTTTCAGTGATTTTTCGTTTCGGTTCAAAATCCAATTCGGCAATTCATATCTCAGTCTCAAGCAGCAACAAGCCAACAGATCAATAAAATGATTAATCGATACCCCAAATCAGAAAACCCAAAAACCAAAGCCAAAGATTCCAACTTTAACTGAAAATCAAATGGTTCAAACCAAATCTTACCCGAGAGGAGGAGAGGAGGGCGAGTCCGGCGAGAGAGAGGGCGGGGAGGGAGAGGACTGGAGTGGAGAGCGTCAGAGCGACTGAGAGACAGAGAGAGCGAGAGGAGGGCGAGTCGGCGAGTCCGCGAGAGGAGGAGAGACGACAGCGAGAGGAGGAGAGGACTCAGAGGAGGGCGAGTCCGGCAAGAGGTGACTGAGAGACTGAGTGAGAGTCTGGCGACTGCGGCGACTCGGCGAGAGAAGTCTGAGAGAGTGAGAGAGTGATTGAGAGGCTGCGGCCTGCGAGAGAGAACTCGGCGAAGAAATGAATCAGGGTTGGCAAACGACGTCGTTTGCTTCCTTTTTTTTTTGACCGAGTTGACCGAGTTGACGATTTGGAACCGAGTTGGCCGAGTTTGACCGAGTTTGACCGAGTACTCAGCCGATTTTCTTCCCGCCGAGTAGAGGCACTGAGTAGGTCAAAATCGCCTCAGTAACCAGCCGAGTACCGAGTACTCGGCCGAGTTGACCGAGTTTTAGAACTATGGCTGAGAGTGATGTCTACTTTTATTGAAGCATTGAGCTACGTTATTTCTGGCAAACAATTCGCAGGTTTGGCCTGTTCTATTTGAGTAGCAAGTATGACCCTCGATTGTGTTCTTACATATCGCATTACGAATATTCCACATACCCATAGTTGTATTAAGATCCGAACCCATGCATGTATTATTTGTCACAACCTTCTGAACATTAAAAAATTCAAAATTATGGAAGTGAAAACTCTAAAATAACCTCAATATAATTGAAATTATATTTCAACACCTAAATATCCAACTTGAGTTTAAACAATTAACTCATAATACAAACTATATTTACCTACTCCCAAAATTACAGAAATGTAATTAAGGAAGGTTGTACTCTCTCACAGTTCTCACCAAAACTAAATGAACAACAGCTACAAAAACAGCAAACAACTGCCAAGATGTCCAACCCTCCAGCAGCACTACCCCATGCATGATTGATTGGTACACCGGGATTACAAACACAACCCCGGTAAGCTATAACCGTTGAGCCACTTCATCAGAATAATTCATGCAAAAAAGTGTCGAGTCATTCAGGCTCATTTGATCTGGGGAATGGACGAGTGCTTCAAATTTGGTTAAGAGCAACTCCAACAATAAGTCTTATTTGGGGGTGATATTCTCATTTTAACACTCTTTTCATGAGTCCTATAAATTCGATCTCCAACAATAAATTCTTATATGGGGTGTTATACTCAATATACTTGATTATTTTACTAATCTTGTATTGTTTCATTAAAACAATGACCCACCAAATGGATGCAAGGCTCATAAATTGATTGAGTCTTAATCTTAGAATTGGCTTAGATATATGACTTCAAATAGGACCGAGTCCTATATTTCGGACACCAGCACCCCATATATTTGCCTGTTGGAGATGAATTTCTCAATTATAGGACCAGTCTTGGTTTATAGAACCATGGTTGGAGTTGCCCTAATGACTTGTTTCAATCTCAACGATGTTCATCCCCTTCATAACGGTAAAGTTTATGTTGTCGTCACGTTGTTCAATCGATTTTTTTCAAGCCAGTTTTGGTGGACAAGGAATGCATAATTCTTGCAATCCGTGGCATTTCTTGTTTCACCTTGTTGCTTTCTGACAGCACTGAAAGCTGAAAGATATGGAGAAATGCCAGTCCAACTACAGTTGACGCTCCAATCACAATAGCCTACACTTGGATCTCCATCTCTATCACACGTCGACGAGCACCCAGCAATAGTAGTGTACGTGGTTTGGACCATGGGCGGATCCTTTCACAAGGTGGGGGATGCTCAAGCATCCCCAAGTCAATTAAAAAGAAAAAAAACTGGTATTAATTTTTTTTTAATTGGAACTAGCATCCCCTACTCTCCCCCACACTCAATCCCCCTACTAACACCTATACATACACCCATCCACACTCAATCTCCTCCCACACCAACCTCTCAAATCTCACACTGACCACCAATTTTTTTGTTTTCTTCGTCTTTCTCTCTCTCTCTGTGTGTGTCTTCTTCTCCCTTTTTTTTTCCATAAAATTAAATCTCTAACCCTAAAAACTAAAGTGTAATTCTTAAATTAGAGTGATAGATCGCACTTGGAATTGAGCTCACTCCACCATTCCACCAAGAAGTTATGTGCGGTCTCCACTCCTCTAGCGAGCACGGGATGTCATGATCGAATTGGAGATTTTCCCATTTTGGATTTCTAGCTTTCTTCGTTTGCTTTCCATTCACCCTCTGTTACATATGTTTGGAGGTATTTTGATGCAGATAATGTATAACAATCAGTTCAAAAGTGTGAATCACATAGTATTTTGTGTACATTAGTTGAATCTCATCTTTTGTGTACATTGTCAAAAAATATTTTTTTGACCTTCGGCCAAATTTCAAATTCTCCCTAGATTACAATTCAAGATCAAGCATCCCCTAAGCACCCGTCCAAAATCCGCCACTGGTTTGGACCTGAGAGAACCGAGACAAGGGAGCCACAACTGACTACAACGAATTTTTTGTTAACCGAGTACATGAAAAGGCTTTCGATCAGATTTTCCGCTGGCCGATATTGCTTCCCATTGCAGCCAAAGTAAGTGATAGGACTCGCAATCAGAAGCGTGATGTTTTCAACAGAAAATACTCAACACCTCCATGTTAGGAATTCGACCATGAATTCCTCTTGCGGAACTTAACAAGTGCAAAACAATATAGATAAACGATTGAGAACACACACACAAAGTTTACGAGGTTCGACAAAGAACCTGTCTACGTCCTCAGGCTGCTGGGTTTCACTATAGAAGAACAACACAAACAAGAATAGAAGATCACTCACAAGACGTTCTCACCATCTCAAGACCTCACTTGCTCTCTCTGTTTTACCTTGATATATAACTACTGCTACCTATGTCCTTATTTATAGATGTCTAAACCTAAAACCTATAAGTCATTTGAAACATATTCCCAATAGACATAGAAACCATTACTAAGTAGGAAACCACCAAAGTGTTCCTTCTTTGATCAAGATCTAATGAATCCTTATCCTAAGTGGAATCGGATCCACAAACCTAACAATCTTCTACTTGGAGCTGATTCCACCAGTAGCAACAATCTTCAACACTCTTCAATCATAGCAACTCGAAACCCACCGCAGCCAACATCTCCCTCTTCAAGTTTGGAGACCAACTGAAGCCAAGCATAGCTTCAGTTTACCTATTGGCACAGACTTAGTCAACATGTCTGCAGGATTATCACTTCCTTGAATCTTTAACAATTGCAGCACTTCATTTTCCACGAGCTCTCTTATGTAATGATACTTCATAGGAATGTGTTTAGTCTTTGAATGAAAAGCAGGGTTCTTTGCCAAGTGAATTGCACTTTGACTATCACTGTGCAAAGCACAAATCTCCTTCTTTTTACCCAATTCCTCCAAGAGACCTTTTAGCCACATCATCTCCTTACCAGCCTCTGAGACTGCTACATACTCTGACTCCGTCTTAGACAAAGTCACTTGCCCTTGCAAATGTGAGATCCAAGATACAGCAGTACCACCTACAGCATACACATAACCCGTTGTACTCCAACTAGTATCATTATCTCCTGCCAAGTTTGCATCCACATACCCTTGTAATTCAGCACTACCTCTCTTGAAACAAAGAGACATATTAGTAGTACCTCGAAGATACCTCATGATCCACTTCACAGCCTCCCAATGTTGCTTACCTAGATTACTTGTGTACCTATTCACAACCCCAACTGCATGCGCAATATCGGGTCTAGTACACACCATAGCATACATTAAGTATCCAACTGCCGACACATAAGATACGTTCTTCATATATTCCTTTTCCTTTTAACTCTTGGGTGATTGTTCCAATGACAACTTAAAGTGTGCTGCTAACGGTGTACCTACAGCCTTTGATTCATTCATATTGAATCGCTTAAGCACCTTCTCAACATACTTCGCTTGTGAAAGTTTCAAAGTACCAGCCACTTTAACACGAATAATCTTTATACCTAAGATTTTCTTCACCTCACCCAAATCCTTCATTGCGAACTGATTTGACATCTCTTTCTTCAACTTCTCAATCTTGTTGAAGTCTGCCCCACCTATCAACATATCATCCCCATACATTAAGAGAATGATATAAGACTTGTCAAACCTCTTAAAGTAACAATAGTGATCCGATTGACATCTTGTGTAGCCACTTCCACACATGAACGCATGAAACTTCTTGTACCACTGCCTTGGGGCTTGTTTTAAGCCATACAGGCTCTTTTGCAGTTTGCATACCAAGTCCTCCTTCCATGTGCTATGAAACCTTTTAGTTGCTGCATGTAAATTATCTCCTTCAAATCTCCATGAAGAAAAGCAGTCTTGACGTCTAGCTGCTCCAAATATAATCCTTTAGTTTCCACTAATCCAAGCACCACCCGAATTGTTGTATGCTTAACAACCGGAGAAAAGATCCCATCAAAATCAACACCCTCCTTTTGCTGAAAACCTTTTACAACTAGCCTGACCTTGTTTGCTCCCATCAACTTCTTGTTTAATCTTGTAAATCCACTTGTTTTGTAATGCTTTCTTTCCCGCTGGCAATTCAGCTAACTCCCATTTATTCTTGGACATGAGAGAGTCCATCTCATCTTGCATAGCACCCTCCCACTTAGTTGAATCTTCATGTTGTATCGCCTCATCATAAGTCACGGGTTCACCACAGTCAGTTAATAGCAAATAGTTAGCACAAGGCGAGTATATATCTGGCGGTATTCCTTTGTTACTTCTCGACGATACTCTTGGCACAAAAGGAGATGTCATTGGCTCATCATTAGGAACTCCATTATCAGGTTGTGTGGCCTCAGGAGCTACTTCTTGTTGTTCCTGCCCATGATTAACCTTAGACACATCTTTATCAGATAATTCTTCCAATCTTGCAAACTGCCGATCTTTTCTTACATGACTTTCAGGCTCTGCTATTTGCCTATTCTTATACATCACTTTTTCATTAAAGATGACATTCCGACACCTGATAACTTTCTTGCTTTGCATATCCCAAAACCTACAGCCAAGCTCATCCCCGCCATAGCCGATGAATATGCACTTTCGAGACTTAGGATCTAACTTGCTTCTTGCACCGAACTCAATGTGAACATATGCCACGCAATCAAACACTCTTAAATGTGATAGGCACATCTTTCTTCCACTCTATTTTTCCTCAGGTAAAAGATTATTCAATGGCGTTGACGGCCCACGGTTAATTAAGTAAGCAGCAGTATTCCTTTGTTACTTCTCGACGATACTCTTGGCAAAAAAGGAGGTGTCATTGGCTCATCA
Source organism: Argentina anserina (assembly GCF_933775445.1). Taxonomy (NCBI): domain Eukaryota; kingdom Viridiplantae; phylum Streptophyta; class Magnoliopsida; order Rosales; family Rosaceae; genus Argentina; species Argentina anserina. The sequence goes on along the minus strand of NC_065877.1, from coordinate 8,872,093 downwards.
TTAGGAACTCCATTATCAGGTTGTGTGGCCTCAGGAGCAACTTCTTCTTGTTCCTGCCCATGATTAACTTTAGACACATCTTTATCAGATAATTCTTCCAATCTTGCAAACTGCCGATCTTTTCTTACATGACTTTTAGGCTCTGCTGCTTGCCTATTCTTATACATCACTTTTTCATTAAAGATGACATTCCGGCTCCTGATAACTTTCTTGCTTTGCATATCCCAAAACCTATAGCCAAGCTCATCACTGCCATAGCCGATGAATATGCACTTTCGAGACTTAGAATCTAACTTGCTTCTTGCACCGGACTCAATGTGAACATATGCCACGCAACCAAACACTCTTAAATGTGATAGGCCTATCTCTCTTCCACTCCATTTTTTCTCAGGTAAAAGATTATTCAATGGCACTGATGGTACACTGTTAATTAAGTAAGCAGCAGTATTAACCGCATCAGCCCATAACATGTCTGGCAATCCTGCGTGTATCCTCATACTCCTTGCGCGCTCATTCAAAGTCCTATTCATGCGTTCAGCCACTCCATTCTGTTGTAGAGTTCCAGGTATTGTTCTTTCCATCTTGATCCCGTTCTCTGCACAATACTCTTTAAAATCATTATTATAGTATTCACCTCCATTATCCGACCTCATACATTTGATCTTCAAATTTGTCTCAGTCTCTACGATCGCCTTCCACTTCTTAAAAGTACTAAGCACCTCCCATTTATGTTTCATAAAGTAAATACATACTTTCCTTGTGGAATCATCAATATAAGTCACGTAGTACCTTAAGCCAGCCATTGAAAGCTCAGGTGTAGGACCTCACACATCAATATGAACTAACTCCAGTTTTGCATCTTTTGGTGCCTTGCCACCCTTTAAGAAACTGACAGTTTTTTGCTTCCCAAATATACAATCTTCACAAAGCCCAATTTTCACTGAGTTCACACCATGTAGTTTACCTTGTGCCTGAAGTACACCCATTATTTTCTCGTTGATGTGCCTAAGTCTACGCTGCCATAAGTATGCATCATCTTTCTTCTCAACGATCGTACCGCCTACATTGCTTTCAACAACAACGATAATACCCAAGGTCGTGTAGAGTGACCCTGTCTTGAGTCCACGAGCTAATACCATAGCTCCCTTACTTACTTTCCACGTGCCTTTCTCAAATGTAGTACGACATCCTTCATTATCCAACTGACCCACAGAAACCAAGTTTCTTGTCAATCGTGGAATGTGTCTAACATTCGTCAAAATCTATATTCCACCATGTGTGAGCGAGATCTTCACATCACCCCTTCCCATAATCTCCAGAGCTCTACCATCAGCAAGAATTACTTTTCCAAAATGACCATGTTGGTAATTCACCATGAGCTCTCGTTGTGAAGTTGAGTGAAAAGATGCTCCCGAATCCATGATCCATAATTCCAATGGTGTTTCTGTAATGCTTAGTACAAGTGCCTCCGAGTCATACTCAGTTGTGTTTGTCATCTTCGTTGCATCCTTCCACTGGTTACAACATCTCTTGATATGTCCAGTCTTACCACAATGCCAACACCCATCGCACATTTTCCTGCTTTGGACACACTTCGTCTTTTTCCTGGTGCCTTGGACTTGGACCTTCCACGATTATTGTTTGAGTGTTTGTTGGACGTTCTACCTCTATTTTCCATAGATAGCTCAGAACTTGAAGGCTCATCAAGATTATTAAGTCTTCGTGTCTCCTCATTCAAAAGAATGTCACGTACGTCATTAAACTTCAACTTCTTCGTAGTCCAAACTCCACTACAAATTGAGTTCACAGTCACATCACAATCTGAAGGCATGGAAGTCAACAACACCAAAGATTTGATGTGTTCATCGAAATTTACATTCACCGAGGCTAGTTGCTCGATAATATCACCAACTACTCCAACTTGTTAGCGAACAGATATACCCTTACCCATCTTCAGAGTGAACAGTCGTCTCATCAAGTATAATTATTGAACGGCATTTGGCTTCTCATACATGTTCGATATGCTATCCAACATTCCTTTCAATGTAGTCACCTTGATGACAAATCACCATACTTCATTTGAAAGCGATAATCGAACTACTCCAAGGGCCATCCTGTCCATCTCGACAAATTCTTCCTCCTTCATCTCTTATGGGAGCTTGCCGCTTAAAGTCTTCGCAAGCTTCTTCATACTCAAGTAATCCTCGATATGTGACCTCCATAGGCTGTAGTCATTGTTGTCGAACTTGTCGACCCTCTTCTCAACGTCTTCTATGCTCATTGTTTCCACTCTAGAACCAGGCTCTAGATACCACACTATTAGGAATTCGACCCTGAATTCCTCTTGCGAAACTTAACAAGTGCAAAACAATATAGATAAACGATTGATAACACACACACACAAAGTTTACGAGGTTCGACAAAGAACTTGTCTACGTCCTCGGGCTGCTGGGTTTCACTATAGAAGAACAACACAAACAAGAATACAAGATCTCTCATAAGACATTCTCACCATCTCAAGATATCTCACAAGACGTTCTCACCATCTCAAGACCTCACTTGCTCTTTGTGTTTTACTTTGATATCTAACTACTACTACATATGTCCCTATTTATAGATGTCTAAACCTGAAACCTATAACTCATTGGAAACCTATTCCCAATAGACATAGAAACCATTACCAAGTAAGAAACTACCAAAGTGTTCATTCTTTGATCAAGATCTAATAAATCTTTATCCTAAGTGGAATCGGATCCACAAACCTAATTCTCCAGTTGTAGACGCCTCAAGAACGGCTTCGAAGCAGAAAGGTTGCATTCTATTTCGTACCACTCGTTAAAGTACCAATGGTTTCTAGGTCCAATCCCAAAAGGGTACGGGATCTTAACACCTCCGAAAACCAATGTACAGCTATTATTTGCTATCTCCGGTGACTATGATGATGATGTTGTACTCATGCTCCATTTATATAACAATAGAATGAAAATCATGTCTTGAACTAGCCGTTTCATTGTCACTAGCTACGTACCTGGTGAACTTCTACTTCCCAGCAATATATATATATATATATATACTAGTGGGTTTTCTGACAAACAGAAAAAAGATGCATCTAGCTGCTAGTAGTGAGTCCCAGCAGAGAATTTATAAACGAAACAACGTACGAAACGAACATATAGCTTCGCAAGAGCCGGTGCTTTCAATCGAATAGAAAAGGTGAAAAGATGGAGGGTCCAAGACGGAGTGGGCATTCTATTATCATTGCATATTGATAATATCGTATTTGAAATATCGAGCAAGCTCTACCATAGTATACATTATGAAGGATGAAGGTCCATTTCCCACTAATGTAATTTCTTATCTTTCACGAGAGCTTTTTTTAACGAGGACCATCATGTTAAAAAAAATTAATTAATTATTAATTAGACTTACTTTTCAACCACATTTTCTAATGGGCTTCTTATAAAAAACTCTATTTTGACATATGAAATTAGAAAATAGTAAAAAGAGATTGTAAAATTAGAAAAAAATCAGTTTTTAAAAATCTTTAAACCGTTGCCCACCAATTTAGCAATATTTACACGAGTGCCATTCCCTAAAACCATTATCTCAAAAAAAAAACCGATCCCAGAATCCCAAATCGGTGGTTATGCAGCACCACTGCGCCCTTGATTCCAATGGAGATGTCAAGACCCTAATTTATCAGTCCCCATTGCCTACCCTTTTCACTTATAGGTAATACTACTAGTTATGTTATTGAGCTTGTTTTGTTGTGGTAGTAATGAGAGCATATGGAAATTAGAGTTGGCTTAGTTGGGTGGGTTACAACTAGTTATGAGTTGTTATGATTAGAGAGTGTGAATGTGATCAAACTAAGGATATGGTATCTGACATTATATATATTCCTAGACCGAAGTGGGAAGGTGGTATGATGGCGATGAAAAGAGCAGACTAGACGTGCTTCAGTTAGCTATGGAGTTGGGAGCAGATTACATTGATGTTGAGCTTCATGTCTCTCCTTAATGACTATATAACTCTAAAGCATTCAACTTTAGTTAGCTATGGAGTTGGGAGCAGATTACATTGTAAGCATTCAACTTACATTGATGTTGAGCTATTGGAGTTTGAAACAGATACTTGAAGAAGCACGTGAATACATTCTCCTGCCTGTAAAATGTGAACAAGCTACTGTTAGTAGTGTGGCCGTAGTGTACAGATTTGAAACAATTTACTATTTTGCATTCTGACTTTATAATAACGACGGTCCTAAGTTGCTAACGTTTTTACCCCTGTTGAAGGTTGCTCGAGAATTTATTGAATGTATAGTGTGATATTGGTTATGACAGGGGTTGTGAGTTGTGACAGAGGTTGTAACATGTAGTTGATATTGGTTGTGACAGAGGTTGTGACAGGGGGTGTGATAATGGTTGTGACAGGTAGTGTGATAGAAATTGTGACAGGGGTTGTGACAGGTAGTGTGACAGAGGTTGTGATAGGTAGTGTGACAAAGGTTGTGACAGGTAGTGTGATAGAAGTTGTGACAGGGGTTGTGACAGGTAGTGTGACAGAGGCAATGTGTGTGACAATGGTTGTGACAATAGGTGTGACAGTGTGTGTGACAGTAGGTGTGACAGTGGGTGTGACAATTAGTGTAATAGGTAGTGTGATAGTGGTTGTGACAGTTAGTGTAAATAGATAGTGTGACATGTTCTGTGACAGCAGGTGTGATAACGGTTGTGATAGTGGGTCTGACAGGTAATGTGATAGTGGTTGTGACAGGATGTGTGACATGCCGAGAGGAAATGTGAAAATATGCGAAATTTTATTAAAATTCAAATGAGATTGGTATAAGTATGCTCAAAATGAAGAGAATAGCTAGAATTAGAGAACCTTGAGCTTCGGTTTCGCCGGAATTGTTTGGAGCACCGCCATCGATGGCGGCAACCCTTTGCGATGGTTGTTGCGCTTTGTACGGTTGGTCGATTCGAAGTGGGTAGTATATCAAATGAAAGAGGGGAGCGAGATCTTTCTAACGGTACCAATTTCGTCAAAATCTATCGCCGAACGAGAAAGTTATGGCCGAAATTAGAAAAAGAAGGAAAAAAAAAGAAGAAAAAGAATAAGAAATGGCAAAACAGTCCAGAAAATATTTTTAAAGTGACTTTTTTCTAATTTTGTTGACCTTTTTATAATTTCCAGTTAAATGTGATGACATTTTTATAATTAATTCATAAGTAATAATTTTTTCTAATATAAGTTGGGAGATTGTACTTTTTTATAATTTGCCCTTTTTTAATCTCAACTGTTTAGATTTTATGCCTATATAAGAATATTACTTATACAAATTTTCAGTCAATTTAATTATCGTTAAGGTATTTAAAGTAAATAAAATTAGTTAACAGATGAAAATTGTCAAACATTAATCATTGAAGTTCATAATGAGTAAATCACATTTATAATTGTCTTAACGATTTTCAAATTGGATGAAACTTACATGAATGATCTATTCATATATATCTACAGAGAGTGTATTCTGGGCTTCAACGGTGTTTGAGCACCATCATCACGTGATGAGGCACATGACTATTTAAAAGCCTTTATTAGTCTCTCTTAGAAAATCCAGAGTTCCAGACCCCAACAACTCCGAACCCCGAACACGAAATCCTCGACTCCAAACCCAGCTCCACCGCCCAATTCCACTTATTTTCACCGCCAACCATTGTCCGTGTTCTGGAAGAGGATAAAGCAACATCATCGCCTGAAGAGGAATTCAAAAGGTGGTGAAAAAGAAAAAAAAATCTAGATTTAGATCTGATTTAAGATATTATAGAGGAAAAGATGCAAACTCCAAGAGGTGGTTGAGAAATTACCAAGGAGTGTGGAAGAAGGTCGCCGGAACTCCGACTCATCGCCGATGATTTCAGATTTCGAATCTTTGTTTCCTGAAAACTTGCTTGAATCTTACATTGAGTGGATGGGTTTTGAAGACAAGAATGAGAGGAATTAAATGATGGTGGTCGCGTAGCCAATAGCGGAGGGACGACGTCGGCGAACAGTGGCAAAGCCGCATCTGCTCTTTTTAATAGCCTACTCATTTAAAAAAGGTAAGTGAAATGGTCAAAATTCTCATGCGTAAGACTCAAATGGACTTTATTAGAGATGACGGTTGCGTTTTGCTGTGGCTTTTATAGTGTTTGGATAATTTCAAATTTTCTGGAATTTAAATAAAAGTTGGAATTTCATTATTCATTTTCTCATTTTTTTTCTGTTTAGATTAAAATATAATATAATTTAGATGAAAAAAAATCAGGGAATTTAAGATAGAGATTCCCGACTTAAATTCCCTAAGAAATTGACATTTTTTTCTCAATTCCTTCCAAATAGTCTTGGTGTTTTTGGATGAGGGAAAAAAAGAGGGAATTTAATTAAAAGTGAGGGATTCATAATTCCAAAAAACAATTTTCTTGTTTGGGAACTATAAATTAAAAATTCCAGATTTCTATATAAAATAAAAAGAAGAAATTTGTTGGTTAAATTCCCCACTCAAATTCTCTACAAAATGAGTGTTATTTGCAAATTCATTTCTAGTGTTCAATTATCTTTCAAAAAAAAACTCTTTTATATTTTCTCTTTAATTTATTTCAAACTTTTTTAATCGATTACAAACATCAAATTTCACATAAATATAACGAAATAGTAGAATTCACAATTAATGAATTTTCATATTGATGAATTTTAAGATGTCATCATTTATAAATTCCTATGAATTTTATAATCTTCTCATCCAAATGCACTATAATTTGTTATTTTAAAAGTCATACACTATGTAATCTAAATAATGAAATTCTTATTTAAAATAATATAAATTTAATTTTTTAAGGGAACCACTTGATTTATAAAAAGAGAAAAATTCTCCAATAGTCTCTGAACTCTTATGACACAGTCAGTTTGATCCTTGACCTTTTAAAATTAATCAAATTGATCCCTCAACTTGTATTTTGCTGTCAATCAGATCTCTCCATCTAATTTTCGTCACTATTCCGTTAATTTCATAACCTAACTCATGCGTAGGCCGCACAAAAAGTGGCAAATGAGACATTTTACTGAAAGTTAGAACTTAAACTCGTTTCTACTCAATATCACTCATAACCAGGTTCTCATTTTCTCAAACCTAAACTCGTTTGGTGAACTCAATTTGGAGAAAGGTTGATTCTGATTGAGTCTGAGGGTTACACACATCATTTGCCCTCTTTTGTAGGATCCACATATGAGCCACATCATGAAATTAACAGTACAGTGACAGAAAAATTGGATAGAGGGATCTTAATGATAGCAAAAAACGAATTGATGGATCAATTTGATCAATTTTAAATGTTAGAGATTAAATTGACCGTGTCATAAGAGCTAAAGGACCGTTGGTGAATTTTTATTTTATAAAAATAAAGATTAAGGTCAGAATAACTATTACATATCCCTACACTACGATATTCAAATAAACAAAAGGCCTTTGAGCATAGTCACAGAGATACATAGCATAAGACTATAATGGACTATATTAGTTTATATCGAGTCATCAACAACTTGCAATATATGCAAAATAAGAGAAACCTGATACGACTTCAATATCAAATTTGACTAATTTGGAGAAGCGTAATCACAATTAGAAATATGGAAACTACAACTTAAGTTATAGCGATAGGTGGGGAATAGAAAGAAAAACAGTTATTATATAGTCTACAACAAATTTATGAGATTTTCTCATGTTTTCAGGAAAGCATCACGAATCGAGATCTGCAACGGGCACCATGCCAACATCTAGTTCAAATATACCTTTATTTTGGATGTGTACAAAAATTACAGAGTGAGATTGATCATAATCAGAAACTATTGCAGGCTGCACTTAAGCTTTTGAGCCTCAAGTTCTTGTTTCAAAGCTTCCATTCGTTCAATCAAAGCAAAATTTTCCTGGAAATCAAGGACTTCCAAGTAAGTATAGGACAGGATTCGCTCTAAGGCAAACCTTATAATACTCTAAAACAAGTAATAATCAGAACCAACAAGGTCGAAGAAGACGATAAAAGTTTAATGTATCATAGTGTGCAGTTAGCACAATGGTTTCATTTAGGGTATGGTAGAAGATGTTTGTAACACAAAAGATTGTGATAATACTTACAAGCGTATCTGATTCATCCTAGACAAGAAGCTTCAAAAACCGGATCTATATTAAGAATGTGCTAGAGGAAAAACTTAGAAGATTAAAGTTCTGAGGAAAAAAGAAAAGGTCACCTTTTGTAGCATCATCAATTTATGATTGTTATTAGCAGCATTTCCATCATCTTCAATAGATCCCCTTAACTGTCAAAAAGACAAATATTATTAAATCAGTCCTCAAAGAGAAGACATGCACTGAATATATCAATAAATCAATTTATCGCATGAGGGGGAAGGAAGAATTGAAGGACGATACCACCCAGTTTTTACATAAAAATTGTTGCTTTTATAATACCTGCATAATAAAATCATATAATGTATACCCACTCACCCTCTACAGCTAAAGACCCAAGTATTTAGATAGATAAAAGTGACGTTATCAATGCATATAACTCTATTGTACATAACATACGAAGAGATCCTTGAAGAAATCATTTCACTGGTGGCTACACCAAATATGTGCTACAAAATTATTGTTGTTGGCAGGTGAGAGGAGTAGTGCATATGAAAGCTAACTACAAGACTCGATTTCAAACCAGCACTTTTACCATAGTGCACCAAAGAGAATAGAAAATGCTAATAATGTACTCGAAGTTCAGTTAGTTAGACTAAATAATTTATTAATTCAAGAATGCGCTTCCAGAGATTGGCCCAAATGACTTCTACAATTGTTGGCCAGAAACCACAATCACATAGAAAATAAAATAACAGAAACCAAATTCTAGTTTCTGATTGTGTGTGTGTTTTTCTGAAGAAACTGATGATGATGTGTTTTATCAATTTTGGGTTAGTATACAGTTTATTATCCTTCGGGGTTTTCAGCTCACTGTTCTAAGCATTAACAGATTGAATGTTCAGCTAAGAATTGATTGTCGAACTCATAGTCTCACAGTATGTTTTAGCTGAATCAAATTAGTGCAATATACAATAGATGCTACAGAGAATTATAGCTCTGATTGGCGCTAATATGAAAAGGAACTTTAAAGCGAAGGGGACGATACATATGGCTTATGTCTGCAGACCTGTTTGAGTTCATTAATACACCTGGTAGACCTTTCTGCTTCTACATCATATTTCAGCCTCCACTCGGCAGATTCATCCATTGCTTCTCTATTAGCAAGGTCAAACTGTCGTCTACAAGATTTTGAGGAGAAAAAAATACAACTAATGAGTAACAATCACTTCAAACCCAGTAAACAATAGCAAAATTCGATGTATCATGAAATCCATGACACCATAAACATTAATAACAAAACACGAACCAAAACCAGGGGTGAGACCGCGAGAATCCCATTTTATTCCATGGAAGCATCATTACTGTTTAGAAATTTACAACCTACTGGCAAGATCAAAATCATATAGTACAAATCATAAACATATGAGCCAGTCCAGAAAGTTAGGATTTTTAGGGTCATTTCTCCACTTCCACTCTTATATCGAGTTTCATTCCTCAAAATACTATAAAATGGAAATGGGTTTAAAGATAGGCTCAAACTATACTCATATAAGAAACGGTATTCATTCATTCATTCACAGAATCGGCAGAAACATAAACAATTGAAAACAAAAATAGAAGCAGGCAGAGAGATAAGATGGGAAGAAAAGAAACCTGATGAGCTCGGTTTCATCAGAAGAAACTCTGTAATCGATGGACCAAAGCCTGAAGTAGACAGCGATCCCCAGAAACATCAAAACCGCGAAACTCACCAGTACTTTCTTGTTTCCTCCACCTCCCCCCATTTTGACTCTTTTAACTCTTCGACGTTCTTGGAAGGTTTTGTGCGAAAAACAACCAGACGGGTACCAACCTGGGCCCCCGATTACTGAGAAGAGCCCAACATACTCGGCCCACACCCTTTTGTGATTTTCTCAGACCAAAAAGAATTTCAAGTTTCTACATCTTTGCATTAGTCAATTTAGATCATTGCATTGTTTTCCAGAGATATTAATGTGCGCGTTTGGTGCAGCTTATTAGCTGCTTTTCTCATAAGTTAAGGCCAGTGCCGGCCCTGGGGCGGTCAAGGAGGTGCAGATTTTTTTTTTATTTTTTTCAGTAGAAATAAGGTATTTGACATATACTAAGCACAGTGGCGGATCCACGTGTAGGCGAGTCTAGGCAGTTTCCTAGGCTGGGTTTAGAGTTTAAAGGCGTGGAGTATGGAGTTTTCTGGAGGAAAGCGGTTTGAAAATGGCAGATTCCGGTGAAGAAGACAGTTGCAGCGGCAAACACGTCGGTTTCTTTTTCGTTTCAGCCCAAAACAAGTCTTTTTAATCATTAAATAGAGGTAGAACGACGTCGTTTTACAAACTAAACAAAAAAAAACAAAAAAAAAAGACGCTACTTTCTTTAACTCTGTATCTTGACTAATGGCTACCTTCTGTGTCTCTCTCATCCCAAACCCCTTTAGAAAACACAAAACACCAAACACCAATAATTAAATAAATATCCCATATGGCCCCAAACTTAACATAGGTTTACTTCAATCAAGTAATGCTTGATTCAATTCTCTTATTAATATCAATTTTATCATTCTTATGTTTAAACTTTTGATATTTTTTTTCATATATTTTCGTTAGTTATTTGAATGTTTCATTATAATGCAAATTCGATGCATGTGATAATGAGAATAAATGTTATAATGTACTAATGTGGTGTTTTCAAAATGTGAAATCGCGCCATAGAGATATACCGTTTCGTTGTTGATTGAAAAGTTCTACTATATTTTTCTTTTTTGAATTAGAGCGGATTATATTTTCTGATGACAAATAATTTTTTTGGCCCTGGCTAGCAAAATTTTCTGAATCTGCCACTGACTAAGCATGATCCATTTATAACCAAGCAAAGTGGTTGGTGGATTGGCTACATGCTAGCTTTTATAATTAGAACGGCAACGAGGTTGAGGGTTTGATACGAGTTTGTGTTTTTTTTTCCTTTTTTCCCCTTTATTAACTCATTCCCTCATTCATTTATACGGGTCTAATTTGCATTTCGCACAGGGTCCTCGATCACTTTGGGCCGGCCCTGGTTAAGGCAAAACAAGTGTTTGGTAAACACCACGTGAGCTCCTTTTCTTATAAGTGAAAGGCATTTTGAAGCAATAAGCAAAAGTTAGTTTTTCCCTCCTCTCAAAAATAAGCATAAGTCAGCAAAAACACGAAGGTTTCTACGAATAAATGATATTTTCAAAATGACAATGGGTAGCCTTCCAAACACCAGAAAATTACAAGGAAATCTATTGGAGACCGACAACCCCTTCATCGCGCATCCATTCTTCTCAGAGCTCAAGCTCGAGCTCGTTCTCGTTCTTCTCACTCTGGGTTCAACCTCAATTTGAGCATGCCCCAATATTAGTCAAGCCGCCAAAGCTCTTTAGATCTTCAACACGGTAAGCTCTTCCTCTTTGTATGATTGCATATATAACTTCTCAGGATTAGGTTCTTTAATTTATTCTTTGATTTTGATGAACATTGAAGATCAATTGTGTTATGGGTATTAGGGATTTGACTGATAGAGACTATGATTTGTAGAATATTGGGTCTTGTGATCATTTATTTCTGTTGGCGTGATCTGGGTATGGCAATTCATGTACAATGTTGTTCTGTTGTCAAGAGTGAAAGGATTAGCAACTGATTTAATTATCAAACTTAGTTGTGAAGACCGTGATCATGAACTTGGTTCTGGTACTACTTATTGTAAGTTAGCAAGATCAACATTATTTGATCTTACTTTACCACTACATGGGAACAATGCACATTGAACTTAATTTTTATTTTGGTGTTTCTTTTTGTGTTTCTTGTGAATTCATTTGTAAGCAACTTGATGAGTTAGTCTCTCTTGTAGTATGGTTTCATTGATTACCAAATGGTTTGTCAACAATGACCTCCCAATACACAATAGATTCAACTAAAACCTTTTGGATTCTTCTGAATCATGTTTGTGTTAGACCTCACTTTTTCAGTACATGTTTGTGTTGGATGCTGTAGAAAGATAAGAAAAAAGTTATTTTAGGCCAGGTACTTGCTATGTCTGATTACTCTGAATCTCTGATATATTCTCATTGTTTCGTTATAGATGCCTACAAAACTTGAAGTATGGATTATTAGTTGGAAAAAAGAGAGGCAGTAAAAGTATAGATTTACAAGTTTGAATAGGTATGTAGCATTTAACTATGTAAACTATGTTAATAGAAGGTCTCATACTCTCATTGCACTTATCACAGGTTATTGTTATTAGATGTTACATTGTGCTTGGAGGAGAACATTTATATGTTAAGATATTCAAGATTGTATTCTCTGCCTGCTATTAATATATATGGGCAACTTATGTTTATTTGATCATCATGGTTCTTATTTTCACCTTAAAGATGGATTTTTGCGTGCTTATTTTTCACCTTCAAGATGGATTTTTGCTCCAGCATTATGCACCATTTGAAAACACTCGTTAGAGAGATAAGTTGTCTTATATGACTTATCTATGCCTTTTCTTTATTAGTTGTATGCATCACTCTCTTTTTTTTGTCTTTATCAGTTGATGTTTTGTGGTTATTCACTATGATTCATATGATGCTAAGATATGCAGTAAATGTCAGATGCAGTGCCAGTACATCTCAACAGCAGTTTAACCATTTGAGGGAATGTAATATATTATATCTGACCATTATTTTGACCAATCAGAACCAACTTTGGTTAGAATGAGAATTGTAAATAGGTTCACAACTTTGATTTTTCAAACATGTAAATCCATGAGTCTAGTTGGAATACCAAAATTTTAAAGTATGTACATAATCATGTAATAAATATGTCTCATATTATGTTCTTTATCTATTTATATGGGTATCGCAATTCTTCGAGTCTCTATCTTCAAGAGTACGTTCTACAAGTTCTTTATACCTCTAATCATATCCATGTGATTTCTATTGTTTTGAGAAACCATGGTGGAATCTGGGAAAAATGAGATGTGTAGGCACAATATCATACTGTTATTTCACCAAGGAATTACAATTCAGGAAATGGCACTATAGATATGAAGATATAAAAACCATCTTCTCAAACTAGTGATCTAATTACTATTTTGAAGACATATTCACAATACACCGATATTGGAAGGTAGGTTCTGATCATTTACATTGGCACTCATACTTGATGATGACTTGCACTCATACTTGATCATTTATATCGACATTGTTGTAGGGTCTTAAAATACAAAGCAAAAGAATCTATCAAAATCTAAACAAATCTTGCTAATAGAATGCATTATTCTGTGGAAAACTATATAGAATCAAAACAATCCATAGAGTCTGCACAATTTATGGAATATAAAAAGTCAGGCAAATTTTTTTAAAATCCAGATTGAATACACCCCCTTAAGGGTGCACAAATAAAAAGAATAAATTACCCGTAAAAGATTTGTATTTGTTTGCTAAAAGACATAAACTCATTTGATGTCCAAATTAGTCTTTTATAAACAAAAGTATAAGTTAGTTTGAGTTTACCAAACAACTGACACAACTTTTGTCAGCAAAAGTCACTTATAAAAAGTCAGTTTACCAAACACTCAGCTACTTTACTTATCAGCAACTTATTCTTAGAAATAAGTATAAGTCAACTTTTCTTATAAGTCACAGTTGCGTCAAACACACACATAGTTCTTTGAATTAATATGACTAGTCATGGCTCTTTTGTGGGTTGGTTATTTTTAAATTATCAGCCTAAAGGTCATGAAATTAATTGTTTGATTCTCATTAACGTATAGTCTCATATAGAGTATGGATGAATGAAGTTATCGAAAAAAACGCGTTTGATATTTATTGTCAAACTATAGAAGTTGAGGGGTAAACGGCAAATGAATGACTATTAATTTTCTTCTTCTTCTTCTACTTCTTCCGTCCCATATCTCATGGTCATGAAACACATATGGTATGAGTATGTTCTCATATACTACATGTTAATTTGGGTTACTTTAGAATAAGGACTATGATGCCATGATTCTGGCTTCCGGGTGTGGGGATATAAGGTTGACTTTAAAGACTAAAGTATAATACTAATGGTATTTTTGGTAATACTCGTTCTAAGACATATATTGAGGACTACGAAACTCAAATGACAAATTAATGCCCTCAATCGAAATTTTGATAAATAATGAAGTACTAGGATAGTAGGATTGCTATACAAAAGTCAAACCACCCATCCCCGAGTTTTTTCTTCTTTCGGTTTTGGTTTTGGTTTTGCTTTAGTTTTGGTTTTGGTTTTGGTTTTCAGGAAGAATAGCATGCATCCGCATTTCTTTAGGAGGAAGAACTAAAAGGAACAATTATTTGAGCTTATGCACTTAGAAGTTAGATGTAATCGAGTGAAGGGAATATTGATGATCATTTCTCTTCTGTAGAAACAAGTACGTACCCTAGAGGAAAACAACTCTACAATTAAGTTTCTGAATTAACTCGAGCGATAAGGAACGATCTGGAAGACAATGACGAGTATGTCAATGCATAGATTGAGATCATGAAGTATACACCTACATCAAAAGTTTTGTAGGTTTTGAAAAAAAAAACACACACACACGTGTAGGGTATCACCCCCTTCACCGGTTCACCATAATGCTGGTTTTTTTTTTGACAACCTTGAGTCATTGAGCTAAGAAGAAGAATAATACCCCTTATTTCTGAGACATTAAGCATCTAAATCCATAATAAAAGGCATAATTTTGGGGCCTCTAAATCCAAAAGAAATTTGTGCATGATAGTGAGGTCCAAATAATATTGAAATCCATAAACATTAGAAGGCCCCCTATATCTGCAAAACTACCAACAGCATATTTACTTGTAGTGATCTGTGTGAGCGGTTATGAGACATTGAATATCTTATCTCATAAATATATATATATATATATATATATATATATCTGTGTCGAGTTATATCTTCACAGTGATACAGGTCTTGAGGTGGAAATAAGACTGCAACCTTCATATGTAATCGAAAAACAAACAATACTGTCACAAATCCTATCAATTTCAATACATCAATGTCAATCACATCTTTTAGCAGACATATCTTCACAATTCATTAGCCCTCCTCTTTTCTTTTCTTTTTGGTCTAACCAACCAAATTGCTGCTTTATTTCTTCACCATAAATAAATGAAACCCATAAATTATAATCAGCCATCATGAAGAAGTGAAAGCAAGAAAGCTTAAGTGAGAAATTAGGCTTGATCTTAATTTTCACGCAACATAAAATAATAATTGGGAATGAAAGACGTAACAAATGGAAATTTGGAAACTACACAACAGGGGGAGAAGAATTCAAGTAGCGCCTCTGGTTTCTGGTGATTCATTACTAACTTGCAAATCTGATAGCTATAAATTAATTCAAGTTCGTTGGATTTACCCAGAGCTATTTAATTTAGTCTTTACTGCATTTCCTTTCCTGATGATGCACTAGAAAATTTAGATTGCCAAATTTGGTCAAGGATGAAATTTGGATAAGCTGTTTGTCATTTTCCAGCAAATACATATCCTTTATAAGTATGTGGAAAAGTTGGATTGTTTATGGGAAAGGTCTACAAAAGGTTGAAAAATAGTGAACCTATACCTTGCTGTGGGATTTGGCAGTTTGTAGATGATAAAAATTTCAGGGCAAACGAATTTTGGACACAAAGATATATTTATGTTTGGCACCAAATTTTTTCTAAAATTAAGGGCGAAAGGCTGCTCTTAGTCCTATAATTAATGAAAATTGCGAAATACCTTTAGGACATGATTCACATACTGATATTTCTAACCGAAGAAAAGCGATTGATGATGTGATGATACTATGACGAACAATGTACATACATATAATTTATTCATATATTATGTTCAGTTGTAACTAAGTACATGAAAGCTCATTCTCAAACTACGTAGTCATTCGTATAGCTTGATGTAAATTTTTCAAGATCCAAAAACTATAAAATGAAGTACTCATAACCAAATGTCATAGGGATGCTTACATGTTGCTAGTTATACAACTTTGGTTGAAGGAGATTCTAAATCACTCATGGACATTGCTTTTCATAAAGTAGAGGTGCCTTAGAGGATCAAATATTTGGTCGAAGATATTTAGAAGCTCACTCTTCTTTTTCTTTTATTTATTTTACACGTATTTAGAAAAAACTAACTAGTTGTGTGGGTGATAGAATTGCTAATTTTGATTAATTGTATGGTCGTTTGATTGGTGTTTGACAAAATTGTCTCCCCTCACTGTGTCTCAAGTGTTTTATTTGGATTAATTGAGTGAGAGTGTTGCTAGAGATTTTTCATATATTTTTTATGTTTTCTTTTTTGTCATAAAGAAAAAAAATCAAATGTCATAGGTTGTGTTTGAATACAACTTTTACCTAGTCTTCTGAATCATTTTTATGGAGTCATACGTGATATGTATGTAGACATTCTGATGAATCATGGCAACACATTACTACGAGTCTTTGCCCACAAAATACACACTTTCTATGACCCTATGTTAGCATACAATAAGAAAATAACTAAAAACGACCCAATATGGAAACAAGTGGTTAATTTCCCATTGAACACCAATTAGGAGCATTTGTCATCCCAATGAGCTTCGATTCTACTTAAAGGCTTCTTGTTGTTGCTATGTAGCTATTCTACCTACCAACCCTACCCACCATTAACCAAGCTCCATCTTCTTTTATCATGCTTCAAGACATCAACTCTTTTTTTCATATCAATTTTACCTCAAAATTAGCCGGGAACAGTTAATGAAGTTTCCTGCATCATTTTTAATTTTTTTTAACAATAATATTCGGTGTTGGATGAGAACACTCACTTTTCTTCGACATTCGTACAAAAAGTATTTAGATGGTAAGTCTGTTGTTAATCAGGTTTAAGATGTGGGAAGGACCGAAAGATAAAGTTATATAAACTAATGCGTACCAGACACTCAAGTTGCAATACACAAACCATTTGTGTTGGATAACGTTAGATGAAACGAAATTGTGTGATTCAAATTCTCAACGAAAATTTCGTACATAATTTTGTACCACATTACTTATTCATCATCAAATTGTTAACAGGAATATTGCACATGACATTCGAATGCAGTTTCCATTAAGCCATAGAAAATCAGAAACCGGAGCATCAACCTCAAAAAATATTGCAAATGATGATATTCTTTATAATTCTTTTTTTAATTTTTTTGGAATGATGATATATGGTGTATTGGTGTTGATCATCATCCTCATCAAAATGACAACCTGGGGTAGAAGACGAAATAAGGAAAGAAACAACAGAGAATGTCAATCATATATCTTCACAAACCCAAAATGATCAATACCATTGTTGGCTCGGTTACTACATACTCAAAGCTGTCAGAGTCTACATGCATCATGATTCATGATCGATCAGGTCCTCTCATAAAACACAGGCACCCAACACAAATCCCAGAAGATCGACTTCATACTCAAAATTAACCAACCGAATATGCAAAAAACAAAAAAAAAACAAATAATTACCCGACAGCAAAGGTTAAATTAAAATGTTACAACAACCACCCCACCCCAAGATCATAGTCATTGACCTAGTTTTAAAATTTTCTTTCACCTCCCTACAAAAAAAAAAATCCCAATACCCCAAGTCTCTGTTTTCTCGTTACCTTTCTCTGTTCTTGACGATCAGTCTTCAAACCCAACCTGCTTCCAAATCGCATTCCTCACGCGCCTCAAGTCTCTCCCCTTCAGAGTCCTCCCTATCCCTTCGTGCACAGAAAACGAAGCTCCCCTGTTCCTGGCCAAGTACTCATGCGGCGGAACCCTCTCGTCTTCTTCACCGTCCTCGTTCCCATCTTCATCGCTCACGTCTCTCTGTTTCCTCTGCTCTTTCAATATCTTTGACCAGTCCGGAATGTTGACCGGCACCGACGCCGACGTCACGGAAGTAGTCATGCCTTTCTGATCAGCCATCATCTTCCTCCTGGGCTCTCTGGGGATGGTGGACATGATCTTCTTGGACTCGGACGGGTGGCTGGAAGCGTTGGAAGGATTGACCCAGAGCTCGCCGTCGTCGAACTCGAAGACGCCGTCGGAGTTGCGAATAGGGTTGTGGGTGGGGAAGAGGTAGTTGGGTTTGGAGCGGAAGCTGGTCATCCTGGACGCCATTGAAGGATTGAAGCTAGCTAGTTAGAGGGGAAATGGGGTTGTTTGGCTTGAAGTGTTTGGAAGAGTTGGACTTTCTTTATTTTTGATTTTGGTGGAGTGTATGTGAAAAATTCTGATGAACCGAAAACGTTGATTGCTCTGCGTTTTATAATATGGAGGAAATGGATAAGCTCTTTCTTCTAATCTTCGTACGAACAATTAAGGTAGAAAAAGACAAGCAGGGTGGTGGTGGTGGTGATGCGGTGTGGGTGTCCTCATCTGATTAGTATGGGATACTCAATGATGGTGTCAATGCTTCTAACTAGGTTAATGTATAGAAACTTAGAAAGGTAAGTGATTGGATTTAACTTCTTAATCAAAATTAAGTTTTGGATAAGAAAAAGTTGTTCAAAAATGGGAAGAACACGCTTACACACACTTGTCGTGCTTTATTAGATTAATCAAGTTCCATGCCTTCTTGGTTTTTGTTGTTTTTGTCTATTATTGTCGATCATTAAGCACGGGAAACTTAAATTGAGTTACGCAAACGTCAAATACATTTTATCGATGTGTAGCGATGATTTGGGAGGACAACATTAATATTACAAGAGGAGAAACGATTTGTTCATAATTTGGTCTTAACTGAAATCTAACCGTGAGTCAATTAGTACATTCTAATATTATCCAAAAGTGGATAAAATTACATGTTAAGAATCTTCTTTAGCGTTGCTTTTGAACAACTAACTAATGATTAGTCAGTTTGATCAGAATCTAAATACATGCAGTAAATCTTATAATCAGCCATCTATTATATTGTCCACCGGCGTGATATTGTCTTTTTTTCTTTTACATCACACAAATTGAACATTAAGTGTCATTACTAAAAGAAAATTTTAGCATCGAAAAGATAACAGAAAGCTAACAATAATAGCTAATTGATTCCACTGTTCCATACTCACATGAAATTGGTCAACAGTCAACTGTCTTTTAACCCAACATTGAGGTTTTGCTAGGCACCCCTTTGTCAATCAAAATAAGTTGTTTGTACAGAAACCTTTAAGCTTAAGCTTAAGTTCATGTTACAAGACATCTCACTACGAGCGGTAATTTTCCTAATCTCCCAATATTGAAAGTTTGAAACCTTCCTTCCTAATCAGTAATCACATTACAATGACACATAGGAAAGATCGTGTCACACATATATTATTTTATGTAAATTAGGAGATGACAAGTCATTTTTGGACAAAAATAAATAAATGATGAGTACGTGTAATGAAACAAGGTAGGCAGATATGGACGAATTTATCCAAAGATAGATAAAAGGCACGTGGACCAACTAGCTCCCAGTTTGATCAAACATTTCAACTACTCGAAGCAAACTCATTGATTGAGCCCATGATGACACCTTAGAGTTAGAGTCAGTCTTCAGTCTTCACCATGCTGGAGCCCCCCCCACCCCACCCCACCCCACCTAGGTTCCTTTATCGGCGGCCCCACGACCCATATCACCAGTCGATGAAAAATGATCGGGGTGTCCATATCGTGACACGTCATCGTTCCGAAAACTTTCCCTTATTGGTGAAAAGAGGTCTCGTTCGTCGCGATTACGGGAAGGACAATTATCAGATGTAGGCTCAGCAGAGCCTGGACGATCGGTCGCAACACGACAAATGTGATGGGGTGAGAGGTGACAACTGTGAATTCATGGTACATCATTTTTCTTTTGAAATAAATTCACACGATTTGTGGCGGGGTTAAAGTATGCCCGGCAATAAGTAATGCGACTTTATCTGGTTTCGAAACCCGTATGGAGAATTGAACAATATCTGTTAGGAGTAATACATAAATTACATCGGCAACTAGTGGAGATCTAAGAATTCAAAGGTGTTTAGGCTAATTTATATGAGGATATCAATTTTTTTTTGAGATTTGGAACCCAGTAATAGGCTCATCCTCACGCCTTTATTACTTTCAAATAAAATATAGACTAAGGAGGACATAAAACCTCGTGAATTGAAAATTATAATCATCAAAGCGTTATACGTAACAATAAGCTACCTAAAACGTACCATACGAGACCCGCTCAATTCAAACTCTGCAATCACATAATCATTATCAATACTATCGGTAAGTTCTTTTTCAATGTAGAGAACCATTAAATCATCAAGAAATTCATATTACATTCTGTTTCGAAGTTTGTTTTTTATGATGTTCTTAGATGAAAATGCTCTCTCCGTTGTTGCTGTAGAAACTGGCAGTGTCAAAACAAGACAAATCAATCTATAAATCATAGGAAAGAATGCTGATTTTCTTGACTCAACTAACCGCCGACACAAATCAGATACATATGTTATGTTCACAAATCTTGAATCCATCTGAATATCTGTTAGAAAATACCCGCACTCCATATCTAAAGCAAGCAACTCATATGAAGTAAAATCAGCAGGATAAAATCTCAAAGCAAGATTGTGAACATATTCACTTCTAAATGATTGAAAGTTATTATGTGGATCAAATGTAGCACTAAGACAAGAAGCTCCATAGAATCATCAGGAAAACTACTTTTCAACTATGCCAACTGAAAGTCAATCACAATATAAAATACATTGACTCGATAAAATTGTTCAATTGTGATATCTTGTTCACAAGCCCTTATGCCTTTCTTGTAAGGAGCAGACATTTTTGGAATAAGAATATCATACTAACAACAAAATGATATGACCTTCATAATCAAAGCATCCCAACCATTATCTCTCATATCTTGAAGTTTTGACTTTGTGAGTGAAAGAAAGCGGAGAGCATTCAAGATGTCTATAGGTTTATTTTGCAATGATTGACAAAGAAAATCAGTAGTCATCATGACATCATACATAAATGCAAGCAAATCACAAAATCAAAGCGCTTCAATGCTTAACAAACACCACGTGCTTCATCTTGTACTTTATTTGGTCCACTTATAACCAAATCTCTACAAGTTGTCCGGGTAGCTCCAAAAAACTTGATTAGACTTGAAATAGAGCGAAGATGTGAACCCCAACGAGTAGCCCCTGCTCGTTGCAAAGTGGAAGACTGATTAAGCCCTGAACCTGTCTTAAGTATCCCGGCAGCCACTAATTCAACAATTTCTTCTTTTCTAATATTTCTTAAAGTTGAATGTCTTTTTGCAGAAGAATCAACAAAGTTAACAATCATATTTAGAGTAGAAAAGAATCCACTAATACTATGCACTCCTTTAGCTGAAGCATTCAAAGTCAATTATAAGCGATGAGCAAAGCAATGAACATAATATGCAGATGGACATTCTCTTAGAAACAAAGCTTGTAACTCATTATATATACCCCACATATTGCTAGCACCATCATATCCTTGGCCACACATATCTTCGACTTGAAGTTTATTTTGGATAAGAACTTTGGTTATCTCATCTTTGAGAGTTTGAGAACAAGTGTCATTCACACTTAGCACTTTGAAAAATCTCTCTCTAACAAAACCATGAAATCAACAAATCGAAGAATTATAGCCATTTGTTCCTTGTTGGCCACATCAACCGCTTCATCAACAAGGATACAAAATTTGCCAACTCCTACTTCATCTCGAATCTTTTTCCTAACTTTGTTATCAAGTATGTTTACAATCTCTTTTTGGATACTTGGAGCAGTATACTTGGCATTCCCAGGAGCATTTTTTGTAACTCTAGAAACTTCTAAACTTACTCTTCCAAAATAATTCACAACAACATCAAATTTCCACCATTAGAAGAATTAGCTGATTCATCATGTCCTCTAAAAGCACATCCTTAGTGTGCTAATAGCCTTGCACTTTCTATACTAGTAATAAGCCGGAGTCGGTTATCTGTTATTTCTTGCGATGACTGTGTACTAATCAATTGCTCAATGTGATGAGATGGGTTTCTCAACGACTCCCACTGATGCATGGCTCTACTATGATGAGAATTGATGCCTCCCATGTGAAAGATCATGCCAGATTTCTTAGAACTAACATTCTTCCATCCATTAAACCCATCAACAGTAAATGCTGGATGATGAGATGGATAAGTATCAAATAAGAAACAGGGGAAACAAAATGCTTTATCATTCTCTTCAGAATACTCAAGCCAAGGCCATTGCTTGAACCACTTGGGGTTAAACTTTCGACCTTGGCCTCCATCAAATGAAAGTGGGTAAAAACTTGAGCAAGGTTGATAAGGTCCTAATACCACATAAGCTTTTCGAATACGGTCACGCATATCAATAGCATGTGATGATATAGGTTGGTGTAATCCCGGATCACGCTGAAGAGAATTAATATCAAAACTTTCAGACCTCTCTTATAATAGAATGGATGGAGAAAAGTTCAAACCAATATCATTAACAGAATTATCGGTCACTAGTCTACTCCCGCTCACACTTCCAATCTCAGCATCTACCTCATTAACATTATCACTTGATGAAGCTACAAGTGGTGATAAAAATGAAAACAGATTTTTGAACCTCTTCGGTTTCTGGTGATCAGTCATTTATCCTTACCTATAATATTATATAGATAACACTACTAAGACAAAACATAATAACAAGCAAATATACATGCTTAACAAGATGATTTAAATTAATCAAAATAAACTAACCTCAATTGCAGCCCAATTGCTTTACAATTCGTGAGTGTGTGATTCATTCAAGAAATCCAGGGCATGCACTTTTTTTTACTGCTGATACTTGATAAACACAGTTACTTATGTAGATGCTCCAATCTGGTAAGTTGATGGGTCAGGACAACAAAATGAACTCCATAAAAGATCAAATAAGTCCCTTATAGATTTTTATTTGCCTAACTATGCATGATCAAATACAAACAAGTGCATAAAATCCAATGAAGAATGTTGAAACTTTCAGATAGGTCTAAAGAGGGTATTTTTAATAGTTTACTACCATTTTGCTCATCTTGATGTGAAACCAATATAACTGCACAAAATCAAATAAAGTCTCACAAATTCACTTTTGAAAACAACAAAGTCACAAAGCTTGGAACAAAAGGATGCAACTTTTGGGGAAAATTCGTCAAATTAGACTACTCATGATTGTACTTTTTCTGGTGATTTTATTAAGAACTTACTAGCTATTTTTAACCATCATATAGTAAATCATGAATGATTAGACTAATTAATGAATTCAGAAAAATAAAAAAACAGATTGCTTCCAATTCTCATGTGCCTGAAATCCCAACTTCTACAGATGGTTTTACTTTGGCATCTTCAATTTGGTGCTAAATTACCACTGTAATTAAGAAAAATCAAAGCCTTTGTCCTCAATCTGTCGTTATACAATTGTATATTAACATATACTTTGACCATAATTTTGTCATTATTACCCAATAAAACAACTTAATCATCAAACAACACACTCACACAATCACACACAAATATCCAAAATTCACATCCCAGAAGCACTAAAATGTTCGGATTAAGCATAAAGATCAAAACTTTAGCACTACCCAGATGAAAAAAGTTACCTTCTTGGCTGGTGGAAGCTTCCTGATCCAAGTAATATGGCTTGCGATTGAGTAAGGAACCGAAAGCAAAGATATTTGGAAGAGTAATGGGTCTGTGAGGGAAGCTCTGGGTGCTTCTATGGTGGCCTTTTTTGGCTGCTAAGATGAGAAGCCTCTCAGTCAAGCAGAGTGCACAGACTCCCACAACCACCACTTTGGAACAAAGGAAACAATAAACATGAATCAACCCAGAAATCTAGACAAGGAAGACATTGGGTCAAAACCAAGGGATTCAATCAACAGGAAAATATCAAAACCAATGGATTCAATCTTTTACATGGTAGACCTGGAGCTCCTACGATTTTGATGTGCAACTCTCCAGCAGAAAATGAAAGCTCTCGGCTTTTAGTGTTGGAGTTCTTGACGGAAAATGCATGAAGAAAACTGCTTTTTTTGGATGAATACTCACTCTTGCGGCTGCTGCGGGGAGTTGAGGTTGTTTAATACATATGTATTTTTTTATAGCATATATATATTTGGTGTTTTTTCCCCCAAAATTTTGTATGGGCTCAAGCCCATAAAACCATCTTACTGCATCCGCCCAAGCGGGCGACACTGTGGCTAAACTAATGCGAATGAGTATAACCTTCAAGAGAATCTATTCTCTAATCAGAGTGAGCACAAGTGCACCACTGATTGTCTACATATCGGCAAAGAATGAGTATTGATAAAAACATATTTTTCTTTCATTATTATCTTTCGGAAAATTATACGCATTTGTAAGAAAAAACGTACAAATTTTATAAAAGAAAACTCAATTGAAAATTGTCACCATTTTAGCTAGTATATCTTTTTCATGAAAGTAACTCACTTATTGTATCCCCATACGTGCGTAGAATTCAAATAAACTTAAAATTGAGTGACACTCGTGTTGAAGAATCGTACACTTATATTGGAAGTTGAGAATGGACAAGTATAAGTAAGTGTGGGCATAAAAAGCCGAAATCTCAATCCTGTCTTGAAATTCATAGGGATGGGACGGAGGTCTAAAAATGTATGTCCCGTCCCGTTTCATAATAATTAGTCAGGACGTGGGACGAATAATTTCTATCTCGCTTCATCCCGTTCCGTCCTGTTTTAAATTTCATTTGAATTTCAACCATAAAATATTTTATCATCATACATTTACAATTTATGAGAACACCTTAGATGCATTTGATAAATAAATGACTAACTTCAAAGAATGAATCTTGGACATTGGTTCATTTCCTAAAGATAAACAAGTCCCGGTTAATTTTCACATTAATATATGATTCGAGTTATATGATATAAATAAAGACGATTTGTATATTGCAAATTTCTATGAGTTAGCAATCAGAACCTATATAATCTTATATACAATATATAATTATATATGTTTCTCTTGTATGATAACACTATAATTTTTATGTACAATATATATAACGTTATAATTTGAATGATTAATTTAATTTTATAATAATTAAATGCATGGTATCGAAGTAGATGATAAAGAAAATTTGGAACAATATATATGTTTATTCTATTACAATAATTCGTACTAAAATTTTATTTATAATACATTCAATATTTATTATTTAAAGTCCGGGAATGTAGGATATGCTCAGTCTCATCCCGATCCCAATCCCGACAGAGTTAGTCCTGAATGGGACGAACTTTTAAAAACACAAATCTCGTCCCGATCCCGTTTCGAATTTAATGAGTGAGACGGGACGCGGGATTACCCTCATCTCGTCCTATCTCGTCCCGTGCCCACCCCTAAGTACAAATCCATCAATTCGCAACTACTGCAAGATAATTTATCATCTTCCAAGTTCCAACTGCATTAGTCTTAGTCTCTTGGACATAATACCCTACGTATCTATAATCTTATAACTAGAACTCACTTTGTCAATAAAAATATGTATGAAATCATATAAAAAACTTTATACCATATGGTAGTTTAAAACAATTTATATATATAAAGGCTATAACAATAACGAACAAAATGAAATGCAAATATTATAAATTGAATAGAAAAAAACTGAAAAACTGTTAGATAACTTCCCACCACAATCTCACATTTTATATTTTCTCCACTCAAGACTGAAAAAAACAATTAAAGAAAACTCCTCGGTGTGTGATGACTAGTGTTGATAACGATCTTCCTGGTGCAAGATCACGTATCTTCAAATTGGTTAGTTATTATATTTCATTCGGCGAATCATTTCGGATGGGATTAACAATAAAATTGTAATTAACCAACAAACCATCTGAAAGCTTGCTGTAGCTCCGTTTGGATCCCAAGAAATGATGACGAATATATAAAAATTGATCATTACAATTATCATAGTCTTGGCAATCTTTTTTAAACAACCACATTATGCGCTCATCTCTTTGCAAGAGATTTGGTCTACGAACTGTATTAACTAAATAGAACTGGTCCAAATCCACACACTAATTGCCATAAACAATAATACAAATTGACTGTGTCACGAGCTAAATCTCCCGAAAAGCTAATCATTCAAAAAATTTACGAGTTATTAAAAACTCTAATCAAACAGCAAAGTGATTAGTTAACCCTACAACTATTGCTTGGCTCAAATAATGAAGCTCAAAACAATAATATTCTACGTACTTGATCACAACGCCCATCTTACTTATATCATTTGTTTTTGGGAAGTTAGGCATGATCGATCGATTTCTATACGATTGCACGTGGAGTTGCGATTCTGGTTTGCGGTTGAGGAAGCGTGCATGGACTGAGTGTTCAAGTCTGGGAAGTTAGCTAGGGTTTGTGTACTTGCCTTATCCGAAAAACTTTCTCGTTGATTTAAGAAACACATGAATATATATCGTGCTTGAAGAACTTTCGACGTTCCAAAATAGTAGGCGCCCGATCTGGCATTGTTTTTCCTGTTGTATATTGTTAGAAAGGTTTCATCTAAACACGAGAGATTGAGAGCTCAAGAAAAGAAAAAAGTTTGGTATGAACTATGAACGAGTGCGACTGTGCGATATATATCAAGCTGAGAGAGAAAACATGCATATATGTACTTATCAAGCTGTAGATTTTGAGTTTAGCCTAGCGGAAATGTTTCGACTTATTGAGCGGGAACGATTGTCTTTATTAGATCGGTAGTTTCATTTCACTAATGAGTAGATTTGCTTGATAAAACAAATTAGTAGATTTGACGCGAACTTGTTACAAGTGGATCTATGCAATTACATTAATAGGGGCTGATGAGCTAGGATCGGGAGAGGTAAGCCAAAAGCAAAAATAAACGAGCTGGAACCTAATTTTGCAAGAACGGTTAATGACCAATTCGATTGCGATATGAAAAATGACTGACTAGCATTACCACATGTAGGGGTGGGCATAAAAAACTGAATTCTCGATTCCGTCCCGAAATTCATAGGGACGGGACGGAAGTCTAAAAACGTTCGTCCCGTCCCGTTTTATAATAGTGGGATGGGACGTGGGACGAATAATTTCTATCCCGCTTCGTCCCGTCCCGTCCCACCTTTAATGAAAACTTAAAAATTCTTATATATTTGTATCAAAATGAAACTAATTTATGTTCTTAATAACTCTAAAATTATATCAACTCAAATAATAATGGTAAATTATAATATTTTGAATATAATATGCATTTTTTTGTTAAAATTTCATTATTAAATATTACTTTGTTATGAAAAAAAATAAAAAATAGGTTTTTATTTAGCTTCATAAGAAGGTGGGATTTGTCCCGTCCCGTCCCAACCGGGATTAATCCCGAATGGGATGCATTCTTAAAAACCATCGTCCCGTCCCGATTCAAAAGAGTGGGATGGGACGGGGGTCATCCCGTCCCGTGCCCACCCCTAACCACATGCATATACATCCATGGCGTATGAAAAATGTCATCAAAATCTTTTAATGGCGTTTTTAGATGTCATTACTAAACGCAGAAGAAACCGGCCGAGTCTTTTTATCGGTGGTTTCATGGCTCTTGGGCTGTAATTAAGCTCGAGCCGCTCGTGTTCGGCTCTCTTTTAATCCGTTCAACTCAAACGCGTAAAGTTAAATGAGCTGACTTTGAACTCAATATTTAGCCCGACCTTAAAAATAAGCCGAGCTTGAACAACAAGTATTCGACTCGTTTAGCTCGCAAGCTAGCTTGGGATTGTTAAAAGCTCGGCTCGTTTATTATTTAAGGTTGACTTATTAACATTTATAGTATATATAAAGTATAATTTTTATATGAGAAATAATATTAAAAATATAATATTAGTTTGAAAAATCTGAAAGGTTTATTTATAGAATAATTAGTTAAGACTTTAAGTTCTATAACAAGTTTGATTTGTTATTTTTAGTTTATTACAAATAAAAGAGATGTTGTGTGATGCGATGACATTAGATTTTGAAATTTTTTTTAATTTTTTTTTAATTTCTAAATTTTAAAATTTTAATTTCGTATGATTCAAGCCAGCTTGATTTGAGTTTGATTTCATCTAATAAAATGAGTCGGTCAGAGCTCAATTCGAGATTTTTCAAGCCAAGCTGAGGTTGAACATGAAGCACAAAAATCAAAGTTTGGCCCGGTTTGAGCTTGATCGAATGAAAACGAATTAAACATGAACAACTTAATATTCGGCCCGACCCGGCTCATTTACACCCCTAAGCCCAAGTGAGGAAAATTTGGTGCCACATTTACTTGAAAATGATTACGGGATTGTTTACTAACAACGTACATGATTTTGAATAAAAAAAACGTACATGATTACATGAACAATCATAATTAATGTAGGTTATAAGATATGCATATTCTTTAATACTTGGGAATTACACAACAAAGGAGGTCGACGAGTTTAGGGTCAAATCGTGCATCCAAAATAATTCCTCATTCTTTTCTAGTTTTCGATTCCGATTGATGATTAATTTCCATTCCAAAAAAGTAAATGTGATATGATTTGAATCTTTTGGTATCACTATTGTTATAAGATATCAGTCTCCTACTATTTTTCACTAAAAAAAGAGAGGTATGACATGAACAAATAGCTAAAAGAAGGTTGGGCGAACATCGTTAAAGACTAGTCTCTAGATTAGAATACACACGGAAAGCACAAACTAAGACCAAGTTAATGTGTTTCCAAATGCATGTTTTTCCTATTGTCTTCTATCATTGAGATTAATCAACCTTTATTTTTTTTCGTGTTGAGATAAGGTGTGGAACCTGCCTACAACACTTTTGTGGTTATAGTTTGGGAAATTAGATTGGTTCAGTAGTGTTCACAAAGTCATTAATTACTCACCAATATATTCATGTTCAATCACTCTCCGATGTAAATCTAAAGGTTGAAAGAAAACAACTCTACATAAAAATAATTTCCCCACATCAGATTTATATCAAAAAATCTCATGATCAATCAATGTCTGTAAATTGTGAACATTGTTTCTAATCTAGTTTCGGTCTAGTCAATGCTTTCGAAGGTCTACCCCTCCAGCAAGCCAACATAGAATAGGGCCTTGCTTCGACCGATGAGCATCTGTTGGGCCAAAAACTAATTACAAAACGTCACAAAAAAACATTACCAAGAGCCCATCACCAAACAGCCCAAAAAGTCCCGGACACATCAGTCATTTCCAAAAATCAACCACAAAACCCTAAACTCCCCTATATGAACCCCTTAATAAGCCCACCTCGCAAAATCTCTCCGCCTCTCTTCTTCATCTCCCCGCCTCCAAAACCCTAACCCTCGCTCAGCCTCAGCCCCCCCAGCCATGCCTCCCAAGTTCGACCCCTCCCAGGTCGTCGAGGTCTACGTCCGCGTCACCGGAGGCGAGGTCGGTGCCGCCAGTTCCCTCGCTCCCAAGATCGGCCCCCTCGGTCTCTCCCCCAAGAAGATCGGAGAGGACATCGCCAAGGAGACCGCCAAGGACTGGAAGGGCCTCCGCGTCACCGTCAAGCTCACCGTCCAGAACCGTCAGGCCAAGGTCTCCGTCGTCCCGTCCGCCGCTGCTCTCGTCATCAAGGCCCTCAAGGAGCCCGAGCGCGACCGCAAGAAGAGCAAGAACATTAAGCACAACGGCAACATCAGCCTGGATGACGTCATCGAGATTGCGAAGATCATGAAGAGCAGGTCGATGGCTAAGGACTTGAGTGGGACTGTGAAGGAGATACTGGGGACTTGTGTCTCGGTTGGGTGCACTGTGGACGGGAAGGACCCTAAGGATTTACAGCAGGAGATTACTGATGGAGATGTCGAGGTTCCGCTGGACTGAGCCAGTGAGGGCAGTTTTGGTATTTATAATCTAATCTTTGTTTGGTATTGTTATTGTGGTTTGTTTTTTATGGTCCCAGGTGATGAATTCTATGAGACGTATTGAATCTAATGGGAAATGTAGCTGTTTAGAATGGAATGTTTCGGTTTCGATGGAAATTGATGTTGGGACAGTAAATTTTTCATGTTTAATCTGAAATGCATTCGCTTATGCACATGTGTGATCGAGTACTGATGTGAATGGTTGATGTTTTGGTGGGCTTTTGTATGTGTGTTTGACGATCCTTATAAGCTTAGTTGATTTGGTAGTTTAGGTGGTTCACTCACAGTGTGTTAGATGATCAACTTAGCTATCTACTTGTTTCAATATACATCATAGAGAACATACTTGTAGTTTGTAAGTTTGGGGGTACTATTTACGCAGTATTGAGTGGTGTTTCGATAGTGCTATATGCTAACTTTTGGATAGATGGTGCCTAATATGATGGAGGGGTTTATTGAAATTAAGGTTGAAATCTGTCACATAGAGCTAAATATGAGTCTTATTATGTGGATCTTTCAAATATTAATGGTGAAGCAACATGCGCTAGTCCAATATGGAATAATTCAAGTAATTAACAAGTTGTGATCCCATAAAACTACAATTTTTTTATTTAGGCAAGTGAGACATGGGTCAGATTACTCTGATACAATGTCTACTTCCGTTCGTGGATACATTTGAGTTGTGAATTTGATGTGTAGTTCATTAGAAAGTGTTTGAATATTTATGAACCTTAATAGGATGTTAGATTTAATGCCTTACCTGTTCCATTCTAAACCATAGGTTTTTGATATGATTGTAGCACAATGGTCTTAGAACCATCCCTCATGACCCTCTGTTAAGAGACACGGGTGGTTCTGTACATTTTGCACTTTCCAGAAGCTTTATTTCTTGGCACAGAAGTGAGCGGTAAGGAAAAAAAAAGGCAAATTTGGCCCTTCCATTAGCCTCCAATAGATCCTCCTAATTATTGCATATTCTCTGTTTAGGTGATTTCCCTTCACGACCTACCCTTTTCTACTATATAAGAGCCTCCATATCTCTTACCAATGTAGGATTATCTTGTGCTCTCTTACAGTAGGCACAAAAGCAACCCTATTGGTCTCTCTTCTTTCTTGTTTTTAAGGGGGAAGAGAGTGAGGCCTTTTTCGAAAGTCGTTTGTGATTAGACTTTGAACTTGTGTTTCAATTGCTTCAATGGGAAAGGACATTAGTAATCTGGATGCATGGATGGAGGTAGCTCCTGCCCCTTTCATTTACCCACAGAAGACTTCGAATTCTCCAGGTTTAGAGACGATTCTTGAGGAGAGTGTTGAGGAATGTGATGATGAGCCATAAAATTCTGATGGCCTTCTTGCCGTTCTTAAAATATGGATCTGATGCACATTCTTCGACACTGTTTGGACGGATTCATCTCGAAAGCCTCCCTTTCGTATGAATGGAAATGCAGTGGTTCACAGAATGGATGCAGGCTTCAATTGGGCGCTTTTGACAAATGAATTGGAAGTTTTTCCGATGAACTTGGCAGTTCATTGTAAATTTGTAAATTAGCTTCTGTGTCATTATCTGTAAATAGTTTTTTGATAAATGATTACCAATTGAACCAGTCGTCGAAACCATCTGGGAGTCTGGGACCACAAGTTTATCTCATATGATTTATATCTTATAAACTCAATTCGAAATTGGACCTTCCATAGTAAATCTATACTGCAGAAGGGTTAGTGAATGCTGCAGAGTTGCTTTTCATAGTAAATCAGTTGCTTTTCATATTTCTCACATTCATCAATTGCTTTTAGTGTAGAGCAGTGACGTCAACTTTTCGCGAAATGAGGATTTCATAATGAGTTAGGCTAAATAAAAATTTACGATTATTTATAGAAATTTAAGGTGAATAAATATTTAAAATTTATTATTTTATACTAAAATTTAGTAGTTTTTCTTTGAGTAATTTAAGATTGTCTACGGCCCGTTGTAACGACGATTACATTTTTACTTACCCTTAGTTTAACCATCTGTGTCAACAATCAACTTCATCAATCATTCTGAATATACAATCACGTAAATCATGATACTAAAATTACTAAATATGATAAATACATGCAATCATAACCAAAGCCTAGTAGAATTGCTTTTCACATTTCTCTCATGTTTCACGCATGCCTTGCTACTGTACAGCTGATGGTTACTTTTCCAACTTGTGGCATAGTTTCCTAACTTTCCTTCACACTTCTTAGTTCTTACCGACAGCACAATCGCAAAACCTTTATAAATAACATCTCTTCCTCAACAAATGCAATCATCAAATAAATCTGTCCTCGAGCCTCTTATTTTCGTGCATCCATCCCTTTTCTTCAGTATCAAGAAGCTGGTGCTACTTTCCTCATCGTTGATTCATTGAGTTGCTTCATTAGCTGAGAGCGAAAATATACGGTTACTCAAATCCATCGTCATCATCTTTGAAGAAGGGATTTGATTGTTCGACTGTAATGGCAGAGAAGATGAGATTGCTGGTTTCTTGGATTGAAGTTGCGCCTGCCCTTCTGATACGTCCAAACAAGACGTCAACCACTCCTGAACTGGAGACGATTTATGAAGAGTGGGAGCTGGAGGCCGAGGACCATGACCCGATTTCCGCCAATTGAAGACCTTCTTTTCGGTCCTTACTCTTTAGTCTAAACTGCTAAACCCTTTCAGTTTCCTTGAGGATATTATCTACTAGTTAGAAGGATGATCGAGCCTCTGTTTTGGTTTTGAAATGAATTTACGCTTGCATCCTAAAATGATATGATTGTATATGGGCCGTCGCCAACTGATGTGCCTCTGATAACTTTTTTTTGGGTCAATTTATATATTCTGTAAAATAATCTTTCAGATCCAAGCAAACAACAAACAAAGAATTCACGTTCACTTCTTTTACAAAGTCTCGGTTAAAGTTGTGCGAATTATCATGCTCAAACTAAAATGTGTTATTGCTTCAACTTGGTAACCATCAACATTTTTCTGTTTCAAGTTCTGGATCACCAAAAGAAATGTTATAGTTTGACATTATGTATATGTCTATGCTATATATCTAGTTGGTCGCTAAACTTTAGTTTGTTTTGAGCATAAAAAATCTCAGAACCGCGTCAGTGAGCCGCACATAGTTGTAGACATATGCAATGACTCATATCGTATCGGGTAGTGCTATACCAGGACTACATTTTAGAACAGAGCTAATATGATTTTCATTTAATTTTCTCCAATGTCCAATATAAATAAGGTTCAACTTTGATATGTTCTCAATAATTGGTGACTAATAAATCACATTCATTATGAATTTATGAGGTATCGTGCAGAGACAACACTTAAAATATGAGTTCATTTCAAAAGAAATGAAATTAGTGTCCATAGTAAATCAGTTCGTTTCACCTATCAAGCATTCAAGCATGAAGGTTTGCTCGCTAATTTGCATTCATAATTTCAAAACTACACACTACAAAAGAAAAAAAAGAGTAAATGAACTAATGTCCATGTACTACAAATTTGGTCCCCTCTGAGTGTGTGCTAAACACTTCTAAGTTCTAACACACTCAAATGCTGGATGTACTTATTTAAAATTGGTCCAAAACGAGGTTTCCAAATCCTACGAAGTAATATACTAATATTGATGTTTCAGTTGTGATATTTTCTTACTTATAGTTAATTCCGTGAATATTAAGTTACGTTACATCAAGATTCCTTCGTCGGATTTGAAAATCCCGTTTTAGACCAATTTTAATTAAGTACCTTGAGTCTGATTGCGAAAATAGTTAAACTTAACTAGTGATTATTGTTCTGAATGCATGTCTAGCTCTCGCTGCATATTGAGATACGAAACCCAAATATTAATTTCAAAAGATGACTTAATTCGTATTTGCGTTCGTATTCAAAGAAGTCCAGTACGGTGATAAGATATTTCAAGTCATCTTCAATATTAGGGCAATCTTTTGATATTTATTTGCAAGCCATAGTCATTAAGTGCTTCTTCCACCTGAAATATGTTTTCTCTACTGAAGGTCAGCAACCGTAGAAGCACAACGTTGCCTGCGAAAATATCTCAAGTCTCAAAATGAAAAAATCGGCGACAAATTAAATAGGAAATCTTCGTTGTGTACGATATGCACCAAAAATAAAAGTAGAAAATCAACAAAACCCCCTATCTGCCCTAAATTCTCTCCCCATTATTCTCAGAACCCAAGTATTCAATCATTTCCTCTACATTTTCGCAGCCGACATGGGGCGCGGTGAAATACTGACGAGATCAAAAACATTATCAACTCGGTTCAAGAATTTCATCGATGCTCTTCCTGATCTCTTATTGATTCAAATCCTGTGTCGACTTCCCTTCCTGTCTTCCGTTCAACGTAAGTTGGTCTCCAAGCATTGGTTCACTGTCATATCTGAAATTTACTTTGTTCAACGCTTTCTGTCTATTCAGCGAGAATTGCACAGACCATTATCGGATGCTCTACTTGTCATAAAAAAAATTTAGGTATGTCTTTCTTCAAAAATTATCAGCCAGAAAACTCCTACTCCTCCCTCCTTGTTGCGATGAATGTCCAAAGAACGGCGGTTTAGAATATGAAGAAAAAAATGATTACGGCCAGATTAGTGGACCGAGTAGAGGAGTTGTTGTACGTACATATAATGACCTAGTTTTGTGTTGCACAAAGTCTGAGAACCAGCGTGACTACTTCATCTGCAATCCATACACCAAGCAATGTGTTGCTCTTCCTCCGGCCACTCATGTTTTCCGGAAAGTCCAAGTGGGATTCATCTGTGAACCCTACTACAAGGCACAACAGACTATCAAATCAGACTACGTTGTTAACCCTGACTTCAAGTGTAGGGTTGTGCAACTGCTTCCGAATTTTCATTTGGAGATCTTCTGTTCTGAGACTGGGGAGTGGAAGGTGTCACGTAATCCAGTAGTCGGGGAAATATGTTCCAAGGTCTCGCAGATCGTTGCTTTCAAAGGAATGCTGTGTTGGTTGGGCGCAGAAGTGATAGAACCAGGGAGGAATCCTAGTCGTCGCTTTACTTTTGTGTTGGATGTGTTCAGTTGTCCTATAAGTCATGGTTTTGATACCAGTGAGATATGTCAACTGATCGAGGGGCCTAACCTGTATGATGACATTGATTGGGTTAGTGACGACCCATTTCTGGGTTTGGGTGGAGGGCGCCTCTATGCCACCAAGCCCATGTACCACATCCACAGTCATCATGATTTACAGATTTGGGAACTGAGAGAAGATGAAGAGGAGAAGGCCAGCAATGGAGGGATACTGAAGTTGAAATGGCATTTGATTATCGATGGAGTTTCCCTGCAGAACATGATTCGCAATTCAACAGACCCTTTTTTTCTCCAATTATGCGAATGGGAAATCAAATCGGTGTTAGGTTTCTCCCCAACAAATGAAGATATCATGTATTTCTACATGAATCCCAGGATTGTCATTTGCAACCTGAGAGAAAGAACATTAGAGATGTTAGAGTTTCCAAAGAGTTTGGAACCTCACCCTCTACTTACTGGCGCGAAGGTCTTCCCATTTATGCTCCCATGGTGGCCAACACCAGTTCCTCGAGCACTCCAGAGTAAAGTCCCTCACTACAACCAGCAAGTTCTCAAGGAGAATCCTAATACTAGGAGGAAAAGACGAACGGTAAAGATAAATTAATTAATGATTATGGCTGTGCCTCTTAATAATACCTTGAAATTTCAGGAGAAGTGTTGTTCGAACTTAATTTATTTGTGCTCCTATTGTTTGTTTTTTAAATCTCTTAGATGGTTGTTCCATCTCTCTTGACATTAATATCATCTTGTGTTGTTTACAACTGAATAATTTCCTTTGATTCTCCGATCCGGTCAATTTAATTTTTCTTGTGCTTTCTTTTGTGGCTTTAACTTTGACAATCGCGTTCAAACTGTTAATAGCTGACCGTGAAATTCATGCGCAACCATTATTGAATGTAAATCTAAAAGTGAGGAGAGTCTTTTTAAAATTGAGTTATTTTATTTTCAACCATTGAATTTACATCCAATGGTGGTTGAGTATGAATTTCATGATCAGCTACTGACTGTGTGAACGATAATGTAACTTTGATTGTGTTTTTTGTTTGGATTATTGATGGTGCAGTACTTTAATGTCCTTCTCTTTTCACTATCTTCTAGGTGGAATCAAATTTGTCGCTCACCCCATGCCTACTACCTTAAGTAAATGTCAAGTGCTCATTTTCTTAACAAACTTGTAACTATAGTAAATAAAATGCACTTGACATTTACTTAAAGTGGTGGACATAAAATGGACATGATAGGGGTAAGCGACAAATTTGTTTCTAGGTTTAGTCTACATGTACATATCAATACCGTACCTTTCTAAATAATGGATGTGATTGATGATTGTTATGATGGCTTATGATTAACAAAGTGGAGTCTCGCTTTTACTTAACATTGCCTAATGACCAGTTAGTAGATTGAATTAGTAATTAGTCCTCAGCATGCTATGTGCACTAGTTTCTGTTATCATATTTTTATGGCGGTTTAATTTTGTGGAGTTCACCTCACAGCTGCTCCCGGCATGCAATAGAGCTCCCAAAGTTTCTGAAGAAATGTAGAATGTTAGTATTGAAAGGGTGTTTTTTAGCCCTGATCGGTACCAACTGTACTTCACAGGGTGCTAAATGTATCATGACTATATATTTTGAGAGTGAGAGAGAGAGAAAAAAGACTCTAGAAGAAGGTCAACTCTGCGGTTTCTGTTACTTTTGTACTTCTTTTCAGTTTTCACTTCTCATTTTCTTCTTCTCATTCACATCATGTAGCTACTACCATCAACAAAAAGCCCCCCACCTCAGTTCTGGACGATTCCATTTGCATATATTCCTCATGACAATTGACCAGCCCAATTTTTCTTCCTTTATGCCGGAATCCGATTGTCTTTTCTGGTTTAATTTATAATAGCACAGGGATAATGTTGATTAGGACATAAAATCCCATTAATCAAGTGATTAATCTAAGGGGTGACTGCAGCGATACGTGGCCGGATATGAGTGGTTAGGAGGCTGATGTGTTTCTGAGTTGGAACTTTGATGGGGCGGTGGTGATGATTGGTCGGTTTGCATGCTCTACTCAGGCCATTTTCACCATCCCCCGTCACAAAGATCATGCCAGCCTTTTGACCTGTCATACATTTCGGCACCGGAGCCCGACAACGGCTAACGATCACGCCACGCGTCACTGAATTTGTGGCTTAGAAATGCTCACTCAGATCAGAATTTAGGTTCATTATGTAGAAACTATGTACTAGAACTTAAATAAGACAAACATTGAAAGAGAACCCGCAACGAAAATTTGTGACCTTGAAGCCTTGGACGGCCAAGTGCAAAGTTTAATAATCCCACGCCACTTTCAGTCTCAGTCTCAACTCCAAAATAGACCCCCATATAAGCCCCTCACTTCCCTACTCTTTCTCATCACTAAGACGAGCACTCATCTTAAGTTTCTAAGCCAACACAACACTCACTCATCCTACTATCCTCTGTAGTTTTTATACAAATCTTGTAGCCATGGGCAAGGACATTGAAGTAGGTGGTTTTGCTGCCAAGGACTACCAAGACCCACCGCCAACACCATTGATCGATCCGGAGGAGTTCGGAAAATGGTCCTTTTACAGAGCCATCATTGCCGAGTTCATCGCTACTCTTTTGTTCCTGTACATCACTGTGCTCACTGTAATTGGATACAAGAGCCAGAGTGACACTCTCAAAGGTGGAGACCAATGTGGTGGCGTTGGCATTCTTGGCATTGCTTGGGCCTTTGGTGGCATGATCTTTGTCCTCGTTTATTGCACTGCTGGAATCTCAGGTGAGATATGAATAAGAAATGTTAAGAAATGTTTACTCAATCGTGGCGAGCTTGAGGTTTGTTATCCAAACTCAATTCTAGGATCTGACAACGTTTTGACTTGTGTTTGCAGGGGGGCACATAAACCCGGCTGTGACATTTGGGCTGTTTTTGGCTCGGAAGGTGTCACTGCCCAGAGCTGTGTTATACATTGCGGCTCAATCTTTGGGAGCAATATGTGGGTGTGGACTCGTCAAATCATTCCAAAGTACTTTATACACAAACTATGGGGGTGGAGCTAATGGGTTAGCTGATGTCTACAGCAAAGGCACCGGTTTGGCTGCTGAGATTATTGGTACATTTGTTCTTGTCTACACCGTCTTCTCTGCAACTGACCCCAAGAGAAATGCAAGGGACTCCCATGTCCCAGTAAGTATTATAACTAGTTAATTACTACAGTCGCCAAATGGAAGAAATGTGATTTTAGTTACTAAATCTGTGTTTGTGTCTGATTACTAAAAGGTATTGGCACCACTTCCAATTGGGTTTGCTGTGTTCATGGTTCACCTTGCGACTATCCCAATCACTGGCACCGGGATTAACCCTGCTCGAAGTATAGGAGCGGCAGTGATTTACAACAAGGCTTGGGATGACCATGTACGCTCTCTTTGGCCTCGCCATTTTTATTCGTTTTCACATGCAAAGGAATTCAAGTGGTTTTTCAACTCGATTGCTATATATATTCTTATCAATTTTGATTTGTTTTCTTCTCTTGTTTCAGTGGATCTTCTGGGTTGGACCCTTCATTGGTGCAGCCATTGCAGCCTTGTATCACCAATACATACTGAGAGCAGGAGCAGCTAAGGCTTTTGGTTCTTTCAGGAGCTCTTCCAACATATGATTCTAATTGAGCAGGATAATAATGTTTTCTCTAAAATTCTAATGGTTTGGGACTTATGAAGTCGGAACCATGGAAGTTGTACATTTAACTTGTATTAAGGCACTCGTTTTAAACTTGACTTGATTCATTCTGCTCTGTTTTCCTCTGTTTTATCTTTTCAGTTTTACCTCTGAGGCTGTATGAATGTATGATGTTTATGAACTAGTGCATTGTGCTTCTCTCATTACCATTCGTGATTTTTCTTAAGTTTGCTTGGAATTCTTTCTTTTGATGTTTTTACTTTTAATCCGAGAAATAACTCCTATACTATTACTAGTTTTCGTGAATTCGTTCAAAACCTCCTACCTAGAGTGGCTATGTCACTAGACCACCAATTCAGTTTATGTGCAAAGATTAATATCCTTATCTGAGGTTCATTAACGAAAAAATTGATAAGAAGATGCTATTTATAGAGAAATTATTATATATACCCGCCACATATCTCACTTGGCGTACCATTTTGATGTTATTGGTTCATTTTTTATTGTGATTATTTCTGATTGGTTCTTATATGTAAATAAACTTTTACTATTTTCACCGCGTGCATGTTAATTATATTATGACGTAATATGATTGACTAAGTACACCACATAACAGTATCACGTGGTGTGAGGGGTACACAGAATAATTACTCGTTATTTATATGCATAAGAATATAACATATTTTCACACACACATATAAAGCAAATTAAAAAGTAATGAAGTTAATTATTTGTCTAACATGTACGGTTAAAGTGTTAAACACTTAAACTTATATGAATGAATAATGTTAGGACAAAAAAAAAATCATTACTTTAGGAGAATTATTCTACCAATGAATCTAGGACGATGAAAAGGTTCTTTCGTACTAGCTAGAATGTCTATCTAAAAAACCGGTGTAGAATTATTCATACTGAGACTCATGTTGAGCATAATGAGATTCAATTCATGCTCTTCAAGAGCAAATCAGGACTGAAAAAACTTGCTCTACAGGAGTTGACTGTCCAGTTACCCGCTCTCTAAAGAATGTCGATATAAGCACGGTTACAAATCGTCGTTGGTCATTTACATAATATCATGGGAGAACAAAACCATTTAGAAGAGATCTATTGCCATCTATTGCATGGCTCTAAGAAATCTATTGCTCCAAGCAAACTTTAGTTGCTTCCGTAAGTTTTTTCTTGACATAAGAAACGTCATGTCATGTTTAAGGTTTATCAATTTCTCTTTATTTATTTTTGCTATAAATAAAGTTACAGTTGTAGGTGAAAATGTCTCCAAGAGATACCTAGTCATCTGGACGACTCTGTTTACATGAC
This sequence comes from Argentina anserina, assembly GCF_933775445.1. Lineage (NCBI taxonomy): Eukaryota > Viridiplantae > Streptophyta > Magnoliopsida > Rosales > Rosaceae > Argentina > Argentina anserina. The sequence goes on along the minus strand of NC_065877.1, from coordinate 8,831,853 downwards.
AAGTGGCTTCAAACCAGCCACACTTTGTTTCTTATAGTTTTAGGTCGGAATTGTGTTTGTCTTTATTCTTTGAATTAAATTTAAGTCAATTATCAAAATATCTTTTTTACAAATCGGATAAAAACTCTCTCTTATCACTATTTCCTTCATTTTCAGTGTCACATTATAATCATTTGTGTACTTAATGAACACGGTGACATTATCTAATTCTATATGGGAGCTTAGTTTGGTACCTGTGTGTGATTTTAGTTACATAGATCATTATAATTTATAAAATTTGTTACGTAAATCACTTGATGATGCCATCTTTATTAGTTATTTTGTCAAATATCTATTCTGGTACTTAATGTTACAATCAAACAAATGCTGCACTACTCAAGTTTCAGAGAAAAGTGAAAATTCAGCAAAATAACATCCAACAATTCAGCAAAATAACATCCATAGAACCATAGACTTTCGAATTTACAAAGAGTGAAATTCAGCAAAATAATATCCTAACATAAAGCACAAATGATAAACTAGTAGAGGCATCCATTCACTCCAACCCATATTCCAAAAGATAGATAATGTGATCTTTTTTTTCCTCAGCTGTACTGCTAAAAAACACCCTAAACATGTCATGATCTTTAGCTAGTTTGTTGGTGATATGAAATACCTGCACCGGAGTTAAGAAGTCAATTTTCCTAATCTCACCACGAAGTTTGCTTTGCATATCAGCCATCTCCTTATTAGTTGAGAGAACCTCAATCAAACCTTCAAACTTTGGAGCCATGGCTGCAATGGATTCAGTAATCAATCCGAATTTCTTTGCCATATCATCCAAAGCTCTTGCCTTTCTACGAGTGTTATTTGAAGCATTTGTTACATCTTCAGCTGATCTCTGATGTTTAGCACATTGCTTAACACTTGGTGGCTGTGGTGGTGGCTGGGGAGGACTTGGTTGTGCAAGAGACACATATTCATTTTCAGTTTCATCACTTGCTGAAACATTTGATCCCCCATATTGAAAAAAATATGTATGCATTTCCATTTGCTCAAATAAGTCATCGACACATACACCCTCTTGATTCACCCTTGCATCTTGCCCCCTAATTTCTTTTTCATCATCTTTAGCATTTCCAGCATTTGTTCCAAGTGCACGATCTTTTCCATATATCTCTCCAAGTGAATAATAATGTTCAAATGGTTTACCATACAAAGCTTTTGCATCTCTTGTTCTACAACAGTTGAAACATAGGATACTATTATTCATTGCACACATAAAAGTAAAACCACAAAATATACTAAGGAGAAAATTTACCTTTGCCCACTCATCAAATACATCTCTATCACACTCCAACATCATTTTTTCTACATTCCATCCAAAACCACTCTGAGATAATGCATCTGATAATATGATATATTATTTCTTTAGTGTCTTTATCCGTGATTCAATGTGTGGGTTTGCCAATATCCCACTGCCTGGTATCTTGGCTTTTATTATGCCTTGCAACTTTTGCAAGTAACCATTTTTAAAGCCAGTATCCGCATGCCACTTGTTATCATGGTAAAGTTCCAACAAAGAATTTACCAACACCTCATCTTCCTCTTTTGTCCAAAAACGTTTATTCTGACCCCTTCCTCCTTTTTTTGATTGGCTTGAAGTAGCTTGAGAACTCATATTCAGCCGACTACATATTAAATAACAAACATAAAATATTTAGCTGCAATTTTGAAAAAATCATAGTTAAACCTGGAAAATTAATTTAGCAGAGATTAATTTTGAAATGGACTTTAGGTTGTCTACTATAACTTTATGAAGACACCATAGTCAAATAACTAACTAATCTTTGCAAGTTGAGCTAAAAGTCAGTTGGGTCCAACTTTGGAAAATCACAGTCAAATCTAGAAAATTCATTTGAAAAAGGAGATAGATGAAGTTGTCTTACCTAACTGATTAACAAATGAGTCCTTGTCTTTCCTGGACTGACTAAGACCTGGGAAGTAAAACAATAATCATTAATTTTAAGTGAGTACATCACAACCTCATAAATCAACATTGATAATTTGACATCTTGAAAATAAGGAACACAATGAAGCCCAATACAAAGACAAACTCATAATTCAAATTCCATGATTCAGTTGAAAGATCAGAATGATTAAAACAAGTACAACAACATTGAAACAAGCTCAATAGATTCAATCTATATTCATACGTAATACATAACCATATAATTATGTCGACCACCTATTTCCACGCCATATATTCCACATTTCATTTGCAAGATTTTGTCTCCACATCGTCCACTCATTTGAGGTCTCAATTGTATCAACATAGTCATCATCTTCATCATCTTGCACAGGCGGTTGCCTATCATATTCCTCTTATATAGGATCTACAGCCATCTCTCTTCTTATAAAGTCATGAATCATGCAACACACAGATATTATACGACGTTGTGTTACTATATCATAAAATGATGGACTCCTAAGAATTGCCCAACGCATTTTTAGTAGACCAAAGCTCCTATCGATAACATTCCTAGCACTTGAGTGTTTTATATTAAAAAAATTTTGTGGCGAATCAGGTCTGTTTCCATTCCTCCACTCATTGAGATGATAACGTTGCCCTCTAAAAGGTGCAAGAAAGCCCTTTGCATTACTGTAGCCAGCATCTACTAAGTAGTAATAACCTAGTTACAAAAAAAAGATGTTATTTTTCTCTATAATATTATTTTAAGCACTGAATATTGTAATAAGTAGCATTTTGGTTTTGATAATTACCGTTAGGAACTTTTAATCCATTTCTCCTGCTCAAAGCATCTCTAAGAACACGAGCATCATGTGCAGATCCCTCCCATTCCGGTAAAACATATATAAACATCAAGTCATGAGAGCAAACTCCTAAAACATTTGTTACTATCTCACATTTCCTTGTTCTGTATCTTGGTTTGTCTTGTTCTGGAACTTTCACCCTAATATGTGTTCCATCTAATGCTCTTAAACAATTCTACATTAAGATATATGTAATAACAGTTTTAGTCTTAAGAACATAAAGCATATATTACTAAATAATTTTGTAAAATAAAATCATATGTACCTTAAACCACTTCCACCTAATATATGTTGAGTCCTCAGGCATAGGTAATGGCGTTTTCCAAAAGTCCTTTTGGCATCGAATCATGGCTTTCAAACACTCGTGAAAGTACTTACTAACTGTTCGCCCCGACCTCGTAAAGTATAGAGATATGCTACGATTCTTCTTATGGTGTGCAAGAATATTTAAAAATATGGCTACCATCTCCTCTATTGACATATTTTTGGTTGCTCTTAGTTGGCCTTTACTAGCTAGAATTTGACACAATTTATGAAAGGATTGTCTATCCATTCGCAGCTGATCAATACATATAGCATCACTCCAATAAACTAGAGAATACATGTACTCAAACTTGTTTATAGAGTCTAATGGATGATGATCGACTTGGTTGACGATGTTTTTTTACAGCTAAGTTGATATAAGCATAAGCAGCAACACACACAGTAAATAGTATTCGAAGGTGGGCAAACAATGCATTAATGGTGATAAGTATTTTCCTCTTTCTGGACAAACTTAGACGAGCCATATATATCTACATCACATAAAATCAATTATTCAATCAAGTATCCAAGCTATATAACATATGATAATCAAGGAAAACATTTAATAAAAGATTCAAAATCAAACATGGCTTGGAACACCAGAGACAATATTCAGATTGTAATTTCCAATGCAAGGAAAGAACTTTCAAGTGGACAAGTAAACATATCCCAAATCTGATTTTTTTTAAGTCTGATTATATAGGTGGAAAATGCTAGAGATCACAAATTATTACAGAGAAGCAATACCTTGTGAAGATGGTCAGCTCAAATTTGCACAATTCACCAAACCCAGCAATTTCAGTACCTAAAAATGGAGGTATAAGTACTAAAGCTTTCTCATCATAATATTAGCATAAGTAGTCATCAAATGGGTAATACACGATTGAGACATGCCCAAGTTCCTCACAAGCTCAATATTGGGTATCAAATTCTTAGATATATTTCCAATATTAAAAAAAGACTTGTGCTTCAAAATATACAAGACATGGTCATCAGAGAGCACCACACTCTTGAGGAAGCTACAAGTGGGCACAATAAAGTCTTTCAAGCTTCCCCTCAATATCCATGGGTTGTAGGACAATGTTCTTGTGCAGAAGTTTTGATGTGCATAATTAGGACATTATTCTACATTGACCACTCAACAAAAATATTTATTTTCCTAAAATTGGATGAGTGATCATAAAAGTGATAACAGATGGTATAAACTTGGTATGGATGCAATACTAGGACATAAATTCACCAAATATGCAAAGTCATATACCATAGAAACCTCCCCAACGTGTTCTAATAAATATGTACATCACAAAAACAAGAAATGTCATCTCCATCACTATACTAGATACCAAACCAACTGAGAAAATGGACGGAAGAACATAAATTTCAAAGATAATAGTAATTTTTTTAATATTTGTTTATGTATCTTATGATCCTAAGTATTAACTGGATGATATAGAGAGGATAGTATAGGCATCAAAGAAATGAGGGATAATCTAGTGTATCGTCTACAAGTGAAATGGGGACTAGACTCTCTGGAAATATCAGCAGAAGCCTACAATAGACTAACAAAAGAATCTCCATTACTGTTGTAACTTTATAATTTCTGAAACCATCCTTTGTTCTATACAAGTTGTTCAACATGATTTGAGTATGTTCATACTTCATAGTGAGACAAATAACTTCTTATTTGTAGAGGCATTTCCAGACCATATTATAGGACATAAATGCTACCGACCTTCCTCCCTAGCCATTTTCCTAAAATTATTAGATCTTTTAGCAACTACCTTTTCTAATCAAGTTTTCATTGCTATTTTCTTTACTGTAATGGTGACAAAGGCATGGCTTATGCGCCTCACAGAGATGCAAGTATGTAACAATTATCAACAAGCTAACCATGTTTGACACATATATATGGCTGAGCTAACCTCCTATTTCCACACAAGAGTTGAGATCTGGGTTTCTAAGAATTCATACCCTTTCAAAAGTGCTAAAACTGAGTTCAATTTCAATAAAGATTGAAACTGTATCTTGTGAAGATTTCAACAAAGATCATGCCAACTTGTGATGTAGTCTAGAGAATATAAGAGAGAGGATGATTGAAGAACAAAGGATGAGAACACAAACCTAGCAACCACAGCGTTTCTTCAGTTCTTGTTTTTTCTCTTGTTGTGAAAATGAGATGGCTGCTGAGATTAAACAAGCCATTACTCTAGGGTTGGGTTTTTTTGGAAAATCATGAGGATATTTTCGGAAGTAATTTTCCATTGCCTCCCATTCCGAACTCTTCCCTTGTTATTATAATTCCGGGTCCTTTTCGGAATTCATTCCGGATTTTAGAGGTGGGCCCCATCACAAATCCCATTCCGCTTTACAAGTAAACACCATAATAGAATTGATTCCGGAGGAATACAACTCCATTCCGAGTAAGTAAACATGCCATAATTACGAACGAAATTGCACTCAGGTGATTAATCTAAGAAGAATGATTAGCGATATATGCCCAGATGTGATTGGTCGAGAGGTTGATGCGTTTCTGTGGTGCTTTGGGTGGTGCTCATGATTGGTCGGTTTTGCATGATAGTGCCATTTTCACCATTGTCAATTTCCCTGCTGCTTTTTAACCTCTTCCTACATTTCGACGCCAAACCCATGAGTAATGTAGTAATTATGGCCACTGAGATCAATCCTTAACTAACTCCAATTGTATATATTAGATTAGTTTTAAAGCTTACTGGAATTATACAATCATAGCCTATTCAGTGTTCTAAATATCAGATATATCGTCGATATTTAGAAAACGATACGATATCGCCATATCGGTTGACTATATCGGTCAACGGTCAAATATCGGTCAAACCTCGATATATCGGTCAAACTCCGATATATCGGTCAAATATCGGTCAAACTTTGATATTTTTTTATTTTCTCAATTTTTGTTTAATTTTTTAATATTTATTTCCTCTTTTTTTTTTGAAAAAATTATTTTTTTTTCATTTTTTCATATATATTTTTACTTTATATATATTTTAAATATATATGATGAATTTCAAGTCTAAATAATCATTCTTAAATGCCTATTTTTATTATTAGATGTCGTTCGTGTACTTTAATTGTCATTAAATCAAGTATTTATTTTCTTTAGTTTACTTAATACCGTTTTTTTAGTTTATTTGATACATATTGAAGTATAATTTTATAACTTTTATTGAAAATAATCAAATCCGATAAAACCGATATATCCCCGATAAAACCGATATATCTCCCGATATATCGTTTTACGTCTCGACCGATACGATACCAAAAACGATATTTAGACTATTGAGCCTATTCATTACCCATTAGGCAAGGTGGGTCATAGAAGAAGAAAGCAAATGAAATTTGTGACCTTGAAAACTTAGACGGCCAGGCACCACTTTAATAATCCGACTCCACTTCACTCAACTCCTAGAAACCTCCATATAAACTAGGGTTGGCATTTTGGGCCGAATGGGCCAAAACTGCCAAACCAACTGAGATCTGAACCGGATTGTATTGAATTGAACTGAATTTTCGGTAAATTAACTTTCAGCTCAGCTGAGCCGTATCGATAATACATATTCGGCTCGGCTACGATATTCATATATGTATATCATCGGCATACCGAACCGACGGAATATATCATATTTTTTAAAAGAAGTAGGATTGGAACCCCTACCATTTCATACGGAGCTTGCTCTCCTGACCACTAGAGCAACCTCTTTACTTGTCATATATACTACAAACAATATATTTATTACTTCTTTTTCGTTTGATATAATTAAAACACAGAACCAAACCCCACTAAGGGTTTCATTCGACACTCCCTCACCTCATTCACTCTCTTCAACGCCTCCATCCCCAAAATAATAGGGTTGGCATTTTGGATCGAGATATCACATCTTCTCTCATCCAACGCAGAACCCTCTGCATTCTTCTCTTCTCTCTTCCGGTTCATCTTCTTCTTTACACCTTCAATCTTCCCTTTCTTTCTTCTGGGAATTGGATTTATAACCTTTATCAGGTTCTTTGTTCTCCCTTCTTTGTCTTCCTCCTCTCCCTCCTCCACTGGTGATTTTGGATTTGAAATCTCATCCAAGAAGTCAAAAATTATTATGCTTTTCATCTATGAGTCTTCAATCTTTACAAACACCAATTGCTTTCTATAAATTTTGAATCTTTACATGCAATTTTTGATGAAAAGCATCATCTATATTTCAGATCGGCTATGTGTTTGGAGATTTGAGCTTCGCAACTTCCGTCGGTTGCCGACCGATACCGACCGATATATCGGTTGCCGATTTATCAGTTTGCCGACTACGTCGGATCGGCTTCGGTTTCAGAATTTTCATACCGACGAAGATCGGTTCGGCTTCGGTTAAGGAAAATATGCCTCGGTTGGTTCGGTAATCCAGCCCTAGTTATAAACCCCCAACTCCCCTCTCTTTCTCATCACAAACACCAACAATTTTTCTAGCTAATCAAACACTACATCAATCTTTCTCAGCTCTTTCTCTAGCTTCCTTTCTCTAGTTCTACCTCCACTAAGCGAAGAGCCATGAGTAGGTACATTGAAGTTGGAGCGCAAGAAGGGTTTACTGCCAAGGACTACTACGAGTCTACGACCCACCGCCGACACCATTGATCGATCCAGAGGAGTTTGGAAAATGGTCCTTCTACAGAGCTATTATAGCTGAGTTCATCGCTACCCTTCTGTTCCTGTACATCACTGTGATCGGATACAAGAGCCAGAGCGACACTCTCAAAGGTGGAGACCAATGTGGTGGCCAATGTGGTGGTGTTGGCATCCTTGGCATTTCATGGGCCTTTGGGGGCATGATCTTTGTCCTTGTTTACTGCATTGTAGGAATCTCTGGTGGGTTAACTACTTAACGTCATCCCTTTTCAATCTTAAACCTTCTAGAACCAAACCTTGCTGACAATGTTTGAACAAATTAATGCATGCAGGAGGGCACATAAACCCAGCTGTCACATTTGGGTTGTTTTTGGCTAGAAAGGTGTCACTACCAAGAGCTGTATTGTATATTGTGGCTCAATCCTTGGGAGCAATATGTGGGTGTGCGCTTGTCAAATTGCTCCAGAGTGCTTTATACACAAACTATGGTGGTGGAGCTAATGGCCTAGTTGATGTATACATCAAAGGCACTGGTTTGGCTGCTGAGATCATCGACACCTTTGTTCTTGTCTACATTGTCTTCTCTGCCACTGATCCTAAGAGAAATGCAAGGGACTCCCACGTCCCAGTAAGTACCTAAAGTATTTATTCAATTGATTTAGTTACTTGAAGAAAGAAGATTGGTCTTGATCTGTGTTTGTGTTTTATTGATGAAAGGTATTGGCACCACTGCCAATTGGGTTTGCTGTGTTCATGGTTCACCTCGCACAATCCCAATCACCGGGACTGGGATCAATCCAGCTCGAAGTTTTGGAGTTGCAGTTATGTACAACAATGAGAAAGCTTGGGATGATGCCACTTAGTCCCTTACCCCTAGCCTCTTGATTTCACCAGCAAAGTAATTCTACAAGTTTGCTTTACTCATGTGCTATGCTGATCGATTTGTATTTTTTTCTGATGATTGTTTCAATGGATCTTCTGGGTTGGTGATAAGAGCATATAATGCGACGTTCTTAACATGTTATCTCTCTCATTTAGTTAATTATTCTCTTAATAATGTCTATGTTAACTTAGTTTATTGTTTTTAGGTTCATTGGAGCAAAATAAGATGAAGATGTGTTTAAAGAAGCAAAAAGAGCAATAAAACCCTAAATCAGGATTATGCCTCTGCAGAACAGTCAACTTCGACGAACTATAGCGGGCAATCTACATGGAGGAAATTTATTTTATAATATCTCGATGAAAAACTCTAGGAGTCTATTTTCTAGATCCATTGGAATCGCAGCAATATCTATTTTCTGGAGAAAGTTTATCAATTTAGTGAGCAGAGGTTGGTCTGCATGATTTTTTTATTGTGGATCAAAGTTTTATTTTAAGGCACATACCACTCCATAAAGCCTATGGACGAACTGCTAGGGTTTCTTAGCCCCATTTATATTAGAAAAACAGAGGAGACATGAGGGAGAGAATGAAGGGAGGCAAGGGAGACAGAGAGAAAACAGAGAAGAGAAGAAGAGAAAAAGAAGAAAAGGGAGATTCGGGCAACCATATATCAGGAGATCTCTTATCTATCATCAAGTTCTTCTTTCTCCTCCTTTAGTTCCTCTCCCATATATTATTTGATGCTCTTATTCAAGATTACGTGTAACTAAACTCCTTAGTAGTTAGTGGCTAATCAAAGTTTTAGACATGTCTTTAATTTTGAACCCCAATTGATCTATATGATTTCAGATGAGATTTTTTTTACTGATTGTTCATTGATAATTTATTGCATGTTTTTTGGGTCAACACTTTGATGCATGTTTTAGGGTTTATTATCTTGAATGTGTATATGACCAACATATCGTTGCATATTCTATGAGAGATAATAAGTTCTTTGCAGGTACTTGTATAAAGTGATTCCTTGGTAATCTAAGGCTACCGACATTGACTTTAGATTATTTGTTGTTACTCAAACGTTCTTAGATCTTCATGATTTTAGTTATTGTGGTCTAGATACTGACATTTCATAGATCAATTAATTGAGAATATAGTTAAGTCGATACCGACATTTCGCTTAGTATAACAACTAAGAGAATGTAATATGGTTAATGACCTAACGACATTGGCTTAACTATGAGTGCATTTATCTATAATCATTAACATTGTTTTGGGGTGATTTAAGCGTATCTAGTGGTGGAGAGAAGTTCCTACTTCCTAACTATTGTTTTTTTCATATGTACATCCATATTCACTTTTTGATATTTTGTTTTCAACAAGACTTTTGTTTTATTTAATTTTGTTCACCAATTAAATCAACTTCGAACACCCTCGTGTATTTATGCGAATGTTGTAGATAATCATTTTACTAACGCTCTATCTTGCAAAGTACCCTCAATCCCCGACCTATAACGATAGCCCTTACTAACTATTATATTATCATCTACATGGCTTTATTGATGGCCTTAAAAACACTCCATCAGTTGAACCGTTCATTAGTGTTGCCATAGCTGCCGTATATCACCAATACATACTGAGAGCAGGAGCAGCCAAGTCTTTGGGCTCCTTCAGGAGCTCCTCCAACATATAAATACAATCATTTTAAATGAATGCAGTTTCCATATGGTGGGAGGAGACTTCAGAAGTTGGAACCATGTAATTTGTATAGACAATAATAGATCTCTTTGTGGACGAAGGCATTCATTTTAAATGTGCCTACTATTGCATGCAACTCTGTTTTTTTTAATTGTAAAAAAGGCTTGGAACTCAAATGAGTTGGGAAAAATTCCGACTTGGTTACACTTAAATTTTGTGTTTCACCTTCCTTTTCAACCGTTATTGGTTCCACGGTTCAGCGTTTTTACACCAAATCTACCATTCAGGTTGTTCAACCTTCATAATACAAAATCCATCTCATTTCTTTCAAACAGTGTCACAGTCCCATCTCCTTGTCCTCAAGAATCAAGATATCTAGCATGGATTAGATTTGAACATAGATACAATCATAGGTGGAACCAGAAATGAAATCTTGAGGGGTCGAGATATAAATAAAGTGTACATGATAATGATTTTACATATTTTTATCTTCAAATTGGATGCAATTAGCACACATTAAGTACTACTAAAATGTAAATTAACCTCTTTGATTGTCCTTTACGTGTTGTTGTCCTTGATTAAGGGGGGTTCGGTATTAATTAGCATAAAAGTTCAGCATTTTTATGAGATATATGAAGTGATTATGGAAAGATTTACAAATATAAGGGGGATCCGGACACCTTCATCTAAGAAGGTAGTTCTGCCCCTGGATACAATATAGATATTTGCCAAACATTCAAAATCTAGCATGTCATTATGTGTTTGATTAATGGTTTATTATATGCCTCATCATTAAGCCCGCAGATCAAGTGGGCTGATGGAGGCTCGCAAGCCCGATGTGCATAAAGCCCGGCCCGGTAGGTAGAGGGACAAGCTTGGTTTAGGGGTGAGAAACCCGGCCGGGCCCTTAGGCCCGGTCCGCCAAAAGTCCATCGAACCCAACTCGCAAAAGCCTGCCGAGCCCGGCCCGTGAAAGCCCATAAATTTATGATATATAAACATATAGTTATATATAAATAATATCAATATATATTATGCTAATATGCTAAATAATAAATATTTATATATACAAATAATACTGCTATGATAAATATTAGTATATATCTCTATTAATCAAGTAAATTTCTCATAATTAAAAGAGAAAAAAAGAAAAAGCAAGAATAAAAATTTCAAAGTTGTGACATGTAACTGGTGCATATTTGGAATACATACATATTTGCCTTAATCACTACTAATTACAATTCATTTTCTCAAAAAGAGGATGATTTTGTGTGCGATGCCAATTAGGTACACAAATATATATATATATATATATATATATATGTATGTATAATATGCAATAAGATAGATTCTAATATATCGATTAAGGATGGTTTGGTACATTACATGTATATTATATTAACATGCATGAATGTGTGAATCTAAATTTTATTAAAATTTTTGTTGAATTTCAAAATATAATACTATTTTGAATAATCTTAAATTCTAAAGTTAAACATACGTTTCATTTTCAAAGCATTGAATGAGTGTTACAAGCTAATGAATTACTCATATTTATATATATTTATCATGTTCATAATATATATGATGGTATAAAACAAATAAATTATTTATTTATTTGTAACACTGTGATGTTATTATTACCTTTATGAGTTATAATCTTCCACTCCTATGTAATTGGAAAGTATTTAAAATATTTTGTTCAAACATCTATGTAGTAACTGGGAATGACTTTGAACTGATGTAGGCTTATATGGTGCCCTCATGGCCTCATTACCTACAATTTGTATCTTGCGGTTTTTATTTCAATGAAATCATTTAGGCGTGGGGATGAGTCTCCCAAATTTGTCGGGTTCCAAGCCCAAAAAAAAAATTAGTATGATTAGAAATGTATTTATAAACAAAACCGGCCCGCTATTTTTAAAAACGTAATAAAATCTGGTTCGGTCTACTCCAAGCCCGCCATGAATGGGTCGGGCTTGGCCCTGCCCAGCCCGTTGACAAGCCCTAGTTTATTAGGCAAATGTACGTCTTAAAATCAATGTATGATAAAAGTAAGAAAAAAAATGTAAGAGTTTGAACAAGGAAAAAAGATGTTTTCCACCTGTTGTTTGTTCAATTATTGTTGTTTGTTCAATTATAACTCGCACATCTCAAATTATGATATCGAAGGGAAGACTGTAATATTTATGTAATATTTATAATACAAATATTAGTTGGTTTTGTACCAAATATTTTTCTTTGTCTATTCATGTCTAGTTCATATGTTCATGTGTAAATTGAGTAACATCCTATGAAAAAAATATGATATATATATATATATTTTTTTTTGAGGACTATGTTAGCAATGGAAATTCGCATACTTGCGCTGGCGGAAAAAAGCTCGTTGCATATGCCTTGTACGTGGGTTCTTCTGGAAAAGGTACAACTTATTAGGGACATCACACCACATTTCAATCATTCATGTATTGAGTTTCAATTTAAAAGTTTAGTCGACTAAACTAATGAGCTTCGATATTTTTATTTTGTTTTTGTTTGAGCTACGATATCTAGTTAGATTGTATAAGAATGGGTTGTAGTAGGGTTTCTTTATTAAGAATCAACCTTTTGGTTTGTCCTTTCAATTAGGCCAAAGACCTTCTAGAATGAGGGCTAGGCCTCTCAATTGGCCTTCAGTTTCTTTCTCGTTTTTAATTAACTATAGAGAGGCTTTTGTCCTTGTTCCTAATCTTCTTTGTATTTGCTAATCTCATCTCCACAAATGTTATTTTACGCTCTAATTTTTTTTAAAAAAGTAGCGAACAATAAACATATTTGAGCAATGTTATAGTAAAAAAATAAACAACAGACGACGCGTGGCTTCTAACCAGCCACTACTTTTTTTTATAGTTTTAGGTCGGAATTGAGTTTGTCTTATCTTGTTCATTATAGGCCTATTATAGCATAGGATAATGTTGATTAAGACATAAATTCTGATTAAAGTGATTAATGTAAGAACAATGATTGCAGCGAAATGTGGCCGGTTGTGAGTGATTGGGAGGGTGATGCTGGTCTGAGTTGGAATTTGAATATGGGGCGGTGGTGATGTACCTTTTTTTTTGGAAATGGTGGTGATGTACCTTAAACTAGTGTCTTAATTAAGAAATTCTTCTACTAATATACGCAACTTTTTTGGGGTTTGCAGGGAAATTTTATGAACTGGTAAAAAAAAAAACGTTTTTTGATAATTTTAAGAGCCACTACCCCCACTCAATTTTAAGTTTTTTTTTTCTACATATTAATTTAAAAGTCCCTCGAAAATTCAATTTTTGATAATTGATGAGTGCAATACTTCAACTTTCTCATTTATTTTATAATATAAGAGAAATTTTCTATATTATTAAATCAGATTGTTCACAGAAAAAATCCAAAATCTTATACTTTTCTCATTTTGTTTATGTTGAATTATTTTGTTTTAATGTTTACTAGTTTAGTTTTTTTATTCATGACTTATTCAATAGATAAATTGTTATGTTTATTTAAATTTGTAGTTGTGAGACGAAGAAATTTTATAAATGAACATCAGACCAAATATCATTTTCTCTTATATAGAATGAAATATCAAAACCGAAGCATGCAGAGATTAATTTGAAAGAGCTTCATTCTAATGACAAATATCGATATTTAATTTAAGGATAGTAGAGTTAAAAAAAAAAATTGCGCTTCGCCTAAATAAAAGTAATTTTTTTGCCCCCACTCATATAACTTCCTAGTTCGGCCACTGCCAAAATAGATCTTTAATTAATTACAGCTACAAATTAGACTGCTCGCTCATTTTTAAATTAGTTTATGTTTTGAACTTTTGATGATCATCTTGAATTTAGATGTTTTTGTTCCCGTCATGTTTGAGTTTAAGTTGAGATCAACTCGCGGTAGAGTTGGAGATTTATTTGACGTGGTGTAATTCATGATGTTTTTAAGTAATCATGTTATGAAAATTGTTTTTTAGCTTCGACCTATCTCATTTCCTACCGATGTCGAGTAATATATGGAAATTATAGTAATCACAGCTCAGATGAGTCTGACGAAACCAATAGGGTTACATTATCTTCAAAAAGAAAAAAAGAACTTGCATTATACAAGGTGAGAAAATTCTAACATGCAGATCTGCACACTATGCAGATCAATTTTTATGTGTGTGAAAAAAAAAAGACAAAAAATAGAAAAAGAAATGTAATGAAAATCATAAGATTTAATTTTATGAAAATTAAATAATGATGATTTGATCCGCATGATGATGTGATGCTGTGATAGACGAATCCACAAGGTGGGTCACTGAAAGAGAAAAGCAAACAAAATTTGTGGAATTTGAAGGCTTGGACGGCCAACTCACAAGTTTAATAATCCTAACTCCACTTTCACTCAAATCCAAAAGAACACTCCCATATAAACCGCTCAGCTCTCCCCTCTTTCTCATCACAAACACCGAGTATCTATTTCAAAGCCAGCACAGCACCCACTCACTATAGTCACTTCCTGTCTTCATCTGTCAAGTAAGCTTGATTATAGCCATGGGCAAGGACATTGAAGTAGGTGGTTTTGCGGCCAAGGACTACCAGGACCCACCGCCAACACCATTGATCGATCCGGAGGAGTTCGGAAAATGGTCATTTTACAGAGCCATCATTGCAGAGTTCATTGCTACCCTTTTGTTCTTGTACATCACTGTGCTCACAGTGATTGGATACAAGAGCCAGAGTGACACTCTCAAAGGTGGAGACCAATGTGGTGGTGTTGGCATTTTAGGCATTGCTTGGGCCTTTGGTGGCATGATCTTTGTCCTTGTTTACTGCACTGCTGGAATCTCAGGTGAGATATCCTCTTAATTAACGAAATCTCCAATTTATAACTCAGCCTTCTTGATGTACGTAGTTAACTAATTATGGGGGAGCTTAAGTTCAACATGCATGCATGTTATCATTTATCAAATTATAATTGAAGTATTTCATAAAGGAGAGAGTGAGGCTGCTTCTGAATGTTAGGGTTTAACAATTATCTGATAAGTACTTCACCTGTAATAATTTATGCAGGAGGGCACATAAACCCTGCAGTGACTTTCGGGCTGTTTTTGGCAAGGAAGGTGTCACTACCGAGAGCTGTATTGTATATTGTGGCTCAATGCTTGGGAGCAATATGCGGGTGTGGACTTGTGAAATCATTCCAGAGTGCTTTGTACACTAACTATGGTGGTGGAGCTAATGGCCTAGCTGATGGGTACAACAAAGGCACTGGTTTGGCTGCTGAGATTATTGGCACCTTTGTTCTTGTCTACACTGTCTTCTCTGCCACTGATCCTAAGAGAAATGCAAGGGACTCCCATGTTCCAGTAAGTACCTAAATTAATCTAAATTAATTAGTCAAGGTCCCAAGGAATGAAAATCGATGAACGTGAGTTGCTCAATCTGTGTTTGTGTTTGATCAAGGTATTGGCGCCACTGCCCATTGGGTTTGCTGTTTTCATGGTTCATCTTGCCACAATTCCAATCACTGGCACAGGGATCAACCCAGCTCGAAGTTTTGGAGCTGCAGTGATATACAACAATGAGAAGGCTTGGGATGACCATGTATGCACCTTTAACTTACCCTTACCCTCAAAATTTCAATTGCAAAGGAATTATTTTGCTGGTGATCGACTTAACAGTAATTTATAATTGTGCTGATGATCTTATCTTTCATGATTGTTGCAGTGGATCTTCTGGGTTGGACCCTTTATTGGTGCAGCCATTGCAGCTTTGTACCACCAGAACATATTGAGAGCAGGAGCTGCTAAGTCTGGGGGTTCTTTTAGGAGCTCGTCCAACATATAATTCTATCAAGGAGAATTGAATACATATTATATTAACGTGGCATGGGAGAATAATTCGGAAGTTTGGACTTTGGACCCTGTTATATGTATATTGTTGTGTTTTTTTTAATGAAATGTATATTGTTGTGTTGATATGTCACTTTGTGAACAAATTAAGGCACTCGTTTTAAATGTGCCACCCGAGTTTACGTTGCATTCTACTATGTTTTTAAGGCTCTTTCTATTTTTCTATAAAAAAAACAAAAAGCTCTTTCTATCTTTGAGATTTGTTATATTGTGAATTCATGTTGTTTACTAAGAAATGTATGATGTAATTGGGCATGCGTCTGTTTAATTGCCTAAATTAGCATAATGGAATTAACAATATTACTTTGTGAACTTTTACCAATGATGCACTATGTTGCTCCGTCTCAGGAATATATGCATATGAGTAATGAGATGTGTACCATTGTAGATATATAATGATGATGATCAGGGAGACTATAAATTTTGAATTGGTTTAGTTAATAAGTACACCTAGATCGACATTTCGACGTAATGATTCTTGCATTATTTAAATTTTTTTGCACATTTGTTTGAGCCTAAAATAATACTCCGGTATTATTTATATCCTTTAGACTTGTGGACCGGTTATTTGAGAAAAATCTATCGAAAAACAAGATTACATTCCTTATTGGAATAGATTTCGGGACTGATGCTGTATAGAATCTGAGTTGAATAAGGAAGGTGAATCCAAATCAACTAAGATGTTCTTAAGACTTGATCCGCAAGAAAGAACAATCTGTATTCTCTATATAAAGGGGTTGAATGTGCAAAATTGAAGACACACACAACGTCAAACAAACTATCGCGTAACCGCATAGTCCAGTCTTCTCACGGAGCAAAAGTCTGATTCACTTCGGCAAACCAAGTCTCCCATCAGAGCGGAGCTACCCAGATGTACGCCTCACACTGCATGTAGCAACAAGTTCGATTAGCTTTGGCAACCAGAGTCAAGTCCATCGAGTCGCTAGCCTAGTTTCTAGCAAACACAAAAGTCTGCACTAGTCAGCAATTCCCTACAGCAAAAGAGTCCCGCTATCAACGACACATTATAAGCTCTGCTTTTCCCCAAGCGGTCTAAAGTAAGATCGGTCATCTATTTGAGGTGGAGTGAAAGGTACCTAGCAACTCCGGTTGTGTATAGGTCATTCGAACTTCAACGGTTTATCAGCAACTGCGGAACAATCGTTCGAGAAGAAGACAGTACGTGAGCGCAATCATCATCAACAAGCAAGAGTTGTACCTAACTCAAAGGTACTGGCACGCCAAACAACAACACAGAACGAAGGTTAGAACCATCTAGGGTTCAAAACCTGGACTTGCTGATTGTTCCCTGAGGAAATCTTTTTCCCAGCTCGAACAACATTACAGATGTATTTTTTTTACATCATTTGCTTTTCTTTTGCTTATCTAGATGTATTTTTGACATTAAATCGTTGTGACTTTTATATTTAATAAATTATTTAACGTTTTTGATTAAAAAAAGAAAGATTTTATGGCTACCCGCCTTTTACTAAAAAAACAAATAAAATTGAATCTCAATCTTACAAATTCCTTTCAATTTTTAACGCCATTAATTATACAAAAGGTCCCGTTCGCACCTTCAATTTTCCTCCATTATTAGCATTCACCTCCTTCATTAAGATCTCAAATCAAACATTAATATTAAGTGATAAATACTCTCCATGCAACCCTTTCACCATTTTCATAGTCAGAATTTGAATTTCTGACTAAACCATTTCCCACCAATTAACACATTTTAAATCCATGACATTGCTACCTGAATCTCTCAATTCATCACCTTTATTTTAGAAACTCTTCTTCATCATTCAGCCATAGTGTATTTCTTTCTAAGCCACATTCAATTAAACAGCAAAATCTTCTACACCATGGCAGTCGATCGAGCTCTCCAAGATATGTTTCTGCATCATTACACTGTTCTTTGTAACAACGGCATCATCATCAAACGACACAATGCCGGCAGACATTGAGATTCCGATCTCTTCTGCATCTCCATCTCCTTATTCCGAGCCTCCTGAAAGTGGTGGAGTAGATTCTCCGGTCCCTTCAGATAATGCATCGGAATATTCTCCGCCACCACAGCCTTATATCGATGCCCCAGCCCCTGAAAAAGAAGCAGAGCAGCTTAATATCTCTCCAGACTACTCTCCATCCCCTGCTCCTTACTTCACCCAATACCCTTCTCCACCCCCTTACGTTGAAGTTGAGGCTCCAGAAGTCTACGAGGCTTACACTCCAACTCTAGCACCAGCACCTGAACCATCTTCTGTGTTCGGATCCGAGCCATTGTCGGATACTGACCCTGGTTCTCCTGATTCTGAAATGGCTCCTGACCCTACTGTATTGCCGTCCAACTATAGAGCAGAGGACGATAGTATTGATTTTGACGACGAGTATTATAGTTCGGAGCAGAGTAAGAACAGGGTAACAATGGTTGGTTTTGTGCTTGGTGCTGTCTGTGTGGTTGGATTGGCGGGTATTCTGTTCAATAAGAAGAAAAATAACAAGTCAAACGCAGAGTATGATTACGAATTGGCTAAGAGAGAGGATCTCTGAGACCTTATTCTGCCTCCCAGAATTCTCTATATATCGTTAGATCCCTTTATCATTATCAAGTTTGCATTGCATTACAGTACTGCTCACGCTTCGAATGTTAGGAACGTTGTATCAACTACTGCAAATTAAATTGCATATTATTAGTGAATGAATTACAACATATGGTTAGCCTAAGATTTCTGGTTAGGACTTTCTCCAATTGTCTTAAACGATTTTTTTTTTAAATTAAGAATATGGAATTAATATGGATTGTAAGATAGCCTATGCAGTTTTATTGCATAAAAGAACTAAGGTTATATTTTACATCAATGAACAAGCCTAGAATTTCATATTAAGAGTTATATATATTTACATTCACTTATATTTTGATATAATTGATTATGGAATAAGAGTTGGTTAGCATTTGTTTGAATTTGAATTCAAACAGTAAAGTTATTAGGACACAAATTGGATTAAGACAGGAAGTTATTTGACAGTTCTTTGATGGAAGTAGCTGTTGAGTAACTGTCATGAAACTGTCACAGACAGTTATTCATGACAGCAGCCTTTTAAGCCAATTCGATCCCTTCTAGAGAATAAACTGATTCTCATTCATTTTGTCCCATCAAACAAAACTGAGTGTTAAGAAGTGAATCTAGGAGAAGATTGACATGGATTCAAACAACAAAATGTCAAGTTAATAATCTGCTATATGCATTTGATCTTTTATCTGACATAGCTACATGCATAGTTACATAGTTTATATTCGTAGTTACTATGATAGTTATGTATATGCAGAACTTACAGTTGGTATCAGAGCAACTATGCTCAAATATTAGATTGGTGTTCATGTGCAATTTAGTTTTATCAAATGTTTTCTGGGATTATGATATGCATGTCAATGAAGTTTTACGAATCTTCTTCTATACATGAATATTGCTGATATATATGTCTGCAAGAGAAAATATATAAATGATTCAACATACTAATACATGTTTCATGAAATACAAAATGCTACCACATTAGCTATGTATGATTGATACATATATATTAGATTAAGTTACAATCTTTCTGATATAGACTGAAACTAATATATAGTTCAGTGCTAACACATTAGCCAAAGTATATGTTAAGTTGAGAGACCAAGAAAGATCATAAAACATGAAAATTTGGAATGAGATTTGACTGCCATAGCGGTTAAGTCTCTGAACTGAAAATTCTTATTTTAGTTGTATATCATATAGCATTCATGCATTACACCAGAGATAAGTGTATCACACATGATGCCAAAATCTTGAAAATGTTTATGCAGTTCTATTTGTATTATTACATTCATTACAAGTTATTTCTACATCATTTAAGATTTGAGATGTGCATTTGTATATTTAGTATTAAGTAAAATTGAAAATACATATGCAAATAAAGATTTAATATATGACTGATTTAAGTTCAAAATTCATTACAACCATGAATTTTCCTATGAATATCAACCAATATCAAAAGCTCAATGGGTTGAACTATCAGGAATGCAAGGCTGACATAGAACTCAATTTGGCAATGCTGGACATTGATCAAGTAATGAAGCAAGATCCACCCACTGAACCTGCTGCAAATGCTTCTAAGGACCAGAAGGAGAAGTATGAAAAGTGGCTGAAACATAATAAGATGACACTGATTTGTATCAAGAAAAGTATGAATGATGTTGTCAAGGGTGGTATACCAAATTTTGAATATGCTAAGGAGCACTACAACTCAATTGTTGAAAAGTACAAGAGATCTGACAAGGCTAAGCAGAGTAGGCTGATGAACAAACTGACTAGGATGAAATACAATGGCACTGGAAGCATAAGAGAGTACATCATGCATGGAGCAAACCTTGCCGAAAAGTTGAGGGGCCTGAAAATGACTATTGATGAGTCTTTTATGGTAACTTTGCTTCTGAATTCATTCCCTGGTGAATATAGTCATCTCAAAAGCCTCTATAGCACACATGAAGAAAATTGGAGCCTTAATAAGCTAATCTCCATCTGTGTGGAGGAAGAAGAGGACAAGATAAAAAGGGGAAAGGTTGTGAGTATCAATTACGTTGACAAGCCTAAGAAGCATTTTGAAAACAAACATTTTGGAAATAGGAATGGTGCATCAAGTTCTGGCACCAAACATGATCTGAACAAAGACAAATCTGTTGCCATGAATAATGGAGCAATAAAATGCTTCTTCTGTAAGAAGTCTGGTCATTTTAAGAAAGACTGTGAGGGCTTCAAGAACTAGATGAAAAAGAAAGGTACTTTTCTGTTAAAAGATGTCTTTAGTTTAAAGTCTCATGCAAGTGTAAATAAAAGTTCATGGTGGTTTGATACGGGTTCTCCCATTCATATTGTGAATTCTATGCAGAGATTATACAGACAAACAATCCCAAGAAACAATGAAACAAGGATATGCACCGCAAATGGGCAAGGGGTGACCGTTCAAGCTGTAGGAATTGTGAAATTGCTATTTAGGAATAACTATCTATGTATTAGTATTAAATAATGTGTATTGTATTCCCTCAATAAAGAGAAACCTCATATCTGGTTCTCAATTTGTATTGGATAATGCTTGTAGTTTTTCAAGTACTAATGACAATTCTATGTGTTTATATAAAGATTTTGTTTGTTTTGGTACTGCTGATATGATAGATGGTTATTGGCATGTTAATTGTGTCAATATGGCTAGCAAGAGTCATGAAATTTGCCATGTTTCACAAACAGTAGGCATTAAGAGAAAGCATAGTCCAAGTGCATCATCTTTTCTGTGGCATAAGAGGTTAGGACATATTTCAAAATCTAGATTTCAAGAAATGGTCAAACAAAAGATTTTGCCTGCATTAGACTTTACTGATTTTGAAACATGCATTGATTGTTTGAAGGAAAAAATGACAAATAAGAGAAAATTTAATTCTCGAAGGGCCAGTGAATTGTTGGAATTGATTCATACAGATGTTTGTGGTCCATTTCCTGTCCAAACAATATGTGGAAATAGTTACTTTGTGACTTTCATAGATGATTCCTCAAGGTTTTGTTTTCTTTACTTAATGTTTGAAAAATCTAGTGTCATAGATGTTTTCAAAGTTTTCAAAACTGAGGTTGAAAGACAACCATAAAAGTTAATTAAGGTGGTCAGATCAGATCGTGGTGGTGAATATTATGGAAAATATACTGAAAATGGGCAACATAAAGGACCATTTTCCATATATTTAGAACAATGTGGCATTGTTGCTCAATATACAACTTCATATACTCCACAACAAAATGGTGTTTGTGAGAGAAGAAACAGAACTCTCATGGGCATGGTAAGAAGTATGTTTTCAAGATCAAGTTTACCAAGGTTCTTGTGGGAAGAGGCTTTAAAAACAGCCAATTACATTTGCAATAGAACTCCCAGCAAGGCCATCAATAATACCCCTTTTGAAAATTGGAATGGTTATCAGCCAAGTATTAATCATTTACATGTATGGGGATGCAAGGCAGAAGCTAGAGTGTATAATGGGAGAAGGATGATAAACTTGAATGAAGAACTATCTCAGCACATTTTGTTGGATACTCAGAAAAATCAAGGGGCTACAAGTTCTACTGCAAGGAAAGACACAACTAAATTTTTGAGACTCACAGGGCTGCGTTCTTTGATGAATTTTTTGATCCAAATGAAGAGATTTTGGTAGATAATCTAATTGACAATGAGTATTTTGACATGGAGGAATGGTTTGTGTATCCAGAAATTGTGCAGCAACAAGTCACTATGGATGTAACTGATAATCCAGAAACAGTTACAGCCTCAGTTTCGATTGAAGGAATGTAAAATTAAATTCAAGCAGTAGTAAATAAGGAAGCTGTTGCAGAAGATCCAATATTTGGAGATGATTTAATACAGAATAATGAAGTGATTCAAGAGGTAGCAGCTAATGAACCTGTTTTGTTGAGAAGATTAGAAAGAGCAAAAAAGTTTGTTATCCCAGAAGATTATCATTTTTACCTTACTGTTGTTGAATTTGATTTGGGGGAAGAAATTGACCGAATGACAGTGGAAGCTTGAAATTGAGGATGAGCTTTTAAGCATGTCTCAAAATGGAGTTTGGATTTTGGTAAATAGAACTGAAGAGATGAAGCCTATTAGTTGTAAATGGGTCTACAAAACCAAGAAAGATGCAGAAAGCAATATTGAGAGATACAAAGCAAGGCTTGTACCAAAGGGATATAACCAGAAGGAAGGCATAGACTACACTGAAACATTCTCACCTGTTTCTACCAAGGATGCTTTTAGAGTGATGATGGCTCTAGTTTCACATTTTGATCTTGAATTGCACCAGATAGATGTCAAAACATCGTTCTTAAATTGAGATTTGATTGAAGACATACACATGTTACCACCAGATGGTTTTGTGGAGGATGAGAAGAAGGTTTGTAAGTTACAGAAATCAATCTATGGCTTGAAACAAGCATCTAGACAATGGTATCTGAAATTTGATGCAGTAATTGCAAGCTTTGGTTTTGAAGAGAATAAATTAGATGAATGTGTATATTGCAAAATCAGTGGGAGTAACTTTATATTTCTGGTATTATGTGTAGATGATATATTACTAGCTAGTAGTGATGTGGGGTTGTTAAAGGTTACCAAGGATTTTCTAAAGAGAAACTTTGATATGAAGGATATGGGGGAAGCACACTATGTGCTTGGCATAGAGATCAGTAGAGACAGAAAAAGAAATTTGTTGGGTTTGTCACAAAAGAATTACATTGATAAGGTCTTGAAGAGGTTTGGAATGGAGAAGTGCAAATCTGATAAAACACCTATTTTCAAGGGTGATAAATTTCATAAGGGGCAGTGTCCTAAGAATAATTTGGAGAGAAAAAGTATGGAGAATGTACCCTACGCAACCTTAGTTGGTAGTCTTATGTATGCACAAGTGTGCACAAGACCAGATATAAGTTTTGCTGTGAATATGCTTTCAAGATATCAATCGGATGCTGGTGAGGAGCATTGGATTGTAGGAAAGAAGGTACTGAGATATTTAAGAAGATTCATCATGTTTTTCATTAGCTTATTTCAGTCTTTTAATTTATAGTTGCTGCATAATTTAAAGTATACATTCAGTTTCCTTACTTTTATATTATGGAAATATGCAGCAATATCTTAAGCCATCAGGATCAATTGTTTGAAATCGATTATGTTCAGTCAAACAAGATTTTACTAGTGGTAATCCATGTGGTTGAGTTTGCTGAAATGTATTTATAAGAGACTGATATTTTATCAAACTATCATGTTCTTTTATAGTTTATTATAGTTAAATTTAATTGACAGGGTTTTGGAGCATATGCAAACTTGTATGATATTCAAGCGCGCACTTAAGTAAGCTTGATTATAGATTGTAAAGTATAATCCTAGTTCAGTGGGAGATTGTAAGATAGCCTATGCAGTTTTACTGCATAAAAGAACTAAGGTTATATTTTACATCAATGAACAAGCTTAGAATTTTATATTAAGAGTTATATATATTTACCTTTACTTATATTTTGATATAATCGATTATGTAATAAGAGTTGGTTAGCATTTGTTTGAATTTGAATTCAAACAGTAAAGTCATTAGGACACAGATTGGATTAAGACATGAAGTTATTTGACAGTTTTTTTATGGAAGTAGCTGTTGAGTAACTGTCATGAAACTGTCACAGACAGTTATTCATGACAGCAGTCTTTTAAGCCAATTTGATCACTTCTAGAGCATAAACTGATTCTCATTCATTTTGTCCCATCAAACAAAACTGAAAGTGTTAAGAAGTGAATCTAGGAGAAGATCGACATAGATTCAAACAACAAAATGTCAAGTCAGTAATCTGATATATGCATTTGATCTTTTATCTGACATAGCTACATGCATAATTACATAGTTTATATTCGTAGTTACTGTGATAGTTATGTATATGCAGAACTTACAGTTGACAACCCCAGCAAATTTCTTTTTCTAGCCATTATGATATAGCTAACGATCAACATACATCACAATGCACATTATGATATAGCCAATTAGGTATATCATTGACCCAAACATGAAAGTCGAGAACCATAAGCGTATTCCTAAAATGATTTTGAGACGAATAATACTGACAGTGAACAATTAATCAAGTAACTTGAGATATAAATCAAGCCTTGACGACGTATATACTGATTCAAATGAATCAACTTTCTGCAATTGTTTCCAACCCTGCATCAATTTTTTTTCCATCCCTTTTAATAACTCGATATAGCCTAATGATACATGGAAACACACCTTTTTTTTAAAACTTGAATGTTATAATTATTTCACCTTCTTGGTCGATTATGTGCTGAGTTGAGGAATTTGCATGAATAATCAAAATCCATTGGCGAAAAAAATTGTCATTGTTTCAGAAAAAAAGAAAAAAGAAAAAGAAAAAAAAGAAACAAAGAAGATGGCACTATGGCAGATGGAGGATTATGTTATACAGAGAGCTTATTCGGCACACGGCTCATGTATATACACAGGGTCGTTGCACACCCACGTGCTAAGCATGTAACTATGGTTGTTGGCTTTTGACAGATATGACTGTCTTCCTCTGAGAAAAGCTGAAGAACACATATGAGCCCATTCATTCTTCTCGGCCATCTCTCTGTTCTATACCCACTAAAATCATTTCTCTATCAAAAACCCATTTGATCACTCTCAACAGACCAAATGACCTCCACATCGCCATGCCCAGTCTAACCTCTTTTCTCTGTATCCCACTCCTTCCTCTCGTCCCCCACCTCCTCTATGATATCATATTTCAGAAAAATAAAAACCTGCCGCCCTCATTTTAATAGTTCCGCTACCAGAGTACCAACATAACCACCGACACCATCCTCCGCCGCCACCAACTGAATATTCAATTTATCGTCCCCTCCGCCGATCTGCTCCTCAACTTCTCCCTCACCCTCGTCTAGATACCCAACTCTTCCGGGGAAGAATTCGAGGCGGCATCTCCGAAGTTCTATATATCCAATCTCCACGCCACCACCGGCACCACCCACGTTTTTTGATTGAACATCGATGACCCATATACTTTTGCTTCTAACTCTTACTGACCCAATACTAAAACCAGAGCATCGATGGTTGATCTATACTAACCCTCGACGATTGCTTCCTTCATGGCCTTCTAGTTCCTTCCTCCCGGCCTCTCGGTCTCGTGGTCGTTGATGATCAACGATTCCATGATCTCGCCAAAGGGAGCGAGATCTCTTTCCAGCGCTTTGTTGTTGGTGGCCTAAGGTGAGCTTCCGACGAAGCAACGAACTCAATCTCGACAGAGAGTCAGGCCCAACGATAGAATTTTTTAATCTATATATTCTATTCGATCTCACTCGCGACTCTTTAGTCATATTGTTGTTTGATCTCAAACTATTGGAAATGTGGTACATGTGTTGAAATGAACGATTAAGATGACCTGTGTATCAATACGGGCCGTGCACCGAATAAATTTCGGTATTATACGTGTGAAATAGATGAGCCCAAAGCCCAATTATCCAAAGCAAGGACGCAAAACGACATGGTAGGATTGATATTTACCAGGGGGTACGTGGGTCATCTCCGTTTCTACATAAAAGGCACAAGCAGGTCTTTCGTATCCGTGTCCCCGCTTATCCCTGAATCTTTCACTCCAAATCTCATATCCAACGCTCATCAGGTACTCACTTCACGCTTCTCTGTCTCTATATTTTCCATTCTCTTGATCATCCTCCTCTACTTAGTTTCGCCGCGATCTACATGTTTTAATCAACAATTGCTCTAGTTCTGAGAAAAAAATGGAGAGATTCCTGTTGCCTTTTGAGCTCCGATCCGTCGTAATATGCTACAAAACGAATCGGTTGTTCAATCTAGTATTCTAACTGTGTAGAATCACTTGAATGGTTTCAGTTTGGTTATTAGATTGATTGTCGTTGTTGGTTTTAGTTTTGGGATGAATCTTTTTACTCGGTTAGAGATCTAGTTACGATGTCGACTGTAATATTATAACGATTCTAGAATCAAGAGGCTGAAAGAAAAATTTGATCTGAGAAATCGTGTGTTGATGTGCTATTAGCATGTAAGTGTTGATTGTATAAATAATGTATAATTTGGTAGTAAGGGAGTTTACCTTTGTTGGGTTTTAATCAAGTATCGTAATATGCCGTATTTTTTCCCCAGAAAACATGGCATCCGCATCGAACAGGGGTCAAGGTGGAATCCAACAATTGCTTGCTGCAGAGCAGGAAGCTCAGCATATCGTCAATGCTGCCAGAAATGGTGAGTTTTGTTTCTTGTCCTTGTTTGTTGATGAGGTATGAGTTATGTATATGTCAATATATGCAGGTATTATCATGTGATCCTCTGCTGTGAGTGTGTGTAGTTTCAAATTCTGATTGTCTTGTTGATCGATTAGAGGGTGTAGAAGTTGTGTGGAAGGTTGTATTTATTGGAAATTACTTTCTTGTTGCAAGAGATGCTCTTTTGTTCTCCATGAGTTTATAACTTTATATCAAGATACGAGAGTCTGGATGTATAAGATTTTTGGTTAAGTGAATTATATATAAAGATCAGAGAGTCTGGATGTATAAGAATTTTGGTTAAGTGAATTATTTCCTAGGCTCCTAGCCAGCCCCTAGCTTACTGCTAGAGTACTAGAACCTTTACTTGTGGTTATGCAGTCATGTTATGGTGTTACCCTTCTTTTTTGAAGGGTCTCTAGATGGGACACATAAATCCAATATTTTGAGTTGTTTTCTAATTGCTTTGGTGTTTGGTTGTCTTCTGCTAGCAAAACTCGCTAGGCTGAAACAAGCCAAAGATGAGGCGGAAAAGGAGATTGCTGATTACCGTGCCCAAGTGGAGCGTGAATTTCAGAAGAAAGTTGCAGCGGTATGTATATGTTGGTGAAAGCAGTATATTGTTTGTTCATTAGGTCTTCATGGCTTTAGCGATTCCGATATCTATGAGCTTTGAGGCATTTGCTAGCATCATTCATCCATGCAGTTGTATTGGATCGTGGGACAAAATTTGGATGCCATGTCATCCATGCACAATGTGGGTGACTGATGTTGGCAAGACCACATATTCTCGAGTGTTTTCCAGACTTCTCTTTATTGACAATATTAATTTTGCCACTTCTTTCCTTGTTGGTGACTGAGCAGAGCAGTGGAGATTCTGGGGCTAATGTGAAGCGCCTTGAAGTGGAAACTGATGAAAAGATCAAACACCTCTCAACAGAGGGTTCAAGGATATCAGGTGATGTTGTCCAGATGCTTCTGAAGCATGTGACAACAGTGAGAAATTGATCTCGTAGATGGTACAGTTGTAACTTCGAGCTCCCTCAAGTATTGTATTCTTTTGCTTTCCTGATTCATCCTGGTCTGTGGACTTGTACTGTTACTTTACATCTTGGTATTCACTATTTGATATGTTGTGGCGTATTTTCCCGTGCAACTGCTTAATTATGTCTCCTATTTAAAAAGAATAATATTGCAAAGATTGTTACGCCAGTATGGTTGAACTTTGTATCAGTTTCATCTTGTTTTAGTTGTGGGATTAAGGATTCATTTGGTGTACTGGCGCAGTCATGATCATGAGACTGTTCTTAGTTTTTACATAGTGGGTTGCAATTTTCATTATTTTTCGATGCACGTCTTGTCTCTGAAGTACTAGAATCCCTTTGGCGACATTTTGAGGATCGAATTCTCTCTCCCAGATTGTCAATCTGCTAAGAAACCCTCTATCTTACACGCCTCAGTAACATGTGTGCCTTCTATGGAGCTCACAAGAGAATGTTTTCGCAACAGGGTATTTCGATTTTCCAAGTTCAACTGCAGCTCCAAAGCCAAAGATGCTGGTGAGTCTCATTTTAGAACAAGGTAGTAAATCTATTTTGAAACTTGAGAGCTAAATTTCTCTGAGTTGGTGTCCAAACTCATGCAGTTTTACAGGGTAAAATGGTAAACGAAGCGGGTGAATTTCATTCTTGTCCAAACTTTGAGTGAATGACGTAGTAGACCCATTCTCCAAGCAAGAGCCAAAAATACCCTGAGCTCTGATCTCGTGAATCATACATGCAATCATTCTATAAGGTGACGTGAAATGGTGGCTGGCTGCAGTTACATATGCAAAAACAGTGGAGCTAGTTCAGCAAAACAACTAGTGTCCCATTCTTTCCTGACAAGTGACAATGCGGGGAATCTATAGCCAAAATGACCAAGCTGGATTCACTCATACATGAAACTATACCCTCGTTCGAGTTTTCTAATAGAAAATGAAGTATGTTCTTGGGAAAGAGAAGAAAATTGGCTCTGATTTCACTTCGAAAGTAGAGAAACTAGTCAGTGGTGGGAATATGGTCACCATCTCACCGATCAATCTCCTTCCCAATGGAATAAGCACATTTCTGATTCTGTTAATCTTAATTGAAGGCTTTGGCTTTGAATTAAGGCGCATAACCATAGAAAACAACAATCCACATAGATCATACACTAATTTAATCCAACATTAAGATTGAGCTAAGTGTGCGAACAAAGAAAATCCAAGATGAGGTGCAGGTACATCTTCATCCACGGCAGACCACATGGGAAAGATGGGTGTGATACAAATAACTGGGTCCCTTTTCATGTTCGCAACCAAGGCATCCCATCCTCTCCATGCCCTTCATTTTCTTGAAATCAAATCATCGAGTTGGTGCGATTTGGTTTAGATTTTAATTCAGATTCATGTATTATTAATTTGGATGTTTCGGTAGCCACTTTATATCATTAACTGAAAGTAGAACGTAACTGAAAGTAGGGAACAATGCGCAAACAATCCTTTACGTCTCACTCAATATGCATTTTGATACCTCAGAATTCATGCTTCAAAGTTCAAACTTATCATAACGATATATGGGTTTCAAATATGACCTAATATACACGACCCCTATCCTATCAAGTAACATACTTTGGTTATAATATGACCGATTTATTGAGTGAAATTTCAGGCACTGCTTGAAACGTAAGGTACCAAAGTACATAACTAAGTGATTGATTGCACATTTTCCCCTTAAAAATCAGATTAAAAAATAAGAATGAAAATGATGTAACCCTTGATCCTCTTGTCTTCTATAGTCTGGATCTTGCTGCCTCAAGACTGTGACAAAAAGGGTCATGAGAGTCGAGAGTGGCCAAACTTAAGGGACAGGGACAATTGCATAGTGAACATGATTGCATGCCATTATACACTTGAACCATTTTATTACATTGAACTGGATTTTGAGATGGACCAGAAGATCTATAAGAAGACCCCCACAGATTATCTTTCGTGTGTACCCAACCAGATGGGATTTTGTAGCAATAAGATATCAAATGAGACAGTTTCTATTGGTTATTTTAGGGGGTTTGGGGTTTTGACTGAGAAAGCTTATTTAGGACCCTGTTGTTGAAGAAGGAGGTCATTTTGACCAGTCATTTTTTTTTTAAGGTTTGAGAAATCCAAACTGAGAACAGACAAGTGTGACCTAGCAACCACGTGAGATATGAAATCCCGGTTGAGCATTTCTAGGACAATTGGCTGCAAATGTACTAGGCTACTAGCACACAAGTTGCGGTTTTGAAAACCTGTTTGTGTAAATTTGATCATCAAAGGCTAAAATGACTGGTGCTATAAAAGCGGATCGTGCTTTGTCGACTTGGGACGGTAGAGGAATAATTATTCTGTGTACTTGAAATAATACGTAACACTGTCATGTGATATACCGATTTAATTATATTATTTATAATACGGTAAAAATATATGCGGTGAAAGAAAAATAATTTATTTAAATATGAATAACTAATGATAAACAACCATAATAAAAAATATATCAATAATATTAAATGAGTACGTCACGTAGACTATGTACCATGTACATATAATAATTTTTCATAATGGGAGGTGACACTTTTGCTACTGAAACTCAATAAGCTCGGGTGCTAGGCCGTCGTTTCGGTTTGGTTAGGTAGTCAGTTTGACCTGTTCCTCACAAAATGTGAGTTACGAATCGTTTATTCGTTCTTACAAAGCATATCTGGTCATAAGATAATATAATTGCAAAGAAATTGCAACATCTTATTACAATTTACTCGTTGAGAACCCTAGTAGATTTGGGGGGAATTGATGCGAATCTAAATAATATATAATCTTTTTCACGTCAAAATTAAGTGACATTATTAGATGAAAGATGATATGCTCCAAATAATGTATGTATTTATGTCAACTTACATGAATATCTTTAGTTATGCGACATGCCACTTTTATAATAGAGTGCGTGACCAATCTCATGGATTCGAGAAACTGCTCTATATTCACAGCTGTCGTATCTGAATCAACTTGCAAAAATCATTTTAATGCCTTTTTCATAATTGTGTAACTATCAATCTATGGCAAGATGGAAGTTCCTTCCTTTAATCCTTACTATAACACTGACTTAAAGTTTACTGGCATTTTTATTTTAGGTATTTGGGTTCTCCAAAACTATGAAAACTAGTAGCACTGAGTTTAGAAAGTTTACAAAATGGCAGCAAAGTGCTATCGATCATACATTCATACCAAATCAAACCAATTTTCTAACTATGATGATCTAGTGGCACCATCCAAATCTCTTTTGGGATCACTAGATCTAATTCCTCCTTTCTCATTGGTACAAGTTAGAGGAATGTGCTCTCACTCGGATCCACCATTTTATCCGGAAAGAATATGATTTTGAAGTTCCATTCATACTCACTGGTCCTGCACGATTCTAGTATTTAGGTACGGAAGAGCTTCAACGAATATTCATATACAAAGTTATCTTAGAGTACAAGTGGAGCACGTTAATGTAAATGGACTCTTACAAAACATAGCAATTAGGACGTAAATGATTCTGCGGTTTTGTGCAACACGAAAATTCTTCCCTTCACTGGGTGAAGGTTCATTTTCAGCAAACTACTGCCGTCGCAGCACTATAGCCACTAGTTTGAGTCAATTGTTGGTTTTGACTAAAGAATTTGGAGCGTGTAATACACACTCTGTTAAAAGAAAGAAAAAGTGAATGTTCAGAGAGTGAATAGAAGAAGCTCTGAATGTGTTTAGCTATTCATAGAATCATAGTGAAGCAATATCAAATTATCATAATCAGCAAGTCAACTTAAGCTTAATAATAAAAGCCTCTAGTGAATTAGATTTGTATTGCTTATTGATGAGTAGATTATGTCACAACCATGGAAGTTAATGTTACATTACGAATAGATATAAAAGATAATCGAACAGTGGATTATATGTATGTGATGATGCATTTAGATATTGAAATGCTAGCAACGCGTATCTAACATGGTGAATTAGATGTCATTACTGACAATCTTGATATACACTGATTCATACAAGTAAAGTTTTGCATTGACATGGTAATATAATTTTCATCAAATTAAAGTACATGTCTCTAAAGAATAGAATTCAAGTATATTATATATGAAGATGACAACTACAATATAAAAAAAACAAACAGTTGGCACACAATTGTTTCCGGCACTAAATTTTGAAATATGCAACTAATATGAATTTCAAAAATAAATGCAAACACAATAATTCTGCAATACGTATAAGACACACATATATATTGAAAGTACATAATTTACGCAAGTTATACATATATTATCGCGAGAATCTAAAAACGAACACCAACATGAGAAATCTGAAGAATCGGGGATGCTTCAAATAATCAAGAACATAACACATTAACAAATAGTTCAATCATAGAAGTAATGGAGTTCAATAGTCAAACCCTTCACCCTCCCCCCGTCCAGCCAAGCTGAACTTCCCCCACTTGTTTGAACCATGTGGCGGACTGTAATCCTCGTTTAACGCTAACACGGTGAGAAGCATCACCTCCGAATCCAATCCGATCAAACCTTGCAGTAAACAAAACGAAGCAGACATTATTAGCACTAGTTTTCCTCCCCGCGCGTCGCGTGTGCGCAAAACAAATGTATACTAAAATAGTGCTCGCGCATGTATATTTTATTTTTGGGATTGAAACTACTTCGCAATTGGTTTGGGAAAAATTGCTCTTTGTATGAGTTTGTCTCGTGCTCTGACAGTTTCAGAAGATCGTGTGTTAAAGCCATCTCCTTCTACTCTCCTACGGTTTCATTGATTTTTTTTTTAATTTTTTTTCATCATGTTATCCCTTATACGCATTAAATCTTTAAATTTATTCTATCTTGTAGCATGACTATTTTCAAGACTATTTTCAAGAATTTAAAATTTTAGTGAACCTGTGTCAAAAAATTTAGTGAACCTGTTCGACACGAAACAAATGAAAGATTCTCATTATAATAGCCGAGATTACAATACACGAACAAGTTGCAAGTAGCTCCGGTCCTGGACGGTCCACCCAAAACTGTAAAAATGGCTGCGACACCCACGTTCTTTCGTCGTCACCATCCTCACACTCAGACCACTTCAACTTCAGCAAAACCAGCAGCATCCGAAATACCAATCCCGATCCCAACATGCAAAAGCCTCACCTTTATACCAGTTCATTTCATCACTGATCCAATCCCTACCAAACCATGCAAACCCACCAAACCGTTTCTGGGTTCTCTCAGTTTGTACTACTCTTTGTTCTTCTGCTTCTGTTGCTCAGAACTGCATCTGGGTTTGGATCAATGGGGCCGATATCGGCGTCCTTTGGTGAAAGTGGCTTCTTCTGCGCCATAGATGCTAGCGGAGAGCAGGAGGTGGTCTGTTGGGGCAAGAACAGCTCGGCGTCGACGCCGTCATCCTCTTCTTTGCCTACTTCGGCGTCTTTCAGCAACATTCCGTCGATGGCTGCTCTCTCCGGCGGTGAGGGTTTTCTCTGCGGCATTTTATCCAACACTTCTCAGGCGTATTGCTGGAGCTCCATTGCCCCAGGTACAGATCTAGTACCACCCAATTTCAAGAGCACTGCTTATTCTCATATTGCCGCCGGGAAGCGCCACGTCTGTGCCATCAGAGGCTCTTATTATTCTGATCACGATTTGGGTACAGTCGATTGTTGGGAGATCGTTGAGACTGGGAATGGTACTCTGAGTTCAAAACAGAGTACTCTGTTTTATGACCAGTCAATAAGCAATCTTGTTTTCAAGAGGGTTGTTTCTGGTGAAGGGTTTAGCTGTGGCGGGATTAGAGAAGGAGGGCTTGTTTGCTGGGGACCCAACTCTGCAAACATAGGTGTCTCTGGTGTGCTAGACAATTTCACAGCTTTAGCTTCAGGGAAGGCTTCACTATGTGGGATTTCAGATACTGGTAAGGTTCACTGTTGGGGTGATGCTGATTTGTTAGCTGGTCATCCTAATGACAGCCAATACGTGGCGTTGGCCGCCGGGGCTCGCCATTCTTGTGGGATTAGAGAAGATAATCATGGAGTTGAGTGTTGGGGGATTTTTAACTCTTCTTTGGTTCCTAAAGGTCCAGGGTTTGTTGCAATTGCTTCGTCCGATTTTACTACTTGTGGGATTAGGGAGGATGATCTGGTGTTGTCTTGTTGGGCTTCTAATGCAACTTCCTCCCAGAAACCTGAGTATGATCCTCCATTGGAGTTGTGTAGTCCAGGTCTTTGTAGTCCTGGTTTTTGTGGAGTGGGGAAGTTTGCGTTCAATGCTAGTGTTCTTAATGAGGTTGATTTGACAAGCTTGTGTGTTCGAAAAGATCTAACGATGTGTTCACCTTGCGGGTCGAATTGTTCGGAAGGATACTTCTTGTCGAGTTCATGTACTGAACACGCTGATAGGGTGTGCACAGCTTGCTCTCTTTGCCAAAACAGCACTTGTTGGAGTATTTGTGGGCTTCAAGCATCTCCAGAGATGAAGAAGAAGCTTTGGCATCATATTAAGAGATTGGTGTTCATATTCGGGTCTTGTGCTTTAGGTTTCTTGTTGGTGTTAATCAGTTGGTGCTTTCTTCCCCGTTTAACCACTTCTCGAAAGGAAGAAGGTAACAAGCAGCAGTCCAAGTCTTGCACTGGGAAGTCAGAGTTGGAAGCAGACACTAAAGAAGATTCAGAAGCTCCTCTATCCGTTGTTCCATGTCCTGGCATGGCTCAAGTGTTCAGACTATCGGAACTTAAAGACGCAACCAACGGGTTCAAGGAGTTCAATGAGCTTGGTAGGGGAAGCTACGGCTTTGTTTACAAAGCTGTTCTAGCAGAAGGGCAGCAGGTTGCAGTCAAGAGGGCAAATGCTGCTACTATAATTCACACCAACGGTAGGGACTTTGAAATGGAATTAGAAGTTCTTTGCAAAATCCGACACTGTAATATTGTGAACTTGTTAGGTTACTGCTCAGAGATGGGGGAGAGGCTACTTGTATACGAGTACATGCCCCATGGTACACTTTATGATCATCTCCATGGCGGCCTTTCTCCTCTAAACTGGGGCTTCAGGTTGAAAATTGCAATGCAGGCTGCAAAGGGGCTCGAGTACCTTCACAAGGAATTTGTCCCTCCCATTGTCCACCGCGATGTCAAGACCTCAAATATTCTTCTAGATTCTGAATGGGGTGCAAGAATTGCAGATTTCGGGCTCCTTACTTCTAATGACAAGGATCATGGTGGGGATTTGGAAAGTGATGTTTACAACTTTGGGAGAGTACTATTAGAGATTCTCAGTGGAAGGAAAGCTTATGACAGGGATTATGATCCTCCAAGTATAGTTGAGTGGGCATTGCCCTTAATAAAACAGAACAAAGCAGCTGCTATCATCGATCGATATGTAGCTCTTCCGAGAAATGTTGAGCCTTTGCTTAAACTTGCTGATATAGCAGGACTAGCTGTTAAGGAAAAGCCTAATGAGCGTCCTACCATGTCTGATATTGCATCTTGGTTGGAGCACATTGTGAAAGATGGTTTGACCTTGTAGTTTTGGAATCAGGTCGCCGGATATACATCAAACATTGGTCAGTACAGACAGTACTACTTCAGTAAGTTATTTTCTTCCCCCACTGTACATCTCTTATGAGCTTCTTGTAAATTTCGTTGGCTATTCCTTGCTCTTCTTTCTTTGTTTCCCATTATATTTCCCTTAATCCTCACAAAGTGAAGGGATCAATTTTTTTTTGCACAATTCCACATAAAATTTTCTCTTTTATTTTGCCTTCCTTGTAGTGCATGGAAGAGCAGTCTCTACTTGAATTTGAAAGATTATTCCTTTTGCATATTATCTTCTGTACTAGGACTTATTCTGTTAGAATAACACCTTCACTATGAATACCTCATTTCTTTCAGATATCATACTTGCATTTCAACTAAATGCTTGACTATGACCATAACATTTGTTGCTTGTTAACAAGGTGCTATAAGTGACTACTATAGTTCTATTGCCAATTTAGAGATGTGAAAACTACTTCCTCCTCTGAATTGAGAGACCAATTATGTGAATTGCAGTCCCATTTGAGAATTGGAAATCAAATACTCTATGACTAATCACTTTTGGAACAGAAAAACCTAAACTTTATGATGCACTAGAGGACGAAAACTAATGGTAGGACCAAACTGATCCATCCTTTCTCATATTAGCTTTATTTATGCAAAATTGCAAATAGTAGCTAGTTGATTGGTAGATGAGAAAACTAATAATTGGTTTAGAACTTTAGATTCGAGAGGGTTATAGGAGGGCCTGTAGATGAGAAAACTGATCCATCCTTCGTCTTTAATTACTTCACCAGTATTTGGGCTCGATCTCCACCTTGCTTCATCAGTTACTAGTGTCAGTAGTGTGTGTGCAGTTTAGGAACTTGAGAATGTGTAACAACACACAGTTGCAGAAACCTAGGCATTAGTTCATTGTAGTTGTAGGTAACTTGTACACTTGTATTTTGCCAAATACCATCAACAGCAAGAAAGTTAACACCTGTTCATCCCACAACTAATCAAACAATGCAAAGCCAAAAGAAAAAATGGTGGTGTTGAGTTACACTATCTCTGTAAGTTCTCCAACTGGGATCGGATGATCTTATACAGTCAAAGATATCCAACAAAAAGGACCTTGTCTGTTGGCTGAAAAACTGAAATAATCTTCCTGGGACAGCTTGGTTAAGGAAAAACCACACATTATCTCTACGAGGATAACCTGAACTCATCAGATGAAAAGCGTGTTTGAATGGTACTAGCTGCCGATCCCCTAGAGAAAGTGCTGTTGTCACCTGACTGCTGCCGACCCATTTTGATGTTTGTGAAATCGGAAATAAGTCCAGGCTGTGAAATCTGATAATCTTTCATGTCAATCTCACCCGCCAACATCTCAACAGACCTTGTCATTCGTGGCCGGAGTCTTGCCATTTCTTGCACACAAAGAAGGCCTACTTTTAAGAATCGGAGAGCTTCATCTTTGGAGAAATTCATTTGAAGTGTAGGATCAACTAACTGCAGGAGCTTGTCAGCCTTGTAAGATTCCCATGCCTGCAAGTTTACAATGTGGCTTTAATTCTACCATATGATAAAAAGCATAACCAAGTGCGCTCTTATCTATTTACCTTCTGAACCAGAAATTGCTCCCCAAGTTCCATATCAAAATTTACAATGGCGCGGCCACTGACAATCTCCAACAGTAGAACTCCAAAGCTGTAAACATCTGATTTTCGCGTCAAGCGCCCACTAATAGCATATTCTGGAGCAAGATAACCCCTTTTGGATTATTTGGACAAATCCCATTAGCATAGAACAGCATTATATAGATAAATCCAAAGGCAGAAGGTAGACAATGCATCAAGGTAGAAGTAGTGATTCAAACTCACATTGTACCAGCAACCCGAGTACTAATATGAGAATGGTCTTCTCTCAACAGCTTGGATAAGCCGAAATCTCCAACCTTTGGCATGAAGTTTTCATCAAGAAGTATGTTACTCGCCTTAATGTCTCGGTGAAGAATATGAGGGTCAACCTCGAAATGCAGATAGGCAAGTCCACGAGCTATTCCTAATGCCACGTTCCTCCTTAAATCCCAAGTGAATTTCATCCTGTTTTGCTCTCCACCTATTAATCAAGAATACATGACAGCCAAATTTGCGTAGTTAAAGTTTGATTCTTTAGATCATTAAGGCCCAAAAAGATATTACTGAAGCATAGAATTACCTAAAAAAGTGTGTGCAAGACTATTGTTTTTCATGTAATCATAGACCAAATATCTGCCAGCTCCATCAACACAACAACCGTGCAGTTTAACAAGATTTTCATGACTCTGTGACGAAAGTGCAGTCAATTCAGCTATGAACTCCCTTTCTCCTCGCATCGATTCAAGTTCGATGGAGAGCACCTTTATGGCCACAAGAGTACCATCCTTAAGCTTACCCTGTGTAATTTATACCAAAATTAACCCCATATTCATTATATGAAGAATTTGATTTCTAAGCTGCAGGATAAGAGAAAACACCTTAAAAACAGAGCCAAAGCCACCTTCTCCAAGCTTATTTGAAGAACGGAAGCCATTAGTGGCGGACTTCAACTCCTTGCAAGAGAAAATTCTAAACTTCTCTTGATCTGTACCATCTGGGTTTTGTTGGGTACACAAAATTACATTAAACAAATACAAAAGGATATTAAGAAAGCTTTGAAACAGAGAGAAAATCAATAAGAACACAATTCAAGACCAGAACACAGACTAAGTACACCAAACCATTCTTACAACTTACCTCGTCTCAATCTCTGGCTGGCTTCTCCAGCTGAGGAGTGGAAGCAGTTTGTGCAGGGAATTAGAAAATTCATGTACTTAATTGTGGGGTTGTGATGGGAAATTGAAATCTTCAAAAATTGGGGTATAATCTAGAAAAGGGTATGACTTAAGAGAGAACCCAAGAACAAGGAGCTTTGGAACAAGGAGCTTTGGGGAAGGAGAGGTGCATTATATAATTGCCACGGCATTTGACTTCATTGGGATGGGATGCAGTCTTTCCATTCCCAAGTTTGAACTAGTTTTCCATTTGATTTTTATATTTTTTTGCAAGGAGTCACTGCAAGACTGCAACGTACTCGGCCTTTACCTAGCTTCGTGTTTGGTCAGTCAGCCACTTCTGAAACTTTGGTGAAGAGAACTGGTTGAAATTAAGCTTTCAACCGTTTTATAGGTATATAATTATACCATACGTGAAGTAGAGGAAAATCTATGATGATATATTGAGGATATTAATGGTAGACGTAGGTAACTACGTACTATATATATCGGTAGCGGCAAACTTGATTCCGCAATATCATAGGATATTATTGGTAAATAATGTAAATATATGAATACCATCACAGAGGTATAGGACGACTATAGGTCCCATTTGTAACTTCGAGATGTCGAATTAATATAATAATAAAAAATATCATAAATATATATGGTTAAATACGTCTTTTTAAATATTAATGGTTGAGATTACACAATAAATGCATGTTGGTGTATTGAATAATTTTTTTTCCATCTTATTCATGTACAATATATTTTATGATTGAGGTCATGCACAGTGATTTTCGTCATCATTATGGATTCTCAATTTCAAAATAACAGGGTTAAAATTTTGTTTTTACTCTAGCATGTAAATCATTGTTTTTGTGTTATCTTCTTGGTCAATAAAATTTTTTTTTGAATAAAATTAGAGAAATCAGAGATATGTTCACAAAGCACGTAGAGATTAGGGAGAATAACTATTTCAACAAAAACTCTTAAAAACTTACCAATTCCAATTTCCTATACCCATTTAAATGTTTGCAATGACAATTACCTCACTACCCTTATAATATATCACATAGAGATCTCTCTCTCACTTCCTCTATCCAAATTTCTCTCTCTCTCTCTCTCTCTCTCTCTCTCTCGACAACGTCGTCGGGTGGCGGCCACGATGACACCTCATTGGCAAAGACGACGACGCTTCACCGATGACGCTCTCTCTCTCACCAATTCCACACCTCTTTCTATCTCTCTCTCTCTTACTCTCTCAACTCCGTCCTTTCATCATTGGCAGCTCCTCTTTCGTCGTCATGGTCGTCTTCCTCAGCTTTTCTTACGAGTTGTCACCTTATTCGTGGGTGGATTTTGGAGTCACAGTCGTGGCAGGGGAACAAGTTATGGGTGGAGCAGCAGACGACGACGGAGATGCAATTATTGCAGATTTGAGAGCACATGTGCAGATAGACAAATAAGACACAATTTAGAGAATAAATATTCTGATATCTATTCATCTCACACTAGAGGCAATATATAGAGAATACATTGTACTACAACTCTATGTATTACGTACTACGTACTACCACATATAGAATAAGTAAGTACTAACTACATGATGTACATCCCTAAATTACATTCTATGACTCACGCTGACACTCCCCCTCAAGTGGCACATACACATCTACCATGCCTAACTTGCTAAGTGAGTCATAAAACGTTTTCTTAGAAACTACTTTAGTGAGTATATCTGCAAGCTGCTCTTCAGTAGGGACAAAATAGAAAATAATCTTTGCATCTAACTTCTCTTTTATGAAATGACAATCCAGTTCCATGTGTTTAGTACGATCATGTTGTACTGGATTTTGTGATATATCAATTACTGATTTGTTGTCACAATACAATTGCATAACACTTTTCAACTTAACACCCAAATTACATAGTAGATTTCTCAGTCATAACAATTCACACACTCCATGAGCCATACCTCTATACTCAGCCTCAGCACTCAATCTAACCACAACTTTCTACTTTTTACTCTTTCATGTGACAAAATTACCTCCCACAAAGGTAAAGTAACATGATGTCGACTTCTTGTCTGTAATATTTCCAGCCCAGTCTGCATCTATAAAGCCACTAACGTCAACAATATTGTTGTGTTTAGAGAACATTACTCCTCTCCCTAGAGCTGACTTCAAGTACCTTAAAATTCTCACAACAACATCCATGTGACTCTCACTTGGATTATGCATGAACTGGCTCACTACACTCACTGCATAAACAATTTCTGGTCTAGTATACGTCAAATAAATCAAGCGCCCAACTAACCTATGATAGTGAGCCCGATCAGTTGGTGTCTGGTCTGGATACTCTACTAGACGATGGTTTTGCTTAATAGGGGTATCGATAGGTGTGCAATCTAACATACTTGTCTCTGTCAACAAATCAAGTATATACTTCCTCTGGCACAAGTAGATCTTGTCTCTCCCCCTTTCTACCTCAATCCCTAAGAAATACTTGAGATCGCCTAAGTCATTCCTCTCAAACTCAGAAGACAACTGTCCATGTATCCGATCCATATCTACATTATCATTGCCACTAATCACCATATGTCTGAGTAAACCCCTTCGCAACAAGACATGCTTTATACCTATTTATTGATCCATCCACATTATGCTTCACATTGAATACTTAACAACACCCTACAACTTTCTTGCCATGTGGTGGAGGCACAAGTTCCCATGTATCATTTTTATGTAATGCATCAATCTTTTCCTCCATTGCTTTCCTCCATTTTGGATTCCTCAATGTATCCTGCACTTTGTTAGGTATTGATACAATAGATATTTGATTCACAAAAAATTTATGACTTTGATAATCTCCTAGTGGACATATAGTTAGCTACTGGATATTTTGATTTGGCTTGTAAACTAGGTTCATATCTTTTAGGGGTTGACCTCTAGTAGACATGTTTGGTAATACATATTGCCCACTATCAAACTCACTATTAGTACTAGTGGATGCACATATCTCAGATGAGTGATCTTCTGCACTAGTAAGTTGCTGGTCGGGGGTGTGAGTGATGGCGGGAGGGGCAGTTGTTCTCTCAACTATTGGTTCCTTTTGGAACCTGGGTGTTTGATGCTTCTACCTTTAGTGGAGCTTATGCCACTGCTGGTACCTGATTACTTCAGAATGAGTTTCTGCTACTGCTGGTATCTGAAGTTTCCACCTTAGAATGAGTTTCTACTACTGCTGGTATCTGAAGTTTCCACCTTAGAATGAGTTTATGCTAACTTTGACTCCAAATCTCTAACAATGATTGTTTCTGATTCCTCTCCCTCGCCATGATACAACTCTTCAAAAATGAATTCTCTCCCTGAAGTGCTGGATCAGAAGAGGTAAAATAACTCATGTCTTCCAAGAACATAACATCCATAGTGACATAATACTTTCTGGTGGGTGAATGATAACACCTGTATCTTTTCTGATTGCTTCCATATCAAACAAACACATACTTGATCGCCCGGATATCCAACTTCGACTTTCTCTGGCTTTTAGGAACATGAACAAAAGTTACACAACCGAAAACGTGGGCATGTATATTGTGAAAAGAGGGAATGGATACATGAGATGCAAGAACTTGAAGAAGCACTTTTCCTTGAAGGACACTAGATGGTAGACGATTGATAAGATGAGTTGAAGCTGCTACAATATCACCCCACAAATACTTAGGCATATGAGCACTAAAAAGAATGGAACGAGCCATATCAAGGAGATGACGGTTTTTCCTTTCGAACACCCCATTTTGTTCAGGTGTTCGTGGACATGTGGTTTGGTGAATAATCTCATGATCTTTCAAAAACTGTTGAAAAACACGACTGACATACTCCCCCCCCATTATCAGAACGAAGAATCCTAATAGTACTATTATACTGTGTTTGGACATGAGTGTGAAAAGCTTGAAAAGCAAGAAAAATCTCATCTCTAATTTGAAGAAGAACAACCCAGGATGACCTAGTGCAATCATTAATAAAAGACACATAATACCGTATACCCGTGACTATAAGCTCTTTGGAAGGTCCCCAAACATCAGATTGAATTAATTCAAACAGAGTATGACTCTTAGAAAAACTTGGAGAATATGTAGAATGATGACTCTTAGTAAGGACACATGTTTCACAACGCAAAGAAAACTTATCCACACCAATAAATAGGGAAGACATGCTTTTTTTCATAACATGAAAAAATGACACATTCAACGATGCCACAACCAAATTTCACTTAGCTGGTTAGAACTTGCAGTCAAGGCAGTACATGATTGTGCCCCTGGTTTAGCTCCTCCATATTTCTGATCTAGGTGAAACATTTTTCCCCTTAAATCCCCTCGACCGAGTATCTCATTGGTGAGAAGATCCTAAAAAATCACATACATGGGAAAGAATGTAACATAGCATCTAGACTCAATTGGGGAATATATAATAAGTGATGTGATAAGTCAGGTACATATAGAACATTATGAAGTTCTAAAATATGAGTGATATGAACTGACCCTCTCCCTAGCGTAGGAAAGGTCCCACCATTAGCATTAGTGATATAGAACACTAGTGGACCAGACAACTCAGTAATAAAGTAAGATTAATCATAAGTCATATGATCAAAGGCACCAGAATCAATAATCTAAGTATCAAAACTAATAAAGTTTGAAATTTTAAAAGCCATACCAATCTTACCACCACATGCTCGAGAGATATTACCATTCAGCAGTATTGTCCCACAACATGTCTAGAATCATGTGACAACTCAACTTTCCAGCCATACGTGCCATCTAATTCCCGAATAGCACTAGCAGCATCTCTCATGTGGATAAATCAATGAAAGCATAACCCGGTGGTTTCCTTGCAACCCATATTCTTCTGATGATGAAATTACGGAACTCAATTTCAAGCTTTCAAGCTCTCTTTCTAAAACATGAGAATCCAAATTGCTAACGTACACACGAGACATCTTCCCTCTACTTTTTTTTAGTGGGTTGTACTGATCAGATTCTTGGGTGTGTAAACAAATATGGACAAAGTGGATTGGGCCTGACGGAGTGGGTCTGACAGATGGGTCGGGTCGGGTCTGAAAGATCTAAATCCAGGTCGGCTGACTGGTTTCGAAGGAGAACGATTGCAGGAAAAAAACATCGGTGGTGAAAAACCGATCTGTCAACTAGGAGAGCCATACTGAAGAACTGTCGCCGGCTTGGGGTCTTAGAATGACGCCCGATGCTAGATTGAGAG
This sequence comes from Argentina anserina, assembly GCF_933775445.1. Lineage (NCBI taxonomy): Eukaryota > Viridiplantae > Streptophyta > Magnoliopsida > Rosales > Rosaceae > Argentina > Argentina anserina. Next base: position 8,788,073 of record NC_065877.1, on the reverse strand, counting down.
AAACCAATCTGAAGAACCGTCACCGATGAGATGCAGACACCGATATGTCGCCTTTGAAGGAGAAGACGCCGGCTTGGGATCTTGAGACAGTGGCAGATGCTAGACTTGGAGAAGACGCCGGATGTCGGACTGATATGTGGGTTAAAGCCAGGTCCGAACTGGACTGCCTACGCCAGATTCTAGATGCTGGAGGAGATGCGGCAACTGTGAGGAGATCCGCCGGTGAGAACTGATTGGGTGCCCACAACAAATGTTTGGTGCCGAAAGTGAAATCTTGACGAAGCTCAAGAAAACGACCGGTCAGAACTTGGCCATGACGAAAAAAGAGGAAAAAAAAACCTAATGATGAGGTTTAATTTTACAAATTAATTGCAGCAGAAAAACAAAGATACATCTTAAATCAGACAGGTATGATGATCACATTATATATCATATTATTCTCAATTATTTATATTTATTAGTGACTTATTATTATTAGTTTGAGTCATATAGTTTGATATTGTGTCCTTATAAGTGTTTGTCTTACATTAATATAAAGTTAAAGATTTTAAAGCAATTTTTCTATTTTCATCTGGTAAATTGAGTTTTTGATTTAACATGAGTGTTTTTCCCTTTTAATAAGCAAATACGTTTACCACATTCTTCTTGTTCCCATAACATGTGTAGCATATAATTGATGGAATTCATTCTCATTGCATTAAGTGTGTTGTATTGAAAATATTACCTTAGCCATCAATTGTTGAATTTACTTTTGCTTGTTTGATTCATAGATACGTACATAAAAATGGAAGGTAGCTAGAGCATGAAGGATACATGAGACAATCTCCCATGAAATAAGTTGGCTAGAAGCAAGCTTGCTTGAAACAATAAATTAACTTTTCACTCTTTCAAAGATTGTGTTATTGACAGGAGTGAAGTATGATGAAAAATGAGAAATGAGAGAGAGGGCAAATGGAATATGATGAAGAGAGGAGTGAAGTATGAAAGCATTTATAAGTGAAGACATATTGCCATCAAACTTGAGAATTTTGAATGAGGGAACGTCATATTCACATAGAGATTGAGCTAGAGTGAAGATCTTTGTTTCCCTATAAATAGATGTTGTTTCAAGAGAATAAGAGAGGAGGAGAGTAAGGAGAATTTGAGAGACACATTGTTGCATTTTGTTCTTCCATTTCCTTAGTCATTTTCCTATGTTGCATTTTATAGTTTTGAGCATGTTTTTAGTTTTGTATTATGTATTGCTAAATTTCCTTAACTAATGTTAAGGAGGAAACCATATTATGAAATAAGTTTTATTCAATTATCTATTGATTCCCATAATCACATATTCTATGCCTATGATTCTTGCTTCAATATGCATTAATAAAATCTTTGTTCATTTCACCTCTAATGTCATGCATTTTTGGTAGTTCGGAAGTCACTTTTATTAAACCATGCTTGGTTTTGTATCATGTTAATATGAAATCATTTGATCTCTTGTCATTTAAATGAGTTTGTTTCACATCTGATGCTTAGCAAACACTTTGATCTTTTGTAGTTTTAATAAGTTTGTGTACAAGTGATGTTTTAGTGTTCATAATTAAGAAGCGAAGAAGAGTCTACATTAGAATTTATTCATGTGTGCTTCATTGATCAATCTTGAGAAAGCAGTATATTGATTTCTAGATTGCTACTCTTAATTGGGAATTAGTAAATAATATATCGAGACTTATTGATTAATGTAGTAGAATCTGATACCTTAGTTACTTCGTCATCAATGTAATCTTTATCTCTTTATTTTGTCTTTATTTTAGCTATTTCATAACCAAATTTTATTCAATTAGGTTAGTATTAAATTAATTTAGATTTGATTAGCTTTTTTTTAATATCATACATGCCATATGGGTTCGACCTCGCTCTTGCATATCTGTACTACAATAGATTCGTGTGCTTGTGAATAATATTTTAAGACACATCAAGTTTTTGACGCCATTGCCGGGGATTATAAAAACGGAAAACTAATTTCATTTAATTTGATTTCATTCTTCCACTAGTTATAGCTTAGTTCTTATTCATTTAAAAAGATTGCATCCATATGTAGTCATCTCTTTTTGACTTTTGTTACATATATATAATAGTTGCATATCATTTATATCAAATAGTCCATCTAGTCTTTTTTTTAGAGCTACGTTTTAGCCTCTCCACCTTTCCCTATTTTTTTTAATTTAACATTAGTTGTTGTGTGAAGTTAAAAAAATAAATTTGGTAGATTAGGGTCATGTTTAATGCAATAGAAGTAGTTAGTTCAATTTGTATCATTCACTTTTATAGGCTACTATTTTCCCTACATCAATTACTATTCTCATAATAGTTTCTTTTGTAGGAATTTTCCTTGAGTCAAAGAAAAGGAGCTAATTGATCAATAATTGCATAACTTCTGTTGCTGGCACAAATTTGTTCTCTTCTCCGGGTATGTCCTTTCTTATTTACTCATTTTTTCATTTCTCTTGTAGCTTGCTTTCTTTTGTCCATTATTGTATATAATTATTTTCTAGCTTTTTTCTTTTTAATTAATTAATTAATTCCATATCAAACTTAAACTCAAGCCAAATTTTAATCATAAAATTCATAAGACATTGGCTTAGGTTTAATAAAGTTCTTAGGTCATTCCAGTAAGTATCTTCTAAAAAGTGTGGTATAGAAACGTTCTTTAAGGCAACATCTTCGGTGTTTAAGAAGATTTGGATTTTAAGTGGGCCATTGTGACCATTCCAATCTTCCCGGAACACACTAGCCAGATTTCTGGAAGCACGTAACGGGTAATCCTCTAATATCTTTATCAGACAATAGAGCCGTCATTAGGAAGATTTTTGTGTGCAAAAAAAAAAAGTAAGAAAAACAAAAAATATTAGTGCTATAGTTTTATGTTTAGTCGTCGTTCACTTAGTATAGAGTTATTGCCCTACGACCCTGAGATCGAGAGAACTGTTAGGAAAGAAACTAAGGTAGTTGATCATATCATCACAATGGTAGAAAATTTAGAGCCCAAAACTCTAAGGGAGTATTTCGCTCCCATCACCACAAATTCTCCATCATGCATAGTATTGTCTAACACTATTGCAGCTCATTTCAAGTTGAAGCCTCAAATTCTTCAACTGTTGCCCAATTTTCATGGATTAGATCGTGAGGACCCGTACATGCATGTCAAAGAATTTCTAGACGTTTGTTCCACCTTCAAGTTCCAGAACTTTTCAGGTGAGTCTATTCGCTTGCGTCTATTTCCCTTTTTCTTAAAAGATAAGGCGAAAGGTTGGCTGAATTCCAAACCACCAGGTTCCATCGCTTCTTGGGATGAATTAGTCTGAAAAGTTTTGTCTAAATATTTTGCAATGTCCAAAACCAATTCCCTTAGGAGAAACATTTCCGACTTTACGCAAAAAAAATGATGAACAGTTCTATGAATCTTGGGAAAGATTCAAGGATTTGATTCTGTGTCCCCACCATGGTTTTGAAATATGGAAATTGGTACAATATTTCTATAACAGTTTGACACAGTTGAACAGTCATATGATAGAGTCGATGAAAGGAAGAGCATTTTTTAGCCTTAGAGATGATGAAGCCTATGAATTTCTAGAGAACTTGTCTGAAAATTCTCAACAGTGGGATTTTTATAATCAATATAATAGGCATGTGAAGGAACCCAAAAGAAGTGGTTTGTATGAGGTCATAAGTGATTCTGATTTAGAACTAGAAATCGAGAGTTTGTCAAGAAAGGTTGAGGCGTTAGCTTTAAGTAAAACCATGAGTTCAGTCAACCAAGTCCAGTCCAAGGTATGTTCTTTTTGTGAAAGCCCAATGCATTCTGCTCAAACTTCTCCATTCATGTGCAGCTACTCTGACAGTCACACTAAGGAAGCCAATGCCCTGAACAATTTTAGGAAACCATTCGGTACTGCATTTTCTGAGAGCTACAATTCAAATTGGCGGAACCACCCCAATTTGTCTTGGAGAAATAACCAACCTCAAGTGTTTGGTGCGAACCAAAATTCACAGAATAATCAATTTCGCTCTCCTAATCGGCTATATAATTCAGCTCCTCAATCCAATCCACAATTTGTGGCTCCACAGCCAAAACAATCGTATTTGGTGGATTCCTTTCAAAAGTTCATGCAAGTCACTGGTCAAACCATTTCAAAGTTAGAACAACAAATAGGCCAGTTAGCAACTGTTGTGGAGGAGAGAGAGAAAGAAAAAATTCCAAGTCAACCATTGCCCAACTGAAAAGGGCAATTTCAGATTAGTGAGCCTTCGAGTTCTTTGAACTCTCATGAGCAAGTCCAATCTATCTCCACTCTTAGGTCAGGCAAACAAGTTGATAACAAGGTTGAGATGCCTAACCCGGATGATGAAGCTACCCAAGAAAAATCTAAAGATGGAGAGACATCAATCTCTCATGACACCCAATCATCGGGTGCCCCCAAAATCCAAACTCATCTTGTAGTTGATCAGCCTGTTAGGAGTTTTGTCCCGAAAGCTCCATTTCCTCAGAGACTAATGAATCCCTTAAGCGAAAGACCAATGTTCCAAATAAAGCTTTTCTAACAGAACAAATCAGTTCAATCATTCAGCGAAAATCTCCTATCAAGTACAAGGACCCTGGTAATCCTACCATTTCATGTACCATAGGAGAGAACCATTTCAAGAGAGCTTTGCTAGATTTAGGGGCGAGTGTGAATCTATTGTCATATTCTGTATATGCGCAAATGGGTTTGGGGAGGGGGGGGGGGGGAATGAAACAGACTCATGTGATTCTACAATTGGCAGATCGGTCGGTGAAATATCCTAGAGGTATTGTTAAAGATGTCCTCGTTCAAGATGACACATTTTACTTTCATGTCGACTTCATAATCTTAGATACCTAGCCAATCTCAAACCTAAGTGATGAAATTCCTGTCATTCTAGGTCGTCCGTTTCTAGCTACTTTTGATGCCAATATTAGTTTTCAGAGCGGTATGATGACATATTCCTTTGGTAACATGACTCTAGATCTCAACATTTTCAGTATAAGTAAGTAGCCAGTTGAGAATGATGACGTTGGTGAGGTCAATTTGATTGGCAACTTAGTGTCAAATACTTTCCACCAATCTAGCATTATGGACCCTTTAAAGGCCATGCCTAGCTCATTTTGGTACTGATTTTGATTTTGCCAAATCTATTGAAGAGGTCAATGCTTTGTTAGATTATCTCTCACTCATAGATACTGCCAATTGGAAATCGAAGGTAGAGCCACTTCATTTGTCTTTGTCCCCTCCTATCCTTTCCATTGTCAAGCCTCCAAATTTAGACTTGAAACAACTATCTAATACTCTCAAGTATGTGTTTTAGGTCCATCTGAGTCATTTCCTATCATCATTGCTTCTGATTTGAGTAATACTCAAGAAGAAAAATTGTTGACAATTCTTAAGGAGCATAAGGAAGCCAAAGGATGGTCGATAGCTGACATTAAAAATATTTCTCCTTCTGTCGTCATTCATAGGATTCACCTTGATGAAAATGCTAAGCCTTCTCGTGAATCACAAAGACGTTTGAATCCTGCCATGAAAGAACTAGTTAGAGCTGAAGTGTTGAAACTTTTAGATGTTGGTGTCATTTACCCGATTTCTGATAATGAGTAGGTGAATCCTATTCAAGTTGTCCGAAAAAGTCAGGTATCACTGTTGTTAAAAATGATGATAATGAGTTAGTTCCCACAAGAATCCAAACTGATTGGCGCGTGTGCATTGACTACTGTAAGTTAAATGCCATGACGAGGAAAGATCATTTTCTGCTTCCTTTCATTGATCAAATGTTGGAAAGGTTAGTCGGTCATGCATACTACTGTTTCTTGGATGGTTATTCCGGTTATAACCAAATTCCCATTGCACCAGAGGATCAAGAGAAAACCACTTTCACTTGTCCTTTTGGAACCTTTGCCTACCGTCGCATGCCCTTTGGGTTATGCAATGCACCATCTACTTTTCAGCGGTGTATGGTCTCTATGTTTTCTGATATGGTAGAGCGTTTCCTTGCGATATTCATGGATGATTTCTCAGTCTTCGGATCTTCATTTGATGAGTGCTTGCACCATCTTTCCCTTGTCTTAGCACGTTGTAAAGAGAAAAATCTTGTTTTGAATTAGGAAAAATGTCATTTTATGGTCAAAAAGGGTATTGTTATAGGCCATGTGATTTCTTCCAATGGCATAGAGGTTGACAAGGCCAAGTTCGATTTGATTTTTAATCTTCCACCCCCAAGGACCGTTAAGGAGATTCGTTCGTTCCTTTGTGCAGTTTGCTTGCTAAAGACGCTCCATCTGTCTTCACTGATAAATGCCTACATGCTTTGAAAAGCTCAAGTCACTTTTGACTTCCGCCCCCATCATTCGACCTCCCGATTGGAGTGTCCCCTTCGAAATCATGTGTGATGTATTTGATTATGCCATAGATGTTGTCTTAGGACAGCGAATCAATAAACTTCCCCATGTCATATACTACTCTAGTAAGACTCTCACTGATGCACAACTCAATTACTCCACCACTAAAAAAGAGTTATTAGCGATTGTTCTTGCGCTAGACAAGTTTAGGTCTTATCTCTTAGGATCTAAAGTTATTGTTTTTTCGGATCATGCTGCATTGTCTAAAAAGGAGGCAAAACCTCGTCTAATCCGATGGATTCTGTTGCTACAAGAGTTTGACATTGAGATCAAAGATAAAAAGGGTTATGAGAATGTTGTAGCTGACCATTTGTCTAGATTGATTGTCGAGTCTAGTGAGGATTCTTCCCCAATCACTGAGTCTTTTCCTGATGAGCAACTTATGCATGTTTCTCATTTGTCATGGTATGTCGATATTGTCAATTATCTTGTAACTGGTGAGATACCATCTCATTGGAGCAAACAAGATAAATCAAAGTTCTTAGCCTTGGTAAAACACTTCTTTTGGGATGACCCTTACTTGTTTACGTATTGTCCTGATCAGATAATTAGGAGATGTGTCCCTAGAAATGAACAAACCAACATCATCTCCTTTTGTCATGATCATGCATGTGGTGATCATTTTAGTTCCAAAAAGACTGCTTCCAAAATACTGCAATGTAGATTCTACTGGCCATCCATTTTCCGCGATACACATGAGTATTGCAAAGCTTGTGACTGTTGTGAAAAGTTAGGAAGCTTTTCTAGGAGAAACACAATGCCCTTAAATCCAATCCTTATTTTTAAACTCTTTGATGTTTGAGGTATTGATTTTATGAGACCATTTCCTAACCTTTTTGGTAACTTGTACATCCTTGTTGCAGTTGATTATGTGTCTAAGTGGGTAGAAGCTTTAGCATGCAAAATAAATGATGACAAGGTTGTGATAGGATTTTTGAATGAGAATATATTTTCTCGTTATGGTACCCCTCATGCGATCATTAGTGATGGAAGAAAACACTTTTATAATAGGTCATTTGAGAACTTGATGAAATAATATGGTATTACACAAAGAATTGCAACCCCATATCACCTACAGACAAGCGGTCAAGTTGAAGTCTCTAATAGGGAAATTAAGCACATTCTTGAGAATACGGTTAACCACACTAGGAAAGTTTGGTCTTTGAAACTCACTGATGCATTGTGGGCATACCGTACTGCTTTCAAACCCCCTCTAGGAATGCACCTTTTCGACTTGTCTATGGTAAGGCATGTCATCTCCATGTTGAGTTAGAACATAGAGCTTATTGGGCCATCAAGCGCTTGAACTTTTCTCTCAATGAAGCGGGATCTCACAAGAAGCTCCAACTCAATGAATTCGAAGGATACTTACGACTCTGCAAAATTGTACAAGGATCGAATGAAGGTCTTTCATGACAAGAACATTTTACGGAAAACATTTACACCTCGTTAGAAAGTCCTCTCGTATAACTCTCGTTTGCATCTGTTCCCTGATAAGTTGAAATCTCGGTGGACCGGTCTTTTTCTTGTTCGTACTGATAGGAGCACTTTGTGCATATTCTTAACATATTTTTACCTCCATTTGTACTTTTCTTAGCTCTTATTGTTATAGTATTGAGTCATTTAGTCGAGTTAGGAGTCTTTGGTGGCGTTGGTTGTATTATGGTGCAAAAACAGGCTTAAAACACAGAAATTGTCGAGAGTTCTATTTATAGTAGAATTCCCTGTGGAACTAGGAAACCTAGTGTGATTAGGAATCTTCATTATTCGACGTTTCTGTAACAATTGTGGTAAGTTGAGAATCCTATTTGCATTAGGAGTCCCTTTGGGACTAGGAAACGTACCAATTTGGAAAGTCCTACTTGAACTAAAACTCTTATTTCGTAACTTTTCTAATTGAACTTTCCTGATCTAGTAATTTAATTGATCGAGCAAGTTCCCTGTTGTGAAAATGGAAACTTTCCAAAGCTAAACGAGCTTATCTATTACATATGTGTCTTTCTAAGAAAACAATTGTTTAGATTAGAACAAGTTTATCTTAATGTATTATCATGTATTTATTAGATTTGAATGAAGAGATAATGCAAGAGAAAGAAGGAGCGTGCCGTGCAAAATAAAAGAGAGAAAAAAATGAAGAGAAGACCAGTTGTGCTACCCTTAAAACAAGGAAACCATGCAGCATATTTTAAGGGGAAAAGAGAGAGAGACAGAGAGCACGATTGAAAATAAGGAATTGATCAAAGGAGATTGCACACACCGATGACAAAAATAAGTGAAAAAAAAGAGAGAAAAAAAATGAAGAGATAAATGAGAGATAAAGTAAACAAAAAGAAATGTGCAAATGAGAGAAAGTGTAGCTAAAAGAAGAAATAAGAGAAAGAGAGAACGGAAACCCACAAATTGAGGAGAAAAAGTCTAAACTATAATAATTAAGGAGATAAAACTCTTCTATAAATAGCACATCATTCACACCGAAAAATCATCACTTCTCCTTAGCATTCAGGAGCTGAAACTCTATCAAAATACCACCATAAACTTCCCTCACAAATCAGCCAAGCCGTCCACCCCAAAACAATCATCATCTCCACCGAGTTTCACCTATTGCAGCCATACCTCTAAGATTCCTACAATGTGTGATTCTCGCAACTCATCCCTATGGCTTCGTTTATTTGTCTTAATCTAAAATTATGTGTCTATAAAGATTGTAAGTTGTTGTTTATGTGGAAGTATTGGTTTTGTATTTGGTTTAGAATTTTCATATTGTATTTGATATGTTTTTGAGACTATGCCGAATCTATGTTCTTATAATTATTGAAGTTTGTATTTTTATTCTTGTGTTCTACTCTTCTTTTACTTGGTCTTAGATAATTTTCAGATATGGGCCTACAAATTTAGTGCTTGAATGTAGTCCCTAAGATTGTATTTGAGTGCTATCTTCATCATCCATATTGACACAAATCGAATCATGCTCTAAGTAGGTTCGGTTTGTGTTAATTAAAGTGGGAAATTCTGGAAATTTACATGTACCCCATGGTGAGTGACGCCACCGTGAAGCATGTATCCAACAAAGATTTGGTGCTTAAATGTAATCTTGTTTGATTTCTACCCTAAGTGTTGTTAAACTTGATTGCATGTCATTTAAGTGAGGTCCTAAGTCAACCTAAACGTCAATAGAAATCTTTGAATGATTAGATATTCCTCTAAGGCTCTAATTGTATTGGTGTTTAAAAGTATGTAATCAGATAAATTAGAATGCATGATATATCCAAACTTGTAATTATGTGGTACATTAGTGAATTTAGTTTAGTTTGGTAAAGAGAAGTCGATCATGTAAATAGTAATTTAGGTTTTATTTTAGTAGTTAATAATCAATCTCAAACCCCCCATTATTTGTTAACACTAAAAGTTTAGAGTTCCCTTCAATTCTCCGGACTGGACGATCCCTGCTTATTCTATACTAACGATAAAATTTTACATTGTTTATTATATAACGCTCGCGCGTCTCAACACGTACTATTTATCCTCATGGAGCTGTTGAAATTGAAAATCCAAAGAATGGTGATGTGTTCAAAGTTAATGGTGAAAGGTTGAAACCGTTTTTAGAGTTGAAAACTCGTGACATTGAAGAGGTGCTCCTCACTGATCTTGTCTATCAGGATTGATACTTCTAGTGATTTGTGTTCTTATAATTATAGTTTTGTTTTTTTTTGGCAGTGTCTTTTGTTAGTCATATATGATTTTCGTAATTTCTGTCAAAATGTGAATTAACAAATGATCAATTATGTTTCACTCTTGGATTCATTTAAAGAGAAATTGGAAAAGTGTCAATAAGGTACTATCTTTCTTAACCTTCCACCATCTTATTTAATGTTGTAATGCTTTACTTGTGTAACATTGAGGACAATGTTAGATTTACATTTGGGGGTAGGATTTTGAGAGTTCGGTTGTCTTATTTTGTTGTTTAAAAAAATTAGTGTATGTACTTCATTGTGTTTTATAAAATAATATGTTAATAATTGAAGATTAGAATCAATTTGGTAAGTTCTTGCACCCGGGGTAGATTTTCATATGAGCCACATGATATAGCTTGACGTTGATGAGTGAGATTTGAGTTAAAAATCTAGATGAATATAATTGGAGACTTATAACCCATGTAAGAGTTGTGCTTGTCTCATTTTTCTGAGGGTTATACACTATTCTGATAATTTCTTGTGCATATTTTTGTCAATGATCTCATTATTCATTTCATTTGATCAGTTACCAAGAAAAATATATATTGTGGGTCACTACTCCTGACTTATTTTGAGAGACTTAATGAACACATGAATTCAGAGAGACGATCAAGGCCATGTGTCACAGCTCCGAAATTTCGAATGATAAAAAGTCGAATTTGAAGCCATGAAAACTCTAAACCAATCTCAAATATATTGAAATCATCTTATAATAACAGTGTATCAAAACTGAATCCATAACATGACTCAGTCGACTTGAATAATACATAACCAGTTGATACCTCAGTATTGTAACCAATGGAAATGTAAAATTCACTCAATCCTCCCCACAAATAGAAGAAATAAATCTTCAGAGTAAGCCCTCCGAATCTGCTAATCCTTACATGTAGAACTATCCCTTACACCATTGAATTGGTGCACCAGGATTGTAAACACAAACCCGGTAAGCTTTTCAGACCGTATGAGTAAACCAACAATATAACATACATCGCATTACAAAGGAAATATGACAGATAACATTTAAAGACAAACGTACTCATGTGACACTGGGCAACCCATCTGTTACCCAATATCATTTTAAAATATGTGTAATCATAATACACTGGGCAACCTATCTGTTACCCAAAATCATATAAAAACATGGGTACTCATGAGACCCAGGGAACCCATCTATTACCCCTCATGCAATACACCAATATACAGACTAGAACTCTAACTGAATTGTAACCGACACTCGCCCAAGGCTTTGTTCCGATTACTGCCAACAACGTTCGAAAACCAGAAAAATCACATTCACCATAGTTCATAATCACTAAGACCTTTAAAAATCATTTATTAAAATACCGTTTCACTTACCCATGAACCGTAGATGATCAAGTTCACGTAATTTAAACCAAAATATATTTTTAGAACAATTTTTATAAGCTAGTGAAGCAATGACTATGTTAACAACTCAAACTAAATTCAATAATTATAACACTATTTCGATCATGATGATCATTGTCAGGTTTACTCACCTTATTATCTGCGTGCAACTTCCATGACACCGAGAGCGATTCCCTCAATCGTTTCGTCGGTCACCTAATAGCATGATAAAGTACTTAGAAACGATACGTAAAATCTCAGGTGATGATTCATTACAACTGAACCCTGTTAACAAACACTGTTCATGAAATGTTGTCATGAAACACTGTACATGCGCTACCACTATTCCGGTGACCATTGATGAACACCAAAATTTACCACCACTATTCCGGTGACCATTGACGAACAACTTTCTATTTGACACCAAAGTCTAAATCGAAGCTTAAACAGTCCAATCGACGAAGAACATAAAATCGGCCATATTCACAGACCCTAGAAAAAGATATGTTCGATTCTCCTTATGTGTTTCGAAATAGATAAAACTGTTTTAGATGGTTGATATACATCCTACAAGCTTAAAACACAAGAGGAATCACCTTGATTGGTTGCCGGATGAGGGAGTTCTCCTCACCTTGATTGGTTTCTGGGATTCAAACAGCTTGAATCTCTCCCAAACACTAACCAGATCAGTAGGGGACGAAGAGACGGTTCCAACGCCATCGGTCTCACTCAATTCCGTAGCCGGACGACGGAGGTATGGCTAGAGAAACATTCGACAACAAAGAGGAAAACATTGCGTGAACAGTACCCGAGCTAAGGTGAACAATGACTAAGCTGATTTTGAGAAAAAAAAACTGATTTTCGGATTTTTAATCCCCTATCTTTCCTTTTATACTCATCATAAAATCGGAAACCAAAATTCCGTTGCTAACAACTTTCACATATGAAATCTGATTAAAGCGTGCCACATGTCTACAAACTCGTATTGACGAACTGTACGACTTTCATGAATGAAGTTTTCTGAAATTCCTAACGGATAAAAAGTCAACTCTTGACCCTTCACAGTAACGTTTCTGAGTATAAATCGCTCGAACACTTCCGTTTTCTCCCTCGTACTATATAATCGGGTCACCACCAATTTAAATATCTCCGAACAATAATTAGAAAATAATTATAAATTTCTGGTATATTACATTCCACCCCCCTTAAAGAAATTTCGTCCTGAAATTTGAGCGCATTACTCAGCCACTAATTCTTAACTTCTGCCCAAAACTTCGATTCACCTTCCCCAACAATTTTCCTCTTTATGATACCTCCACGAGGCGATCACATCTCACTTTCTTATATCATGGTGTTATATAACTTCATCGTGTCTGAAATGAAATTTAACAATGAGCATAATAACACCCGTCAAGGAGAATCACAACTTAAACATCCATGATCAAATGCAAAACAAGATGTTCCGCAGAACAAGACCGTTAAGAAATAAGGCGAATCTAGAAATGAACTTCACTATTCAACCAAATTCCAACATGTCATAACTGCATTTACTTATATAACACACATTGAGTGCAAAGATGTATAACTTTAGCATAGGCACATGGCATACAATAAGTATTTGAACATGCTAGATGATGAAGTTGGTATACTAAATTTCCAACCTTGCTCCCGTAGAGTCCAGCGTACCCTCGATGTCAACTTCTCTTCCTGCCCACTCCCACCACCCCACTATAGGTGAACTCTTCAACTAAATGGTCACCAGGCGCCACTCTAACAGTCTTCTCTTAAGGGCAAAATAAGTTCAAAGGAACATATTGCACGGTCGGGCATTTAGGAGACAAGGTAGACATCATTGTCTTGAATGTCACTAACTTTCGAAAAAGTTCAACGAACCTTACAAGTGACTTCTCTTCTCTGACAGATCTTACTATGCTATTGAAAAATGAGGTTTCGAGGTTAAGTGGTCTCTTACATTAACACTACATAATCTTTGTTTACATTGTGTCGCTATCAAGTCTTAGAAACCAAAATTTCCAAGTCTCTCGGATTATTTAGTATTCAACTACTCCATACTTCCAATTTCTTCCAAACAGACCAACTGTCAGATGTCCTAACATTAATAGCCATATGTGAGCCACCCAAGTTAGCATGATTGTAATGGATCGATAAATGATCCTCCCGAAATATAATGATGTTCTCGACATAGAGACGTCAACATACCCTCTTGTCTAATTCACCACTCCCTTGCGATTAATAGGCAATACTCACATCAAGAGCTAGCCCTTACCACTAAGCATGGTCGTAAACTCTCGATATCTAACATGAGTCAAATCAATGATTAACACATGCCTACTACTTACATCACAAACAGTGGTTTTCAAAGAAACGTGCTTTATCCACGAGACTACCTTCATGACTTCACCACAATGCATCGCTAGAATCACGAACCTACCATTCTTTCCAATCAACAAAACAATCTCCTTTCATGATCCACTAATTATAAAATCACAAAAGTTGTCATGCATGATGCCCAAACAAACACTTTATTCGTAAAAGCAACACGATAAGAATCTTAATTCAATGAGTTCACGACCACAACAGAACACCACCTTGGACTAAGAATTACTCTCGAACAGTTCACCAGGGAATCGACTAACACACACACAAGGCAGTAGAGAACCTCTACCGCCACCACAAGAGAGATGCATCATACACCCTACCACCTTCACCAATTCTTACAGTCATAAATCAATTACAGCTTCTATGAGCGGTATGCCACAATTTACAGGACAAACAAAGAAGATATTTATCTCCCGATAGTGGAACATGAAAATTAGGTGGACTTTGCAACACAAATCCTAACACGACCACAACTGAGACATACCATACCCCCTACTTCATGCATGCCTCAAAGGCATGACACATGACCTCACACAAACGCCCAGTGGCACCATCTAAAGTATTGGTTTCCCCATAGTTGTAGTACTAATAAGTTCAGTAACCACTTCAACAGAAACATGATATTGGGCCACCATCTCTTCCAGACTCACCTAAAATTATCGATGCACTACCACTCTAAAAAATTGTTACTTTACTTTCATCAAGAACCCCTAATGACCATCTAATTATTTTGAAAAGTCAAATGCTCCAGCTCAATTCCCAAAGCATTTGACTAAAATAAATGCTCTGCAAGCAGAAATTAAAGGATCACTCCCTTATCGTAAAATTAAGCCATTGTTGAACTCTTGAGTTAACATCTCCTTATCCAACAATAATCAACCTAATGCATGGAGAGAACTGAGCCTCCGAGACTCCAACATTAAACACCACTTGTACTTGGAAGAAGAATTCGGTCCTCAACCGCTCCTTTATTAAAGTTACAAGGTGCTCGTCACGAAATATTTGTTAAAACACCACTAATCTAAGGTCATCTCAGTTCTTACCTTCAATAGAATTACTTCACCGCCACTCCGTCTTATTTGGATCAGTGGCATAGCTACGATCCAATTCTCAACACCAGACAAATGATTAATTTCATGATAGATTAGCGTTCTCAATTAAATGCTCATCTAGCAAATAATTAAATCATGACGCCATAAATGAAATTTTCCCAATACCTTCGATTTTTTGGTCAGCCAAGATTAATGAGTAACATCAATTGTCTGTGGGCCAACCAAAACAAGTTGAAACGCAATGGCAACATAATGTGAATCTCAACTCAATAATTACATCCCCACATTAAGGATGTATCACACACCCTACTACTCTATTACCAATAATATTAGAAATGCTCGTCACGAAAATTTTGTTAAACCACCTCCAACCTATGGTATTCACATCTCTTACCTTGAAAACAATACTTCAACCTCATTGGGCCTCAACTTGGATTTGTTGCAAACTAAATCCAGTGCTCAGTATTGGAACACTCAATAACCCTCAATACAAGATCAACGCTCTTCATCAAGACTCTTGATATGTCTCTACCCTGATTGAAATCTATTTACTCAAACCAGTTAGCATTCATGTAAATTCTTCACCCACATGACAAGGTGTCGCTAGGATATCACCTTACTATTGCACCAAGAACTAATCCCTCACGAGAAAGCCTTTATGTAATCATGTCACCAAAAGCATGCGACAAAACTTTGAATAAATGAGTTGATCACGCAAAGGAAGGTTAGCAACCTATTATGCATGACTCACCCCAAATCATAACTAAAAACTTAAGCGCCACTACTTTTAGTCAAGGACTACTGCCCAAATTAACAACACCATTAGGTCAGCACAGTGACCTACCATCAAACAATCGCATGAGGTAGGTCTTCCTGTGACCTAACATCCAAGCAAGAAAAACCACATATGTCAACATCGTGACATGACAACAATCAATCACCAAAACCAAATCACAAATACTCAAGACAACAAAACTCAATGAAACTAATCTTAAACAGCGATCTTCGTCCCATTAAAGGTTGCCACAATTCTAGTCTCGCTACCCAAGCTAATTTAATAGCAACCTATGTTCTAAACTACACCACACACTACCGCATACCTAATGAGATAACAGTACCAGAGAGTATATGATGGGGATCCGCTGTAGACGGGTCCATCACTCCCGGGTGGTACTAATTATCACCAAATATGCCACATATGCTCTGATATCAACTGTCACAGCCCCGAAATTTCGAATGATAAAAATTCGAATTCGAAGCCATGAAAACTCTAAAACAATCTCAAATATATTGAAATCATCTTATAATAACAGTGTATTGAAACTGAGTCCACAACACGACTCAGTCGACTTGAATATTACATAACTAGTTTATACCTCAGTATTATAACCAATGGAAATGTAAAATTCACTCAATCCTCACCACAAACAAAAGAAAAAAAATCTTCAGAGTAAGCCCTCCAAATCTGTTAATTCCTACATGTAAAATTATCCCTTACACCATCGAATTAGTGCATCAGGATCGTAAGTTTTTCAACCCGTATGAGTAAACCAACAATGTAACATACATCACATTACAAAGGAAATATGATAGATAACATTTAAAGACAAACGTACTCATGTGACACTGGGCAACCCATCTATTATCTAATATCATTTAAAAATATGTGTAATCATGAGACACTGTGCAACCCATCTGTTACCCAAAATCATTTAAAAACATGGGTACTCATGAGACCTAGACAACTCATCTGTTACCCTTCATGCAGTACACCGACAGACACTCGGCAACCCATCTGGTTACCCAAAATAATTTAAAATATGGGTAGTCATGAGACCCAAGTACCCATCTGTTACCCCTCATGCAGTATACCGACAGACACTCGGCAACTCATGTGTTACCTAATATCACTCAAAAACATGGGTACTCATGAGACCCAGGTAACCAATCTGTTACCTCTCATGCAGTACACCGGCAGACAGACTAGAGCTCTAACTAATAGGAACCAACACCCGACCAAGGTTTAGTTCTGATTTAATGTCAACAACGTCCGAAGACTAGAAAACGTTTTAACAAGACTCAATATTAAAACACGTACAATATAACAATCCACATGTGTTTATGTACTACAACCAAACGACTCTTGCACAACAATATAAATATAGTCACTCAAGTAATCTGTTATACCGGAAGATATGTTATCTCCCTTCCGGTCTCATCCGCCATAGTTAATCGAACACAATACAACCTCATAGTTTATATAAACATTGTACATTATATAATATAGCAACTCATATATATGTATCGTATTTACCATTTTCGTACACATACACAACCCACTATATTATATAGATGTCACAGTTCAGTATTTTTATGAAATCATAAATATGAGTCACCGCCAAAGGTAGACTCGTCATAGTGAGATTTACTCACATTGACCATAGTTCATAATCACTAAAACCTTTTAAAATCATTTATTAAAATAGCATTTCACTTACCCATGAACCGTAGATGATCAAGTTCACGTAATTTAAAGCAAAATATATTTTTAGAACAATTTTTATAAGCTAGTGATGCAATGACTATGTTAACAACTCAAACTAAATTCAATAATTATAACACTACTTCAATCATGATGATCATTGTGAGGTTTACTCACCTTATTATCTGCGTGTAACTTCCACGACACCGAGAGCGATTCCCTCATTTGTTTTTTCGGTCACCTAATAGGATGATAAAGTGCTTAGAAAACGATACGTAAAATCAGGTGACGATTCATTACAAATGAACCCTGTTAACAAAACGTTGTTCATGAAACACTGTTCATGAAATGCTTGTTTGATTCATAGGTACGTACATAAAAATGGAAGCTAGCTAGAACATGAAGGATGCATGAGACAATCTCTCATGAAATAAGGTGGCTAAAAGCAAGCTTGTTTGAAATAAAGAATTAATTTTTCACTATTTCAAAGATTGTGTTCTTGGTATTCATCTTTTCCACATGGAAAATGAGAGAGAGAGAGAGGGAAAATGAAATACGATGAAGAGAGGAGTGAAGTATGAAAGCACTTATGAGTGAAGACATATTGCCATCAAGTTTGAGAATTTTGAAAGAGAGAAAGTCATATTTACACAGAGATGGAGCTAGAGTGAAGATCTTTGTTTCCCTATAAATAGATGTTGTTTCATGAGAATAAGGAAAGAGGAGAGTGAGGAGAATTTGAGAGACATTGTTTCTCTTTGTTCTTCTATTTCCTTAGCTATTTTCCTATGTTGCACTTTATAGTTTTGAGCATGTTTTTAGTTTGTATTATGTATTGCTAAATTTTCTTAACTAAGGTTAAGGAGGAAACCATATTATGAAATAAGTTTTATTCAATTATCTATTGATTCCCATAATCACATATTACATGCCTATGATTCTTGCTTCAATATGCATTAATAAAATATTTGTTCCTTTCACCTCTAATGTCATGCATTTTTGGTAGTTCGGAAATCACTTTTATTAATCCATGCTTGGTTTTATATCATGTTAATATGAAATCGTTTGATCTCTTGTCATTCAAATGAGCTTGTTTCACATATGATGCTTAGCAAACACTTTGATCTTTTGTAGTTTCAATAAGTTTGTGTACAAGTGATGCTTTGGTGTTCATAATTAAGAAGCGAAGAAGAGTCTACATTAGACTTTATTCATGTGTGCTTCATTGATAAATCTTGAGAAAACAGTAGATTGATTTCTAGATTGCTACTCCTAATTGGAAATTAGTAGATAATATATTGAGACTTATTGATTAATGTGGTGAAATATGATACCTTAGTTACTTCGTCATCAATGTAATCATTATCTCTTTATTTGGTCTTTATATTAGCTACTTCATAACCAAATTTTATTCAACTAGGTTAGTGTTAAATTAATTTAGATTTGATTAGCATTTTCCTAATATCATACATTCCTTATGGGTTCGACCTGGCTCTTGCATATCTGTGGTATAATAGATTTGTGCGCTTGCGAGTAACATTTTAAAACACATCAATGTATTTATATGTACATAGATAAAAAGAAAGAGAATTGCATAACAACTCAAAATAAGAGTTTGCAATGAAAAACATATTTACGCGTGATATGACCTTCACGCACTTAAACAGTCGTAACTTCTTCGATACAATAGGTATAACCAAATCGTAAAGAGTTTCTGAAAAGTAGACACCCATGGCTTTTCAGTGATATATGGTTCACAATCTTGTTCATTCGTAGCTGATCACAAAGCACTGTTGAAGTTGACTCAGTTGCAAGTTCCGGACAGATCCATCATATTTTACTAAAACAACTATAACTCACTCAATATAATAGATATGGTGAACTAGTTGGTGTCCCTGGAAAGTAGTCACATAGAGCTTTTTAAAATGATACCAAATTCACCATTTTCCAACAAGTGAATTGCCCTATAAGTCCCATCAAAGTTGACATATGAATCTGGACAGATTCTGATATCGCTTCATTAAATTGTCTTTTTTGTTCGGATATAGGATTTGATGTCATAAATGTTGTGATAAAGCATTGACATATGTGTGGGCCCACTCAGCCATCATCTTTGCTTTACGAGTTTCAACCGAATGAGATGTCGAGTTAAGTATAATACAACAAGTACATGTATACACATATCGTATTCAAATAGAGGGTTTAATCTCCTAAGACTTATTGTCGCTCATACAACAGAGTGTCTTCTCATGACTTCAACTAATTCATGGGATATTTGTAGGCATTAGTTAAACGTTCTTTTGGTATTTAGCCAACCGATGAATATCATCATCAATAACGGTCAACACTTTCGAGACCAAGTAATCACAAGATCCTTTCATTCTTAAGTTTGGTACAGTGATATCTCTAAGTTTATCAAGAGTCTATTACATTTCATCTTAATATCCCTATCATTATCAAGTTAACACACTCTTTGGTCTGAATGCACTTGAATTGGGTGAAAACAAACCCATCTAGAATATTTATCTACATCTCTTATCGTAGTCCTAATAGAGATAATTTGTGACCACAAGCTGCAAGTTCAATTGTTTTTGGATACCACCTAACTTACAAGGTAGTGGAGTGCAACGACATCTATTACGAGAGCAAGCCGTCTCATATTTGATTCCAAGGTGTATTGTGAGAGATCTTACGCCATAAGGTGAGTCTAACTCTTTCTCATTACGCTTAACAAAGGTATAACCAAGGCGTTGGCATTACCTGACCTAGGGCTCGTCAACAGGCCCGGCCCAGCCCATGAGTGGTGGGCCCAGATTGGGTATTTTCACAAATATGAAGATCCAAACCCGTCCACTTAAAACGGGCCTTGTGGGCTTTTATGGGCGGGGCCTTGCAGGCTTGTATTAGAAAAAAAATATAATACTCTAATTCAAGGGTTTGAAATAATAAAAGAATTATTAGAAAACATTCTAAAAAAAAAGTCACAAATAAATTCTAGTTTCGAAATATTGTTGATCGACACCAGTAGATGTGATCGATATATATATATATATATATATATATATATATATTTAGGGACCCTGTAAAAATTTCATCCGATTTGAACATGGTTTGACCGTCCGTACCAACGGTCAACCAAAAAAGATGCGTTTTGACATAATAAACCCCGATTGACCGGGGCTTTTCTAAATGGGTTTCCTCGTTGCGACCACGCATAATCGGTGACAAAAATTAGGTGATTTCAAATATGTAAACAACTTTCCACATTCGCATCTTGGTAATAGCTCCCCCCTTAGGGCATGTGTTGTCTTTGGTTTACCGGCAATTCCTATGGTCAAACGAGGTCCGAATTGGATGAAATTTTAAAATGGTCACTAAATCTATATACCGAACACATCGGATAGTGTCGATCGATTCCGAGAAGTTTCCTTCATATAGTCGCTTCATAATGCGATAGTTTTATTATAAACCTAATATAAAGGTTATGATACATTAGTGGACACTTCAGTGATAGACAACTTCAGTTCTAAATATGGTCGGTCGACACTAGTAGATGTGATCGGTATATATATTTAGGGAACTCGTAAAAATTTCATCCGTTTCGGACATGGTTTAACCATTCGTACCAATTGTCAACTAAAAAAAGGCATTTTGACATATTGAAACCCCATTAACCGGGGCTTTGCCAAATGAGTTTCTTCAGTGCCACCTCGCATGATAGGTAACAAAAACTAGGTGATTTCAAATATGCAAATGGCTTTCGACATTCGCATATTTGTAATAGGTCCTCCCTTAGGGCATATTAGTGGTGTTTTCGATTTACCGAAAATTCCGATGGTCAAACGAGGTCCGAATTGGATGAAATTTTTACAGGGTCACTAAATATATATACCACTCACATCAGCTGGTGTCGATTGATCCCGAGAACTTTCCTTCATATAGTCGCTTCATAATCCGATAGTTTTATTATAAACTTAATATAAAGATTACGATACATTAGTGGACACTTCGGCAATTAATAACTAGGGCTGGGCAAAAAGCCCGAAGAAGAAAAAAAACCCGGACCGGACCGCCGGGCCCGTCCGGCGGGCCAGGTTTTTTGCCGGTCTTATATGTTGTCATGTGATAAACGGGCCGGGCTTTGTTATGTCCGGGCCGGTCTCGGGCGTTCAAATCTTTAAACAAAAAGACCCGGAAACCCGGGACATTAGGTGTTATTATGTAATTGGCTTTCGTAAGTGATCCTAAACTTATAGAATAGATACAATGACACTGGAACATAACCAAATAACCTTAAACTTAACTAATTCCAATCCCATGATTCCTATTGTCGTCGCCTCGCACTGCCGATTCGCCGCCAACTAGCCAAAAACAGAGTTAGGCCCGGAAAACCGGGCGGGCTCGGCCCGGATGTTACCGGTCCGGGTTTTACCCGGGCCCTGCAATTAATTGACCCAGGCCGGGTTTTACCCGGGCCCTGATTTTTTTAGAAAAAAAACCCAGCCCGTCACACTACAACCGAGCCGGGCCCGGGCCCTGAAAAAAATTGTCCGGGCCGGGCCCGTGCCCAGCCCTATTAATAACTCTAGTTCGAAATATAATCGATCGACATCAGAAAGTGTGATCAATATATATATTTAGGGACCCCGTAAATATTTCGTCAGTTTTGGAAATATTTTGATTGTTCATATTTACGATCAACTAAAAAGAGGCATTTTGACATATTAAAATCCTCATTGACCAGGGCTTTCACAAATGAGTTTCCTTTGTGTGACCGCACACAATCAGTGACAAAAATTTGGTAATTTCAGATATGCAAATGGTTTTCGATGTTCGCATTTTGGTAATAGGTCTTCCTTTATGACATATTAGTGTTGTTTTCGGTTTACCGAAAATTTCGACGGTCAGATGAGGTCCGAATTTGATGAAATTTTTACGATGTCACTAAATATATATACCGATCATATCAGCTGGTGTTGATCGATCCCGAGAAATTTCCTTCATATACTCGTTTAATAATGCGATAGTTTTATTATAAATCTAATAAAATATGTATGTATAATATTTTATTATTTGACGGGCTTTTACGGGCCAGGTCTTGTGGGCTTTTGGTGGGCCGAGCCACGGGTCGGGCCGGGTTTCACCTCTCTAATCTAAGCCTAGCCATCTACCCACGGAAGTGGGCTTTGGCTAGTTTTCTTGCGGGTCGGGCCGGGTAAAAGCCCATCAGGTTTGCGGGCCTCCGCAGGCTTTTTGGATCCACGGGCTAAATAATGAGGCCTAACCTAGCTAATGACTTGTCTCTTTGTTTAAATTGGATCATACGGCTTTTTCGGGCAGCGACGGTGGTGACTCGGTCACTTACCAGCCTGACATCTCCGTCTAAACCTACCGAAATAACACTTTCCATGTAAGTCAATTTACAATGTTGGAATTTTGCTTCAACATAGCATGTATGGTTCGACATCAAACTCATTCAACATCATCATTCTTCAAGATCTCTCGTTAGATTGGTATTGACATTGAGGCGTCCTTCAATGATAATCGTCATTCAAGAAAATAGATGAGTCAGTGTCATTGATCATAGATCAAGTTGCGCAATAACTCGCATTCAACAAGTATATCGAACCAAATGGTCTCTTTACACTTTCGTGAGAACCACGACCTAGTGACACCATCTACCACATTTGTGGAGTCACCACGTCACCAACAAAGAGTGACTACATGTCCATCTGTCGGACATCAATTCTTACAGGTATAGTTGCAGCATGTATCTCTAATCTTGTTACTTCTATTTGTAGGACTATTAGGAACACGATGGGGCACAATGAGACAAACCATGACAAAACCAAGTCGTTGAACTTGAACAAACTTGTTCTTCTCCCCCCTTGACGACGGGGAGACTTACTCATCAAAAGTGACTAAATGAGATCGACTGTTAATATCATTATAGAAGCGGACATAGGTGGAAGCTCATGTCTTAGTTAAAGACAACGCTCAACATCAAATAACCCATCATTATGCGCTTGTGGAAGCGCAATTTGGCATATAAAATATGTAGATGATAAACTGTTAACATAATCCATTAACAACCATGCATACCATAAAACAAGACATGCTACAAGCCGTAGCTTATGGTTCAAAAATATTGGTTTATCGTCAGAACCATGGGACCAACCAAAATATATCATGGTTGACCCATGACGCAACAACAACCAATACCGAACCTTTGTTTTACATTTCTTTGAATGGTTCATTTACTGTCTTAACCCCAAATGCTATGACATTTTAGGATTAAGTAAACATGGGTGTTTGGAATCCAATGCCATTGGCTTTACTAGCGGACCCGGTCAGAAACGCACCGAACCAGCCGGAATACTCTCTGGAGGTCAATGACCACCCTTGTCGAGCGGTTCACCATGTTCCAAGTCTCCAAATGGGCTATAATTTTGTGACTATGTAAATCCTGAAATTTTAGGCTTTTTCAGCTTTATGTCATTTTTTGGGTACTCCATAACATTGAAGTGTTATGGTTTGCGTTTAGCCATGATATATATATATATATATATATATATATATATATCACCATAATATATTATATTCTCAAAGTGAATCATGATAAGCCAATATAGACTTTTATCTTATATCTCAGTCTCTTTAGCGTAGGAGAGTGAATGTCATTCATAAACTTTGCTAAAGAAAATAGGCTTGAATAATGAACATAGTTAATTAAGGATCATAGGGGGTTTTATGCGCTTATTAACACATAAATTATGTCTCCATTGTATTGGAGGAATTATATTAATATGTATAACATCTTTGCTCAAAATAGTCTATAAGAGTCACTGATTCATTAAACCGAATCATAGTAACGTGAAAGAATACAATTCACACTATATCGACTCTTGAGATGTGCTCCATCATTAGAAGTGATACATAAGAACTCTTTCACAATGAGTTTCGAGGTGATACAAGTATTTCTGTCAAGTAGCTTATCGTCTCACCAATGTTATCCATGGTTTCCATTGTTAATTGATCAACGAAGATAACTACTATAACAAAAACTAATTATTAGGTTTAATTGTTCTCTTGATGCATAAAAGTATGTGACTTGAATCATAACGCCATAAGACATTTAAACTTGAGCTTTAAATCACTCTTTGATTCTTTTGTGATGATATAGTCATCGTAGTCACAATGGATTCAAAAATCTAAATCCATTAATAGCTTTCTTTTAGCTATATACTCAACGTCGCTTTAAAATATTCATAAACAAGAATATTAAGACATATAAACATCATAAAAAAAGCTCAGCAAGTACACTAAAGTAGTCACGAATGACCGTCTAACGTTACTTAAGGGTTTTGGACTCTCAAACGTCATTCACGAATGATTTTGATATGCAAATATAATGCATATACACCATACATCCAAATACCAAATACAAGGATCGGTGTTGCCTAGGCATACCTAAAATGGTTGTTGACGTCAAAAATTAAACCAAAAAGACTTAGGGTTCGTGAGACCCGTGCAGGGGGCTGCATAGGCCGTGCAAGGGCTGCGGGAACCATGCAGGGGTATCAGTAGAGGGTTGTAGGGTAGCTACTAGAGATCGTCAATGACCCGGGTATTTTCACAAATATGAAGATCCAAACCCGCCCATCTAAAGCGGGCCTTGCAGGTTTGTATTAGAAAAAAAAACATAATACTCTTATTTAAGGGTTTAGAACAATAAAAGAATTCTTACAAAATATTCCCAACAAAAAGTCACACATAAATTCTAGTTTCGAAATATTGTTGATCAACACCAGTAGATGTGATCAATATATATATTTAGGGATTCTGTAAAAATTTCGTCTGTTTTAGACATGGTTTGACCGGGGTCAACAAAAAAAATATGCGTTTTGATATATTAAAACCAGATTAACCGGAGCTTTACCAAATGAGTTTCCTCGATGCGACCGTGTATGATCAGTGACCAAATTAAGTGATTTCAAATATGTAAACAGCTTTCGGCATTCACATCTTGATGATGTGTTCTCCCTTAAGGCATATTAGTGGTGTTTTTGGTTTACCAGAAATTACGACGGTCAAACGAAGTCCAAATTGGATGAAATGTTTACAAGGTCACTAAATATATATACCGATCACATCGGCTGGTGTCGATTAATCTCGAGAAGTTTCTTTCATATAGTCGTTTTCCCAATGCAATAATTTTAAACTAAACCTAATATAGAGGTTATCATACATTAGTTGACATTTCGGGAATCGACAACTCTAGTTTGAAATACGGTCGATCGACACCATCAGATGTGATCGGTATATATATTTCGGGATCCTGTAAAAATTTCGTCCATTTTGGACATGGTTTGACCGTCTGTTCCTACTGTCAATCAGAAAAGAGATGTTTTGACATATTAAAACCTCAATGACCGGGGTTTTCCCAAATGGATTTTCTCGGTGCGACCGTGCACGATCGGTAACAAAAATTAAGTGATTATAAATATGTAAACAGCTTTCGGCATTCGCATCTTGGTAAAATGTTCTCTCTTAGGTCATATCAGTGATGTTTTTGGTTTATTAGAAATTCCGACGGTCATACGAGGTCTGAATTAGATGAAATTTTTACAGGGTCACTAAATATATATATTGATCACATCGGCTGGTGTAGATCGATCCCCAGAACCTACATTCATATAGTCGTTTCATAAGGCGATAGTTTTATTCTAAACCTAATAAAATATGTATGTATAATATTTTATACTTGGCGGGATTTTACGGGCCGGGCTTACAAGCTTTTATGGG
Source organism: Argentina anserina (assembly GCF_933775445.1). NCBI lineage: Eukaryota > Viridiplantae > Streptophyta > Magnoliopsida > Rosales > Rosaceae > Argentina > Argentina anserina. The sequence continues at coordinate 8,761,784 of NC_065877.1, read as the reverse complement.
CCGAGCCTTGCGGGCTTTTGGCGATGTTTCACACCTCAAAACTAAGCCCGGCTCTCTACCCACAAAAATGGACTTTGGCAGGTTTTCTCGCGGTAAAAGCTCATCGGACTTGCGGCCGTTCATGGGCTAATCGGATCCGCAGGTTAAATGATGAGGCCTAGTAGCTGCAAGGGTACTTCATGGAGGCTGCCAATGGCCTAGGGGCCGAGCTTAGTGCTCGGCTACTTTTTGATGCCATTAGGGGTAAAATTGGGCCGCAGACGGAGCATCTGGGCCGAAGCCAAGGCCATCTCCCAAAACCTGTTATAGCTTTAACACTCCCCCTAATTTTTCGAGCGTTAGTTCAATTCGAGCTTTGTGAAAACATCTCCATATTTTAAACCGGCGGAACATCAAGTGCATTACATAACGTATAACACTACAAATCATCACAAAAACAAAGTGGAAATATGTCATAACAAGACATTAATCAAGACTTCAGCATGCCAACAAGGCATAAATATGCTAAAACAAGCATTGCTGGTTTGAAATAAGGCCGAGAGCAAATGCTCATGGCTCGGTGTCCTTTGGTGTTTTGCAATGCTAGGTTATAATGTGTTGATCAAAATAAAATAGATGATGACCTAATCCGTCAAAAATTGTGGAGAACCGAAAACAGATGTATAATAACAACATTAAATATCATATAAGTGTGTATTGCGCCACATAAAGATCATGTACGCCTTACTAATGCCACAATTAAAAATGTGGTCTTATATAGGTTGTGTCATGTAGTATGTAATGTGTTACATTGCATCAACAAATAGCTTTTGGTAAATAAATCATATCTGCATCAAAACATTTTCGTATGTTCGTTTACTTGAACAATTTCAGAGAATTTGAGAGTAATGCTAACAATTGTACATATTTAACTAATTGACTGACCATGAAGATACTTTCTAGTCACGAGGAAAACAATGATCTTGTATCCTAAGTTCTACTTAACCTTATAAAATCGCTTCAAATATCTTTATATTTTTTATTGAGGATACATACATCATAATTTCGTGTTGTATGATTTGAGAGCTGCAACTAGAAACATTGACATATTTTAATCTTTTGTTTTTTGATATATAGGAGTTGCTAATCTCCACGAAGGCAGCAGGATACTCACCGCCAGTTCGGACATACTGTGCCATTAAGGTTTAGGTAGCCAAAAGCAAATTCTGTTGAATTTATTTTTCTTTCTCTAAGATTACATATATACATAGATGTGTAGACTGTAGAGAAACAATAAACCTTACATTGATGGAAGTGTTGCAGATTGAGCATAATCTTCATTTGTTAAAGATTTGTCATGGGGATGTATTACAGTTTTTACCATACCCACGGGATAATTGATTTTCTGTATTAAAACAGAAAATCATGATAAATATTTTTTTTAATTGAAAAAACATTCCATGGCGTTTACAAATGCCACGAAATCAATGGCACATAAGAAACACCATTTTAATTAAGTTTCATGGCGTTTTGAAATGCCGTGAAATCTATGGCGTTATAAAACACCGTGAAATCCAGGGAACCAAAGTTTTGTTCAAATCAATATATGAAGTCTTAGTTTAAATGCCATGTTATATAGTTGCAAGGAACCAAAGTTACCTTTCTGGGGCATAGCTCAGCTATCTATGGATCCTCATGGTGGTGTCACTAGGTAGTCTTCTTATCAATTATTGAATGTGCTATGTCTATGAAATTAATTCTGCCCATTATTTATCCATGGTGGATACCATAGTTGACATAGGACAAGGGTTGATCATCCTATGTTCATGGAATTATTCTACCCACTGTTTATCCATGGTAGTTACCATATAGTTGGCATAGGTTGATCATGCTGTTTGTTTTCTAATATTTCAAATTATATGTGGCACTAAGCTGTATTTATCACTCTATCCCTACTCATTATATTCGTTATAATCATGTCTTGATATTTTTCTTACATTAAATATTATTTCAAAGAATTCATTGTTCTAGATTTTTTTTAAAGAGCATTATACTAGATAGTTGAATAAAAGTTCACTTTGTCATCCTCTGTAATAGCATCAGTTAATGGTTTATTGTTGCTTAAGATTTTTTAGTGTAATAAATAATCTTTAAGGCACTAATATTTTGTTTTCTTTTCTTTTGCTATGCAATTCAAGAACATTGTTGAATGAACCAACGTCTTCGGAACCTACTAAACACCAGTATGCTTCTTGCTTGTTCTTTGGTTTTCTCATGATTTGTATATATAATTGATCTATGTTTTATATTGCATAGCACCATATGTTAATTATTATGGACTAGCACTGAAATGCCATATAGTGATTAAATAGAGAATTACAAATGTGTATTTTTTTTTGTGATAGGTTCATCAAGGAATTTTAATCGATTCAGTACTAAGAGTAGCAGAAATGTCTTGGTGACCACAAAATGGGACAATTTTGAATTGGGAGTTAGAAGACTTCACTGCTGGGTAATATTAGGGACCATCCTGATTTTGTATGTATTTGTGTAAAATGAAACTATGTGGCTTTCATAAACTATGTAAAGAATATACACTGATTTGATATATGTGTCAGTTGGTGATTTGTTAAATTACAAATTTTTAGATTTACTATATATATTGAACAATAACTGTAATTTGATGTACGGAAAAACAATAGATACATAACTACCATGTGTTATTTGAACCACATTCAAACAATGGAAAGAACTAAAGTTATATTGTTGTTTTGTGCATCAGACAACATATAGAAATAGATATAGGTTCAATATCTTTAGTTACATGCACATCATACAACACATAAGTGTAATATAAATTTAGCTAACATAACATATAATTATTATTAAACTAGCCATCAAACAACATATATTATCCATATCTCTGCTAAAACTAAGATGAAATCAACATATATGTGTAATTGTAGTGCGAATACGTCCACATATAAATGTTGTATCACTTGAAACCTGGAAATGATAGTATAACATTAGACAACAGAGGACTTTTTAGTTGTTGTTTGATAGTGTTATGAGACCACAGTGGATATCTGTGGTCTGATGTGCAAAGAGACAGCATCAAAATAGATGACACATAGGTATGCTATCAGACAACGGTGGATATCTGTGGTCTGAAGCATTTCTTGGCATAGTGTATGTAATTGTGAGAAGAGATTCTCATGTTCTTCCATATAATAAGTGTTTTATTTCAAGAACTTCTCATATCTAGCTCTTGTACATTTTGACCTTAATGTTTTTGTCTTTCAATGAAACGATGTTGCACCAAAAGAAATTAATCTGGACTAGGTGCATAAACACATCCAATATGAATAGGCCAAATTTCTAGCGCATGTTGTAGTCAACAAGAGGGAAAATTCATTAGTATCAATATCTGATACAACTTCTAAGTATTGAATTGCAGGTCAAGTCCCAAAGTATGGTAACTCAATTTAATAAATGTGACAAATTTAATCCCAAACCAATGGTATAAGCGACAATTTCCATCGCAAACCAATGTGTGTCCCATTTTTTTCAAACTTGTAGTTACACACAACGGCTACGGATGGTAACAGCGGCACTCTCAGTTGTCGCTAAAACTCGGTACCAAGGAATCATATCCCTGTATACCACCCGAAAAGCGAAATAATCGGATTGAAAATGAAAGGGAAGTTGAAAGTCCTCGATGAAAGACAAAATTCAAAAGAATTTAAATTGCATGAAAACAACAACGTTAATTAAAACATACTTGGTTGTTTGCCAAATAAACAACATATAAATTGCTCTTACTTAATTCAATGAATATACGTTGTGAAGTAACTCTCGCTATTCGATTTCGTATCGTCGCGCAATTAATTTTCACCAAAATAAAAAATATATGATTAGTTACGTTAATCATATAGATCATTAGTAAAAATAAAATTAAAATTACTTTGAAGGAAACAAATCTTTTTACTAAATTTATCATGCCCTATTTACCAATTTACCCAAGGGGTAAGAAATCCCCTTAAAACCAGTCGGGTCAGACCCTATAGATCTGTGTCTAGGCTGCAAATCGGGTTGACGAATCCGGGCTTGAGGTTGATAAGCCAAGCGACGGTGGCGCTAGGCAACACTAGTTTGACGTCGTAGACGTTCGACGCAAGGCATCATCGGCACACCAGCCGGAAGAAACAGATGGCATGAAGAATCAAATAGCAAATGGACCGACGCAAATGGAGGAGACTGATGTAGAACATATGACACGAAGAATTGAAGAGAAAATGGACCGACGCAAGAAATGGAAGGCCAGTACTGTTCATATTTGGGCTACGAGCTCAGAATGGAGCGAATGATATCTTTTCGGAATGGGAACGATGCTAGAAATCAAACTCTTCGCTACGACACTGGTGCTTTTTCGGGCATTCGACGTCAGTTAGGCTCTCAAAAACAACTTTTAGTGTTTTCGGATTTTATTTTGGATTTTATTTTAACACATGGGCTTGATTAGAGTTTCGTTTTAGTACTTAAGCTACCTCTTGTGGCCATATGAGACATCTTTCATATTATAAAACTTTTAAGTTCTCTCAATATTCCTCGTGGATTTCAGAACTTCTCGTAGATTTGAGAAACCTTAGTTTTGTGGATTCAATGTTGCCGTTAGTGGATTCTAACGGATTTGTTCCGCTGCATTAGAAACGCCAGGATCGAAGTTGGGTGTGCGGGTCGACGCTCCGCCATACTAGGTTTTGCAGTTATGGGTTGATGACTCGATCTGCAAGGGCGTGCTGAGGTAGTGACGTCGAGGAGAAGACGGCAACATGGGTGTTGCTAACGTCAGATGAGGAATCTCGATCATGGCAGATCAGAGGAGAAGGAGGGGGTGCCTAGATTAGAAATCTAGGTGGCTGAAGGCAAACTGATTTTTGGTTTTCATTTTTTTTTGTCTTTTCTGAAATTGTTTTTAGCAAAATAATTTCTCAAGATTTTTCACCTTATTCTGTCAAATATTTTATGGCAGAAGGAACTTTTTCTAAAAATTAGGGTTCTAAACTTAGAAAACTCAGGGTTAGAACTACGTGTTGATAACGTGTTATATAATTATGTAATACGTATCAAAAAATGGAGAAACATCATCTTTATTCATTGATAATGAGACTTTAATATATGCATTACATTGAGTATCCCTTAAAATAAGAGATTATATATAATTCATTATCTAAATTAACCTATACTAATTGGAACAAGATACACAAGAGTATTACAAAAGTAATTCTCCTACAATAAATTAAACTAATTGTTCTAGCTTATTCTAACTATTGTAGTTTCTGCGCATGGGCGAATGAAGTTTTACACAATCTATGATGAAGCGATCGAGTCGTTGTTCAAAGAACAAGCATTGTGAATTAATTACTTACAAATGCTGCGAATTCGCAAACTGTTCACAGTTTGATATTAATTTAATGTACCAGAATTAATGTAATTATAATTAAGAGTTGAGACTGCGTCCCAAACAAAATGAGATACGTAGATTTCATGCATGAGTAGATCGACTAGCTTAATTGATATCATCATATCAAATTAGCCTAAGTATTGACCTAGCTAGTTTACCTATACGGCTATGGTTTAACTAATTTACTTGAAATAAATCAAATAATGGTACGTTGATCTATTTTGAAGGCTGGGTCGCTTGGATGCCTGTTACTATAGAACTTTGAAAAGAGTACGTACAAAATTGATGACGAAAGGATATATATGTTCGTATCGTATTCCTACAGTTGAATTCGTGAATATATCAAAGTTTGAAAGGAGGACTAGAAAGTGTCAGCAGTCTTATAACACATAACAGAAACTTCTTCCCCATCAATAAAATATCTACATACGTTTATGGAGTGTCTGTATATGTTTTGGAACAAGTTTGGGACCAGTCTACCGAGACCATATTATCTTCGATGTTTTGTTTTGTTCACTCTGGAACAACTGAATCTGTCTTACACGCCTTGGTTTACGCTATGAAGTAGTTTTGCATACTTTAAGACTATATATGGTACGTATATATAAAGATTTCTTAACTTGACTACATAATCAGAACTAGTTAAAAATTACGTACAATGAGGTTGGTATAGAGAAGTTTGATTTTTCTTGGTATTCCATTTCTCACTATTGATCCCATAATTAATCAACTGAAAGAAGGTGGTTAGCTAAGGGAAAGTTTTCATATATGAATCTCTATACTTGGCAGTATTTCACCATGAAATAATTAGATTAATGTGGTAATATTTCAGTCCTGGGCCTCCTGGCATATCAAATACTTGCAGTCTTGCAGACAGACACTGGACCCTTTTAACTAGGGTTCTAGGCTTCTAGCCCAAAGTCGTAATTACTAATTAGACTCGTAATGAACCATTTATTCTACAGTCGTAAGATGAAGTTTAACAACTGCTGTTTATTTACAAGAAAGATGGGGTCATTCCGTCATTTAGATGCTAAGTTCTTCAATAACAGTCACATAACCAATTATTTTTTGATGGGAGGGTTAACGGGGCTACTCTCAAGTGTTTATTAAAGAATAGACATGAGACTCTAACAGCAATGAAACAGTAATTATATATATCATAATATCAAATACAACAACTCTCCAACTATGTTGCCGATAGACGATCAATCTGACGACACTTAGTCTCACCCTGTCATTAGGTGGCAATAACCATTTAACGAAGCAATAAACTCGCCGCTTATCTAGAGCAGACAAGATAAAGAGTACACACATGGACACGAAACTCGACTCCCCCCTACGAAACTAATACATGAAATTATTAAAAAAATAAATAATTAAAAACAAATAAAACAAAACTACCTAGGGGCTAGGGCAATGCCCATAACTAAGACCCAAGCCCAAATCTTATTCGAGGAGAGAGAAAGAGCAGCCGACCAAGCCTAATCCAATCACATCTCAACCGCCGCCGTACCACCCATCGTGCTGCCAAACCCATCACGTCGGGCTGCCGCCCTCCCCGTCGCACCATCCTTGCCGCTTTGACGACTCATGCTACTCGTAGCCATCCAACTATGGCCTGGAGCAAACCAAGACCTCACAACCCATATTAGATCTACAAGATCTAACTTGAGTTGCACCGCCACTGAATCGTCGCCACGACGCCACACCCGCACTGACTACGCAAACAGGTGCCAAACACTAAACCAGCGAGATTCAGACCAAAACCCAACCGACGCTCTCCTCCTCTTGACAAACATCACGCACGGTCCCGATCTAGCCACGATTGAGGCAACCGGCGCACATTCTGACCAATACGAAATCACCTAAAGCCTATTCAACTATAGTGGAAGGACGCACCGCCGGACAGGTACCGACTAAATCCTATGACTACTCTCTGTTTTTACTTGCGTTTTTTTTTCTTGTTCCCTGTCTCAGTGTCACATAATCAATTATTGAGAAAGAATATGTACTTTTTTTCTTCTAATTAACATTATCAATTATGTTAACGTGGTATAGTAAATGTCTTGCGTATCAAACACTTCTAAACACGATCCTTTTAACTAGGGTTTTACACTTTTATCCCAGTCAAAATGGAATATTAAAAACAGTGTGATCGCACTAGGCCCAAGACGAATGGGCATAAATTATGGTATTAAATAATTATATATTTGATTATCTATATACTCTTATAACTAAAACACATTTTTTTAACTAAAAAACTTATGAAAATATGACTTACTTTTTTCATTATAGAATATATTGAAATGGATTTAAACAAACAAATGACAAATGAGTAATAAATAAAATAATATAAATATAAATTCAATTAGTTTTTTCTTAAATCTCTCTGTAAATTCCCCAAATCCCACTTTCTCCTCCACACAAACGTGAGTTTTTCTCCTTGTAACTTTCTCAACTCCCCACTTTTTACTCCATCCACCCACGTTTTTTCTCCAGTAAATATTTTTGCATACACGGTGTGTGTGTGCGCTTTGTTGCTAGTATCTTTAAAAAAAAACTGATTTTATGAAATAACTTCAGCTAATATGCATTATGTCATTCTCTTCCCTAAACCCAATGTTGAAATAAAAATTCTTGTTCAATTTGCCTCTTCAACTCTTCTTACTCATTCTTCCATAATCTTCTCCCAATTTCCCAAATCATATATCTGTTGACCATTAATTTTGGAGAAGAATTAGAGCCTATTGATCTTCTTCATAATCAAAGAATAGACTGAATTTCTCTATATAAATTGCTCACAATCCCCTAATATCTTTTTAATTCTCTTCCAATTTTGAATTTATTCTCTCATCGATTTCACTTCCTCTTTCAATTCAGTCTAGTCCGAATTTAGCATATTCGAATTTAGGTTTTCTGAATTGGTGAATTTGACTGTATTTGTCTTTCTATAGTTTGAATTGCCGAATTTGGAAATTTGGCATCTAGAAATTTGGTTCTTTCTACCCATTTTCAATTTACAGATTAAATTTTAGTGTATGGGTTATTAGGTTTTCCCTATATCATTTTCAATTGAGTTATTTTAAAATTTTAATATGAATACAAGTTCAATTTCTAATTGCATATAATGAAGTGATGATACAATTAATCTGATTTGGGTTTTCTATATCATAATCATGTTGAAGAACAAACAAATTTGGATACTTGGATTCTGGAACAATAGGAAATATGAAACTTAATTATGTAAGTCCCCAGATCATATTTGTATTGCATGACTTGGGAGTGGTCAAGACGCAAGTCACATTGATCGATAAATACTTTATAAAGATTCTGGTGATTGATATCTATAGTTGGTTTAGTTGTGGTAGTACGTTGAAGAATTAATTAATGGGGTTTTGCCATCTTTCTTTATTCTATCAATTATGCACCAACGCTATCTTTGAAGTGATGGAGCTAGGGTTTAATGTCAGTGATCGAGTTAAATTCAAACTATTCCCTTATAAGGATAAAGGCTAGGGTACAGTTTCAAAAGAAGTTAAGTTAGGTAATGGTGTTTTGCAATATAAGGCAGTGGATTAGCGGAGTTGTGTCGCCAAGCGCTCACACGTGTCGCCGTGTCCCCAAGATACGGGGGGCTCCGTGGGGGGAGTCGAGTAGGCAGGGTGCCTCTAGAGGGAGGACTGGACGAGGGTCCATGGCAAGGTCTAGGACGAGAGATCTGGCACGAAGCATTGTTGGGCGATCTTTAGGAACTCATTTCGTCTCTCAGGCATCGTGGGCATACAACAGTTACGTGTGCCACATTGGGGATGTCGTGTACGAGGACGCACACATTGTTTGGTGAGGGAGAATGTCATGTCCCGTTTTCGGGAGTGTCTATCGTGGACGTCGCTGGTTATATGAGCTTCATGCATATGTGGGATTACTCCAAGATCAGAAGTGTGAGAGATATATGGATGTCTCATTCCTAGGGGTTCAGACAGACCAACCTGGTTAAGTTTGGGGAGTTTGTCGCTAGTCGGGGTCTTAACGTCGAAGAAGGGAGTATGCCGCCCTACACACTGGTCGGGGTCTGGAGCCGATCCATGATGAGCCCAAGGCATGGCGAAACCAGTACATTGCCCATTGGATAAGGTTGGCTCCATAGGGATGGAGCACCGCATGGACCAAGTGTGGCAGCCGAATGACTAGGTCCGTGACATAGGGCTGGTTTCTAGAAGGAAAGAGTTTCCTCAAAGGCTCAAACAATACCTAGCTAACGGCTAACTCAGCTCAATTAATTTTGATGAAAATCCATTGTTACAAAATTCTCTAATGCTCTTTGTGTTATTAATTACTTTGCTACAGAGTCACAGAGACCTGGTTCTGAGCATATTGTCACGGACCTAGCCATTCGGCTGTCACACTTGGTCCATGTGGCGCTCTATTCCCATGGAGCCAACCTTATCCAACGGGGCAATGCACTGGTTTCGTCCTGCCTTGGGCTCATCAAGGGATCGGCTTCAGACCCCGACCAGTGTGTAAGGCGGCCAACTCCCTTCTTCGACGTTAAGTCCCCGACTAGCGACAAGCTCTCCGAATTGAACTGGGTCGACCTGCATGAACCCCTCGGAAGGAGCAGCCATATATCTCCCACACCTTCTGGCCTTGGAGCAATCCCACGTATGCATAAAGCACATTTAACCAGCGATACCCACAGTAAACACTCCCGAAAACGGGACATGACCATATGCTTAACTAAATTAAGTTTGCTCGAAGTTATTTTTTGTTAAACCTGTTTTGATCGATCACTAACCTGTGTTCAATTACAGACTGTGTAAAAGAGGGCATTAGTCACAGCGGTCGAAACGTTTTCTGGAGGCCAATGAAGGCATGAAGCAATGATGTTGAATAAAATGCTAACCGGTTATTCTCAGTCAGTTTGGTGTGCAGGTTTACATAATCGTAGAGATTACAAATTTAAACGAGCAGGAGATTACAAGTTCAACAGATGAGCACTTCTAATTCCGAATAAAATATCAAATAAAAACAAAGTCTGCACTTTACAAGATCCTACGAAGATTTTATCTGCTTATACACTAGTCATACCAATTAATAATGGTGCATTGACAATGACCTGATAATCATAATAATCAATAAGGCATTATTGGATCAGCAAAGAAAATTCCTTATATGCAGTTCATACTAGTCAGTTCAGCACACAATTGGGCAAGTGGGGAAAAAGCGCAATAAATGGTTCCATGTCATTGGATATCAAGAATTCCTAATCAATCATGCTTAAAGTCTTAATTAACTAACTAATATAATTTCTTACGATCATTTCGTTAACTGGTAACCTTTTCAATATACTTATGTGTCTGCAGCACATTCTTAATCAACTCTCAGTTTGCTTCATTTGTTCTTAGAGCCAATTAATATGCATGGATGCAGCAATTGGATAGGCTAACTTTTTGGCTAATTAAGAGTGGAACACAAAAAAGTGTGTAAGAGCACCCGCACCGACGAGTAAAAAAGGAGGTGGTGCTTGAGCACCGACTGGGACCGATAGGTTTGCTCGAGCAAATCCATTTCTAATCTCTCACCGGACGAGATTTGCTCGCCTAGTCAACCGAAAAGATTTGCTCGCCCGTCCGCTCGAGCAAACTTTGCTCTGGTGATTGCTCGACCGCCTGGCGGAGCCCACAATACGTGAGTGACGTCAGGCGCGTTAAATTATTTTTTTTCTGTTAATATACAAAAAAAATAACGAGCTAATGAATGGCTGACACGTGGCTTACCAAATGGGCCAACGGTTTAATAGATCTGGGCCTTCTATTTTGAATCAGAAATTTCGATCAAACTGTCAGAATTAATAGACAACGGTTACTATTTGATCAGAACGGATATAAACTAAAAAAATAGTTAAAAAATCCCATAAATTTAAAAACTCTCCCAAACATCTGCCTACTACTTCAATATTTGATCAACTCACACCAATTTGTGCACAACAAATTTCACATCTTCCTCCATCTCTTCTCTTATTTCGTTTAGCATTTTTTCCAAAATAATGGGCACCCATTGGCTTCATTCCGAAGATTTACAAATGTGCATCTCTTTTGTCCGTCATAGCATTGATGAATATGACAGTAACAAACAAAAGAGGGACAAATTGTGGAAGACAATTCATGCTGATTATATGCAAAATTGGGTGTTAGCACCAGGTGAGAAACTTCCGAATGAACCGAGGATCCGAATTGCGCTCGCTTCTCACTATAACAAGTTCAAGCTACTCTTGCAAAAATGGGGCAAATGTTTGGCGGCGTCATGACAACGTATAGCTAGCGGCACTTCACTAATGG